>NC_090442.1:566647299-567860387 GCF_031143425.1 Pleurodeles waltl
ATTATGCTAGTCACTGACATATGATACAAAGAGCAAACCTGCATGTCCGCCCTTGTAAGTGGGCACTCTTGATGAGTAAATCTAACTAGTTGATTATTAAAATATTGTCCCAATAAATGTTTTTATATGAAGCATTATTTACTTCTTTGTTAATGGGGTATGCAATATTTTTTTCCTTCATACTCTTGCTCTTTATCTCTAAATTGGATTTCTTTAGCTCTTTGCATTTTATTATTATTTGGTTTCATTTTACGAATGGTGGTTAAGAAACACTGAGCACGATGTTCACTGCAGCTTCTTTTTTAATTTGCCTGCATTCCGGTGGCCGTTTTGGGAGGGTTTTTAGTTTGTAATTGTAATTGGTATTTATATAGCGCTTTCTATCCCTAACGAGGTGTTGAAGTGCTTTGTGGCAAGCACCATATTACTCTGGAAGATTAGAGTTTAGTAAAAAAAAAAAATTAAATATTTGTGTTAGTTTTGGGTCTTGAAATTCATGTGTTTAGTAAAGTTTAAAGTAGGGATAGGATAGTGTTTGTAGTATTTGTGTGGTTTTGAGGCCTGTTTTAGGCTACAATTACTGACACACTATATAATCAGGGGCGGCTCTTTCACAATGGCGAAGGAGCGTCACCCCACTGGCTGAACTGACAGCTGAAAAATAAAACGATATTTTACTATTGTTTTATTTTTTCAGCTGCCGGCTCAGCCAGCATGCACAGGGAGGGGTGGGGCTGGGAGGAGGGGGGAGAGGAGGGGCGGAGGAGTGGATTGCACTAAGTACGCATGTCAGTTTGGCCGGCCATCATAGGCTGGACAAACTGACATGCGCACTTAGGTTTCTCCAACGGGTTGCATAAACGGCACAGTGCACTGTCTCAGCGGCAGACCAAGCTGCTCAGACCAATCCTGATGCTGCTCTCATGCTAGGCATAGGATTTCATAGGGAGCCTGTGCAGGCGTCCGAGGGACTGCTGGGACACCAGGAAAGCAGAGGAGTGAGGCAGCAGACTGCGGCGTCAGCGGCAGAACAGTACGTTTTCTTTAATCATTATTTTATTTCCCCTCGAACCTCCGCCCCTCCCCTTGAAATTTGTGGCTGCCGCCCTACTTAATAAAGCAATCCCCGAACCCCTGGTGCAGTGCGCTAATCACATGTACACCTGGGCGCAAACAGGCCAGAAACAATGCTGGTTGTGATGATTGCCAAATATATTCTTCATTTAGTCTTCATTAACCAACCATAACATACGGCACTAACTCACTTGTTCAGCTACTATGTTAGATAAAATTTTGGCAACCTTTGTTGACTCAAAAAATCTAGCAGCGTGGTTCATTAACAAGGAAACTGGAATTAAAGCTATGTTGATATGTGATAGGATGCTCTTCTCCTGGTCATCATCAGTTACATTAGGGGTTGTGAATGCCGTTCCTAGCTAAAATATGTTCATGAAATAAAACTTTTATTATTAAATTGGACGGTAACCATTTCCTTAAACCTTACTAACAAACATAATATAATTCTTATGCACGTCTACCACACCCCAGATACTCATTTCAAGCCGAATATATTGACTATAACTCCATTTTTACTATAGAAAATAATTGCCCAATAATATTGGGTGATATTAGCCTACATTTGGTGAAAAATGTGATATGGCAGCAAAATAATTGGCCACTAATATTGGGTGATATTAATCTAAATTTGGTGAAAATGTTGATGTTGCAGCAGCTATTTACCGTGAAGACTGTGGGCTCTCACATTTGGTGAATCGACCTACCAATACAACTGGCAACACTTCGGATATGACTGGGCCACCTCCTGACCTGATACAAGCAGCAACTGCACATCCTTAGTATGGATTGAGCGTTTGCTTATAATAGCTACCCTAACATTTTCTTATATGGACAAACCATTGAAGAAATCTATGGTCGCTTGTAATCCCTGGAATTGTCTTAGTGATCAGGGAATAAGGTGTACTTTTACTAATTCTCCTAGGTTGCTCTAATTTCTCTCAATCACAACAGTAGCCATCAGTATGAGCTCTAGGAAAGCCAATGATTACCATAGTTTGACCTGCCCTGTGCGCCATAAAAAAAGGGACAAGAAAGATCTCTATAAATATAAATTACAGTTTAGAAACACTCACTAACTCTCATAAAGACTACTTATTTCAAATTGATTTAGTAGGAAATAAACAGAAATAAATATACTAAATAACTGAGTTGTCTGATGCCACAAATCACTCTCTTCAAATAATTAATTCCTAATAACTATGTAAAAATGTGGCTTAACTCCTCATCTAGGTCAGGATCTGCAGAACTATATTCACTATCTATGCCACAGCCTGAAACCCCCATTTAATCATCTAAATTTCATTGGTCACCTTTTCCACTATTTTATAGAAGAAAACAGAACTGTTCATCTCCAAATTCAAATTGGAGTCTCCCTCAGACCTACATCCAAAGAAGGCCCTACATTACAAACTGCCTACTGAATCAAAAGCTATTTGCAAAATGTTGTATCTTTTATTCAATTAACGTATTGCTAATCGATGTCCTTAATGCATTTCATACAGTAGGACTCACAGTTGTGTTAGAATGATTGCAGAGATGTGGTCTATCAGAAAATGACTTAAAAGGGTTCGCTTCATTCTTAAACAAATAACAGTAAAGAAATGTTATGGATCAATTCTCCTCCACTTGTCATCCAGTGACTAACAGCGTTCTGCATGAATATATTCTTTCTCCATTTTGTTTAATATTTCTGTACAACCACTAGCAGGTATGGTTAGGACTCGTAAAATCAACTTTCACATACTCAGGCGACAAGTTTGATTTTCAGGTTGTCTGAATACCAATGAAATCCTCCTGTTTTTAAAGATTCCCTCTGCGACATTAAAGACTGGGTGAATAAGAAGTGCTGTAAAATCAATCTGGAAAAATAGAAATGTTGGTAGTGAGTGGAACTTCTTTACAATGGCCACCACAATTTTGAGAGAATGATTTTGGTCAATTTCCAGTTCCATCAAACACTGTTAATAGTATTAAAGTAAAAATAGAAACTAAAGATAAGAATGACAAATCAAGTTTGTAGAGTTGTCTCCTGGTGTATTAATCAAATGTGCAAAATTAAACCCATTCTTTCCCTTTCGGTATCAGAAGGCACAAGAGAATCTACTATAGCCTTGATCAGAATAACTGGATTATTGTAATGCCTTGTACTTAGTTTAAATAAGTCACTGCTTCACCAACTTCAGGTGACTCAAAATTAAGCTACATAGCAAATAATCTCTGCCCTGCTCTTTGCCTCGTCTAAACCCAAAACTGCAATGGGTCCTTATTCAGGCCACAAATCCATATATGACTCTTTCCTCTGCTCCAAATGTTTTGATAGGAAAAACTATGCCAATTCTATCCCTACCATAATTTATGATCAGAACAACGGCTCCTCCCGATGCTTTTTTTCCCCAAGACCTCATGTTGGTGTATATGATTTTCATTCTTAGCCCTTAAATTACAGAAGACATTTCCAGGGCACATTAAATCGATCTCTTCCCACTTTCTTTTTAGAAAAAAAACCTAAACATGTTTTTATTTCGGTAAAACTCTTGCATTGCCGCATTTAGTAGCCTCCTGCCCCACAAAAAGAAACTCTTGTGAAACAGCGCTATGTCTTTGTAACATAGCATACCCAGACAATAACATTTCAGACATTTCTCTATCCATTTATCCTTCAGTATTTATCCTTCTGTATTGGAGCCTTCTATATAGAATTAATGTTTCTGAGTATATATATATATATATATATATATATATATATATATATATATATATATAGCTACTGAATGAATGTAATTGCAGAATGCTTTATTCTCTCTGTACACAGGTGATATCATGGCACTCAATTCACATCATTGATGGCATTACTGACATTTAAAACAACTATTGTTTTCAAATGTTTTGTTGACCGTGTAAATATTTTTTTCTCTGTATGCTGCAGCTTGCCAACTACAACTGACAGGTATTAAATGCACAACAACCACAACATCTTTTCTTCTATCTACTGTTTACAAGGGCATCTACTCACTGATAGTATGTAGCATTTACATTTAAAGTAGAAGCATGCACAGTGCAAAGCCACATAAAATAGAAAAAGAGGGGCAGCTCTAGCAGCAATTGCCACCAGTTGTAAAGATTTCCAGGTGAAGTGGATTCCCTTCAGATCCCCTTCCTGGTATTTTCCACTGTTGTCTCCCAGAATTAGACTTCCTACCCTCCCCCCCAGCAAGAGTTCTGCGTATGCGACCTATCCCCTTCACCCTCAATGCTTTAATGGTTGTTACATCCAGTGGCTTGAAAACAAGACAGGTGCATCAGTCGCAGGTTAGGAAAACTTGTTGTAGAACCTGGCCCTTATAGCAGGGTCAGCCCCAGATGTTTGCCTTCTATTGCTGAACCCCTTTTTGTTGCCATTAGGTCTCTATAGACCTTTTCCCTGGCAACCAGTGCTAAAGTGCTTATGATCTTTCTTCAAAACATGGTATAATTGGCATATACCTAATTGGGACCTTTAATTTACATGCAAGTCCCTAGTAAATAGTACTAAATGTACCCAGAGTCAGTATATTAAATGCTACTAGTGGGTGGCAACACTTACTGTGCCACCCATTAAAGTAGCCTTGAAAATAAGTTGCAGGCCTGCCACTGAAGCTTGAATTGCAGTTTGTAACTGCCATTTCCACCTGGCAAAATAAATATTTTGCCAGGCCTAAACCTTCCTTTTTAAAACGTATATGCCATCCCTAAGGTGAACCCTAACAGCTTCTAGGGCAGGATGCATTGTATACATAGTCCTTGTTGGTTTAAGTTTTACATGTCCTGGTAGTGTAAAATTCCTAAAGTCATTTTTCAGTGTTGTAAGGATCTCTCTCCTATAGATTAACACTGGGTTAACTTATTACATTTTAATAAGTGCTAACCAGATTGGGTGCAGACAGAAGAAGGATAATTACAGCTATGTGAATTGTAAAATCCTCTTTGATGCTAAAGTCAGATTTTAAGTCACAATTCTGAAAAGTCCACTTTTAGAAAGTTGGCATTTTTGTGCCAAAAAACACTGCGCCTTTCTGCCAGTAAACAGGGCCACATGACTGTGACTGTCACCCCTGCATGGCGTTGTTGATTCCTCCCAGACATGGCAACAAATGCTGCTTAGGTGAGGACAGGATGGCAGGGGAGGGGCTGTACCCAGCACCACTCAAGCTTCAAAGGGCTTTGCCTACAGCACGCACGAAGGAACATGACGCCAGGCCTGCTCTTGCTTTAGTCACCCTAGACATTTGGGAGCCAACCCCAAGAAGGACAGAGAAATTGGCCAAAGTTAGTTTGGGAGTGGGTTAGGGGTTGCCCCTCAAAACACTGGCTGGCACTAGGGATATAAGTTGACACTTTCAGACCCCACATCAGAACAGTCCTGGACCTGTGGAAGATTCAGAAAAAGGATGTCCCTGCTGCCAGAAAGACTACTCTGCTCCTGGAAAAAACTTCCTTGGTGTTTTAAGAAGAAACACCGGACCTGCTTACCTTGCTCCCAGGCTACCCAGAGTGACTCTAAGGGTCAGTTGGCTCACCTGTGTCAGCTACAGGGACAAAGCAAGCTTCTAGAGGCCTCCCTACAATTGCCTAGCTGACCAACCCCACCTGCCCGAGCATTGCTGTTGGCCTCAGACTAAATGAGTCGTGAATCACAAGATCAGCCCCTCAAGTTCTAGGCTCTTTGCTGTTATCAGTGGAAGCTCCTCCTAAAGAAGAGGTGAAAATGCTGAAGTTCCGGCTCCTCACAACTGTAAAGTGACCTCTTTGTACTGAGAATAAACCATCCAAGATGACCGCCAATGAGCAGATCCAGTGGGACATGCTCTTTGCGCTGACAGCGACAGTCTGTGATGACTAGCACCGCAAGACCTGCTCTTCACACCAGCAGTGATTATGCGCAACCATTAACTAATGCGAAGCTCCAGCAACATCTGGCTCCTGGCGCTACAGCAATGACCGTCCACAATGCTTAATCTGCTAGTCTCACTGAATGCCTCAACGTCACGGCCTCCTCCAATGCAAACAAAACTCTTTGTATCAGACTTGAGAATGTAACTTTTCAGTAGTACTAACCTGGTCCCTGTTTCTGACCCATGCACCATCGCAGTCAGCCTGAACATGTGACTTTACTCCAGTCTAGCTTGACCAGATGACTACGAATGGTGCTTATTAACATTTACAATATTTTTCCAAATTGGTTTGTGATTTTTCTCATGTTGTGTTTTCACTTTATTAGTGTTTGTGTGCTCAGACCTTTTCCGCATTAACAAATCTGTTTCGAAGGGACAACGTGCTGAAGGTATCTAGCCTCTTTCAACCATGTTCGGCTGCAGCTTTTAGCCTTGCTCTGCCATTTGTCATGTGCCTTGCCAAAGATATAAATCTTCACCAGACGAATGAAGCTAAAGTATCTGATAGGTGAGGGACATTCCTTGGGTGCAATTTTTTGCATTTCTCCTGTTTGGAGCTTTCCCATTAAAAGTTACAGCTTCACTAGGAATTCACCAGACAGCTAGATGGCTTCGTGGAAATCATCTCAGCCACAGCCTGCTGCTTTTCCCCACTGAGGACTTTCAATTTACATTTCAGGGTAAATCTTCTGACCGGAAAGAAACTGGTCTATGTAACTGAGCCGTACTCCATCACAGTCAGCCTTAATTTGCGGCTAGGTACTGGTGAACACAACCAGATAACCACAGTATGCACTTACTACGTTTTGGCTCTATTCGAAAATTCATATCTCCAGTTCCCCTTATGTTGTGTTTTTGACTTTTTAACTGCTTTGGCACATCTGAATGCTTTGCACATTTTCTTAAGTTACGCCTGTCTGCACTGTGCCGTAACTACCAGGGCTTGAGCTCAGTTTTAAATGACTGAAACCTTCACTGAACCTCAAGTCAAGTATTTCATTATGGTTTGGCACTCCAAGGAGGACCACATAAATGCAAACAAATTATGCAAAGACAACCAACAATAAAAATAATACAAATGATAAAATAACAGAAGGGGTGTGCTTCCAAATACCATGCTTTGCAATAAAACCCCAAATGCAAATAAAATGAAAATAACGTACAAGTGCAAGAAATGAATTTAATTAACAGTGCAAATCTTAAGTAACACAATAAACTATTCATCCTGATACAATACCAAGCTAGAAAATAAAATGTATTTAAAATTATGAAGAAATACTAATTCAATACTTCTATCATGAATTACAGAGCCTAACTTGACACATAGCATATGAATATACTGATTCGAAAAACAATCATGTGAACACATTTAAAAAATATTTTAAAAATGTGAAACTTTTTCTGCAATCTGTTCTGGTGAGACGGGCTGAAGTTGTACTATACTTTAAGAATAATGATCTTAACAACTGACGACATGGTGTAAAAAGAGAGGGATACGCAAACATCACATGATTTAAATCTTTGATATAACTCATGCATAGATCACAAAGCTTCTCCTCCCTAGGTACAACCTCCAAAGCACCAGTAAAAATTTGTAGTGGAAGCAAATTCAACCTTAATAACAAAATTATTCTACGCACACCATGAGGAAGGTTCCATACCACATAAAGGTTAGGGGTTTTTTTGTAAATGACTCTCTACACAACAACACTGTTCAGTGCATGCTGAGCACAAAGCAAAATGTATCTTTTTCGACTCACGTCATAGATAGATTTTACTCAGATTTTTTAACAGATACTGGGGCAGAGATACCACATCATTTTGCCCAATATCAAACATATCCAGAACTTTCAAGTAATTTGAGAAAAGCACACTCTTTTCCTTCAGGTTATAGAATATTTCAGGTTTCAAAGCTGCACAAATGGAACCCGGATCACTACCCAATAGATTGTTCCCCGATCTCACAACTCCTACCATAACAAACACATTCGTAGAGAGGAGGCCAAACTCAAGCTGGAGGGCGGAAGGGGCAGCTAGATTATTCAAAATACAAATTTGCCACCAAATATGCCCTTCCACCTTCCAAAAAAAAGGACTAATACTGCTTCTCCAATACTTCACAGCCATAGCACAAAAAGGATGGTATTTTAATCTTACAGACTGCAAGAATATAGGCAAAGTGCCTTTGCCCACACTACAAACAATGCCTCACTGCGACACTTACTGATATGATTATTACTTAAACAATTACTAGATAAAGTTCTGCCACGGTATGGATTAAATTTCACCACTTCCAACCTATCATTTCCAAATGTCCAAGAAAGACATTTCCTGAATCTGCTCCCACGGAATCTAAAAACCATAACTTTACTCTTAGTGATGTTTATTTTCAGAAAATGTTCCTGAGCAAGAATTCATAATGCATCAAGAAGCCTCTGCAATCCTATTGGGGTTAAATCCAAAATAACAACATTGTCAGCATAAAGTAAACAACTTATATTCATGAATCCCAATTTAGGTGAATCACCTTTCACTTTCTAATCTAGTAGGTAAATCATGAATATAGAGAGAGAAAAGAAGGGGCGCCAATAAGTACCCTTGCTTTAGACCATTATGTGTTTCTACTTCAATAGATAACCCTTATTTCCTCTCATCAGGACCTGAGTCCAAGTGGAAGAGTGCAAGGCAATAATTAGCCAAGGGACGTGGGACAGAATCCCCAATATAGACAATATCCTCCACATCATCCCACGGTCAACCTTATCAAATGCTGTTGAGAAATCAATGAAGGTGGAATATATAGGCTTACCCTTACCCTCTGGGTATTTTTTGCACAATGTTTGGAGAACCATGATGTTATCTAAGGTTTTGTAGTTCTTGCAAAAAACATCCTGCTCAGCAGAAATGAGGTTGTCACCGAAGGCCCATTTCTAAAGATGAAGAAGAATACTTTTAGCAAACAATTTCCCAATCGCATCCAACAGAGCGATCTGCCTATAACAAGCAGGGGAGGTTTTAGACCCTTTTTTATATAACAGTACAACAATACTTCCTTTGTACTGTTTACGGACTAACACAAGTCGGATAGCAATACTGAAACACAGGACACAGAAATAGAGCCCAGGCCGACATTTTTGCTTAATAAGAGATATTGGTAGCTCATCTGGGCCCATTACCCCTGAGGACCTTGTACCATTAATCATACCCTCTATCTCCTTGCAGGAGGGAGGACAGAATATATTCAAAGAGTCAGCCTCAACATTCCACTCCAGCTGAACATCACTACTAGAATTAGCGGCATATAATTGTGAAACATACTGAGTCCACTCTTCATCAGAAATAGAAAGAGTCTCAGCCTTAACTCTAGAATTAGAGTATTGGGCTATTAAAATCCAATATCTGCATGAGTCACAAAAATAGGCAGCTTTTCCAAAATTAATCCAATTCTGATCTTCCTCCTTCCTAAGGTTTGGACATCTTCAATCTAGTTCTTACGTGCTTCAGACAATTGATTTTCCTTTTCCTTGATACTGATGGTGATTTAAACTGTAACCTTACCATGGAATTAATATCATAATTCAGCTTTTTTATCTTCCAAGGGATGACTGCTAGTGACTTAGCTCTAATGCTCCCAGCTTTACTCCCAAAGGTACGAAATAAAGAGACCTACTTTACAAACCATGGGAATAGATGATCTGATGAAGAGTCAGACAAGCCTAAACTTATTATTTTCAAACAAGAGGCCAGATTCAGAACTGAATTGCTGGACCAAAAGGTACACCCATTTGATTTTGTTAAAAACTACAATACCCTTCAAGAAATTAGAAGAACCAAACATCTTGAACTCTAAATCCATGACTACAATAAGAATACAATGAGTGCTAAGGTCCTTCCTCAATAACTCAAACTGGGGATAGGCTCCAAACATTTGTTAGGATACCACCATAAAATCAATTGAATGCCCTCAAGAAGAATAAAAGGTGAAGGAAGCTGGGGAATCCTCAGGAAATCTGTCATTTAGGGACACAAACTCATTGGATCATAAGCACTCTAAAAAGCATACACCCCTCCTATCAGGTATAATTTTTCCAGGAAAAACGGCCTCGGGGTTACACCAAACCTCTTCCAACTTGTTCCAACTCAGAATTTCCAATGGCCACACAAGCAGAATTTGAGATTTTAGGATTAAAATCCCCTGCAACAATAATCAAAAAACAATCTTCAGAAACACTGATATTATGTATAAAATAAAGCATAGAAGTAGATAAGGCATCATAAGGCCTCCACAGGGGATATACACAGTTACCAGTAAAAAGGCTGAATACAGCCCACCTGTCACTTTGGACAGAGGTAACTTTAAACAAAGACATAATTTAGATGGAAGGACAAACACCTTGCTTCCAAAAAAAATGGCAATACCTCCACTAGCATGGCCTTTTGCTGATGGCCTTGTTGCTCAGGAATAAACAAAATAAATCCCACACTTGAAATCATCACATGTCCAGTTTTCCTGCAAGCAAACAATTAACGGACTGAGACGTGTTATAAAATGTAATTTTTCATGCCATATTCCAGAAAGTATTTTACCAAAATCGCTACCTCTGCAACATGGGGAGTTTTGCAGCATTCAGCATACCTGCTACCCGGTCCCAGTGTGCTAACATTTCTCCATCCCAACCTCCCTGGCCCTATCATGATCCACAATATTGATCACTCTTCACCCAGTGTTCCTACCAATGGAGATTGTCATATCCATCAGCTTTACATCCCCCTACCACAGTCTAACTCCTGAGTGACCTCCTGAGGATCCCGACTTGGAATTTATGACTTAAGGCCAACAATCATTTGTAACGGAAAACAATCAATACCTCTTCTCCTAAAATGATCTACATTACCCAAGATCAGCATTGCTACTATCCAGGAGCTAGATATAACCCTAGAACTTGGCAAAGGAACTAGTGGGTCTAAGTACACACGATCAATATCTCTAGTACTTACGAGGCTTAATGTCTTGATTTCCAGTAAGAGCTGCAAAATGTAAAACTATTACCAGAATCATAGCCCCTGTCATAATTACTGTTACTTTCTGCTCCAGCTCATGAATAAGGGAACTGTGTCTTGCGATATCCAATCTGAAGTACTCCACACCGGTAAGAATGAAGAATGGATGCTTCCTTTATTAATGTGCACCCAGCAACCCAAGCTTGGCTGTCCCTCAGCCATTAAACGTCTAACTGTCCTCTTCGGGACGCCCGCTTTGCAGCTGGAAATTAGAATGCAGAATCCAACTCAATTTCAAGTTCCAACTACAAATCATAACACAAAACATGAAAAATTAAAAATTAATGCACTGAGAACAATATGGTAAGTAAATACACATAGGAATATATACACAATACATTGATAGCAAGCTAGGACTATACACATCATAAATTTATTAAAATCTTAAATGTTCTTAGCATATATCATCTCCCAAATAGGAAGGAAGTTGATTAATCCTCTCAGTCCTCCTTAGTTCCACTGACTGATCCTCTCTGTCCTCCTTAGTTCCACTGACTGATCTGTTGAATTGGAATTACACCCCTTTGAGCCCCACTATCACCTGTATCTTCCCTATTTTCGGTTACATGTCTATTGCAACACAAATCGCCATCTGACATCAACATGAAAGTATTGTCTAACAACCTTCTTGCATCTACATCACACTGCCCACCACTCTGGTACAAGCCACCCTTCTGTTATTCAACATTTCACCATTTTCTAAGACCACAAAGAATATACTCACACTTGCAACTTTACAGGGACCTCTGAATTTTATCAACCCTCTCCTTTTCTGCCCACAAATAACTTTTACCCAGTCATCAACTCTAATGTGTCTTTGAATCTCCAACACCTCCCTCACTTTTACTATTTCCATGAGTTGAGTTTTTTCATGTGACTTTCCCACAATTTCTTTAATATAGGCTGGAACTAACTTGGTGACCTAGCACGCATCATTTGAAATGGAGTACTGTCAGTCACCTCATGTTCACTCGTCCTCTATGCCCACACCATATCTTTAACCATCCCTTCCACATCCTGCTTGCTTGCCACTGCCATCTTGATACTTCCTTAAATTGACCTATTAGCTCTCTCCACCATTCCATTTCCTTGCGGATTATACAATGAAGTGTGACTGTGCCTTACTCTTAACCCCTCCAAGAACATCTTCATCTCATGTGAGGTCAACTGCGTACCATTAGCAGTTACTGACACTGAGGGAACCCCTTCTTCATTAAATACATTCTCTAGAGAAAATATTGTCACTTTAGTATTAATTTCCCTCATGAACTTAACAACCAATCATTTGGTATGGACATCAACAATAACCATAGCATACCTCAGATCAGCTCTCACCTCATTCAAAGGTCCTATAAAGTCTAAGGACACTGTGTGCCAAGTTTTTCCATCATGAATATGTCCCACATCTGCCTGACTACCTACTTTCAACCTCTTTTCAGATTCCTTACAAACCTTGCACTTTTCCACACATTCATCCACCTGATTAACCATTCCCGGACTCCACCAATCCCCTCTTAGCCTTTTCTTAGTTCTTGTTCTACCACACACTTGAGCAAGATCCGCTCCCAGACCTGTAGCACTCGCATCCACTGTGAGGATGGATTTAGGTTCAGTATTGAACGGTGTTAGGATCTCAGCACTACAAATTTCTTCTTTTATGAGTTAAAAACATTGCTGCTGTCTGTCACCCTAAACAAAATTGGCACCTTTCTTCAATAATAATCTTAAGCATTCCGTCTTATATGAAAAACCCAGTACAAATTTAGAATAGTATTCAACCAAACATAGAAAAGATCCTAAATTACTCTTGTCTTTTGGTGCAGGAGCCAATTTTATAGCATCCAACAGATTTGTCACCTATAAGAAGCAAACCAGCTTTATTTAACCTATGGAGAGCCTGTCTAAGCACCATATTATGCTGTTGTACGGAATCTCTAAAAATCAAGATGGGATGTCATCTTGAAAGTACAAAATATTACTCATCCCTTTAAATATCACACCCATCATCCTTTGGAACACACTTGCCGCTGAACACAAGCCAAAGAGCATATGGGTGAATTGAGAAGTTACTTTATTTGTGGTAAAAGCTGTAAGGGGTTTGGAGTCTTCATGCAACTTTATCTGATGGTAAGTGTTTTTTAAATCCAATTTGGAGAAATATCTTCCCCGGCCTAAAGCTAAGATCAATTCATTTATATTCAGCAATGGATAAGTATCCATCACCAGGTTTTGATTCACAGATCTAAGGTCAACACAAAATCTATACTTCCCATCAGCTTTCTCTGTAATTACTATTAGAGATATCCATCTGGATGTCTCTATCAGTTCAACTACTCCAGCATCAACCATTTCCTTTAGTAACTCATGCATCGTGTCATGGGCTACTAAAGGAACCTTCCTCAATTTGTGTTGAACCGTAACTGCATCTGGCTTCAAAATTATTTTGTGGACATACCCTTTCAAATGCCCTAACTTTTCTCGAAACACTTCCTGTGCTTCTTGCACAATATCTGAAAGTGCATTATCTTCCACCACCATAACCTGATTGGAAGCTCTTGGGATTACCACAATATCAAGATCGTACTGATGTACCCAACCCAATATGTGTGGTCCACTCTCAGATACATAAACTTTACCACTGGTATTTCTCCCTCCAAATTCAATTATTGCTTTCATATACCCTATCAAATCGTCTCTTCTTGGTATCCTCCTGGGTTGATATCTTTTGGAAGAAGCTTAGCAGTAGGCCACAAGGTAGCAAGTGTTTTCTAGGAATAATGGTATACATGGAGCCTGAATCTATCATTAGTTGAACCGTCTTGTCATTAATGACAAAATCTGCTACAGGTCTCTTACTCCTGCCCTGACTGACTTCTTTATCTTCAACACAAAGAACTCTATCAGCAACTCCAGTACCCACTAACACATCCGGTTCCTCCTCTGCAATACTTACCCAAGATCTAACCTCCTGTTTACACACATTAGCAAAGTGTCCTTTACGTCCACATTTTCCACATGTCTTGTTAATAGCAATACATTTTGGGTAATCTGCAGTATGAAAGTTGCTTCCACACCGGTAACACCTCTTAATGTTTTGTTTGGACTTCAAAGAGATTTTAATATTTCTCCCAACTGCTCCAACTTCTGATTCAGTTCTGTCAAACCCTGATATTGCAAATACTGTGGTTGCAGAGATTCTGTTTTCCTTTCCAAGTTCTTTCATGCATTGCTTCTATTGCTTAACAACTTTTGCAATGTCAATGCCATCCTCAACCCCTTCGCTGCCAGGCCCTTTCCCCCTCAGGTGCCAGGCCTGTTTTTGGCTATTTGGGGCAGTTAGCACCTAGGCCCTCATAACGTTTTGTCCGCATAAGCTATCCAGGCCAAATTTGCATCCTTTTTTCCCAATATTTGCGAGTTCACCTAAAGGAGACCAAGAAATTAGAATTCTTTTTTTTTAAATGGGAAAAAGGCAGCAGAAGAAGGCTTGTGTTGTTTTCCCCCTGAAAATGGGTTTGTGGTGCTAAAATCACCATCTTCTCTGGTTTCAGGAACAGGCAGACCTGAATCAGAAAGCCATATTTTTCAACACAATTTTGGCATTTTCCTCGGACATAACCCATTTTTACTATTTTTTGTGTTTTTAGCCTGCTTCCAGTTAGTGACAGAAATGGGTGTGAAACCAATGCGGGAACCCAGAAAGCTAAACATTTCTAAAAAGCAGACCAAGTTCTGAATTCACCACGGGGTCATTTCTGTAGATCCTACAAGGCTTTCCTACAGAAACTAACAGCTAAAATAAAAATAATATTGAAATTGAGGTGAAAGAAACTGCCATTTCCTTCCCTGTCTTACTCTGTAACTGTTTCCTGCAATGTCAAATTTTTTAAATCAATATACCGTAATGTCTTCTGGACTCTTCTGGTTGCTGGGATATATAGGGCGTTTGGGTTCATGAAGAACCCTAGGCACCCAGAGCCAATAAATGAGCTGCACCATGCAATTGGTTTTCATTCCATACCGGGTATACAGCAATTCATTTGCTGAAATATAAAGAGTGAAAAATAGGTATCAAGGAAACTTTTGTATTTCCAAAATGGGCAGAAGATAAGGTGTTGAGAAGCAGTGGTTATTTGCACATCTCTGAATTCCGGGGTCCCCATACTAGAAAGTGAATTACAGTGCATTTCTCAAATGGACTTCTTTTTTACACACTGTGTCACATTTGGAAGGCAAAAATGTAGAGAAAGAAAAGAGGCAATAACACTTGTTCATCAGTGTTCTTCCAAGTCTCCCGATAATAATGGTACCTCAGTTGCAGGGTAGGCCTAATGCCCACAACAGGAAACACAGCATGGACACATCAAATTTTTTCATTGAAATCTGACGTGTTTTTTGCAAAGTGCCTAGCCTTGGATTTTGGCCTCTAGCTCAGTCAGCACCTAGGGACACCTACCAAACCTGTGATTTTTTTAAAACAAGACACCTAGGGGAATCCAAGATGGGGCGACTTGTGGGGCTGTTACTCAGAATCCTTTGCAAATATCAAAATTTGGCAAAAAAAAACTTTTTCCTCATATTTCGGTGACAGAAAGTTCTGGAATCTGAGAGAAGCTTCAAATTTCCTTCCACTCAGCGTTCCCCCAAGTCTCCCGATAAAAATGGTACACAACGTGGACACATCACATTTTCCCAAAGAAAATAGATCTGTTTTTTTACAAAGTGCCTAGCTGTGGATTTTGTCCGCTAGCTCAGCTGGCACCTAGGGAAACCTACCAAACCTGTGCATTTTTTAAAACTAGACACCTAGGGGAATCCAAGATGCAGTGACTTTGTGGGGCTCTCACCAGGTTCTATCACCCAGAATCTTTTACAAACCTTAAAATTTGGCAAAAATACACTTTTTCTTCAGCTTTCAGGTGACAGAAAGTTCTGGAATCTGAGAGGAACCACACATTTCCATCCACCCAGCGTTCCCCCAAGTCTCCTGATAAAAATGGTACCTCAATTGTGTGGGTAGGCCTAGTGCCCGCGAAAGGAAATGCCCAAAACACTATGTGGACACATCAAAATTATCAAAAACAAAACTACCTGTTTTTTAGGGGTGGTACCTGCATTTTTGGACCTAGGCTCAGCAGCCATATAGGGAAACCTACCAAACTCAGGCATTTCTGAAAACTAGACACCAGAGGAAGTCCAGGGAGACACCAGAGGAAGTCCAGGGAGGTGTGACCTGCGTGGATCCCCCAATATTTTGTTACCCGGAATCCTCAGCAAACCTCAAATTTAGCTAAAAATTCAGATTTATCCCACATTTCTGCGTGGGATCACCACACTGGGACGAATTTCCTACCATCCAACGTTCCCCTCAGTCTCCTGGTAAAAATTATACCTCACTTGTGTAGGTGGGCCAAGGCAGAAAGGCCTACAAATAATTTCCCCCCCCCCTGGGGAGCGGCCCTTGCCCAAAGGGCCGCTCCCCTTATGTGTAAATATATTTTTTTGTAAACTCCCTGGTGACTAGTGGCCATTTCTGCTGCCCGAGAGAAAGACATCAAAGGAAAATGAAGACCTTTCCTTTCCTTTGATGCCTCTCTTGCCCCCTCCACGTGATCAGCAGAGAAATGCTAAAGCATTTCTCTGCCGATGAGCTTCCAGCGCAGAGGGGACAGACTCTGAAGAGGTCATCAGACGCCATGGGGGCGGTGGTGGAAGGGGAAGCAATTCCCCTTCCATCCCTGCCCATGGGAGTGGAGTGCATGCCCATCAGGGGGAGCACGAGGGCCCATACGGATGTAAAGTTAACATCCTCTGCACCCGAGCGGTGCTGCCGAGGACGTAACCGTTACATCCTGGGCACCCGAGGGGTTAAGAGATGGATTTTTAGCTGCCCAAAGTCGCTCCTGAATTTTCTTGCTTTTGCAATGTACCATGAGTTGATCCCGTACCAACTCATGAGTCATAACACCAAATTTACACTTCAGCGACAATTCTCTTAATTTTGAGGCAAAGTCATCAATAGATTCACCTTCAGTTTGTGAGTGTGTATAGAATTTGTATCTATTCATTGCTATGTTTACATCCTTTGAAAATCTAATTTCCAGTGTTTCCTTGCTTCCAAATACACATCTTCAATTGGATCTCCATTAAGTGCTGTAGCAAATGGTAAGTACTTAAAAATGTGTTGCCCTCCTTTGCCTAAAGCAGTGGTTCCCAACCTTTTGACTTCTGTGGACCCCCACTTTATCATTAATGGAGCCCTGGGACCCCCCATGAATCATCATTGGAATCCGGGGGCCCCCACAGAGTCATTACTGGAAGCTTGGACCCTAATTTGTCAATATTTATTAATATTTTTTAATCTTTTAAGCAGTCGCGGATCCCCTGAAAAGGCTTCACGGACCCCCAGGGGTCCCCGGACCACAGGTTGGGAACCACTGGCCTAAAGCATAAAGGAGTAGAGCCTTTATTCCTTGACGCATTAAAGTCTTGGCCTCCTAAAGTTTACACATAAGCTTCAAACATTGTTATCCAATCTTCCCATTCAATGGATAATATACCAGGCTGATCTAGAAATATAGGTGGTGAATTTATAGTATTATGCTGCATGTTATAAGATAATATGTGAATAAGCTATGAACAAGGGAGATATAAACAGTTAAATACACATTTACAGACTTTCAAGCAATTTTGTTGTTGCCCTAAACCAAATAAATAATCAGAAACAAGAATAAACGCAGTGTGCATAGCACTGTTCAATGTTAAGAGATACGTGTAATTGTTATAACTGGTGTGCGTATCAACGTTAGTCCATTACATGCAATTGTGGCACGTACAATATAATCTAACCAATATAGAATGCGTATCAACGTTTCTAAGGTGATGCGTGATGCTAATCACTGTCTAATCGCACAACATAATGTAAATTAATGGAGTTTGCGCGTCACTTTTGTTACAGTGATAGGCATGCCTAATGAAAATAGTGTGCGTATTACTGATGTCAAGGTGATATTTGATGCTAAAGAAAGGTGTCTGCTTTTAAAATGGAGGCACACACAACACCGCAACGTGTTTGGAACGGATGACATCTGTCTGCAACCACAGGAATAGAGCATAGATGCATCAAATTAAAATGAAATTAAATCCACATGTGGTACGTCTTGACGAAGGCGACATCAACTATCAAACCAGTATCCCAAAGGTTGTATGTTGATATGAGAATGCCGTCATTGACTATGGGTTCGGAGCCACACTACAGGGTTGCTGGCTCGGCTTGTTGCCAAATCTTGCGATATCCAAAACGAAGTACTCCACACCGGTAAGATGGAAGAATGGATTCTTCCTTTATTAATGTGCACCCAGCAACCCAAGCGTGGCTATCCGTCAGCCAGTCAACTTCTGACTGTCCTCTTCAGATCGCCAGCTTTGCAGCTGGAACTTAAAATGCAGAATCCAACTCCATTCCAAGTTCCAACTACAAATCTTAACACTGCGCCAAAGGGAAAAAGGAGAAAGCCTCACTATTGAGGGTTCCAGCTAACCTGGGTGCAACATGGGAACTGATAACCTCTTGAGAGTGTCCCCACCCTCGTGCAGGACCTCACTCCCAACCTCTTCAATGCTCAGCAATTTCACATTTGGAACGCCAAGCCAATTATCCTTTTTCCCATGATCCACTTTCGTAGCACCTTTATTTTTGTATGCAGTCACCACTGAATCTGAAGCTGTTCGCTTCTCCTGAAAATGGCAATTTAAATCTGAACCTCCTATTATAGTTGGGAAGGGGTGCATACTAGTTTTTCAGGCAAATCATGCTCCAGGCCTAGGAGTAATGGGACAGTTTTTAGTTTTCAATTATACAATGCTGAATAATGGGCGCAGACTCTGGCAAAACATTTGGAAACCAACGTTTTTTAGACTTACTTTTTATAATACACTGAGTTCTTCCCTTTTTTCTCTTTTAGAGTTTCACCCTAGGACTAACCACAGAGGCCCCCGTAATAGGGGAAGCACCATTTATGGGATCCCGCAGTGACGCAACACAAACACAATCATCCAAGGGAAGGACATCACCAGAAAAGAGGAGAGGGAGGAAAAGCCCCATTATAAAAATTGAAAAAAAGGCTTGGGGGTTCTCTGATTAAATTACATTAGAACTTTGAGCATCTTGGCACCACTCCTCACACAAATGTATAACAGAAGGAGAAGGCACCTTGTCACTATTATGCGTGGCCTCAACTTTACCATCATATTGCACAAATTGCACAGATGTTGATGCCCCAGCTCAACCGGAGTCACTCCCCTGAATTCCAATTTCCTTCACTCCACTTTTTTCCACAATGTTAGTTTGGGAGGTGAGACCTTACCACTTCACCAATGTCTTCCTTCCTCGAGCCTAGGCCAAAAGAGGTGAGATGCTGCATCCCCAGTAGAATTGGGGAGAGCACATCCAACACATAGAGTTAGCAACTGATCTATCCAGTAGAGCCAGAATCGAAGATAAAACCCTCTCAATACACAGAAAACATCAGAAGAAATGATAGACAAAACCTTAACCCCTCCCACTCGTTCCCCTTCCCCTTTCAAATTAGAAGACTGCACAATGACATGTCCCACAACAGGTACAGATGAATCACAAATTGTAGTATTTGTAATATCCAGCAGGGACGCCCTCAGAGATGGTGTACTGCTGTACAGGGCCGGTAATGATGGATGACTAGGTAAATATTGCATCAATATTCTAAAGTCTGTTTCCAAGTCTGTATCCAAACACGTACCCAGAACCAAAGAATGACTCAAATTACCCTCCCTTATCCGATTCTTCTCTTTGAGAACAGCATTGTGGGGAAAGGAGAAGTCCTCTGGCATAACAGGTTCTTCTTCACACAATGCCCTACAGAACACCCAGTTGACTGTAAGGGAATTTCCATGAGTAACAGATTTTTGGGGGAAGAGACCACATCTTGACCAGTTTTTCTTAAGCACAAGAGGAAGCCATAGGCTTTTGGGACAGTTCTCCAGCTCCACAAAAACATCAGCAATGTTTAACGTGGATGTGGCCCCTACTCTAACTACTACCCCAAGCCCAATAAAACCATTAGGCGACCTTAGAAGAGTAGCTGTCAGTGACCTGTGACCTACTCCAGTAGTCTGGCATGGAAACTTCACCGGAGGTGATACCATATGCATATCCAAGTCCGGGATCTCAGTGGCTGCTTGGTTTACACTCAAAACAGGCCCTAAGTCCTTTTTCACTTCCCTACAGCCATCCTTTTAAAACAAAGACAAAATATATGGTGAGACTTCAGGAAGGACAAATGAGACTTTTTATGCTGGATAGTTTTTAAAAGTTTGGGAGAACAAAGGATAGTAACAGCTGAGCCGGTAGAAGAAACTAGACGCCCTGAATGCAGACACCTAGGAGACAACTTATTGTGTCTTATGGAAGCATCCTAATTGAAGGACAACTTCTAAAGGGAAAGGAAAAGTCCTGCACCAACCCAGGCTAATGACTTAATATGGTTGGTTAAGGTAGCAACAGCTGAACTTGGTGTAAACCGTGCTGTAATCACGCTCACAGACCGCACTAGCAGGACCTCTCTATGATACCAATCAGCCTGATCTAATGTTGTTGTTGGGGGATTGAAAGGAAATTATAAAAAGTCATGAAAATCCTAAGAGAGCCATAAAAATATCGAGGCAGCGAGGTGGCAGCCACAAAAAATCACAGGCAAGTGGGTGCGCAATCCTTTGCTGAGGTGCAAACCGAACCAGTCTATTGCTGGGCGTATCCACACCCCATAGGAGAGAACTGCAGCCTAACACTTACCCATACAGGCCTTCACAGTTCTTTGCAGAGACTTGTTCTGTCCATAATATCCTTGAGAGGCCTGTCCACCGCCTTAGCAGGCAATCGATAAACCTTCCCTGCACTCTACTCCACTCAACAACACTGTGAGTGCAGGGGAAAGTGCGAACAGGGTAGCAGATCGCAAATTGCACAAGCCCGTAATAGTGGTGATGGCGGTGATGGCAGAGCTTAATTCAGGCAGCTTTGAGGGTAAACAATAGCGGGGGCACAATCAGGAATCCAATGATGGCTCAAATACTGCCCGGTTGGTTAACAAGGCTGCTCGAGTTGAATGGTTGAAACGGCAGCAGCGGAAGACAGGCACCGGCAGGGGGATGCAACCCTGGCCAATAATGGAGTCTGGAGTAAGGGGTATAGTAGATGGGACCACTTGATGGGACCCACAGCTCTAAGCCTTTCGTTATGCCCAAACACTCCAACACTTCTAAACTACCCAGCCCCATCCCGCCTCAATGCTCACTTGCTCTGCCTGGGTTCTGCTGAGCGGGAAGGCTTTCACAAGCGGCCATTCTCTCCCTTCCAAAGGTGGGCAGCACAGGTGTGATGCGGAGGCACAGAGGTAAGGTGTCAAGAGCCAGGAAATCGACTTGTCTGGGCCAGGGGGTACCACCACGCCCTCTCCCCCAGCAGCCCGGCCTTCTCCTCCTCCGGCCTCCTATCTCCTTGCCGCTGCTCCTTGCTCGAGGGCAGAATGTGACATCAGCTCCTGTCCCCACCGGAATCTGCTTTACACATTTTCCAAAGTTACACCTTTCTGCACTGTGCCATAACTCACAAGGGGTGAGCTAAGGTTAAAAAATTTGAAAACTTCAATGGACCTATCAAGAACTGTGCCAATCTAACTTGAGTGAGCCTACAATCCATCCCAAATAATGCTCCACTTTCTCTGAGTTTTCTTTTTTATGATCTAGGTAGAAAATCATACATTCACTTAAATGATTTCTCAGTTTTCTTTGGAAGTGTCTACAAGGCCTTGAATGTAGGACATGACACAAAGCCACCCCCATTGGCTGAGAACTTTAAGTACCCAGAGGCCAATGGACTGTGGCTATCATCACCCATCTTTGGACACATGAGATGGTCTGTGCCATAACTTATGCCCCATCTACCCCCAGGCCTTCAGCCATGACCAGTGAGCATGTGCCCAGCCCTTTGCTTCCTAAGCCACACAGGAAATAGGTCTAGCCCAATGTCCAGCAGTATCTGGGTCAGTGTGTGTTCTTTGGCTATGTGCTCTACCTACTGCACCACACAATGAAGATCAGCAGTACCTTGGTATTTTTTCCAAAACATGGAGGACCTATTCTAACCACTCTGGGGTATGTTTTGCCCATTCAGGGGTGGTTTGTGGGTAGAGTCTGAGAAAACATCCCCTACATGCTTCTTCAGGTGTGTAACATTTTTTTACGTCTCTACACAGATAAATTTGATAAAACTTGGTTTTAAATCAATCCATAGTTTCTTTTGCATTTTTCTTTTGGGGAACAGTTGAAAAGTCACACACACAGAGAATAGGAGATGAGTGAGTTTGACAATTTTTAAGAACCTTTTACCCGCCTTGACTAATCTAGACAAAACTTATTCAAATATGTTTTTAATGTTTCAGACAGGTACCCTGATGACCACAGATTAATTTTTTGTCATGTAAGCAACAGTAACTACAAGGTAACTACTGCTAGTGATATCAGGTTTTTATTTATACATTTGCGTGTTTATTTATAAAATGCAAAATCCACCTACGGCACACTGGTGCTATTGTTGGGAAAGAATTGAACAAATGTTTATATGCAGTGATCGTGGCCTGGCCTCCAATTCATTCCTTCTAGATGCGCGGCATGTGCAGTTATACCTTAGAAGTAGTGTGCAAGTTGGGCACAGCCTAGTGGATAGTAAAAGCATCACACAAGGAGGTGTGTCCGTACTGTGAAAGAATATCTGGTTAAACTTAAAGAAATATTTTAAATGTGACCCCTAAGATCAATCCTGTGCACCATTGAATATGTTCTAATTTCCTCATGGGTAGATCTTCCAGATTGTAAGGTTTTGAATGCTCTGTACCGGGAGTGTACCTGCCATCCATAATTTTAAGATGTTATAGTACTCTACTCTTGAAAGCACAGATGCTGAGACCAGTGGAATGTGTAACCTCTGCGGAGTCTTTGCCAAGGGATTTGAGTTATCCAAAGCAGATGGAAATGAGGGGTTGATCTGCCTCATATAAGAATTCCTTGTCCATGTATGCTCCTAGATGAGATCTCTGGTGGTGTTCCCAGCTGAGTGGGCCAAAAATTGTATCCCCTGTGTGATTTAGATTACTCACCATCATCAGTTCTTTATTACTAGAGTTGTTTCAAAAAGTTTATGACTATTTAATCTTGGATGTTCAGCATAACCTAGGCATGTTTAGTGGCTTGTGTTAACAAATTCCATCCCTAGAGAATGCTTGGGTGATGTACCGGATGGTGGAAAACACTACTGTTCCATTAAAAAAAATAGCTCAAACTAGCCACATGGTTGGCAACCTAAACGTGTCAATAAACAATAATAACTCTATTTAATTTGTTGCCTATCTTAGGGTAAAATGAATTAGTATCCCTTGAACATATCCCCTTACCTGTAAGAAAAACTGTACGCCAAGCTCTAAATGTGCTTTGTGATTCTTTTCTGTGACATTGTAGGCATATCATGTAGATGGATAGAATCCAAGCATACCACATCCATGCAAAATGACCTGAATTCTTAAATCTGCTGGACTAATACTTGCAGCTTTCTTTCTTCACTGGTCTGTGTCTGACATATTCAGGGTCATCCAGTGGCAGAGCAAATTGTGGGTTGAGGCACAATATACTACCAAAGTTCAGAAAAATCCTTCTCTTATTTTAAGAGGCAATTCGACAACAGAGTGACAGGGAGAGAGGCATTTGCTTGATGAAGGCTAATGCTGCCTCATTGTCAGTACACTAGAACTACTATCTTACCATTTTCTTGTTGCAACCATCATAGGTCTCTGCTAAAGACTGCTTATCCAGTTGCGGCAGACCTATTGTTCCCAAAGCATTTCATATATTTAGAGTGAGCTTGAGTCAGCCCATTGCTCATGATTGGATGGCTTTATTGTCTATCTCAGAACTCTGCTACTGATTTCTGACCTTCCTGAGCATTTCAGTTTCACGTTGCTCTGATTGAATGAGTTATATCCTTCCACTGCTGACTTGAGGGAACTGTTTTTTCTTGTTCCTTTTCCGTACTCCATACGAGTGCATTGGGTACTTTGTTTCACATGACATCCTTGTTTTACTCTTCTCTTACAGCTTTCGCCTACCCATCAACACCCGACTCCCCCATTAATTTTTTGAATACTGAAAGCCTCTGCCCTCCCATGCATTCTGGATTTTCTATGTAACCTTTCCAAAATCATCTGCTGCTTCTCAGTTCTGCTTACCATTTCATTTGTATTTATTTAATTTTTACAAGGGCACAGCAGCTACAATGTGCTACCATGCTGCTCACTACCATTTTTCTGTTTCTGTGCACTGTTTTTTTAAAAACTTTTAAATTACTGTTCTAAAATGGTCAATGGCCAAGTTGGAAATGTGAATTAAAAATGCTGCCATGCATCACAACTCCTTCACATGCATGTGTTGTGAAACATGCGTAAGCATTGGCAGCCATCTTGGATTGGACTCATTGAAGGTTGACATTTTTCTGCTAGCCAATTGCACTGCAAACAAGCATGGGCAAAGCTTGCCAATACTTCTTTAAAAAAAGAAATTAGGAAAAATAGGAAAGCAGTTCATAATAACTAGCTCTCTCCTAAGAGAATGATTTTCTCTCTCCACTTTTCAGTGTAGCCAGGACATATAGGAAACTGGGTCAGCGCTGCATCTAGAAAGTACTTTACTTTTCACTTTTTTCATAGGCCCTTAAGAGAGTGGCTTACATTCACTGGAGCCTCATCTACACCACATTTTTAAGGTCATGTGGAAAACGAAAAAAGAAAATCCTACAACAGGTCTGTAGATCCCTCTGTCCATAATGTTGCTACAGTGCTTGGTATGCCCGGAAAATGAGATTATCTTCTGTCTCATGCCTCTCCTGCCGCTTTCTTCCTTCTGCTACATTGAATGGCATTTTGAATGGCGAGGGCTATTTGTGGTGATCCTAAACTACAACCATAGGATGATTCATTGTGTTTTCTGAGCTTGCTGGTATGAACTGATGTTTGCTGCTGGGGAGCCTGGAACACTTTCCAAACCGGTGTGTTATGCAGCCTGCAGATTAAAATACATGCATCCCAAACTGGCTCTTCTGGTTCCAACTTACAGTTCATCATACTTGTCTTCCTGCTGCATTTTCTCGTGCTTATGCTCCTAGTGTTATCATTTGTTGAGCTCCTGAATTTCAGATCGCCGGTTGTGCTGTCACAGTTATGGTCTTGCATTTTCTATGGTGCTGCTGTTGCTCTGGCTGGCAGTGCTATTTGAAGCAAATTGGGAATGCAGTATGAATGACATGCAGCCTGTTAGTCTTCAGTTGCTGGTATATCACCTCTAGAAAGCTTTCCTAATCTTGAGGTCCTAACAAGGAATGTGTGGTGCCCTCCATCCCTAACACGATTGATAGCACTTAGAGCTGCATTTTTGCATACCTAAGAGGTATTCCAGCCCCGACTGAACATCCCTTTACCCTCCCATTACCACTACTCACAGTGCAAGCCAGTCGAAACCAGGTCACAGAAGTTCTAAACCTATTGCCTTACATATTCACTCTGAATTTATCACACAGCCTATTAGACCTGAAAGCCTTAGGGTGGTCACCCATAACTTTTTGCCTGCCTCCCTCTACTTTTTGGATACAGTTTTTGCTGGTTTTAGGACTCTGCACACTTTACAACTGCTAACCAGTGTTAAAGTGCATATGCTACCTCCCTGTAAACATGAAGACATTGAATCATACCCAATTGGATTATTTAATTTACTTATAAGTGGCAGTAAACTGCACTATATGTGCCTTGGGCTTGTAGATTAAATGCTACTAGTGGGCTTGCAGCACGGATTGTGCCACCCACTTAAGTAGCTCCTTAACCATGTCTCAGGCCTGCCATTGCAAGGCCTGTGTGTGCAGTTTCACTGCCAAATTCGACTTGCCATTTAAAAGTACTTGCCAAGCCTAAAACTCCCCTTTTTCTACATATAAGTCATCCCTAAGGTCTGCCCTAGGTAACCCATAGAGCAGGGTGCTGTGTAGGCAAAAGGCAGGACATGTACCTGTGTAGTTTACATGTCCTGGTAGTGTAAAACTCCTAAATGTGTTTTTACACTGCTGTGAGGCCTCCTCCTATCATAGGCTAACACTGGGGCTACCCTCATATACTGTTTGAGTGGTAGCTGCTGATCTGAAAGGAGTAGGAAGGTCATATTTAGTATGGCCAGAATGGTGATACAAGATCCCGCTGACTGGTGAAGTTGGATTTAATATTACTATTTTAGAAATGCCACTTTTAGAAAGTGAGCATTTCTCTGCACTTAAATCCTTCCGTGCCTTACAATCCACGTCTGCCTTGGTTCAGTTGACCCCAAGCACAGGATACTCAGCCTCACTTGCATACATCTGCATTTTGGATGGGTCTTCCTCGGCTTGGAGGGTGGAGGGCCTGACACTTACATGTCAAAGGACTGTAGCCTGCCCACACACAAAGGACTGCCACACCCCCTACGGGGACCCTGGCAGACAGGATTGAAATTAATGGCAACCTTGTGCACTTCTAAGATACTCTTTGAAGTCTTCCCCACTTCAAAGGCACATTTGTGTATTTAAGCAGGGCTTCTACCCCTACCAACTCAGACACTTCCTGGAGAAGAGAACCTGAACCAGAATCTGCAACCTGCCAAGAAGAACTGCCTGGCTGCCCAAAGAACTCACCTTACTGCTTTTTAGTGAAGGACTGCTGCCTTGCTGTTGCCCTGCTGCATTGCTGCTCTCTGGCGGTGCTGAGAAGTGCTCCCCAAGGGCTTGGATAGAGCTTGCCTCCTGTTCCCTGAAGTCTCAGGACCAAAAAGACTTAGGGCCTGATTCTAACTTTGGAGGACGGTGTTAAACCGTCCCAAAAGTGGCGGATATACCACCTACCGTATTACGAGTTCCATAGGATATAATGGACTCGTAATACGGTAGGTGGTATATCCGCCACTTTTGGGACGGTTTAACACCGTCCTCCAAAGTTAGAATCAGGCCCTTAATCTCTACAAGAAGGACTCCTTGTGTGGTGAAAATCGCCTGCCAGAAACGACACACAACCTGCATTGCGGTGAAAAATTCACCACCCACCAAACCGGAACGACACAGCCCGACTTCGCAACAAGAAGATCGACGCAGAGAAATGACCACGCAGCGCCCACCGGATCGACACAGTCCCTGTGACTTCGTCCTGTCAGCGCTGGAAATCCATGCATCATCCCCGGGGCTTCTGAAAATCCCGCAACCCGAAGAGGATCCACGACCGAGCACCGGAAATCGACGCAAAACCTTCTCTGCGTGAAAACTAAATGATGCATCGCCGTGTGTAGCCTGAGAAATCGACACACACCTCCCTGTTTTCCACGTATCTCCTCCTCTGCGGTTCTTTGCGGAGATTTTGAATGCAAACCAGGTACTTTGTGTTTTCAAAAGCCATTTATTGCTTGTAAGAGACTAAAGACACTTTTTATCATTTTTACAGTGATATTTCAACATATACTTATTGCATTTTAATCATTTTGACCTGCACTTTATTAGATAAATATTATATATTTTTCTAAACACTGGGTGCTGTATTACTGTGGTGCTATACTGTGTTATTGCATGATTTACTGCACAAATACTTTACACATTGCCTTCTAAGTTAAGCCTGACTGCTCAGTGCCAAGCTACCAGAGGGTGGGCATAGGATAATTTGGATTGTGTATGACTTACCGTGACTAGAGTGAGGGTCCTTGTTTGGACAGGGAGGTAACATGACTGCCAACCAAAGACCTTATTTCTAACACAGCCCTTTTTTTAGCACCAAACATTTGGGAGATGCTGAGGGATGTCACTTCAGAAAATGGACGTCTGCTTCCGAAAAATGGCAGTACCAATTGTCTGTGGCATTTAAAAAGCATGTGCAAGGCTGCTGCTTAAACATTAAAAGCGAGGTGCTAACGTGCTTGCTGAATAGAACCTTGTCCAAACCCTTGCTGTTTTAGAAGAGATGTTGGACATCTTGTAAAAGAGCATTCAGTCCTATTTCAGAATCATTGACACAAGTCAATCTGAGTTTAGTGCTGGGCCTGATCTGTGTGGTGAATGACCTTGAGAAAAAATGGAGAGCAGTTTTTATCCCCATCACTCACTTTTTAAGTAACGATATGTAGAAAATGTGAAGAAAGAGCTTTGTGTCATTTATTAAAACACACACTTTATTCAATGAGTGCCTTTATTAGTGAGAATAAGCAGATGGTGAATATCCTTGGGCAAGGGCAAGAATGAGGAGAAAAACACAAGCTTGCAGTCCGCTGAATTCTACAACAGATATAATTCACTGCGTTTAATGTGTTAATTATATATTTAAAAAAAGGTTCCTGAACCCCAAAAGCAATTAATTGGACTGATGTGATTATGGGATAGCTATTCTTGTAGGCATAGTTTGTTGACCACCAAACATACTTGTGTGCCTCTAGAGGTAGGAACCAACCATATGCAAATCAGTCTTGGTACAGCTTCAAAAAAGATAATCAAATAGTAACTGTTGGCCACGTCTACTTTGAAGGGAAGCAATAACAAATCCTCTCAGCTTCGGCCTTATTTTTTTTTGTTGTAAACAGATTTTATTAAGTTTCATACCAAATACATAAGTCTCAACAAGACCGTACCACTCTAACTGTTACCAGTGTTGAAGTAAGAGTTGTTAATTCACAGTCATATGATCAAAATCCCCCCTCAACTATTTCTGAGTCAGAAAATGGGATCCCTAGAGTGTCATATGATATGTCTGCTCCGATATTTCTAAAAGTGCCTGTATATGTTTGCTCCTTTATTTCTCATTATGTGTGTAGTGTCAGCACTACAGCTTAGATGGCGTCAATAGAGGTGGCTGTTGTGTTCTCGGTAGGGGAGTGTTAAGGCGAGTCAGGGAGGAGTGGTGATGGGTTATGGAGATGGCTCTCCACGGGGGGGAGATAGCTGGGGAGGTCACTTGTGAGAGGGAGCAGGGTTTTTCAGGGAGTCTACTATTGCTCCCCAGGAAGGGTGGTATTTAGGGTACCTACTGCACCGCACCTCTTTCAGAAGGAGTGATCCTTCACAATCCGCCCACTTCTCCAGTTCCAAGCGCTAGGTCGCTGATCAGGGGCCAAGTCAGTCCTTCCATTGGCGGTGTTGTGTAGCCATTTTAGTTACACCTCCATGCACGTTATTTATGCGTACTAGGCCTGCCGCTGTGCACTTTCACCTAGATATATTTTATTTGGCTTTGCTTTATTATTGTTACAGTAGCCACTTTTACAGTCTTGTTTTCTTTCCTTCTATCTAACTGTTTTTGCCTAAGCCAGCGCTCTGTTCTCAAACAAGACATTCTTGCTCACTCTGTGCTTCTTCCAAGGCTGCAGTAAGATAGGTTGCCGGTGAACGTGGTATAAAGTTTTATCTCTGACATTCATAGAAAACACACATCCTTACGTAGGGACATTTTCTCAGAACATCAGCTGTTTTATTATAAAAACACTTCCCTGTCCCTTATACGTTTGAGGGAGATTCCAGCCAGAGAACCACGACTGTATGCTGATTGCTGAATGCGTCTTTACAGCTTCTTATGCAGACTTCAGGCCTTTGCTCAGGTATGGGGGATGATGTCTTCCCAGGGGAACCTAAAGGGCAGAATTAGAGCTTAACACGCTGTGCTCTATTCTAGCCTAGGTAGGAATTAGTCTATTGACTGTAGTGACAATATGGTAGCATTATTTCTATGCTTTACTCTTCTTGTCACAATTTTAATCTTGTCATGCTGTATCGTCCTCGTTATTGCAGCCCATGCTTTGTTATCTAAGATGCAGTCCCATTATCGAAACATACTGCCTCTGATTGTCACTGTGTATGTGAGACTACTGTAACTGAGAGAAACGGATGAGACTTGAATGACCACGGCTTCCCTGAGAAACCAGTTATGTCATGCGTTCGGCTGCCTAATCATCCCTGCTCTTGGGTAGAGATGAGGCACTGCTAGTTAGCCGGAGCAAAACCTGGATTGGAGTGACAGGTGTCACCTGCAGTTAGTCAGATTCAGTCTCCCACACCGCAGGTGATTCTGTAGCTCGAAATCCAGTAGTCTCATTAGAATAATGAGAGCCTACGCGGCAGCGGATGAGCACTCACTTGGCTAATATCAGGATTAGATCTTCATATGTACTGGTCACTTTTGTTTAAGAGGTGTGGGTAACAATGTAGTAAACAGTTTGGGACTTATCAGTGAAGAGAAGCTTGAGTATTAAGAATGCTCGAGGCCCTTTGTCTACGTGTGTGGATTCGCCCATAAGCACAAATACAGTACACATAAGATTTAAATTATCCCTTAATCAGTGGCAGCCAGAAACGTTAGGAAGGAGGGGAGCAGGCGGGAAGCACACTCACACTCATTCATTCACACATGCATGCACATCCATTCACAACGCTCATCAACATTCAAACATCCATGCATGCACCAAACATTCATTTAACATTTTTAAAAAAACACACACACACGTATCTGCAGCTCTGAGGACCCAGGAGGGTTGGGACAGCTGCCTTCCCTCACTGGCTGATCTTTGGACCTTTGGTCAGCCAGTGTAGAAAGGCAGCAGTCCCAACCTATTCACAGAGTAGGATGGGGTCAGTGAGACTTCTGACCCCACCCAACTCTGTTATGAGATGTCAGTAATTAACAGTCGCCCTGGGCGCTTCAGGGCTTAAACCTGAAGCGCCCAGGCTGGAGTCAATGGGTGACGCTTCCCTACATCACCGAGGGGGAGGGCCTCAAGGCAGAGTATGGGCCTCAAGGCACCTTTGCTGAGCCGAGGAGGTCACGCCTATAGGAGCTGTGACCTCTTTAGCCCAGCAAAGTTCAGCTCAAGCAGCCAGGAGTCTGTGCAAATCGTGCGTCTAACTCCTAGCTGCCTGATCTGAACATGAAGAGTGCCTATCAGACTGACCTTTGCTCAGCCTGACAGGCATTCTTCATGCAGGGCTAAAGGTGGGGGGGGCGTGACCCTTAATAGACAAGCTTTTCATTTCTTTTGCATGATGAAGTTCCAGTTCTCCTTTAGAAGAATAAAACTTTTCCTTGATTTCTCTAAATCATACTGATAAAAGCACACAGATTACAGTAAGCATGTACAACATTGTTTTTTTCCAGTAAAGGTTTCAATGCGGATCAACAGATTTAAAAAAGCACACAAACACATGTTAGGAAAGCACCAACTGCCGTTTTATTCAGACTACCTTAGCTGCTAACAACCCCGCCAAGTAGAACTATTTTATTTTCAACCTGCTGACTGAGTTTAAACTGTTGCTATAAAAAAATTAAAGAGGAAGAATGCTGAAAGTGCAAATTATAAACAATGAACTCCATAAGTGTAAAACATAGATTACGATACTTAGTGAGTTACCTAAGGTATTTGTATCTATACCGAAAGAGGTTTGTATTTGTTCCATATTGTGCTTTGTAGTCATTATGAATAAGTACTCTGCTGTTGAAGAAAAAGCTTTTAAATTCAATTGCTCAGTTTTAAAAACTTTAGAATTTCTCAGTGACATCAATAATAGAATCTGAGTGCCTGTGGCATCCTTCTGTATGTCAGAGGTACTGGAAAGAAATTCCAGGAACTGTACGGCTTTTTCAGGCAATGTGGAATAGGTTTTTCAGTATTATGGTCTTTTCTTTAAATATCTGCAAACCCGCAAATGGCTTGATTATTGTGTTGCAGTAAATTGTGAAAGTTAAAATGGCATGACAAAACCACAAATGTGCAGTTGTATTTCGGATCAAAATATGGAATTGCAGAAAACAGGTGAAGTAAACAGGAGAAGCATACTGAAAGAATTGTAACTGCTTCTCTCAATCCAAATACGTGTGCACAGGCACATCCATACAACATTCCCAGCAAGGACTAAGGGGCTGATTTAGGAGCCCCTAGCGCCTCCTTGCGCCACTTTAGCGTCATTTGTTTTACGCTTATGTGGCACAATGTTGCCAAAATCGCAGCACCAGATTTACAAAGTGCATGCTTTGTGCCACTTTGTAACCCTTTGCGCTACATTATGCCTGTGTCAGGCATAATGTATGCAAAGGGGGGGGTCTCACTGTGAGGGGGGCTGAAAAAATTGGCGCAAAGAAATCTAAGAGATTTCTTTGCGTCACTTTTTCCAGAACTTTTAATGCCTGCTCAGAGCAAGCCTCAATGGGCTTTGCAGGATTAGCGTCAAAATATTTGATGCTAGTCCTACAAAGCTCCGAACTAGTGTAAGAAATGTTGATGCTAGTTTACCTAACTACAGGCGGCATTAGTTTCCCTAACTACCGGTGGCTTTAGGGAATGTATGGGGGCAAGGAAAGCAGCGCCACTTTCCTTAAATCTGGCCCTAACTGCTTTCAATAGTTGAAGAGGACACATTGCAGAGAGTTGCAACTCTCAATAAGAAAGCTTCAAGAAAGTGAGTCATGGACTACACTCAAGATGGTTCCTTAAATACTTTAATTCCTTTGGGTGTTCAGTGATGCCAATGCATACTGTTTTTATGGTGGTGCAGGGGGCATCAGATGAGAGGAAGTGATCTGTTGACAGGGCGTCTTCTTGTGCGGACAGGACAAAAATCAGAATGAGTGACTCAACACACATCACTCAAAGTGGAAGTGAACAGCACTTCCTAAAGATGCCTTCAGCTCACAGGGCCACAAAAGCAAAAAGGCATGACTGTAAATACATCTGTCCTGTCTCGGAGGTGGTGTGATAGAGGGTGGTTGGCATTTTATTGATAAAACCCTTCTCAAGTGCTTAACATTGTTGTAAAGAGTTATGTGAATGAGCCTGATTGCAAAAGGTAACGAACCTGATCCAAAAGCAAGGAAAGATGACACAGCAATGGATGCACGTTTATGGTAAAAAGATGCAGTACTCAGCCATGGTTGTGCTTTAAGAAACTGGTGCAAACTGCAGCATTGGGAAATGTTGTATGTGATTAGCAGTGTGCCAGAATTTAGACTACAATTCCTATGTTCAAAACCTAACTTAAAAATAAAAATTCGGTAATTTGTCCGTACACCTCCAGAGTCTACTGGAGGGTGACAGTCACAATACATTGAAGCTGCGACAGAGAGCTCTAGGCCTTCTAGTGCCCCAAAAGTAGTATAAAGGGATACCTTCCGTAAAACATTTTTGACAGGTGCCACACCCCGTGATGACGTAGGCAGTGACGTGGGTGCTCCACCCTGAGGTTGTCAATCAAGCACCGTGCCTGTCATGTGTCTGTGGCTGTGTGATTGATAGCCCTAAGAGCCTGCACCTGGTGTCTGTGTATGCCCCAACATTTTCAGGCTATCAAAGGGTTGTGAAAAATTAAAACCCTAACAGCTTGACCTGTGTGTGGATCTATCACGGTAAGTTTGTGTGTGTTAAGGTATGTATAAAATTAAAGCCCTAACATTTTGTGCAGTGTGTGAGTCTAACAGGGGCTTGCTAGGGCATGCTAAGAGCTGTGCTGGCTGTCTCAGCAGAGAAAAGGAAATGTGCAAATGGGCAGGGTGCCTCATGGCTGACTAACATGGAGGTGGGGACTGGCAGTGGGAGTTTAAAAAAAAAGTGGGATGTTTGAAAAGGACCCCATAAATCAAAATGCACAAACCTGTCAAAGCATCCCGTCAAGTGTCAGAATGAGTAACACAAAGTTAGGAAAGGGCAGAGTCTAAACAATTGTGCATTGACAAATCAACCTGTAAACAGCTGCAACAAACAGAATGCAGGAGGAATCTGTAAATCAGACCCACATTATCAGAGACATTCAATGGTTGTCAAGCTGAAAACTTTTCAAATGAATGGTCCCCTTGAAAGCCTAGTGTAAACTGATGCAACCAACCCAATGCCAGAGGAAACTTTAAAACAGAGACTATGGCCCTCTTTATAACATTGGCCACCAGCCGTCCACCATATTATGACCACAGCTGGATTTGCGCCAGAAGGATGGCGAAAATCTGGCTGTGGCCATGTCGGCGTATGGCGGTAAAGTGGCGCGGCTGCCAGCAGTGCCATGCCAGTAGACCGCTTCCAGCCGTATCATGACTATAATACGGCCTGGTGATGTTCTGCTGGTGGATGCTACTGGCAGCAGCGCCCCGTCCCGCTTCCTGCCGGCAGACCCCCTGATGACAGGTAAGTTGGGTACTCCGACAGGGGAGGGGGTGCCGGGTGTTGTGCATATGTTTGGGGGGGTGTGTGTATGTCTGTGCGTGCGTTTATGCGGGTGTGTGTTGCGTGTTGAGTGTGTGCATGTATGGATGTGTGAGTGCGTGTATGTTGAGTTGTGTTAATGCCTGTGTGCATGTATGTATGTAAGTGTGTGCAGGTGTGTGTGTGAATGGATGTATGCATGCGTGGATGAATGTTGGAATGGGTGTGTGTATGCATGTGTGCGTGCGTGAAGGGAGGGGCGTGGAAGGGGGGTCTGGAGTGGAAGGGTGTCTGGGGGGAAACCAAGGAAGGGGGAGGAGGCGGGGAAGACCCCTATCAGTGACAGGGAAAGGATTCCCTGTCACTGATAATGCCTACCGCCATGGTTTTTGTGGCAGTAAGAAAGCCACGAAAATCATGGCGGTAGGCGGGGTCATAATCCCGCAGGCGGACAGGTGACGGCCGCCAGGCTGGAGAGTGAAGTCTCCAGCCCAGCGGTCATTACCACTGTGGTGGTCGGTGTGGTACATTGGCGGTTTGGCCAGAGCTTGTGAGGGCTGTGTCACAAGACACTGTTTGATCTATTGACAATCTCTGACAGGGATCACTATTCCCACAGTATGGGTAGCAGGGCCCAGTGTACAAAGGGGCTATAAAACACAATGTGAACATGAGCCATTGTTCTCTAGACCAATATATGCGTATAATTAACAGTTGTCACAGGTATAGAAAAACCCTCAGTAACCCTGTACACAGACCCATCTTATACAATTTTAAGTCCCCACCAATTTGGAGCTGTACCCAGCGCAGAGTTATTCCAGGATCCTACCCCAAGACATCTAACATGGCCCAGAAGGACGACCGCCGAATGCAGGGGGAGACCAACAACTACTGAAGGTAAGTAACTGTCATATTTACATTTTATATTTAAGTTTAGCACAAATAGGCCGCCTATACATACTATACTAGCCCCAAATGTGAAATATAATGGTGGTTAAGGCTATGTACATGGGGCATTTTACAAATAAATAAAAAATGTAAATGCTTTGTTGCACTCACCCTGGTATGGCAGTATTTGTGGTGGGGTGGTTGGTAACATCCTCAAGGGTATTCTCTGATTGTTGAGATGGTGGCTCTAATGAGGTCACTGATGCTTTTTTAGGGGTCCTGTAGTGTTTCTGGTGGCGTCTGTATTTTTAAAATCTGAATCCATGGTCCTGAGCTGTGTTAGGGGGTGCTGGAGCTCGAGTGGTCAGGCTGTCTTGGGGTCCCCAGCAATCATAAGTACCATGGTGCAGTGTGGGATGTGAAATGGGTCTGGGAGGTGGCGCCTAACCCTAACATGACGGTGGCTCCCATATATTTTTTAATTTGTTAGGGACTGGCACCTAAACATTGGGACATAGGTCCCTCAGTGATATGGGGCCGTTGTGGGTCATGGAGCCAGCGCCTCAACCTAATGTGGCACCGGCTCTCAATATATTTTAAAAATCGCTGGGGACCGGTGTCATACCAGCGTGCCGCAGGTCCCCACGTTGGACATGGGGGCAGTGTGGTGGGGTTTGGGAGTCAGCACCTCAATCCCTGTGACGCAGGTTCCCCTAGGGCTATACACTTCTCTGAAACACACGGCTGCCTGATCCTAAAGCATACTCGGGCAACTTTAATGCATTTACAAGCACCACTTACCATCCACTCTGCAGCTTACTCATGCAGATGGTTGCACTTAACCCCTCTGTCCCTGCTTTCTTCAACCATATCTTTCCCCTAGAGGTATTTTGCTCCCAGTAAATGCAGAAACGCATGGGTATTGGGGACCCCCCACCGATACAGCCAGCCCCTGTCCTGTAGAGAGTCTTGCACTGTTGACATTAAATAGCTTGTTTTAAATGATGTTTGGGCCTTTAACATGTTTTTAATGCTGGGAAGCTGGGGTCGGACGCATTAGAGACATTATTGCAGAGAAATGTGCATTTATGTTTCGTGCACCGCTCATATTTAAACCCTAAAATGGGTTAGGGTAATATTAGTAAATTTTTGTAGAGTTACAATATTAAAAATGCATGTCGCTAATCCTAAATATTAGAACGTGCCCCATTGTGTCTGTTTTCTGTATTTTCTATGCCCCTACCTTTCACCAATGTGTATTTGAACACAGTAAACAACTAAGGGGGTCATTACAACCCTGGCGGACGGTGTTAAAGCGTCGGTAATACCGCAAACAGGCCGGCGAAAAAAAAAGGGAATTATGACCGTGGCGGAAACCGCCAACATAGACAGCCACTTTAACACTCCGACTGCCACAGCGGTACAAACAAGCAGCGCGGCGGTCACCGCCAACAGACAGGCGGAGGACAAAGTACCGCCCAAAGTATTCCAACAGGCCAATCCGCCACCTGTTCCGGGGCGGATTCACCGTGGATAAAAACACGGCTGAAACAGCCATTTCAATGGGAAAACGCTCACCTTAACACATTCCACGAGGAAGGAGGGCACCATGGAGCCGGAACTCCAAATACTCCCTGCGATAGTGTTCCTGCTCCTCTACGAACATCAGCAACGGCGGTGCCGAAGACAACGGTGAGTACTGCACCTACGACATAGGGGAGGCAAAAGTCAGGGACACACACACTCAACACCCCCACTCCGACCCTCGCAGACTACAACACACACACCAATGCATTTCCAAACATCACAGTAACAACCCCCAACCCCCCCCGGAAGAATGCAAAGACAAAAGGAAAAGAGTACAACCATTGTAATGTATCACAATACAGTAAGCTAATATATACAGAAATATATACAAATGCCAAAAATATACATCACGATTAGTAGTGCAGGTATGCACCATCCAATGTCCGTGGACCACTGGGCCCAAAATGCATGGGCGAGGCCCACACACGATACCTGTCCAGAAATGGAGAGAACACTGCAGGGGCATCAGATAGAAATACAACAGGCACCTCAGGGGGAAGGGAAGGAGGGGCTCCTCAGCCGGATGACAGCACCACGCCAGATCCACGACGGGGCTCCATGCCCATTGATGTATCCTGGGGAGTGCAAAGCCACAGTCTCTCAAGTCTTTTCAGTGGGTGGTTTCCCCACTGTACCATCCTGGGGAGTGCAAAGCCACAGTCTCTCAAGTCTTTTCAGTAGGTGGTTTGCCCACTGTACCATCCTGGGGAGTGCAAAGCCACAGTCTCTCAAGTCTTTTCAGTGGGTGGGTTGCCCACTGTACCATCCTGGGGAGTGCAAAGCCTTAGTCTCTCAAGTCTTTTCAGTGGGTGGTTTGCCCACTGTACCATCCTGGGGAGTGCAAAGCCACAGTCTCTAAAGTATCTACAGTGGGTGGTTTGCCCACTCTACCATCCTGGGGAGTGCAAAGCCACAGACTCTCAAGTGGATAACAGTCTCCACTGGTTCTGGAGGGGGACTGGTGCCCAGAGTGCTTCATCCTGTTAAGGACTGAGGTAGTGGATGCATGTCTTCACTGGTTCTGGAGGGGGACTGGTGCCCAGAGATCTTCATCCTGTTAAGGACTGAGGTAGTGGATGCTGTTCTCCACTGGTTCTGGAGGGGGACTGGTGACCAGAGTGCATCACTCTCCCCGTGACGGTCCCAGTTCCGTCACTGCCCCTGCCGCACATGGGCTAGCGATGCTTGAGTTGGCGGTGCTTGCCCTGTTCAGCGGTGCTTGCCATGGCGGTCTTTGCCCTGTTCAGCGGTGCTTGCCATGGCGGTTTCTGCCCTGTTCAGCAGTGCTTGACTTTGTAGTTTCTGACCTGCTCAGCGGTGCTTGCCCTGTTCAGCGGTGCTTGCCATGGCGGTTTCTGCCCTGTTCAGCGGTGCTTGACTTTGCAGTTTCTGACCTGTTCAGTGGTGCTTGCCCTGTTCAGCGGTGCTTGCCATGGCGGTCTTTGCCCTGTTCAGCAGTGCTTGACTTTGCTGTCTCTGACCTATGCAGCGGTGTGTGCCATGGCGGTCCCTCATTGCCCAGCGGGGCTGTGGCTGCCGGGGCCCTCCTGGGCACTGACTCTGGCGGTGGTCTCCTGACCGGTGACGATTGTGCTGCCCTCCTGGGCACTGACTCTGGCGGTGGTCTCCTGACCAGTGACGATTGTGCTGCCCTCCTGGGCACTGACTCTGGCGGTGGTCTCCTGACCAGTGACGAATGTGCTGCCCTCCTGGGCACTGACTCTGGCGGTGGTCTCCTGACCAGTGACGATGGGGCTGGCGGTGGCGTCCTGGGCAGCGGGGATGATAGCGGCCTTCTCCGCCGTGCTGCTCTTCCCAGACTTTGGCGCTTTCTTCTGCCCCTTCCCCACCTTGGGAGGAGTCACAGCTGACTCCACACTCCCCCCGGGACCCTTGTGAGCGCCTTTGCCGGCAGGAGTCTTCACCCTCTCCCGGCGGGCACTGTCCAACTTCTGGTGCTTCACAGGGGGGGGGGGGACTGGCTGTGCTTTGGCTCCATGTCACACTGGCTGCCCACACTCCACATACCTCTAACAGGCACCACTGGTACCTGACTTTTTTTGGCTCAGGTGATAATACGGGACCTATCAATTGGAGGGGGGGGGGGTGGGAAAGAGTTCAACATTGCTCAGGAAAGGTTTCTGACAAACACTGGGACGGGTAGCTGGAGGGGGTCTGGGAGTGGAGGAAGAGGAGCTGGTTGTAGGAGGTGTAACTTAAGGTGATTTGGGTGCAGGTGCATGTTCTGGAGGCTGTCGTGAGGTGGATGGATGTTGGGTGTGTGTGTGCCCGCGTTTGTGTACTTTGGGAGGGGGCATCACAGACACACTGGGAGAGGACACAGGGGATGTGTAAATGGTAGTGGGGGTGGTGAGTGCAGGTGAGCGGGGTGTGGTGCTGGGTGTTCTGGTGCGAGTCCTAGTGGCTGTAGTGGTAGTGCATGCAGGTGAGAGTGTAGACGACACTGGGAGGGAGGAGGGAGACGACGAGGAGGGGGACACAGTGGAGGCAGTGGATGTTGCTGTGTCTGTATGTGGGTGATGCTTGTGTGAGTGCTTGTGTAATGTGTGGTGCCTATGTTTGCCTGAGCTGCCCTTGTGTGTTGAGGTGTGTGCAGGCTGGTCTGAGGGTGTGCTTGGGATAGGCTGAGGTACAGGGAATTGGGTCTGGGTGGAGGAAGTTGGAGGGGGGAGGCTAGACACAGGGAAAATGGCTGTCATCAGTGCTGAGGCCAGAGATTGCAGGGTTCGATGATGGGCAGCCTGACCAGAATGAATGCCCTCCAGGAATTCATTAGTGTGTTGCAACTCCCTTTCTACACCCTGGATGGCATTCACAATGGTAGACTGCCCAACAGTGAGTGACCTGAGGAGGTCAATGGCCTCCTCACTGAGGGCAGCAGAGGTGACAGGGGCAGGGGCTGAGATGCCTGGGGTGAAGGTGATGCCCACCCTCCTGGGTGAGCGGGCACGGGGCGAAGGCTGAGGGGCTACTGGGAGGGCGGTGCTGGTAGGGGAGGGTGGTGGCTGTACCTGTAGAAGTGGGGGGCACAGATGGTGCCGCCACCACAAGGGAGCTCCCATCGGAGGACGAGTCCGTGTCGCTGTTTGCTGATCCGGTGACCGCCGTGAAGCTCCCCTCGCACTCCGTCCCACTGGTGTATTTAGAGTCTGTGGTGTGGCCCTCCATGGCCATGTGGGATGCAGCCCCCTCGTGCTCCGGTGCCACTGTACCTCCGCCTGATGATGCTGATACACAAAAGAACAGGGAGAGCACAAAAAGGGGGGGGAACAGAAGAAAGACAGGTTCAGTGCATGGCCTACCACTACCGTTGGCGGACAATACAGACACAGCAGCCCCCTGCACTTCGCCGCGCTCTTGGCCTCTACAGATGCAGTTACTGGGATATGGCCTACATGTCTATGGTGGACATCTGCACACATAGATGACACAGGGGCATGTATACCTGTACTTGGCACTCTACAGAGGTGGGGTGGAGTGGCACATGGCCTGCATTATGGAGGGGCCTAGCCTACGGAATTCGCACTGGCCTAGGGAAACCCACAGCCCTCCTCCCCCACCCAGACCCCTCCACTGCGCGCAAAGTCAGCAGAATGAGAGTGTACTCACCCCCTTGTGTCTGCTGTGATGCCCTCATGCGCCCATCCAACTCAGGGTAGGCCACCTCCAGGATCCAGAACATCAGGTGGGTCATGGTGCGACGGGCACTCCTCCCACGTTGGGAGGCCATCCCCAGCTGAGCCTCTGCCGTCTTCTTGCTCCAGCGGCGAATGTCCTCCCATCTTTTACGGCAGTGGGTGCTCCGTCTCTGGTGGACCCCCAGGGTCCGGACGTCCTTGGCGATGGCACGCCAAATATCCTTCTTCTGGTGGGCGCTGACCTACATGACATGTACAGGGGAAGAAGAGAAGTCATTACCAACTGCACCGTCGAAGTGAGTGGCCCACATACCTGCCCTTGCCATGTGGCACATGCATTCACACTCATTCATGCTCGCAAAACTCTGCCCCCTTGCTTCTTACATCCAGCCCTCTCCACCCAGGCATAGTCCATACAATTTGCACCCTATGTACTCACCTGCTGGTCTGGAGGACCGTAGAGTAGCGTGTACTGGGGGAGGACCCCGTCCACGAGCTTCTCCAACTCCTGTGCAGTGAAGGCAGGGGCCCTTTCCCCAGACGCACGTGCCATTGTCTCTTCAGATCGAGGTCACAGCAGCACTTGCAGTGTAGGTCCTCTCCTGTCGAAGATCAGGTATCGAGTGATTGAACAGATACAAAATGGCAGTCACGTCCGCAGAGGTGACATCCGCGGCGGTGCGTATCATCACCGCCGGCGCACTTCGTCATTGGCTCCTGGGACCCATAGGGTCCAATGTTAACCAATGCAGCATTGTGCCACGGTCTACGACCGCCTACCGCGACGGTGTACACCGCCAACGCAGTTACCTCACATCCCATTGTCCCACTTTAGAGGTCAGGCATCCGCCATTTCAGGGGCCCACATGGCTTAATTTTCAACTGCGTCACACATACCGAGGCCTGGACTCAACACACATACAGACAACTTTTTGGAATTTGTTTCGTGTTCTGTGTAGCTGTGGGTACATACCTCTGAATTGCTTGACTCTGTGGTCGCTGTTGTCCTTCCTAGGCACCGTCAGCTGGGACATGTGAGGAGATGGCGGAATCCTCCGGTGTACCGACTGCTGGTGGACCTGTTGACAATGGAGGAGCGACATTTAATTATCACCTACAGGTTTGACCGTGCTACAATCCAGGAACTGTGTACCCAGTTGGAGCCAGACTTTATGTCACCAATCCGCCATCCCACAGGAATCCCCCCTCATGTGCAGGTGCTATCAGTGCTCCATTTCCTAGCAAGTGGGTCATTTCAAACAACAGTGGCTTTGGCATCAGGGATGTCCCAGCCTATGTTTTCCAACGTGTTGTCCAGAGTGTTGTCTGCCCTGCTGAAACACATGAGGAGCTACATCCTTTTCCCTCAGGTGGAGGATTTGGCTACAGTTAAAGGTGACTTCTATGCCCTGGGACATATCCCTAACATCATAGGTGCCATTGATGGGACCCATGTAGCTCTGGTCCCCCCCACAGGAGTGAACAGGTGTACAGGAACCAGAAGAGTTATCATTCCATGAATGTACAGATAGTATGTTTGGCAGACCAGTACATCTCCCAAGTAAATGCTATGTTCCCTGGCTCTGTGCATGACGCCTACATCCTGCGGAATAGCAGCATCCCTTATGTGATGGGTCAACTCCAGAGGCACCGGGTGTGGCTATTAGGGGACTCTGGTTACCCCAACCTGTCATGGCTACTGATCCCAGTGAGGAATCCCAGGACCAGGGCAGAGGAACGCTACAATGAGGCCCATGGGCGGACTAGGAGAGTGATCGAACGCACCTTCGGCCTCCTGAAGGCCAGGTTCAGGTGCCTCCATATGACAGGTGGTTCCCTATTCTACTCACCAAGGAAGGTGTGCCAGATAATCATCGCCTGCTCTATGCTTCACAATCTTGCTTTGCGATGCCAGGTGCCTTTTCTGCAGGAGGATGGTCCAGATGACGATGATGTGTTGTGGCAGCTGTGGAGCCTGTGGACAATGATGAGGAGGAAGCGGAGGAAGAAGACATTGACAACAGGGACTCAGTCATACAGCAATATTTCCAGTAACACACAGGTGAGAACACTTTCTTTACTAATACTTTTACTTTCACACTTCTACCTCTATCCTGTCTGTCAATTTCAAGCAGTATTTCGTAACTGAGTTGTACATTTCCATTACGGTTTCACAGGTGTGGTTACCAACGTGTGCCATCTGCTTGCATCCTTCATGGACTTGTGATGTGTGACATAGGTATGATGACATTACTATTGAGAACAGATTTTGTCATTGTCATAGCTAATACACATTTTCAAAATCACAGACTGACTCCAGATTGTTTTGTGGTTCAAGGGTGTTTATTGAAGTGCTAATTATTGGAGGGGGTGGTAAAATGGTGATGGCTGATGGTGGAGGAATGTCCATGGCAGAGTCCAGTCTATTAGTCTCACAGGTGCACTGCCCATATGGGCATAGGAAGTGGAGCTGGGACAATTCCAATATGGACAGGGTTACAAAGTGGGACAGTGGGATGACAATCAGGGTGGTCTCATTTCTTGGCGGGGGTCTTGCCATCATGCTCTGTCCTGTTCCTGGTTCTCAGGGACCGCTTGCAGGGTGGTTCTCTGTCTGCAGGGGGTGGGGTGGTGGTGTGGTGGTCCTGTGGCGGGGCGTCCTGTCCACTAGCGCCGGCGGATGTGGTAGGCAGTTCATAGTCCATGCTAGTGTCAGGGGCCCCTTGGAGTGTCACGGTGTTCTGCATGTCCTTCAGCACCCCTACGATGGTGCCCAGGGCGGAGCTGATGGTTCTGAGTTCCTCCCTGAAGCCCAAATAATGTTCCTCCTGCAGGCGCTGGGTCTCCTGAAACATGGCCAGGACCATAGCCATCGTCTCCTGGGAGTGGTGGTATGCTCCTATGATGGAGGAGAGGGCCTCGTGGAGAGTGGGTTCCCTTGGCCTGTCCGACCCCTGTCGCACAGCAGCCCTCCCAGTTCCCCTGTGTTCCTGTGCCTCCGTCCCCTGGACCGTGTGCCCACTGCCACTGCCCCCAGGTCCCAGTTGTTCTTGGGGTGGTGGGTTATCCTGGGTTCCCTGTAGTGGTGGACACACAGCTGATTGACGTGTCCTGAGGACGGAGGTATGGGCCCGCTGGGTGGGTGCTGTACTGGTGTTTCCAGAGGGTGGAAGGTCAGTGTTGGGCTGTGCCTGTGCGAGGGGAACCGACTGTCCCGAGGCCCACGATGGTCCAGGCTGGTCATCTGGATCCAGTTGGCCAGAGCTGCTGTCATCACTGTGGGCCTCTTCTGTGGGTGGGGTAGAGATGTCTGGACCCTCCTGTCTGGTGACGTTAGGTAGTGGTCCTGCAGGGGTATAAAAGCATGATTATTGCATGTGGGTGTGACATGGTGTGCAATGGGTGGGTGAGCGTGTACCCCAGTGCTAGCATTCCGGTGTGGGGGCTTGTGTGATGATGGTTAGGGGTTGTTATGGGTATGTGCAGTGGGCATGCTGTAGTGATGGGTGTCCATGCTTTGTTGTGTCATGCAGGGCTTGGTGCTGGAATGGGTGGTTTGTGTTATTAGTACATTAGTGAGGAGTTGGAGTGATAGGGGATGGGGCGAGGGTGGGGGTGTGTGATAGCATGCAGGTAGGGTGGGGGACATGATAGTTAAGATTTGACTTACCAGTGTCCATTCCTCCACCGACTCCTCCGAGGCCCTCAGGATGCATAATGGTCAAGACCTGCTCCTCCCATGTTGTTAGTTGTGGGGGAGGAGGTGGGGGTCCGCCGCCAGTCGGCTGAACCGCGATGTTGGGTCTGGAGACCACGGAACACACCTTCCCTCGTAGGTTGTTCCATCTCTTCCTGATGTACTCCCGATTTCTTGGGTGCTGTCCCTCTGCGTTGACCCTGTCCACGATTCTTCGCCATAGCTCCATATTCCTAGCTATAGAGGTGTGCTGCACCTGTGATCCAAATAGCTGTGGTTCTACCCGTATGATTTCCTCCACCATGACCCTGAGCTCCTCCTCTGAAAACCTGGGGTGTCTTTGCCGTGCCATTGGGTGGTGTAGGTGATGTGTGGAGTGGTGTATGTGGTGATGAGTGTGGTGATGTGTAGTGGTGTGTGGTGTTTTGTGCGTGGATGTTGTGTGGGTGATGGTGTCGTGTGCCTCTGTGTGGTGGGGTTGTCTATTGCTGTGCTCTCTCTGTTGCCTTCGTCTCTAATTTTTGGTCATAGGGGTTTGTGGGTGATGTGGGTGTGTGTTTTATATTGTGTTGGGTGTGTGGGAGTGGTGTTTGTATGTGTATCAGGTGTGTGTAATTCGAATTGTCCAATGTGGCGGTGTTTTGGAGATGTGTGTGTATTTTGAGCGCGGCGGTGTGTACCGCCAATGGAATACCGCGGTTGAAAGACCGCCGCTTGGATTCATGGGTCGTAATAGCATGGGCGTGTTTCTGTTGGCGTGACAGTGGAGGATTTATTTTCACCAGTTTATCACTGACCTTTGGTGTGGCGGACTTGTGTGGGTGTCTGAATTTCGGCGGATTCCGAGATGCCGCGGCGGTGTGTTGGCGGTCTTCTGCACGGCGGTAAGTGGCTTTTACCGCCAATGTTGTAATGACCCCCTAAATGTATAAAAATATGTTGTTTAGGGCTAATAATGCTAAGGTTTGATCATGTCAAAGGCAACAATTTGCTTTTTAAAAATCTTTCTAAGTAGTTCATCCCTTGATGTTTTGTGGTGTTTTATTCTGCTCAGTTTACAAACTGTCCACCAGTCTGTTTTAATACATGTAAATTGCCTATGTTGAAAAGTGATGTTGACAACAAACAGCTGTCAGAGCACTCACAAGAGTAAACTTTTAAGAGTATGGTGATGTAATAAATCCTCTGTGTGAAAGGCAATCACGCCAGGCTCTGGTTCAGGATAAATTTATTTCTTGAAGCAGTTCAATCATAATAGGGAAATGTCCTTGAAATCATGTACAATTAGCCTCCACAGCCAACACGTGTTTCGTCCAATGAGAGATCCCTCTCACGGACTTCATCAGGGCTTAAAGTCAGGTACGGCCTGTGTTCAACGGTACTCTTATCGTGGTCTAGGCAATCTTGTGTGATGAACGCAGTTAATTATCACATCCCAGTATAATACTGCAGGAATCCTAATATGTAATCTTAATCAAATATGCTAGTATCTTTATGGGAACATCGTAGCCGTGGTCAGATCATTGCACGGCGTTCCCTGTGACCGAGATCTATCATCTATCATCGTAGATACTGTCAGATACTGTCAGTTTCCTTTGAAACATTGGAGGAGTCAGGAAGATCCTCCTGTCATGAGCACCATGACATAAATAATCTGTGAACTCGACTGCATGGACTTACTGTGAGCGCCCGTTACCTATGACCTTCTTCCTAGCGGCTATTTTCTAATTTTGAAAAGTGATGTTGTCCCATCGACTTGTTTGTGAAACGGTGTTGTATCAATTCGGCGCTCACTCAGTGTTAAGTTGTGATAAGCTGAAATGTAACAAGGGTGTTTTTAACATTTTTCTAAAGTAGTTCTAAGTAGTCCAACCCCTGATGTTTTGTGGTATTTTATTCAGCTCATTGTTCAATCTGTCCATCCCCACCAGTTTGTTTTAATGCCTGTAAAGTGCACATGTTGAAAAGTGATGGTGCACCAGAGATTTATGTGTGAAACACGCGCTTGTAGTATTTAATTAGTGGTGCGCTGTGTATTGTGCTGTGTTAATATGCAATGTGCATGTGGTCTTTTCTAATGTATTATATCCACTTTTGCAACTTTAGCTAACGCTTGCAACTTGTGTACTAGTGTAAAAGTTTTGATGGCATTTTCAATTTTCATAGTCTTTTTTCAACGGTGTGTCTCGCTCCCTGTAATGCTTTTAGGCTGTACACTATGTTTAGAGCCGGCCAAAATAAATGTTGGAATTGTGCTCAAATGTTGTAACACAACCCATCTAGGTTTTGATGTTTCTGCTTTAATTTTTTTTTACTTAACTGTGTAGGCCCCTGTATAGTTGTTGTTTATAACTTATTTTACTCGTGACGGGTGCTTGGGTTTTTCTAAATGCAGGGTGTCAAATGGTGTTGAGACCTAAAACCTGTAGCTCTCATTAGATATTATTTTAATGTCAATTTGTCTGTTCTGTACGCCGGATATCCCAGAACTACCGTGGACATTTCAACAAACTAAAGCCTTCCTACAAGGTACAATTATTTAGAGCTTTATAGCTGAGACACCCATCGTCAGCCCCAGTGTTTTACCCTATTTTGCCCTAGGTATTTTATTTGGTATTTTTCTAAAATGTTTTTACAGGTTACAACGCCGAAGTACAGATGGCTGTGGACGCTCTGCAGCAAATCCTAGATGATGAAGACGCCTAAACACAGTGTCACCCAAGTCCTGCAGGTAAATAAAATAGGTACTTGTTGCAAACGTTATGTTAACATTAGAATAGTATAGGTAGAAACCCTCAGACGGTCTATTGGAACCAGGCCTGTTATTATATTGTAAATGCGGCGCAGATGTATTTTTTTACTCCTTTACGGTCGACATGGAAGCGTACCTGGACCGCGTAGGACCGTTAAAGGTAGAACCCATCGTGTAAAAGAAGGGTCAGAAAAGAAAGTCCAAGGCACTTGGCGAAGGGCCATCCTCAAAGAAAGAAACGCCTTTAAGGAACAAAACAGGTATGTTTTTCACAACTGTAGAGTCAAAAAGAACCCTAACATCCCTGCGTTATTCCCGGGGGAGTACCCGCAAAACCATGTATAAATAACAATCAGGGACCCGAGGGTGCCGATCCTGAAACAGACCAGGCAGACCAGGCCCCTTATTCCCACTGTATTGACCTTCTCAAAGGGTTGGCGGGTGGTCCGGAGAGTTCTGAAACCCCAGCAGCAGCTGTGCAGTGTAAACCTTGACCTTGACACTGGTACACAGTCCCTACAACACCTACACCACCAAGGCCTTGGGTTACCACGATCACCAATTAAGTTTCCCAGACCCGTTGTAATCTCCCACACACCCTGGAGCATAAGACCCTGCCAGCCCTGTGTCAAGGGTAATAATAATGTCACCGGCCTCAACATAACCCAACAGTAGCTTATGGTGGAGAGACAGTCAAAACAATAGTTTTGAAACGTCTTTTAGCGACTCTGAGGCCTCCGAAGCCCCCGGATATTCACAATGGGGCACTGGTTTTCTGAACCCCCAGAGTCCCGAACTACACAAAGGCGCTATTGAAGCTTACACAGCAGACACCCCTACACCAGATATTTTAGAACCTAAGAATGTGCTAGAGACCAACATTAAAGACATCCAGGGGGCTGTCAGAAAGCTCAAAGCGTCGCTCCGCTCTAAGACATTAAAATCGGGTAAGGCTGGAAAAGTGAAGCAGCCCCTGAGGGTCGTTCTGAGGGAGGTAATTCAGAGACTGGAGCGATGTAGAACCGAGTTGATCCAGGCCTGTGAAGCAGTCGCTACGGACATAGGGGTGATGCCGGCGTGACTAGGACCGAGGAGTGCCCTATGAGGCGACGGTTCAACATTCACAGGGCCCAAATATAACAAAAAGGTAGCAGCTGTACTAACTAAAGCCCTGCGTTTCTTACATACCATGAAAACTTCAAATCATATAGAACACCCTCAAGTTCCAAATATATTGCCAGAGGGTCTAAAGCCGACCCTCCCTGCTCCCAAAAGATACATTTCAGTGAGAACACAGGGACCGCCACAAACTCGAAACCCCCTCTGCGACAAGTAGGGCGACTCAAAGACCCGAAACACTTAGAAGATCCGAGGGACCTGTAGTAGGTTCAGCTCCAGAGTGTGCCACTGAGGTCGTTTAAATAGGCGGTGGAGGCTCCCTAAAAGCGGCTGGGACAGTAAGAAGCAAAAGTGGGCAGATAGCACCAAAGAGCACCATCTTTTATTAAGTAAATGAAAAAAGGCCAGAATATGCGCTGTGCGGAGGTTAAACAATACAGGTGCCCTAAACAACGGTCAGACTCTCCAAAATGGCCCTCCCGAGAGTCCCCGCTCCAGCATAGATCCTCAACCTGGAGCTTATAGTGTTTTCTAGAGAGCGTGAAACTGTATATTCGCAACGTAGAGCAGTTTAAAGCTACAGAGCATTATGAGGAGTTTAGGTTTGTTAACCTAGACTGTATAAACTCCTCTGATCAGGGTGCTATAGCTATACACCAGGCCGTACAAATGCTCATAGAACGATTGTTACACAAAGTGGGGGCCTAACAATTTCTTACAGCACGTTTTCAGGGGCAGGGTCTCAACAGTCCTCAGTTCACCAGACGGTCGTCGCAAGATGTGTTTGACGCTGTGACATTTCTAGAAAACCTGTCTAAGCTTTTACAGAGCAAGGCTGAATTAATGGCGTTCGGGACCTTCAGAATCATCTCCCTCATTGTTAGGGGTTGTGAAGGCAGTGCTTCCAGAACCTTTAAGAGCGTCATGTACAGTAAAATCATCAGCAAGAAATATCAATGGTTGCTTGACTTTAACACCGGAGCTACCAATATGTGTCTGGCAGCGAGCATTGCGGAGTTGTTGGTGGACCGAGCCACCCCAGACAACGTCATTATGTCTATGGTGGCGGCAGCCCACGAGACGCTTCAAATATCGCCCAACAGACTGGTTGGTTTTGGGGACTTGAGACTTTTTGAGAACCATTTTGCCATTATGGTAAAAGTTCTGTACCACAGCGGTTCTTGGAAGTACTTCACTACCGATGAGCGTGTGAAAACAAGACCATTTATGTGCTACATCACAAAAACCACTTTTTAGGTATCCTGAACCTGAAGGGTTTTCCAGGAGCCAAGTACGTGTGCAAGCATTGCGTCCACATATACAACAACCAGACTAGACACCATTGTGAAATGCACTGTAAAATGTGTCAGAGGGACGGGTGCGTCGATGACGCTCAGAAGGTGAAATGCTCGACGTGTAAGATGTTTTTTCGGTCACAAGACTGCTTGAATATACAGATCAGCCTCGCATAGTGGGTCCGTATATCAGACTGTCGGACTTGCGGGTGCTACAAGGCCGTCAACCACAATTGTAAAGGTATGCAATGTCCCAGGTGTAAAGCGTATTTTATAGCTGGAACAGCACACAAGTGTACATGCTCAAAGGCTTCCCCCAGAAAAAAACAGAAGGCTATATTGTATTTGATATAGAATGTATGCAGGAGATGGGTGTGCACCAGCCTAACTACATTTACGCTCAGCATATCACAGCAATGAAAAATGGGAGTTTGAAGGCCGGTCGTGCGTGAACGATTTCCACGACATGTTCATGCAGCTGAAATACTACGAATATACCATGCCGACTCACAATTCGAAAGCATAAGACTTGTTCTTTATTCTCGGGGACCTGATTCATGAATAGATGGACATAGAGCTCATCACCTAGGGCTCCAAACTGATGCTGTGAAAGGTTGTGCCTTTTGAAATTAGGTTCATAGACACCTTGAATTCTCTCTGAAAAAGAGCTTCCTACAGTGGTACGATGAAAACTGATGAAAATCAGTTTCATTTTCAAATGGAATTGAAAACTTACTGTCAGGCAGATGTAATGATCTTGCAAAAAGCATGCAACCTTTTCAGAGACATTGTGGTGGAGATGACAAAATGGGTCGGGATTATCAAAACCAAATCTCATTCAACATTCGTTTCAGGGTGGCGAATACTCCTTGGGCCGCTACTACCTAGACGGGAATGTGTTAATTAATGGGGTAGCAACCGCCTTTGAGTTCAATGGTTGCTTTTACCACGGGTGTCTGCGTTGTTACAAACCCCACAAGTTTATAGACTGCAGGGCATCATGTTTGAACATCTGCATTGTCGTGTTCTGGCGAAGGCGTAGTATATTGAAAACAGCGGTTTTGTTCTGAGATACTTCTAGGAACACGATTGGCTTGCTGCGCTAACAAAAGATGCGGAACTCAGTGTTTACATTAAGAGCCACCAGTTACCAGCACCATTGGAACCCCGCAACGCCTTATTCGGCTGTCGTAAAAACGCCATACAGCTGTACCAGGTCGCTGATGAGAGTGAGAAAATACACTACTACGACTTCACCAGTCTGTATCTGTTTGTGAACAAGGTGAAGTTGTACTTGGTGGGGCATCCTAGGATCATATATGGGAACTTTAAGTCCCTAGACAAGTACTTTGGTCTTGTTCAGTGTCAAATCCATCCTCCGCAGAAGCTTTACTTCCCGGTGCTTCCGTACAGAGTTGACGGCTAGATAATGTTCCCCTTATGTGGTACATGCGCTGAAAGTGAACATACTAGCGAGTGTAGACATAGTGATGAACAAAGGCTGCTGGAGGGGACATGGTGTACCATTGAGGTACAAATGGCCATCAAGAAAAGGCACCGCCTCGGTAAACTACTGGAAATTTGGCACTTTCCATACACCACAACCCGACTCTTTTCTGAGTACATCAACTTGTTTCTCAGAGACAAACAGGAGGCATCGGGGTATCCCTACTGGTGCATCAATGAGCCCTCGAAGCAAAAGTACATCGCTGATTACCACGATCATGAGATTATTACGCTGAGTCTGGCATTTATTGAGGTTAACCCCGCCAGATGCCAGTTAGCTAAGCTCTGGCTCAATTCCTTATGGGAAAAATTTGCACAGCTTACCAACTTGTCAAACACATCCATCATCACAGATCCAGACAATCTTTTTAAGTATCTATTTGCCCCGTTTTACGACGTGTCCAGTTGCGACTTTATCGACGATGAGGTGGCCATTCTATACTGGAAATACATCAAAGAGTACATCACAATGTGTAACAATATAAACATCTTCATAGCGTGCTTTACAACCGCTCACGCTTGTCTAGAGCTTTGCAGGTTGCTGGATAAGATTCAGAACCATTGTTTGTACGACAACACCGACTCTATTATTTTTGTGAGTAAATAGGGTGATGAAAATCCTGCGCTAGGTGATTATCTAGAGGATTTGACCAGCGAGCTTGAAAAGGATGAGTATATACTCAAGTACACCTTCTCTGGACCGAAGACCTATAGTTACAAAAAAACTCTAATAACAAGGTTTGCATGAAAGTCAAAGGCATCACTTTAAACGTCAGCAATACGGTTAAAATAAATGTTGACACTCTGAATGGTCTGGTGCAACAGTACTACGCATCGAGCGAGTGCGAAAATAATAAAGCAATAGTTGTAAATCACCCTAGCATAGTCAGGTCCAAAAAAAGGTGGGCAATTACAACACAGCCGTTGTATAAAACCCTACGAGTAGTGTTTGATAAAAGGCTTCTGACCGAGGACTACAAAACACTGCCGTATGGTTATTAAAAGATATTAGAGGGGCAAACACCCAACCGCTATGGACACTATGCTGCAACACCCATTCTCCTGCACTTCAGCAGGTCGCTCAAATAGCGGTAAAAGTTATTTTATAAAGAAACTGTTTGAAAATGCTCCCGGTGTTTTATCTCAGACCCCCTAACAACATTGTATGGCTTTATGCCTGCCGGCAAGATCTTTACACAGAACTATCCCTAAAGTTCCTGCACATCAAATTTATAGAAGGCATTCCAAGTAATCTCAACGACAACGACTTGTTACCTAAACACCTTCTAAACATGGTCATTGTGGACGATCTCATGCGCGAAGGCGGGGACCAGCCTGAGATCGAGAGGGATTTTACTCAATATTCACATCATCGTAATCTAAGCATATGCTACATCATGCAGAACTTGTTTTACAAGGGTAAGAGCAGTTGTTCTATAACTCTCAACGCCTCATGCTTGGTCTTATTTAAAAACTCCTGCGATAAGCTTCAGCTATCTAAACAGAAGTACCCCGGAAACACCCAGTTTTTCATAGAAGCATTAAACGACGCTACCGCAAAACCCCACGGCTACTTACTGATAGATTTAAAACCCAGTACTCTATAAGACTACAGACTACGCTCTGGTATTTTCCCACCTGACTTCCCAGTCGCTTACACACCTAAAACAGTCCCTGGTGTAATTTAGACCTCCTAAAAATGCTGGTCAGAGCCAGCCCCCTGAAAAGAAAGGCTATCCTGTGCGCGGCCTCAGATGACTTAGTGGCTGCCATTTCAAAAATCGCCTGAAACACCCTAAAAGGTGATGTCCCGATATCAACGAGCCAGTTCCTCGAGAAAAGAAGAAGCACCACATTATTAAGAAGCTCAGCAATAAAAGGGCTTCGCTCCTTTCTAAAAAAAGAAACTGGTCAAGCAGTCAGAAGGTTTCATGGGGTGCTGCTGGGTATAGCTATACCGCTAATTACAGGTCTCCTGTCGAGGACCTGATGGAGCATGCCCTAAAAATGTACTTTGTGCCTCGCCAACAGCTGGAACTGGGACATACGCAGAAACGAGATGCAGCGTCTCAATGCTGAGATCAAAGCCATTTTGAACAGCAACCAAATTAAAACCACACGACAAAGTGGGGCTTTACACAGGAGCCCATCAAAACTTTTTACAGTATTACTAACAGTGGAACGCTGAAAAATAAAACTGACTCTGTATACCACCGACACGGAACAGCCGTCAGCAGACCCGGGAGCACCACAAGACCTGCAACCTCTTCAACACCCAGGACCCTTAGCCCCCACGGACCCATTTGTTGAAGACCTTTTAAAAAATATAAGTCAGAGGTATAGAGAGGTGGTGCAAATGCTCGGTAGAATGACTGCTACTAAAGATCTGACCTCTTGGAACGATCAGGGTGAATTCATTTACAAGGGACAACTGGTTGCTGGATCTCACATGTACGATCTGGTCATTGGTCTCACACACAGCAAAACACTATTGACACAGAATGCTCCTAGAGGATTGGAACAGTTACTACGCACCTCTGCAGAACTCAACATTCCTTCCACGATTGTCGGTAATGCCAACCAGCGGCGAAGGCTTGAAATTTCAAAAGATCCGACCCCTGGTGTTTTTACCATGAGTCCCACTGCGTCGACATCACCTTTCTTTCCACAGCTAATACCATCTAGGAGCAGCAACGCTCTACCCTTGGTTACTGCTCTAAACATTTGAACAGTTGTACAGTTTTGTTAAAAGGTTCTCGTTTCAAAAGATTTCTGCTTCATTTATTTATTTACTTGTGTAAATGTTTGTGCTAAAAACTGTTTGTAATAAACACTTTTAACTTTTCAACAGCCGTCAGTCATCTTTTTTAAAATGGTGGGTGAATAAAAAAATGCACAGTCCGAATTCATGTTTAAAATATTTTAATTTTAGACAGTCATCAGTACAAATAGAGGCGTAACAAGGCCTTACACTTTTGACAAACACTGTATTCTGTTTTAATAAAGCTCAACATAGTCCTTGAATTTTCATTTACATATTTCATAACAATACCATAGTTGTTTACTACATCGGCGGAATACAGATTAAAAAAATTCTAATCGTCATTCCCTCAGACATTTTACTAATAAAATATATACAATGTTCCCTGCAGGTGACGGCTAGAGAATCCTGTACACGCATTTTGTTATACTCGACCATGGGCAATGCTTTTTTTTTCTTACATATTTGATATCGGTTTTCTATAAATGTTATGCTCTGGGAACTGCACTAAACTGTTAAACAGTATAACCTTGTCTACATCCAGAAACAGGGCAGCCCAATGTTTACCACCCTCGTAATGCGGGTCGGTGTTAAAGATGAGTGTGCGGGGTGTTTCTGGGCCTATCTCCCCCTGTAGCCCGTCACTAGGAAATACACCTAAAAAGTATTTCTTAGCGTATTTCTGCCTGCTTAAGACGTCACGTATCTGCACATTGTCCATTTTACAATCTTTTAATGATAGTCAAACATAGGCCCTCATTATGACACTGGTGGCAAATCCTGCTTACCACCACGCTGACGGCCACCAACTTACCGCTGCAGTGGCGGATATTTGTTCACCACATTGTGACACATACTCACCAATCCAACAGAACACAGACACATACAGAAAACCGCTAGACCAAAGGTCAGTGATAAACTGGCGGTTCCAAATCTACACTGTTACGCCAACAGAACACCTATCACAATATGACCCACGAATCACCACGGCAGACATTCAACAGCAGTAAACCATTGGTGATACATACTGCTGCCCTCACAATGGACACCCACATACAAAGCAACACTACATTGCACAGTTCAAAAACACACAGCTGATACCCATACACACACCACACCCACACACCCACACCACAAATACAAATCATTGGCACAAGACTGACACCCAGACCACTACGACAACTAGACACATACACACACTACTCACAACCATACAACCCTCACACACTCCACATCACACACCCCAACATATTACCCAACACACCCTCACCAACACACATCACATAACACCCATGGCACCACAAAGGCACCCCCGTTTCACTGAGGAGGAGTTAAGGGTCATGGTGGAGGAAATTGTCAGGGTAGAGCCACAGCTATTTGGAGCACAGGTGCAGCAAATATCATAGCAAGGAAGATGGAGCTATGGCAGAGAATCGTGGACAGGGTCAACGCCGTGGGACAGCACCCCAGAACAAGGGACGACATCAGGAAGGGGTGGAACGACCTGCAGGGGAAGGTAAATTCCATAGCAGCAAGACACCAGCTCGCTATACAGAGGACTTGCGATGGACTCCCACCTCCTCCCCCACAACTCACAGCATGGTAGGAGCAGGTACTGGCAATACTGCATCCTGAGGGCCTGGCCGGAGCTGAAGGAGGACTAGACTCTGGTAAGTCAACTCTCAACAATTATCACCCCATACCTGCATGCCAACACACCCCCTCACCCTCACTCCCATTACTCCACTCCATTCCACACACCATCACATCACACTAATCCCAATGCCAAAGCCCTGCATGTTGTACCAATGTATGGACACCCCTCATAGCCCTGCATGGACACTCATCACTAAAGCATGCACAGCATAGGGAAACTTACAATCCCACCATACACCAACATACACAAGTAAAAGCTGGCAGGGCAACACCAACCAGACATGAAGCTAGGGATGTACAATATGTCATACACATGAAACATAATGCATCATTTACATCCCCACAGGTCCCCAAGCCAATGTCACTGGAGAGGAGGTGCCATCACTATCCAGTCTCCCAACAGAAGAGGCCCATAGTGATCACAGTAACTCTGGTCTTCAGGATCTGGATGATCTACCTGGCCCATCCGGGATCACTGGAAAGCTGGTCACCCAAGCCCAGTCACAGACCACCACAGAGCCCCCCATCAGGAACCAACACCACAGCACCCATCCAGCATGCCCAAACCTCTGTCCCCGGGGCACGTCAATCAGCATTGTGCACACCTGTACAGGGACCCCAGGCCACACCTCGCACACAAGACAATCAGGGGCCTGGGGTCAGTGGCAGTGGGCACACCGTTGATGGGACAGAGGCACAGGCAAACAGGAACACTGGGAGGACTTCTGTGCACTAGGGGGAAGACAGGAGCATGGAACTGACTCTCCAGGAGGCACTCTCCGAGATCCTGGGAGCCTACCAACATTCCCAGGACACGATGGGCCAGATCCTAGACAACATGCAGGAGAACATGCGCCTGCAGGAGGGACAGTATCAGGGGATCAGGGAGGACTTTAAGGCCTCTCCTGATTGTCCCCCTTGTGTCCCACTCAGTCACCTTGTCCACTTTGAACTACCATTGCTCTCCTTCCTACGTCCCCATGGACAAGGCCCCTGTGCTACAAACATACTGGAACAATACCCTGGACTTTCCACCATCATCACCCCATCCCATTGCACTTTCTCCTCTATATATTAGTACTACAATAAACACCCTTGGATAAAAATCGACTTTGAGTATTTCATGTATTTCAAATATGTATTGATTGTAACAGCTACAGCCATTGCAAGTGAACTGTACATAGAATGAGCATAGAATTAATGACCTGTAGCTGGATGTTGTGATCACACCAGGAGAATTTGTCAAATCACCACCATCTGCAAAATGAATATCCAGAGGGAACAGTAAGTGAGCAACAAAGTGGGAAATGCCAGCATGCCAGTGCCACACAAAATACAACCAAAGTCATAGAAATGTAAGGTTGCACTGTCTCACCTGTGTGTCATTGGAAGTACTGATGTATCACAGATGTTCTGTTGTCCACATCCTCATCCTCTGCCTCCTCATCCTTACTGTCCTCAGGGTCCACTGCTGTCAAAGGGGCATCTCCAGTCTCCTATTCCTGCAGAAAAGGCACATGTTGTCTGAGGGCCAGGTTGTGCAACATGCAGCATGCAACTACTATCTGGTGGCAGACCTTCTTGGGTGAGTAGCACAGGGATCCACCTGTCAGATAGAGGCACTGTAACCTGGCCTTCAGGAGGCCAAAGGTCATTTCAATGATCCTTCTCGTTCACCCATGTGCCTCATTATAACGTTCTTCTGCCCTTGTCCTGGCGTTCCTCACAGGGGTCAGCAGCCGTGAGTAACCTGCAAATACTGAGGGACAATATTTAGCCACACACTATCCTATATGGTCCACACCATAGGCATACACCAACATATACTGGGTGGGAACAGGGCTCACCTATTAGCCAAACCCTGTGCCTCTGTAGTTGGGCCATCACATTTGGGATGCTGCTATCCCTCAGGACAAAGGCATCATGCACCAGCCCAGGATACGTAGCATTGACATGGGAGATGTACTGGTCCGCCAGGCACACCATGTGCACATTCATGGAGTGGAAACTCTGACGATTCCTGAACACCTGTTCATTTTGGCGGGGGGCACAAATGTAATATGTGTTCTGTCAATTGCACCAATTATATTGGGGATATATATAACCCATTGCATAGAATCTGGCCTTCACAGTGGCCAAATCCTCCACCTGGGGGAATGCAATGTAGCTGCACATGTGTTTTATCAGGGCAGACAACACTCTTGTTGGCACGATTGAGAAAATTGGCTGTGACATTCCTGCTGCCAAGCCCACTGTCACTTGGAAAGAACCAGTTGCCAGGACATGAAGCACTGATAGCACTTGCAGAAGAGGGGGATTCCAGTGGGGTGATGGATAGCAGATATCAGGTCAGGCTCCAATTGGGCACACATCTCTGTGATTGTGCCCCTCTCCAGTCAATAGGTGAGTATTGTGTGCCTGTCCTCCAGATTAGCCAAGTCCACCAGGGGTCTGTACACAGGGGTATGTCTCCGTCTCTTATTCATCTGGAGCGGTAGGTATCTAAGGGACAAAAGAGTGAGGAGCCTGTCACAAACTGAACAATGAAGCCACAGCAGCAGTCCACAATGTGCAAACATGTAATGGGACAGTGTAATTTGTGAAGTATGTGCCTATTTATCCTGTGACTCAGGATTAATCCATAGGCCTGCCCCCCCCTGAAATGGCATCCGCCTATCCTGTGTGGAGGGACAGGGAGAAGTGAGGTAATCCCGGTAACATTGTGCGCTGTGGTGGTAGGCGGTCGCGAACCGTCGTGCAATTCCTCATTGGTTATAATTGGGCCCTATGGGGTACAGTGGCCAATGGTGATATGTGTCCGTGGTGACAGTATGCACCGCCGTGGACGTGACCGCAATTTTCTATCAGAATCCTCACTTGTTTCCTGACCATCCATAAGAGAAGACCTACACTGCACATGCTGCTGTGACCTGTGTCTGGAACCTACCATGGCCTGTGTGACCGGGGAAATGGCCCCATCTTTCACTTTGGAGGAGTTGGAGCAACTGGTGGATGGCGTCCTACCCCAGTACGGACTGCTTTATGGGTCTCCAGACCAACAGTTGAGTACAATGTGGGCACGATGCATGTGACATTACTGCATGGAGTTGTGTGTGTGAAGGCCTTGTGTAAGGGGGGTGGATGGATGTCCTCTTTGTGGTGTACACATTGTGTGCTGGGCTATGTGTGTGTGCCAATGGTGATGAAAAAAGGTATGGTGGGCCGCTTGTGTTACTGGCTGGACTGTTTGTCTAATGGTGTTCTCCTGTTTATATTGCCTCTGCAGGTCAGCGCCCATCAAAAGAAGGGAATATGGCATGCCATCGCCAAGGAGGTGAGGACCCTAGTGGTCTATGGCAGACAGAGCACCCACTGTTGGAAACGGTGGGAGGACCTGAGACGCTGGGCACGGAAGACCGTGGAGGCCTAGCTGGGGATGGCCTCCCAACGAGGAAGGGGTGCCCGTCGAACCCTGACCCCCTGATGGCCTGCATACTGGCGGTGGCCTACCTTGAGCTGGATGGGCGCTCGAGGGCATCACAGCAGCCACAAGGGGGTGAGTACAGTGGCCATCATTGAAGCTCACAGCTGGAGGGGTGGTATCCAAGTAGTGGTTGTGTGTCAGTGAGTGCCCCTAGGCCAGGCCAGACATAGGAGCGTAGGCCCTCTGGTGGCTAAGGGTTTGATTATGAAATACTGCTTACCTAGCTTGTTAGTATTCACTACTGGTCAGAGTTGCGTGGGTCCCAGGTGTGCTACAGTTGGTGGCGTGTACCCCTCCTCATTCCTTGTTGAGTAGCCATTTCACTGGTAGTGCCATGCGTAGTGCGTAGGCTTGTTCCCTGTGTGTGAGGGTGCTGTGTACGCCAACAGTAGTGTTGGTGCAGTCATTGACCCAGTGTATACTTTGTCTCCCTCCCCCCATTCTTGTTTTGTAATCATGTCCTTGTGTGGATTAGCATCATCTGGTAGAGGAGCAGAGGCACCGGCGACAGAGGGAGCTGCATCCCACAGGACCCTGGAGGCAGAGTCCACTGATGCTGAAGGCACCAGTGGGACGGAGGGCGAGGGGAGCACCATGGCGGAGACTGGAGCGGACAATACAGACTCAGATACCTCCTCAGATAGGAGATCCCTGGTGGTGGCGTACACCTCTGTGACCACCCCAGCTACATCCGCCACCTCCGTACCAGCACCACCCTCCGAGTAGCCCCTCAGCGAGTTGCCCGTGCCTGTTCACCCAGGAGGGTGAGCATCTCCTTCACCCCAGGCACCTCAGGCTCTGCCCCAGTGAGCCATGCTGCCCTGAGTGAGGAGGCTATTGACCTTCTGAGAACTACTCTGTAGGGCACACAACCATGGTGAATGCCATTGAGGGGCTGGCAGCCCAGATGCAGCAATCGAATGCTTCCTGGAGGGCATTCACGGTGGTTTGGCGGCCCAACAGAGATCGATTCAGGCTCTGGCCTCCTCTCTGTTGGCAGTCATTGTCCCTGTTTCAACCGTTCCCCCTTCAACTTCCCCTTCCCAGTCTTATTCTCCTCAACCCCAACCCATCCCAAGCACACAGCCAGACGAGCATGCACACAAAACAACACCCAAAGAGTGTCACAGGCAAACACAAGCACCACAAATCATCCTACAGTCACTCACATAAACATCATTCATTTGCAGACACAACATCCACTATTTCCACTGTCTCCCCCTCCTCCTCCTCCTCCACCTCCCACCCTGTTATGTCCACACTCACACCTGCATGCACTACATCAATCATCACCACACCAAGCAGAACACACACCTCACTGGCAGATACCTCCACAACATCCATGCACACGTCCCCTGTATCTACTCCCACCGTGTCGGTCCCCCTCCTAAAGTACGTAAGCACTCAGACACCCAACAGCCATCCACCTCACAACGGCATGCAGCCCATGCACCTGTACCCAAATCCAGCAGACAAACACCTCCAACTCCCACTCCCTCATCCTCCACTCCCATTACTTCTCCCACTTCCCGCCCCAACGTCCCTAAAAAGCTTTTCCTTTTCGAGATTGACCTCTTACCTACCCCTCCCCCCTATCCTGGATGTATGGGCAGGGTAACAAGGACCCAGCCAAGCACCTCAGCCAAACATTCCACGGGCCCAGTGGCAGCATCACCTACTCATGGTGGAAAGGATTCCAGGCCAACCATACTAAAGGGGAAGGAGCCTGCACCAGCCACACAGAAGGGGAAGGAGCCTTCACCAGCCACACAGAATGGGAAAAAGCCTGCACCAGCCACAAAGAAGGGGAAGGAACCTGCACCAGCCACAAAGAAGGGGAAGGAGCCTGCACCAGCCACAAAGAAGGGGAAGGAGCCTGCACCAGCAGCTGTCACAGAGCCCCCACCGCCAGCCATGGTTGTGCAGTCATTAGAGAGTTCAGGGGCTGAGCAGGAGCCTCCAACAACCACCACCACAGTGCAGCCATCGGAGGGTGCAGGGGCTGAGCAGGAGCCTCCAACAACCACCACCACAGTGCAGCCATCGGAGGGTGCAGGGGCTGAGCAGGAGCCTCCCACAACCACCACCACAGTGCAGCCATCGGAGGGTGCAGGGGCTGAGCAGGAGCCTCCCACAACCACCACCACAGTGCAGCCGTTACTGCAGGCGGACACCATATAGTCTAGCATCCAAGGGCTGCTGTGCGGCCTGCCCCATCCAGAACCAGTGAGCAAGTCCCCCCCTCCAGAGACTGTGGCCTTGCACTCCCCAGGACCAAGCACAGGGCATGTTTCCCCCTCCAGAACCAGTGGGCAAGTCACCCACCTGGGAGACTGTGGACTTGCACTCCTCAGGACCAAGCACAGGGCATGTTGCCCCCTCCAGAACCAGTGTGCAAGACACCCACTTGAGAGACTGTGGCCTTGCACTCCCAAGGACAAAGCAATGGGCATGTTACCAACTCCAGAACCAGTGGGCAAGTCACCCACCTGAAAGACTGTGGCCTTGCACTCCCCAGGACAAAGCAATGGGCATGTTGCCCCATCCAGAACCAGTGTGAAAGTAACCCACCTGAGAGACTGTGGCCTTGCACTCCCCAGGACCGAGCACAGGGCATGTTGCCCCCTCCAGAACCAGAGGGCAAGTCACCCACCTGAGAGACTGTGGCCTTGCACTTCCCAGGACAGAGCACAGGGCATGTTGCCCCTCCAGAACCAGTGGTCTTGTTTCCGCATCTGCCTGAGGTGCCCCCCCTACCCCTGACCTGACGTGCCTGCCTATTAGCCAACTGATGCCCCTGCAGAGTTCTCTCCATATTGGGGCAGGATTCAAGTGGGGCCCTGGACTTTGCCCTGTGGCCATGTTGGCCCTGTGAACTAGGAACTGGGCAGTGTCCCTTTTTGTACATTTGTACATATCTGTTGCATTGCCAAATCGACTTATTAATTTTGATGTTGATCTGATTATAATAACTTTAGTCAATTCCTGTTGTCCTTGCATAATTCTGCTGGTTATCTGGGATACATTTTTTATCGTATGCAGCTGGTTGTGTGTATGGTGTGTGTCGGTGTGTGTGGTGCTTGTGTGTGTCACTCTCGTTTTCCTCCCACCCTCCCTTGTGTGCTAGGCGGCTGTACTCACTGTCGTCATCTTCGCCGGCGTTGATGTTCCAGGAGGAGCCTGACGTAGAAGATCATCTGGAAAACTTGCAGTTCGGGTTCCATGGTGGCTTGTTTCTTCCCTGTGTCTCCAATGGTGAGTCCTTTGACTTCTGCCAGGCTTTTGATGGCGTTGGTACCGCCCTGGAAAAGGTGGCGGATTGAAGGGTCTTAATATGGTTGGCGGTACTTTGTCTTCTGCCTGGCTGTAGGTGACTACCGCCGTCGTAATTGTTGTTTCCGCCCTGGCGGTCGGTGTGGCACATTGGCTGTCTTTCAGAGATATCACCGCCAGGGTCATAATTTGGCGGTAGTTACCTCCAACCTGTTGGCGGTATTACCGCCACTTTAATACCCACCGCCAGGGTTGTAATGTTGGCCATAACCTCTTGGGCGTGATTGACTTGGATAATGCTGTTGAATACAGAGAATACAACCATGTTCACGTTGGTAGCCAGCACCTGCGTAAAGCATACTTCAGCTTTTAGATTTCGGTTTTTGATCAAGTTGTAGTGGTCACCGTCTTCCATGTCAGGAGTCAGGTAAAATGCAAACAACGTGTAGCTGGCCCATACCCCTCTCTTACACCAACAACCCTTGAGTCACGCAGGTGTTTCTCCATTATCAAGACCAGACCGAGATATTCCCTGACAAAATTAAATGTTCCAAAACTCAGGGTGAATGGTTTTGCAGGAATAACAGCTCCCTTGTAGACCAAAGCAGCGTAGTTGATGCCGTAGTGCTTGAAGTTGAAAGGTTTAGAGTTATAGAGCCTGCTAAAAGCTGTAGTGTCCACAAATCCTATGATGATGAGTTTTGGGAGTTGCCCCAGAAATAGATTTTGCTGCTGCGTTAATCTAGTACCAGAGGAGATGCTGAATATCTTCAGAGCCACTCTTTCAATGGCGTACTTGGCATTTGATAGTTGTAAAGCTTCGGTATGGGCCAATCTGATACTTGGTGACACTTTCACTCTCTTTACAAACAGGCTCTCGGACAATATAACCAGTTTATACTGTTCAGCATTGCCGCTGATGAGACAGAACGTGTCCTTGTTGTGGTTGAGTTTGATCTTAAGATCAATACCATTGATGAGAAGTTTATCTTGGAAGAAAAGGTCTGAATGTATGCGCCCCAGAGGTCAAACTGTCTACTGCCGGCGGCTAAGCTGGCTCTTTTTTTAAAACCGTCATTGCCCCTGTGCAACGCTGTGTCCTAAAAATGCATGTGAGTATCTTTGTAGAAGAGACCAGCTGAAAGCTGTATGTCCAGGGCATTGCCACTATAATTTAGAATACTCTATGTAGGCCCTGTAGGCGTACATTTTATCATTTTGCATGACGAATCGATTGCCCAGGTTAATGTCCACCTGATGAAACATGGTTGCGATGGGGTAGGCGATCGGTGCCACTTTAGTATCGGCCTCAATGTTGGTGCTGTTCGCTTTTGTTATTTTGCAGACGAGGTGCAGCAGAGTGTTGTTGAGATCCAAATACATATCCGTGGACCCCGACACAAAAAACTCTATCGTGCCAGAGGCATCAGAGCGGCTAGAGGCAATGCTTCCATGAAAAAACTGTTCTTGATGCTGGTCTGTGTGGGTTTTAGGGAAAACTAATCTAGCTCAGATTTGGTGCTTTCACCCGATGCACAGTGTACGAAGGCCATGATAGCTGATTTAAAAAATATTCACACTAGAGTGTGTTCTCTTCTCCTTCTTGGAAGATCTCTTCCGTCTTACGAGTCTTCTTTTGTGTGGGCCTTTTGAAGAAGTCCTCTGTTTTTTTATAGCGAATTGGCGGGCCCCTGCACCTCAAAGCCCTTTGCTTTCTTTTAACACGCACCTTGTATAACAACCCAGCTCCTTCTTGGGGCTGTTTGTTCATGCGCTCGGCAACAGCCGACGAGAGTCATGGACTATGTTCGTAGCCGCCGATTTAACATGAGGTTTTGCAATTTTGTACCCTCTTTTCAAGAAAGACATGGCTCTTCTAAGCAAACTCCGAAAGAAGCCCCCCAATCCGGCCTGTACATAATAGGGACCCCTTTAAAGTAGGGTGGCGATCTGCCATAGCCTACCTGAAATCTATAATAGTCCCTGTACATAGAGGGGTCCCGTATGTTTTCATGATCACCATCGCAACTGCCTAATAGTCACGGCCTTAAATGAAGCTTAACAATAACTTTCCCATATTTAAAGGCCACCGGCTCTGACTGATCGTCGTAGACCATATGGTTATAGTGTCAAAATGTTTTTTAGAAATTGCCAAGTAGTCGAGTTTGTGATTTTGTATATTACCCATTGTGTTATTTTCTCCCTTCACCGGGACCCATCTCAACAACGGTGAATAACTATCCCCTATCCTCTGAGGTTCTATGATGTCACTATACATGTAGAGTGTATAAAATCCGCTGTTAATATCGTGTTACGTAGGGTCTGGATCCACCTGTCTTTTCACATGTTATACGGTCCCTAAAACCCCTTGTAATTTAACAATAAATGTAAACCTGGTATCGAGCTCCGAGGCTTTAAGAAACACTTTTCTTCTAACGTTATCTGACACCAGATGTATATTCGCATACTCTTCAACGCCAGCTATAGCTCTGTTGATGTCGTCGACCAGCGCCGCAACAGTGGTATAATACCGGTGTTGGAAACTCACGGGGAGGCTCAAGAAGTCCTGAGAGCACTTTATGATAAATTTAGCCTTGTGCTTTGTAAATGTATTTCACATTCTAGGGTACTGTATCTCCCTTAGGACCACCGCCCAGCACCCTTTCAGGTCCACTAGTTTAGCCAATTTCAACGTATAATTAGAAATCAGATTGTCGGTAAACATGTCCTTCGAGGCGTTGGACGGCAGCGTAATATAAAAAGGTGAGGTCTCCATCTCAGCACTTACAATGCGACCTCACAGCCCATGCAGCGAGCTGTCCAAAACCCAACTGTTAAATTTCTCAGGCCACCCCGCTATTTGACCAGTGCCTGTCTCTTAGCTCCGCTGCCTTTCCTTTTCAGAACCTTTTCAACCCTGTAAACCTTGTTCGGATCGTAGGGCACTTTTTGTAACTCTTTGTTGTAAAAGGCACCCGTTACCTTTTCCCCATCGTAATCCTTCAACTTGTAAATATACACCCCTTCTTAAACTATAAATATCTCATCGCTAAATGTCTGTTGGTAGCCTTTGGTGAAGACACCCTTCAACTTTGAAACCCTGACAGGATCCCCTTCTTTTAAAACAGGTTTCTTGACCCTCGCAGCAAGACTCCCCCCATACACAGTTCGCCACACCATTAACGATTTATCAGCCGTTACCTCCAAGGGAGACATGTTGATGGTCCTATGGTAACAGGCGTTATAAACATCTATAAAAGCCTGTAGGACATCCATGTACCTGTAGGGATTGTTGGCTGTGAAATATCACCACATCTTGATTTTAAAGTTGTGTTAAAATGCTCTACAACCGCCGCTTTTATCGCGTGCTGCTTTAATAGTTTCTGAAAAGGCTTGTTTAAAAATTCTTTTCCAGTGCCTGTTTGTAGTTTTTGAGGTACCCGACCTCTCAAAAAGATGACTTTAAAGGTGGCGGTGACACTGGTACTACTTTTATCATTTAACGCTTCTGCATAGGCGTACTTGGACAATACGTCTATGACTGTTAATTTATACATTGCGCCATTGTTATGCTTTGCTAGATCTTGAATTCTGATTATGTCAGCCTGCCACTGATAATCTAGCTGCATGCTAACGACTGTGGCCCTCCTCTTAAAACATCTCATGGCTGATCTGTGGAGTGAGTACGCCTCTTCCCCCGATAACCAAGTCTTCATCCCGATCGGTTTACACTTTGAGGTCTTTTCATTACATATACATAACATGACATTGTGTACACACATTATGGGGGGCCTGACAGCTAATAGGCCTCAGCGTCACATGTTTTGCTATTTTCATAGATATAAATGTAATGGCTCTAGACACAACTGTACACTCACCCCTCATATAACTTTGCACACAAAGGGTGCTGATGCCATTTAAAAGTTCTAACAGTTCTCGGACAGTGCAAAGCCTTTATCATTAAAAGTTTGTTTGGTAACACGCTCCAGGGTTGTGCATAATCCATTAGTCGGGGTAGTATTAAATCCATCCACCTTCGCCTGTAAACGCTCCGGTATCCACCCCTCAAAAGCCACCACGCTTTGCTCTGCCGTTTCACTACACACTTGGAACTGTTGCACTGCTTCATATCTGGTGGCTCACAAAACTGCATATGGCTCCAAATTAGAGGTTGAATTTCAGCTATTCTTTCTTTGAGCAACACATATAACATTTTCATAATACAAGTGTATCTGGGGTGTAATTCATAGCCATCTTGCGCGGTATCGTTCTGACCCCCGTCCTGAAAAGGTGAGTAAGTATGTAATATTAAATAATACAACTACGATACGTTATCAGGTTTTCTCATCATTCTTAAAACAAGCTACGCAGGGCTAAAGCGACAGTTTTTCCGTATTAAAAGGAAACATCACACATATGTCTTTCTATGATTCTTTCTACCATATTTCTGTCAACAGCAGCACCCAGACTTTGCATGCTTTCAAGCTTTGAGTGGGGATCGCACGCGTATCGGATCTCACATATTGCGATCGACAAAACTTTAATCATATCAGGTTTAACATTTTTCTTTAAAATCGACATCCCGTACATCCATCTTAACAGTTTATACACTGCAGCTGCAGATGTGCCTGGTTATTCTTGGGTCATATGACGGGTCTAGACATTCATGGCCCTCCTGGCCTGCATCGTTAATTTTGTGGCCGTAGCACAGGGTATAATGGTCATGTTTCACACAAGCTTTCACAACCGTTGCTGCAAAACCTTTAACAGCCCAGAAGCCGACGTAGGGGACGGTCGACGTTTCCTTTTCAATGCTCGCGACATTGTAGGGACAAACACCATTCTTACACGATTCGCTGTTTTGGCTCGTGGAACTTTCACTCTGATTTGAACAGCAAAATCAATTAAAATTTATGGTGTTATCCTTTGGTTGCAACTCCTCCCCAGCTGACTCCTACAGTTCAAAAGAAAGACAACTATTAGTTAAGAATACATAACATACTGGTATACATGCTAACTGTATATAGTTCTTACTAACCTCGACACTTCTTCAAGACTCTGCGGCCCCACTTAAATCTTGAAAGTTGGTGAGTTCCATTGTCTCATGACCATAGTCTGAGCTCGGCTACTGCAAGACGCCAGACTCAGGGGCCTGGGTTGCCAAAAACCCATGTCTCCATAAACCCACGAATTATGCAGCTGTATAACCTCTTCAAGATCTTCCATGTGTATGGGGTGGTTTCTGCCCTCTGCACCGCTAGACGAGGCTGCGCTCCCACCGCCATCACCCTTAATAGGTGATATCAATATCGGCACATCCTTGAGGGGAAACTTTTCAAACCGCTGGTCGGGGTCCCTGTGAAACCTCGTAACATTGAAACTTGCATCTTTAGAGGTGCCCGGCAGCATGTCCTCGTCCAATGCAAAGGGCGGGCGGTTAGTATATCTAACGAAAGTGGTCATGCCGCCTTTGGAGGATGCCCTTCTGATGATGGGATTGCATCTCTTCATATTGGCGATCAAAGGCTTTCCTGATCAGGATACTCCAATGCGTAACACTGCTTGATTATAGGAGCCTTATATGCGGTCTAAGCGTGAAAAAATGGGCGTGCACACACTACGCAAGCTGTTAGGGTTGTAATTTTTCACAACCCTTTGACAGCCTGAACATATCTGGGCACACACAGACACCAGGCGCAGGCTCTTAGGGGTATCAATCACACAGCCACAGACACATGATAGGGATGGTGATTGATTGACAATCTCGGGGCAGGGCACCAACACCATTGCCTACGTCATCACGGGGCGTGGCACCTGTAAAAAAATTTGATGGAAGGTATCCCCTATACTACTCACAAATATGTGTTCATAGGTATATGTGTATAGTTGGTGAACAGTGTGGAGCGCTTACCATTTGCTTCTGTGAAATCTTCAAAAACAAAGGTGATTAGTGTTGTGATTGCCATATGAGGCTCTTCTGTCACATTACAAGGACACCTAACCCCTTGGGTTGGTAAACAGAGGAAAGAATAAAATGGAACAATCATTTGCAATGCAATAGGTCTTACGTTTGCTTGAGTTAGAGTTATTAGCGTTGTACATTTCTAACTGGAACTTTCTTGCCACACAAACTGAAAATAAAATGTAAAACAGTGGACATAAGTGAGCCAATTCAAAGCACCACCGTGAGCGCAAAGGATAGAGACAAAAGGAAAAAGAAGTTTGCTTGCAGTCAAGTTATTGGCAAAAGTCCAATTATCCATATAACAGGGTCGATGGCCAAGGCAGTAACAAAACCGCCATAAGGAGGGACAAATGTAAAGCAGTTATGCTCAACCTAAAAGGATGACTGTGCTCAACTAACCTGCCAGTACCACAAGTGAAAAGCAATATGTGTGCACTGGTGGGTAACTTAGATTTCTATTCTACCTGTATACTACTCATGAACATCAACAGTGCATTCATCAACACATATAAAGGAAGGAGAAGGGAAGAAATGACATTGTAACAAGACCCTAAGTGTAATGTTTTCCTATATCACTGTTGTGATATCCTGTAGATTAGGCGATTAAATAAAGGGAGCATATAACTGATTCTTCTAGGAGGTTAACTTGGCAGTGGAATTAAAGTTTCCCTGGGAATCTCACAACTTCATTAGGACCACAATCACCTCAGAGCATAACCCTCTTCAATATAAAGTAAGTTTTTATTAAATATTCCCATGACAGTGTAAAAGCGGTCACTGTAACTGAGCATCCTTTCCTCCACTGCTCCTGGAAGATATACAGTTAAAAGAGTACCCTTCCTGATTAAAATAGTGCAATAAATGTATAACTTTATCAGGTGCAACATCTATGGTGAATGTGGGGGAAATAAAAGTTTAATTCTTTCTCTATTTCTTGTGAACCGTGATTAACAATTGCTAAACAGTTAAGGGATTTTCATATGTGTATCACTTCAAGCTGTGCAGGGGTATCTCATGCCCTGAGCTGAATGTTTATTTGAGCCATTAGCAATAGTTGTTTTTTTTTTTTTTTACTATGTCTTATGTACATTGAAAACTAAAGTGAAAGAACGTCTGTAGATATGTTATTGTGGCTTGGCACCCCACCATCTAAATCAATGCCCAGATACTGGCTTTTTTGGGAAGAGAAAGAAGGTGTGCTCCCACATCAGTGTTTCTACTTTGCAAAGTTACAGGAAAAAAGAAAGGAATTAAAAAAATACAAAGAGGTGTGAGTAATGAAGCTGTAAAAAGAAAATCACAAAACCAACTTCTTGAAAGTGATGGTAAGAAACTGGATTATTATTTGTGGTGGGCAACTTCCCACTTCAAGGAATAATCACAACCTATGTTACGATGAGCCCTCTAAGTCACTATATTAACCTGAGGTCACTCATCCGGTAGCTTTGGCAAAGAGCATACAGGCTTAACTTAGGGCAATGTGCAAAGTATTTATGCATGTACTAAAGTAGTAATAAAGTCAAAATGTAAAAAATATGAGTAGAATTTAAAAACAAAAATGGCACGAAAATGACAAAAAGGCAATAAAGAGAACTGGAGATATGATGTTTTGAAGTTTTAAGGGAAAAAAGCACAAAGCGCTAATGCTTGTCAATGTTTGCAACAGACCAGGAGCAATTTGAAGCCATCCACTATGGAGCTCAGGTTGGATACACCAACCAGACTTGTTCTGGTCAAAAATTTACCTTTTGACTTAGGGCTGATATATAGTTTGGAGTACGGATTTACTTTGTCAGTGCAATGAAGTAAAATAGTGATGAAGTACTCATACTCCAAATTTGTAGATATCTGCTGGCCCTGTGGACATCTCTAGTAATTGACACTAACTGCCGTCATGGTGGTTCTCTCAATGAGTTAATAGTTTGAAGAACAGTATTGTCAAAAGGTTGCATGACATTACAACTTGTGCCTCTACCAAGCATGTCTTTACCATGCATACTTTTACCAGGCACATGTGTTTATCACGCATGTCTTTACCATGCATTTATATACAATAACATAACAACTTAATTTACTTTGCATGCCTTTCCCACACATACAATCATGTTGTATGATAAAACCACACATGCCTGAACCACGCATGCCTAAACCACACATGCCTTAATAATGCGGTTTGAACATCAACCTTACCATGCATGCCTTTATCATGCATGCCTTTCCATCAAATTTTGTTATAAAAGCATGCTTGGGAAAGGAATATGGATGGTAAATTACCCCCGTGCCCTGCAACCTAACGCCCAATAACCCAGCCCTGTAATCCACCCCGCCCCAGCCTTAAATCTGCCCCTTTCCCCTGCCCTAACCCCTACCCCCCCCACTCTGAGTCCTGAAACTGACCCCACCCTACCCTTAAACCTACCTGACCCCCCATGCCCTAAGCCTGAAAACCGACCACGCTGTACCTTTAAAACTAACCATTCCCGTCCCAGCCCTAACACCTAAAACCCTGCCCCCTTGCTAAAAGCTATCCTGACCCCAGCCACCTGCCCTAAAACTGACCTCACCAGTGAAAACTGCCCCTTTCCTACCCCACCAAGAGCCCTAAAACCCTGCCCTAGGTCTTAAAACTACCCCGCCCACGCCCTGAGCCCTAAAACCCTGCTCCCTGCCCAAAAACAAATTCTATCTCCCCATCTTAAAAAACTAACCTGACCTCTCCCCTGAGCCCTAAAACCGCACCGACCCCTAAAAACTACCCCCCACCCAAACCCGTCCCCAGCTCCTAAAACTTTGCTCCCTGCCCAAAAACTAACCCGACCTCCTCCCTGTCAAAAAAAAACTAACCCAACCTCCCCCCTCACCCTGAGGCCTAAAACCACCCCCACTCCTAAAAACTACTGCGCCCAACCCAGCCCCACTTACCTCTCCCAGTGCTTCCTGCTCCTAGTCTGACCTGGACAGCTAAACCGCTCTCTGCCTTAACTGCGCATGTGCATTGTTAAGACAGGTGTGGTTAAGCAGACTCCATGCCTATGCATGGTTGAGGCAAGCGTGGTTCAGCTTGCGTAGAAACAGCATGTGTGGCACAGCCCATATTGTTAAGGCTGTTTTCCATACAATTACCATGCATGTCCTTACCACACAATTTTCAATGAAAAACGAAACAACACTGCAATCAATAAAATTACATTCAATGAACACATTAAAATAATTAAAAAAAAAAAAATTAAAAGAAAGACACATACAGGCGGAATAGCTGGAGCACCAAGATGACGGCCGCAATGTGAGAGAGCTTCAGGCCAGCTGCTAATCCTGATGAATCCTGCTGCATCAGATGCCACACCCTGGTCACACACTCTCCAAGACCAATGTATTACCCTGGTTCGCTGCCCCATGTCACAGAGAGCAGAGGTGCTTTAAGTAGCGCAGTGGCAGGTGTCATCGGACCTTAGAACATAGGCTAAGCCAGGGATGGCCCTCGTGAGCGCTGGGCCAGATGCTGCCTGTCCTGCAGATGATAAGATGCAATGCCTCAGGGGAGATTCAAGTCTATGCCAAAGAGCAGCTCCCAGCGGATGCAAACTTCAACCAAGCCTGCCATGCTAGAGGTAAATGTGGTGCGTAAAGTAGAACATCAGAGCAGCCATGTGCAGGGCACCAAGCTACAATAGGCCGTGAACTTGCATCAGAGGAGGAAGCTGGGGAGTAGCAAAGAAGGGGTAGCTCCCACATGGGACTGAAGGAAATTGAAGGCAATGCTCAGTCCTTAGACAGCCCAGCCACAAAAAAACACAAGGATGGGCAGAGGGGGGCTTGAAGATTAGGTAATTGTTGCAGGATCTCTGAACACCCGGGGGCGTAGTTTATGTGCTTCCTTCTTGCTGCCCTCTCCCTCTTCCCTCACACCACCCGACTGACTCCCTCCCATACAGCCTGTCCCCTGGGGGAGTCACATGGGACTGCCTTTGGGTTGTGACTCCACATACTCCTAGCAACTATTTGCTACAGGGCCATGCTGAGGATGCCACGTGAGACAAACTCATCAACTGGGAGGAGCTGTAATGACTTCCTAAAGATAGACGCCAGCTGGGGGCATGCAGCCCACAAATCAACCTTGAACCACCCACCTTACTGAGCTAGTGCCACTTGTGCCGCCTCAGCAAGAGGGTCTGGCAGGCCGCAGGATAAACTGTGAGGGTTGCTTTTCAACAGAGGCTTCATTGTCAAGGTTTGGAGGTGGTAATACTGCCCCCAGGAGTTTGGTGGGCTCTGAGCCAATATGATGTCTAAAGACAAATCAACATTTCAGGAAAGCAAGCTTGACAAAGAGGCTAAGCCATTACCACACAGCATAGACTTGGCGCACCCTGGCAGGCCTGATGCCACACACATGGAGCTATGGCTCAAGGACCAGAAGTCAACGATGAGGCCTTTCTCCTCACCATCTAGGAATCAATAACTGACCTACAGGCCAAAATCAGCGAGGCCAGAATAGACATACTGTTCTATCGGCAAGACCTGCAAAACACGAGAGGCTGAGTAATGGAGGCTGAAGGACACATATCAACCCTTCAAGACACAGTAGTAACTTTACAACAAACAGTTTGTAAATTGCAGGTGTCAGGCTCCGAGGTAGCAGCCTTGCAGTAGGTTGCGGAGAGGTGCTCAGGTGCTCATGATGAAATAATCTGAGTTTTCTGGGGTTCTCCGAGGGTGCTGAGGGCACCAAACTTCCTCAAGACATGGCTTAAAAAATTCCTGCTGGATGATAAGATCTCTGCTTCTTTCAACATGGAACGTGCCCCTAGAGCCCACGCCCGCCGACCCCTTTCACTCTGAGGCCCCCCCACAAGCAATCATCATCAGGTTTCTGAACTACCGGGACAGGGCTTTAATTCTTCACTTGGCCAGAAGCAAAGGCAATAACCGTATGAGTCCTTGAAAATCATCATCTTTCTGGATTACACCAAGTTCATCCTGACCTGAAAACCATTGATCAAGTTAAACATAAATTGCAAGCTAAGTACTTCAAATACATGCTAATTTTTCTGGCCAAATTGAAAGTACTCTTCCATGGACAAACAAAATTCTTTGATCATTCAAACAGAGCATGGGAGTCGCTCAAGATGTGCCCCCCAGTTAAAGGTTCTGGTAGTCTACACTTGACTGGGGACACGTCACTGGGGAGAAATCTGGACTGCTGCCTACTGCAAATACACACCGATGCTGGAGATCCAGAGCGGGAGCCCGACATCAGAGATCCCAATCAGTAGCTCGAATCCACACTATGCTCCGGACATAGCACTCAACAGACTCGGATGTGATCAGAGGATCTTTACATGTATGACAGGGCTGAGATAATGCTACAGTGTCTCAGCTGGCCTCAGAACAGGGCATTTGAAATGTTATTCGGGTGACAGATACCTTCGGTTAGAAGGCAGCGGTATTGGGGGACTTCGTTTTTTTTTTACTGGTTGCTAACTTTTTTCACCATTTTATCTAGTTTTTCATATGCAAGGCAGACACCCTCACCTCCTATTCACCACCAATGGGCCAACCATTACATACTAATAGGATTCATCTATGAGCCATAGTTTGGGATACTAATTTGGAATGTAACTGCTTTATTGGATAAGGTCAAGAGAGGTGCAATCCTAAAATATGTTAAAAGGTCAATCCTCCTACAAAAGACACACCTACTAGTAACTAATTGTCCACTCCTCATCTGAGGTGGATACACCAGGGTGTTCCATGCAGGGTTTGCGAGGGGAGTAAGAGGAGTTGCAATTCTGCTCCACCACTCATGCCCATTAAACTAGACATTCAGGGCAGATTTGTTCTCCTAGAAGGTACCATAGAAGTATGACCATGGACAGTGGGGTAGCACCTATGTGTCCCAGGCCCTTATTACCAATACCACTCTTCAAGATCTATCTTATTAAAATCACCACCTATCTGCAATGCTGTGCAACCCAATCCCAGCACACCCACTCTAGGTAGAGACTTCAATGCTGATCTGGACAGATCTACAGATACCACTTCTATGACCCCTATTCCCACACTCCGGCCCTAAGTAAATGGATGTACTCTGTGGCCTGAACCGATGTATGGTGCAAGTGATATCACCATGACCCAGCAATTACACACTGCTCAACCTCACACAAAACTCACTGTAGGCTCCACTGTTTTCTTATGCCAGCAGACTCCCTACCACTTGAACAGAAGACCCAAATCCTTTCCTGGGTGCCTGTTGGACTATGCCCTGGTGGAGCTCCTCCTAGGGTGGGAGATATCTGGAGGCTTAATGCCTGGATGTTCACAGAGGACACATAAGTGGACCTCCTCAGACAGGTTATCATGGAATACTTTGACTTGAACCAGCACTCCTTATCTTCCCCTACATGCCTGGGAACGGGCGTTAAGATAGTAGTCAAAGGAAGAGCATATGCTTCGGTTCGTAGTCACACAGGCCAAAAAAAACAGATTATTTGTCACCCAATGTTTAAACCCAAGTGCAGGAAGTACCATCTTGCCTGGCATGTTACCCCCATTTTTACATGTATGTCAGATTGTTTTTGCCTGTCTCACTGGGATCCTGCTAGCCAGGACCCCAGTGCTCATAGTTTGTGGCCTGAATGTGTGTACCTGTGTAGTGACTAACTGTGTCACTGAGGCTCTGCTAATCAGAACCTCAGTGCTTATGCTCTCTCTGCCTTTACATTTGTCACTATAGGCTAGTGACCACTTTTACCACTTTCAATTGGCACACAGGAACACCTTTATAATTCCCTAGTATATGGTACCTAGGTACCCAGGGTATTGGGGTTCCAGGAGATCCCTATGGGCTGCAGGATTTCTTTTGCCACCCATAGGGAGCTCAGACAAACTTTTACACAGGACGCACACGTTATTTCACAGCCATTTTCACTGCACTTAAGTAACCTATAAGTCACCTATATGTCTAACCTTCACTTGCTAAAGGTTAGGTGCAAAGTTGCTAAGTGTGAAGGCACCCTTGCACTAGCAACGGTGCCACCACATAGTTCAGGGCCATTTCCCCGGACTTTGTGAGTGCAGGGACACCATTACACATGTGCACTACATATAGGTCAATACCTATATGTAGCTTCACAAAGGTAACTCCTAATATGGCCATGTAACATGTCTAAGATCATGGAATTGCCAAATCTGGTATTGCGGTGCAAATTCCATGCATCCCCGGGGCTCCACTATGGACCATGGGTACTGCCAACCCAGCTCTCTGGGGTTTTCTCTGCAGCTACCGCTGCTGCCACCCCACAGACAGGGTTCTGCCCTCCTGGGGTCTGGGCAGCCCAGTCCCAGGAAGGCAGAACAAAGAATTTTCTCAGAGAGAGGGTGTTACACCCTCTCCCTTTGGAAACAGGTGTTAAAGGCTGGGGAGGGGTAGTCTCTCCCAGCCTCTGGAAATGCTTTGAAGGGCACAGATGGTGCCTTCCATGCATAATCCAGTCTACACCTGTTTTAGGAACCCCAGTCCCTGCTCTGGTGCGAAACTGGACAAAGGAAAGGGGAGTGACCACTCCCCTGTCCATAACCACCCCAGGTGTGGTGCCCAGAGCTCCTCCAGTGTGTCCCAGACCTTTGCCATCTTGGATCCAAAGGTGTGAGGGCACTCTGGAGGCCTCTGAGTGGCTAGTGGCAGCAGGTGATGTCAGAGGCCCCTCCTGATAGGTGCTTACCTGACTAGGTTGCCAGTCCTCCTCTGAGGTATATTTAGGGTCTCTCCAGTGGGCTTTTCCTCAGATAACGACTTGCAAGAATTCACCAGAGTTCATCTGCACCTCTCTCTTCGACTTCTGCCAAGGATCGACCGCTGACTGTTCCAGGACACCTGCAAAACTGCAACAAAATAGCAAGAAGACTACCAGAGACATTGTAGTGCCTAATCCTGCCGGCTTTTTCGACTGTTTCCTGGTGGTGCATGCTTTGGGGGCTGATTGCCTTCATCGTGCACTGGAAGCCACAAAGAAATCTCCTATGGGTCGATGGAATCTTCCCCCTGCTTCAGCAGGCACCAAACTTCAGTGTCACTGGTACTCTGGAGCCCCTCTCATCCTGGCGAGCATGGCCCCTGGAACACAGGTGGTGGACCCAAGTGACCCAGACTGTCCAGTGGTCCAACTGTCCAAATTTGGAGGAGGTAAGTCCTTACCTCCCCTTCCCCAGACAGTAATCCTGTGCACTGCGTGAACTGCAGCTACAAGGGCTTCTGTGCACATTTCCATGAAATCCTGCATGCACAGCCAAGACTCTGTCCCCAGCACTCTGTCCTGTGATGCTTAGCTCCCTGAGTTGATCTCTGGTGTCGTGGGACCCTCTTTTCCAGTGTTGAGAAAACTGCCATGTTCAGACTTGTTGAACTTGTGTTCGAAGACTTCTCCGGGTGCTACATTTTTGTGCATGGGCTCTTTACATTGCTGAGGGCCCCCTCTGTCTCCTCTCCCCAGTGGCAACATTCTGGTCCTTCCTGAGCCCAGGCAGCACCCTTTTTCTTCAACTGTGACTCTTGCAGGTAGCAAGGCTTGTTTACCATATTTTGCCAAGGAAACAACTCTGCATCCTCCAGCATTCGGTGGGACATCTTCTGCACAAAGAAGAAGTTCCTAGCTCCTTTCGTTGTTGCAGAATCTTCAGCTTCTTCCTCTCGGAGGCAGCCATTTTGCATCTTCATCCGGAGTTTAGTGGGCTCCTGCCCCCCTGGACACTTTCGCAACTCTTGGACTTGGTCCCCTTCCTTTGCAGGTCCTCAGGTCCAGGAATCCATTTTCAGTGCTGTGCAGTCTGTTGTGGTCTTTGCACAATCCTCTATCACGACTTTAGTGTGTTTCTGGGGAAACAGTACTACTTTACTCCTACTTTCCAGGTTCTTTGGGTGGGGTATCTTGGACACCCTTAGTGTTTTCTTACACTCCCAGCGGCCCTCTACACACTATGCTAGCCTAGGAGTCCATTCGTGGTTCACATTCCACTTTCTTGGTATATGGTTTCCCACTACCTGTCCCCCCTCCCTCCGCTTTCCCGCCGCCACCTCCTGCACGCCCCCGCCCGCCAGCTCCCATTCGTTGCCCCACTCCCGTCCCCCGCCCCCAGCTGACCCCTCCCCCCCCTCCTCCCTCTTATTGCGGCCGCTGCGCGACAGTGGTAGTGACCCTTGACCCAAGGGTAGGTCGCTCCCCCTGCCGCTGCATCTCCTCCAGCTCCTCCAGCCCAGGTTCCTGAGACCTCCTAGCAAGCCCAGCTACATCGCAGTAAGTACCCCCCCACCGCCCAGCCCCTCGCCCTGCCCCGCGCTACTCACCCTCTCTCCTGCTTCTTTTCTTCTTCTCTGTTCTTCCTCTGCGCTCTTATTCTGTAGTCTTCTTCTGTACTCTTCTTTCCCTCCTGCTCCCCGTCTTCTGTCTTCATCTGTGTGCTTCTCTCTCTCTCTCCTTTGCACCGCGACCTGCGTCTGCCTCTTCTTCTCTGTCCCTCTTCTTGGCTCTTTCCTCTGCTGCTCATCGCTCCTCTTCTTCTTCACCTTCTTCTGTATTCTTCTGTCTTCTGCGCTCCTCTTCTTCACCTTCACCTTCTTCTGTGTTTTTCTGTCTTCTGCGCTCCTCGTCTTCTTTACCTTCTTCTGTGATCTTCTGTCTTCTGTTCTTCGGCTCCTCTTCGGCTCCTCTTCTTCTTTTACCTGCTCCCTGGTTCTTCCCGCGCCTGTCCTCCTGCTCCTGTCTCGTCTCTCTCCCTCATTCGCCTCCCCCTCTGTATCACCCCTATCTACCTATCTCTCTATCTGTCTCCCTCACTCACCACCTCCTCCTATCTACCTATCTCTCTATCTTTCCCCCTCACTCGCCACCCCCTCTGTAACCACCCCTATCTTCCTATCCTTTCACTCTACCTCTCACCCCCACCCACCTCTACAACCCCCGCTATCTTCCCAACCTTCCTCCTATCTCTTCCTAAACTCTTCCTAAACTCACCCCCCACCACCCTTAACCCCCCTCCCCCATCTCTTCTCCCCTCTACCTGTCCCCTCTCCCTCCGTTTTCCCGCCACGACCTCCTGCACGCCCCCGCCCCCCAGCTCCCATTTGTCGCCCCACTCCCGTCCCCCGCCCCCAGCTGACCCCTCCTCCCCTCCTCCCTCTTATGGCGGCCGCTGCGCGACAGTGGTAGTGACCCTTGACCCAAGGGTAGGTCGCTCCCCCTGCCGCTGCAGCTCCTCCAGCTCCTCCAGCCCAGGTTCCTGAGACCTCCTAGCAAGCCCAGCTACCTCGCAGTAAGTACCCCCCCCCCACCGCACAGCCCCTCGCCCTGCCCCGCGCTACTCACCCTCTCTCCTGCTTCTTTTCTTCTTCTCTGTTCTTCCTCTGCACTCTTCTTCTGTAGTCTTCTTCTGTACTCTTCTTTCCCTCCTGCTCCCCGTCTTCTGTCTTCATCTGTGTGCTTCTCTCTCTCTCCTTTGCACCGCGACCTGCGTGTGCCTCTTCTTCTCTGTCCCTCTTCTTGGCTCTTTCCTCTGCTGCTCGTCGCTCCTCTTCTTCTTCACCTTCTTCTGTATTCTTCTGTCTTCTGCGCTCCTCTTCTTCACCTTCACCTTCTTCTGTATTTTTCTGTCTTCTGCGCTCCTCATCTTCTTTACCTTCTTCTGTATTCTTCTGTCTTCTGTTCTTCGGCTCCTCTTCTTCTTTACCTTCTTCTGTGGTCTTCTGTCTTCTGTTCTTCGGCTCCTCTTCTTCTTTTACCTGCTCCCTGGTTCTTCCCGTGCCTGTCCTCCTGCTCCTGTCTCGTCTCTCTCCCTCACTCGCCTCCCCCTCTGTATCACCCCTATCTACCTCTCTCTCTATCTGTCTCCCTCACTCACCACCTCCTCCTATCTACCTATCTCTCTATCTTTCCCCCTCACTCGCCACCCCCTCTGTAACCACCCCTATCTTCCTATCCTTTCACTCTACCTCTCACCCCCACCCACCTCTACAACCCCCCCTCCCCTATCTTCCCAACCTCCCTCATATCTCTTCCTAAACTCTTCCTAAACTCACTCCCCACCACCCTTAACCCCCCCTCCCCCATCTCTTCTCCCCTCTACCTGTCCCCCCTCCCTCCGCTTTCCCGCCGCCACCTCCTGCACGGCCCCACCCCCCAGCTCCCATTCGTCGCCCCACTCCCGTCCCCCGCCCCCAGCTGACCCCTCCCCCCCTCCTCCCTCTTATGGCGGCCGCTGCGCGACAGTGGTAGTGACCCTTGACCCAAGGGTAGGTCGCTCCCCCTGCCGCTGCAGCTCCTCCAGCTCCTCCAGCCCAGGTTCCTGAGACCTCCTAGCACGCCCAGCTACCTCGCAGTAAGTAAACCCCCACCGCCCAGCCCCTCGCCCTGTCCCGCGCTACTCACCCTCTCTCCTGCTTCTTTTCTTCTTCTCTGTTCTTCCTCTGCGCTCTTCTTCTGTAGTCTTCTTCTGTACTCTTCTTTCCCTCCTGCTCCCCGTCTTCTGTATTCCTCTGTGTGCTTCTCTCTCTCTCCTTCGCACCGCGACCTGCGTGTGCCTCTTCTTCTCTGTCCCTCTTCTTGGCTCTTTCCTCTGCTGCTCGTCGCTCCTCTTCTTCTTCACCTTCTTCTGTATTCTTCTGTCTTCTGCGCTCCTCTTCTTCACCTTCTTCTGTATTTTTCTGTCTTCTGCGCTCCTCGTCTTCTTTACCTTCTTCTGTATTCTTCTGTCTTCTGTTCTTCGGCTCCTCTTCTTCTTTACCTTCTACTGTGGTCTTCTGTCTTCTGTTCTTCGGCTCATCTTCGGCTCCTCTTCTTCTTTTACCTGCTCCCTGGTTCTTCCCGCGCCTGTCCTCCTGCTCCTGTCTCGTCTCTCTCCCTCACTCACCTCCCCCTCTGTATCACCCCTATCTACCTATCTCTCTATCTGTCTCCCTCACTCACCACCTCCTCCTATCTACCTATCTCTCTATCTTTCCCCCTCACTCGCCACTCCCTCTGTAACCACCCCTATCTTCCTATCCTTTCACTCTACCTCTCACCTCCACCCACCTCTACAACCCCCCCTCCCCTATCTTCCCAACCTTCCTCCTATCTCTTCCTAAACTCTTCCTAAACTCACCCCCACCACCCTTAACCCCCCTCCCCCATCTCTTCTCCCCTCTACCTGTCCCACCTCCCTCCGCTTTCCCGCCGCCACCTCCAGCACGGCCCCACCCCCCAGCTCCCATTCGTCGCCCCACTCCCGTCCCCCGCCCCCAGCTGACCCCTCCCCCCCTCCTCCCTCTTATGGCGGCCGCTGCGCGACAGTGGTAGTGACCCTTGACCCAAGGGTAGGTCGCTCCCCCTGCCGCTGCAGCTCCTCCAGCTCCTCCAGCCCAGGTTCCTGAGACCTCCTAGCAAGCCCAGCTACCTCGCAGTAAGTACCCCCCCCACCGCCCAGCCCCTCGCCCTGCCCCGCGCTACTCACCCTCTCTCCTGCTTCTTTTCTTCTTCTCTGTTCTTCCTCTGCGCTCTTCTTCTGTAGTCTTCTTCTGTACTCTTCTTTCCCTCCTGCTCCCCGTCTTCTGTCTTCATCTGTGTGCTTCTCTCTCTCTCCTTTGCACCGCGACCTGCGTGTGCCTCTTCTTCTCTGTCCCTCTTCTTGGCTCTTTCCTCTGCTGCTCGTCGCTCCTCTTCTTCTTCACCTTCTTCTGTATTCTTCTGTCTTCTGCGCTCCTCTTCTTCACCTTCACCTTCTTCTGTATTTTTCTGTCTTCTGCGCTCCTCGTCTTCTTTACCTTCTTCTGTATTCTTCTGTCTTCTGTTCTTCGGCTCCTCTTCTTCTTTACCTTCTACTGTGGTCTTCTGTCTTCTGTTCTTCGGCTCATCTTCGGCTCCTCTTCTTCTTTTACCTGCTCCCTGGTTCTTCCCGCGCCTGTCCTCCTGCTCCTGTCTCGTCTCTCTCCCTCACTCGCCTCCCCCTCTGTATCACCCCTATCTACCTATCTCTCTATCTGTCTCCCTCACTCACCACCTCCTCCTATCTACCTATCTCTCTATCTTTCCCCCTCACTCGCCACCCCCTCTGTAACCACCCCTATCTTCCTATCCTTTCACTCTACCTCTCACCCCCACCCACCTCTACAACCCCCCCTCCCCCATCTTCCCAACCTTCCTCCTATCTCTTCCTAAACTCTTCCTAAACTCACCCCCACCACCCTTAACCCCCCTCCCCATCTCTTCTCCCCTCTACCTGTCCCCCCTCCCTCCGCTTTCCCGCCGCCACCTCCTGCACGCCCCCGCCCCCCAGCTCCCATTCATCGCCCCAATCCCGTCCCCCGCCCCCAGCTGACCCCTCCCCCCCTCCTCCCTCTTATGCGGCCGCTGCGCGACAGTGGTAGTGACCCTTGACCCAAGGGTAGGTTGCTCCCCCTGCCACTGCAGCTCCTCCAGCTCCTCCAGCCCAGGTTCCTGAGACCTCCTAGCAAGCCCAGCTACCTCACAGTAAGTACCCCCCCACCGCCCAGCCCCTCCCCCTGCCCCGCGCTACTCACCCTCTCTCCTGCTTCTTTTCTTCTTCTCTGTTCTTCCTCTGCGCTCTTCTTCTGTAGTCTTCTTCTGTACTCTTCTTTCCCTCCTGCTCCCCGTCTTCTGTCTTCATCTGTGTGCTTCTCTCTCTCTCCTTTGCACCGCGACCTGCGTGTGCCTCTTCTTCTCTGTCCCTCTTCTTGGCTATTTCCTCTGCTGCTCGTCGCTCCTCTTCTTCTTCACCTTGTTCTGTCTTCTTCCCTCTTCTGCGCTCCTCTTCTTCACCTTCACCTTCTTCTGTATTTTTCTGTCTTCTGCGCTCCTCGTCTTCTTTACCGTCTTCTGTATTCTTCTGTCTTCTGTTCTTCGGCTCCTCTTCTTCTTTATCTTCTTCTGTGGTATTCTGTCTTCTGTTCTTTGGCTCCTCTTCGGCTCCTCTTCTTCTTTTACCTGCTCCCTGGTTCTTCCCGCGCCTGTCCTCCTGCTCCTGTCTCGTCTCTCTCCCTCACTCGCCTCCCCCTCTGTATCACCCCTATCTACCTATCTCTCTATCTGTCTCCCTCACTCACCACCTCCTCCTATCTACCTATCTCTCTATCTTTCCTCCCTCACTCGCCACCCCCTCTGTAACCACCCCTATCTTCCTATCCTTTCACTCTACCTCTCACCCCTACCCACCTCTACAACCCCCCTCCCCTATCTTCCCAACCTTCCTCCTATCTCTTCCTAAACTCTTCCTAAACTCACCCCCCACCACACTTAACCCCCTCCCCCATCTCTTCTCCCCTCTACCTGTCCCCCCTCCCTCCGCTTTCCCGCCACCACCTCCTGCACGCCCCCGCCCCCCAGCTCCCATTCGTCGCCCCACTCCCGTCCCCCGCCCTCAGCTGACCCCTAACCCCCTCCTCCCTCTTATGGCGGCCGCTGCGCGACAGTGGTAGTGACCCTTGACCCAAGGGTAGGTCGCTCCCCCTGCCGCTGCAGCTCCTCCAGCTCCTCCAGCCCAGGTTCCTGAGACCTCCTAGCAAGCCCAGCTACCTCGCAGTAAGTACCCCCCCCACCGCCCAGCCCCTCGCCCTGCCCCGCGCTACTCACCCTCTCTCCTGCTTCTTTTCTTCTTCTCTGTTCTTCCTCTGCGCTCTTCTTCTGTAGTCTTCTTCTGTACTCTTCTTTCCCTCCTGCTCCCCGTCTTCTGTCTTCATCTGTGTGCTTCTCTCTCTCTCCTTTGCACCGTGACCTGCGTGTGCCTCTTCTTCTCTGTCCCTCTTCTTGGCTCTTTCCTCTGCTGCTCATCGCTCCTCTTCTTCTTCACCTTCTTCTGTATTCTTCTGTCTTCTGCGCTCCTCTTCTTCACCTTCACCTTCTTCTGTATTTTTCTCTCTTCTGCGCTCCTCGTCTTCTTTACCTTCTTCTGTATTCTTCTGTCTTCTGTTCTTCGGCTCCTCTTCTTCTTTACCTTCTTCTGTGGTCTTCTGTTCTTCGGCTCCTCTTCTTCTTTTACCTGCTCCCTGGTTCTTCCTGTGCCTGTCCTCCTGCTCCTGTCTCGTCTCTCTCCCTCACTCGCCTCCCCCTCTGTATCACCCCTATCTACCTATCTCTCTATCTGTCTCCCTCACTTACCACCTCCTCCTATCTACCTATCTCTCTATCTTTCCCCCTCACTCGCCACCCCCTCTGTAACCACCCCTATCTTCCTATCCTTTCACTCTACCTCTCACCCCCACCCACCTCTACAACCCCCCCTCCCCTATCTTCCCAACCTCCCTCATATCTCTTCCTAAACTCTTCCTAAACTCACCCCCCATCACCCTTAACCCCCCCTCCCCCATCTCTTCTCCCCTCTACCTGTCCCCCCTCCCTCCGCTTTCCCGCCGCCACCTCCTGCACGGCCCCACCCCCCAGCTCCCATTCGTCGCCCCACTCCCGTCCCCCGCCCCCAGCTGACCCCTCCTCCCTCTTATGACGGCCGCTGCGCGACAGTGGTAGTGACCCTTGACCCAAGGGTAGGTCGCTCCCCCTGCCGCTGCAGCTCCTCCAGCTCCTCCAGCCCAGGTTCCTGAGACCTCCTAGCAAGCCCAGCTACCTCGCAGTAAGTAAACCCCCACCGCCCAGCCCCTCGCCCTGCCCCGCGCTACTCACCCTCTCTCCTGCTTCTTTTCTTCTTCTCTGTTCTTCCTCTGCGCTCTTCTTCTGAAGTCTTCTTCTGTACTCTTCTTTCCCTCCTGCTCCCCGTGTTCTGTCTTCATCTGTGTGCTTCTCTCTCTCTCCTTTGCACCGCGACCTGCGTGTGCCTCTTCTTCTCTGTCCCTCTTCTTGGCTCTTTCCTCTGCTGCTCATCGCTCCTCTTCTTCTTCACCTTCTTCTGTATTCTTCTGTCTTCTGCGCTCCTCTTCTTCACCTTCACCTTCTTCTGTATTTTTCTCTCTTCTGCGCTCCTCGTCTTCTTTACCTTCTTCTGTATTCTTCTGTCTTCTGTTCTTCGGCTCCTCTTCTTCTTTACCTTCTTCTGTGGTCTTCTGTCTTCTGTTCTTCGGCTCCTCTTCTTCTTTTACCTGCTCCCTGGTTCTTCCCGTGCCTGTCCTCCTGCTCCTGTCTCGTCTCTCTCCCTCACTCGCCTCCCCCTCTGTATCACCCCTATCTACCTATCTCTCTATCTGTCTCCCTCACTTACCACCTCCTCCTATCTACCTATCTCTCTATCTTTCCCCCTCACTCGCCACCCCCTCTGTAACTACCCCTATCTTCCTATCCTTTCACTCTACCTCTCACCCCCACCCACCTCTACAACCCCCCTCCCCTATCTTCCCAACCTCCCTCATATCTCTTCCTAAACTCTTTCTAAACTCACCCCCCACCACCCTTAACCCCCCCTCCCCCATCTCTTCTCCCCTCTACCTGTCCCCCCTCCCTCCGCTTTCCCGCCGCCACCTCCTGCACGGCCCCACCCCCCAGCTCCCATTCGTCGCCCCACTCCCGTCCCCCGCCCCCAGCTGACCCCTCCCCCCTCCTCCCTCTTATGGCGGCCGCTGCGCGACAGTGGTAGTGACCCTTGACCCAAGGGTAGGTCGCTCCCCCTGCCGCTGCAGCTCCTCCAGCTCCTCCAGCCCAGGTTCCTGAGACCTCCTAGCAAGCCCAGCTACCTCGCAGTAAGTAAACCCCCACCGCCCAGCCCCTCGCACTGCCCCGCGCTACTCACCCTCTCTCCTGCTTCTTTTCTTCTTCTCTGTTCTTCCTCTGCGCTCTTCTTCTGTAGTCTTCTTCTGTACTCTTCTTTCCCTCCTGCTCCCCGTCTTCTGTCTTCATCTGTGTGCTTCTCTCTCTCTCCTTTGCACCGCGACCTGCGTGTGCCTCTTCTTCTCTGTCCCTCTTCTTGGCTCTTTCCTCTGCTGCTCGTCGCTCCTCTTCTTCACCTTCTTCTGTATTCTTCTGTCTTCTGCACTCCTCTTCTTCACCTTCACCTTCTTCTGTATTTTTCTGTCATCTGCGCTCCTCGTCTTCTTTACCTTCTTCTGTATTCTTCTGTCTTCTGTTCTTCGGCTCCTCTTCTTCTTTACCTTCTTCTGTGGTCTTCTGTCTTCAGTTCTTCGGCTCCTCTTCGGCTCCTCTTCTTCTTTTACCTGCTCCCTGGTTCTTCCCGCGCCTGTCCTCCTGCTCCTGTCTCGTCTCTCTCCCTCACTTGCCTCCCCCTCTGTATCACCCCTATCTACCTATCTCTCTATCTGTCTCCCTCACTCACCACCTCCTCCTATCTACCTATCTCTCAATCTTTCCCCCTCACTCGCCACCCCCTCTGTAACCACCCCTATCTTCCTATCCTTTCACTCTACCTCTCACCCCCACCCACCTCTACAACCCCCCCTCCCCTATCTTCCCAACCTTCCTCCTATCTCTTCCTAAACTCACCCCCCACCACCCTTAACCCCCCTCCCCATCTCACCTATCTACCTGTCCCCCCTCCCTCCGCTTTCCCGCCGCCACCTCCTGCACGGCCCCACCCCCCAGCTCCCATTCGTCGCCCCACTCCCGTCCCCCGCCCCCAGCTGACCCCTCCCCCCCTCCTCCCTCTTATGGCGGCCGCTACGCGACAGTGGTAGTGACCCTTGACCCAAGGGTAGGTCGCTCCCCCTGCCGCTGCAGCTCCTGCAGCTTCTCCAGCCCATGTTCCTGAGACCTCCAAGCAAGCCCAGCTACCTCGCAGTAAGTACCCCCCCCACCGCCCAGCCCCTCGCCCTGCCCCACGCTACTCACCCTCTCTCCTGCTTCTTTTCTTCTTCTCTGTTCTTCCTCTGCGCTCTTCTTTTGTAGTCTTCTTCTGTACTCTTCTTTCCCTCCTGCTCCCTGTCTTCTGTCTTCATCTGTGTGCTTCTCTCTCTCTCCTTTGCACCGCGACCTGCGTGTGCCTCTTCTTCTCTGTCCCTCTTCTTGGCTCTTTCCTCTGCTGCTCGTCGCTCCTCTTCTTCTTCACCTTCTTCTGTATTCTCCTGTCTTCTGCGCTCCTCTTCTTCACCTTCACCTTCTTCTGTATTTTTCTGTCTTCTGCGCTCCTCGTCTTCTTTACCTTCTTCTGTATTCTTCTGTCTTCTGTTCTTCGGCTCCTCTTCTTCTTTACCTTCTTCTGTGGTCTTCTGTCATCTGTTCTTCGGCTCCTCTTCGGCTCCTCTTCTTCTTTTACCTGCTCCCTGGTTCTTCCCGCGCCTGTCCTCCTGCTCCTGTCTCGTCTCTCTCCCTCACTCGCCTCCCCCTCTGTATCACCCCTATCTACCTATCTCTCTATCTGTCTCCCTCACTCACCACCTCCTCTTATCTACCTATCTCTCTATCTTTCCCCCTCACTCGCCACCCCCTCTATAACCACCCCTATCTTCCTATCCTTTCACTCTACCTCTCACCCCCACCCACCTCTACAACCCCACTCCCCTATCTTCCCAACCTTCCTCCTATCTCTTCCTAAACTCTTCCTAAACTCACCCCCCACCGCCCTTAACCCCCCCTCCCCATCTCTTCTCCCCTCTACCTGTCCCCCCTCCCTCCGCATTCCCACCGCCACCTCCTGCACGCCCCCGCCCCCAGCTCTCATTCGTCGCCCCACTCCCGTCCCCCGCCCCCAGCTGACCCCTCCCCCCCTCCTCCCTCTTATGGCAGCCGCTGCGCGACAGTGGTAGTGACCCTTGACCCAAGGGCAGATCGCTCCCCCTGCCGGTGCAGCTCCTCCAGCTCCTCCAGCCCAGGTTCCTGAGACCTCCTAGCAAGCCCAGCTACCTCTCAGTAAGTACCCCCCCACCGCCCAGCCCCTCGCCCTGCCCCGCGCTACTCACCCTCTCTCCTGCTTCTTTTCTTCTTCTCTGTTCTTCCTCTGCGCTCTTCTTCTGTAGTCTTCTTCTCTACTCTTCTTTCCCTCCTGCTCCCCGTCTTCTGTCTTCATCTGTGTGCTTCTCTCTCTCTCCTTTGCACCGCGACCTGCGTGTGCCTCTTCTTCTCTGTCCCTCTTCTTGGCTCTTTCCTCTGCTGCTCGTCGCTCCTCTTCTTCTTCACCTTCTTCTGTATTCTTCTGTCTTCTGCGCTCCTCTTCTTCACTTTCACCTTCTTCTGTATTTTTCTGTCTTCTGCGCTCCTCGTCTTCTTTACCTTCTTCTGTATTCTTCTGTCTTCTGTTCTTCGGCCCCTCTTCTTCTTTACCTTCTTCTGTGGTCTTCTGTCTTCTGTTCTTCTGCTCCTCTTCGGCTCCTCTTCTTCTTTTACCTGCTCCCTGGTTCTTCCCGCGCCTGTCCTCCTGCTCCTGTCTCGTCTCTCTCCCTCACTCGCCTCCCCCTCTGTATCACCCCTATCTACCTATCTCTCTATCTGTCTCCCTCACTCACCACCTACTCCTATCTACCTATCTCTCTATCTTTCCCCTCACTCGCCACCCCCTCTGTAACCACCCCTATCTTCCTATCCTTACACTCTACCTCTCACCCCCACCCACCTCTACAACCCCCCCTATCTTCCCAACCTTCCTCCTATCTCTTCCTAAACTCTTCCTAAACTCACCCCCACCACCCTTAACCCCCCCTCCCCCATCTCTTCTCCCCTCTACCTGTCCCCCCTCCCTGAGCTTTCCCACCGCCACCTCCTGCACGCCCCGCCCCCCAGCTCCCATTCGTCGCCCCACTCCCGTCTCCCGCCCCCAGCTGATCCCTCCCCCCCCTCCTCCCTCTTAAGGCAGCCGCTACGCGACAGTGGTAGTGACCCTTGACCCAAGGGTAGGTCGCTCCCCCTGCCGCTGCAGCTCCTCCAGCTTCTCCAGCCCAGGTTCCTGAGACCTCCTAGCAAGCCCAGCTACCTTGCAGTAAGTACCCCCCCCACCGCCCAGCCCCTCGCCCTGCCCCGCGCTACTCACCCTCTCTCCTGCTTCTTTTCTTCTTCTCTGTTCTTCCTCTGCGCTCTTCTTCTGTAGTCTTCTTCTGTACTCTTCTTTCCCTCCTGCTCCCTGTCTTCTGTCTTCATCTGTGTGCTTCTCTCTCTCTCCTTTGCACCGCGACCTGCGTGTGCCTCTTCTTCTCTGTCCCTCTTCTTGGCTCTTTCCTCTGCTGCTCGTCGCTCCTCTTCTTCTTCACCTTCTTCTGTATTCTTCTGTCTTCTGCGCTCCTCTTCTTCACCTTCACCTTCTTCTGTATTTTTCTGTCTTCTGCGCTCCTCGTCTTCTTTACCTTCTTCTGTATTCTTCTGTCTTCTGTTCTTCGGCTCCTCTTCTTCTTTACCTTCTTCTGTGGTCTTCTGTCATCTGTTCTTCGGCTCCTCTTCGGCTCCTCTTCTTCTTTTACCTGCTCCCTGGTTCTTCCCGCGCCTGCCCTCCTGCTCCTGTCTCGTCTCTCTCCCTCACTCGCCTCCCCCTCTGTATCACCCCTATCTACCTATCTCTCTATCTGTCTCCCTCACTCACCACCTCCTCCTATCTACCTATCTCTCTATCTTTCCCCCTCACTCGCCACCCCCTCTGTAACCACCCCTATCTTCCTATCCTTTCACTCTACCTCTCACCCCCACCCACCTCTACAACCCCCCTCCCCTATCTTCCCAACCTTCCTCCTATCTCTTCCTAAACTCACCCCCCACCACCCTTAACCCCCCTCCCTCATCTCTTCTCCCCTCTACCTGTCCCCCCTCCCTCCGCTTTTCCGCCGCAACCTCCTGCATGCCCCCACCCCCCAGCTCCCATTCGTCGCCCCACTCCGGTCCCCCGCCCCCAGCTGACCCCTCACCCCCCCTCCTCCCTCTTATGGCGGCCGCTGCGCGACAGTGGTAGTGACCCTTGACCCAAGGGTAGGTCGCTCCCCCTGCCGCTGCAGCTCCTCCAGCTCCTCCAGCCCAGGTTCCTGAGACCTCCTAGCAAGCCCAGCTACCTCGCAGTAAGTACCCCCCACTGCCCAGCACCTCGCCCTGCCCCGCGCTACTCACCCTCTCTCCTGCTTCTTTTCTTCTTCTCTGTTCTTCCTCTGCGCTCTTCTTCTGTAGTCTTCTTCTGTACTCTTCTTTCCCTCCTGCTCCCCGTCTTCTGTCTTCATCTGTGTGCTTCTCTCTCTCTCCTTTGCACCGCGACCTGCGTGTGCCTCTTCTTCTCTGTCCCTCTTCTTGGCTCTTTCCTCTGCTGCTCGTCGCTCCTCTTCTTCTTCACCTTCTTCTGTATTCTTCTGTCTTCTGCGCTCCTCTTCTTCACCTTCACCTTCTTCTGCATTTTTCTGTCTTCTGCGCTCCTCGTCTTCTTTACCTTCTTCTGTATTCTTCTGACTACTGTTCTTCGGCTCCTCTTCTTCTTTACCTTCTTCTGTGGTCTTCTGTCTTCTGTTCTTCGGCTCCTCTTCGGCTCCTCTTCTTCTTTTACCTACTCCCTGGTTCTTCCCGCGCCTGTCCTCCTGCTCCTGTCTCGTCTCTCTCCCTCACTCGCCTCCCCCTCTGTATCACCCCTATCTACCTATCTCTCTATCTGTCTCCCTCACTCACCACCTCCTCCTATCTACCTATCTCTCTATCTTTCCCCCTCACTCGCCACCCCCTCTGTAACCACCCCTATCTTCCTATCCTTTCACTCTACCTCTCACCCCCACCCACCTCTACAACCCCCTCTCCCCTATCTTCCCAACCTTCCTCCTATCTCTTCCTAAACTCACCCCCCACCACCCTTAACCCCCCCATCTCTTCTACCCTCTACCTGTCCCCCCCCTCCGCTTTCCCGCCGCAACCTCCTGCACGCCCCCACCCCCCAGCTCCCATTCGTCGCCCCACTCCCGTCCCCCGCCCCCAGCTAACCCCTCACCCCCCCTCCTCCCTCTTATGGCGGCCGCTGCGCGACAGTGGTAGTGACCCCTGACCCAAGGGTAGGTTGCTCCCCCTGCCGCTGCAGCTCCTCCAGCTCCTCCAGCCCAGGTTCCTGAGACCTCCTAGCAAGCCCAGCTACCTCGCAGTAAGTACACCCCCACCCGTCCAGCATCTCGCCCTGCCCCGCGCTACTCACCCTCTCTCCTGCTTCTTTTCTTCTCTGTTCTTCCTCTGCGCTCTTCTTCTGTAGTCTTCTTCTGTACTCTTCTTTCCCTCCTGCTCCCCGTCTTCTGTCTTCATCTGTGTGCTTCTCTCTCTCTCCTTTGCACCGCGACCTGCGTGTGCCTCTTCTTCTCTGTCCCTCTTCTTGGCTCTTTCCTCTGCTGCTCGTCGCTCCTCTTCTTCTTCACCTTCTTCTGTATTCTTCTGTCTTCTGCGCTCCTCTTCTTCACCTTCACCTTCACCTTCTTCTGCATTTTTCTGTCTTCTGCGCTCCTCGTCTTCTTTACCTTCTTCTGTATTCTTCTGTCTTCTGTTCTTCGGCTCCTCTTCTTCTTTACCTTCTTCTGTGGTCTTCTGTCTTCTGTTCTTCGGCTCCTCTTCGGCTCCTCTTCTTCATTTACCTGCTCCCTGGTTCTTCCCGCGCCTGTCCTCCTGCTCCTGTCTCGTCTCTCTCCCTCACTCGCCTCCCCCTCTGTATCTCCCCTATCTACCTATCTCTCTATCTGTCTCCCTCACTCACTCACCACCTCCTCCTATCTACCTATCTCTCTATCTTTCCCCCTCACTCGCCACCCTCTCTGTAACCACCCCTATCTTCCTATCCTTTCACTCTACCTCTCACCCCCACCCACCTCTACAACCCCACCTCCCCTATCTTCCCAACCTTCCTCCTATCTCTTCCTAAACGCTTCCTAAACTCACCTCCCACCACCCTTAACCCCCCTCCCCCATCTCTTCTCCCCTCTACCTGTCCCCCCTCCCTCTGCTTTCCCGCCACCACCTCCTGCACGCCCCCGCACCCAGCTCCCATTCGTCGCACCACTCCCGTCCCCCGCCCCCAGCTGACCCCTCCTCCCTCTTATAGCAGCCGCTGCGCGACAGTGGTAGTGACCCTTGACCCAAGGGTAGGTCGCTCCCCCTGCCGCTGCAGCTCCTCCAGCTCCTCCAGCCCAGGTTCCTGAGACCTCCTAGCAAGCACAGCTACCTCGCAGTAAGTACCCCCCCACCGCCCAGCCCCTCGCACTGCCCCGCGGTACTCACCCTCTCTCCTGCTTCTTTTCTTCTTCTCTGTTCTTCCTCTGCGCTCTTCTTCTGTAGTTTTCTTCTGTACTCTTCTTTCCCTCCTGCTCCCCGTCTTCTATCTTCATCTGTGTGCTTCTCTCTCTCTCCTTTGCACCGCGACCTGCGTGTGCCTCTTCTTCTCTGTCCCTCTTCTTGGCTCTTTCCTCTGCTGCTCGTCGCTCCTCTTCTTCTTCACCTTCTTCTGTATTCTTCTGTCTTCTGCGCTCCTCTTCTTCACCTTCGCCTTCACCTTCTTCTGTATTTTTCTGTCTTCTGCGCTCCTCGTCTTCTTTACCTTCTTCTGTATTCTTCTGTCTTCCGTTCTTCGGCTCCTCTTCTTCTTTACCTTCTTCTGTGGTCTTCTGTCTTCTGTTCTTCGTCTCCTCTTCGGCTCCTCTTCTTCTTTTACCTGTTCCCTGGTTCTTCCCGCGCCTGTCCTCCTGCTCCTGTCTCGTCTCTCTCCCTCACGCGCCTCTCCCTCTGTATCACCCCTATCTACCTATCTCTCTATCTGTCTCCCTCACTCACCACCTCCTCTTATCTACCTATTTCTCTATCTTTCCCCCTCACTCGCCACCCCCTCTGTAACCACCCCTATCTTCCTATCCTTTCACTCTACCTCTCACCCCCACCCACCTCTACAACTCCCCCGCTATCTTCCCAACCTTTCTCCTATCTCTTCCTAAACTCTTCCTAAACTCACCCCCCACCACCCTTTACCCCCCTCCCCATCTCTTCTCCCCTCTACCTGTCCCCCCTCCCTCCGCTTTCCCGCCGTCACCTCCTGCACGCCCCCGCCCCCCAGCTCCCATTCATCACCCCACTCCCGTCCCCCACCCCCAGCTGACCCCTCCCTCTTATGGCAGCCGCTGCGCGACAGTGGTAGTGACCCTTGACCCAAGAGTAGGTCGCTCCCCCTGCCGCTGCAGCTCCTCCAGCTCCTCCAGCCCAGGTTCCTGAGACCTCCTAGGAAGCCCAGCTACGTCGCAGTAAGTACCCCCCCCCCACCGCCCAGCCCCTCGCCCTGCCCCGCGCTACTCACCCTCTCTCCTGCTTCTTTTCTTCTTCTCTGTTCCTCCTCTGCGCTCTTCTTCTGTAGTCTTCTTCTGTACTCTTCTTTCCCTCCTGCTCCCCGTCTTCTGTCTTCATCTGTGTGCTTCTCTCTCTCTCCTTTGCACCGCGACCTGCGTGTGCCTCTTCTTCTCTGTCCCTCTTCTTGGCTCTTTCCTCTGCTGCTCGTCACTCCTCTTCTTCTTCACCTTCTTCTGTATTCTTCTGTCTTCTGCGCTCCTCTTCTTCACCTTCATCTTCTTCTGTATTTTTCTGTCTTCTGCGCTCCTCGTCTTCTTTACCTTCTTCTGTATTCTTCTGTTCTTCGGCTCCTCTTCTTCTTTACCTTCTTCTGTGGTCTTCTGTCTTCTGTTCTTCGGCTCCTCTTCGGCTCCTCTTCTTCTTTTACCTGCTCCCTGGTTCTTCCCGCGCCTGTCCTCCTGCTCCTGTCTCGTCTCTCTCCCTCACTCGCCTCCCCCTCTGTATCACCCCTATCTACCTATCTCTCTATCTGTCTCCCTCACTCACCACCTCCTCCTATCTACCTATCTCTCTATCTTTCCCCCTCACTCGCCACCCCCTCTGTAACCACCCCTATCTTCCTATCCTTTCACTCTACCTCTCACCCCCACCCACCTCTACAACCCCCCTCCCCTATCTTCCCAACCTTCCTCCTATCTCTTCCTAAACTCTTCCTAAACTCACCCCCCTCTTCCCTTAACCCCCCTCCCCCATCTCTTCTCCCCTCTACCTGTCCCCCCTCCCTCCGCTTTCCCGACGCCACCTCCTGCACGCCCCGCCCCCCAGCTCCCATTCGTCGCCCCACTCCGGTCCCCCGCCCCCAGCTGACCCCTCCCCCCCTCCTCCCTCTTATGGCGGCCGCTGCGCGACAGTGGTAGTGACCCTTGACCCAAGGGTAGGTCGCTCCCCCTGCCGCTGCAGCTCCTCCAGCTCCTCCAGCCCAGGTTCCTGAGACCTCCTAGCAAGCCCAGCTACCTCGCAGTAAGTACCCCCCCCCCACCGCCGAGCCCCTCGCCCTGCCCTGCGCTACTCACCCTCTCTCCTGCTTCTTTTCTTCTTCTCTGTTCTACCTCTGCGCTCTTCTTCTGTAGTCTTCTTCTGTACTCTTCTTTCCCTCCTGCTCCCCGTCTTCTGTCTTCATCTGTGTGCTTCTCTCTCTCTCCTTTGCACCGCGACCTGCGTGTGCCTCTTCTTCTCTGTCCCTCTTCTTGGCTCTTTCCTCTGCTGCTCGTCGCTCCTCTTCTTCTTCACATTCTTCTGTATTCTTCTGTCTTCTGCGCTCCTCTTCTTCACCTTCACCTTCTTCTGTATTTTTCTGTCTTCTGCGCTCCTCGTCTTCTTTACCTTCTTCTGTATTCTTCTGTCTTCTGTTCTTCGGCTCCTCTTATTCTTTACCTTCTTCTGTGGTCTTCTGTCTTCTGTTCTTTGGCTCCTCTTCGGCTCCTCTTCTTCTTTTACCTGCTCCCTGGTTCTTCCCATGCCTGTCCTCCTGCTCCTGTCTCGTCCCTCTCCCTCACTCGCCTCCCCCTCTGTATCACCCCTATCTACCTATCTCTCTATCTGTCTCCCTCACTCACCACCTCCTCCTATCTACCAATCTCTCTATCTTTCCCCCTCACTCGTCACCCCCTCTGTAACCACCCCTATCTTCCTATCCTTTCACTCTACCTCTCACCCCCACCCACCTCTACAACCCCCCCTCCCCTATCTTCCCAACCTTCCACCTATCTCTTCCTAAACTCTTCCTAAACTCACCCCCCACCACCCTTAACCCCACCTCCCCCATCTCTTCTCCCCTCTACCTGTCCCCCCTCCCTCCGCTTTCCCGCCGCCACCTCCTGCACGCCCCCGCCCCCCAGCTCCCATTCGTCGCCCCACTCCCGTCCCCCGCCCCCAGCTGACCCCTCCCCCACCCTCCCTCTTATGGTGGCCGCTGCGCGACAGTGGTAGTGACCCTTGACCCAAGGGTAGGTCGCTCCCCCTGCAGCTCCTCCAGCTCTTCCAGCCCAGGTTCCTGAGATCTCCTAGCAAGCCCAGCTACCTCGCAGTAAGTACCCCCCCCCACCGCCCAGCCCCTCGCCCTGCCCTGCGCTACTCACCCTCTCTCCTGCTTCTTTTCTTCTTCTCTGTTCTTCCTCTGCGCTCTTCTTCTGTAGTCTTCTTCTGTACTCTTCTTTCCCTCCTGCTCCCCGTCTTCTGTCTTCATCTGTGTGCTTCTCTCTCTCTCCTTTGCACCGCGACCTGCGTGTGCCTCTTCTTCTCTGTCCCTCTTCTTGGCTCTTTCCTCTGCTGCTCGTCGCTCCTCTTCTTCTTCACCTTCTTCTGTATTCTTCTGTCTTCTGCGCTCCTCTTCTTCACCTTCACCTTCTTCTGTATTTTTCTGTCTTCTGCGCTCCTCGTCTTCTTTACCTTCTTCTGTATTCTTCTGTCTTCTGTTCTTCGGCTCCTCTTATTCTTTACCTTCTTCTGTGGTCTTCTGTCTTCTGTTCTTTGGCTCCTCTTCGGCTCCTCTTCTTCTTTTACCTGCTCCCTGGTTCTTCCCATGCCTGTCCTCCTGCTCCTGTCTCGTCCCTCTCCCTCACTCGCCTCCCCCTCTGTATCACCCCTATCTACCTATCTCTCTATCTGTCTCCCTCACTCACCACCTCCTCCTATCTACCAATCTCTCTATCTTTCCCCCTCACTCGTCACCCCCTCTGTAACCACCCCTATCTTCCTATCCTTTCACTCTACCTCTCACCCCCACCCACCTCTACAACCCCCCTCCCCTATCTTCCCAACCTTCCTCCTATCTCTTCCTAAACTCTTCCTAAACTCACCCCCCACCACCCTTAACCCCACCTCCCCCATCTCTTCTCCCCTCTACCTGTCCCCCCTCTCTCCGCTTTCCCGCCGCCACCTCCTGCACGCCCCCGCCCCCCAGCTCCCATTCGTCGACCCACTCCCGTCCCCCGCCCCCAGCTGACCCCTCCCCCACCCTCCCTCTTATGGTGGCCGCTGCGCGACAGTGGTAGTGACCCTTGACCCAAGGGTAGGTCGCTCCCCCTGCAGCTCCTCCAGCTCTTCCAGCCCAGGTTCCTGAGACCTCCTAGCAAGCCCAGCTACCTCGCAGTAAGTACCCCCCCCCACCGCCCAGCCCCTCGCCCTGCCCTGCGCTATTCACCCTCTCTCCTGCTTCTTTTCTTCTTCTCTGTTCTTCCTCTGCGCTCTTCTTCTGTAGTCTTCTTCTGTACTCTTCTTTCCCTCCTGCTCCCCGTCTTCTGTCTTCATCTGTGTGCTTCTCTCTCTCTCCTTTGCACCGCGACCTGCATGTGCCTCTTCTTCTCTGTCCCTCTTCTTGGCTCTTTCCTCTGCTGCTTGTCGCTCCTTTTCTTCTTCACCTTCTTCTGTATTCTTCTGTCTTCTGCGCTCCTCTTCTTCACCTTCACCTTCTTCTGTATTTTTCTGTCTTCTGCGCTCCTCGTCTTCTTTACCTTCTTCTGTATTCTTCTGTCTACTGTTCTTCGGCTCCTCTTCTTCTTTACCTTCTTCTGTGGTCTTCTGTCTTCTGTTCTTCGGCTCCTCTTCGGCTCCTCTTCTTCTTTTACCTGCTCCCTGGTTCTTCCCGCGCCTGTCCTCCTGCTCCTGTCTCGTCTCTCTCCCTCACTCGCCTCCCCCTCTGTATCACCCCTATCTACCTATCTCTCTATCTGTCTCCCTCACTCACCACCTCCTCCTATCTACCTATCTCTCTATCTTTCCCCCTCACTCGCCACCCCCTCTATCTTCCTATCCTTTCACTCTACCTCTCACCCCCACCCACCTCTACAACCCCCCCTCCCCTATCTTCCCAACCTTCCTCCTATCTCTTCCTAAACTCACCCCCCACCACCCTTAACCCCCCCTCCCCCATCTCTTCTCCCCTCTACCTGTCCCCCCTCCCTCCGCTTTCCCGCCGCAACCTCCTGCACGCCCCCGCCCCCCAGCTCCCATTCGTCGCCCCACTCCCGTCCCCCGCCCCCAGCTGACCCCTCCCCCACCCTCCCTCTTATGGCGGCTGCTGTGCGACAGTGGTAGTGACCCTTAACCCAAGGGTAGGTCGCTCCCCCTGCCGCTGCAGCTCTTCCAGCTCCTCCAGCCCAGGTTCCTGAGACCTCCTAGCAAGCCCAGCTACGTCGCAGTAAGTACCCCCCCCACCGCCCAGCCCCTCGCCCTGCCCCGCGATACTCACCCTCTCTCCTGCTTCTTTTCTTCTTCTCTGTTCTTCCTCTGCGCACTTCTTCTGTAGTCTTCTTCTGTACTCTTCTTTCCCTCCTGCTCCCCGTCTTCTGTCTTCATCTGTGTGCTTCTCTCTCTCTCCTTTGCACCGCGACCTGCGTGTGCCTCTTCTTCTCTGTCCCTCTTCTTGGCTCTTTCCTCTGCTGCTCGTCGCTCCTCTTCTTCTTCACCTTGTTCTGTATTCTTCTGTCTTCTGCGCTCCTCTTCTTCACCTTCACCTTCTTCTGTATTTTTCTGTCTTCTGCGCTCCTCGTCTTCTTTACCTTCTTCTGTATTCTTCTGTCTTCTGTTCTTTGGCTCCTCTTCTTCTTTACCTTCTTCTGTGGTCATCTGTTCTTCGGCTCCTCTTCTTCTTTTACCTGCTCCCTGGTTCTTCCCGCGCCTGTCCTCCTGTTCCTGTCTCGTCTCTCTCCCTCACTCGCCTCCCCCTCTGTATCACCCCTATCTACCTATCTCTCTATCTGTATCCCTCACTCACCACCTTCTCCTATCTACCTATCTCTCTATCTTTCCCCCTCACTCGCCACCCCCCTCTGTTACCACCCCTATCTTCCTATCCTTTCACTCTACCTCTCACCCCCACCCACCTCTACAACCCCCCTCCCCTATCTTCCCAACCTTCCTCCTATCTCTTCCTAAACTCTTCCTAAACTCACCCCCACCACCCTTAACCACCCTCCCCCATCTCTTCTCCCCTCTACCTGTCCCCCCTCCCTCTGCTTTACCGCCGCCACCTCCTGCACGCCCCGCCCCCCAGCTCCCATTCGTGGCCCCACTCCCGTCACCCGCCCCCAGCTGACCCCTCCCCCCTCCTCCCTCTTATGGCGGCTGCTGCGCGACAGTGGTAGTGACCCTTGACCCAAGGGTAGGTCGCTCCCCCTGCCGCTGCAGCTCCTCCAGCCCAGGTTCCTGAGACCTCCTAGCAAGCCCAGCTACCTCGCAGTAAGTACCCCACCACTGCCCAGCCCCCTGCCCTGCCCTGCGCTACCCACCCTCTCTCCTGCTTCTTTTCTTCTTCTCTGTTCTTCCTCTGCGCTCTTCTTCTGTAGTCTTCTTCTGTACTCTTCTTCTGTACTCTTCTTTCCCTCCTGCTCCCCGTCTTCTGTCTTCATCTGTGTGCTTCTCTCTCTCTCCTTTGCACCGCGACCTGCGTGTGCCTCTTCTTCTCTGTCCCTCTTCTTGGCTCTTTCCTCTGCTGCTCGTCGCTCCTCTTCTTCTTCACCTTCTTCTGTATTCTTCTGGCTTCTGTGCTCCTCTTCTTCTTTACCTTCTTCTGTGTTCCTCTTTCTCCTGCGCTCCTCTTCTTCGTTACCTTCTTCTGTGTTCTTCTGTCTTCTGTTCTTCGGCTCCTCTTCTTCTTTACCTTCTTCTGTGTTCCTCTGTCTTCAGCTCTTCGGCTCCTCTTCTGCTCCTCTTCTTCTTTTACCTGCTTCTGGGTTCTTCCCGCGCCTGTCCTCCTGCTCTTGTCTCATCTCTCTCCCTCACTCGCCTTCCCCTCTCTAACACCCCTATCTACCTATCTATCTATCTATCTATCTATCTATCTATCTATCTATCTATCTATCTATCTATCTATCTATCTACCGATCTCTCCATCTTTCCCCCTCACTCGCCTCCTCCTCTGTAACCCCCCATCTTCCTATCCTTTCACTCTACCTCTCACCCTCACCCACCTCCACCTCTACAACCCCCCCTCCCCTATCTTCCTAACCTTCCTCCTAACTCTCTTCCTAAACTCCTCCTAAACTCACCCCCTACCGCCCTTAACCCCCCTCCCCATCTCTTCTCCCCTCTACCTGTCCCCCCTCCCTACGCTTTCCCGCCGCCACCTCCTGCACGCCACTGCCCCCCCAGCTCCCATTCGTCGCCCCACTCCCGTCCCCTGCCCCCAGCTGATCCCCCCCCCTCCTCCCTCTTATGGCGGCCGCTGCGCGACAGAGCTAGCGACCCTTGACCCAAGGGTAGGTCGCTCCCCCTGCCGCTGCAGGTCCACCAGCCCAGATTCCTGAGACCTCCTAGCAAGCCCAGCTACCTCACAGTAAGTACCCCCCCCCAACACCCAGCCCCTCGCCCTGCCCCGCGCTACTCACCTCCTCTCCTGCTTCTTTTCTTCTTCTCTGTTTTTCCTCTGTGCTCTTCTTCTGTAGTCTTCGTCTGTACTCTTCTTTCTCTCCTGCTCCCCGTCTTCTGTCTTCATCTGTGTGCTTCTCTCTCTCTCCTTTGCACCGCGACCTGCGTGTGCCTCTTCTTCTCTATCCCTCTTCTTGGCTCTTGCCTCTGCTGCTAGTCGCTCCTCTTCTTCTTCACCTTCTTCTGTATTCTGTCTTCTGCGCTCCTCTTCTTCTTTACCTTCTTCTGTGTTCCTCTTTCTCCTGCGCTCCTCTTCTTCGTTACCTTCTTCTGTGTTCTTCTGTGTTCTGTTCTTCGGCTCCTCTTCTTCTTTACCTTCTTCTGTGTTCCTCTGTCTTCAGCTCTTTGGCTCCTCTTCTGCTCCTCTTCTTCTTTTACCTGCTTCTGGGTTCTTCCCGCGCCTGTCCTCCTGCTCCTGTCTCATCTCTCTCCCTCACTCGCCTCCCCCTCTCTAACATCCCTATCTACCTATCTACCTATCTTTCCCCCTCACTCGCCTCCTCCTCTGTAACCCCCCATCTTCCTATCCTTTCACTCTACCTCTCACCCTCACCCACCTCCACCTCTACAACCCCCCCTTCCCTATCTTCCTAACCTTCCTCCTAAACTCCTCCTAAACTCACCCCCCACCACCCTTAACCTCCGCTCCCCATCTCTTCTCCCCTCTACCTGTCCCCCCTCCCTACGCTTTCCCGCCACCACCTCCTGCACGCCCCCGCCCCCCCAGCTCCCATTCGTCACCCGACTCCCGTCCCCCGCCCCCAGCTGACCCCTCCCCACCCCTCCCTCTTATGGCGGCTGCTGCGCGACAGAGCTAGCGACCCTTGACCCAAGGGTAGGTCGCTCCCCCTGCCGCTGCAGCTCCACCAGCCCATGTTCCTGAGACCTCCTAGCAAGCCCAGCTACCTCACAGTAAGTACCCCCCCCCACTGCCCAGCGCCTCGCCCTGCCCCGCGCTACTCAACTCCTCTCCTGCTTCTTTTCTTCTTCTCTGTTCTTCCTATGTGCTCTTCTTCTGTAGTCTTCGTCTGTACTCTTCTTTCTCTCCTGCTCCCCGTCTTCTGTCTTCATCTGTGTGCTTCTCTCTCTCTCCTTTGCACCGCGACCTGCGTGTGCCTCTTCTTCTCTGTCCCTCTTCTTGGCTCTTCCCTCTGCTGCTCGTCGCTCCTCTTCTTCTTCACCTTCTTCTGTATTCTTCTGTCTTGTTCGCTCCTCTTCTTCTTTACCTTCTTCTGTGTTCCTCTTTCTCCTGCGCTCCTCTTCTTCGTTATCTTCTTCTGTGTTCTTCTGTCTTCTGTTCTTCAGCTCCTCTTCTTCTTTACCTTCTTCTGTGTTCCTCTGTCTTCAGCTCTTCGGTTCCTCTTCTGCTCCTCTTCTTCTTTTACCTGCTTCTGGGTTCTTCCCGCGCCTGTCCTCCTGCTCCTGTCTCATCTCTCTCCCTCACTCGCCTCCCCCTCTCTAACGCCCCTATCTACCTATCTCTCTATCTTTCCCCCTTACTCGCCTCCTCCTCTGTAACCCCCCATCTTCCTATTCTTTCACTCTACATCTCACCCTCACCCACCTCCTCCTCTAAAACCCCCCCTCCCCTATCTTCCTAACCTTCCTCCTAACTCTCTTCCTAAACTCCTCCTAAACTCACCCCCCCACCACACTTAACCCCCCTCCCCCATCTCTTCTCCCCTCTACCTGTCCCCCCTCCCTACGCTTTCCTGCCGCCACCTCCTGCACGTCCCGCCCCCCCAGCTCCCATACGTCGCCCCACTCTCGTCCCCCACCCCCAGCTGACCCCTCCCCCCCTCCTCCCTCTTATGGCGCGCCAAAGGCAAGCCCGTGTGCACACGTGTGCGCCTGGCCCGCGCCCAGCGCCACGACCCCTGGTTCTCAGCACTCCCAAACCCCGCTGCACCACTACGACCCCATCACCCTCCACGCCCTCAACCCAGGGCGCTCCAGCACCTGCTTCCAAGCTAACCCAAAACGTACCCATGGACCTTTCGCATGTCACACCTGCAAACTTACCTTCCACCACGAAACTACCACGACCACCAGCCCACGCGCCATCAACCACCTCAAATGCATCCTGGTCAACGCTCGATCCGTCCACAAGCACGCCGTTGAACTCTGGGACCTCCTGGACTCCACAGCACCAGACGTCGCCATCATCACGGAGACCTGGATGAACGCCTCTTCGGCCCCCGACATCGCCATAGCCATCCCCGAAGGCTACAAGATTTCCAGGAAAGACCGCACCAACCAAGTAGGAGGAGGAATCGCCATTGTCTTCAAAGACTCCATCAGCGTCACCACCTCCACCGAAGACACCCCCCTCGCCGCCGAGCACCTGCACTTCCAGATCCGCACTGACCCCAGGACCACCCTCAGAGGATCCCTCATCTACCGCCCCCCCGGACCGCGCGCCCTTTTAAGCGACTCCATCACCGACTTCATCTACCCGCACGCCCTCGCCTCGCCAGACTACATCATCCTCGGCGACCTCAACTTCCATCTAGAACAGAACAACGACCCCAACACCACCGCCCTGCTCGACAACCTCACCAACCTCGGCCTCAAGCAACTGGTGAACACCCCCACCCACATCGCCGGACACACGCTTGACCCCATCTTCTCCGCCAGCAAACACGTCTCCTTCAGCCACGCCTCGCTCTACACTGGACCGACCACAGTTGTGCCCACTTCACCTTCCGACACGAGACCCGCCACCTCTGCACTCAACCCATCCCTCGTCGACAGTGGAACAAAATCCCCGAAGAACAGCTTTTCTCCACGCTCATCGACAACCAACCTACCTTCACCGCCGACCCCAACGACGCAGCCCTCAGCCTCACGAACTGGATCACCAACTGCGCAGACAACCTTGCTCCCCTCAGACGCCTTCCAAGACAGGCCAACACCAAAAAACCTCTCTGGTTCTCTGACACCCTTAAGGAATCAATGAAAACCTGTCGCGCCCTCGAGAAAGCCTGGCGTAAGGACCACACCGCTGACAACATGACCGCCCTCAAGAACGCTACCCGCGAACACCACCACCTGATCCGAGCAGCCAAAAGGAATTTCTTCACAGACAGACTGGACAAAAACAGCCACAACAGCAGAGAACTCTTCAGCATCGTAAAAGAGTTCTCCAACCCCAACACCAACGCCAACGCCATCACGCCCTCACATGACCTGTGCAACTCTCTCGCCACCTTCTTCCATCGTAAGATTACCGACCTACACGACAGCTTCGGACACCAGACCCAGCCGTCCAACACTGAACCCACACCCCCAGCCATCACCCTCAACGCCTGGACCCACATCAACACAGAAGAAACCAAAACCACCATGAACTCAATCCACTCCGGTGCCCCCTCGGACCCCTGCCCACACTTCATCTTCAATAAAGCCGATGACATCATCGCCCGCACCTCCAGACCGTCATCAACTCCTCGTTTTCATCTGCTACCTTCCCCGAAAGCTGGAAACACGCTGAAGTCAACGCCCTACTGAAGAAACCTACGGCTGACCCAAGCGACCTGAAGAACTTCCGCCCCATCTCGCTCCTCACCTTTCCTGCCAAAGTCATAGAGAAGACCGTCAACAAGCAGCTTACCAACTTCCTTGAAGACAACAATCTTCTCGACCCCTCACAATCCGGATTCCGAGCCAACCACAGCACTGAAACCGCCCTCATCTCAGTCACAGACGACATCAGAACCCTGATGGACAACGGTGAAACAGTCGCCCTCATCCTCCTCGACCTCTCGGCTGCCTTCGACACCATCTGTCACCGCACCCTAATAACCCGCCTCCGCTCCACCAGGATCCAAGGCCAGGCCCTGGACTGGATCGCCTCCTTTCTCTCCAACAGCTCTCAAAGAGTCTACCTCCCACCTTTTCGCTCAGACCCCACCGAGATCATCTGCGGCGTCCCTCAAGGCTCCTCGCTCAGCCCGACACTCTTCAATGTCTACATGAGCCCCCTCGCCGACATCGTACGCAAGCACAGCATCATCATCACCTCTTATGCCGACGACACTCAACTTATACTCTCCCTCACCAAGGACCCCACCAGCGCAAAGACCAACCTGCAAGATGGTATGAAGGACGTCGCAGATTAGATGAGACTCAGCCGTCTGAAACTTAACTCAGACAAAACGGAAGTCCTCATCCTCGGCAACACCCCGACCGCCTGGGACGACTCCTGGTGGCCCACGGCCCTTGGCACCGCACCGACCCCCTCAGACCACGCTCGCAACCTCGGCTTCATCTTGGACCCTCTCCTCACCATGACCAAACAAGTCAACGCCATGTCCTCCTCCTGCTTCCTCACCCTCCGCATGCTCCGTAAGATCTTCCGCTGGATCCCCGCCGACACCAGAAAGACCGTGACCCACGCCCTCGTCACGAGCCGCCTGGACTACGGCAACACCCTTTATGCTGGGACCACCGCAAAACTCCAGAAACGTCTGCAACGAATTCAAAACGCCTCCGCCCGCCTCATCCTCGACATACCCCGCAACAGCCACATCTCCGCCCACCTGAGACACCTGCATTGGCTTCCTGTCAGCAAAAGGATCACCTTCCGACTTCTCACCCACGCACACAAAGCCCTCCACAACAAGGGACCAGAATACCTCAACCACCGCCTCAGCTTCTACGCCCCCACCTGTCTTCTCCGCTCTACCAGCCTCGCTCTCGCTGCCGTCCCCCGCATCCGCCGCTCCACAGCGGGTGGGAGGTCCTTCTCCTGCCTGGCGGCCAAGACTTGGAACACCCTCCCCACCATCCTCAGGACCACCCAGGACCACTCCATATTCCGGAGACTCCTCAAGACCTGGCTCTTCGAGCAGCAGTAACCCCCTCCCCCTAGCGCCTTGAGATCCGCACGGGTGAGTAGCGCGCTTTATAAATGTTAATGATTTATTTTTTATTTTTTATTTTTTTGACATCAGTGAGGAGCCCAACTATGCCAGGGGAAGTCCGCATAAATGAGGCACATGGAAGAACAAGGCGTGGCATGGAACAGGCTTTTGGGATCCCGAATGCAAGATTCCAGGCCATTGACAAGACTGGTGGAGCTCACCTCCACTCACACGCAAAAGTGGGTAAGATCGTTGTGGCCTGCTGAATGCTCCACAGCCTTGCCCTGAGGAGAAACATCCCATACATCCCTGACGAGGGGGAGCTAGCAGTGCCACTGGGTGAGCCTCTTGAAATGCCAAGTGAGAATCACAGTGATGAGGATGAAGGTGGTGACATGCTGGCAAATCTCATTAATCAGTACTTCACTTAAGTGCAAGTATGTGATGTTCTGTGGTTAGTGTGACTGCCTGGGGTATTGTAGGGGTCAGTATTTGTTGAGAAGGGTATCTCTGTCACCATAAGACAGGGCATTTTATGCTATGCATCATACAGCCCTGGTTTGCTGGCTACCTCAGGCTTGAAGTTGTGACTCCCACAAGGATCTCTTTTGTTTGGGGCAGTCATATTGCACTGTAAGTGAAACAAGTAAAGTTTGAAGTGAGGTTTGTGTGTTATGTATGCCTTTACCTGCCTAAACTCCAGGTATGTCACTAATTCCTTCCAGGTCTCCTCACCATGCTATCCTCATGTGAGCATTTCAGAGTTGTGTCACTGGCAGGTGGCTATTGCTGGTCTGACATGTGAAGTGAATATGGACTGATCTAGGTAATGTTTGTCACAGATTTGGGTTGTATGAGTCCTATGGCCAGGCTGCCTGGACAGTGGGAGGGCAGGAATCTGAGCTACACCTGTTTGCCATGGTGTTCTGGTATAATGTTCTTGTGTGTGATCATGTGGCCTTGTAACATGTCATCCTGTGCAATCCATTCCTTCTACCTCCACATTGTGATGACATTGATCCTGTATGACCTATTAGTGGCTGCCAATGTGTTTCCTCATGTGTGCCTTTGTCACAACACTGAATCAGGTATGTGACACCCCACCAGGTGCTTGCTCATTGTTATGGGAAGGGACTGGGCTCAGGCTCTGTTGTACTGCCCTCTGCCTGTACCATGACATATGTTAAGTTGGCAGGCCTGGTTTTGGTATGTGATAAGAGTCAAACTGGAGACAAAATCCCATACACTTTTTGCCTAATCTATGTGAAAAGGTCTTACAGGCCCTTTCAGGTGTGGTCTGATGCACGTTAGCAAAGAGGGTATCTGGCCTGACTTCATATGGCTGGACGTTCTTGGCTATGACTATGCAGACATTCTTAACACCTTATGTGCAATACAGAACAATAAAATGCTATATGTGATCATACACCTGTGATATTGTGTTGTTAGTCATCCTCAGCATGACACTATCTGAGATATCTACCTCCATCCATTGTCTCATAATGTCTAAAGCATGTACATTACATGTGATTAGCATAAAACATCCCAGAGGGATACAAAAGAGAGGCTGTAAGTAGTTTTTTAGTGATGGGTGTGTTTATTTACATTTGAACAAAAATGAATAGTGATACTGGATAAAAAACAATACTTCAGGTGAAGGGATCAGTCATTGTGGATGCAATCAATAGAATAGAGGCCACATCATTTGGTGTCCAGAGTCCTATGTCCTACTAGCATGGAATATGGAAAGTGGTTAAAGAACAGTCAACAGAGTGAGTCCATGGCACACAAAGGAGTGACATCAGGAAGTGGTCACCTGCTGGCAGTGGTTGATGTCTTGCCACCTGCACCACCTGAATGCCTGGCTGGACATCCTGCTTGCAGGGAGTGGGCTCAGTAACTACAGAGGTTGGGGTGTCAGAGGTGGGTTCTTCCCCTGGAGGGGCCTTCCGTCCAGCGGCTGGAATTGATGAAGGGCCTGGTGTGGATGCACCAAAGGAAGGAGTGTGATGTTGTTGCCTATCCCTGTCCATGGTACTGTTCATGTCCCTCAGCACCCCTGTTAGGGAGGCCATGTTGGAATTGTGGGCCTTCCACTGTTCCTGTATCTCACAATAGAAATCCCTCTGTAGCTCCATGATTTTCCTGAGTTTGTTAAGTATCTGGCCCATCATGCCTTGGGAAAGTTAGTAGGCACCCAAGACCTGGCTAATGTTATCCTGGCCAGGGGCATCAACAGCAGCCTCTTGCCACTGGGGCACACCATCCCTCCCACACACCCTACCCCCACATGCCTGTGCCCTTGATGCACCCTGCCCCCTTCCACTGGTTCCAGGTCCACCATTGTCACTGTTGGCAGGTTGTGACTCCAGAACCTGGATTGGGGGCCCAAGATGTAGGAGACTATTGAATCTTTTAAATATGAATCATTCCTTCTCTATGATAAGAAACATAGTGAAAAGTGTATAGTAATCTTTGCAACTCTACATAACACTGTAATCCATAAAAATTGTGAAGTTTTGATGATGGATGGCACATGTAAAACCAATTATTTAGCCAATTTACAACATACATGCTAACATAAATAACACTACAATCCCCCTTTAATACTTACTTCCTGACAAAACAATCTTCAACCTATTATTATGATTATATATAAGTTGTAAAATCTAAAAATGTAAACAAAAGACCTAGGAACATCATAATTGACTTGGATTTACACATTTTAATGTAAATTACTAAACGGTATCCAAAGATGCAAATTGAAAGATTTATTCACTTACCCAGACATTTTTTTTGGCTAAGGTTATGGGCCTCATTATGAGGCTGGAGGTCTTGTGACCACCAGCCTCGCTGTGGGAGTCAGGACCGTTGCTGCTTTGGTAATCCGATGGCCACATTAAGAGCCTGGGTACTGCCGTCTCCGCTGGAATCAGTGATCCCGATAGGCTGACGGTGGTGTAGGTTGGAATCAACTAGGGTGGCTCTGCTTGCAGTGCTGCCCTGCTGATTACGACCTGGTTCTCCGCCAACCTTTTTCATGGCAGTTTTACCGCCATGAAAAGGCTGGGGGAGAACAAATGCAGAGGGGCACGGGGGGGCCTGCTCTGCCCATTCACTTGGTATGGACAGTGCAGGGGACTCCCGGTCCATCACCCTCGCAATGCTCACTGCTGTTAATGTGAACACTGAAAGGGTGCTGGTGCACCCTGCAGGCGACAGCATTGCCACCGGCTCGATTACAAGATGGAGACAATGCTGCCACCACTTTCCCACTAGGCTGAATAGCGGAAACCTCAGTTTCCATCAGTCAGCCTAGCGGGAAAGTCTTAATGGGCCTGGTGGGGAGGCAGTCAGTGTAGCTGCAACCTCCCCATCGGAAGTTTGGCGGATGGGTCTTCTTGTCCACCGAACTCCTAATTAGGACCTAAATGTCAAAAAGTAAACTACAATATGAATTTTAAAACTCACAGCATTCTATTTTGCACCACCTAATTGTGAAGATGTCTTCTACAGATCAATTATACAATTAGAATATTTTACACAAAACAAAGAGGAATAGGCACCGCTTTTAAAAAACTTTGAAGATACATGGATTCACCATCTGAGCAGGTTGGGTCAAAGGATGGAACCATGTTTTCCAAATGACTGGCAGAACCGTTGCTCAACCTGATTAGAGGAAAGTGCAATACAAGCAATGCCATTGTAGATTGGCATGATTCATTTACCATGGCTAGTGGCAGGTCAACCAAACCTGTATCATTTCCTGGAAATTTTGAAAAGGTAATACAAATTTAAGGAATTGAGACAGGCACACTTATTGACAGGTAGTCTGAGTTCTCGAGCTTCTAACAAAAGCAAGAAAATCTCTGAAAGACTATTGGACAAAATTCATAACTTTTTTATGTTGGGAGGGTCAGACTACCTCAACAATATTTCTTATTTCTTACACAGTTAAACTGTTGATGCATATTCAAGCATTGCTCTCTTATTTAACAAAAGTCTAGAATTAAAGTGGCATTTTTGACATTATTTTTATTATTTGTTTATTTTTTTACTCTTACCTGAAGTTGTCTTCTTTCTTCAACTCTTGCCGATTTCTTTAACAACCACTCACCAAGAGTCTGTCCATTTATCCATAAAAGTTATTAAATATCCATAACCCAAAAAATATTTAGAAAATGCAAATTAGCACTTTGTCTTCTTTGATTTCCCATGGATATCACTTAACAAGTCCAAAGTACACATAAAATGATAAAACAAAATGTAAACCACTTCCCCAAAATAAATCAAATCAATTGATTCCGTTTTCTTTCTTTTTTCTTCTTTGATATCTTCTTAACAACAATTAAAAAGGTGTCAGGTAAAATAAATATGTAGTTAAATTTTTTAGTTGGTTTACAATATAAAGTATTTAAAGTATCCTATTTGAATTTTTAGATCAATTTTTTAAAAAATGGCAACTAGCCCAATGTGTGTCACGACTCACGTGCTGCTTGCGCCTGGAATTTGCAGATCTGGTGGCGTGAATCTTCAATGTTCGGCTTTGGCCCAAAAAGGGGCGACTCTTTCTGGTAGCCACGGTGCTGTAGGCAATGGAGACACCAAGAACAGACCGTGCCCTTCAGAAAGTAGCGCCAGAGGGAAAAAACCCCTTAAAAAGGGGAAAAACCTCCAAACAGGAAGACTCCTGGAGAAAAACAAGAACAAACAAACAGGAATCCAAAAGGAGCAAAAATCAGAAAACACAGAATGCTGAATCCAAAACCAAAAGGCAAGGAAATCAGGAGCGAAGACACTAACTGAGCAGAAAGTGTTGCAGCGCAAAGAAAGAGGAAAAACACAGCCCTTATATACCAAAAAACAGGAAGTGACCCACAGGAAGTAAAAGGACACCATCTTAGATAGGGAAACAATACATAGAACAGAATAGTAGAGGAACCATAGAGAATAGGGAACAAGGAATGCTGGGAAAGCACAGGAATCTGGGAAGGAGGAAAAAACATAAAGAAAGGCACACAACAGACTGCAAAAAAGAAGAAAGGACAAAGAAACGAAGAAAAACAGGTAAGAGGGTTCAGAGACCCCTGGGACAGTGAAAGGCAGAAGGAAGAACGAGGCCCCAAGCAAATCTGGGGCCTCGAAACGCGCAGGAGAGGCTGGGGGCGCGCCGCGTCTTAATAACGCGGTGCGCGGCCCGAGCCGAACGCCCGGCAGAAGTCGAGCTCTCGGCTCGCGCCGCGCGGTGCGGCGCGACAGTAGGTCCCCCTCCCGAAGGCCCAGGTTTAAGAGGGAATAAACAGTGAAAGCGTTGAATCAGGAGAGGAGCGTGAACGGAAGAGGCATCTTCCCATGAACATTCACTGAGAGGATAACCCTTCCAATGAATCAGATACTGAAGTCGTTTATGAAAAAGACGAGAGTCACAAATTTCCTGCACTTCATATTCAGGAACATCATCCACAAGGACAGGAGGTGGACAAGGAAACTGACGTGAGTAAGGATCAGGCACATAAGGTTTAAGCTGAGAAACATGAAAAACCGGATGGATCTTCCATGTATGGGGTAAGTGAAGACGGACAGGATTGACCAACTGGAGAATACGGAAAGGCCCATAGTAACGAGGTGTGAACTTGTTTTGAGAGAGACGTGAGGGCAAGAATTTGGAGGAGAGCCAGACTTTATCTTGCAGATGATAATTTGGATTGGTTGTACGTCTCTTGTCTGCAGCCTTCTTCATATACCTCTTGGTATGTAACAAATTAGATCGAATTAGTTTATGGAGTTGGAGAAGGCGTTTGGAGAAATAGGTAATAGCAGGTAGAGGAGAGTTGGATTGTGGAGAAGTAGGGAAAGAGGTAGGATGAAAACCATAGGAACAGAAAAAGGGAGTGACCTTGGAGGCACTATGGACTGAGTTATTGTAGGAAAATTCAGCTAAAGAGAGGTAAGTGCTCCAGTTACTTTGGGTAGAATTGCAAAAGCATCGAAGATATTGCTCTAGTCCTTGGTTCAGACGCTCAGTCTGTCCGTTGGTCTGAGGATGGAACCCTGAAGACAGGGCTCTATTTATATTCAGTGTTTTACAAAAATGCTTCCAAAATCGGGAGATGTACTGAGGTCCTCTATCAGATATTATGGTATGTGGAAGTCCATGGAGACGGAAGACATGATCTATGAATATTTGACTTAGTTCTTGAGAAGTAGGCAGCTTTTTTAGGCCAGTGAAATGAGCCATCTTTGTGAAAGAATCCACTGTGACCATGATAACCCGGTTTCCTGCTGATGGTGGGAGTGAACACATAAAATCAGTAGAGATAGTATGCCATGGGGCCGATGGAACAGGCAAAGGCTGTAGTAATCCTGCCGGTCTGGTGTGAGGTATTTTGACTTGGGCACATATGGGACAGGCCTGAACGTATTTTTCCACATCCAGTTTCCAGGTAGGCCACCAGAAAAATCGTGAAAGTAGTTCTTGTGTGGCTTTGATGCCTCTATGACCAGCTACAGGGGAATCATGGCACATTTGTAATGCTTTCTTTTGCACCTTGTTTGTAGGGAGGAATATCAGGTCTTGGTAATAAAAATATCCTTGTTTCTTGTACAATAATGGTCTTAGTTCTTCTATATCATGGTCCGATAGGTTGGCGTATTCTTGTTGTACTTCTTCCAGGAAAGACTGAGCCACTCCAATGATCTTACTGGGTTCTAGAAGATACTGGGATGAGGAAGGAGAACACTCTGGATATCGGCGAGACAGAGCATCAGCCAGAATGTTTTGAGATCCTGGAATATATGTAATATAAAAATCGTACTGACTGAAGAAAAAGGCCCAGCGGGCCTGACGACTATTCTGGCATACAAAATTTCTTAAACATTGTAAATTACGGTGGTCTGTCCTCACCTCAAATGGTTCCTTGGAACCCATCAGAAACTGTCTCCACTCAAGGCAGGCTGTTTTCAGAGCCAATAATTCCCTTTCAAGTACGGAATAATGTTGTTCAGCTGTGGAAAGGATATGAGACAAATAGAAAACAGGATGTTCAAGGCCATCATCTTCTTGTCGTTGGAGTAAGACAGCTCCGATGGCTCTCTCAGAAGCATCAGTTACTACTATAAATTGTTTGGTGGTATCTGGATGTCTTAAGATGGGGGCTTGGGTGAAGGCTCTCTTTAAGCTTTGAAAGGCTGCTTCAGCAGCCTCAGTCCAGACAAACCCCTTCTTTAAATTGTCCTTCTTTAAGGTGTGAGTTATGTGGCTAGTCTGACTGGCAAAGTCTAGAATGAATTGTCGATAGAAGTTTGCTAAACCTAGGAAACATTGTGTTTCTTTTATGGTAGAAGGAGAAGGCCACTCTAGGATAGCTTGTACCTTTTCTTGATCCATAGCTATGCCGGTGGGACTTAAATGATAGCCCAGATATTTGACTTCCGTCATGTCGAACTCACATTTCTCTGGTTTGCAAAATAGTTGATGATCACGAAGTCTTTGAAGAACTTGTTTCACATGGGAAGTATGGAGTTCAGGATTTCTAGAATAAATAAGAATATCATCTAGGTAGATCACGACTGTCTGATTCAGTAGGTCTGAAAACACTGAGTCCATAAATCTCTGGAAGATAGCGGGGGCGTTAGTAAGACCAAACGGCATAACCCTATATTCAAAATGGCCAAATGGGGTCCTGAATGCTGTCTTCCATTCGTCGCCTTCTCTTATGCGTAAAAGGTGGTAGGCTCCTCGTAAATCCAATTTAGTAAAACGTTGGGCCCCTCTGATTGCTTCCAGTATGTCCCTGATGAGAGGCAAAGGATAACGATCTTTAATGGTAATTTTATTCAGACCTCGAAAATCCAGGCACGGACGAAGATCCTTAGTCTTCTTGGGCACAAAAAAGAGAGGGGCCCCAGCCGGAGACGACGATGGAACAATAAGACCACTCTGTATATTTTCGTCCAGATACTCCTTTAGAACTTCCTTTTCGGGTTCCGTGAGGGAGTACATCCTCCCAAAAGGAACAATTGTGCCGGGTTCCAATGGAATTGCACAATCATATTCTCGATGTGGAGGTAGCACAGGTTTTGACGTTTTTTGGAAAACATCCTGAAACTCCAAATAGTGGTCTGGGACCCCTTGGACCGTATTAATGGACATACCAGTGGCACCTTCAGTAGCTAAGGATCTTTTCGGAGACCAATACTTGTCGGAAGTAAAACCGTTCTCATGACAAAATTGCGAAGACAAAGAGACTGTCCGGGTAACCCAATTTATATATGGGTTATGTCTGATAAACCACGGAATTCCAAGAATGATGGTATGGTTAGGGGACGTAATAAGATCGAAGGAGATGTGTTTTTGATGGTTTCCCACCTGTAGACTTAACATCAGGGTAGTGGTGTCTACAGGACCAGAGGATATCAAAGATCCATCCACAGTGTGTACCTGTTCGGGTACTTCTTTTGCTTGAGTAGGAACTAGGTTAGCAGCAGCCCACGTCTTGTCCATGTATATACCACTAGCACCACAATCTAGTAATGCCATAGTCTTTTCTTGACGACCGTCAGGAAGTTGTAACAGGACAGGAAAGATGAACAAGGCAGTTGTATTGTCATTAAAGGAGCTGATGGAAGGTATAGCTGTAGATCCCGTCCCCTCCCTTCTTACAGAGGACGGGAGGTGGCGTTTCCCGAAGGCCTGGACGGACGTACTGGACAGGTACGGAGCATGTGACCAGCAGAACCACAATACAGGCACAACCCTCTCTTGCGTCTGTCTTCTCGTTCACTAGCAGAGAGCGGACCTCGGGTAGTATCCACCTGCATGGGTTCCCCTTCGATGTCTCTAGCAGGAGTGCGAGGTTCCTCGGAACGCTGCAGGTATGCACGTGAGCTACTTGGCTGGGCAAACCCTCTACTCCTTTTCTTTTCCGATCTCCGTTCCTGAAGACGATATTCGATGGACAGTGCTTGATCCATCAGGCCACGAAGATCTTCCGCTCTGGTAGAATGCACTAGTTCATCCTTTATTTCTTCTTTGAGTCCTCTACGAAATAATGTTACCAGAGTACGTTCCACCCAAGTGGTCTCTGCCGCCAGCTGACGAAAACGGGTTATATATCGCAGGACGTCTTGGGAGCCTTGTTGGATGTCGCACAAGGCTTCTTCAGCGGAGGCTTCCAATCCAGGATGGCTAAACATCTGTTTGAAGCGACTCACAAAGGCGGAATAGTCTGACAATACAGGGTCGTTGGAGGACACCATCGGGGTTGCCCAGGCCAAGGCTGGACCGGATAAGGCACTGATAAGATAACCCACCTTGGTCCTGTCGTGGGAGAATTGAGTAGGTCGGAAGGCGAAATACACCGTTAAAGCATCCAAGAACTCGCGAAGCTTGGTTGGTTCACCAGAGAAACAAGGGGTAGAAGCGGAGATTGTCGGAACATCACTGGTGCGGAGGGCCAAAGCCTGTCGTAACGCAGCATTTTCATTACGTAGTTGTTGCAATTCCTGGGCTTGTTGCTGAATCGTGGTCAACAGAGATTGCTCCGGATCTGCAGCAGCCGCTACTGTATTATCCATGGTGTTTGAGGACGTCGGAATGGTTTGGCGCTGCAATCTGTCACGACTCACGTGCTGCTTGCGCCTGGAATTTGCAGATCTGGTGGCGTGAATCTTCAATGTTCGGCTTTGGCCCAAAAAGGGGCGACTCTTTCTGGTAGCCACGGTGCTGTAGGCAATGGAGACACCAAGAACAGACCGTGCCCTTCAGAAAGTAGCGCCAGAGGGAAAAAACCCCTTAAAAAGGGGAAAAAAACTCCAAACAGGAAGACTCCTGGAGAAAAACAAGAACAAACAAACAGGAATCCAAAAGGAGCAAAAATCAGAAAACACAGAATGCTGAATCCAAAACCAAAAGGCAAGGAAATCAGGAGCGAAGACACTAACTGAGCGAGCAGAAAGTGTTGCAGCGCAAAGAAAGAGGAAAAACACAGCCCTTATATACCAAAAAACAGGAAGTGACCCACAGGAAGTAAAAGGACACCATCTTAGATAGGGAAACAATACATAGAACAGAATAGTAGAGGAACCATAGAGAATAGGGAACAAGGAATGCTGGGAAAGCACAGGAATCTGGGAAGGAGGAAAAAACATAAAGAAAGGCACACAACAGACTGCAAAAAAGAAGAAAGGACAAAGAAACGAAGAAAAACAGGTAAGAGGGTTCAGAGACCCCTGGGACAGTGAAAGGCAGAAGGAAGAACGAGGCCCCAAGCAAATCTGGGGCCTCGAAACGCGCAGGAGAGGCTGGGGGCGCGCCGCGTCTTAATAACGCGGTGCGCGGCCCGAGCCGAACGCCCGGCAGAAGTCGAGCTCTCGGCTCGCGCCGCGCGGTGCGGCGCGACAATGTGCTCATACCAACACAACCTGTATGGAGATGTAAAAAATGACTTAAAATCAAAATGCATACATTAATTCATTAAACAACATCTAACTACCTGCCTCCTCTCTCTTTTCAATAAAGTTCCTCACCTACATGTTGTTTCAAGGAAATTAAATTGGTTTTACCTAACTGCAGCTCCTTCATCTTCCAGTCCTGACCACAATGCTCCACTGACTTAGAAACAGATGCACAACCAAGAACATTGTTAATATGTTTATTTAAAATGGTTTGTAGGAAACGAAAAATATATTCTTATAAGTCTATTTACTTTATTATATTCAATAAAATTATTTTTTATTTACAAATAGTGTTGTGTATATTCTAAATATACTTTTTCTTATAAGATTAATCCAAAGCTGTAATAAGTTCTTTCTTTTAAGTATTAATTACTGTTTACTAAATTCTTGCTACATAAATATTACAATTCATAATTAAGACCTGAGTATTAATATTCTTCCCTGCCTATTACACCTACCTCCCTAACATCCCCTTCTAAAACTTTAATTTGCATAATTTTACATATTTTCATCAATTCAAAATAATATACTTCCCCACCCTTTACCCCTTTATTTTGTACATTATAAACGAATATGTATTAGCATTTCCATGATTTTAAATTAACATAATTAATACACAAATATTATACACAAGTATTATATTTAGTACCCGAGTATTAATACACTTTCATATTTATTACCCCTACATCCATTTCATCGTGCTCCTAAAAGATTATTTTACAAATGTTAATATAATATGCATTGCGGTTTAAATAATTTGAATTAAATATAAATATAAATATTTAACACATAAGCATTATAATGAATACCTGTGTAATAATAAGCCTGGCCCAGTCATTACCCTATGTCCATTAATTTCCGCTCCCAAAAGTTTAATTTGCATAAATGTAAGTAATCAATTAAAAATATTGTTGGATTCATTTAAATAATGAATACAATGTGATTGAATTAATACCAGTGTATTAATACACTTTCTAACCCGTTTTTAGAAATGTTAATGTCATATGCTTTACTATTTAATTCATTGTATTACAAATTGTTTGATATAAATGTAACCCAAAACCTTACTCTGAAAACATTGACATGTACTTATCTATACTACCTCTACTTAACATCATGAATGGTAATGGCATGTGTGGTAAAGTCAAGTGTGGTAAAGACATATGTGTGGTGTAAGTGGGTGTGATAAAAACTTGTGTAGTAAAGACATATGTATGGTAAAGATTTCGATGTAAAAGCATTTGGTGGTAATGACTGTGTGGAAAATGCTGTTCCCCTATCAAAATGGTGGCTGTGTCCATCAATCTTTTGAGGTATTTAAAAATAAAATACTTAAGTGGATTTTGTTTTTGCATAAATGAAACAAATGACCCCCACACCATGTAAGTTTTCCCCCATTGTAGGGGTCATTTAAAAGTTTAACTCTCCCTTACCAGCACGTTTTTCTTCGGGGTGAGGAAGAGTAAAACTGTCAACTTGATCACTCGCTCTAAATAGGGTCGGTGGTTGAATGGCCAAGCGTCTGACAGCCCTTGCTCCACTGGGCCATCAGAGAAGTGTCAGGCATAGAGATTGAGTAGTCTCCCTTGCTGACATACTTAAAGTCTGTCCAACTGTAAATCAGCTAGGTGGATTTTCTGTTTAGCAAAGAAGGCTGTCCATTGCCATTGCAATGCAGTACACGCCTCCCCCGTCAAACTCTAAATCAGCCCTTTTTTCTTTTAAATTCCAACCAACCACATTACACTTCTAATGCCATCAGGACCTCATAGAAGGCGCTTAGAGACTCAGAGGATGTCAAGAAGAGGCCAGCAGCATGGTCCAAATTCAGGTAAAGTTGCCACTGGTCAGCTAGTTATTTCTAGGAAAAGTCCTCTTTCAAGCTGATGTCTCCCTGTAGCCACAAGAGTTCAGCTAACTGTCTCTTGGAGTCCACTTTTTCCCTGGATACATGGAGGACCTGGTCCAGTTCTCTAGTGATCCTTTCAGGTTACAGATAATAGGCCCAGCTCTTTTCTCATCTTCTGCAGGCCCTGAGAGTGTTCTAAAGTAGATGCCTAGGGGTTCTACGTTTATGCCTGCCTCTAGGTAGCGGGAGGGGGAACTGACTACAGGGCATACCCTAACCAGTGAGATAAAAGTAAATTGGGAACCCTCCCCTCCTTTGCAGCAGTTCTTGCTTGTCTTACTGCAAACAGACACAAAATGTCATGTTTCAAGGCATTTTAAAAATGGCAAACGTCTTCTGTCAAGCTCAACTAGGGCTGTGAGGACTGAGGGTGATGTAATTCTAGTATCTCCCACATCTAACACTAACATACAGTTTTACGCAGGCACTGTACCCACAACAAACCCAGACACGGTGTTTCACAAACTAAGACTGTGGCTTAGCTTCTAGAACATTTGCTTTTATACTCATGGATGACTCTACTTAGTTCAGTGCACCAACGCTTGAGTATATTGTAGTCCTACACAACTCTGCTCAGTACATAGTTGATGTGGTGTCAGTGCTTTCTGGTATACTAACAGTCCCTTTCAAAGAGGTCAGACATGCAATGCTAATTAAAACCCAATTTTTCTCTTTGTAATAGCACACACAAGCACTGCACTAAAAGAAAGATGATTAAAAGTGTTTTATTTCAACAGTTGCTTCGCACAGAATATTACTAAAACAGCATGCTGCTAACAGTTAAAACAATATGACCATTTATATCATAGTGGAAATATGTCAACTAAACACCCTAAAACCTACTTCTATGTGCTACTCTATAAGAGCATGGAGTAAGTTAACTTGCACCTGGGTTTCTTGGGACAACTCAGTGCACTGCATACCTTTTTACAGCAGGAAGCTGCAGTTATCAGTAGCCTGGAGAAAATGTTCCCTCAAAGGAAAATAAATCATGTGGGCTCAGCTCCTCTCAGACATAGCTTGGTATTATGCACGAGGAACCCCGCCATAGGTAGCAGTGGTGTGGTGTAATCAACTGCACTTTCTGTAAGTGTCAGATAATAGAAAGAACATATAATTCAGGGATTTGGTGCTGTATGGAAAATTGTGCCCTACTACCTCAGAGCCACAAAACACGTGCTATTCGAAGAAGCACATATATCTCATACACAAACCAGAAGAGTCCATAGCACTAAATTAATTGAAGTGTTAAGTCCAAAGAAGAAGCAATCATATAGATCATAGTCCTTATGTTGACTTTATTTCCCGATTAATTAGTGAAGTGTCATTCAGTTAATCATTACAGTAGATAGATCAATCCTTGCTTGTCAAATTGTACAATAACCAGTCAAATCATCAATGAACAGCCAACACGTGTTTCGTCACACCATGTGAATTTTTCAAGGCTGTAAAGTATAAGAGATATGTACAAATAAATTAACTTTGTATATGATTGTTTCTTCTTTGGAATTATCACATCGATTCATTGAGTGCTGTAGACTCTTCTGGTTGGTGTAAGGCTTGGTAATAGGTGTCTGTGCAAGATGGGGTACTACATCAGTACAGCAATCTGCCAGTCTCTGTTAGGACCTTCTGACAATATTTTGTGCAGTAATCTGGGATGTGGGACCTCTCCTATCTAAAGGCTACTTGGTGAGCCTTTTATGCAATTGATCACCTGTTTTATCTTAAATTGGGAGTTTCTGGAGAATTACAGACATAACCTGCATGCATTAGATGCTAATGTTGCACACATGAGTATAAACAGATATGGTAAACATGTCAATTCAGACTACATTGTTTAGATTTTCATTGTTGGTTGACCTTGAAATATAGATAACGAGATGCTTGTCCCAGACTGATGTGGTGTTCTTATTGATGTCATTGCCTAGATGACTTGACACCCTCACTGATTCCTAGAAAATGAAGGACAGACAGCATTTGTGTCATCTGTGGCCTTATTGGCTTTATGTCAACAGGAATCTGGTAGGACTAAAGCAGGATCCTCTAAAAGACAAGCAGTGGATGCACAGAAATTGTCTTGGCATCCTGTCCTTTCCATTTCCAGAGTACCCCCGGTGTTCAATCTGGCTCCACAGACCTGTCAAGCAGGATTTCATACTGTAGTTCTAAGAAGGATGCCCACAGATCCCACCCTGTATATTCCGTGGAGTTCAGAGGCATCATCTCTGCCCATTCGGGCGAGCCTGTTGTTTGCTTATTGAAGACAATTTACACCTTTTTCACACCTATTCAAGGCTCAGCACAGTGTGAGAGCTAGCAGAGACTTATGTTAATTAGTATTCAGACATTTCAGGTAGGTGAAATGTAACTTTCTGAAAGTTGAGGGTGTGGCCAAGATGGCAGCTGTGCTGGTCCCACATTAGCTAGCTTGTGAGTTGTGCTTGAAAACAAGCATCCTGCAAAACAAAGTGTAGTCTCCTCATGGCTGAAATACCTCACCATCTACACTAGACTGCCACAGCGGGGAGGAGACTCCTGCAGTCTACCTGGTGTGGCAGACCCTAGATTCTAGTGGGACTGTGAACCAGCGCTGAAGTAGAGGGACAGAACAATGGAGCTTGACACAGTATGTCAAGGTCCATTAACTTGAAGTACTAGGTTCTGTAGGAGCAAAGAAAGTCTACCCAATCTCCAGTCGGTCAGCCCTCACCAAATGAATTAAAATGGATATTGGCAGTGCAACTTCCAAAGGAAAGGGAACTGGGGATTGGAGAGGGAGACAGTAGATAACGGGGGTCATTACAACATTGGCGGTATAAGGCGCTTACCGCCGTGCAGAAGACCGCCAACACACCGCCGCGGCCGCGGCATTGCGCCACAGCTATTATGACACACATCACGGAATCTGCCGAAATTCAGACACCCACACAACTCCGCCACACCAAAGGTCAGCGATAAACATGCGGAAACAAATCCTCCCCCTCCACGCCAACAGAAACACGCCCATGCTATTACGACCCACGAATCCACGCAGCGGTCTTTCAAACGCGGTATTCCATTGGCGGTACACACCACCGCGCTCAAAATACACACACATCTCCAAAACACAGCCACATTGGACAATTCCAAATACACACACCTGATACATATACAAACAACACTCCCACACACCCAACACAATATAAAACACACACCCACATCACCCACAAACCCCTATGACCAGAATTTCTGAGAGAAGGCCAGAGAGAGACAGCGCAGAATAGAGAACCCCATCACACAGAGGCACACTACAGCATCACCCACACAACATCCACGCACAAAACACCACATACCACTACACTCACCACACTCATCAACACATACACCACCTCACACATCACACACACCACCCCATGGCACGCCAAAGACACCCCGCTTCTCCGAGGAGGAGCTCAGGGTCATGGTGGAGGAAATCATCCGGGTAGAGACACAGCTATTTGGCTCAGAGGTACAGCACACATCCATAGCCAGGAAGATGGAGCTATGGCAAAGAATAGTCGACAGGGTCAACGCAGTGGGACAGCACCCAGGAAATAGGGAGGACATCAGGAAGAGGTGGAATGACCTACGGGGGAAGGTGCGTTCCACGGTATCCAAGCACCACATTGCGGTACAGCGGACTGGCGGCGGACCCCCACCTCCTCCCCCACAACTAACAACATGGGAGGAGCAAGTCTTGTCCATCTTGCATCCTGAGGGCCTCGCAGGAGTCGTTGGAGGAACGGACACTGGTAAGTCAAATCTTAACTATCATATCCCCCACCTTACCTGCATGCTATCACACACCCCCACCCTCACACCCTCACCTATCACCCCAAATCCTCACTAAACTACCCATGACACCAACCACCCATCCCAGCCCCAAGACCTGCATGACATAACTAAGCATGGATACCCATCACTAAAGCATGCCCACTGCACAGACCCAGAACGCCCCCCAACCATCAGCACTCAAGCCCCCACACAGGAATGCCTGCACTGGGGTTCACGCACACCCACCCATTGCACACCATGAAGCACACACATGCAATAATCATGTACTCATACCCCCGCAGGAACCCGAAGGAACGTCACCACACCAGAGGGTCCAGACAACACCACTCCACCCCCAGAAGAGGCCCACAGTGACGACAGCAGCTCTGCCCCACTGGATCTTGATGACCAGCCCGGACCATCGTGGGCCTCAGGATAGTCGGTTCCCCTTGCCCTGCCACAGCCCAACACCGAACTTCCACCCTCTGGTAACACCAGCACAGCACCCACCCAGCGGGCCCATACCTCCCTACCCAGGACAGGTCAATCAGTGGTGTGTCCACCACTACAGGGCACCCAGGATAACCCAACACCCCAACAACAACAGGGACCTGGGGGCAGTGGTAGTGGGCACACGGTCCAGGGGACGGAGGCACAGGAACACTGGGGAACTGGGAGGGCTGCTGTGCGACAGGGGGAGGACAGGCCAAGGGAACCTACTCTCCACGAGGCCCTCTCCTCCATCATGGGAGCATACCACCACTCTCAGGAGACGATGGCAACGGTACTGGGCAAGTTGCAGGAGACCCTGCGTCTGCAGGAGGAGCAGTATTTGGGGTTCAGGGAGGAGCACAGAACCATCGGCTCCGCCCTGGGCACCATTGTAGGGGGGCTGACGGACATTCAAAACACCTTGAGGGACACCGTGACACTCCAAGGGGCCCCTGACACTAGCCAGGCCGATGAAATGCCCACCACCTCCGCCGGCGCTAGTGGACAGGAAGCCCCGCCACAGGACCAACATACCAGCACCCCACCACCTGCAGACGGACAACCACAACGAAAGCGGTCCCTGAGATCCAGGAACAGGACAGAGCAAGATGGCAAGACCCCCGCTAGGAAATAAGACCACCCTGATTGTCCCCCTCACTGTACCACTTTGTTACCCTGTCCAAATCTGAACTGCCCCAGCTCCACTTCCAATGGCCAGATGTGCAATGTACCTGTGAGACTAATAGACTGGACTCTGCCATGGACATTCTTCCACCATAACCCATCCACATTTCACAACCCCCCTTCATTGTTATGCACTTAAATAAACACCCTTGAAACACTAATAAAACTTGAGTCAGTCAATGATTTTCAACTTTGTATTGTCAATTACAGTGTCAAAAATGGTTACCCATTGGAAGGCCAACATACCAATGTCACACATCACAAGCCTTTCAAGGGTGCAAGCTGTTGACACGTAGGTTACCACATTAGTGAAACTGAAATGGAAGGGGACAACTCAGTTAACAAATAGTCAGTGAAATGTAGGTACAGGATAGAGGTAGACGTGTGAAAGTTAATATTATGTTCAACATGAAAATGTACTCACCTGTGTCTCACTGGAAATATTGCTGTATGACTGACTCCCTGTTGTCGTTTTCTTCTTCATCAGCTACATCCTCATCACTGTCCACAGGCTCCACAGCTGCTACAACACCGTCATCTGGATCATCCTCCTGCAGAAAAGGCACCTGCTGTCGCAATGCCAAATTATGGAGCATGGAGCAGGTGATGATGATGTCGCACACCTTCTTCGGTGAGTAGAATAGGGACCCACCTGTCATATGGAGGCACCTGAACATCGCCTTCAGGAGGCCGAAGGTGCGTTCGATCACCCTCCTAGTCCGCCCATGGGCCTCATTGTACCGTTCCTCTGCCCTGATCCTGGGATTCCTCACTGGGGTCAATAGCCAGGACAGGTTGGGGTAACCAGAGTCCCCCAATAGCCATTCATGGTGCCTCTGGAGTTGACTCATCATATCAGGGATGCTGCTATTCCGCAGGATGTAGGCGTCATGCACTGAGCCAGGGAACATAGCATTTACCTGCAAGATATACTGGTCTGCCAAACAGACCATCTGGACATTCATGGAATGATAACTCTTCCTGTTCCTGTACACCTGTTCACTCCTGCGGGGGGGACCAGAGCTACATGGGTCCCATCAATGGCACCTATGACGTTGGGGATATGTCCAAGGGCATAGAAGTCACCTTTCACTGTAGGCAAATCCTCCACCTGAGGGAATATGATGTATCTCCTTACGTGTTTCAGCAGGGCAGACAACACTCTGGACAAGATGTTGGAAAACATAGGCTGGGACATCCCTGATGCCATTGGCCACTGTTGTCTGAAAAGATCCACTTGCAAGGAAATGGAGCGCTGACAGTACCTGCACGTCAGGGGGGATTCCAGTCGGATGGCGGATTGGTGACATCAGGTCTGGCTCCAACTGGGTACATAGTTCCTGGATTGTGGCACGGTCGAACCGGTAGGTCACGATCAAATGTCTCTCTTCCATTGTCAACAGGTCCACTAGCGGTCGGTACACCGGTGGATTCCGCCATCTTCCAATATGTCCCAACTATCGGTGCCTAAGAAGGACAACAGCGAAGAAACTGTCAGCATTCCTCCAGGTATGTACCCACAGTCACACACAAGACTACAACAGACAATTAACCCATCCGGGAACTGTTTGGAGTGTAGGCCTCGGTATGTGTGACGCAGTAGTAAATGAAGCCATGTGGGCCCCTGAAATGGCGGCTGCCTGACCTCTAAACTGGGACAATGGAATTGTGGGGTAACTGCGCTGGCATTGGACACCGTCGCGGTAGGCGGTCGTAGAGCGCGGCGCAATGCTGCATTGGTTAACATTGGACCCTATGGGTCCCAGGCGCCAATGAACAGGTGCACTGGTGGGGATGATGCGCCCCGCCGCGTACGTCACCGCCGCAGACGTCACCACCATTTTCTATCTCTTCAATCACTAGATACCTGACCTTCGACAGGAGAGGACCTACACTGCTAGTGCTGCTGTGAACTCGGTCTGGAAGCGACGATGGCTGCTGCGTCTGGGGAAAGGGCCCCTGCCTTCACTGCACAGGAGTTGGAGAAACTTGTGGATGGGGTCCTCCCCCAGTACACGCTACTCTACGGTCCTCCAGACCAACAGGTTAGTACACAGGGAGCACGTTGTATGGGATAGGCCTGGGTGGAGAGGGCTGGGTGGAAGAGGGAAGGGGGCAGAGTACATAGAACACTTATGCATGGGGATGAATGGGCCACATGGACAGAGTTGGGAGGGGGCCACTCACATTGACGGTGCAGTAGGTAATGACTGTTCCTCTTTCCTTGTGCATGTCATGTAGGTCAGCGCCCACCAGAAGAGGGACATTTGGCGTGCCATTGCCAAGGAAGTCCGGACCCTGGGGGCCCACCAGAGACGGGGCACCCACTGCCGTAAGAGATGGGAGCACATTCACCGCTGCAGCAAGAAGACGGCGGAGGCTCAGCTGGGGATGGCCTCCCAACGTGGGATGGGTGCCCGTCGCACCATGACCCCCCTGATGCTCCGGATCCTGGCGGCGGCCTACCCGGAGTTGGATGGGCGCTTAAGGACATCACAGCAGACACAAGGGGGTGAGTACAACCTCATTCTGTGGACTTTGCGTGCAGTGGAGGTGTCTGGGTGGGGGAGGTGGGCTGTGGGTGTCCCTAGGCCAGGGTGAGTTAGGTAGGCAAGGCCCCTCCGTAATCTAGGCCATGTGGGACTCTACCCCAGATCAGAACAGAGGCAAGTTGATGTATAGTTGCCCCTTTGCCATCCATGTGCGCAGATTTCGACCATTGCCATGTAGGCCATATCCCAGAAATTGCATGTGCAGAGGGCAGGAGCACGGCGTAATGCATGGGGTTGCTGCGTCTGTCTTGTCCGCCAACGGTAGCGGTATGCCATGCACTAAAACTCTCTTTGTTCTGTCTCCCCCCCTTTTCCTGGTCTCCCTGCCCTTTTGTACATCAGCATCATCAGGCGGAGGTACAGTGGCACCGGAGCACGAGGGAGCTGCATCCTACACGGCCATGGAGGGCCACACCACAGACTCTGAATGCACCAGTGGGACGGAGGGCGAGGGGAGCTTCACGTCGGCCACAGGATCACCAACCAGCGACATGGACTCGTCCGCCGATAGGAGCTCCCCTGTGGTGGCGGAACCATCTGTGCGCCCCATTTCTACAGGTACAGCCGCCACCTTCCCTACCAGCACCGCCCTCCCAGCACCCCCTCAGAGTTCGCCCCGTGCCCGCTCACCCAGGAGGGTGGGCATCACCTTCGCCCCAGGCACCTCAGGCCCTGCCCCAGTCACCCCTGCAGCCCTCAGTGAGGAGGCCATTGACCTCCTCAGGTCACTCACTGTTGGGCAGTCTACCATTGTGAATGCCATCCAGGGTGTAGAAAGGGCGTTGCAACATGATAATGCATTCCTGGAAGGCATTCATTCTGGTCAGGCTGTCCTTCAGCGAACCCTGCAATCTCTGGCCTCAGCACTGATGGCAGCCATTGTCGCTGTGTCCAGCCTCCCCCCTCCAACTTCCTCCACCCAGACCCAATCCCCTGTACCCCAGCCCATCCCAAGCACACCTACAGACCAGCAGGCACACAAGTCAACACCCAAAAGTAGCTCAAGCAAACATAGGCACCACACACACCACAGGCACTCACACAAGCATCACACCCATACAGACACAGCAACATCCACTGTCTCCACTGTGTCCCCCTCCTCCTCTTCTCCCTCCTCCCTCCCAGTGTCGTCTACACACACACCTGCATGCACCACATCTACAGGCACTAGGACTCGCACCAGGACACCCAGCACCACAAGTCGCTCACCTGCACTCACCACCTCCACTGCCATTTACACGTCCCCTGTGTCCTCTCCCAGTGTGTCTGTGACGCCCCCTCCCAAAGTACCCAAACGCCGACAATCACTCACCCAACATCCATCCACCTCACGACAGCCTCCAGTACCTGCACCTGCACCCAAAACACCTAAAGTGACACCTCCTACAACCACCTCCACTCCCAGACCCCCTCCAGCCACCTGTCCGTCAGAAACTGTCCCTCTGTCAAATTGACCTGTTTGCCCCCACCCCCCCTCCAGTTCATCAGTCCCGTCGTAGCACCTCAGCCAAAAAGCCTCCAGTGCCAGTGGTGCGTGTTCCAGGTTTTTGGAGTGCACCGTCCACCAGGGCAGGCAGTAGGACCCGGAGCGAAGGCACTGGTAGCCCACCCCCTGTAAAGGCTCCGAAATTGAAGAGTGGACGACGGGACCGTGTCAAGACTCCTGGTGGCACAACAACTGAAATGGGATCGAAGGCGATTGGTGAGTCAGCTGTAACTCCAAAGAAGGTGGGGAAGGTCCCGAGGAAGTCTGCCCAGCCTGTTGTGAGTGTCACGGCGGAGAAGTGCGCCATCTTTTCCGGCGGTCAAGACACAACCGCCAGCACCGTTGTTACTGGTCCGGAGACCACAGCCGGAGTCAGTGCCCAGGAGGGCCCAAGTATCGTTACTGGTCAGGAGACCACCGCCAGAGTCATTGCCCAGGAGGGCCCAAGTATCGTTACTGGTCAGGAGACCACCGCCAGAGTCAGTGCCCAGGAGGGCCCAAGTATCGTTACTGATCAGGAGACCACCGCCAGAGTCAGTGCCCAGGAGGGCCCAAGTATCGTTACTGGTCAGGAGACCACCGCCAGAGTCATTGCCCAGGAGGGCCCAAGTATCGTTACCGGTCAGGAGTCCACCGCCAGAGTCAGTGCCAGGAGGGTCCAAGTATCGTTACTGATCAGGAGACCACCGCCAGAGTCAGTGCCCAGGAGGGCCCAAGTATCGTTACTGGTCAGGAGACCACCGCCAGAGTCAGTGCCCAGGAGGACCCAAGTATTGTTACTGGTCAGGAGACCACCGCTAGAGTCAGTGCCCAGGAGGGCCCAAGTATCGTTACATTGCCCAGGAGGGCCCAAGTATCGTTACTGGTCAGGAGACCACCGCCAGAGTCAGTGCCCAGGAGGGCCCAAGTATCGTTACTGGTCAGGAGACCACCGCCAGAGTCATTGCCCAGGAGGGCCCAAGTATCGTTACTGGTCAGGAGACCACCGCCAGAGTCATTGCCCAGGAGGGCCCAAGTATCGTTACTGGTCAGGAGACCACCGCCAGAGTCAGTGCCCAGGAGGGCCCAAGTATCGTTACTGGTCAGGAGACCACCGCCGGAGTCAGTGCCCAGGAGGGACCAGGATCCCACAGCCCCGCTGGGCGATGATGGAACGTCATGCCACACACCAATGTCCAGTGTGGAGTTTGTCATGCCACACACCAATGTCCAGTGTGGAGTTCGTCATGCCACACACAAATGTCCAGTGTGAAGTTCGTCATGCCACACATCAATGTCCAGTGTGGAGTTCGTCATGCCACACACCAATGTCAGTATCCGAACCGCCATGTCAGAGCACTGCTGAACAGTCCATAGACCGCCATGTCAAAGCACCGCTGAACAAGGCCAAGACCTCCATGGTGAAGACCGCTGAACAGGGCAAAGACTGCCATGGTGAAGACCGCTGAACAGGGCAAAGACTGCCATGGCTAAGCACCGCTGAACAAGGCCAAGACCGCCATGGTCAAGACCGCTGAACAGGGCAAAGACTGCCATGGCTAAGCACCGCCATGGTCAAGACCGCTGAACAGGGCAAAGACCGCCATGGTCAAGACCGCTGAACAGGGCAAACACCGTGTGGGTATGAATAGGCCGCCACATCAGGCATCCTTATCCCATGTGCAGCTGGGACAGTGACAGGACAGGAACTTTCACGGGGAGACTCATCCAGTCTGGGCACCAGTCCCACCCAGTACAAGTTGAGAACTGCATCTACTTGCGATAATGTGGCTTTGCACTCCCCAGGATGGTACAGTGGGCAAACCACCCACTGTAAAGACTTTTGAGACTGTGGCTTTGCACTCCCCAGGATGGTACAGTGGGTAAACCACCCACTGTAAAGACTTTTGAGACTGTGGCTTTGCACTCCCCAGGATGGTACAGTGGGCAAACCACCCACTGTAAAGACTTGTGAGACTGTGGCTTAGCACTACCCAGGATACATCAATGGGCATGTATCCCCGTCGTGGATCTGGCTTTGCATTCATCTGGCTGAGGTGCCCCCCATCCCTTCCCCCTGGGGTGCCTGTAGTGTTTCTATCTGATGCCCCGGCAGTGTTCTCTCGGATTTTGGTCAGGTATCTATTGTGGGCCTCGCCCATGCATTTTTGGACTGTTGGTGCACGGACATTGTTGTGTACATATCTGCACTACTTCTTGTATTGTATATATAATTATGACAGATTTCGAGATATGATTCAGTATATTTTTATATGACATGTATATTGGCACATTACAATGTTTGACCGCAATTCGCTTTGTCTTTGCATTCTTCCGGGGGGATTGTGGGTTGTTCATGTGATATTTTTGACTGCATCGGTGTGTATGTTGTGATATGCGAGAGTGGGGGTGTTTAGTGGGTGTCCCCCTAACTTTTGCCTCCCCGTGTCGTAGATGCAGTACTCACCGGTATGTTCTGCGCATACGTCGCTGTTGGTCGTAGAGGAACAGAAAGACAAGGGCAGGTAGGATTTGGAGTTCCGGCTCCATGGAGTCGTCGTTCCTCGTGGAGTGTGTTGAGGTGAGCGTTTTCCCATAGCAAAAGCTGTTTCCGCCGTGTTTTTATCCACGGAGAATCCGCCCTGGAAAAGGTGGCGGATTGGTAGGTTGTGATACTGTGGGCGGTACATTGTCTTCCGCCTGTCTGTTGGCAGTGACCGCCAGGCTGTTTGTCTGTACCGCCGTGGCTGGCGGTGTGTTAAAGTGGCTGTCTTTGTTGGCGGTTACCGCCAGGGTCGTAATTCCATTTTTTTTTTGCCGGCCTGTTTGCGGTATTTCCGCAGCTTTAACACCGTCCGCCAGGGTTGTAATGACCCCCAATGTCTTGGAATCTCTCTCTCTGGTTCATAAATGCAATGCTGCAATTCTCCTCTGAGTTCTCTGATTACCTGGGTTGGAAGCTTTCCTTCTACCTTGTTCTTAGGGCTTCACCTTGGAATATCTCTTATACACAGATGAAGGAAACAGTTACCAGTGTAGCAACAAACAAGTAACACATTACAGAGACAGTACTATTAATGACCCATCAAAATCTACAATCTCACAATGTCTAAGGCTCAACCCTTGGAAAATAAGATGAGAGCTGAGACAATGCTCTATTAATGCATAGAATATACCAGAATGTCTTCATAATAGTTATCCTAGCCTTTTTCTAAAATTTCAACTACTCTGAGAAATTGTCAAAATCCTTAAGTCACTAAAAATTATGCTGCAGGGCATTGACCATGAGACTGTTTATGATTCAAAGAGGGCCTGCTTTATGCTAAGTTCTTTCTTTTATTGGTTTCAAAAGCAGTGGTGTGGAGATGTGACCACTCAACAGGAAGGTGGCAGGAACCGGAGAAGAGAATAATGCCACTCAGGAGCAGAGGCCGAGATCCCAAACGTGAAGCAGTCTCTCTGGGAATTTGAGTGGGAGCAAGAAAGCATGTCTCCTTTCATATCAAAGTTCAGTAAGCCAAGCCGAGTTGAAAAAACTGGGAGCAGTATTTATGTACCATGTTTCAAAATGTCTGCCATGTGTCCCCAGCGTTTGAGATATCAAGCCTCACTCAATTTCTTCTTTAAAACAAGTAGGTGTGAGACTGGAAGTAGACCATTATGGTTAATGAAAGAGAGAGGGTATTGGAGCTTCAAACAAATCATGAGGAGTAGCATGCACGGCCTAGGGGGGAAGTTTATGAACTATGTGCAGAAACACTACAGAGGAGAGGCGAGTAAGGCCTAAGGGGTGCATTTACTGTATCATGCAAGGGCACAATATTGGGAAGGAGGGTCATGCCTGTTTTGTGATCAATGTGGGGTATCTTTGTCGTCGTCTGTGGACCATACAGACGGAGCAACTCCTAACACAGTGTGGAGAGTCCGGGAATTGAGTCACCACCTAACAGAGATTGCAGTGCCCCCTTCTCTCTCTAGCCTGCAGGTGCCACCCCAGCACGTACAGACTCAGCTCACGAGAAGCCCAGCTCATGGACTGCAGCCTGCTGGGTGCAGCAGAGGTCCAGTGGGCTCAGCAGAGATGGATTGCAGGCCCACGGCGCAGGCAACTTACGACGAGCAGGCCATGGACCATCAACCACTACAGGTGAGGATGCCTCAAAGCAACTTGCACCAATTGAGCCACTCCGAGTACCTCTGTTATACCGGGAGCAAGTGCTGTTAAAATGAGTAAGGGACTTGCAAGCTAAACAAGGCATCTTGGTCACTGCATCTCGTGTGCAAAACTGGCATCAAGCACACACTTAGCTCGCAAAGCGCTCCACTCATTTTCCCTCTCCCAAGTGAGTGGAATGCATCATGGTGGTACATTGAACAGCATTGGCACCCAGTTAGGGACCCGCAGCCGAGACCCACACAAGACCAGGTTAGTGCCAGGTGGTACAATGTAGGGCAGTGGCTACCGGGCACTTCTGCAGTGAGTGCTAGAGATTTAATTGAGTGCTAGGACCCTACCACCGCCCAGGAGCAAGATCATCATAGAGCATTTCAATGCGGTGTGCACACAAGTTTGGTGAAGCCAAAGGGCACTAAGATCGGCACTGCCCCAAGCCCAGGAGCTTCAACTCATTCTGCTAGTCTTGAACAGAATCCAGGCCGCAGCATAGTGGAGCAGACACAACAGACCCATACGAGTAAGTTCAATGTAGTTTTGCAAGCTATCAGAGGTTTGAAAATGACATTGGAACCTAAATTTGATGCTCTAACCATTAAGAAGGGACCTTTGCAAGCAAATCATAGAAAAACTGTAACCTGAATGGACAGTGCGGAATCAACATTGGCAACCATGTGAACTTTGATAGCTGACATGCAAACAGAAATAAAGGCTTTGCAGAAGACTGTGCCAATCCACAAAGCACAAATGGAGGATGCAGAAGGCTGCAGGAAATGCAACAATGTGTGCAACCCTGGTCTGGCTGGCACATATGGTACTGGAGGGAGGAAATCACAATTCTTCGCCTAGAATTGGCACACAGAGTTCTCACCAGGAAATCATCCCCAGGGAACACCTCCTGCACCAGTGATAGCCAAGTTATTCAACTTCTGGGATAGAGATCATATTCTGGAGGTCTTACGGATTAAATGTGGTCATTCCAACCCTGGCGGTCGGTGTTAAAGCGGCGGTAAAACCGCCAACAGGCTGGCAAAAAAAAAATGGAATTCCGACCCTGGCGGAAACCGCCAACAGAGACCACCACATCAACACACCGCCTGCCACGGCGGTACAAATAAACAGCGCGGCTGTCACCGCCAACAGACAGGCGGGAGACAATGTACCGCCCACTGTATCACAACCTACTAATCCGCCACCTTTTCCGGGGCGGTAGCCCCGCCGATAAAAACACGGCGGAAACAGCCATTTCGAAGGGAAAACGCTCACCTCCATACACCCCATGAGGAATCCGGACAGCATGGAACCCGAACTCCACATACTCCCAGCGATAGTCTTCCTGCTCCTCTACCAGGAGCACGAACGCCGGCGCAGAAGACAACGGTGAGTACTGCACCTACGACACAGGGGAGGGTGGAGGGGAAAAGATTACGGGTACACACATACGCGACACACCCACCCTCACCCTCACCCACTACAACACACACATCAATGCATAGCAACACATCAGAGTGACACTCCCCAAACCCCCCAGAAGAATGCAAATACAAAAGGAAATGATTCTAAACATTGGAATATATTGTATTACTGCCGAAAAAATATATATACACATCAAAAACTCTTATATACATAAATGTACAAGTCCGAGCATTGTAGCAGGCATTGTTCGTGGACCACTGGGCCCAAATCACATGGGCAAAGCCCACACAGGATACCTGACTCCAACGGAGAGAACACTGCAGGAGCATCAGATAGCAAAACTACAGGCACTTCAGGGGGAAGGGAAGGGGGGGCACCTCAGCCAGATGAGTGCACGACACCAGATCCACGAGGGGCCTCCATGGCCACTGTTCAATGCTGGGGAGTGCAAAGCCACAGTCTCTCAAGTCCAGACAGTGGGTGGGCTGGCCACTGTTCAATCCTGTGGAGTGCAAAGCCACAGTCTCTCAAGTCCAGACAGTGGGTGGGCTGGCCACTGTTACATCCTGGGGAGTGCAAAGCCACAGTCTCACAAGTCCAGACAGTGGGTGGGCTGCCCACTGTTACATCCTGGGGAGTGCAAAGCCACAGTCTCACAAGTCCAGACAGTGGGTGGGCTGCCCACTGTTACATCCTGGGGAGTGCAAAGCCACAGTCTCACAAGTCCAGACAGTGGGTGGGCTGCCCACTGTTACATCCTGGGGAGTGCAAAGCCACAGTCTCTCAAGTGGATAACAGTCTCCACTGGTTCTGGAGGGGGCCTGGTGCCCAGAGTGCCTCGTGCAGCCCTGCCCGACACAGATGCGGGCCAGCCCCTGCCGCTCATGGGCCAGCGGTGCTTGAGATGAAGGGCCCAGTGCAGCGGTACTTGAGACAGCGGTGCCCAGTGCAGCGGTGCTTGAGATGAAGGGCCCAGTGCAGCAGTACTTGAGACGGCGGTGCCCAGTGCAGCGGTGCTTGAGATGAAGGGCCCAGTTCAGCGGTACTTGAGATGAAGGGCCCAGTGCAGCTGTGCTTGAGATGAAGGGCCCAGTTCAGCGGTGCTTGAGATGAAGGGCCCAGTGCAGCGGTGCTTGAGATGAAGGGCCCAGTTCAGCGGTGCTTGAGACGGCGGTGCCCAGTTCAGCGGTGCTTGAGACGGCGGTGCCCAGTTCAGCGGAACTTGAGATGAAGGTCCCAGTACAGCGGTGCTTGAGACGGCGATGCCCAGTGCAGCGGTGCTTGAGATGAAGGGCCCAGTTCAGCGGTGCTTGAGATGAAGGGCCCAGTTCAGCAGTGCTTGAGATGAAGGGCCCTCCTGGGCAGCTGTGCCGGGCCTGTTGGTGGCCTCCTGCCCACCTGAGATGGGGCTGGTGGGGCCCTCCTGGCCAGCTGGGCTGATGGCGGTGTTGTCGGGCGTGCTGCCCTTCCCAGCCTTCCCTGATCGGCTGTGGCCCTTCCCCACCTTGGGCGGTGTGCCAGCTGTCTCTACACTTCCTGCCGGAGCCATGGTAGGGGTTTTAGTCCCTGGTGTTTTCACCCTCTCGCTCCAGCCACTGCCTATCTTGGGATGTTTCTCCGGGGGTGGGCTGCCCGTGCCTTGGCTTCGCACCAAACTGGCTGCCCTGGAGGGTGGGGTACTCCACAGTCCATGGCAGACTGTGATGACAGGGGCCGGTTTTGTCGTGGCTGAGGTGCTGACTGTAGTCCTATGACATGGACAGGGTGGGGGAGTTGGTGGAAAGAGGTTGAGTTTAGACAGGAAAAGCTTTTTAGGAGCAGTGGGACGGGTAGGTGTAGTGGGTATGGGAGTGGAGGAAGAGGTTGTGGTTGTAGGAGTTGTAAGTCTGGTGTCTTTGGGTGCAGGTGCTTGGGCTGGAGGCTGTCGTGAGGTAGATGGCTGTTGGGTGGGTGGCTGCCTGCGTTTGTGTATCTTGGATAGAGGGGGTCACAGACACACTGGGAGAGGACACAGGGGACGTGTAAATGGCAGTGGGGGTGGTGACTGCACGTGTGCGGGGGGTTCTGGTGTGTGTGCTGCTGAGGGACATAGTGGCTGAAGATGTTGTGCATGCAGGAGTGAATGGAGACGTGACAGGGAGGGAGGAGGGAGACGAGGAGGAGTGGGACACAGTGGAGGCAGTGGGTGTTGGTATGTCTGTATGTGGATGTTGCTTGTGTGAATGCCTGTGTGATGTGTGGTGCTTATGTCTGGCTGAGCTTCCCTTGGGTGTTGAGGTGTGTGCAGGCTGGTCTGATGGTGTGTCTGGGATAGGCAGAGGTACAGGTGATAGGGTATGGGTGGAGGAAGTTGGAGGGGGGAGGCTAGAGACAGGGACAATGGCTGCCATCAGTGCTGAGGCCAGAGTCTGGAACGATCGCTGAAGGGCAGCCTGACCAGAATGAATGCCCTCCAGGTATGCATTACTCTGGTGCACCTCCCTTTCTACACCCTGGATGGCATTCAAAATGGTAGACTTCCCAACAGTGAGCGTCCTCAGGAGGTCAATGACCTCCTCACTGAGGGCAGCAGGGGTGACTGGGTCAGGGCCTGAGGTGCCTGGGGGGAAGGAGATGCCCACCTTCCTGGGTGAGCGGGCACGGGCCAAACGCTGATGGGCTGCTGGGAGGGCGGTGCTGGTGCGGTGGGTGGCGGCTGTACCTGTTGTTGCGGGGGGCACAGATGTTGCCGCCACCACAAGGGAGCTCCCTTCAGAGGACGAGTCGGTGTCACTGATGTCTGCCCGAGTCCCCGCTGTGGAGCTCACCTCGCTCTCCGTCCCACTGGTGAATTCGGAGTCCGTTGCGTGGCCCTCCATGGCCATGAGGGATGCAGCTCCCTCGTGCTCCAATACCACTTCTCCTCCGCCTGATGATGCTAATGCACACATGAACAGGAAGATCACAAAAAAGGGGGGGGAGAATAAAGACATATTGAGTGCATGCATTGGCGACACCGTTGGCGGACAGGACAGACACAGAAGCCCCCTGCACTACGCCGCGCACTTGGGGTCGACTACTCAATCCGTGGGACATGGCCTACAAGCCCATGGACGACCTCCCATCTCTTCCGGCAGTGGGTGCCCCGTCTGTGGTGGACCCCCAGGGTCCGGACGTCCTTGGCGATGGCACGCCAAATATCGATCTTCTGGTGGACGCTGACCTATGTGAAATGTACAGGGGGAGAAGAATAGTCATCACCTTCTGCACCCTCAATGTGAGTGGCCCCCCATCCCTACCCTTGCCATGTGGCACATGCTCTCACCGTCGTTTGATGCATGCCTCAATCGCTCCCCTCCCCACCATCTTTCATCCACCCCACTCAACACAGGCATAGCCCATAAAGCATGCTCCCAGTGTATTTACCTGTTTGTCTGGAGGACCGTAGAGTAGCGCGTACTGGGGGAGGACCCCATCCACAAGTTTATCCAACTCCTGAGCAGTGAAGGCAGGGGCCCTTTCCCGAGTCGCATGAGCCATTGTCTCTTCCAGACCGAGGTCACAGCAGCACTTGCAGTGTAGGTCCTCTCCTGTCGAAGATCAGGTATCGAGTGATTAAGCAGATAGAAAATGGCGGTCACACCCGCGGCGGTGCGTACCGCGGCGGTGCATACCGCGACCGCGGCGCACATCGTCATTGGCTCCTGAGACCCATAGGGTTCAATGTTAACCAATGCTGCTTTGCGCCGCGGTCTTCGACCGCCTACCGCCACGGTGTGCCACGCCAGCGAATTTACCTCACATCCCATTGTCGCACTTCACAGGTCAGGCAGCCGCCATTTCAGGGGCCCACATGGCTTACTTTTTACTGCGTCACACATACCTAGGCCTTGCATCAACACCCATACAAACCATTCAATGGATTGAGAATCGTGTTATGTGCAAGCTGTGGTTACGTACCTGTGGGTTGATTGACTCTGTGCTCGCTGTTGTCCTTCATAGGCACCGTCCGCTGGGACATGCGAGGAGATGGAGGAATCCTCCGGTGTACAGACCGCTGGTGGACCTGTCGACAATGGAGGAAAGACATGTCATACTGACATACAGGCTTGACCGAGCCACTATTCATGAACTGTGTGCCCAGCTGGAGCCAGACCTGATGTCACCAATCCGCCAACCCACAGGGATCCCCCCTCTAGTGCAGGTGCTGTCAGTGCTCCATTTCCTAGCAAGTGGATCATTTCAAACAACAGTGTCCATATCATCAGGGATGTCCCAGCCTATGTTTTCCAAGGTGTTGTCCAGAGTGTTGTCTGCCCTGCAGAAACACATGCGCAGCTACATCGTTTTCCCTGAGGTGGGGGATTTGCCTACAGGGACATATCCCCAACATCATAGGTGCCATTGATGGGACCCATGTGGCTTTGGTCCCCCCCCACAGGAGTGAACAGGTGTACAGAAACATGAAGAGTTATCATTCGATGAATGTGCAGATGGTGTGTTTGGCAGACCAGTACATCTCCCATGTTAATGCCAAGTTCCCTGGCTCAGTGCATGACGCGTACATCATGCGGAATAGCAGCATCCCTTACGTGATGGCTCAACTCCAGAGGCACCGTGTGTGGCTAATTGGTGACTCTGGTTACCCCAACCTGTCATGGCTACTGACCCCAGTGAGGAATCCCAGGACAAGGGCAGAGGAACGGTACAATGAGGCCCATGGGCGAACTAGGAGGGTGATCGAGCGGACCTTCGGCCTCCTGAAGGCCAGGTTCCGCTGCCTCCATATGACAGGTGGATCCCTATTCTACTCACCAAAGAAGGTGTGCCAGATCATCGTGGCCTGCTGTATGCTTCACAACCTGGCTTTGCGACGACAGGTGCCTTTTCTGCAGGAGGATGGTCCAGATGGTGGTGTTGTAGCAGCTGTGGAGCCTTTGGAGAGTGAAGATGAGGAAGCCGAAGAAGATGACATAGACAACAGGAACACAATAATACAGCAGTATTTCCAATGACACACAGGTAAGAATACACACCGGCATATTACATATACTTAAACCCTACTACCTCTCTACTGTCTGTCCTTTTCACCCATTGTATGGTAACTGAGTTGTGACTTTCCCTTCCGATTTCAGAGATGTGGGCCCCACTGTGTGACATCTGCTTTGTTTCCCCATGGACTACAGCTGTGTGACATTGGTATGCTGGCATCACAATGTAAATCAGCATTTTGGCACGGTAATGTCTAATACATTTGTTCAAAATCACAGCCAGACTCCTGATTGTTTTGTGCAATAACTGTGTTTATTACAGTGCTGCATATTGGTTGGTGGTTGCAAATCGGTGAGGGGTGATGGTGGAGGAATGTCCATGGCAGAGTCCAGACTATTTGTATCACAGGTGCATTGTCCAAATGCCTGTGGAAAGTGGAGCAGGGGCAGTTTAAGGATGGACAGGGTGACAATGTGGGACAGTGGGATGACAATCAGGGAGGTATCCTTTCCTGGCGGGGGTCTTGGCATCTTACTCTGTCTTCTTCCTGGATCTCAGGGACCGCTTGCAGGGTGGTTCTCCTTCTGCAGGGGGTGGGGTGCTGGTGGCCTGTTGGTCCTGTGGCGGGCCTCCTGTCCACTAGCGCCGGCAGAGGTGGTAGGCAGTTCTTGGTCCATGCTAGTGTCAGGGGCCCTTTGTGGTGCCACAGTGTCCCGCAATGATGTGACTACCAGATTCAGAGCCCCTACAATGGTGCCCAGGGCGGAACTGATGGTTCGTAGTTCCTCCCTGAACCCCAAATACTGTTCCTCCTGCAGGAGCTGGATCTCCTGAAACCTGGCCAGTACCGTCGCCATCGTCTCCTGGGAATGATTGTAGGCTCCCATGATGGAGGAGAGGGCCTCGTGGAGACTGGGTTCCCTGGGCCTGTCCCCTTCCTGTCGCACAGCAGCCCTCCCAGTTCCCCTGTTTCCCTGGGCCTCTGTCCCCTGGACCGTGTGCCCACTACCACTGCCCCCAGGTCCCTGTTGTTGTTGGGGTGGTGGGTTAACCTGGGTGCCCTGTAGTGGTAGACACACCGCTGATTGACGTGTCCTGGGGACAGAGGGATGGGCCCGCTGGGTGGGTGCTGTGCTGGTGTTCCCAGAGGAGGGAAAGGTCTGCTGTGGCCTGTGGCTGTCTGAGGGGAACCGACTGTCCAGAGATCCCCGATGGGCCGGGCTGGTCATCTAGATCCAGGTCGACAGAGGTGCTGTCATCACTGTGGGCCTCTTCTGGGGGTGGAGTGGACATTTGTGGACCCTCCTGCGCGGTGACGTAGCGTTCGGGTCCTGCAGGGGTATAAAACCATGATTATTGCATCTGTGTGTGCCATAGTGTGCAATGGGTGGGTGCCCGTGTACCCCAGTGCTTGCATTCCTGTGTGGGGGCTTTTGTGACAGTGGTTTGGGGGGGGATGGGGATGTGCAGTGGGCATGCTTTGGTGATGGGTGTCCATGCTTTGTGGTCGCATGCAGGGCTTGGGATGGGTGGGTTGTGATGGTGAGACATTTGCAAGGAGTAGGTGTGATGGGGGTGAGGGTGAGGGTGGGGGTATGAGTTGGCATGCTGGTGGGGACGGGGGGATGAAGTAGTGAAGATGAGACTTACCAGAGTCCATTCCTCCAGATACTCCTGCAAGGCCCTCAGGATGCAGGATCGCCAAGACCTGCTCCTCCCATGTTGTAAATTCTGGGGGAGGAGGTGGTGGTCCGCCGCCAGTCCGCTGAACCGCGATGTTGTACCTGGATACCGTTGAACGCACCTTCCCCCGTAGATCGTTCCACCGCTTCCTGATGTCATCCCTATTTCTTGGGTGCTGTCCCACCGCTTTGACCCTGTCGACTATTCTGCTCCATAGCTCCATCTTCCTGGCAATGGAGGTGTGCTGCACCTGTGTTCCGAAGAGCTGTGGCTCTACCCGTACGATTTCCTCCACCATGACCCTGAGTTCATCCTCAGAAAACCTGGGGTGTCTTTGCGGTGCCATGGGGTGGTGTGGGTGATGTGTGGGGTGGATTGTGTGGTGCTAAGTGTGGTGATGTGTATTGGTGTGTTGTGTGAAGTGCGTGGTAATATTGCTGGGTGATGGTAATATGCGCGTCTGGGTGCTCGGATCTCTATTTCTCTGTGCGTGGTCCCGATTCTCTAGGAGTGGAGGTTTGTGGGTGATGTGGGTGTGTGTTTTATATTTAATTGGGTGTGTGGGAGTGGTGTTTGTATGTGTATCAAGTGTGTGTATTTTGAATTGTCCAATGTGGCTGTGTTTGTAAATGTGTGTGTATTTTGAGTGCGGCGGTGTGTACCGCCAATAGAATACCGCGGTTGAAAGACCGCCGCGTGGATTCATGTGTCGTGATAGTGTGGGCGTATTTCTGTTGGCGTGACGGTGTCGGTTTGGTTATCGCCAGTTTCTCGCTGACCTTTGGTGTGGCGGACTTTTGTGGATGTCTGTATTTTGGCGGTTTGCGTGTTGTGGGTCAGAATGACCGTGGCAGTTTACCGCGGCCGCAGCGGTATGTTGGCGGTCGTCTGACAGCGGTATCCGCCTTTTAACGCCAAGGTTGGAATGACCCCCAAAGTCTTTTGGTTGGTGGACAATAGGAAGGTGAACATATTCCTGGACTACACAAAGGCGGTCCAGAATCACCCTGAGTCATTTCTGGACATCAAATGGGAAGTTACAACAAATGGGCATTAAATACTCTCATGTGTTCAGCTAAATTCAGAGTATTAGACTAAAAGAAGACTCTCTTCTTCACAACCACATTGGAGGTGCGTAACTGGCTGGAGTACATGAAACGAGTGAGGTGGACAGTAGTTGGACTCTCTTATGTCTCTAGGAAAAGCAGATAGCATGGAACAGACCTAACAGGACCATGAAAGGTAACCCCATAAGAGAGCAGAGTGCCAATGAGAGAACCATGGTGGTGGCACAGATTGAACTGCATAGCAATGCAGATGTAGCATCACTCACCACCCCTCAAGACTCCCCGGATCGGCTGACTATGGACATGGAGGGGACATGTTCAGGGAGGGAACATGCCGGAGACAACTGATGGGTCGAGTCACAGGGGACAGAACAGTTTCACATGCTGCCAGTATTGGATCTACCCCCAAAGGCTAAAATGGACAGGATGAGCACACTTGTTGTTCGGGTGTTACAATGGCCGCATTACTGTTGTAGGCTTCACCTGGGTGAGAGAGTTGCCAGTTATACAGTTGTAATGGTTCATGTGGAAAGTTCACTGGCCTCACCCAGATTATGCAATTGATTCTTGGTGCACTACCCATGTTGATTGACACACAAGGTGGGCTTCTAAGCAAAGATTAGACATTAATGGCACCACACAAGAGGAGACATTCCTTAAATATCTTCAGGTATGGGGCTGGGACTAATACCTTTGCTTGGGCCAGACAGAAGGGTACACCTGCTATGCTTCTGAGTCTGGTCTTAGGGTTAGGTAGGAACTTCTAGAACTTCTAGAACATCAAGAATCACTTTTACCACGGTTGGATAGTTTATCATCTTTACCATGTTTATAGTGCTGATTACTTTGTTGCATCTGCCTATTTATTGCAGCTCATTCATGTTATGCTAGATTGTGATTGTTTCAATAAATGTATTAAAAACCTATCTTGCATCTCTTTTGTGTTTTGCCTAGGCATGCAAGAGTAATACAACAAAGGGGTAAGATCTGTTTCTACAACTTCCTTGGGGAGTCAAAGTGTCATGTTCAGGTTGCTACAATTACCTTTCATGCTGGTTTGCGATTCAGGTGAGGCACTGTGAGCTAGCCAGGAATTGGGCCAATAGTTTCTAACGGTGTGGATGGACTCAGTCACAATCCAAAGTTCTGTTGTCTTAATTTGTGATCCTATTATCATAGTAGGAACTGTATACCATGGCACCACCAACGTACTGCGGTCAGGAACTTATTTAAGAGGTCTCTCCTGAGTAGATTTTCTTGTGTGCTAAGGTGCCCTACTCACCATTGTAAGGGGACATCTGTGGTGTAAGGTAAAGATCCTCCTGAGTGGTATTGGTAGCGCCTATATTTGTCTGTAGGTTGTTCAAGCTTAAATGTTTAAAAGGATACCCCTCTTAGTATTTCCTTCTCTGGATTCTGTTTTTCAACGTGGCGAGTTATTCTAGTAAATTGTAGACAGTTGTCACACAACATTTATTTCAAAATGGTTTACTAATGGGAATGGAAATGTTATGTTCATGATAGAGGCATACAATATGTACAAATTCGATGTACAAGTCGATGCTAATAAAAACACATGTCATGCATATATAGTAGCAAACACTCCACAACACCACAGTGCATATAACAATTTGAAATACCATTAACATTTCAGGAACATCAGAACTGCTTCCAAGGAGCCCTTCCACACACTGTTGAACATGTTAAAATAGGTACCCCCGAAATGATAGGGCTACATGGCCAGTTTTAGCTGCCTAAACATAATTTCCAAATACACTAAATTTAGCAGTGGCTTATTTACACACATTATATTTTAATCTTGTTCGATTATATAGATGGTTAACTTAATTTGTTATGCGAACATTGAACATTTCCCCAGTGATGGCTGCTCAACCTATTCAACCACAATTAGATATGCCTGAGATTAACCCAGTAACTATAGATGCTATTATGGGTAAAGTACCCACCAGATGGGAGAAATTCCATTCTGGGGTGCCCAAGAAACAAACTAGTTTGAAGCAGTATTTCCGCATACAGGACCCCAAGACAAACATAGAATTCTTACAATGCACTCGCCACTCAGGATGATACCCTCAATAGATGACTGTGCAATATAGGGCACAGTCTTTGCTGGAATATAAAGTACAATCATTGGTACACCATCTCTTGCTGTTTTACCACAAGTGTTAAAACAGATACAAAACAAATACAGGGCTGTCCCTGCTCTGGATTTGGGAATGAAGTTCTTTGTCAATTTTGCCATAGTATCCTCAATTATTTTAGGAAACATAAAAGGGAAAACAGCAGCATTGTCTCACAAACGTTCCCATAATTGATCAGGATCGATGAGTTACCAAAAATTATTGCCACAACCTATACATGTATAGGTCGTTATAGCTTAGGGTCCAGACCAAATAAGCTACAGCTTAAAGGTAATGCTGAAAAAGATAATACCAAAGAAGCACAAGGGTCTTCTAAAAACGCTGGCACACCAAAAACCAAATAAAGACAATGTGAAGTTACGGGGAGAATCTCGGCAACAGGAGATCTCTGAAAAACATCGTCATTTACATAACCGGGATAATTTAAAACAGCCTGGCATGTATCAGTACACTGATATACTCCCTTATCATTCCTTTCATGACTCATCTGACAAACGGTTTGAGAAAGGGTGGCAGTCAAAGCGCAGACAAGAAGACTATGTGAAACCGAAAAAGGACTCATAACGCTTGTTTGACATCATAATAAAGAAGGAAAAAAAACGTCATCAACAAAATCCCCAATTCAAAAAGAAAATTGCGGAAATTCTACCAAAATATGCCACACATATTGAGAATGTTACTACGGAACAGGATATAGGCAGTGGCTGTGCTAGACAGCGTGGCAGAGGTCACGATAATTTGCCAGAACCTTCAAGAGTTTCTGGATGTGAGAGCGACTAATGACTACAAAGAAGTCAAAACCCCAGACCGGCAAGTCGCCCCTCCCGACTACATCTATACATGAAACATACAAATTGAGGGGGACATAATTTACACAATTAAGGTAATTGTCTGGGAAACATTAACTCTCAGATATGACATTCGCTTGGCTAAAAAAGATTGGCCCCCGGAGTTTGTCAGAGCACTTCCACAAAGGGAGATGTGATTTTACTGCCTTTCTCAGTCCTCGTTCCTGAGCAAGTAAAGCACGCCTATCCTGCAGATTGGGCTCTTTCACAAACCTCAGCACTATACCACAACCTGTGAGATAGTGACTCTCCTTATCATTCAATATCCATAAGGTTTAGCCCGCGAGTGCTATAAAACATGAAACAAAAGCCCCTGTGAAGGAGATTCTCTCACAACTTGAGTACCAGGTAGTAATTGAACCCTGTGTATCCTCAATGAACAACCCATTGTTCCCAGTAGCTAAGCTGGATCATTCCTATAGAATAGTCTCAGATTACAGATATTTAAATAGACACACATACACATTTGAAATACAAAATTCACGCAGAACAGCGCTAATGAACAATATTGTCTAGAAAAAATATACAAAACAACCGTGGATATTCCCAACTGGATTTTCTGCCAAAACATAGAGACTGAAAGTAGGGATCGAACTCCTTTTTTCCACACTCAGCTCCTAATGCTGCTTTTGCCTGCCCCCCCAAGGGTATAAGAACAGTCCGTGGCTGTGTTCTGCCTGTGTAGCATCAATATTACATGATATTGATTCAGGAGCATTGTTCTATGTTGATAACATACTTGATGGAAGTTGACTTTAACACTCACTTTGCCAGAGTAGATTGCATTGTTTTAAGATTTGCTGCACATGGCTACAGCTTAATTTTTAATAAAACAAAAATTGACTTTCTTAGTGTCATGTTCATAGGAGCTTTTGAATGAAGGGAAGAGCCTGCTATCATATTTCCTAGAGACATGTGCACAATTGCAACCACCCAACACAATAAAAAAACTATGGCGGTCATTATGAACATGGCGGAAAACACCACCGACCGCCGTGGTGGCGGTGAACAGAATGCCGCCGTTGGCAGTGAATGGAAACCCAAAATATAATGAACGAAAATCCCAACCCTGCCAAAAATCACCAGACCACTACTCCCCGCCATGACCCTGTTGGCGGGAATCCCAGACCTCCACACCCCGCCACTGCCGACATCCCGCCCTCCAAATAATGATTCACAAATCACCTTGGTGGACAGTGGAGGCCAAACGACCATTGGCGGCTCTGATCGCCACGGGTGGCAAGTGGACTTAACAGCAAGAAGTGCACACACTGGATAAGCGTGTAACCCATACACCTGACACACATCCATAACCCCATAAAACACCCCCAGACATACCCCACAATCCTTTGCAACAAAACCAGGACAAGAAGATGGAGAGCACCAGAGGCAGACATCGAACGTAAGCATACAGGAGACGCACAACGACACACAGAAGAGTACCCTCACCACATTCCCAGCCCCGACACCATTCACCACACTCACCATGTCACCCCCCAAACATCCACGCTTCACCGAAAGGGAGTTAAGGACCATGGTGGACGAGATCCTGAAGGTGGAGCCACAAATATTGGGGGCCGAGGTGCAGCACACACCCATCGCAAGGATGATGGAGCTATGGCAGACCATTGTGAACACGGCCAATGCAGTGGGACACCATCCACGCACCAGAGACGACATCCGAAAGAGATGGAACGACCTGCGGGGGAAGGTCAGGGGCATGGCATCAAGGCAACACATCGCAGTGCAGAAGACTGGGGGAGGACCATCACCAACACCACCAGAATACACAGACTTGGAGGAAAAGGTACTGGCCATCCTGCACCCTGAGGGACTCACTAGAGGAATGACATGGGTAAGTCATCAACATATACCCCATATACACCATACCTGTAATGTAGTGTCAACCTCACAAAGGCAGCCTGTAAGGCCACTGAAAGTAACCCCAGCACAAAATAGCCCAGTCCTGTTCACCTCAAACGTTCATGCAGCTGTAACAGACGTCTATGTCCACCAACGTGCACAACCACCCATGCAACCATAACGGACGGGACAAGGAGTGCCCCAAGGGAGACAGAGGCACGTCAGAGGACACTGGTGAAGGATCCCTGGACACCAATGAGCAGGCAGGCCCCTCACATAGTCCTGGACTCTCACCATGCAGCAGCCCCACCCAGGAAACCACTGTCACCCCTACCACCCAGTCAACACCAGCAGCCCAGGGCAAGCAGCCCCACACCAGTGTATCCAGGCCACAGACTGGTGGAACACAGGTACAGAGGCCACAGTCTCCCACTCCCAACATGCAGGAAGGCGAGGGCCCCAGTACAAGTGGTACTGCCAGACCTGTGCAGGTGACAAAGGCACAGGGGGCTAGGGCAAGTGCAAGGGTGGCAGTGGGCCAGGGGGGAGGCCACAGGACGGATGCAGCAGCACAGGACGTGGTATCAGAGGTATTGGGGGCCTACCAGCATAGCCATGACAGGTCGGCACCGATTGTGTCCACCCTGGAGCACAGTCAGAGGATGCAGCAGGAACACCACCAACAGGCCCTGGAGCAGTGGAAACAGCACAACGCCACAATGGCCACCATAGCAGGAGCACTGCTGCAGCTGGTCCAAAACCAGTCTGACACCCACACAGGACAAGAGGCCCCCACTACAGCACTGGACACCCACCATGAGAATACACCATCAGCAGAAACATCCCAGGAACTACCGTCACAGGAAACCCAAGGGCCTACCATGTCATCCCCTGAAGATCAACAGCAGGCACCCAAACGGACCCTCAGGCCAAGATATGGCACTGGAATCCCAGCAAAGAACAAGGCCCCCTTCAAGAAGTAACTCAGCAACAATCTGCACAGCAACCATCCCACTCAATCAGCCACCACACATCGCTAAGAGGCAATATGAACTAATGTAAGAAAAGATTGACCCATCATTAGTACCAACAAGGCTGCCACCATGTTGGTCTTGAGAACACCCACCCCTTATGACTTGCCATCACTGTAAATAGCAATATTCACTCACTTCAACCAATAAAACACATATCACACTTGTAACACTGTCCCCTGTGTTAAATTGTGAACAAAGTGAAGTATGAATGCAACTGGCTGATAACTACTTTATTGTCAAATCTGTGCATGAAGGGAGTCATGTGTGCCTAAATGTTGGCAATAAGTAAATGCAAAAATTTTCAATCTGTACCATGCAGAATTGGACTATGTTTCAGCAGCTATCATTATCAACTCCCCCTATATGACTGAGCACACTGACAGTATGTGTCACAAACCCCAATGTCAGGCCCAAGTCCCACACAGTTACTGGAAGTAGAGTTGTATCAGTTGGGTCCTGCAGTTGACATCTTCCCCTTCCTCATCATCACCATCACTCTCTGAGGTAGCTGGTCAGGACATACAGCACCCTTCACCTCCAAGAGGGGGATATAATGTCTCATTGCCACGTTGTGCAGCATGTAGCAGGCCACCACTATTCTACACACTTTTTCAGGCCCATAGGCCAGGGAACCCCCAGAGATATGTAGACAACGAAATCTAGCCTTCGGGAGACTTATAGTTCGCTCTATCACCCTCCTAGTACGTCCATGAGCCTCATTGTAATTCCTCTCTGCATCCATCCTGGGATTGCTCATTGGTGTCAGGAGCCAATGCAAGTTTGGATAGCCAGAATCACGTAGAAAAAGGTGCAATACAGAGTCGTCATTGTTATGCCCCTTAGTCAGACGGCCTGGCTGTCTGCCATGTGTCAGTTAGTGACAGGCACACTTACCTATGATCCACCCTCTGTCCTCTTGGAGTTGTTCCATCCTGTGTGGCACACTACTGTTCCTCAACACAAAGGAATCATGGACTGAACCTGGGAACATGGCATACACATGTGAGATGTCCTGGTCTGCAGTACATACCAATTGGATGTTCATGGAGTGAAAGTTATTTTTGTTTCTGTACACCTGTTCACTCACTCTTGGGGGGATGATCGGTATGTGGGTGCCATCGATGGCACCTATAACACGGGGTATGTTGGCAAAGGCATTGAATTCCGACTTGATGGCAGGGAGGTCAGTACTTTGGGGAAACCTCGCATAGGACTGCAGGTGTCGTACTAATGCATTCAGAAATCTTGTCAGTACCATGCTGAACACTGGCTGTGACAATCCAGCACCCATATCCACTGTCACTTGAAATGAGCCAGTGGCCGGGAAATGGAGTGCAGGGGTAGGGTTGGCATGCTTATTACGATTTCCCGGAGTTAGTGCAGGATCCAGTAAAGCACAAAGTTCCTGGATTGTTGCACGTGTGAGTCGGTAATTGATTATGATCTGACGCTCCACCATGGTCCTCATATCCACAAGTGGTCTGTACACCGATGGTGCCCTTCCTCGCCACAATGGTCGGTACCTACGAGGGGTTTCAAAAAGGTGTGATGAAAACACATGCATAGGCACACATTTCATAATTTGTGCACTGCATAGTTCATTGTAGTGACTCTACATTAACTGCTTCCTAACAGATCTACATCACAATGAGGGAACAGAGTATTTCATGTGTGCTATATTACGGAAAGGACACATGCTTAGGTGCTTCATGTGGCTAGTAGGGCCTGCATTGTGCAAAGTTTTATTTATAGATGCGTAGTTAGTGCCAAAATGTCTGCCTACTGTAATCCAGGCCTTTTGTTGTGGAAGTGACCTCATACCGCTAGCAGTTGACGTCATAGCGTAAGGCGGTGTTTACCGCAGTTCACACCGCCACTGGTTAACATGGATGCCAATGGGGAATCCTGGTGTATTATGATTGCCGCCGGCGGTGACGGCGCACACCGCCCCGGAACATACGCAAGTTCGTCATCGATTATTCACTTGACTCACTGATCTTGTTCGGACAGGTACTCCACTGTGTGTACTGCTGTGGCCTGCCTCTGGCAATGGATGTGGCTTGTTTTGCAGGGGAAAGGGCCCCAGCCTTCACCCTGGAGTAACTGGAGGAACTGGAGAGGCTAGTGGATGGGGTCCTGCCCCTGTACGCAAAACTGTACGGATGGCCAGAGGTAAAGGTGAGTCTGGGTTTGGAGGGCACTGTTTGGGTGTAATGGATGGTGTTGAATGGACATATGTGTGCACCTCTGAGCCTGCATGGGCCGTGGTGCATGGCATGCTGCGTGCGTATGGCCTGTAAGTCTGAGAGTACTGTCCGTCCCATAGTGGACAATTAGCCAGCTGTACCTATCTTGCAAGTGCCTGACCTCTGTGTTCCATATCTGTGTCACCCTTTTAGGTCAGCGGCCACCAGAAGAGGGCACTTTGGCATGCCATCGCCAAGGAGGTGTGGACCCTGGGGGTCTACAACTGGCGGAGCATCCACTGCAGAAAGAGGTGGGAGGACCTGCGGCGCTGGGCGCGTAAGATCTGTGAAGCCCAGCTGGGGAAGTCCTCCCAACGTGGAAGGTTTGCCTGCCGGGCACTGACACCCCCTCATGCGACGTATCCTGGTGGTGGCGTACCCATACCTGGATGGGCGCTTGAAGGCTGCACAGCAGTCACAAGGGGGTGAGTACTCATTTCACAAACTTCAGTCTGAAAGGATGTCTGTGTGTGCGTTAGGGTTCATGCTGCTTAGAGGCAGGGACTCCGACCGGTGTCCATCTACTTCATGGTCCCCAAAGGGTGTAGGGGTGTCTTTGTCAGGTCTCCCACACATCGCCTCCTTAGGTAGTCCAGGGGATGGGTGTAGAGCAGTATTCTGGTCAGTAGTCAGGGGCATGGCCATGGGCATAGTGAACTGTGCTGTCTGTTGGGTGTGTCTTCTGGGTGGGTGTATGTCTGGCCATTATGTACCTCCATTCAGCTATTTACAATTGTCTCTCCTGTTTTGTCTCCCCATCCCTGTTCTCTTGTGTTGGTTTGGTACAGCAGCAACATCTGGCGAGGGAGCTGAGGCACCGGCAAGTGGAGAAGCAGCGGCCCACGGATCCTCAGAGGCAGAGACATCCGACGCCCAGGGGACCAGTGGGTGGGTGGGCGAGGGGAGTTCCATGGGGGAGGCAACTACCACAGGAGGTAGTGACTCCGAGACCTCCTCCGATGGGGGCTCCCCAGCAATGGCGGACCCTAGTGGCCACACCACTAGAGTTTCATCTTCCACCACCCCCATTCCGATGGGTGGGTGTCTCCTTCGCTCCAGGCACCTCCTCCCCTGTCCCAATCAGCCCTGCTGCCCTCACAGAGGAGGCTATTGAACTCCTGAGAACCATCTCTGTAGGGCAGACAACCATTGTCAATGCCATCCAGGGGCTAGCATCAGAGGTGCTGCAGACAAATGCCTATCTGGATGGCATTCACGGTGCCGTGTCTGCCCTACAGAGATCTTTTCAGGCTCTGGCCTCCTCTTGGACGGCAGCCAATTTCCCTGGCCATTCCGTCCCCCTCCAACCTCCTCTACTCCTTCCAGCACCCCACTCCCTTCACACATCCAAGGCACACGTTCAGACATGCAGCCAAGCACATCAACACACAAGAAGCACACTTCTAAACACAAGCACCACACCTCTCACCACAAGCATTCACACAGCCAACAGACACATGCACACACAACAACATCCACTTACCCCAGTATGCCCACCTTTTCTGCCTCCCTGTCTGTCCCCCTCTAAATCCACACCCTCATGCACTGCACCTTCAGTCACTGTTGCTGCTCCTCTTTCTGCACTCACCACAATAGCAGACATGCATACATGCACCCCAGGCACCACACCCACACTCACCACAACTACTGTAGTTGACACATGCAGCACACTCACCAGTTCCACAGAGACCCACACAACATACATCCACACTAGCTGCCTGTCCTCTCCCACTGTGTCCACCCCACTCCTCCAAAAACACAAACACGCACCAAGACACCCACCCATCACACATCCACCACACCACAGCATACTGTTCAGTCACCTGCACCCACTACACGCACCCCTACACCACATACATCCACTGCCTCTGCCTCCACTCCCACGCCCTCATCCAGGACCACCCCAATTGCTCTGAAGAAACTTCTCCTCTCCCGTGCTGACCTCTTCCAACTCACTGGCCCACCCCGTCTTGTCCCCAAGCATGCTCACCTCCTTGCCCTTTCCACTCCTTTCACTTCACAGCCCACCCCTGTCCGCCCTTCACATTCCCGTGCCCCTCCCCCAGAGAAAAAAAAAGGCCCGGGCTGAGCCTAGTCCATCTGGCTCCACTCGCTCAAAACACCCCCCTTCAAAGGACAAGCCACCCCCTTCCAAACGAAAGTCCAAGGCCCACCCCAGCCGCAAATCCCCACTCCCACCACCACCTGCCCCCGTTCCTTGTGGTGCCTGGATGCCCCTTTGTTGCCCCATTAGGTGGAGTACTGTGCACTTGTGGGAGTCAGGTTGGGTCCGTTGTGGCCCATGGCAATTGTAGCCATACGGACTGGCCATTGGCCCTGTTTGGACTATTTGGCTCTGTGAGCTTTCATTAAAGATTTCTGTGTGGCCTGTGCTTTGGCAGCACACTGTTGAACCCTGGTCTTTCGTTTCATTGTTTATGGCTGTGGGGCATTTGTATGTACTATGGTCAAGTTGGATTTGCCTTGTGTCAGGTACGTACCTCTTGCTGTGGGGTGTATGACTTGTGCTGCTGTGAAGGGTTAAGGGTGTTGCAGGGTGGGTGGAGTGGGTGGGTATGTGACTGTGCCCTTTTCTCCCATGTTTTGTAGGTTGTGGTACTTACCGTCGCTGTCTTCGTCAGTGGTCTCAGTCGTGGAGGTATATGGCAAGGAGCAGGGCTGGTATGATCTGCAGCTCTCTATCCATGTCTGCTTCAGCGCGTTGTGTGGGCCTCTGGTGAGTGTTTCCTTATATTTGGTTCATTTCTGCCTTGCTTTGCGTGGTGGTGGTTCCCGCCCTGGAACTGGCGGCGGACTGGTGGTTCATTATTTGATGGGTGGGTTGGGCCTTTCCCTCGGCCTGTGGGCGGACTCTGCCGTCATCATTGGCACTCCTCTGCTGGCGGTGGGTGGTTTTCGGGATGTCTGTCTTTCGTTTGGTTCATTATTTGGCAGTCCGGCCCGCTCCTCCGTTGGCGGTTTTTACCGCCACCGCTGGCGGCGTGGAACGGACCGCCGTGTTCATAATGAGGGCCTTTATTCCTTGTTAGGATATTTCAATTTTGGCAGAACTTAAATACCAGATTATTCACAGTGCATAAAATCATTGTACAATTTAATTAGTCCAGTTTGTTCCAGCAAACATTGGACACCAGAACATACACAAATACTCAGATCATTACAGACTGACAAGCTTGAAGCAAAACACCTACACACATGAGTAACCAAAACAAATTTGGTCATCCGGATAATTCTGAGTGCCATTGGCTGAACCAATGTCACAGTTAATGAAGGTGACAGTGCTAATTGCATATAAATCACATTTACATTCCTATGCTGAAATGTGTTTTGCGTCCACTGAAAAAATACTGACTGCAGTTCAGATGGTGGTCATAAAGGAAAGACCATTAGCTCAGGAAAAATGCATCAATTTCATTTTCCCAGTCCCAGCTTTAGAGGCTGCTACAAAGGCTAGCATTCCAAAGGCAAAATCCTTACATACTAGATGGAAACAATGGACCACTTCTTCGACTGTCATTGATGTAGACTATTTGTTAGACCTAAATTGCAAACTCAAGAATTTCTCTAATATGAACTGAAATACTCCATGTCCACTAACATTTTGCCACATGAGCAGCATAAATATATATATATATTTTACACTGATGGTTCAGCTCAACTGCAGTACGTACCAAGCATCAATACTGTGCAGCTTGCAGAGCTGTTTATGGAGTAATGAGGGATGGAGAATTCCACCCTCAACAAACTTTCACACAGTCCCTTGGGGTCTGCACAGCACAGTTAGCTGAATTACGAGATTTGATTCTGCCACCTAAATGGATTCAGATATTCCAAGGGAAATTCTATGAAGCATAAAGTGCTTTGGGGAAAGGTGGCAGAACTTAACGACAGGCTGCCATGGGCTCATGTAATGCATATGTTGGGTCATCAATGTATAGGAATACACGTTAGAGGAAATTAAATGGTTGATGAAACAGCAAAATCTGCAGTCATTACTGCAACAGTTGCAGCAATTACTCATTCCCATATGAGGGCTGATGAATAAATGTTGACTCCTGTGAATGCTTCGGCTACCAGCACCCCTTTGCCTAAAGCATATCCAGCAAAATATTCCCACCACTTAAGTGCCCAAAACATTCCTTTTGTGACTATTCCAGGGGTGGGTGATCCCCAACCAAAACCAGGTTAGAATTAATTAAAGCAACACATAAGGAGGTTGCATCTGCCTATGCTGGTATGGTGGCTACCCTTTTTCTGCTCTAAAAATGCTATTGGTGGTATGGTCTGTACAGACAAAGCTATAAATCCTTAGTTTTGACATCTGGCAACAAATTAAAGGCTCCACCATCAAGCGCCCACTGCAGACAACCCTCCTAGTCTCCAACAAGCCACATCAGTGTGTTTACCTAGATCACTGTGGCCCTTTCAATTTGGATGGTGCATTCAAATACATCCTACTTGCCGTAGATTTGTGCTCCAGATTTCTTTGGGTGTGGTCACAGCAATTGGCTGAAGATCACACTGTTATTAAAGATTTGAAAATCTTCATAGGACATATGCAATTGCTGCATTTCATTGGACCAGGTCCCTGCTTTTGCCTCCAAAACATACAGTTATATGATGAGAACCCTGGGTGTGGCAGTGCATTATTTTTGTCCCTATCATCCCGAAGGAAATTTGGTAGTGGAGAGGAAAAACAGAGACATAAAGCAATCCTTAACAGCTAGAGTATGAGGTTCAGGTTGCAGTTCAATCTACCACCAATATGAGGTCCAGAGAGCATTAAATATTCTGTCTAAAAGATCTTTGGGTGGCTATACTCCATATGCAGTCCTGTTTGGCATCCAGATGTATGTCCCAGATCTTGATGGTCCTGGCACAGTGGCAGCAGAAACACCATTTGTCATAAATAAACATCTCACTGACTTCAGAGTTGAGCGGTCTACTACACATTCTGCTACTGTGGGAATGAGGGCTATTCCAGCATCCAAAGGTTGAATTCCAAAAATTGGGGATCTAGTCTAAAAAAGATTACAGTGAAGAAAGGATTTGGCCCTTCATACCATGCACCAGTGCTGGTCCTTAGAATTCAAGGTACTAGAACTGTGATCTTGCCACTGCTTGCTAGCTGTACAAAAAAACACTTTGGGGGTAATTATCACCCCGGCGGTAGGTGATAATGTAGCAGTAGTACCGGCAACAGGCTGGCAGTACATACCACCACATTATTGACATTGGCGGGTTGACTGATGCCAACCCGCCAATGTACCACTCCGACCGCCATGGCGGTAGCAGCCGCCGGGCTGGAGATAAGAATCTCTAGCCTGGCGTCCGCTATTGTACCACCTTATGCGTTTTGACCCTGCCTACCGCCATGGATTTTGTGGCATTCGTAACGCAACGTAAACCATGGTGGTAGGCCCTATCAGTGACAGGGAATACCTTCCCTGTCACTGATAGGAGGGCCCCTCTCCCCAAAAACTCCCCAGACGACCCCCACCCCTCCCCTACATCCATGCTCCCCCTTTCCAATCCCCTACACATACACAGACACGCACCACGCATACAGACACCCACTCACACAGGCATACACGCATTCATGCACACATGCATCCATTCATTCATGCACACATCCGCACCACATTCACACTCACACACAAACATGCATTTGAATATCCATACTTACACACATTCTCACATATGCATACACGCACTCAAACACTACACATACATTCTTATTCACACACACACTCACAGACTCATTTACACACCCCCACACACAAACACAACACTCCCCACACCCATTCCCTGTCTGAAACCTGACTTACCTGAATCCAGGGGGTCTTCCGGCAGGGGACGGGACGGGGCACTGCTACCGCCAGCAGCGTCCGCCAGCAGAACACCGCCAGGCCGTATTATTTCTCATAATATGGCTGGAGGCGGTCTACTGGCGTGGCGCTGCTGGTGGTAGCAGCACCACCTTAACACCGTCTGCCAGCATGACCACAGCCGGATTTCCACCCTTCTTGTGGCAGAAATCCGGCTGTGGTCATATTATGGCAGATGGATGTTAGCCGGGGTGACGGTCTTTTGGCAGCCGTCGCCGCGGTGGTAAGCGGTTTTTACCACCAACAACATAATGAGGTCCTTTGTGTCTATTGATCAAGTCAAATTGCATAATGTGGCCATCCCTACACAGTAGGCCTCGAGGACTTCTGGGTAGTTCCCTTTTTTCTCTCACTCCAATACAAGAAATATCTCTTTAAACATTGAGCAGCACCAACATCATTTCCCCTAGGATGAGGAGGGTAGAAAATGAACTTCTGCTGATTTCAATTACTACTACAAGTGCAAAAAATTTACCAGATGTAACTGTACAGTTTTCCACTACTTCTCAAAACCACAAAGTTGTTTATGACTGACCACTTTTAGAGACTTCTACCAGTTCTCTTTCACCTGTTGAGGCTCCTGTTTTATGACAGACTGCTTCTGGGTATTTTGTTGACATTGATGACTTCTTCTCAGATTTTACTGACGCTTCTCTACATGGAATACATAAGCTTTTCCATTGTCTTAAACGCATTTATCTGATACATCCATGGTCCTATTTGTGAGTTATACTTGCCTTGTTTGCCCTTTTCTTGTGGATTGGATTTGTGATTGTTTTCTTCTTGTTTAAAAATTGACATTATTTTCCTAAATAATCTGCTGTTAAACTAGTAGACAAAGTACTAAAGCTTTAATTTTCTTCTTATAAAGTGTGAAGAGGCTTGTCCTTTGTAAGCATGTCTGCTGTTCCAGTTCCTGATGATATTGTTTGGGATAAGGTTCCATATGATATGTTTGGTCTTACACAGACTATTCAAATTTCATATATATTTAAAATTTGGATGGGTTATTTAATTACACCTGGGGTTGTGTCTAATCACTGGGATGTGAAAACAGTTTCTTCAATGCTTTCTGAGTTTGACTATTATACAGTTTTTGAAAGTGAGGACATGTACTTGAATTCTGTAAATTATGGTAAACTGTTCTGTTATCATTACTACGCACACCATTTCCTACATAGAGCTTGCACCCCACATAGAATTTTTAATTTTTAATTGTACACAATGGGAACATTGCCTGACTCAACCAGTGGGGAGTTCTAAAACATATTCAGACAAATTCACATATTTCAAATTACAGCATCCTAAAGCAAGAAAAAATATGCTGACCAATACCAAATTAATTTTGTTTCCCAACTAGCCATTATGGGCTACTAATATTGGAAAGAATATTATTATGTTATTCTGTTTGGGAAACAAAAGAATGGCAAGTGGACGGCAGGGATGCCTTAATTAAAGCGTGTCTGATTCCATTACATGATATTTTTCAGAAAGTCACTGTTCAACCGATAATGTGCCTAGATGTAGCAAACATTAAAGAACTGAATGTGCCCAGTATCCATTCAATTGCACAATTTAACAATTGGCAACGTTTAGTAAATTACACAGAACAATATCTCAATGGTATGGTTAAGAATGGTACATTTAATGGCCAATGGGTACAAATGGTTGTCATGCATGTTTTATAAACTCTACACAGGGGGGCATATTTACAAGGCACTTGTCCGCCATTGCAAGATTTTTTTTAATGCTCCAGCAGTGCATTTTCTGCTACATATTTACAAAAAGACGCATTAGGCCCAATGAGTCAGTTTTTGAAGGCCTACATAAAAAAAATACCTGCACTTGTCGTCAGCCCAACTTCAGCAATGCGTCACTTTTGGCCCCGATCTATTGCGGATCCATGGGACCTTACGCCATGGCTCGCCGTATTGTAAATATGACGCATCTATTTTTAAAGCATTGTTGCCTTACCACAGCGATACATCATTCCTTGTAAATATGGTCCAGGGTTTTAAAGCAAGCAGACTGGACACTCGTTATATTGAGACACAACATGTAGGGATTGTCACTACATACAGTATAGGGAAGTTATGTCAGCAATGGTTGCAACATTCCACTGTGACAGCTGTAAAAGAGCACCTCCCTCTCCTCTCTGGTAACATGCATTTACAAGATTTCTTGTTAGGTTGTAGATAACCACCCTCTAAAAGGTTCTTGCATGCAATTTACAATGAAGTATGACGGATTTCTCACATGGAAGCTGCTACTCATTTAGGGTAAATAGATCAAGCTAATTTGGAGAAGGCATTGACTGTAGCTGACAATGGTATGACTACCTTCTCCACTCGTATTTACACAATAAACAACATTGTGTCTTCTGAAATTGACATTATACAAAATGACATTTCTTTTTTACAGGATGGACAGAGTCCGCTTAGATCAATGATGCAGTTTGAGCTAGACATTAGAGGTCCTAAAATCTAACCAAGTGTCCTGGAAGCATGTGAACTCGAAAGATTTCTTTATGCTGTTTAACTAAAAAAACACAAACAGCATAAAATGGCAAAGAAAGATGCAACATACACAATGCTTAGTATAGAAAAGTTAGAAAATTTGCCTTACACAGTGACTGAAACACCATCAGCAGTGTGGTTGTTAATACTAGAAAAGTCGATGCTGCTACGTTCACAAAAAAACAAAATTGCATCACTACTGATGAATTCACCTATCATGAATTCTCTGTCAACCCTGACCCCAATGTACATGGTCATACAGGCCCCGTACCTAAGTCTGAGGTTACTGATTGACAAGTCACAGGTGGGGCAGCACATAGCTGGCAGGCAAATGTGTGAATAGGAAACTTAGCTCAATCCCACAGACAGGTGCAGCGACACCACAATGGTCCAGAGAGATTGGCCCCAATAAAGCACAAATGGCAGAAGGGGTGCATCCATTCCCAGAACACCATAAAGTCAGATGCCACATATAGTTGGGAACACTTAGCCAATCAGAACATAGCATGCACAAGAACATGCAGTGATCACGCTCCCCTCAGACTGGACACCTGGAAAAGTTACCCACTGGCCCACATTGTTTCCACGCAAGATCGAAGCCCACCTGCATTTCTTATCAGGACCTTATTTAAAACTCCAAGACAACTGCTCACATTCTTGTCTGAAAGAGGAATGTTGAAATTGTTTTGTAGTACTCAAAAAAATGCATACAACACCACTCATATCAACTGTATCTTGAGACAGTCCTCAGAGCCCGTTACTGTAAGTGTTCTCCCAGCAATACTGTTTAAATAAACAAACCGTTTCTGTTTTGCCAAACACCTCTTGCCTTTAGTTTTTTCAAGGTAAATTCATATTCAAGCAACATGTTATTGCATAGAGTAACATCTCTGCCAACTTCAACGTTCACAGTATGTTTGAAACATTTTCCAGATAGCAGATTTGAAGCTTTTGGGAGAGCTTAATACACGAGGTTTGGGAATTACCTTTTGACTGCAAGTGTATGAGCAGGAAAAGTAGTCTTTCTCAGGAGAAGCGATTGTGAAACTTCTATAAGCCACTCAGTGATTTGTCAACAGGTAACATTCCACGGCATATGCAATGTATGAGTGGCCAATCGGGCATGTTTCTTGAAAGGAATTCCCATCTTTTTGATTTGCCCAGTATTTCAGTTACTTTCAAACTGAAGTTATTGATGCTGAGTGATCAAAGCTGTTGTGGGATGAGAGCTGGTGTTTCATGTGTCTCATATGTGATTTCTATTTCTCAAATAGTGACCTGCTGTGGTAATATACTATTTAATGCAAAAACAACAAGTGATGGACGGAATGCTGAACATTGTCAAACATTCACCCCCAGTCACAGATCTGGGTTTAATCCATCGTTTTTTTGCTGCCCATGCCATTCCAGTTTGGACCCAGCCATATGCAAATCAGTCTTGACCCTGTTCCCCATGGGAACAGTCCAGCCCGAACTGCTAGGCCAGGTCTTCCCTGGACTGGAAACAAGCATCCTGGGACCGGTTTCGGGGTTTCACCCCTCATCAGCCAGGCTAGCTTGAATCCAGTGGCATGGGAAGCACGGGACCCACGTCTGGGCATACCCTTCCCACTTAGGGCGACAAATGCAAAAACAACAAGTGATGGACGGAATGCTGAACATTGTCAAACATTCACCCCCAGTCACAGATCTGGGTTTAATCCATCGTTTTTTTGCTGCCCATGCCATTCCAGTTTGGACCCAGCCATATGCAAATCAGTCTTGACCCTGTTCCCCATGGGAACAGTCCAGCCCGAACTGCTAGGCCAGGTCTTCCCTGGACTGGAAACAAGCATCCTGGGACCGGTTTCGGGGTTTCACCCCTCATCAGCCAGGCTAGCTTGAATCCAGTGGCATGGGAAGCACGGGACCCACGTCTGGGCATACCCTTCCCACTTAGGGCGACAAATGCAAAAACAACAAGTGATGGACGGAATGCTGAACATTGTCAAACATTCACCCCCAGTCACAGATCTGGGTTTAATCCATCGTTTTTTTGCTGCCCATGCCATTCCAGTTTGGACCCAGCCATATGCAAATCAGTCTTGACCCTGTTCCCCATGGGAACAGTCCAGCCCGAACTGCTAGGCCAGGTCTTCCCTGGACTGGAAACAAGCATCCTGGGACCGGTTTCGGGGTTTCACCCCTCATCAGCCAGGCTAGCTTGAATCCAGTGGCATGGGAAGCACGGGACCCACGTCTGGGCATACCCTTCCCACTTAGGGCGACAAATGCAAAAACAACAAGTGATGGACGGAATGCTGAACATTGTCAAACATTCACCCCCAGTCACAGATCTGGGTTTAATCCATCGTTTTTTTTGCTGCCCATGCCATTCCAGTTTGGACCCAGCCATATGCAAATCAGTCTTGACCCTGTTCCCCATGGGAACAGTCCAGCCCGAACTGCTAGGCCAGGTCTTCCCTGGACTGGAAACAAGCATCCTGGGACCGGTTTCGGGGTTTCACCCCTCATCAGCCAGGCTAGCTTGAATCCAGTGGCATGGGAAGCACGGGACCCACGTCTGGGCATACCCTTCCCACTTAGGGCGACAAATGCAAAAACAACAAGTGATGGACGGAATGCTGAACATTGTCAAACATTCACCCCCAGTCACAGATCTGGGTTTAATCCATCGTTTTTTTGCTGCCCATGCCATTCCAGTTTGGACCCAGCCATATGCAAATCAGTCTTGACCCTGTTCCCCATGGGAACAGTCCAGCCCGAACTGCTAGGCCAGGTCTTCCCTGGACTGGAAACAAGCATCCTGGGACCGGTTTCGGGGTTTCACCCCTCATCAGCCAGGCTAGCTTGAATCCAGTGGCATGGGAAGCACGGGACCCACGTCTGGGCATACCCTTCCCACTTAGGGCGACAAATGCAAAAACAACAAGTGATGGACGGAATGCTGAACATTGTCAAACATTCACCCCCAGTCACAGATCTGGGTTTAATCCATCGTTTTTTTGCTGCCCATGCCATTCCAGTTTGGACCCAGCCATATGCAAATCAGTCTTGACCCTGTTCCCCATGGGAACAGTCCAGCCCGAACTGCTAGGCCAGGTCTTCCCTGGACTGGAAACAAGCATCCTGGGACCGGTTTCGGGGTTTCACCCCTCATCAGCCAGGCTAGCTTGAATCCAGTGGCATGGGAAGCACGGGACCCACGTCTGGGCATACCCTTCCCACTTAGGGCGACAAATGCAAAAACAACAAGTGATGGACGGAATGCTGAACATTGTCAAACATTCACCCCCAGTCACAGATCTGGGTTTAATCCATCGTTTTTTTGCTGCCCATGCCATTCCAGTTTGGACCCAGCCATATGCAAATCAGTCTTGACCCTGTTCCCCATGGGAACAGTCCAGCCCGAACTGCTAGGCCAGGTCTTCCCTGGACTGGAAACAAGCATCCTGGGACCGGTTTCGGGGTTTCACCCCTCATCAGCCAGGCTAGCTTGAATCCAGTGGCATGGGAAGCACGGGACCCACGTCTGGGCATACCCTTCCCACTTAGGGCGACAAATGCAAAAACAACAAGTGATGGACGGAATGCTGAACATTGTCAAACATTCACCCCCAGTCACAGATCTGGGTTTAATCCATCGTTTTTTTTGCTGCCCATGCCATTCCAGTTTGGACCCAGCCATATGCAAATAAGTCTTGACCCTGTTCCCCATGGGAACAGTCCAGCCCGAACTGCTAGGCCAGGTCTTCCCTGGACTGGAAACAAGCATCCTGGGACCGGTTTCGGGGTTTCACCCCTCATCAGCCAGGCTAGCTTGAATCCAGTGGCATGGGAAGCACGGGACCCACGTCTGGGCATACCCTTCCCACTTAGGGCGACAAATGCAAAAACAACAAGTGATGGACGGAATGCTGAACATTGTCAAACATTCACCCCCAGTCACAGATCTGGGTTTAATCCATCGTTTTTTTGCTGCCCATGCCATTCCAGTTTGGACCCAGCCATATGCAAATCAGTCTTGACCCTGTTCCCCATGGGAACAGTCCAGCCCGAACTGCTAGGCCAGGTCTTCCCTGGACTGGAAACAAGCATCCTGGGACCGGTTTCGGGGTTTCACCCCTCATCAGCCAGGCTAGCTTGAATCCAGTGGCATGGGAAGCACGGGACCCACGTCTGGGCATACCCTTCCCACTTAGGGCGACAAATGCAAAAACAACAAGTGATGGACGGAATGCTGAACATTGTCAAACATTCACCCCCAGTCACAGATCTGGGTTTAATCCATCGTTTTTTTGCTGCCCATGCCATTCCAGTTTGGACCCAGCCATATGCAAATCAGTCTTGACCCTGTTCCCCATGGGAACAGTCCAGCCCGAACTGCTAGGCCAGGTCTTCCCTGGACTGGAAACAAGCATCCTGGGACCGGTTTCGGGGTTTCAACCCTCATCAGCCAGGCTAGCTTGAATCCAGTGGCATGGGAAGCACGGGACCCACGTCTGGGCATACCCTTCCCACTTAGGGCGACAAATGCAAAAACAACAAGTGATGGACGGAATGCTGAACATTGTCAAACATTCACCCCCAGTCACAGATCTGGGTTTAATCCATCGTTTTTTTGCTGCCCATGCCATTCCAGTTTGGACCCAGCCATATGCAAATCAGTCTTGACCCTGTTCCCCATGGGAACAGTCCAGCCCGAACCCAGTGGCATGGGAAGCACGGGACCCACGTCTGGGCATACCCTTCCCACTTAGGGCGACAAATGCAAAAACAACAAGTGATGGACGGAATGCTGAACATTGTCAAACATTCACCCCCAGTCACAGATCTGGGTTTAATCCATCGTTTTTTTGCTGCCCATGCCATTCCAGTTTGGACCCAGCCATATGCAAATCAGTCTTGACCCTGTTCCCCATGGGAACAGTCCAGCCCGAACTGCTAGGCCAGGTCTTCCCTGGACTGGAAACAAGCATCCTGGGACCGGTTTCGGGGTTTCACCCCTCATCAGCCAGGCTAGCTTGAATCCAGTGGCATGGGAAGCACGGGACCCACGTCTGGGCATACCCTTCCCACTTAGGGCGACAAATGCAAAAACAACAAGTGATGGACGGAATGCTGAACATTGTCAAACATTCACCCCCAGTCACAGATCTGGGTTTAATCCATCGTTTTTTTGCTGCCCATGCCATTCCAGTTTGGACCCAGCCATATGCAAATCAGTCTTGACCCTGTTCCCCATGGGAACAGTCCAGCCCGAACTGCTAGGCCAGGTCTTCCCTGGACTGGAAACAAGCATCCTGGGACCGGTTTCGGGGTTTCACCCCTCATCAGCCAGGCTAGCTTGAATCCAGTGGCATGGGAAGCACGGGACCCACGTCTGGGCATACCCTTCCCACTTAGGGCGACAAATGCAAAAACAACAAGTGATGGACGGAATGCTGAACATTGTCAAACATTCACCCCCAGTCACAGATCTGGGTTTAATCCATCGTTTTTTTGCTGCCCATGCCATTCCAGTTTGGACCCAGCCATATGCAAATCAGTCTTGACCCTGTTCCCCATGGGAACAGTCCAGCCCGAACTGCTAGGCCAGGTCTTCCCTGGACTGGAAACAAGCATCCTGGGACCGGTTTCGGGGTTTCACCCCTCATCAGCCAGGCTAGCTTGAATCCAGTGGCATGGGAAGCACGGGACCCACGTCTGGGCATACCCTTCCCACTTAGGGCGACAAATGCAAAAACAACAAGTGATGGACGGAATGCTGAACATTGTCAAACATTCACCCCCAGTCACAGATCTAGGTTTAATCCATCGTTTTTTTGCTGCCCATGCCATTCCAGTTTGGACCCAGCCATATGCAAATCAGTCTTGACCCTGTTCCCCATGGGAACAGTCCAGCCCGAACTGCTAGGCCAGGTCTTCCCTGGACTGGAAACAAGCATCCTGGGACCGGTTTCGGGGTTTCACCCCTCATCAGCCAGGCTAGCTTGAATCCAGTGGCATGGGAAGCACGGGACCCACGTCTGGGCATACCCTTCCCACTTAGGGCGACAAATGCAAAAACAACAAGTGATGGACGGAATGCTGAACATTGTCAAACATTCACCCCCAGTCACAGATCTGGGTTTAATCCATCGTTTTTTTGCTGCCCATGCCATTCCAGTTTGGACCCAGCTTTATGCAAATCAGTCTTGGGAACAGTCCAGCCCGAACTGCTAGGCCAGGTCTTCCCTGGACTGGAAACAAGCATCCTTTTGCTTTGTCGCCCTAAGTGGGAAGGGTATGCCCAGACGTGGGTCCCGTGCTTCCCATGCTACTGGATTCAAGCTAGCCTGGCTGATGAGGGGTGAAACCCCGAAACCGGTCCCAGGATGCTTGTTTCTGGTCCAGTGAGGACCCGGCTTGGCAGTTCGGTCTGGACTGTTCCCATGAGGAACAGGGTCAAGACTGATTTGCATATGGCTGGGTCCAAACTGGGGTGGCATGGTGAGCAAAAGAACGATGGATTAAACCCAGATCTATGACTGGGGGTGAGTGTTTGACAATGTTCAGCATTCCGTCCATCACTTGTTGTTTTTGCTTTGTCGCCCTAAGTGGGAAGGGTATGCCCAGACGTGGGTCCCGTGTTTCCCATGCTACTGGATTCAAGCTAGCCTGGCTGATGAGGGGTGAAACCCCGAAACCGGTCCCAGGATGCTTGTTTCTGGTCCAGTGAGGACCCGGCTTGGCAGTTCGGTCTGGACTGTTCCCATGAGGAACAGGGTCAAGACTGATTTGCATATGGCTGGGTCCAAACTGGGGTGGCATGGTGAGCAAAAGAACGATGGATTAAACCCAGATCTATGACTGGGGGTGAGTGTTTGACAATGTTCAGCATTCCGTCCATCACTTGTTGTTTTTGCTTTGTCGCCCTAAGTGGGAAGGGTATGCCCAGACGTGGGTCCCGTGCTTCCCATGCTACTGGATTCAAGCTAGCCTGGCTGATGAGGGGTGAAACCCCGAAACCGGTCCCAGGATGCTTGTTTCTGGTCCAGTGAGGACCCGGCTTGGCAGTTCGGTCTGGACTGTTCCCATGAGGAACAGGGTCAAGACTGATTTGCATATGGCTGGGTCCAAACTGGGGTGGCATGGTGAGCAAAAGAACGATGGATTAAACCCAGATCTATGACTGGGGGTGAGTGTTTGACAATGTTCAGCATTCCGTCCATCACTTGTTGTTTTTGCTTTGTCGCCCTAAGTGGGAAGGGTATGCCCAGACGTGGGTCCCGTGCTTCCCATGCTACTGGATTCAAGCTAGCCTGGCTGATGAGGGGTGAAACCCCGAAACCGGTCCCAGGATGCTTGTTTCTGGTCCAGTGAGGACCCGGCTTGGCAGTTCGGTCTGGACTGTTCCCATGAGGAACAGGGTCAAGACTGATTTGCATATGGCTGGGTCCAAACTGGGGTGGCATGGTGAGCAAAAGAACGATGGATTAAACCCAGATCTATGACTGGGGGTGAGTGTTTGACAATGTTCAGCATTCCGTCCATCACTTGTTGTTTTTGCTTTGTCGCCCTAAGTGGGAAGGGTATGCCCAGACGTGGGTCCCGTGCTTCCCATGCTACTGGATTCAAGCTAGCCTGGCTGATGAGGGGTGAAACCCCGAAACCGGTCCCAGGATGCTTGTTTCTGGTCCAGTGAGGACCCGGCTTGGCAGTTCGGTCTGGACTGTTCCCATGAGGAACAGGGTCAAGACTGATTTGCATATGGCTGGGTCCAAACTGGGGTGGCATGGTGAGCAAAAGAACGATGGATTAAACCCAGATCTATGACTGGGGGTGAGTGTTTGACAATGTTCAGCATTCCGTCCATCACTTGTTGTTTTTGCTTTGTCGCCCTAAGTGGGAAGGGTATGCCCAGACGTGGGTCCCGTGCTTCCCATGCTACTGGATTCAAGCTAGCCTGGCTGATGAGGGGTGAAACCCCGAAACCGGTCCCAGGATGCTTGTTTCTGGTCCAGTGAGGACCCGGCTTGGCAGTTCGGTCTGGACTGTTCCCATGAGGAACAGGGTCAAGACTGATTTGCATATGGCTGGGTCCAAACTGGGGTGGCATGGTGAGCAAAAGAACGATGGATTAAACCCAGATCTATGACTGGGGGTGAGTGTTTGACAATGTTCAGCATTCCGTCCATCACTTGTTGTTTTTGCTTTGTCGCCCTAAGTGGGAAGGGTATGCCCAGACGTGGGTCCCGTGCTTCCCATGCTACTGGATTCAAGCTAGCCTGGCTGATGAGGGGTGAAACCCCGAAACCGGTCCCAGGATGCTTGTTTCTGGTCCAGTGAGGACCCGGCTTGGCAGTTCGGTCTGGACTGTTCCCATGAGGAACAGGGTCAAGACTGATTTGCATATGGCTGGGTCCAAACTGGGGTGGCATGGTGAGCAAAAGAACGATGGATTAAACCCAGATCTATGACTGGGGGTGAGTGTTTGACAATGTTCAGCATTCCGTCCATCACTTGTTGTTTTTGCTTTGTCGCCCTAAGTGGGAAGGGTATGCCCAGACGTGGGTCCCGTGCTTCCCATGCTACTGGATTCAAGCTAGCCTGGCTGATGAGGGGTGAAACCCCGAAACCGGTCCCAGGATGCTTGTTTCTGGTCCAGTGAGGACCCGGCTTGGCAGTTCGGTCTGGACTGTTCCCATGAGGAACAGGGTCAAGACTGATTTGCATATGGCTGGGTCCAAACTGGGGTGGCATGGTGAGCAAAAGAACGATGGATTAAACCCAGATCTATGACTGGGGGTGAGTGTTTGACAATGTTCAGCATTCCGTCCATCACTTGTTGTTTTTGCGTAATATACTATTTAACCCACACATGGGTCTAAGGTAACGAGTTTGTGGCCTTCCACTTCTATCATTAATGTTAACTATGACAAGCAGAGCACACAAAAAGCACTATTGTTCCAAAAACACCATGAAACATTTAAGGTAATCCGCCAAAAAACAGTCACCTTTAAAAACAATTTTCCAAGGAACTTTAGTGAACCTGTGAGCTGCATTTTTAATGTAGGTGTTGTACACTTTTTTAAAGCTATTTGGTCTGGCTTTGTCAGTATTATTTAGACTGTCTTTGGAGCAATCTATCCTTTATACATTCTGTGTGTTAGAGTGTATTTAGAGACATACCACTCATTTTGTTCTTAATTGGTAGTATTTTGTTACTGCTTTTTCTGCTCTGTTATGGATGTCCTATTTCAAAGCCCAATGGTGATGGAACTACCACCCGTCCAACTATGTCTTGAATGCATGATACAGTATTTTAGAGTACTTTTGTTGGATGAACAAAATGACAACCGTTCCTTTTTTTTCTGACCAGTATGATTCAACTGTGTGCAGTCTGTGTTCTGCTGTTTCGGGTAACTTTTCGAGTGTGCACTGGATATGTGTCTTGAAACACAATTGGTATTATCAACAGACACAGACCTGTAATGATCCTGTTGAGGGTTTATTCCCGGAGCTGTCCTATGAGACTGGTTGCTTCAATATGTCTTTTATGAGCCACCTTACACAGATGTGTGTGCTACGGCTCCTGGAGTACTTTCTTTTGGCTCAACAACTGTGGGTACTGCGCAGGATGCTACTTCCTCAGCAGAGGCTGAGACTCTCAATCATGTCTGTTCCTTTGACTTACTCGCAGAGACGTTGGTGGTTATATTGTCTGCAGATGTGGGATCTCTCATGGATTCCGCCCCCACTGATGTTTTGGATGACTGCTTCCAATGACTTTTAAAGTCCGACCTTCTGTTTTTAAGAAATGTGATATTTTAACTGGCTCATTTTAATTTGTTTGCTCTGCTTGTAGGTGGGAACATTTTAATGCCTTTAGTAATTTATACATTTTTTTGAATTTGTCTTTTCTGACTGGCAAGGGGAGGATGTTGTGAGGACCTCTTGGACCAGTGTTAATTCCCCCTATTTTAGCTCAATATAGCTTTATTTTATATTTCACATTTTATTCACTTTAGAAAGGCTACTTTTAGCAATTACTTTTTCCATAGTTTATTACATTGCTTTTATTCTAGACATATACAAAACCAACTGCTTGCTTAGCTAGCCTTTGCATGATATGTAATCAGTACTTTTTGTCCAAGGCTAAGAACACTGTACATGATATGCTAGCTTGTGTTGCCCGTTCAGGCAACAACTTCCACCTAGACACACCATTACATCGTGACTGTGCTTCTAATGCAGTATGATTTTATTATATAAGTGATGTTCCGCTATGGATGTCCCATTTCAAAGCAGAGGGAGTGGCAGAGGCCATTCCGGCCACAACTGCCCAGGAACATATGCTGTTTGACATACTGTTCACCTGGCTCTGATCTACCAGCCCCTGAAAGGATTGCCTTCTACACTGCAGGCTAACTACTGACACTGTCTTCAGGTATGGGACTGAGGCTAATCCCTTAGATTGGACCAAGCAGAATGGTACATCCACTATGCTCTGGAGTATAGTTTTAGGATTACGTAGGAAATTCTATAACTTCTATAACCTCTAGAACCTCTAGAATCACTAGATCACTAGTTTTAGGATTAGGTAGAAACTTCTATAACCTCTAGAACATCTAGAATCACTTTTACCATAGTTGAATTGTTTATCTATTCTTTAAGAAGTTTATAATGCTGATTACTTTGCTTTGTTTCATCTGGCTAATTATTGCAACTCATTCGCTTTATGCTACACTGCAATTGTTTCAATAAATGTATTGAAAATGTATTTTCTGTTTTGCTAGGGCATGCACGAGTAATACAAAAAAGGGTAAGATCTGTTTCCACGACTTCCTTGGAAAGTAAGAGTGTCATGTTCAGGTTGCCACAACTACGTTTCACTCTGGTTGGTTTGGGGTTCAGTTCAGGCATTGTGAGCTCGCCAGGAATGGGTCCAACAGTTTCTGACAGTGTGGACAGACTCAGGGGGTCATTCTGACCCTGGCGGTAATTACCGCCATGGCGGAGGTTGGCGGTAGCACCGCCAACAGGCTGGCGGTGCTCCGCCGGGCATTCTGACCGCGGCGGTACAGCCGCGGCCAGAAGCGGAAAGCCGGCGGTGTACCGCCGACTTTCCGCTGCCCATGGGAATCCGCCATGGCGGCGCAGCTTGCTCCGCCGCCATGGGGATTCTGACACCCTATACCGCCATCCTGTTCCTGGCGGTTCGCCCGCCAGGAACAGGATGGCGGTATGGGGTGTCGTGGGGCCCCTGGGGGCCCCTGCAGTGCCCATGCCAATGGCATGGGCACTGCAGGGGCCCCCGTAAGAGGGCCCCAAAAAGAATTTCAGTGTCTGCTTTGCAGACACTGAAATTCGCGACAGGTGCAACTGCACCCATCGCACCTTCCCACTCCGCCGGCTCCATTCTGAGCCGGCTTCTTCGTGGGAAGGGTGTTTCCCGCTGGGCTGGCGGGCCGACTTTCGGCGGTCGCCCGCCAGCCCAGTGGGAAAGCCAGAATGACCGCCGCGGTCTTTCGGCGGGAACCGCTTGGCGGGCGGCGACCGCCGACCGCCGCGGTCAGAATCACCCCCTCAGTCTCCTAAATCTGAAGTTCTGTTGTCCTAATACACACTCCTATTATATTAGAAACTGTACAACAAACCCATTGGACAGAGCAGAGCTGAGAGCCCCAAATTATGAGTTATATTATGTGGCCGCTCAATTACAGTTGCTTAAGAAAGGTCTCTCAGACACCCCTAGCCCTGACATGGCAAGCATAATGCAGGAGCTACAGGACCACTCCCTAATAGATTGGTTTATGTAACTCTGAGAAATAGTTGCCTCTGTAAACAAACTGGCTAGGGTGGCGAAATACTGTTCAAATAAATATGGCTTCCTGGGACATCTGCCACGTCATACTTCTAAAACTACTGTTGTGGGCACTCCCAGACCTTCTTGAAGTAACCCTCCACCATTACACAAACCACTGGTTAGATCATGGACTGACTATGATAACAGACATGTTTGACTATATCATATTGCCTTCCTTTCCAGAAGTCATCACAAATGTGGAATTGGTCCAGGCGAATTCCTGACTTATAATGCACTGACACATGCAATCAAGCAAACATGGGGAAGGACCAGACTGAGACGCAGCCTCCAAAACTCTGAGGCTCTTATCAGATCATGGAGGAAGTGGCCACCCTTCCATATAACGCATTGATGGGGAAACAGCTTAGCTGGTACCTAGCCTTATGTGACAAAGGGCAGGCTATTATAGAACAGAAACTGACAGACAGTGGGAGACTTCTTTGCAACATGGTAAAACAGCGTTCAGGAACCTAACACTTAGATATACCGAATTAACCTACTTAAATCAGTCATACCTCACCCCTTCATGCCTTGGCAGCATGTTCCCAGGAGTGGAGCCCACTTGTCCTGGATGCAGCACACAGGACCTGAACTTTCACCATATGGTCTGGTCCTGTCCAGAGATTGCATGATTCTTGGAGGAAATAGAAACCACCACAGTAGAACTCATAAATAGGCCACTCGTACAGGCCCCTGAGAGGTACCTTCTAGGACTGTTAACACTCAAAAAAGCCTAGATATGTCATGAACTTTATAGTTCTGGCTTATGTTCTAGTCAAAAGGTGAATCTCCAAGGTGTGGAAATCACCAATTGCTCCATAAGTGTGAAAGTGGATATACAGCCTTCTCAAGGTCAGACCTAGGGACTCAGTGGCACACCACGTGAGGGACTGGATAATTATCTAACTGTTCTGGTGATTAAATCCAATGACAAAACTGTACTACTGCAGTTATGTAAACTTCATTAGGAAGGCGTATTCATTTTTCTAACACCCCTAAATTTGCACTGCCAATGACCTAGCACTCATGATTAATAGGCAGTGAGATTCATCTAGAAGATAATTTATTTTCTGTATTTATCCATATTTAAAAAGTAATACAGACAGGAAAAAATATGGTTTTCTGTATGTATTTATCTAAAAGAATCAGTAAAGGTGAGAACTACAAGAGTTATTCATAATCTCCAAAGAAATTTGCATAGTATTTTGAAATAATTCAAACAGAACCATTGGCGACTATACTTCTAATTGGCCCAGGTTATTAGAAACAGGGGGTAAGCCCAGGAATCATTATGTATTTTAATAGTAGGTAAAGGCCTGCAAGGGTTTAATTGTTAATCCTTATAGAGAGTGTCTGAGGAGGATATTGCAACTCTTATTGTAAATTATTTTGTCTGGGTAATCGTTATAAAGAATGGCAAAGAAGGAAACCATACCCTACAGTGAAGATTACATAAAGTAATCGATACATGGCTCTTATACCTCATGTTTTTTAGACTTGACAAAGAAACTAATAAGGTCCCAGTTTTACAGGCACTTGATAACAATGTAATTACAGAGTACCACTATACTGATTGGACTGCAAGTTAAGAATGAACCCACAGGTTTCGTAGAACACCTGAAATGTAGGGAAAAGTTTAGGTTGTTAGGCACCTGATTGTGCTCAGGTGGACACGGTTCTAGAATACGTTTGCAAATTAACAAAACAAAATTGGAGGATGAGGGACTTACCAATGCCAAAGAGACACTAGACAAACTTGAAAAAACAGTTTTAAAATTTAAAAACATTTAACTATACAAAACAAGTGGACAAACTGGCCAGAGACATCAGGTACCACAACAATAAGGTTACCAACCCGTATGATTAGTACCTAAAAGATAACCAGGGTCACCATATACATATAGGGAAACCCACTCAGAGAAGATCTATTACTTTCTCTAAGTCTTCAATATCCAGCAGCTCGGGCTTTACGAACAAGCACAGCAAGGCAGGTAGCTGTACAGGGGTAGAGGCAGAGGACGGGGATCAAGGAGACACCACAACCAGGAGAACCACAAGGAGAGAAAGACCAGATGCCATTATTAAAGATAGTAGAAACAAATTGTTCCCAATACAATGACTTTGGCTGAATCTGAAAACTTGACTAAAGGAATTCCCTTTGTCCTGACAAATGTCCTGAGTCAAGTTAACATCAAACTGGGGTGTCATATTTTTTTTCGGGAGAATAAAATTGAGGCTTTACTTGAGTAGGATCGCCTATCAAGGCAAGTGATATGTGACAGTTTTCTGGCCCCTCTCAACCATTACATCACCAACACACTTGATGTCGCAGAAAATATTGGCATTTAAACAGGTGGTCTAAAGAATGTGACACAACTACTAGCTAAGAAGGAATATATCAAGTATAATACACAAGACCTGAAATATTAGCACTGTAAACACTTAAGATGAACACCAGCATAGTGTTAAAGCCAGTGGAAAAAGGGTGTGTGTTAAACCAGACATCTTTAGTGTGTTTTTTTCCCCAAACCTTTTGCCTTTGCCCCACCTATTTTCTGAATTTGGTTTTGTCTGCATTAAGACTTTGTGCACTTTACCATTGCTAACCAGTGCTAAAGGGCTTGTGAGGTATGGTCAGATTGGCCTATACCTGATTGGTACATTTAATTTACTTGCATGCTACTAGAATATGCTACTACATATAACCAGGGCCTGTAAATTAAATGCTACTAGTAGATCTGCAGCACTTATTGTTCACCCACTTAAGAAGTATTTTGACGCATGTCTCAGGCCTGCAATTGCAGTGTGTAGTGCAGTTTTAAATCTGCCAATTCCACCTGACAAAATAAGCCTTTTACCATCCCTATCCCTCCTTTTTAAAACAAATATGTCACCCCAAAGTAGGCTCTAAACAGCTATTGGGTGTAGTGTATTGAAAAAGTAGGAGATATGTTTTTAAGTTTTACATGTCCTGGTAGTGAAAACTCCTAAATGTGTTTTGATTATCTGGCCCACTGAAAAACATTAAGTTACATTATTACGTTTAAGAAGTGCTATCTGCTGACTGGAAATAGATAGGATGTCAAGTTGGGATCTAAATGAATTGTCATTTAAAATCCTCTTTAAAAGGAAAGTCTGATTTTAAGTCACAATTCTGAAATGCCACTTTTAGAAAGTTGTCATTTTCTTGTCTTGGCTATTTGATGCCTGTGTCCTGGACATGACTGTGTATAGCATGGCAGTTGTCCTTTGTGTATTCCACCCAGATAGTGAAACAAAGAGGGGCTAGGTGTTGGCATTATGGGCAATCCTGCCAGGATGGGTGAGATGGAGCTGTTCCCTGCCCCAAGTACATTTCAAAGGGCCACCTCCAGCACACATGCAAAGGGACCTAACTCCACCCCAGGGTACTTGGAGTCTTGGCAGGGAAAGGGAAGACTTTTCCAGGGGAAGATGTGGGGGTAGGCAGGATGTCACTCCCCACTTTAAAAGCTGGCACCTGGTATAATTATTGGACCTTCTGAACCACCTTTTCAGTTCACTCCTCTACATGTGGACTACAGAAGGACTGCCTTATTCCCCGGAGGACTGTTCTGCTGCTTGAGGCCTGCTTTGTTCTTCAGAGGACTGTCCTGGTGCTTGAGGCCTGCCTTGTGCTTCAGAGGACTACCATGCTGCTTGAGGCATACCCTGCTCTTTGTGAAAGAAGGCTTGACCTATGCACTGCATCCAAGGTTAACCTTAGAGACTCCAAGGGTCTGTTGGCTAACCTCTGGTTCTAAACTACAGGGACACAGCAAGCAACAGAGGCCTCCTTGCAACTTCCCAGCTAACCTGCTGCAACTGGACCTGCCTCGACCTGCAACTTGATTTACCTGAGCCCTGCTGGCCTCTGCTAGAGTGAGTCCTGTTCCTCAAGAGGTACCATCCCAGACCCTTGGCTGGCATCAAGGAGCAATCCTCTGTAAATGGAGCAATCCTGAAATTCTAAAGCTGTTAGACACTGTGAATGTGCCCGTTCATGCCGAGACTCTGATGCCTACAACAACCATTAACATGAAGCTCTGTTGAACCAGACTCTTCATGCTACAGCAATGCTAACTGGCAAAGCGAGATCTGCACTTTGCGCTACAGCAACAACAGCGTGCAGTGATAGCCAATGAGAAAATCCCACATCCGTCCATGATCCCTGAACAGATGTTACAGCTGCAGGGACGACCATCCGTGATGCCAGGCCTGCTGTTTGTGCTAGTGATGACCATGCGCAATGCTCTCCTTGCTCCTCACAACCTTCTCCACCTGCAAACTGGACTCTTCACACTGAACTTTGAGAAGGCAACTTTTTCAGAGGGACTAACCTGGTCTCTGTATCAGGGCTCCTTTGCAGTTGGCCCGAACTTGTGATTTTCCCCAAGTCTAGCATAACCAGATGAATGCGAGTGGTGAACAACCCCTGCTAAACCCTTAACAAAAGAACTGTTAATGCGAAGGACCAGACTTAGGGACGCAGTAGATGCCAAGGAACCAAGAGTCCTATATATGAAGCCCCACATTTGCGAATCCCAAATAGCAATTTTTTCCGAATAACTATCTGGGATTTGCAAAATGTGATGTAATAAGGCAATCACAAACTATTTTGTGATTACCAAAAAATCGCAAATGCAAATAGTGATTACCAAACAGCGAATTGGTATTTGGTAATCTCAAATTGTGAGTTTTGCATTCTGGAGCAGCATGACGACTTCACAATCAGGAAGTGAGTCAGTACATGCTGTTTACAGAAGCCAGCCACAGGAGCAGGCAGACATACCTAGCACAGCACCAGGGAGGCACTCAGGAGAGTCAGTCAGGATCAGAAGACGCAATGACCACTGAAGGGAATGGCAAGGACACAGGAGGAAGAAAAAGAAAACTCAAGTTCAGTAATTGGAGGTGTTCACCGAAGAGTTTGTCAAGAACTATGATAAGTTATTTGGCAAAAACTCACTTTTTATTCTGGAAAGTGAGAAGAGAAAAATGTTGAGTGACATCCAGGCTAAAATTTGTGCAGTAGGTGCTGCACAGTATACTTCTGAGGAGATTCGCAGGCGCTGGTATGATTTACATTCACGTACCAAGAAGAAGGTAGCAAGCAGGCTGAAGGAGGCAGGGAGGAGGACCATTCACCCAGATGCCGCCCACCCCCTTAGAGGACATGGTGGAGTCAACACTGCAGCCTGAAGAAGTAGTTGGTGTCACTGACATAGACACCTCAGGCACACCAGCACCAGCAAAGGTAAGGGCAGTAATTAATTGAATCACCACATGTACATGTACACTTGTCCCTTAGATTAATATAATGTTACCATGCAATGTGGAAAATAGTCCATGACACATTTTTGGTCCTACCAAACAATTTCTTATGAGAGTGAGAGTCTATTCCCAAACAATGCACCTAGAACAAACATTGCAGTAGTGTGTATAACTAAACAGAGAGACAGTACAAAAAACAATTAGAAACACTATGCTAGGGAAAATGTTTACTAAAAATTGTAACTGTGAACTGAGAAATGAAAAAAGTACTTTATGACTGACATGCTGTGCATTGATGTTGCAGATGTTTCGGCACCAGATGCATCAGAAACAGAAATGGGGGGAATGAGGAAATCCAGCCATGTTCTGAGACCAACATCATCAAGTCCATTACACCAGTACCACCCAGCCGCAGGGCAACAGTGGAACCACTCTCCAAATTTACTCATGACTCTGTTGACTTGCAAGAAGACATACACACACCACCTTCTGATGGTAGACACACCCACAGATGTCAGTCCCTTTTCCAGCGCCAGTATACTTGCCTCGGAAGGTGTAGAGCAGATGTCAGACATAGCTCAGAGGGCCCATCTCTGTTTGGTGGTCTGGAGGCATCCATATTAAAGGTGTCACATCTACCATGTAAGCAGATTAAATCAATGCACAGGCAGTTGGTGTCTATCAATCACAACATGTGCCAGCTGAATGGAACAGTGCAAGAAGGGCAGAAATCTACAGCAGAAAATCTAAGGAAGATGATAAATGCAATTAAGGAACTCTGCACTGTAATGCAGCAGGACTATGTTACCCACTGTAGGCGCCATCACCAACTGAAGGATAGGTTAGATGGGTTCAGAAGATCTCACTAATGCAACTGCTTTGCTGTCACGACGTGCTTTGAGCATGCAAGTGGAAATAACACATTGCAGTGGGGACACTGCAGAGGGATTGGTACAGGCTACCAATGTATTGGAGACCATGCAGACAGCCCAGAGTGCTACAAACAGCGAGCTGGGTGGTAGGAATAGTGAGGAGCTCTCTAACCTCAGTAGTGTCAAAGTCCATGTGATGGATCCTAGGCGCCGCAGTTCGAGACTCAGTACTGTCTCAAAACCTGCAACAAGAGATGCAGCTGAGCCCACTGAGAGTTCTTGTGGAGTGCGTGGAAGCAAAAAGTAATGTGGACATGTGCTGGCCTTGCATATTTTGTGACATTGCATTGATAAAATTATGTTAATAGCATAACATTTAATTTGAGTACAGATAGTTATTTTGGACTACCTATGTTCTATGCCCACATATTTGACCTGAACTTAAGGCAACAAATGTGATACCTGTAGCAAAAAAGAAACAAGACGTGCTGTTATCATTACATACATCAGAAATAGTTGTGCGTAATCTGAGCACCTCTTTGCCTGCTGTCTGCTGCTCTGGATCAGTCAACTGGGCGAGGGGGTGTCAATGGGTCATCATCTTCATCTGAGTCTGCATCTGTGGGTTCCAGTGGTATGCCTCTTGTTGTTGCTATGTTGTGCTACATAGCACATGTGGCCACAATCTCACAGCAGGTTTCTGGACTGTATTGTAGTGAGCCCCCACTTTTGTGCAGGCACTGGAAGCGACTCTCCATCAGGCTAAAGGTCCTCTCAATAACACTTTGCGTTCTCCTATGTGCTGCATTGTAATGCCGTTCACTTGGTGTGACTGGAGTGAGGTATGGTGTTAGGATGAAGAACTGCACTGCATATGCACTGTCTCCTACAATGACCTCACCTTTACGATATGTTACAGTGTTCTCTGTTACATTACCAAGTAGGTATCCAACTCCAAACTCTCCAGCAAGTAGCTGTGTGTCCATTCCACTATGTTTGAAGATGTACAAATGAGGTGTGCCACCAGGGAATCTGGCCACTAAACCAGTAATGATGTTTTGAGGCATTGCAGATGACCTGTATCTTTATGGAATGGCTATTTTGTCTATTTCTGTATATGTACTCTCTTTCAGATGATGGACAGATTACCACAGGAGTCCCATCAATGCAGCCTATGACATGTGGGAATTGGGCTACCTGGTAAACATTTAATTTTGTGAGATTCAAGTCATGTGGGGTTTTGGGGAATTTTATGCATTATTTATTTTAAGTAACATTGTATTGAGGAATGCATTGAAGAAGGATGAGAAAGCACTTCAAGACACATATCTAGCTGCTGCTATAACTCTGTGATAACTTCCTGAGGCTAAAAGTTGCAGGGAGCATAATACCCGCGCATAAGTGGGTATGGCATTGGTTCCATGTGTGTGTCACTGCAGTTGTGGGTGTAAATCTGCTTTTAGGTCTAGTGTCATGACAGAATTCACCCTATACTTATCAAATATATCCTTCTCTGTTTGGTCAGAGTAATGTGCACTCTGAAAATGCACTCCTGTCTCCTCCTCCCTCTCCTCAAACCTGCCAGGATCCTTATCCTCCTCCCCATGACTTAGAGTGCAGCCATTGCTGAAAAGGGCTGATGCACTCTGGGTCTCTTTTTATAGGTTGCACATGATTACCACCTGATTTCAGTTGGTGGTAAATTGCACATGCAAAATACTAATTTTGTGACCATTTACAATTGGTTCATACATTTAAACTGCGATTTCTTATTTGTGAATCGCATTTTGCGATTCGCAAAATAGAGTTGCAATTTTAGGGAATCATAAATCGTGAAAAGCTATTTTGCACTTGCAAATGGTGGAGTTTTGTGATTCGCACCGTTTGCAAATGCAAAATAGTTTGCAAAATAGCATCTCGAAATTTGCCCTTCCGTTCAGTCTTTAAAAAAAAAACAATCTGCTATCTTTGTAAATTCTATTGCATACAACAAAGTAGCAGTGATCTTTACTTTAACTGACAATAGATTAACAAAGTGTCACAGGTCGACTGCCTTATAAAATGCATTTAATCCTTGTGTTTGAGATAGGGCCATACCCACATTACTAGATATATGCTCAAAATCGCTGTGTGAACTAGACATCATTTTCCCCAGGTAACGGTAACTTTTGATGGCCCACAAACCAAGATAAAATTATTTTCTTAAGATATTTTTTCCCTAAAAAGCATACTACTTGTGATTTCATAACATTGATTTTTAGATGATACTGATCAGCATAGCAACTAAGGCCTGCCAGGCAGTTATTCAATTTTTTTGGAGTGAGGTTGATAACTACAATGGCATCTGCGTACAATAGACAAGATATCTGGTGCCCTTCAATATTAGGCACAACGCCATAGCTTTTCCTTAGAGCGGTGGGCAATTCATAAATGTACAATGAAAATAAGAGCGGGCAAACAGTCACCCCTGCTTTAACCCATTTTTGGTTGGAAATTCAGCTGACAGACCCTGATACCTGCTTAACAGTACTTTACACCATGTGGAGGAATGCAAAGCTATGATCAAACGTAACAGATTTACAGTGATGCCTAAATTAAATAGCTTCCTCCACAGGATCTTACAATCAACCCTACTGAAGGCTGCTGAAAAGTCTATGAAAGCAGCATTTACAACACCACTCCTAATCTTTACATATTTTTCATTTAAAAGCTGCTATTATCTAAAGTATTATGACCCTTCCTAAAGTCAGCTTGCTCCCAGGAAGGATAGAATTTTCCTGTTAGAAATGGGATCTTTGGTTGGCAGTCAGTTTGCACTCTGTCCAAGCAGGGATCCTCACTCTAGTCAGGGCAATGGAGATACACACTTAGATAACCTCTGCTCACCCCCTTGGTAGATTGGCACAAGCAGTCAGGATTATCTCTAATGCATTGTGTAAAGTATTTGTACCAACACATACATGAATACAGTGAAAACACTACAAAATAGACACCACACTAGCTTAGAGAAATAGGTAATATTTATCTAAATCAAACAACACCAGAATGACAAAAATCCAACATGCACAAGTTAAGATATGAATTTTCAAAAGAATAAGAGTCTTTCTTCATAGAAAACAATGGAAACGTTGATTTTACACAAAGTACCTGCTTTGCGTCAAAAATAAATCCACACGGGAGAGTGTGTCAGAAAAGTCAGTGATGTGCTGATTCCTCACTCGCATGTGAGGCCATGTGTCATTTTTTCTCTGGTCGGGTCGGCGATGCATCGTTCTCCTCTCCCATAAGAGAGTGATGCATCGATTTCCAGACAGGCACCTCGGATTTCCCCCCACTCTTTCCACTTGCATAACAAGTTTGGTAAGACCTACAATATGCATCAGAGTGCCTGCGCATTTCGGGCACATCATGAGCCAGACCCAGTAGGAAGGCTCTGAAGCAGTGGGGTGCAACCAGCACATGGGCTGCCCCAGGCTCAGCAACCTTAGGCTTGCTATATAGGAGGCCAGCCCCCGATAAATCAGTTGTGAACCAAACACCTCGCCAGACGCCTGGTCTGCAGCCTGCTGCCACTAACCCTCCAGAGCAGGCCATATCTTCTGTGCCTCATAGAATGCTTCCCGGGTGGGTGGCCCTTCCTGCTGCCACTGAGTCAGCTCAGGGACCTCCCCCAGCTCAGCCACTTGTTCCCCGGTAGACTCTGAGGCATCACCCTCAAGTTCAGCCTCCTCCCAGGCCATGGGAACTTCTGGGGTTGGTTTCCCATGCCCCTTGCCCTTCCTCCTTGTGGCAGACACCTGGGCCACTCTTTCAGGCTTCAGGGTCTCCTGATCACCCTGATGGGCTGCCATTGACTGGGTGGACACACACACACACAGGCAAACCCATCATCTCCAAGTGAGCCCTGTGTTCCACCTCCTTCCAAGGGGAATCCTCCAGGTCATTACAAGGCAGACAATCTACAGACATGGTTGGACTCACAGCTACCCTCAAGCAACCTGAGACTCCCCCCCACCAACATACTCAAAGGGAACCTGTGACACTTTGCAGAGGCACTCTGAGTTGTCTACTGCAACTACTTGGTAACGTGCATTAGGAACTACCTGCTCTTCAGACGCCAGGTGACTTCTCACAGTGGTCACACTGGCTCCTGTGTCTCTCACAGTCTCCGCCCACTGTCCATTGATAGTCACCGATTGCATGTTCTTTTTAGTGTTCTCAGGCACAAGGGTCCTCTGGACCATCTCCTGTCCCCTAGTGAGACAAGGGTCATCTCAGCTGGCTCCCACCCACCTGGAACCAAGTCCTCCCCAAGAGCTACACTGGCCAAACCCAGTGACTCAGCACTAGTGGGTGCCTGTGTCCCCTTAGGACATTTGGAATTCCACTCATATGACCCACCTGATCACAGGCTAATCACTTTTGGGGACCCTTCTCTGCAGGTTTCCTTGTAGAGACCCATGGTGTCTTTTCTGCTGGGGGCTGGGAATCCTTACCCTGGGAACTAGGTTGGAGCCCTTTAGAGAACCCCCCCTGTTTACCTTTACTCCCCCGCTTCTTCTGATGGGGACCCTGCCCACCCTTGGCATGGTCTCCCCCATACCTCCTCTAGAACCTGGTACTCTCTCACCCATCTTCTTCCTGCAAAAGCTTCCTAGGACCAGTCAGCTTGCTGTCAATCAGGTGCTGGTGCACCTCTGGAAAACAAAGACTGGACAAATGCTCCCAAGCAATCAAATTGTACAGCCCCTCAAAAGTTGTCACCGTGCTGCCCTTCACCCAACCATCCAGTGACCTGCAAAAAGGGTCAACAGAGTCCAAACAGGTTTGAGATTCCTTCTTTCTGTAGGACCTAAACCTGTCCTTGTACTGCTCAGGTGTGAGACCATGCCTTGTGAGTAGGGCATCCTTCATGATAGAGTAGGTGAGTCCTTGAGGATCCCCTAAGGATGTCAGAGAGCTCCTCTCCTCTACCTCAAAGTGATTCCACAGACTCACCCCCCATGTGCTTTATAGACCATGTTCATGTGGAGAGCTGACTCATACCCCTTAAACTACAGACAGATGTCATCCTACCTCTTGTAATCCTTTACTAAGTCCTTTGAAATGTGTACCCTCCTGTCAGGCTGCATTGAGGTACTGTTGCCACCGTCTCTGCTAAACTGGCTCCTCTGATCCAGCTCCCTTAAACAGAGCTCATAAGCCAATAGCATCTTTTTCTCCTCTTCGGCCAACCTTCTCTTTTCCATCTCCATTTTGAGCTTGTCTAATTGCAATTGGTGCATCTTCTCTGCCTGTCTGTCCTGCAAATCCTCAGGAGTCAAACCCTTGGATGACACACTGCTTCCTGCCCTGGAAACCCTCCCCCCAGGCAGTACAAGCACATCCACTACCACATTATGAACACTCTGCACCTTCTCACCATCATCCTCCACCTCTGTGTGTCCCCCAGCCTCCTTGGCTGCCACCCAGGCCCTCAATGCCTTTTGCAGTTCCTCCTTCCTGGCAGAGCTCTTGATTGGGCAGGCAAGATACTTACAAAACTGCTTAAGTTGAGCCACTGTGTACTCCTCCACGTTCTCCAACTCAAAAACAGCCTTTGTAGACACAGCTGGTGCATCCCTAGATTGGGACATGCTGATAAGGTTCACTCAAAGTGCAAAGTTTCAAAAAGAACAAAGAGTTCCCAAGAGAAGTTCAAAAATCACAGAAATATGGAAGCAGAAGAAAGTCCAAAATGAGGAAAAGCAAAAACAAGTAGTATGGTGTCACGTATTAGTGGCACTGAAAACAACATTGTAGATTTAATCACTGTATGTCAAGTACAAATACAAGTCCAATCCTTATCACTGATCACCAGTGATAGAGATGGGGTCTCTGGTTGGCAGTCAGCTTGCACTATGTCCAAGCAGGGACCCTTACTCTAGTCAGGGCAATGGAGATACACACTTGAATAACCCCTGCTTGCCCCCTTGGTAGATTGGCACAAGCAGTCAGGCTTATCTGAATGGCAATGTGTAAAGTAGCTGTGCCACCACACACAGTAATACAGTGAAAACACTACAAAATAGACACTACACCAGTTTAGAAAACTAGGTAATATTTATCTGAATCAAACAACACCAGAATGACAAACATCCAACATACACAAGTCAAGGTACGCATTTTCAAAAGAACAAGAGTCTTACTCCACAGAAAACAATGGAAACGTTGATTTTACACAAAGTACCTGCTTTGCGTCACAAATAAAGCAGCATGGGCAAGCGTGCATCAGAAAGGTCAGTCATGCATCGATTCCTTATTCCCAAGGGAGGCCGTGTGTCGTTTATTCTCCAGTCGTCAATGTTAATTGGTGGCTGACAGAACGTTGTGGTAATGTTCCAGCCCCATGCCAGATGCAGCTTTCTGCGACTTGTGCTCTGTGTTTCTGCTTTCATCTCAGCCCAAGAGAACTGATCCATGTCTATCCCCATCTCAACCCCCAACCACTGCTCTTCACATTATAAATGTCTGCCCCCATATCAGCCCCCAAGCACTGCTTTTCACCTTATTTAGACCACACACAGGGCCATGAGGCCTGCTTGTCTCGAGTGTTTGACTTGAGAAGAGAGCTTTACCAATGCTCTGCTTAGTTGAAACTTTGCTATCCTCGTCTCAACGCTTCACTTACCAGCAACTTTGCGATCCCAGCTTCATGATGCAAATCATCTTAATCCATGACCTTTCTGCAGATATAAGCCTCTGGAAACAACCTGTGAGAAAACAAGAACAGTGAAAAGGGAAAAAACTTATACAAGGTACCACATTGGTCTTGCATGCATGCATAACAGTACACAAGAAAAGATTGCTAGAAGGCAACTAAGCGTAGTCATAAGTAGCCAAAATTTACTTAGAAGGAGGGTTTTGCTGCTGTATAGTATACAATACAACAACTGGTTCTTGTGACTTTTTCAAAGGTATGTCCACAACGTCTGGTACAAGAGTCAGCAATGCAACAAGACAAGCCTTCTGCTCAAAGACTAGGTATTAAATAGTGATGTATTACTGAATGTACTCATTCTCAGATCTATGAATATTGATAATTACTAATACATGTGTTATTCATTAAAAAACAAGAGAATGAGCAGACGAAAGAGACCACACACATAATCCAACAGAAGGCAAGGATCACTGCCTGGCATGTCCCCTTTGGATAGCCACTTTATCGCAGGTAGTTGGAGATTCCAATGTAGGGACGGGTGTTGCCAAAAGCTTAACCCCTGGAAGGGAAAGAGTACTTATCAACTCTGTTTTTCATGACTGTTAGAAATGGGGTCTTTGGTTGGCAGTCAGGTTACCCCCTGTCCAAGCAAGGACCCTCACTCTAGTCAGGGTAAAAGAGAATCACCCTCAGCTAATCCCACTTACCCCCTTGGTAGCTTGGCACGAGCAGAAGGCTCAACTTCAGAGTGCTAGGCGTAAAGTATTTGTACCAACACGCACAGTAATTTATTGAAAACTACACTACAAAATGACACAACACAGGTTTAGAAAAACAGAACATATTTATCTAAACAAAACAAGACCAAAACGAGAAAAATCCACAATACACAAGACAAGTTAACAATTAAAAACCAAAAAGAGTCTTCATGTAATTTTAAACACACACTAACACTATTAGCATGAAAATGTACCTTGGGTGCGTCAAAAATAACCCTGCACAGGCGAGTGTGCATCAAAAGGAGCTTGCGATGCGTCGATATCACTCACGAGCGAGACCTTGCGTCATTTGTCCTTCAGTCGGGTCAGCGTGCGTCGTTTCTTCTCTCCGCAGGAGAGCGATGTGTCGATCCGGTTAGCACTTTTGGGTCCAGACAGGCCTTGCGTCGTCTTTACACACCCAGTGATGTTTGTGTAGGAAATCCAGCCGTACGATGATCCGAAAAACATGCAGCACGGATTGCGATCTCACCAGCCTCCGTCAGGGATGCTGTGCGTCGTTTCTCCAACCCCAGGCTTAGATCTTCGGGTCGCGTTGCAGGCAAGCGTCGATTTTCAGCTGCGAAGCCGGCGGCGCATCGATTTTTCAGCCGCAGATCAAAGTTGCGTCGATCTTTTCCCCCTCACAGCAGTCGGTGAATTGATTTCACACTCTTAGGCTGCCAGCTTCTCCTTTCAGGGCCCCAGGAACTGGATGGGCACCACTTGGCAGAGTAGGAGTCTCTCCAGAGACTCCACATGCTGGCAGAGAGAAGTCTTTGCTGTCGCTGAGACTTCAAACAACAAGAGGCAAGCTCTAAATCAAGCCCTTGGAGAGTTCTTCACAAGAAGGAAGGCAACACAAAGTCCAGTCTTTGTCCTCTAGCACAGGCAGAAGCAGCAACTGCAGGAGGGCTCCACAAAGCACAGTCACAGGAAGGGCAGCTCTTTTACCACAGCTCTTCAGCTCTTCTCCAGGCATACGTTCCTCTTGGTTTCCAGAAGTGTTTCAAAGTCTGTGGTTGTGGATGCTCTTCGTATACCCATTTTGCCCTTTGAAGTAGGCTTACTTCAAAGAAAAGTCTCACTTCTTTGTGATATCCTGCCTTGCCTATGTCAGGCCCCAGACACTCACCAGGGGGTTGGAGACTGCATTGTGTAAGAGCAGGCACAGCCCTTTCAGGTGTAAGTGACCACTCCTCCTCTCCCTCCTAGCACAAGTGGTTCATTGGGAAATGCAGACTACACCCCAGCTCCCTTTGTGTCACTGTCTAGAGAGAGGTGCAAACAGCCCAACTGTCAAACTGACCCAGACAGGGAATCCACAAACAGGCAGAGTCACAGAAATGGTATAAGCAAGAAAATGCCCACTTTCTAAAAGTGGCATTTTCAAACACACAGTCTTAAAATCAACTGTACTAAAAGATGTATTTTTAAATTGTGAGCTCAGAGATCCCAAACTCCACATGTCTATCCGCTCCCAAAGGGAATGTACACTTTAATCATATTTAAAGGTAGCCCCCATGTTAACCTATGAGAGGGATAGGCCTTGCAATAGTGAAAACTGAATTTCACAGTATTTCACTGTCAGGACATATAAAACACATTACTATGGCCCTCATTACAACCCTGGCGGTAAATCCCGCTTCCACCGTGCTGAAGACCGCCAACATACTGTTGTGGCGGCAGAAATCTGCTACAGGTATTACGACCCATAGCTCAGAATCCGCCACACTACAGACAGCCACACAAGTACGCCACACGAAAGGTCAGTGATAAACTGGTGATACCAAAACCCACACCGTCACGCCAACAAGAATACACCCACACTATCACGAACCACGAATCAACACGGCGGTCTTTCAACCGCGGTAATCCATTGGCAGTACACACCGCCGCGCTCAAAATACACACACATTTACAAAACACAACTACATTGGACAATTCGAAATGCACACACCTGATACACATAAACACACCACACCCACACACCCAATCCAATATAAAGCACACACCCACATTAACCACAAACCTTTACAACCAAATATTTGAAAGAAGGCCAGAGAGAGAAATTAGCTAACACAACACCAGCATCCACAGACACACAACACCATCACTTATACAACATCCACGCACCTCAAACAACACCCACCCACACATCCCCTCACACATCACAACAGACAGCACCTCACACATCACCCACACCACATCACGGCACCTCAAAGACACCCCAGGTTTACTGAGGAGGAGCTCAGGGTCATGGTGAAGGAAATCATCCGAGTAGAGCCACAGCTATTCGGATCACAGGTACAGCAGACATACGTTGCAAGAAAAATGGGGCTATGGAGGAGAATTGTCGACAGGGTCAACGCAGTGGGACAGCATCTAAGAACACGGGATGACATCAGGAAAAGGTGGAACGACCTATGGGGGAAGGCACGTTCCATGGTATCCAGACACCAGATTGCTGTACAGAAGACTGGCGGTGGAACCCCACCTCCTCCCCCACAACTAACAACATGGGAGGAGCAAATCTTGGCAATAATGCATCCTGAGGGCCTCGCAGGAGTAGCAGGAGGACTGGACTCTGGTAAGTCATATTTTACTAGTATATTCCTCCAACCCCACCTGCATGCCATCACATACTACCACCCCTACCCTCACCCCATCACACCATCAACTCCATATGTCCCACTATCACAACCCACACATCTCAATACCAAGGCCCTGCATGCAACACCTATGCATGGACCACCATCACCAAAGCATGTCCAGTACAGAAACCCACACAGACCCCAAACCAACTATCACAAAAGGGCTAACACAATGACGCAAACACAGCAGTAGAGGGTACCTCACCCAATGCACAAAATGGCAAACACAGATACTAAAATTATGCATTTACACCCCAACAGGACCCATACCCAACGTCACCGGACAGGAGATGCCAGACATATCCAGTCCCCCCACCAGAAGAGGCCCACAGTGATGACAGCAGCTCTGCACGCCTGGATCAAGATAACCAGCCCGGCCCATCAGGGACCTCGGGACAGTCGGTTCCCCTGACACAGTCCCAAACCACCACAGAGGCTCCCCGCTCAGGAAACACCAGCACAGCACTCACCCAACGGGCCCATCCCTGTGTCCCCAGGACACGTCAATCAGCAGTGTGTCCACCACTACAGGGACCCCAGGCAAACCCACCAACCCAAGGCAATCAGGGACCTGGGGTCAGTGGCAGTGGGCACACAGTTCAGGGGACAGAGGCACAAGATAACAGGGAAGCTGGGAGGACTGAGGTGAGATGGGGGAGGACAGGCCCAGGGAACCCACTCTTCACGAGGCACTCTCCAACATCATGGGAGCATACCACCATTCCCAGGAGACCATGGGCACGGTACTGGCCAGGTTTCAGGGAACCCAGAGGCTGCAGGAGTAACACTATCTGAGGATCAGGGAGGACTTGAAGTCAATCAACACCACCCTGGTCACCATTGCATGGGTGCAAGCAGACCTTGTCAACACCATGAGGGACACATTGGCACAGAAACGGGCCCCTGACACTAGCCTGGACGATGAACAGCCCTCCACCTCTGCCGATGCTAGTGGACAGGAGGTACCGCCACAGGACCAACAGGCCACCAGCACCCCACCCCCTGAAGAAGGAAAACCAGCCCGCAAAAGGTCCCTGAGATCCAGGAACAAGACAGAGAACATTGCCAAGACCCCCGCCAGGAAATAAGACCCTCCTGAATGTCACCCTTTTGTCCCACTTTGTCATCATGTCCACCTTAAACTGCCATAGCTCCACTTCCTATGCCCCATTGGACAATGCACCTGTGAGACCAAGAGACTGGACTCTGCCATGGACATTCCTCCACAATCACCCCAGCCCATTTCACACACACCTCTACTTATTTGCACAGAAATAAACACCCTTGAATCACAAAACAATCTGGAGTCAGTCTGTGCTTTCACAAATGTGTAATTGCAAAATCTCTGGAATATAGCAATGTCAATGTACTTGTTCACATACCAATGTTACACAGTTGTAGGCCAGGAGTAAACATAGCAAAGGGCACAAATTGGGACCCAGATCTGTGAAATGGAAAGCAAAAGTGACAAGTCAGGGTCCATACACAGAGTGAAAACGGCAGACTTATGCTAGCTCCTACAATAGTATGAGATGTGGGAAGCAGTTCCATCTTCTTACCTGTGTCTCAATAGAAGTATTGCATGATGATGTTGTTTTGGTTGTCTACATCTTCTTCTTCTGCCTCCTCTTCTTCACTGTCCACAGGCTCCACAGCTGCCAGAAGACCAACATCAGGCTCTTCCTCCTGCAGAAAAAGCACCTGGCGTTGCAAAGCCTGGTTGTGCAACATACAGCAGGCCACGATGATCTGGCACACCTTCTTTGGTGAGTAGTATAGGGATCCACCTGTAAGATGGAGGCACCGGAATCTGGCCTTCAGGAGGCCGAAGGTGCGCTCGATTATCCTCCTAGTTCACCTATGTGCCTCATTGTAGCGTTCCTCTGCCCTTGTCCTGGGATTCCTCACTGGGGTCAGTAGCCATGACAGGTTAGGGTAACCAGAGTCACCTGCAAATATCGAGGGACAACTGTTAGACATCCTCCAAACATTAGGGAATCTCCCATACCCAGACACCAAATGAAACTGTGTGGGGACTTTAGGCTCACCTATTAGTCACACACTGTGCCTCTGGAGTTGCCCCATCACATAAGGGATGCTGCTATTTCTCAAAATGTAAGCGTCATGCACTGAGCCAGGATACTTGGCATTCACATGGGAGATGTACTGGTCTGCCAAACACACCATCTGCACATTCATTGAATGGTAGCTTTTCCGGTTTCTGTACACCTGTTCATTCCTGCGGGGGGGACAAATGCCACATCTGTACCATCAATGGCACCAATGATGTTGGGGATATTTCCCAGGGCATAAAAGTCACCTTTCACTGCCCTGCATGTGTTTCAGTTGCAGGGGGGGGACAAATGCCACATGTGTACCATCAATGGCACCAATGATGTTGGGGATATGTCCCAGGGCATAAAAATCACCTTTCACTGCCCTGCATGTGTTTCAGCAGGGCAGACAACACTCTGGACAACATGTTAGAGAACATTGGTTGGGACATCCCTGATGCCATGGCCATTGTTGTTTGAAAAGACCCACTGGCCAGGAAATAGAGTACAGACAGGACCTGCACTAGAGGGAGTATTGCTGTGGGATGGCGGATAGCTGAAATCAGGTCTGGCTCCAACTGGGCAGACAGTTCCTGGACTGTTGCACGATCAAGTCTGTAAATGATAATTATGTGTCTCTCTTCCATTGTCGACAGGTCCACCAGGGGTCTGTACACCGGAGGATGCCGCCATCTCATCACCTGCCCCAGAGGACGTGCCCTATGGAGAACGGTGAGCAGAGGGTCATACAACACTTAGGTATAACAATGTTTTTTTGCAAAAACGTTACAATTTCTCCATGTGCCTTTGTCTGTCCGTATTCCTGGCCTAAATAGCTGTGACGCAGTTATTTGGCCTGTCATGTGGCCTCCTGAAATGGCGGCTGCCTGACCTGTAAGGTGGGACAAGGGGAAATGAGGTAACTGCGGTGGTGTTGTACACCGTCGCGGTAGGCGGTCGAAGACCGCAGCACAATTCAGCATTGGTTAACATTGGGCCTTAAGGGTTCCAGGAGCCAATGACGATGTACGCCGGCAGTGGCGGTACGCACTGCCGCGGACGTGGCTGCCATTTTTTAACTGTTCACCTGAAACCTGACCTTCAACAGGAAACGACCTACACTGCAAGTGCGGCTGTGACCTGTGTCTGGAAGCGACGATGGCTACAGTGTCTAGGGAAAGGGCCCCTGCCTTCACTTCGGAGGAGTTGGAACAACTAGTTGATGGGGTCCTCCCCCAGTACCCGCAACTGTACGGTCCTCCAGACAAACAGGTGAGTACACTGTGAGCCTGGTGGATGGCACATGATTGTATGGAGTGTCGTGGATGGAAGAGGGAGGGGAGGGGGACAGGCCAGCATGTGAGGATAGTGTGTGTGTATGTATGTCTGGGCCAGGGTGGGAGGTTTTTAGGCAATGCGTGAGAAGGACTGTACGGGATAGTAACAGCCATTCTTACTTCACTTTTCCTCTAGGTCAGCGCCCACCAGAAGAAGGGTATATGGCGTGCCATCGACAAGGAAGTGGAGACCCTGGGGGTCTACCATAGACAGAGCACCCACTGCCAGAAAAGATGGGAGGACCTGCGCCGCTGGAGCAAGAAGACGGCGGAGGCCCAGCTGGGGATGGCCTCCCAACGTGGAAGGGGTGCCCATCGCACCATGAACCCCCTGATGTACCGGATCCTGGCGGTGGCATATCCGGAGCTGGATGAGCACTTGAGGGCATCACAGCAGCCACAAGGGGGTGAGTACACTCTCATTCAGCTGACTCTGCGCGCTTGACGAGGTGTCTGGGTGGGGATGGTGGCCTGTGGGTTCCCCTAGGTAAGGGCATACACGCAAAGGTAGATCCATTGTTTTGCAGCCTCATTCCCAGTCCAACCCCAAAAGTGGTATTTGTCTTCTACACCTAGTCAGGCTCCCATGCAGGGCCAGCTGTGCATGAAATAGGTTTAGACAGAGTCCCCCTTGGGCATGTGCTTTTCCCCTGTACTGTTAGTGCATGGCTTAGTGCATAGGGCTGCTCCCTGTGTGTTGTGTCCGCCAACAGTAGTGGTGTTGCATGCACCCACCATGTGTCTCTTCTGTCTCCCCCCCCTTTTTGTTTTGTCACCCTATTCTTGCGTGCATTAGCATCATCTCGCGGAGGAGCGGTGGCACTGGAGCAGGAGGGAGTTGCATCCTACATGGCCCTAGAGGGTGAAGTAACAGAGTCTGAAGGCACCAGTGGGACAGAGGGCGAGAGGAGCTCCACGACGGGGACAGGAGTATATACCAGCGACAGCGACTCCTCCTCTGACGGGAGCTCCCTTGCAGTGGGGGCACCTCTGTGCCCACCCCATTAACAGGTACAGCCGCCACCCCCCCCACCAGCACCGCCCTCCCAGCAGCCCCTCTGCGTGTGTCCCGTGCCCGCTCACCCAGGAGGGTGGGCATCTCCTTCGCCCCAGGCACCTCAGCCCCTGCCCCAGTCATTTTCTAATATAATACTGCAGGCGACGGATTGTATTATCTTTACCGCACCTCCATTTCAAATTACAATGGGTCAATAGCTGATCAAATATCTATATGACTGACTGTTTAACAATTTTCTTGAACATTGTTTACTACAGATGCCTTGAGAAAGCCCTGGCCTACGCGCCTTTTGGGGCGAAACACGTGTTGGCTGGCCTAATTTACATTCCCTTGGACCTATGAGTATCTACACTTCGTTTATGCTTTTTTGCCTCTTTCAAATAATAAATTGATCTTGGAGCAACACTGACACTGATGTAAGCCTTGCTTGATGTAAACCCATTGTCCTTATAAAGGATCCGGAGAAGAATAATCATACTTATTTAGTGGGCACCTCACCGCCATTTGACTTACGTTTCTCTTTTGGAGGACTAGGGTCCATTGTCCTCTGGTGAAGTCCCAATGCAACTAAAAGGCATTCACACACAGGGAGTCTTGTGGTTTTCTGGACCCCCTTTTTGTTTTTTGAGTCCCTGCCCCAGTCAGCCCTGCTGCCCTCAGTGAGGAGGCTATTGACCTCCTGAGATCCCTCATTGTTGGGCAATCTACCATTTTGAATGCCATCCAGGTTGTTGAGAGGCATTTGCAGCAAACAAATGCATACCTGGAGGGCATTCATTCTGGCCAGGCGGCCCAACTGAGCTCATTTCAGGCTCTGGCCTCAGCACTGATGGCAGCCATTGTACCTGTGTCAAGCCTCCCCCCTCCAACTTCCTCCATCCAGACCCATTCCCCTGTACCTCAGCCTATCCCAAGCACACCATCAGACCAGTATGCACACTCATCAACACACAAGAGTGGACATGACAAATATAAGCACCACACATCCCAAAGGCACTCACACAAGAACCATACCCATGCAGACACAGCAACATCCACTGCCTCCACTGTGTCCCCCTCCTCCTCCTTCCTCCCTGTCTCGTCTCCACTCACAGCTGCATGCACTACATCCTCAGCCACTACCTCCATCACCAGCACGCCCATCACCACACAGCGCTCACGTGCACTCACCACCCCCACTACCATTCACACATCCTGTGTCCTCTCCCAGTGTGTCTGTAAGCCCTCCTCCCAAAGTACACAAACGCAGGCATACACCCACCCAGCATCATCCCCAGTGGGCAGCCGTCCGAGGCTGCAGGAGACGTCCTGCTGTGTCCCTCAACAGGTGCAGACACATGCACCACCACCAGCACCTCCACCACAGACACCACCGCAAGCACCGCCACCAGCCCCGCGACGTGCTCAGACAGTGCCACCACAGCTGACATGGCAATCATCCCCAGTGGGCAGCCATCCGAGGCTGCAGGAGATGTCTTGGACCCTGCCCAGCGTCCATGAGGCATGACTCAGCACTGTTTGTACCTGCAGGTGGCAGGCGAAGTCGCAGCAGGGTGGAGTGTGTCTCTGCCTCCATGGCGTATCATGCCACCTGTTCCCAGGCAATCTCGTGGCACACACACCCATGTGAGGGAATGGGACCTGCCACACTGCATGTGAAGCACTCTGGGCACAAAGCCCCCTCCAGAACCAGTGGAGAATCACATCCACTACCTCAGTCCTTGGCAGGATGAAGCACTCTGGGCACAAAGCCCCCTCCAGAACCAGTGGAGAAAGACATCCACTACCTCATTCCTTGGCAGGATGAAGCACTCTGGGCACAAAGCCCCCTCCAGGACTAGTGGAGAGATACATCCACTTCCTCAGTCCTTGGCAGGATGAAGCACTCTGGGCACAAAGCCCCCTCCAGAACCAGTGGAGAATCACATCCACTACCTCAGTCCTTGGCAGGATGAGGCACTCTGGGCACAAAGCCCCCTCCAGAACCAGTGGAGAAAGACATCCACTACCTCAGTCCTTGGCGGGATGAAGCACTCTGGGCACAAAGCCCCCTCCAGAACCAGTGGAGACTGACATCCACTTGTGAGACTGTGGCTTTGCACTCCCCGGGATAGAGCAGTGGGCAAACCACCCACTGGAAAGACTTGTGAGACTGTGGCTTTGCACTCCCCAGGATAGAGCAGTGGGCAAACCACCCACTGGAAAGACTTGTGAGACTGTGGCTTTGCGCTCCCCAGGATACAGCAGTGGGCATGGAGCCCCCTGGTGGATCAGTGGCATCGTGTGTTCACCCGGTTGAGGTGTCCCCCTCCCACTCCCCACGAGGTCCCTGTTTCATTTCGATCTGATGCCTCTGCAGTGTTCTCTCCGTTTCGAGTCAGGTATCTTGTGTGGGCCTTGCCCATGCATTTTGGGACACTGATCCACGGATGATGTTTGAGTAATATCTGGACTTGTGTAGTTGGTGTACATATTTGTATATACTGATTTTTGAACTTGCACTATCTGATTTTTCTTGATTACAATTGTTACAATAATTTCCTTTTGTCCTTGCGTTCTTCCAGGGGGCGAGGGGGTGTATATGTAATGTTGCTGCATGTATTTGTGTGTATGGTGTTGTGGGTGAGTGTGGCGGTGGGGGTATTGCGTGTGTGTGTCACTCTCTTTTACCTCCCACCCTCCCCTGTGTTGTAGGTGCAGTACTCACCGTGGTCGTCGACGGCGTCTTTCCTGCTCCTGATACAGAAGGAGGAAGACCAGCATGGGCAGGACGTGTAGTTCGGGCTCCATGGCGTCCTGGTTCCTCATTGGGCGGCGAGAGGTGAGTGGTTTCCCTTCTATGTACTGTTTCTACCGTGCTTTTGATAGCGTTGGTACCGCCCCTGAAAAGGTGGTGGATAGGCCTCTTGTAATAGTGTGGGTGGTACTTTGTCCTCCGCCTGTCTGTTGGCGGTTACTGCCACGGTGTTTGTTTCTACCGCTGTGGCGGTCGGAGTGTTAAAGTGGCTGTCTATGTTGGCGGTTTCCGCCATGGTTGTGATTCCATTTTTTTCTGCCGGGCTGTTGACGGTATTACCACTGCTTTATCACCGACCGCCAGGGTTGTAATGAGGGCCTATATGTCCTACCTTTACCACACACTGCACCCTGCCTTTGGGGCTACCTGGGGCCTACCTTAGGGGTGCCTTGCATGTAAGAAAAGGGAAGGTTTAGGCCTGGCAAGTGGGCACACCTGCCAAGTCGAATTTACAGTTACAAAACTACACACACAGACATTGCAGTGGCAGGTTTGAGACATGATTAAAGGGCTACTAATTTGGGTGACACAACCAGTGCTGCAGGCCCACTAGTAGCATCTGATTTACAGGCCCTGGGCACCTCTAGTGCACTATACTAGGGACTTACTAGTAAAACAAATATGCCAATCATGGATAAGCCAATTACATACACATTTGGTATAGGAGCACTTGCACTTTAGCACCGGTTAGCAGTGGTAAAGTGCCCAGATTAACAAAAACAGCAAAAACAGAGTCCAGCACACATCAACAATCTGGGAAACAGAGGCAAAAAGTTAAGGGAGACCACGCCAAGGATAAAAAGAGTAACAATGACTTTAAGGTGTAACAGTGATATTCTTAGAAGGACGCTCATGCTAAACATCAACAGGAATCTCCTTCCCAGGGCCCCATGAGTTTTTCTAGTTGTTTCTAGAAATCACAAGTAAGAAGGTAAGGTTGGATGTGCGGTCCACATCGTCTCTGCAAAGCCATGTCACAGGTTTATAAAGTACAGTCCACATCAAGCCTGACACAGAAGTAGGACAGCAGAGGCAAACGGGCCTCCAGAGACTTTAGAGAGTGAAGAAGGTAACTTTTAAAAGGTACTTTTTCTTTAATATTTCTTGAAAATTTGAATGTAGGTTTGAATTGGATTTTAATTAACTATTAAAAATAGTTATTTAATAATTGTTCTATATGTTTCCTAACAGAAATTAGCACTTTTAATGTAACTATTTATCTGTGTTTTTCTGTGGCTCGGACAGCCTTGCTACAATGTAAGTAGTTGCTGGGTCGTTTTCACTTTAAGGATATGTTTTACATTGAGCTCCTACATGTCTTTCTTTTAAATACTATTCATGCTGCCTTGTGGGCAATAAGGCCTACATAGAGGTGACTCGTAAACACTGAAAAGGAAGGTTTTGACCTGTCAATACGGGTTACTTTGACAGGTCAAATTTGCAGTTTAAAATTCCAACATCCAGGTTACAAATGGTAGGCTTGCAGTCACGTCTGCACTGTCAATTTAGTGGTTTGAACAATGGGTGCTGAAGTCCACTAGTGATATTTAACTTACAGGCCCTTGTTATCCTTTGAGCCGTATACTAGGGACTTAAAGGAAAAGTTAAGTATACCAATTATGTATATTCCAATTTGACCAGGTTTAAGGGGGGGGGGGCACTGGCATTTTACTACTGGTTAGCAAGGTTAAAGTGCAAAGAGTTCTACAACCAGCAAAAATAAAAAGTCTAGCAAATAGTGAAAAATCCAAGGTAAGCACAAAGAAAATGTGGATTTCATATAGTTGCTATTTATGTGATGGTACTACAAAATAGATAGAATTTGGACATTTTGTTGGCAAACGAATGTGGAGCGTGTTGTGTAATTAAGGTCCAGCAGTGTTGTATGTTTGTGCCTGATAACTGCATTGAAATTAACAACAAAATGAACAGTTTACCTGATATTGCAAGTGAAGCTAAAATCTTGGGAGAGACTGGTGTTTGAGAAACAGTTGATCCATGGTTCAGTTAGACTACAACGGTTTGGAAAGGGAATTTGAAAGATTGATGCATGTTTTAGTGATGGCGGTGGTGAGTTACTAAAGAAAATACACCATTTGTAATATTAACAATGCGTATAATCGGGAAATTCTAATGTTAATATTTGTAGGAGTTATTTGTTTTAAGGGAGGTTTAAAATGTGATTGTGAGAAGAAAAAGACAACGACCAGAAGAAAAAAGAGAGAAGATATTGAACTTGATAATCTCATGGTCACAGTTTATGTTTAAATGATAGACTCAAAGAAGCTGAAATGATTCATGAAGTGTTGTAATGTAGTGTAAAATTATTGTGGTGATGATTCAGAAATCATAATGGGGAAAGTGTGAATGTGTGTTTAAGTAATAAAAATAATGCTTTACCTGAATGTGCTTTACTCAGGCTTCAGTTAACTTAACTAGGCTAAAGTCACTCTACATTGACAGTGAAAGGTAAATGTGTTTTTTTTTAAATACATGAATGAGTTTGCTATGTGCATGTTTCCATTCAGTGTCTTTCCATTTCAGAAAATAAGAAAAACTGAATTAATTCTAAATTGATGTTTATTTGTTGAGCTGAAATGTATTACCTTGTGCTCCTCGAGAATTAATCCAGGTGCAAGTTTTTCTACATTCAAGGCTCTCTTCCCGGGTCTTCTCTAAGCAGATTTACTGTCTATTGTGCTAATTGATTGCACAAAAGTTATTTCCTTAATTTTCTATGCACATCTTATTATAATTGTGCATGAAAGTATGTGCTCCAAAATGTTTATTTTTGATGTATCATAGTTTCTTGAAAAACTACTGTTTTATTTGAATGAACCTCTATTAGTATGTTATTGGCTCTTTGGCCAAACCTGATCCCTTCGCTTGGGTCACTTACCAGCAACTACTGCCAGCAAGCTCAGTTCCTCTGCTAGGGCTGAGGAGCTTTGCCCCCCGCAGCAGCAGCAGCTGCAAACCTTTTACTATAAAATTATACTATGTTTATTATCATTTTAAAGTAAAAGTCGCAGGGTCATGGGCTATGGCTGAGTCAGAGGGGAGTGCATAGCACTCCCCCTCAGTCCGCATGTATGTTTGGCCGGCCGTCTTGAGCCGGCCAAACATACATGTGCACGGGGCTCTCTCCAACCCGGCATTGTGTTGCCGGGTTGGAGAGAGCAGCCAGGGACTTTCACTCTGCCTCAGGAGACCCTGGCTGGGTGCTTCGGCCAATCCGAATGCTCCTGTCATGCTGCTAGCAGCATGACAGAAGCGTTCGGGTTGGCCACAGGACAGGCTAGGAACCTGTACTTGCAGCTGCAGCTGAGGAGTGGTGCGGTGGCAGCAGCAAGAAAGGTACTTTTTTTAAAAAAAGTATTAATTAATCCCCCCTGCACGTGCTACCCCACCATTTCAAAGCACTGCAAGACATTCCTGTGTGTTAGGCCTTTTTGTGTCCCCTTCCTTCATGCGTCTTCTGTAAATCATCCAGGCCTTTTATTCCACCAAGCATTTCCCTGGTGTGCTGGAGCACTTGGAGGCCAGTTTTGAGAGGACAGGGCCGCTCCTGGTGACTGTCAATTTCCTCAGCGCCTCTGGCTTTACTGCAGAAGGTAGCTTTAACAGAGACAATTAGAGGAAGGGGGAGAAGTTACAGTCAAAGTGATCAGAGAGGGAATGAAGGAGGGAGAACTGATGGATGGAAAGTGAAAGACTGCTTGAGGAGATGAAGGGACGGTGTCTGGTTTGGGGTTTTTGTCAGGGCTGCTTTTGGTTCCTCAATTCGGTCCCGATGTCATCTCAGTTTGTCTATGGCAGACTCCTAGCAGAGCCACAGACTGCTTGCGGGTTGTGGCAGACGACCAAGTACAGTAAACTGGGTACTTATCCGAGGCGTCCCTCATGGCCAATAAAGGAAATCCCACATTAAAAAGAACATACCTCCTTCGCTGTCAACCAGTTTCTTGACTATCCCTGTGTAGATACCAGCTGCCGAAAGACTGTCTAAAGGAGGCACTGCCTACAAAGCGCTCCAGTTTAGCATTGAAAAAGGCACACACTCTTTAAAATAGACCTGAGAAGTGTTACAACTGGAATGATATGCAGTGTCAGTCTGCGAGTCTACCGGTGAGTAACAGGGAATGCTAAGCTATCCTGTGTTTCATTGTCTTGTGCACTGCGAGCAAGGAATGCGCATCTCACGAGTCAATATAGTAGAAAATAAAGACTGTCCATACATCGGGGCTTGGTTAAAAACGTAAGCGATAGTACGAGGCCGACGCCTTAATTATGTTTAGCCATATTTTGGTTTCCAACTTCATTCTGGCACAGGGACCCGTTCAATGCATTAGTGGGGGTGCGTGCTGTGTACCGTATTTTCACCCACATAGTTAAGGCCCGTTTAACACGATAGAAATAATAAAACATGGCAAATGTGTTTCCTTAGCTAGCAGCCTAACCGTTATTCTTTGTGTAAACAGGCAGATGTTCACTTCCCACCAATCAGTTCGACTGCCTCTCCCATCCCCCACATCTCCCGCCTACACGGAAACACACACAATGCACCTCTGCCTGCATTTGCAGCCGCGGTGCCCCCGTTTTTCACTGAACCCAACTGTTTACATCTACATATCGAAATGAACATAAAAACAGCACCCGCTGTATTGCACGGGAGATATTACTGTATGCATGAAAGCACAAAAAGCTATTATAAAAAGGGGGCTACTCCCTCCACCCCCGCCCCTCCTGAGAAACCCTCCCTCCCTGCAATGATTTACACACAGGCGAAGGGCTGTGTCTGAGCGCGCTTCGCAGTGCAGGAGGCAGCGACGCCGCTAGCTTGGAATGGTTGGGTGCTCGGTGGCGCGCCTTTACTAGCGAGGAGGATCCTCGCATCTCTACGGGCCGCCTGATGCCGGTCCATGGAATCAGCGGGCCGCAGGCTCCCTGGCCGCGGCGGGCCCTGGTTGGGGCAGCTGTTGCTGGGAGAGAAGCGTCGCCGCCGCTCCTGCGACAAGAGAGGACCAGGCTAGCGCTAGCGGCGCAAGCTGGCGCACTGCGCATGCGTACTCCCAGTCGCTGACTATTCCCATCCAAGGTACCTAGGAAGGGGGAAAATCAGCATTTTATTGAAAGAAGAGGCTACAGGGGGAAAATAACACCCTTGACAGGATATCGAGTGCCAACAGGTAGGAGTACGTGCTATTAGCAAAGGCTTCGTGTGTGTGCGAGTCTGTCTGTGGGTGGATACAGTTTATTAAGTTAAGCTTATTTAACATTTTCCTGTCCTTGCTTTTAATAATAAACTGAATAAAGGGCATAGACAGACAATGCATCCTCGCTGTGTTCTGCGTATTGCACTGTTCATGTCTCTAGACCATTGTATGACCAAGACAGAGGCTGCTGCATTCCGCACAAAAATGGGAAACACATAGCGAGACATGTTCTTTTGGCAGAAGCAGGCATTGCACATTCAAAACGTACACCCATACACGTCAATATCGCTATGTCGCACGCTGTACACCGACGGAAATTAATACCACACACCCTAACGTTGAATGACTGAAAGACAAAACACGTAACGTTTTTCATTTTAGCATGTAATGGACAAAAAGTGCTGTAGCTACATCTACTTGGTGATGAATAATGGAGAATGATCAGTAATGTGGCAATCATCGGTGCTTTTCTTCTGGTCGAATACAGGAAATTTAGCATTCAGTGCATCGAACTGCAAACACAAAGAGCACTGTGCATACATTAGAGCTATGATTTCATCCGACAGAGATACAATTATGATGACTAATTTTGCATTTAATACGTGCATATAAGGTATACTACCCCTCCAGAATCTTGTTTCACAGGCGACATCGATCTTAACGCGGATAATAACAACGTTCTTATGTATAAGATCTGCACCAAAACAAGGGAGATATGTTTTTCAACCACGGCAGATGTCCATTGGAAATAGCCAGATCATGTTTAAAAAAAGACAGCCATAAACATGCTTCCCAGACATTAAACGTAAAGTAACAGTATGTGTGTGATTGATGTGCCGTGGTGGATTACGTTAAAACACATACAATCTGCAGGCTTTCTTTGGGTGTGAGCCGAATCAACACAGCAGCTGCCTTTGAAAAACAGTTACACGTTGTACAGCAGGAATACATATATTAAGGGCTGTGATATTTTCAGCGACAAGGGCTTCTTTTTTTAAGGTACGCATGGTTAATTTATGAGTAGCCACAGATTAATAACGTGCAGTATCATATGAAAGCAAACAGGGCATTCACAAGTGTTCTGCAAATGTCCCTATTATATTGCCCTTTGATGGCAAAAATAAGTTTTTCCGTTCAGAACCATTTTTGTGAGTTTTGCGTTCTAATTGCATGCACATCGAAGTCAAGCTTAGCTACCACTGATAGTGGTTTTGCACATTCAACTTTTATCCCAAATTAAAATGATGCTAACCTTTTTTGGGGATAATTTGCTACGTATTTCTTTTTTAAATTTGACTTTGTTTTTTTTTTCAGATCTTTTGACAGCATGTCACATCAAAAGGAGAAGCAAGCAGGATGTATTACTAGACACCATATACGTGCTTTGCGTGGATTACATTTTCATTAAAATGTATGGATCTACCGCTGTTTTGCCATTATATATAGACCATGAGACTTGACTAAAGCAATATCCTAATCATCCATCCATCTATGGCGAACTACAGCCATGCAGCTGACAACATTTTGCAAAACCTCTCTCCTCTGACAGCCTTTCTAAAACTGACTTCACTGGGTTTCATTATAGGAGTCAGCGTGGTGGGTAACCTCCTGATCTCCATTTTGCTAGTAAAAGATAAGACCCTGCACAGAGCTCCTTACTACTTCCTGCTGGATCTTTGCTGCTCGGATATTCTCAGATCTGCAATTTGTTTCCCTTTTGTATTCACCTCTGTGAAAAATGGCTCCACCTGGACGTATGGAACCCTCACTTGCAAGGTGATTGCTTTTCTGGGAGTGCTGTCTTGTTTCCACACTGCTTTTATGCTGTTCTGCATAAGCGTCACCAGGTACTTAGCCATAGCCCACCACCGGTTTTACACCAAACGGCTAACCTTTTGGACTTGTTTGGCTGTGATCTGTATGGTATGGACACTTTCTGTTGCAATGGCCTTCCCCCCAGTGCTAGACGTGGGTACCTATTCCTTCATCCGGGAAGAGGATCAGTGCACTTTTCAGCATCGTTCCTTCAGGGCTAACGATTCTTTGGGATTTATGCTACTTCTTGCCCTCATTCTATTAGCCACACAGCTTGTCTACCTCAAGCTGATATTTTTTGTTCATGACCGCAGGAAAATGAAGCCGGTGCAGTTTGTAGCAGCAGTGAGCCAGAACTGGACTTTCCACGGTCCGGGAGCAAGTGGGCAAGCAGCTGCTAACTGGCTGGCTGGATTTGGAAGAGGCCCCACGCCACCCACTTTACTGGGGATAAGGCAGAATGCGAACACGACTGGTAGGAGAAGGCTTCTGGTCTTAGATGAATTCAAAATGGAAAAGCGAATAAGTAGAATGTTCTATATAATGACTTTCCTCTTTCTGACCTTGTGGGGCCCTTATTTGGTAGCCTGTTACTGGAGAGTGTTTGCAAGAGGGCCAGTGGTACCAGGCGGATTTCTGACAGCTGCTGTCTGGATGAGTTTTGCCCAAGCTGGAATCAATTCTTTTGTCTGCATTTTCTCCAACCGGGAGCTGAGGCGCTGTTTCAGCACAACCCTTCTTTACTGCAGAAAATCCAGGTTACCAAGGGAACCTTACTGTGTTATATGAGGGAGCCTCTGCAAGCTTTAGCCTTGTGAAACACTACCATTCTCTGCAAAGCACTTGTGGCCTCTAGCCATGTCTTGAGAAGAAAATCAGGAATGGGATGTCAGCGGTTGTATGAATTTGGGCAACATTGTGCAGTATTTTGCAATAGCTCACCAGTAATCCTAATTTAAACCTAAAAGTGTTCCTGCTGGCCAGCGGTGAAGGTTTGTAATTAAGAACAAAGGACTGAAGCACTGCTCTGAATTCTATGTGGCTGAAAGCTGAATGTTAAATGTAGAAGTTTTGAGGTAGCAGTGCGCATTACTATGTGTGATCACTACATGAAAGTGAGATCATCAGAAAGGTTATCATTGGACAATTTATTAAATTGTTATGAGGTACATGTGCTGACAAAACTGATGTTTGAGATTTGATGAATCTTCAAGCATTTGATACGATTTATTGTTTTGCAAAGACTGAACATTGGGAATTTTAAGTACTGTAACCGATTAAGGACAATGCCGTTCATTATTGGGAAACCATAATTACAGAGATCTGTTTGCCTTGTGAGTACATCCTGGGGGAGCATTCCAAAGTCATATTTTTGGTTAAATTAGGAGTTTACTTTTTGACTATAATTTCTACGCAGCAGTTTCTTTGACAGCAGATTTATTACATCTTACCTGTACTATGTGTTTTTGCTGATTTGGAATACCGTTTATTTGACTTTTATTTAAAGATTAATACCTAGATATCAGTCTAATAGGCAACACAATATCCAGTTTGCAACAGTTTCAGATTTGCATATTGATTCATTTTGCTAGTACAGAATACATAACATGTTGCCTTAAAGGGGTTATCTAGTTTCTTCCATGTTGTTCAGCCTTGGACCAATGAAGCAAGGACGACTGAATCAGACACTCTGGTCTGGCATTAGGGAGTGCATGAAAGATCACGTGATGCTCTCTTTCCCTTTACTCCCGTGATTCCTAAAACCAGTATGCACATCACTTGGATGCTCTGTTTTCTAGGTGTGCTGCCCCTCCTAGTTTATTCTGATAAACGCAGGCAGTTGATGTATGTTTATACTTTAAGACAGCTGTCATGGGGAGACCGGAGCCTTAGTATGATATCTTGCACAATTTGTGAAGCATTTATTCTACTGAAGGCACAGTCTTGTTTATACTTTCTGCACATTTGGTGTATTGATTGTTTTAAATTATTTAAGTTTTAACTTGTAAATCATATAATATAATTTCTAGTATTTTAGAAATACACTAGAGTTTGTGAGTCTTTCATTCTTTAAAGATACAGATGTGTGTGAATTTCAATATAAAGTTGCATTTGCCAAAATTTACCTGTGTAGCCTGTTAATTTTCTTGGAATAAAATTTTGCATTTTTCCAGTTATACCACTAACACTTTTCTGATTTGTCTCGTGCGCTAGTATGAACAAGTGTGAATGCAGCCTTTTTGGGTAATTGGGTGCACCCAAAAATGCATAAACAAGTGGAAGTGGCACCAATAGTATTAATGCTAAGTTTATAACAACCACCTACATATACATTTAACTTTGCGAGTGAAAGCTGAAGGTGCACTATGACACGAGGTGCATATTATAATACAGTATGATATCATGTTAGCTGGCATTCAGACCATGAGTATTTGGTGCGATGAAGTTAGCATCTGCCGCTGTTTATGAATTTAAAATATGCGAGCAAAGGTCATGAAGCTATGTACAGTTGAGTGAATTTTGAGGATGGGTATAGGTCTATATTTTGTGTGATTTGACTTTGTGTTTCAATTCACATATTTTACATTCCTTGTGTGCTTACCGTTTTACTGTAGAGACACAAACTTGAAGAATAACCAAAATACTGCACATCAGGTCTTCCACAATAGCCATAAATGCCTTCTAGATCATATTCATTCTTGTATTTCGTAAGAATGGGACTAAAATGCCTTTAGGGAAAATCTACCCAGAAGAAGGGAAAAGACTGTCATCATGAAGGTGCTGCATTATTAAGCAGTGTAGAATATGGGGGAACTAATTTAATTCTCGGCTCTAGCAATGGTACTGGGGGAACCTGTGGAGGCAGGGAGCTCCTCAGTAGGGAACTCTAACTCACTGGTGTGGTCCAGCACCTCCAGTTTACCTGGTATTTTCACACAAGCACAAGTCTGAACTCTAGAAGTTTATGTTCTACTGTAAGATCTGCTTATGGAAGAGGCTATAGAGATAGGCAAGTATAGGTTCTTTTCTAAATACTTAAAAGGTGGAGACGAGGGGGGTGAAATGAATCACTTCTGCTGTTTGGGCCATATCAGTACTCTAAAGGCAGGGTTAATGGGACTGAGGGGGTGCTGTTGGACAGCATTGATGCTCTGAAGTTCTGGACTAGTTGTACTTTCTTGATTGTAGGGGAAGGGGTGGTACTCCATGGTACAGAATATTGTAGTATTTAATTTAGGAAAACATTAGGTCACAAAAACACAGCCACCAGGTCTAGACCAGTTGCAATGTTATTATTTGTGCTCAGAGGGGGTGGTAATCCATGCTACAGGATATTGTAGTATTTCATTGGAGATAAACATTAAGTCACAAACACACATACACCATCAGTGAAACATGACAAAGTAGAATTTCCCCAACAAATGTTGAGTAACAGTTGTAGGTTCTGGGGCCTTGTCAAGCTGAAGTGTGAAGAAGTGGTGTTGATGGATATCTTATGTCATCAACTTTTGAAATTCGAAAATAAGATTTGAGGGGAATCAAATTAGTAAGGGTCTATTGTTAGGAGAGGATCTTTTCAAAGATTACACTTTTACATTAGCCTGTTTCTTTGGAATTGAGGCACATCCAGTTGTGATGAACCTGCTTTGATATTTTCTCAAATTTCGAAAGAAATTTAGATTTTGTCCTAAAATATAAGATTTGCACTATAAAGGAAACATAGATCTGGGCATAATTGACGTGCACAAGATTTGAGATCAGCACTTCTGATGTGAGAGGCAAATTTCTTTACCTAGCACCAGATATGTGACATGCCTAGCAGGAGAGGCTGATTGGATGGGCTAAGATGAGCCTACTGCTGGCCCCTTGACATTGGTTCTATAAAATATATACACAATTAGGAGAAGGATGATTAGCTCCTGAGATTTAAGATATGCTATTGGTCAGAATTTCATGTTTGATTGTCAAAACCTAGGTACTGTATGGTGCCCCAATCAGACATATTTAGTATGTCTTCTCCACTGGATACAAGGCCGATTCACTATGTTTTTGAATATGAACCCAGATTATAGGTCTTGAAAGTGGCCATTAGTTTCATGGTGCATACTTGGTTCAGTAGATGGTTATATAACAATAATACATGTTTTTTGCTGAAAAAAGCCTGTTGAACATTAAAATGATGATGCTACTTCTGAGACTTTACATAGCTGAAGTGTTAACGTTTGCCTTCTTCCAGACCGCTTCCAAGAAATGAAAAAGAACAGAAATTGGTCCAAGTGATAATACTATACCTAATGTGTTATAGACCTGACGGATTTCAAGATGTGCTGTCATTTATTTTTTTCAGTGCTAATCAAAATCTGTATACATTTAAATATATTTAAGGTAAGATACAGAGAATGGCTCATTCTGTTTCAAGAAAATGTTTTGATTCTTTTGTGACACAAATTCATGTTTTATCAAAGTGTACTCAATAGATCAATCAGAATTAATCACATCCGAATCAGTATTAACGGAAGCATCAAATCGTTTTCACCTATATGGTGCTCCCTTGTAAGACACCTACAAATAATTGGGTAACACAGTTGCCATTGTGCAAGCTGATTTCTTTTAGAAAGGGGTATTTCCAGAAGCCCCACAGCGTGATCACATAATAAACCTGACATTAAGCTTCAGGGGTTAGATTTTAAAACATAATTGGCGTTTGTGACATAAACATTAAGACACTATTACTACAAGGAAGGTGGTGCTTGTAGGTTTTTGTTCAGTTTGAGTGCTTTATTCAATGAGGTACATGCAAAGTGTTTTAATTGAGGAGGTATAGAGAGCAGTTTAAATCACACATGGCTCGTGTTTCAGTGGAAACCAATGTCATTCATTTTAGAGAATTGTATGTGAATGTGTGTGGTTTTCCATCTTGAGAAACCTCTGAAGTCTGAATTATGACCCATTTTGTATAACACATATGTGTGCTTATATAATATCTAGATAAAAATGCCACAGATGTACTACATAATTTACCATTAATTGCTACAGAGCTCATGGTGCAAAGCTCAAAGAGCATCCGCCAGAACTGCACCCTCCTAATCCATTTAAGAACAACGTTTGATATCCTTTCCCTTTAAAGAAATACCAAAATCTACCTATTCGCAAGATATCTTAACTAAGAACTTTCAAGCTAAGTTACTCCACTTCTTGTACTAAAACCTTACAAGTCTTTATATATAAACTACAACTTTGAATCTTAACGAGCCCCGAAGGTATGTAGCATTAGCAGATGTTATATTAGTGATACTCCACATGATCTCCTATTTCTCCTTACCTCTTCCCGGCCCTCATTGCTGATCTCCTTAACTGTTTAGTAAATTTAGGAAAGTAGTTGTTGTAAGCTAATCATGTACAAGCAGTTAATGTTACAAATCAAAAGCTCTAATACCAACTGATGAAGTGGTGGTAAAAAAAAACAGTATACGTAAATAAAAATAAAAAAAAGCGTATGCATTGCCACACAATCCATGGAGTGCTACTGCTTAATGTGGCCCTGCTTTTCCAGAGGCCTTGCCTCAAGCTAGAATAACAGAAATAACTTTAATTTTGCCTACTTAAATCATAAGCCAGTTTTGAGTATTTATCAGGAATATACTCCTTTTAGTAATGCAAAGTTACCTGTAATGCAAGGTTACAACCAGCCGCCCCAATACAGAAAAGCAAGCAGGGATGGGTGCTGTCCACTTTTGTTGGTGAGGTTCCATCTTTGCAACTGGCCGTTATTGCCACATGGACAAGTACCAATAAAATAAATCATACCCCGTGACTCTTCTGGTAGTGGAATCTCTTGTAGTAATTAATATACAGTAAATAGAAGGCAGTCAAAAGCTGCCTCTAATTATATCAGGTTTTTGCTGCTCTAATCTTGGGTGGTTTTGTTCAGAAATACAGGTTGTTTTCCATGACCTTAGTCCAAGTGAGTTAACACTTGGTGACACTGCCGATCTCTGAGGAGAGGGCTGTATAAGAGGTCTTGGGTTAAACCTCCCTCCACTGAGATCAGTGATCATCAGTGGCACGTCCCTATTGAGTTGGCAGAAATCACATCTTGCTGTACTGCCTAACAAAAGGCTAGTTTTTTACTGCTTTGGCTGAGGGCGAATGCATTGTTTTGTAATCCCTTTCCAGGCACCATTCCTTCTGGATGGAACATGAAATACCTGCTTTGCTGGAAACATACTGAAATAAGGACCAGAATGCTTCTTTGGCACCACATTGTCAAACAAGAAAAAAACAAATATTTAAGGTCATCAAAACTGGTTTGCTGGAGGTTAATTAAAAAAAGCACTCTTTGCTTACAATCATTTGAAATTTAAGCACTTGCAATACTTAGCTACACCAACACTTTTTATATTTTATTTTATTGGGGTCTTAATAATATCCTCTTCCGGGACGTTTCTAACCTCATTAGAAACTTCCTCTTGGTTGTTGTGGGACCTTTATGACTAATTAAGCTCCTGTCATATCTATAGCGCTTGAAGCCACGTATGCTAGTGGCATGATATGCAGATATACTCACCCAGCTATGTTACTCTCAAATGTACCTGCCATGTTTTCACGTCGTTTAGCTGAAAAAATAATGTAAGTGATGGGCCCATGCTTCTTGAAGTATAAGGGAGTGCACAATTTCGATTTTTTATACGAGGGGATGCTTACTTTTATAAGTGCACCTGGAAATACTCCCTCCTGAAGAGGAGTGTTGATAACGATAAGCAAAGGAATGAGTCAGCTCAGAGTACCAAGACTCACTTTCAGTATGGAAGCCGAGCATGGTGATTATTAGGTGGAGTGGCTTACTTTTGTTTCAAATTCTGTTATTGCTAGCTGTTCCACAGAGACTGGCATCTGTACGAATTGGAGGAGGTAACTATATATTATTTCAGGCTTTTGTCGCTGGACAATTTGATCGTAAAGTACACTTTTAGGATAGAATTTTCTTATGTCATTATATCTTTTGACAGAGCAAGAGTTTGTTTTTTAATCGTCTGAAATTATGTATGTCACGTGCTTTATTTTAATTTTTCAAATGGCTGCTTTTTGAATTAATCCTTTTTTTATTGGGGGCAGCATTCACCATCGACGGAAAGCTGGAAAATGACACACAGTAGTAATTTTATCTTAGAATAGCACACTACGCGACTTAACTATAAAGTAAATATGGATTGCAGATACCATACATGCGTACAGAAAAACATATTTAACAATTGATTTTTGTCTTACGGCATTCTCCAACGAGGTAAGACCTGACATATCTGGGAGCATAGAAATCGATGATTTGGCTCACAACACTGCAGAAAAAGGTCACGTTGACGTAATGAGAATAAGTAAAATGGATGCTGAAGCACCAAAGCAATATGTTTTCAGAGACAGTTCCTCAATGTGAGACAATGTCGTTTTATTTGGGAACATACTTGTCCATGCATTCTGTTAAACTCTGGTAACATGCCCCTCCATTTGCTATTTCGAACTCAATAAGCACATGGATTTGCTTTCTTATGTTCTTGCAGACTCTGTCTGACATATTTCCAGTGGTTATCATAAAATAATGCACCCATCCCGCAAAATGCAGTGAGAGACTGGCGTGACTCCTGTACATGACAGATATTTGTAGGCTTTATGCTGAATGGGCGGCCCTGAAGGGTGGAGCCACCCCTGACCATCAGAAGCGGCAAGCAGGCCTGAACTGCCCATTTTTTAGGTTGCAGCCTACCAGATAGCTTGTCTCGTCTGCTAAATACATCTTGGGGACTTTCAGAAAGTTGACCTAGTAATGCATTCCGCTTGTTGATTACCATTGGCTTTGTGGTTTGTAACTCACACTTTCTGGCTTTCCATTTGCTGGCTTTATTTGCTTTAGGCTCACCAGGTTCAGTTTGTCCCTCCCATTGCCAAACCGTGATTTCGGTATTCTTCCACAAGCTCGCTTTCTGAAAGCAGGCTTCTAATCTCGTTCTTATCTTGTCACGTTTGCTGTGCTTTTAAAGACCAAGGTCAAATGTCAGATGCTGTCTTCCAAGGGCGCTTGTTTACTTTTCCTTCTATAACTACAGAGTAATTAATGTAACAATCTTGCTGGATACTGGGGATACGAAAGTGTTTTTTGCTTAGCACATGAAAAGATTTGAATGACCTGTGTAAGTATTGCAGAATATATTAGAATTGTGAACGCACAAATGAAGCACATATTTTGTTATTTCTGAAGCGTGTTCGAAACAAGTACTTTAATTTGATCAAAACAAATCATTAAACTAGGTGATGCAATTTCCACACATTTTCGTCTGTGCACAGTATAGGTTTATTTGTAAAATTGGATGTTTATCCAAATGTAATGGTCATTTCTATTGAAAATGTGTTGTCTGTAACGGCAATGTGCAGTGCTTAATTTGTAAATAAAAACGTGCTGGTGTCCAAAGCCCTCCTCTTAAACATGTGGCTGCTGAAATTCAATATGCAAACTCGGAATACTGAGGCAGCGCGATTCTGAAGTCATCTCGGCCCTCTTAATCCATTTACAGCCACTCCCTGCTCCTTCAGCTCACTTGTGCTGCTTTTTGCTTTCTCCCCTTGTGACGCCTTTTTCGTTTTTCTCTTTCTCTACCTTTCCCAAATGTGTCTTTTGCTCGCAGTAAATACTTGAGGCACAAAAATAAGTGCCGGCCCTCAAAAATAAGTGCTGGTGCCCTGCACCGGAAACAACAAGTACAAATTAAGCACTGGCAGTGTGCTACCACACCATGAATGCTCCGCTTTACACCACTCCACTCTACTCTGCACCACTATACACCACTGAACTCTACCCTGCACCAATCCACTCTACGCCACTTCACGCTATGCCTGTATATTCTACCATGGACCACTGTACTCTATGCCAATGCAGTCTTCCCCACCCTGTTCTACACTACTGCACTCTTCACCACTGCACTCTACAAGATTCCAGTCTAGGTCACACCAATTTACTCTGCACAGCTCCACCCTACGCCGCTGATTCTACGCCACTCTGCAACACTGCACCACTGCACTCTATGCCAATACACTCTATGCAAATGCACTTAACTCTGTAACACTCAACTCTATGCCCTTGCACTGTACCCCAGTCCACTGTACGCCACTCTAATGTATTCTGCACCACTGCACCCTATGCCACTGCACTCTACACCAGTTTACTCTATGGCATTACATTCAATGCCACTCTATGCAACTGCACTATACTCTGCACCACTCCACTCTACACCTCTTCACTCTACTCTGAAACAATCTAAGCCACTGCACTCTATGCCATTGTACTCTACTCTGGGCCACTCCAATCTATGCCACTACACTCTACTACCCTCTTCACTATTCTACTCTACAACACTCCTCATCACTCTCCTCTATGCCACTAACGTTTAGCCATGCTAAACAGCAGCCCCGCTGGTGAACAAATGGCTGAAACACATTGGCAAAGCTAATAACTCTTGCATAGGCAAAACATATTGACGTTGCCAATGCTTGTTTCTACCGGGCATTTTCTCAGGGGGCTGGAGCCAATAAAGGCTGATTTTTAAGGCAAGGGGCTGCTTTTTCCAACTAATTCCACAGAATCATGGGTGCTTCAGGAAAGAAAGAGAGAGGCAGCAGAGATGAGAGAAAATGAGAGAGATATGAGAGAGGAAGAAGGGAGCTGAGGTGGTTTGAACTTCTGTGCCAGGGCTACTTCCGGTGCCCCGCCCGACCTTGGCTGCAGGGCCCTGTGTTATGTCCCACCCTATTGCACTCTGCCCAGACCAGCAGCAATATACTTACAGTGAATGGAACTATTAAAGCAGAAAGAAACTGGTTGGAAAAAGGACAAAATCCGTCCCGAAATCCCTGTGATTGTAGGGTGGTGTAAGTGAGCAATTCAGTTGTTACCATCATCAGCAGCCTCAATCTCTTTGAAGAGCGGATCCTGTACTGAAGATTTCTAAGTAAATGAAGGCCAGATCACTCTGATTCCTACTGCCACGGCGTGGTAAGGAGCATAGAAAAAGTGGCCTTCAGCAGTGGAATCTAAATTAAGTCAATTCCAGCTGAAAAGATGGAGGTTAAAAGGCTTACTGGAAAGAGCCATTAATGTAATTTTGCCCAAGTGACCATCATTTACTTCTTTCACTCATTTTCCGACACGGACACGATTCGTTGAACGCGTGTTTTTATTTAGTTTTGTCTTTAAGACATACTTGCTACAAAGAGCACGCAAGATATGCTAAACAATATGCAAAACGTGGCTGCTCAGCGATTTAAGAACTATTGAAGAGAGTTCGGGTGGCGAGCGAGGCATTCTGCCTAGTATTTTGAGGCTTTCGTTTGATCTTTTTGTCAGCAGGCCTTTTCTTTCATTTGGCCTTTACATTTGTTGAATATTGCCATATTTCGAAAACAAAGCGTAAGAGACTGCTTCCTCAACTTCCCAATCTACCAAAATACAAACTTGGTCACATTGTGGTTACAAATGCAGAAGCAAGGATATGGTTACTTTGGCAAGCTGTACCTTTTTTCCACACTAATCAGGAAACGGGTGAACTAGATGGAAGCGACGACAGTCTTCGACTGTCATAACATAGCGTGTTTTATTGTGCCTTTGTGGTTGGTTGTTGACTTTAATGCACTTGGCATCTAGAATTATATATTCAACTATGCGTCACGGTGTTCTTGTTTGGTAGCTCCGGTGTGGTGAAGGTGTTGTGTTGCTTTAAAGCTGAATAGCTGGAAATGCCATTCGATAATTTTGGGGAGGTGGAAAACTGATATAATCCATGAATAATTCAGGAGCATTCTTCAAAGTGACGGTCTTATTCTCTCTGTTTCGTTCAAGCCTTTGAAATTAGCAGTTATTTGTGTATTTTCTTTATACTTTTTGATATGTCATGAGACATAAAAGTGTGCAAATTGTTTCTGAATTAAGTGTATTTCACCTTAGTTTTTTGCCCGTTTATGAATTCAGCGAATTCTGCCATTGTACGGATTTTGTGTTTATTTTTAGTTTGATTTCATTGATTCCATGATTTCTTTGTGTTATGACTTTTCCCATTTCAACTCAGCACTTTATTTTTATATAAATCTGAAGGACTCTTAATATGTTTATTAGTGCTGGAGCTGGCAAATGTCTCCCAGTGTGTGACTAGAGTTAACTGAACCCCTACCAACTAAAAAATAAAATGTATATGTTTTTCTGCCGTGGTACCTGTTTTCAGAAATGCACTTAGTGATCATTTTAATGCGGTAACTTCAAGCTTTTACATTGTTGACTACTCTCTCAAAATAATGCTTTGCCGCTTCTCTGCTTTCATCAAAAGCATTGCCCATTTCTGATTTTGAACACTGCACGCCGTTACCTATTGCTGAAAATGAAGTGGTACACAAGAACACAGAGGAATGAATCAATTCATTGCTCTGTTTGGATACAGTATGAATCATTATTTTAAGGGCGCCTCAGACACAACTGCTTTATCTCAGTGTTTTGGGCCGTGAGGAGGGAAGCCCCCGTGGCATGAGCCTTTTTAGGACATTGTGCTTGCTCACTAGCCTTGCCTTTCATGCATGAATTCATTGGCTTTGATTGGAATAAGCCTACTGCTGGAAATATCCGCGATTAAGCGTGAGCAGAACAGGGAGGGGTGGGACTTTAGTAGTGAGACCAATTAATTAGGTCTAGAAACGCTTCGTGCATTTTAACAATCAGCCTATTTGTTTTGTCTTATTGGCATTTTAAACATCTGCTGTATTCTAGCATTTGCACAGCATGGTTAATATATGCTCTTTTTATCCGCAGCCGCGTCCTCCTGATGTCATCCTCTGTGTTGCCATGTCCCCATAAATCCTCAGATGATGATGTTGGTGAAAGTTTCATCGGCCTAATATGCCCTTGTCCGTGTTTAGCGTGCCAACTCAGGCTCCGCCTCACTCCAGGTCGTCACAGACACTCACCAGTTCGGAATTTTGCACCTACACATCACTGATCTCAGGTGTGTTAGTCTAATTAGTTCAGTAGAAGCGAAGCCAGAGTACCTCAAATAAAATGCATTAGGCCATCACACAAAGGTCCAGGAGTGGAAACAGTGTCATTAATGACCTAGAGGCAGGTGGTTACCCTGGTGTCAGCAGTACAGGACTTACTCTATCCTCTCCCGCATGGCTGCAATAGCAGTACTTCAATAACTGCCAAGTGGCCCTTGCCATGTGAGACCCTGTCAGCCACACAACACGTTGCATTTTGGTACGTGCACTTTCACTTTTAACATTATAAGCATGGGGTCAAGACTCACAGCCTGAACTTGCTATTGGTTAAAAAGCTAGTACTGGCTGATTATGCCACATATGACTTTGGCGTCTCTGTAGCTATTTATTTCCAAACCTAAATTGTGCCTACCCAGATACTAAACAACAGGTTTTATCCAGCAGATAATTAATAGAGCTAGATATGTACGATCAAACGATACCAGCCCTGTTTAACCTCCATTGCTTACTAGGAATAGAGATTGTGAAATACCCTGATCAAGGGAGGCAGCGGGGTTTGGTGGTGATGCTCCAATGAGCATCCTTCATGTAATCATGTTTGTTGCAGTAGAAATGTATTAGGTATCGATGAATACGAATTCCGTAGAATTATATTAGAAAATTGTAGAGAGAGAGTTCTATTATGGTGTTGACTGAGGGAATGACAAACAGGCCCAGATTAAACACAATTTGGAGTGATATACAGTATTTATCATACCTGATTAAATCGATACTACTTGGCTGGGAATTTATTAGGTGTGATACATTTCATCTATCATCAGTTTTGCTGGCCGTTTCCCCCCCCCCAGTACATTTCAACAGATTTGACCTGCCGAAATTTACGGAGGAGATGCAAACTTTCTCGTACCAAGCAAACTTTCTCATACCAAGCAATTACCGGTGTGGTAAACTTCATCCCAGTGCAAACCAGTGTTTGTGCAGGGATCACAATGACCTGTGTCACTTGCAATTATGGGGTTAGGGCCAGATGTATGAAAGCCTTTTCCTGGTCACAAACAGCTCATTGAGCCATTTGCGACTGGGAAAAAAGGCTTTTCCCCATGCAGCAATCCTATTCAGCAAATCGGTATGCTGTTACTGACTCGCAAAATAGCTTTACGATTTTAGGAATTCCCATCCTCGTAGCAGGTCGCAGAGGGGTGTAAGATTATTTCGCGACCGTGAATGCAGTCGCAAAACAATTCCAGTTACCACCAATTTCAAGTTGGTGGTAATCCATTCGTAGACGGAAGGAGTTCCCCTTTTTCAGAGCAGCTAGTGGCCCCACGGTCCACTGCCATCTCTGAAAAAATGAAAAGAAAAAGTTTCATGTTTTTGTTTGAAATGCATCCCGTTTTCCTTTACGTGCTGCATTTTAAAAAAAACTGCTTTATATAAAAAGCAGTCACAGACATGGTGGTCTACTGTCCCCAGCAGGCCACCATCCCTGTGAGTGCGGCCATTCCCAGTGGGGTCACAAATTGCGATCTACCTCATGAATATTAATGATGTAGGTCATTTGCGACCCCATTGGGAATCACTAAATGTGTCTGAGACACATTTGTACATTCCATTTGGAGAGTCTAATTGCGGTTTGCAATGAATCGCAATTGGAGACTCTCAAAATGGAATGTTCGTACATCTGGCCTCTAGACTCTTTATTTTGATAGAGAATCATCTTCATTTTGCAGTTATCCTGAATCCAGTGTTTTGCCGAATAGTTAGGTGTTCATCAGCTGGGATAGGCAAACAATTGTACCAGATAACCAGAAGGGGTGGATAAAGTCATACATGCACATCAGCATTTGTTTTCCCTTGAGGACTCTGTCCCACTAAAGAGGGAAGGCACTTTATCAGCAAATTATATTTTAGTCAGCTAAAGCAACTACACCCAATTCTAAATAGGACTGCACATTGAACATAAAGGGAATACCTATCTTTAAAAGATGAGGGACCAGGGTGTTGTAGAAAAAGGAAACAGAAATGAAGGCCAAAACTAAAACCCTGCAGGAGGTGACGGGGTGCAATATTTAATTAAAAACATTTCAGACTAGTTAACGAGCCAATGAGGATACTGTTCAGACAAACGTTCACTAAGCAATATAAAAGTGTATTAGACAGTCTTTGAAAAATAAAACAATAATATCCTCATGACATACAAAATAGTCAAAGGGTAAACATGAATCAAGTATGAGACTAAAATAATATTCTAGTGAGTCTCTATGATTATGGGGCAGTGAGAAATCTTTAAAAGTGATTAGACATCTTTAGAGGATACTTAGCAGATAGATGGTTTCGTGCTGAGCCCCGGAGGGAGAACTTTTGCCAGCTACGAACAGTGGCTGGATCCAGTGGACAATGTTACTTTTGGATTTTGGTGTTCAAGCATACACAAGGATGATATGTTGACTGTGCACCAGGTTTGACTCCTAGTTAATTTCTAGGTTCAGATGCAAGTATTTCTCTGGGATTCTTTTAACTGTGTTCAAGTTGTACGGACCAATCGACACACAACAATTTTCTAAAATGTGTTGTGTCTTGACACCCATGAGACATCACGACAAGTTCTCAGTCTTTGTTCTCCACAGGGCTCTCAAGGTAGGGGTGAGGGAAACAAGTTTTACTGTCTGGAGGAGGTCATTCTTCAGTCATCTAATAACGTATGTCAGAATATTGACAAAAAAATACATCCTCCAAAAATATAGTTTACAGAATATTAGCTGCAAAGTTATAGTGAAGGTAAGTTTATAGCAGTAAGTATACCTTTAGTATTATGAACTCCACTTCTATGTATCTTGAAGCTATGTGGTATACTACTAGAATTCAAATATGATACAATATCATGTAATTCCCACAGGAAACTGCAGTTTGCCGGCCTGCACCTAATTGCCGGTGGTGCATGGAAAGGTCTATAGCAACTTAGATGTATTTTATTATGTTCTTGTACTTGTCAATAGTACCAAATGGAATTGTTTTATTAAATGTTAAATATTAGAAGTAATTGCTGCAAATGAGGAAGTTTGCAGCATATTGTGTTTCTCAAGCAGTATAAATAGTGTTACAGAATGGTGCCTTTTAGATTGATAAAGGCTGTTGAACAGCTGAAACATCTTTCTTTTATTTCTGGAGTTACCTGATCTCTCTCTTATTGCGGGAGTTTCTGTGAGTATGTTTAAAATGTGAGCCTAACTGTAATGTACCTGTAACCTCTGGCTTTTTAAGTGAATTTCTATGTTTTTTATGATTCTATTTCCTGACTATGACGTCCCAGTAATCTTTGGTCTTTTCAGTGAATTTCTATGGTTTTTTAAAGTAAAGTAATTTTAATTACTATACGTTAATCCAACCACTGCCGCTGGCCAGAGGGCCTGACCTCTGGTCAGGCCTTGTAGCCAATCCCTATAACCACCCAACCCCGCAACACGCAGACCATGCTTACTTTTTTTTTAAATTCATGTCAAAATGTGCAAATATTCACAAATTTCACTGTGAATTTTAAAAAAGTGTTTTTTTGCAGGGGCAATACCTAGGGTACCCTTGCACCAAGGCTAGGGGTTAGAGTAAACATTCACTGCTGCCCTTTCTTTTTTTTCATTTGTCTTTAGGACTCACCTGAAGCTGAGTCTCAAAATGGCTGCCAACACTTCCTGGCTGAAGTGTTGCCAGCCAATCAGATCTCTGCATGAGTTTGGGAGGATTTGTGAAGCATTCGCACCCACAGATACACAAATATGGTTTTCCTTTAATATTTCACTTACACCAAATAAGAACAAGCATTTGCAATGCAATAGGTCTTGCATTTGCTTGAGTTAATACTATTGGCGTTGTAAATGCATAACTGAACTTTTCTTGCCACATAAACTGGTCAACACAGCTGCATAATTTGGTCCTCTCTGCCACATAATTTCAGTGGCCCTGCGTATAACTAGAGAACTTCCACTCACCTTCTTCCTCTATTTGCAGCAAAAATTGAAAATATTGCCATTATTTCTTATATTGTTTTATATTATTATTTCGGGGCCCCCCCAACATCGAGCTGGAGCCCACTCTGCACGCAAGCGGAATCTCAACAGCCAGCTAATAAATGAAAGTAATTAGTAAGCAGAACCACAAAGGGTCAGTGAACATTGGGCACTTTCCTTTCCCTTCTGCACCTTTCTCTCCCAATAGCTGAACTTTAGTCCATGGAAAGTGTGGTGCAACTAATACTGCCGTATGCAGCTTGTGTAGCTCATGACAGTCATGAGTGTGGATAAACACCAGACCTGCACACTAATGCTGGGCTTGAAATAAAGCCACGGCATGCATCAAGGTTCAGAGAACAGACAGATCCGCACAAGCAACTGTCACCCAGGCTAACAAGATAAAATAAACTGGTGTCCCAGATGTACTGTAATAAACATAAACCTAAAACATCCCTAAAGATTGCTAAAACCACAAAAATACACTATAAAACGGTTGCCATCTTCGCGTAGACTAGCTTTTCCAAAACAAGATTTCAGTCAGGTCGGATGCAGAGCAGCACAATTTTACACTAAGTTAACAGGGATAGACCGTCTTAGGGCCTAGGACTCAGAGCTAAAAAATGTACACATCCTTATCACAAAGTGTCCCATTTGGTACACGGGTGTTAACAATGACAGGTATCCATGCTAATAATAGAACTGTGCTGTCAGCGGGTAGGAGACAACGCTTAAACATTGGTCTACTATACACTTAGCTTCAATAATTCAAGTCTTCCACAGAATGTAAGGAATAAGGACACATGCATTTTTGTGTGTGAGATAGAGATGTGCAAACAGATCCTCAACAGTCCCTTCATGTGATAACGTGGAATGTCGTCCCCTAGCCTCTGTTCCTCCTTTGTTTATAAATATCCTACAAACCATTTGCTCCGGTAAACGTGACCTTGAAATGCCAGCACTCACAGTTACAACCTGTGAGAATTACACATTTCACGTGATATAAGGACACTGTAGTTAATCTTTTTATGCCCAAGGCTGAGCCCACGTTAACGCCAGGGTTGCTAGAACTAGAAAAGGCAATACACCCCAATCGGTATGGGCGCTAGAGTTATGACCAAATGGGACCTGCAGTTGTTGCATATGAGGGGGCATTATCCCGTATTAGTCTCTAATTAAAAAGTTCCCTTTAATGTGACCTATTGTCTATCAGACTGGAAATAAATAACTCTTTACGGTAATTTTGAAAATGAGCCAAGGAACACAGTATGAACGGGTATGTGTAGGAAGGCAAACCATTCCCTCCCACATCTATCGCTCCCACTCTTGGCTCTGAGCGCACATCCATGCCTTTCACTGCATTAATTCCCTTGAAAGCAGATTAAATGAGGCAGTGACCCCTCATAAGGCGTCCCTTTTCTTATGTAGAGATCACTACTATGCCTGTTTGAAACCACTGGCTGAACCTTGCTCTGCCCAGTCTAGTCTTCTGTTCCCTGCCCTTTGACACAGGGGAACTCACACTGCATGCATAAACACATACACACATACAGTGAATGCCTGAGGAAAGACAAATGGCATGCATTGTATCAAACACTGCAATACAGCAGGCCTCTCACCACCTCCCAATTTAATCTCCTTGACAAAAGGAGCTCAACACTGACCGGGGAAATGTTTATCACAGAAGAAAGCCCTGCCAAACTGGGTGACATTTCCGAATGTGGAACTTACCTTTCATCGCTCGAATATTAACAAAGAAATGTCCAATGCCTGCCTCCTTTGCCGTCCTCGTCCATTACTGTTTCTCATTGCAGCGCACACGCAGATCAGGAATCGTGCATGCGCAGGAGTAGTAGACAAAGAGCCTGTGAAAACTATGCACGCATGATCCTGTCTACAATGTGAAAGTTGTATAAATTGAACACGCTGCACAGAAGGAATGCGCCTGATCAGCCTAGCACGCTTATATTGTAATGCCTGGAGAGTGAGCTGGGCAGAACAAAATAAAGTCACATGGTATCCCAAAGCAGAAGCCATGATTAAAGATGAAGCGCAGTGGCCGTGAAGTGGACACTGCGCTGATGTTAACCAAAAACTAACAGTGGGGTGTGTTCACAAAATAATAATTAATACTAAATTTAAAAAATGTCAGTGACATGGGAGGAGGTGGTAGGGGCTAATGCTTCAATAAAATGCAAGCAGCTATCAGTCTGAAACACCCGCTGTGTAATAGGAGTAACAAAGAAATAAAGTAGTCCCTCGAAGCAACAGATAAATAAACAAAGTAGAATTATACAGTAGTTGGCCCCTGCTCTGAAAGAGAAAAAAGGTGTACTATTACACAGGTGACTGACTAGGTGTTTTTATATTTTCCCTAGCATAGCTGGATCCCATATACTTCCAGATAATTTGAATTTCCGCACTCCCTCCTGTTCTTTTAATGGTGAGGTTGAGTCCGCCCAGGTGGCGTGTTCCTATCTGGGTGGGGCTAGGTGGTCATATGATGAAGCAAGACACTATATAGTGTGTGAGACCACCTAGTCTGTAAAGGAAACTTCCCTTTCCACATAACTTTAAACAGCACTCAATACGGTACTCATAGTGTGAGACTGAGGAGCCCTAGGTTAATCTTTTTCCAGCTGTTCCATCTTATAAGTGAACCCCATACTTTTTGTCTTTATGGTTCAGGTTTTAGGGAGACAGTATGGGGTGGTCTTCCTTCTCTCCCTGACTCTCTATTTGTGTTAAAAGAGAAAAAGGAGGGACAAAGGGGCAAAAATTACCACTAGCAACCAAGGATTTTTTAAAGGACACTATAACCAACAAATTAAATTGCTTTAAGCCCACAATATAAGTATACTTCAACGTATACAAGAGGTTGTATGCTTACACTAGACCTAAAACGGGTGCTGTCCGAAAAAAGAACTACCTTTCTGCGAAATTTGGTATAGTTTCATTCAACAGTTTGGGCTGTAGTCGTGTTTAAAACCTCTATAGGAATTAACATGGGAATCACACTTTTTTTTACCCCTCCTTTACCTGGGCTCCCACTTGTGGATATTACTGTGTCCCAGGAGAGGGCTCCCCAGGACAGTAAGTGAGGTTAACCTGGAGGATGGGGTCCCCGGGGCCACTAAAGGCTCAGAAAAGGAAGCTTCATCGTTTTAATTTAACTTACGGCCCTGGGGGATGGGGATCCCAGGGCCTTTTTAAGGTTCGGGGAGGGGGCTGCAAAGCCCCTCTTCCCTTATGAAATACATTTGGCTCCAGGGGATGGGGTCCCCAAAACCAAAAACAGATCAGGGATGGGGGTCTGCATGTACCCTCCCCTTAAGAAATACATTGGGTTCCCAGGGCCAAAGATGGCTCGGGAGGGGAGGCTGGCCCTCCCCCCCTTACAAGTACCCAGCTCCAGGGATGGTGTGTGTATATATGTATATTCTTGAAAAACCAAATGGTTACAGCGACTTTATAGTTAGGTTCTGAGTTTACTTGTACAAAACCTTACAAATTCACCAATTATAGTTATAGTTATTTCAAGTAACTATAAGTCGTGCCCTAAGGTAGCTATAACTCATGCACCGCCATTCACAGTTTTTTAATAAATAATTTCACCTCAAATGTTACAGTGATATTATCATTGATTTTATAAAAGATGTCACGTGTGCTGTAATATCTGGGTTAATTAGCAGTGCATGAAGGGGACTGTTATAGTTACCTTAGGGCACAAGTTATAATTTCTTGAAATAACTATAAATGGTGAATTGCTAAGGTTTTGCATGAGTAAATACAGAACCTAACTATAACATTTGGATTTTTATGTGAATTTCTATGGGTTTTTCAATTCTGTTTCTTAACTATAAAATTCCTGTAACCTTTGTTTTTTTCCAGTGAATTTCTATGTTTTTTTAATGTAAAGTCATTTTCATTACTATACATTCATCCACCCACCGCCTCGCACAGACTTTGGCCATGCATGGCAGCGGTTGGCCACAGGGCCTGGCCTGTTGCCAGTCCTGCAGCTAACCCCCCTAACCATTCAACCCTGAGAGAGAGAGAGAAAGAGAGAGAGAAAGGGAGAGATTGACAGCGAGAGAGCAAGTAGGCTTTGATGAATGATATACTTAGAATGAGATATTTCCTGACAAATTGAAAAGAAAAATATTTTTGTCAATTAAAAAAAGTGAGATTACCTTTCAGTATGTAACTTAAATATTTATAGTTGAAAAGAACCTAAAGCAGGAAATGATCACTGGCTCACCTAGACTAGAACCCTTAACCTCTAGTGCTCATGTCTGAGACCTTAATCTTCATGCCAGAGGTGTCTCTTTACTGTGCTGTGTCCAGAATTAGCTATGATCGAGGCCACTGGAATAATGCAAAGAGGAAAGGGCCAAATTATAGTTCAATGTTGAGTAAATTATGCGTCAAGAAAAGGCAAATATGGGGCATAATGCGGCACATTTTGGATTAATATAACTTCATTATTTCATCCTTTTTAAACTTGGTAGAAATGTCTGGGCCTTAGTTGCACCTCATTAGTACTAGTTTAGCATAGCAAGGTAGCAATAAGCAACAAGAAGGTGACCAATCCAGATTTGCAAGGGGCCTTCCATGCCGTGGCAACATGTGTCACTGCATTTGTAGTAACTTTTGAACCATTTGAGCTAGAAACAAATTTGTGTTTTTATAAAAATCTGCAGAGTATGTGGCAGAAGATGGATAATGTGGCAAATGTGGCAAATCTGTAATTATGCAAAAATTGTCGCAGCCGCACAATCACATAATTCCAGTGGCTCTGTCTATGACATTCAACCTCTAGATTTTGAGGGGAAAAATACTTCAATGTTCCATCACCAGGAATATTTAACAGTGAAAACACTAGAAAATAAACAGACACACTGCCAAGCGATACTAGAATTTGAATCTTCAGCTTACTGAGTGACAGCACAAGACCTTGACCATTAGGCCAAAAGTGACTCTGTTCTGCTCTTCATCCAAATATAACTATAACACACATACCAAACATCTTGCTAGTCTGACTCTGTGAAGTCATTGTATGGAGAGACCATTGCAATGACAATCTCCCTCTCTCTTCCATCACAGTGACAGGGCCACATCAAGGCCACAAGCTTCAAAGCCCCCATGGTCCTAGCTGGCTCCCCATCCTGCGGGAGCCAGCACTGCTCCCACAAGCAAGGAGTTTCTTTAAATAGCAGCTCTCTGCTTGTGGGAGCAATGTTTTCATCTGTTTCCCTGCACACATATTTGCTTGCAGGGAAACAGATGAAAACTCTGCTTTTTGCCAGCGGGAGCTGTTTGACAGCTCCTGCTGGCAGACAGCAGACTTTGTTTGCTTTTGCTTGGTGGGAGCTGTCAGCTCTGACCAAGCAAAAGCAAACAGCTATGTCCCAGGAGTGGGCACACCGGGACATAGTAGGAGCCGGCCCTGGGAGGTGGTGGTCCCCAAGACCATAATTAGCTCCTTGTGGGGGGCTACGTAGCTTGGCTTTGCCAGGGGAAGGTGGTGGTTCCCGGGGATGCAGGTAGGTGGCAGGGTGGCCCCCCACATTACATTTAATTTGAGTCCTGGGGAGGTGGGTCCCTCTGGGATCTCAGCACCAGAACTAAGGGGTTAGGATATCCCTAGCCTGGCCCCTCCTCTGTTTTTTTTTATCTCTGAAGCCAAGTCCCAAGATGTCTGCCAACACTTCGTGGTTGAAGTGTTGGCAGCCAATCAGAGTTCTGCATTTTTCTGCACACACTTGTCATTATTTGTGAATCCTTCGTGCCTCTGCATATTTATATTTAGTTTTCTTTTAATGTTGCAAAAAGTACTGAATGAATTTACGCCAAATAACAAAAAGCCTTCTTTCTGGACCAAGAGCTACTTTTTTGCCAAATTTGGTGTTATTCCATCCAGTGGTTCAGGCTGTAGTCGTGTGTAAAATCCCTATGGGAATTATAATGGGAAACACATGTTTTTTGACCCCCTCTTTTTCTTGGTCCCCACTTGATGGATCACCCAGAAACTTACCATGTACAACTAGATTCACTGGAACACTTTTTTTTGGAAAATTTAGAGAAGATTCATCAAACGGCGTAAGTAAAAAACGTTTTTTAAATGGAAACATGGTCCTAACTATAACCACCTAATGGTGATCGCTAATAGGTAAAATGTATATATATATATATATATATATATATATATATATATATATATATATATATATATACACAGAGAAATAAAATGTCAGCCAAATGATATCCCTAACCTGCCCACTTATATCTTTTTGTTTTTCAAACTTCAGGACACAGGACTACTGTTCTTGAGTCCTGTAATGGCTGCAGCACATTTTTTTCTCACATTGCTGTCAGACAATCAGAGGAGGTCTGACTCGAGCAGAAGCGAGCTGTCCCAAGGGTAAAAAAAACTCCCTGGGCCAATGAGAATGCTGTATTTTTAAATTGGCGCTCCCACAATATTCTCTAGAGACTCTCCCAGACCCAACCGTTCAGATATACAAATATTTTTGAAGCGTGTGGATGTAGCATTTCAGGGCCTTCCTTTTTCTCTGAACCCGCTTGTTAGATCCCCCAAAATGTTCCAGGAAGGAGCTGAAGTAAATTTACTTTTTTGTTTTTACATAGCTGAGGCTTGGGAAAGTAAGTATATATAAGTTACTCCAGATTCACCCTATTTAAGTCCACATCTAGGGACCCCATCAGGACAAAAAACATTTAAAAAAATGTTTCCCACGAAATGGGTGTGGATTTGCAAATGCACTGCAAAATGATTTTTTTTTTTTTTTTAATAAAAACAAGTGCAGTCTCCCAACCTTGTTTATAGTTTAGCCCTTGGGTGGGCCAGGCCCCGGGGGCATGACGTTAATTTAAAAAAACTCTCTTTTGAGCCTTGAGTACCAGAACCTTCCTGGGGCTTTATAGAAGAATCAGAGGTGGGCCACATGGAACCCTTCTATCTGGGTCTTCTGAGCCGCGGGGACCACCACCTCCCCAGAGCTGCATTTAAAAAAAGAAGAGGGACGAGCAGACCCCCCTCCTGGGGCTTTAATATGGCCTGGAAACAACGACCTTAATGGGGCTAGATTAACACATATCCCAGAGGGGCAGCGTGGACCCAAAGGACTCCGGGGACCACCACCTCCCCAGTGCAAAATACAATTTTAAAACTGGGAGGGGGTCACAAGTCCCCCCCAGGTCCTATACAGCCCCAGGGACCCCCACTTCCATGTAGCTGGCTCTTGCCAATTAAAGGAAAGGGGCAGCGTGGCCCCTCTCCTGGAGCCATTAATGGCCAGGGAAACCACCAGCTCCAAAGCCGGCTCCTGCTTTCCACCAAGATGCCCTTCCTCGTGAGATAGCTGTTTGCTTTTGGTTGGCAGGAGCTGTGACAGCTCTCGCCAAGTGAGAGCAAACCCTAACTCTGCTCCCAGCAAGCAGGAGCTGTCAAACTGCTCCCACTCTCTGTAAGCGGAGTTTTTATCTGTTTCCTTGCCCACTGATTACGGGCAGGTAAAAAGATGGAAGGTTTCTCCCACATGCAGGGAGCTGCATAATTAGAAGCTCCCCCATGCAGGAGCAATCTTGGGCTTTAGGCTTCCGCCACGGTCCCCATCTTCGCCTAATAGGCCCTGGGGCTAAGGGGTCCCCTGCACATTTTTTCAGTATAGCCCCGGGGAGGTGTTGGTCCCCCCAGCATGGTAAAGCCACAGGAGGAGGTGGTCCCTGGGGTTCAAAAGAGCCCACTGGAGGTGGGTCTGTGTGGCCCCCTTGAATATTCTAAGAAAGCCTCGTGGAGGTGGTGATGCCCGGGGCTCAAAAGAGCCCTTAAAGGGGGGCTCCGTTCGCCCCTCTCCTTTTTTTACAAATTGCCCCCCAGGCCTGGCCAACCCGGGGCCTATTCTGAACAAGCGCTGGAGACCATCTAGGGACCCCATCAGGACAAAAAACATTGAAATTTTTTTTCCCCACGAAATAGGTGTGAATTTGCAAATGCACTGCAAAATAAAAAAAATAAAAAAATTAAAATAAAAACAAGTGCAGTCTCCCAACCTTGTTTATAGTTTAGCCCTTGGGTGGGCCAGGCCCCGGGGGCATGACGTTAATTTAAAAAAGCTCTCTTTTGAGCCTTGAGTACCAGAACCTTCCTGGGGCTTTATAGAAAAATCAGAGGCGGGCCACACGGAACCCCTATATCTGGGTCTTCTGAGCCGCGGGGACCACCACCTCCCCAGAGCTGCATTTAAAAAAAGAAGAGGGACGAGCAGACCCCCCCTCCTGGGGCTTTAATATGGCCTGGAAACCACGACCTCAATGGGGCTAGATTAACAAATATCCCAGAGGGGCAGCGTGGACCCAAAGGACCCCGGGGACCACCACCTCCCCAGTGCAAAATACAATTTTAAAACTGGGAGGGGGTCACAAGTCCCCCCCAGGTCATATACAGCCCCAGGGACCCCCACTTCCATGTAGCTGGCTCTTGCCAATTAAAGGAAAGGGGCCGCGTGGCCCCTCTCCTAGAGCCATTAATGGCCAGGGAAACCACCAGCTCCAGTGCCGGCTCCTGCTTTCTCCCAAGATGCCCATCCTCGTGAGATAGCTGTTTGCTTTTGGTTGGCAGGAGCTGTGACAGCTCTCGCCAAGTGAGAGCAAACCTTAACTCTGCTCCCAGCAAGCAGGAGCTGTCAAACTGCTCCCACTCTCTGTAAGCGGAGTTTTTATCTGTTTCCTTGCCCACTGTAATACAGGCAGGTAAAAAGATGGAAGGTTGCTCCCACATGCAGGGAGCTGCATAATTAGAAGCTCCCCACATGCAGGAGCAATCTTGGGCTTTAGGCTTCCCCCACGGTCCCCATCTTTGCCTAATTGGCCCTGGGGCTAATGGGTCCCCTGCACATTTTTTCAGTATAGCCCCGGGGAGGTGTTGGTCCCCCCAGCATGGTAAAGCCACAGGAGGAGGTGGTCCCCGGGGTTCAGAAGAGCCCACTGGAGGTGGGTCTGTGTGGTCCCCTTGAATATTCTAAGAAAGCCTCGTGGAGGTGGTGATGCCCAGGGCTCAAAAGAGCCCTGAAAGGGAGGCTCCGTTCGCCACTCTCCTTTTTTTACCAATTGCCCCCCAGACCTGGCCAACCGGGGGCCTATTCTGAACAAGCGCTGGAGACCATGCTTTTTTTTTAAATATTTTTTTTTACATTTTTTGCAGTGGACTCACAAATCTACTGCACCTTTGCTGCAATTATTTAAAACAAATGCTTTTTTGCTCTGGCAGGATCCCAGGGAGACCCCAGCACTAAGGATAGGGGGTTATGGAATTCCTCCCCTGCCCGGGCAGGCCCTGCAGGCCAGGCCCTGCTGTGCACTGCCAAGGGCTGTGCTTGGCACAGGGTTGGGTGCTTATACAGGGCTTAAAGTGGGCCGACCCACTCCGCGCACAACCAAAGGCCATGCGTGGCGTGGGGTTGGGTAAATATACGGGATAGGATGCAGGCCTGACACAGGCCAGGCCCTGCAGCCAGCCCCCATAGTGCAAGGTTAGGTGCTTATAGGGGATTTGCTGCAGGGCCTGTGGCAAGGCTCTGCAGCAACCCCCGCCATGCAGGGCCAAGGGAGTTTGGTGCTTACAGGTAGTTAAGCTGCATTCTATTTCCGAACTTTAACCTCCCTGTAACCTTTTGTCTTTTCAGTGGACCACATGGGTCAAACTGCATCGGTGCAGTTGTAATTCTTTCATTTAAATAAATATTCTTCATCAGTTCAGAGTGTGACCTACTTTTTTTTCTATGACAATTGGATTGGGCATGGCAGCCTACTTCCGAATGCCCACACCTGCTCTTGAGCACGCCGCCTTTGACTGCATTGCTGGAAACTACACGCACACACACACACACATATGTATGTATATATATATATATATATATATATATATATATATATACACACACACACACACATATATATAGATACACACACATATATATATACATATATATACGTATACATATATATATATATATATTTATATATATATAAACAACATACTCCAATAAAAGAGATGCGCCTTTTCGCCAAATTTGCAGCATTAAGAGGCACCTTATTCATCAATTTCCGACATGAAAATCAAGCATTCTCTCCGTTCCTGACGCGTTTCGGCTTCCATATAAGCCTTAATCATAGGTGCTCAATTTGTCAGATTTAAAAAACAAACAACTTGTAAACTGGCCACCCTTATATCCTGTGGCCTTAAAGTCACAAGATCTTTTTAGCATTTTCTGAGACACGCATACATTGAATGTACTCATTTCATATTAATCCGTGTAGAAATGTGTTCTTTTATTTCTTAAATTTCGACATTCACTGTAAGTTTTATACATATACATATATATATATATATATATATATATATATATATATATATATATATATATTGTGAAGATTCATCAAACAGCCCCAAAGTTATTAGCAAAACAAAAAATATTTTTTCTTTAGAAATTAGCTCCTCCTAACTATAGCTACCTAGTGGTGACTGTCACTAGGTAATATATATATATATATATAAACTTATTGGCGTCCTGTTCATGGCTGGTGCGAAGTTTGCTCTAATAAATTATTGGATTGATCCTGAGGTGTCCTTTTTCTTGACATCACAGCGTCTTGGCGGTATGGAAAGCTGCTATGGTGCAGCTATCTGCAACATAGAAAATCATTGCATAAAGTAAATATATATATATATATATATATATATATATATTCGTTTCACCCCAAAAGATTTTCACGCACTCACAGAGTGTTACCAATAATGAAGCGATTTATTATGCCAACGCCAATTTCCCCAAAAAAGACACAGGCAAATGCGTTTCAGCTATTGGCCTTTCTAAATGTCATGAGACGCCAAACTCTTATTTCAGTTCATTTAAATCAATACATCTTGTATAAGACAAAATCAACAATGGACTGACATAACCACCCCTTGATTATACTTGATGGGTGCAGCGGCCATTTGTAAGTTGCTAGTTACTAGTGTTGTTGTTATTCTAGCGCCACTTTGTCTACACCGCTGCATGCACATTGTATCATCAGCTGTAACATAATAAAATATCCTTTATCATAATTTATACTACAACCTAATTTGGTACAGTGCAAACTTAGGAAAAATAATTTAATTAGTAACAACATAACTTGTGCATATACGAACAGAATCAACAAACAACTATGCCTCATAACAATTATGTCATATAATTCATACAATGTATTCATTACCTATAAGTTGAAATAATTATAACCACCCTGTACCAAATCAATTATACCAGGCTGCTCTTAGCACAAATAAACTCATTTGTTATCATGTGGCTTCAGAGGAAACCAATCACAATCATATTCTAGTTCAAGGTAATAGCTATTCATGATGTCCTCAATCACTCCCTGGATGGGCTAACGACAACTTAACTTGTCGGTTATTCCAATATTATTGTTATTTGGTACCTCCACAATTCTTAAGACAAATGTGTCCATGATTCTGCGTCTTTCTAGAGGTCTGCATGTGCCATCGTGTGTAACATTATGATATAACGTGATTCCTGCCACCTCAACTTCTGGACTCTGTCTCCCCCTCTCTCATCTTTGCTGACTTGATCAATACAGAAATAACATAACTGATTTCTGTCACTCTTATGTTCTACCTGAAAGTGCCTATCCACTGAGTAAGTGGCATCCTGATTCCCAGTTGCTCCCATATGTTCCAAGATCCTTTTCTTGGCTGTGTGAATTGTGCTGCCCACATACTTCTTTCCACATGGGCACACTATAGAATAACTCATGAAATCCGTGTTAAAATTCATGAATTTAGTGATTATTCTTCTCCCCATCTCCCCCGGAACTTTGTAGTCATTCACCTCACAGCTATAGTTACTTACTTTGCACCGTGTGCATGGATAAACACCAATTACTTGTTTTTTATTGCCATTTGCTTCTGTAAAGTGGCTATGTACTACCAGATCCTTCAAGAAAGTGCTACGTCTGTATGTTACTAAAGGGGCCTCGGGGAGTCTAGACCCTATTACACTGTCTGTTATCAGCATTCACCAATTCTTTTTCATGTTTTTATAGAAATCTCTAGACCCATCAGAACAATTGGTTATCATTCTGGAGATCTGTTGTTGTTCTTATTGAGGGTTATTGCACTTACTGGTACCCAAAAAGTTTCTTCTATCAACCTCCCGCACCTTCTGGGATGCATCGTAAAGTAACTTTCTTGGAGCCCCCTATTGATAAATCTCACCATAGTCTTCCTTTCTGCTACCTCATAGTCCTTAGGCGAGGAGCAATTGCACTTAACGCACAACAGCACCCCATAAGAAATACTTTTAATCAAAGTCCCAGGATGCGGACTAGTAGCTTGCAATAGGGAATACCCTGTCATTGGTTATATATTTATATATTATTTACTAGCGGTTAGGAGCATGTTTCCACATAAAAAAAGTGTTTTTTGACTTGCCTATATCTTTGATGAAACTTTAGGTATTTTTTTTTTTTAAAGTGCTCCTGTGATTCTTGTTGCTCACTTAAAAGTTTCAGAGTGATCCATCAAGCAGGGGCCGAGAAAAAAGGCAATCAAAAAAGTTGTGTTTCCCATGTTAATTCCCATAGCACATTTGAACAGGACTACAGCCCAAACCGCAGGCTGCATTTACACCAAATTTGTCAAAAAGCTAGCTGTTGGTATGCAGATTGTGCTTTTGGTTATTTGGTGTAAATCCATTCAGTAGTTTTTGATACATTAAAGGGGAAATAAATGTGTATATCTATGGGTGCAGATCCTTCGAAGCGGCTTGGCGGCGATCATGGCGTATTCGTGAAAGCGTGAATCAACAGGAATGCTGTGAATGGCTGGCTGCAACCTGACCAGAGAGTTGCGGCTGACATTTTATGAAATGGGACACGGTCCCCAGGGCCAAAAATAAAAATGATAAGTGGCATAGGTACCCTGACCCCAGGAGCATGAAATCAGAGTGTTTGTAGGTTAAAATATGAACTAACAATGTTTTTTTGTTCATGCTGAGCAATATTCGCAGATAAGCCGCAACGCTCAGTGCTCCCCCTCATGTAACATTACAATGAATCCACAAATATTGGCGACAACAGAAAATAGAGAGAGACTTATTAGTATTAGTAGTATCTTTATTCAGCTTTGTAAAACCATAAAGCAGATAAAAATATTTAAAAATGCATACATATTACAAGAAGATGTATAGCAAGCTAAAATATAGATTGTAAAACCACAATGCGTCAATGAAAGCTGTGTCTCAAAATTGCAATGTAATCTTCATACTTAAAACAATACAATCAATTACTAGTAGGAAATGTTACAGCTCATTTAATTTATTGCAATGACCTAACTGACTCTCTGGAAGCATACACTCAGCAACATGCTGAAATATAACTTACATGTGCTGACAGAGCCTGCCTCTAATTCTCCAAGCGTTCAACAGAAATTTAGATAAAGCAAAACCATCCAATCTGTAGTATTGCTTCTGAGGATTCATATAGTGCACTTCAACTGTCCAGATGCAAATGCTCGACAGATTGTTATTAATACTATGGGGGATGGTCCATGGGTCATGCGTATCAAGAGTGATTAGCCATGTTTTCAGGTATTTCAACCAAGGGATGGTATCTGTACGATTAAGCTCTAATATTTTAGACAATGATTCTCTCAACAAAAGTGGGGATCTATTATGCCAAACTCACAACCAATACACTAAAGGTCTGAGTGCCGCAACATGAGCTATATTTCAAAGGCCAAGATCCAGGCGCATACAGGTTAAGGGCGTATTTCGGGATAGACCCAGGACAGATCTCATAAACCAATTTTCAACTTTTTCCAGCCCACCCAAATTATGTATGCCTGATAACTCTGCACTATAAAGTGCTGCACTAACTCCTTTGGCCTGGAATATTTCAATAATAGGGCCTGCTGGCTTGAACCTACATGCCTTCACTTTCTTTAGTAAAGGTAAGCTGATGTGCTGAAGTGTAAGCAGACTTTTGGTCATATGTGGGGTCCATGCTAAAGTGTTAGAAAGCCTCACCCCTAAATAATCAAACTAACTTGACCTAAATAAATTCCATCCAGTTTCACATTACCACTAAATAATTTATGGGGATTAAATGCCACAAACTTTGTTTTATTGACATTAATCTGTATCTCAAGATTTTTGCATGCCTCTGAGAACCTGTTCAATAGGTTTTGAAGCCCCACTAGTGTTCTAGAATCAATAATGTATCATCTGTGAACAACAGCAATGCCACAGGACAGCCAACAATCTTAGGTGAATCTCCATTACAATCATTTGTAATGATCTTATTTGTGCATTGTTCATCTGATGGAGAATTATAATCATCTGCAGAAGATAATCCGGGATGCCGAACTGATCCAATTCCTCCCACAAATTCCCACCCTCTGAATGCCCGTAAATCCACAAAGACCACATATAGATGGTCTTTTTTGATCACCATATACTTCCATAGTATTATCATAAACCTAAACATCTGGTCCATGGAGGTAGTGTTTTCCCTAAATCCAGACTGAAGAGGCGAGATGATCTTATTTTCCTCTATCCAATTCAATAATCTACTTAACACATGTTTGCAGAACAATTTTTAGGTTATATATATAAGTATAATAATAGGCATGTAGTTTGCAGGGTCACTTTTGTCCCCCTTTTTTAGGTTGAGCGTAAGCGTACAACCTCTTGTATACTTTTAAGTATACTTCTGTGGGATTCCAGCTACTTCATTTGTTAGTTTCAGTCTCATTTAAAAATCCTTTCTTGCTAGTGGTCAGTCATGCCTCTTTCTCCCTCATTCTTCTGTGTGGGAACAGGGACCATCTACTGCATAATTATGCTTTGTCCTGTTTTCTGGTCTGTAGGGGACCTTTTTTTACTGTGTTTACTGCTTCTGTCCAGAGAAGCTTCCCTTTTCATTTGCAGAGCATTCTTCCTCTGAGCTTAGCTGTAAACAGGGCTATAAATCAGGCTTTGTTGCCTCTCTGCACGCTCTCTCAGCTGTCTGGCTCCTGCTGTTCCTTGGCTCTGGATTTTCTTCAACAAGCGTGCCTGCCGTGTGCTGACATCAAAGGCAGGGGATCGCTTGTAATTGCTTACAGCCTAGGCACCCAGCTCTACCAGGACTCCACAATCCTTAGAGACAGTGCCCACTTCTGGTCACTACTGGGATCCCACTTGCAGTTCCATCAGTGCACCACAGTTCACACACCCGAGGACCTCATCTGTGCTGGTGCCAGGAACCCCACACACGCTGTCTGCCAGAGCACTTCAGTTCTTGCACTAAGTACACTCTGCTGCTCCAGTACTGGGCCCTCGGTTGCAGCTCCATCAGTTCACTGCAGTTCACACACTTGAAGCCCTCAGCCATGCCGGTGCCAGGAACCCCACACACACTGCCTGCCAGACCACCTCAGTTCTTGCAGTCAGTACACTCTGCTTCTCCAGTACTGGGACCATGGGTGCATCTCCACCAGTGCACTGCAGTTCAGACACTCTAAGCCCACAGCTGTGCCGGTGCCATGAACCCCACACACGCTGTCTACCAGAGCACCTCAGTTCTAACAATCAGTACACTCTGCTGCTGCAGTACTGGGACCTCGTGCACAGCTCCATCAGTGCACCTCAGTTCACACACTCAAAGCCCTCAGCCGTGCCGGTGTTAGGAACCGCATAAATGTTGTCTGCCAGAGCACCTCAGTTCTCGCAGTCAGTACACTCTGCTGCTCTAGTACTGGGACCTTGGATGCAGCTCCATCAGTGCACCGCAGTTCACATGCTCAAAGCCCTAAGCCATTCCAGTGCCAGCAACCCCACACACGCTGTCTGCCAGAGCACCTCAGTTCTCACAGTCAGTACACTCTGCTGCTCCAGTACTGGGACCTCATGCGCAGCTCCATCAGTGCATTGCAGTTCACACTCTCCAAGACCTTATCTGTGCCAGGAACCCCACACAGACTCTCTGCCAGAGCACCTCAGTTTGCGCAGTCAGTACACTCTGCTAGTCCAGTACTAGGACCTCAGAGGCAGCTCTATCAGTGCACTGCAGTAAACACGCTCCAACCCCTCAGCCGTGAGTGCCAGGAACCCCACTCACGCTGTCTGCCAGAGCACCTCAGTGCTCGCAGTCAGAACACTGTGCTGCTTCAGTACCGGGACCTGGGCTACAGCTTCATCAGTGCACCACAGTTCACACACTCCAAGCCCTGTGCCAGTAACCCCACACATGCTGTCTGCCAGGGCACCTCAGTTCTCACAGTCAGTACTCTCTGCTGCTCCAGTACTGGGACATGGGGCGCAGCTCCATCAGTGCACCTTAGTTCTACTCCAGCGAGGTCACTTCTTTTCCTATACTGGGACCCCGCTCACATACAGTTCCATTACAGCAGCAAAATTCTAACATTCAGTCCTACTGACAAGCCAATAGTGGACCCAAAAGCAGAAAACACTTCTCAGCTAGTGCTCCTCAAGTCTAACATCCAACGCTACTATTGATGGGAACCATCCCAGTTCCACCAGAATCCATCAATTCTAACATTCAGTGAACATTTCTTTTCAGTACTAAGGCTCACACACACGCCCTTCAGGACTCCTCGCTTCTGTGGTTCAGAAGCAATGCCACTCCCATAGTGGACCCCACTCGCAGCTTCACCAGGGCACCTCCAGGCTAACACTCGACAACACTGGCACGCCAATATTAGGTTCCACACATTGCTCCATTAGCATTCCTCACTTCTGACCTTGTGTGCCTGTTACTATTCTAGTACTGCAGCCCACATATAACTCTGTCAGTGCACCTCAACCCTAACCTGCAGCGCCCCATTACTCCAATACCAGGAATTAAACAACGCTCTGTTTCCTATTCCTCACTCGCTGCCTTTCTGTTATTCCAGACTGGGCGGGGACACAGGTCTGTCAATACCTCCAATTCTGATCTGAAGCGCCCCAATATTGCTGTATTGGGGTTCACATACAACTCTTCTAATGCACCTCCTGCTGTTCTGCAGTGCCCCATGCTATTCCACACTCTGACTTCTGTTTGAGAACACGGGGAGCCAATTAAATCTATTCTTAGGTGCCATTTTTATTTGGGAGGGTCTATTTCACCTTTCTCATTCCCTTCTTTCTTTTACTCTGTTTACTCTTGATATTTTCTTTCTCCCCCACTTTGCTCTTTCCAGCTCTTAAAAGCCACACACTAACAGTTTCTCTCTTTCTTTCAGCTGTTTCTTTCTACTGCTCTCCCTTTTTTTTATTTCCCTCCTCCTCTTGCTACTTTCTCTTTCAAACTTGCAAAAACTTGGTTATTTCTTTCCTTGTTTCATTCCTCTTTTTTCTTAATCAGGCATTCATTCTTTCACTATTTTTTCTCTTCCCTTTATTCTTTCTTTGTCTTTTTTAACTGTTCTTTCTTTTGACTCAGTATGTGTCCTTCCTTTCTTTCTCTGGTGTTTTTATAATCTCGATCTGTCAATTCACATTACTATAAATCCCTCTTTGTCCCATCTGTTTGTGGAAGCTGCAAGTTACTTGTTGGGACCCGAAGTGTCAAAGTGGTTTTCCCATTCTGTGTTTGTGGGAAATGTCAGTACATACATGCCCTAGTTCTTTTGCTGCTTGTTTCTCTCACCATCTCTCTTTTTTCTCTAATGTTCATTTTTCTCTTTCTTTTCTCACTTCCTTATTTTGTCCTCTTTATCTTTAATTCGCTAGCTTGCTTCCCTTTTTTCTTTTATCTCACACATTCGCTCTATTTCTTCTCCTAATTGTGTTTCTCATTTTCTCATTCTTTCTTTCCCTTCTTTCTTTAGTTTCTCTGCAACCCCTCCTCTTTCTTTCTTTTGTCTGTTTTGTTCCTTACACTTCTCTTTTTCTGCCCCATCTGCCTTCTCTCCTGAGGCCTAGTTATCAATGGAGCAACGGGTGCAGAGGCACCGGGGCCCAGAGACCTATGGGCCTCACTCAACTCTAGTTACTGCTGTATTTTCCTACCAAAATTACTGCAAGGCCCATGATACCATTACTACACCACTTGTCCTCTCCATCTTTACTCCGGACTCCCTCTTTTCTTTCACTCTCCAATCTGCCCCAAATTATATTTTTGTTTTGAGCATCACTCAATCAATACATTTTTAGAGCGCACTACCCACCCGTGATAATCTCAAAGAGCAAGGGAAGGGGGGTGCTGCTACTGCTCGAACATCCAGGTTTTGAGGCGCTTCCTGAAAGTCAGCAGGTCTTTGGTCTGTCGTAGGAGCAATGGAAGGGTGTTCCAGGTCTTGGCGGCAAGGTGGGAGAAGGATCTGCCTCCAGTGGTCGCTCTTTGGATGCGAGGGATAGTGGCGAGAGCGAGGTCAGCTGAGCCGAGTTGGCGGGACGGGGTGTAGAAGGTGAGTCATCTGTTGAGGTAGGCTGGACCGGTGTTGTGGAGTGCCTTGTGTGCGTGGGTGAGGAACCTGAAGGTTATCCTTTTGTTGACGGGGAGCCAGTGTAGGTCTCTCAGGTGGGGAGTGATGTGGCTGTGGTGGGGTGCTTCAAGGATCAGGCGTGCAGAGGCGTTTTGTATGCATTGCAGTCGTTTGAGGAGTTTGGCCGGGGCTCCTGCGTAGAGGGTGTTTCCGTAGTCGAGTTTGCTGCTGACGAGGGCCTGGGTGACTGTTCTTCTTGTATCTGTGGGGATCCATCTGTAGATCTTGCGGAGCATGCAGAGGGTGTTAAAGCAGGATGAGGAGACAACGCTGACTTGCTTGGTCATGGAGAGTGTTGAGTCGAGGATGACGCCCAGGTTGCGTGCATGGTTGGTGGGTGTCGGGCTGCTCCCAGAGCGGTCGTCCACCAAGAGTTATCCCAGGCTGTGGGGTTGGCACCGAGGATGAGGACCTCCATCTTATCTGAGTTCAGCTTCAGTTTGCTGTTCCTCATCCATTTGGCGACGGCCTTCATTCCTTCATGGAGGTTGGATTTGGCGGTGAGGGGGTCATCGGTGAGGGAGAGGATCAGTTGGGTGTCATTGGCGTAGGAGATGATGTTGAGGTTGTGTAGCTGGGCGAAGTGGGCGAGCGGGGCCATGTAGACGTTGAAGAGTGTAGGGCTGATGGACGATCCTTGGGGGACGCCGCAGATGATCTTGGAGGTTTCAGATCAGAAAGAGGGGAGGCAGACGCTCCGGGTTCTGCCAGAGAGGAAGGAGGTGGTCCCCTCCAGAGCTTTGTCCCGGATCTCTGCGTTGTGGAGGTGTGTGCGTAGGGTGTGGTGGCAGATGGTGTCCAAGGCGGCATAGAGGTCCAGGAGGATGAGGGCCGCAGTTTCACCATTGTCAAGCAGGACCCTGATGTCATCAGTGGCGGCAATGAGGGCAGTTTCGGTACTGTGGTTGCTGCGGAACCCTGACTGGGATGGGTCCAGGATGTTGTTTTCTTCGAGGTAGTGGGTCAGTTGCCTGTTGACGATCTTCTCGATGACCTTGGCCGGGAATGGGAGCGCGGAGATGGGACAGAAATTCTTGAGGTCTCTCAGGTCCGTCATGGGTTTCTTGAGTAAGGGATTGATCTCAGCATGCTTCCAGCTCTTGGGGTAGGTCGCGGTCTCGAAGGATATGTTGATGACTTTGCAGAGGTGGGGTGCGATGGTGGCGCTGGCTTTGTTAAAGATGTGGTGCGAGCATGGGTCTGACGGCGATCCAGAGTGGATAGGGCTCATGGTTTTGATTGTGTCATCTACGTTCAAGTTGGCCCAGACGAGCAGGGGGTCGTAGTTGATGGTGGGTGGAGAGTCTAAGGAGTCGGTGGTTGACGGGGTGTTCTGGTTGTTGAAGCTGTTATGGATGTCTGTGATCTTGTGGTGGAAGAAGGTGGCGAGGGACTTGCACAGGTCTTGCGATGGTGGGTTATTGTTGGTGCTGGAGCAGGGTTTGGAGAGTTCCTTCACGATGTTGAAGAGCTCCTTGCTGTTGTGTGCATTGTTGTCAAGGTGGTCTTTGAAGGAGGTTCTCTTGGCAGATCTGATGAGGTGATGGTGTTTGCGGATGGTGTTCTTGAAAGCAGCATGGTTGTCCGGTGTCTGTTCGTGGAGCCATTTCTCTCCAGTTTCCGGCACGTTTGCTTGGAGGCTCGGAGGTCCAAGGTGAACCAGCTGGCTCTCTTGCTGGTGCCTCTGTTGGAGGGTTTATTAAGCGGGGCGAGAGTGTTGGTGCAGTCGTCGATCCAGCATCAGAGGTTGCAGGCTGCGAGTTCGGGGTTGGTGGGTTCAGTGGGTGGTTTTCGGGCGAGGCTGGTGTTCAGCTGGTCTCTGCTGACTTTGTGCCGGTTGCGCCAGGGGATCTGTTGGGTGCGGTGTTGCGCGGTGAGTTTCCGGAAGGTGAAGATGATGCAGCGGAGGTCGGTCCAGGGGAGTTCGGTGGTGTGGCTGAAGGTGACTTGGGGGCTAGCGGAGAAGACGGGGTCCAGCGTGTGGCCGGCGGAGTGTTTGGTGTAGTGACGAGCTGTCTGAGTCCGAGGGTGGCGAGGTTGTCGATTAGGGTGGTGGAGTTGGAGTCGTTGTTGTTCTCCAGGTGAAAGTTCAGGTCGCCGAGGAGGATGTAGTCGGCGGAGGCTAGGGTGTGCCTGCTGATGAGGTCGGCGATGGAGTCGCAGAACTGAGGCCGTGGTCCAGGGGGTCTGTATATGAGAGTTCCTGTGAGGGTGGTGGTGGGGTTGGTGAGCATCACACTCTAATACCAAAAGTTTATTTCTGATAAAGGTTTATTTGATAATTGTGTACGTTTAAGATAGAGGAAGAAGGTAAATGGAAGTGCTTTAGTTAAATGCTGGACCACTGGAATTATATGCCAGAAAAAGATGAAATTATTAGGCAGGGTTGACCAGTTTATGTGGCAAGAAAAGTCCAGTTATGAATTTACAATGCCGGTAGCTCAAACTCAGAAAATGTGAGAACTATTGCATTGCAAATGCTTGTTATGGACTGGGACCTCCTCCGCTCCTGACCATGAGTCTGGAATCTATTCTCATTTTAGAATAGCATTAAAACATTGATTAAAAATAATGCTCCATACTCCCCTTTCTGAGAGATATAGGTCACTTGAGATTTTATCCAAACCCGGTGCCTTCCCACTCTGTAATAGAGGTCTCGCCTTGTTTCCTCTAGGCTAAAACCAATAGGTTCTACTTCCCCTGGTGTGGTGTCCACTGTGTACTCTGGCCTAGTGACCCAACTCTCCCCATAACCTTGAGACTCCGACCAGCAGAGTCTCAGAACTGAGGTTGTATATGATGATTATCTTCAGTAATGTGACCCCTAGTACCTTTTGCCAAAAGATGCCAGAACATTTTGCCATCCTTATTTTTAGCATTTACCGTTAGGTAAATCTCTCCATTGAGTTTCCTCCTAGTCGCTCTTGGCCTCGTTTTGGGCTTTTACATAAAGCTTCCTTTGAGAAGCCACCGCTGTTCCACACCTGGATTTCAATGCATCCTTCAATCCTTCCCTTGTTGCCTTACAAGATTAATTATACCATGCATTTTTATTTGAGCCGTTGGCATTACTCTTCATGAATTTTATATTTTCCATTAGATTTCAGCAAATGGTAACAGTATGCTGTATCTCAGCCTCATTATTCCTTAAATCAATGAGTGTGTGTACTATATTTTCATTAATCCCAGCCATAGCATCTTTACCCCCCACAAGCATGAGCCATTTAATCCTCCTTCTATTGTTACTTGTAACTACGGAGTATGTTGCCACTGTTGTTGGAATAGCTCTGGAATCAAACAGCATGTAGTCTAAATGTACGACTAAAGCATTATGATCACTGTCATGTTTATCGAGTATTTCCATATCACTCATATATCTCCAAGATGGTAAATCTACTAAAATGTAATCAATTCTTGAACGGCAGTTAAGCCTCTTGAATGTGTGCTTTAGCTGCTTATCTAAATTTGAACGCCTATTACATGCTCGCAGGCCATACTAAAGTGTTAGAAAAGCAATCTGAAAAGCAACTTTTGTTTACCTGACTGGACTGGCCCTACCCAACCGAGGGATCCCCCACTCCGTATCTTCCACCTCAGAAGCAGCTGCCAGCAGCTCTGGGGGTTCATAAGTTGGATTTAGATCTCCTGCCACAAAAAGGAGGGCATATCCCTCAAACCTTTCCAACAGGTCATCCGAGGTTGTTATCATTGGGGATTCTTGGTGCTGTGAGGGGAATCTATTATAAATATTAACTGATTTTGACCTCTAAACATCAGTTAATCTGACCGCCAGTATATCTCTAAAGTTAACATCTAGCCTATTTATAGTGCATGTCAAATTGACACTGACCCATATGATGAGGCCCCCTGCTGGCCGTCTCTTTGGTGAGGGCATTGCTTCAGTGCTAATGTTGGTAAACCCCACCCTATGGATCAGTCCTGTAGCTCATGCCTCTTGAAAAAGACACATGTCAAAGGCATCTATGAAGTTCATCCAACTCTCACAGTTTAGCTTAGACTTGATGCCAGCCAAGTTCCATCAAAGAATTCTGAGCTTCCTGGAGGCCATAGTTAAAGGGGAAGTTCTTGAGCAGCCCCTTAGTTCACTCCCTAAAGCTTGCTTCCATGTCACCTCGTTTAGGTAAGCATTAGGGACCCTGTTACACCTATTCTTAAATCCAGAGAGACAGGCCGCAGCCATCTCCTGTTGCGCACGGCCAAAGGCCATGCGCAGCCACAGGGTTTGGTGGTTAGGGAAGTTGGCAGCAGTTTCTGGGCGGAGGCCAGGCCCTGTGGCCAACCCCTGCCATGCAGTAACTATAACTCATGCCCTAAGGAAGCTATAACTCACGCACTCACTATGCACTGCTAATTACCCCACGAATTTCAGCACTCATGACATCTTTGATAACATCATTGATAATATCAATGTAATATTTGCAGTAAACATTTTGATGAAAAAAACTGTGCATGGCCGTGTTATAGTTACATTGGGGCACAAGTTATAGTAACATGAGATAACTATAACTGGTGGATTTCTATGGTTTTATACGTTTAAAATGTGAGCCTAACTATAATGTCCCTGTAAGCTTTGTTTTATTAAGTGAATTTTTTATGTTTTTTAAAATTTTATTTCCTAACTATAGTGTCCCTGTAACCTTTCTTTTTACAGTGAATTTCTATGTTTTTTTTTTATGTAAAGTAATTTTAATTACTATACGTTAATTCAACCACCTCAGTGCACAGCCTTTGGCCATGCACAGTGGGGGTTGGCCACATGGCCTGCACTAGGGTGGTGTGGTTATAGGGGGTTAGCTGCAACCCACAGATTTTGTTTGGAAAAAGACTTAAATGATTGATCACAAGGAAAGTTTAACATTGAAACCACTAGTAAATAAACAGATACACCACCATAATATAGTACGATTTGAACCTTTAACCTATTTAGTGACAGTCCAAGAGCTTTACTAGTAGGCCACCAGTGACTCTGCTGTACTGTGCATCCAAACATAACTTTAACATTCAAACCAAACATCTTGCTTGTGTGCCGCTTTGAAGTCATTCTATGGCGAGGCTATTAGTATTTCAATGGTCTCTCCATACAGTGCCTTCAAAGCGGCAGACAAGCAAGATGCTTGCTGCCAGGAGAGGACTGCCAGGGGAGCTTGAATGCACCCATGGTCCTAGCCAGCTCCCGAATTCTGCAGGAGCTGGCATTACTTCCGCAAGCAAGGATCTGCTTTAAATAGCAGCTTCCTGCTTGTGGTAGTAATAGTTTCATCTGTTTCCTTTCACACATAATTTACATGCAGGGAAACCAATGAAACCTCTACTTTCTGCAAGTGGGAGCAGTAATGAGGTGGCTGTGTGGAACACCCGGAGTCCTAGGGACCACCGCCTCCCCAGGACTAAATAACATGTAATGAGAGGGAACAGCTGATTCCCCCTGGCCCCAGGGCCTACCACCTCCACATGGCCACATGTTCTAAAAACAATAGGAGAGGGGCCACACAGCCAGCCTCCTCGGCCACATACGGCACCGGGGACCACCAAGTACCTGGGTCCGGCCCTAAAAAGAAAAGGAGGTGCTTTGCACAGCCCCCCTCTAGGAGCCAATAATGGCCCCGGAGACTGCCATCCCCCAGTGCCTGCTCCTACTATGTCCCAGGGTGCCCATCCATGGGACATAGCTGTGGGAGCTCTCACCAAGCAAAAACAAACACTCTAGTTCCAGCGAGTGAGAGCTGTCAGAGTGCTCCCACCTGTTTGAAGAGGAGGTATCATCTCTTTCCATGCCCACAGGGAAAGAGATGAAACTATTGCTCTTGCACACAGGGAGCTGCATGTTTAGAAACTCCCTGTGTGCAATAGTAGTGACGGTTCTTCAGGAGGCGGGAGCTGGCTGGAACCACAGTGGATTTGAGGCTCCCTTGTAGTCCCATTGCACATGAGACATGGACAGTCCCTGGGGGATGGTGCCAAAATTAGCCAAGGGAGGGGGGCCCGCGCAACCCCTCAACCCCATTTTTTATTAATAATAAAAGGTCTTCCCGCCTTTTGCCAGAATGATGGAGAGCTTACCAAAGGGCCCCCCAGTGTGCCTGCCACTGATTTTGGTGGTGTATTCTTGATGCTGAGGGATATTAGGACATATCCACAAAACAAAGAAGCACTTATGTCATATAGATTAGAGGAAGGACCCTGGTTTGGTGGAGATGTACATCTTTGTAGTTTCATTGGCCTCTCTATAGGAGGATTTATGTTCTCATGTAATTTTGGAGTAAGACCCATGAGTCACAATTACGTTGCCAAACGCACACAAGGTCGCTGGAGACATTTCCTCATGGTCCACTACGCAGCTGATGTGTAGAATACGTACTGGACAGTTACCCAAGGAGGCAGAAAGTACTCCACTTCAGTAGATATTTTCAGCAAAACTGCGGATTCTTGTTGGATGAAAGGGCAGGTGAGGTTCTTTTGTAACAGAGTCACTCAACACAGCTACTGACACACCCACACAGACACACACACACACCCCTACTCACAGAAGCACTCAGACATTTACTTAGACACTCATGCACCCACTCACAGACCCACTCAGAGACTCATGTACTCACTCACAGACCCACTCAGACACTTACACTCCCTCTCACAGACACACTCAGATCCTCACGCACCAATTCACAGACACACTCAGACACTCATGCACCCAATCACAGACCCACTCAGACAATCACGTACCTACTCAGAGACCTCCTTAAAGAGTCGTTCATCTACTCATTCATCCACTCAGAGACTTGTGCACCCACTCAAAGACCCACTAAGAGACCCATGCACCCACTGACAGACCCACTGACGTACTCATACACACACTCACAGACACAGTCAGAGACCTCTTCATGTTGGGTTGGGTGGTTATAGGGGGTTTATCTGCAGGGCCATGCCCTGCGGTCAATCCCTGCTGTGCACAGCCGAAGGCCGTGCATTGCATGGGTTTGGGTGGTTGCAGGGGGATGCTTATAGGGGGATGGCCGCATGGCCTAGCCAATGGCCGTGCATGGTGTGGGGATAGGTAGATATAGCAGGGTGGCTGCTAGTGTCTAGATGTGGGGTTAAGAAGAGTAAATATGGAGTAATTCATATATGCTTCCCTTCCATTCGACAATGCCCATATTCTACCACTGCCTAGAGTTTGATGTTAGCAGAAAAACACAAATGATGGGTGGAATGCAGAACCAATCAAACATTCACCCCAGTCACAGAATTGGGTTTAACCCATCAATTCTTTTGCTCACAATGTCACCCCAGTTTGGACCCAGCCATATGGAAATCAGTCTTGACCCTGGTCCCCATGGAAACAGTCCAGCCTGAACTGCCAGGCCAGGTCCTCCCTCAACCGGAAACAAGCATCCTGGGACCGGTTTCAGAGTATCACCCTTCATCAGCCATGCTAGCTTGAATCCAGGAGCATAGTGAGCCTGGGATCTAGGTTTGGGCATACCCGGTGCACTCAGGGCGACAAAAGCAAACAAGCACAAACGATGGACGGAATGCAGAACCAATCAATCATTCATCCCAGTCACAGATCTGGGTTTAATCAATCAATTCTTTTGCTCACCATGCCGCCCCGGTTTGGACCCAGTCAAATAGAAACCAGTTTTGATCCTGTCCTCTATGGGAACAGTCCAGCCCGAACTGCCAGACCAGGTCCTCCCTGCACCGGAAACAAGCATTTTTGGACTGTTTTAGGGTATCACCTTTAATCAGCCATGGTACCTTAGAGGTGTCCATAGATGGTGCATCTAGCCTCAGCATTCATCCCTAAGAGCTATTCAGGGGCTGGGCTCCTTATGCCATGCCATACACTTCTTTTTAAATGTTGGTCCATGTTAAAGTGGATGGAAAGACTAGACATGTATAGTATATAGCAGAATGTAGCATGGATTGGTGAACATTTCATGTTCATCAATAAAATAATTAGTACTCTTTGTCACAATTGGACAATATATGATGTAGCAACCACAGTATTATACAAAATGATTTTAGCCACTAAACCTTTCAGTCTTTCAACCCATTGCATCCACATTTGGAGGCCTGGTATGAGAACAGCGACTTCAGCTAACTTTATTTTCTAGTGTATTTGAAAACTACTAGACCCAGATAGGAGTGAAATTCATTCAAATATGAAATGGACCTTCTTCAAACACAAGATTAAGGCTACTATGATGCTTGCAACCCTTCAATTGGTAGGTCCTAGTGCAGGGAAGACTGTTTGATGGGTCGTAGGAAGGTTATATCACACTGTGGTCCAACAATTTACCAACTATTGTTGATAACACCCCTCTCCCAATTTGAAAACCTTTGGGGTTTTCCATTTATAGATACACTACCTTGTAAATGCTGTGTGTTTCAATCCATCTATTCTAGGATGTGTTAAGAGATGCAGGGTAGACAAAACCCATTGCAGAATTTGCTGACAGTTCTCCTTTTGTCCATGCACCAAAGTACATCAGAACATGATTACTCCCATGGAGCTTTTTCACCTACTTGCTGCACATCACCATGGAGCCACAATATCTCTCTTCAGATGCAGTGTAGAACAGGACACTACATAAGCCCATCTAAAACAGGATTTAAGATTTTTACCAGTATAGCCCTTTAGGGTATTTTGGAGATATTTAAGCAGCCACACAATTTACTTCTAACGATGGCGGGCTTTACAGGCTCAATTATTCAATTCTGTGGTAAGCCTGGGACCATGCCAATGTTGCCTACTAGTCTTACCACTGTCTGACTAATTACCAAATTGTTTACAAATTGTTTTCACTTTCTTGTGGGTATAATGCAAAATATCTTAAATAAGTGTTTAGAGGTTCAAATATATGAACAGCAAGCCTGGGCACACCAGAACAAGTTCCAAGTGGTTGATCCAAGTGGTCAAGCAATGAGAGTCAGGGTCCAAGGAGTGAGCAACAGCCGAACATTTATTGATGTGTACACCAGTGTGGTCAATATACAGGTCAAAAGCCACATGTGAACCAGTAATCCAACACGAACAGCCGACACGTGTTTCGTCTCCTAGACTTTGTCAAGGCTGTAGAATAAATATACAATATGTACAGATTGGTAACATGAAAACATGAACTACTTCCATATCAATATATATTTTAAATTGAGGTGAAAGACTGAATCAAGTAGTACAATGTAACCCAACAAACTTGGATGTGAAAGATTCAAGTGGTGCCAGGGTTAAGGGACGCGCACCGTGCGTATTTGTTAGTGCATACCAGAAAAAATGGAACACATCAGAGCCATCTGAATTAAAATGTTAATTACCCCTTTGCGGTACATTACAATACTAACCATGGACAGCGGGAGGTGTTAGGCATCCATGCACATGGTATAGATGTGGTGAATCCACTACCCAGGGGCTTGCTGTTCATATATTTGATACTATCACTGACTACCCTGCAGTCAGTGTTTCTGGACACAGATGGGAGATGCCCGGCTGGTCGGCACCCACTGGACTTCGACATTGCATTTTCTTTAAGATTTACTTTAAGGACATTAATCTGAAACCTATGTTGATGTGCGAGCGTTGTGGCATCCTCCACCTTTTTCTCTTTTTGTACTTGCAAGTGTTTAGAGGTTGTCTTCCAATCTGTCTCTTACTATAAAAGTGGTCCTTACAAGATGGCAGAGATCATCTTGAAGAGACTGAACTAAACTTTTTTGTGGTAGCTTTCAGTTATGTAGGTGAAATTCTCCAATCTCATAGGCTCTTCACGGATGTCTGCCATGACCTTCGGTTTGTTGATGAATGGGACTAAAATATTCTACTACAGATGAAAACTTTATTACCTCAGACATGAAACTCTGCTGATCAAAGCTGTGGGTACCATGAGGGTAAAAATGATCATGTGAGACACATATCAATCATCATCATAAACCAGACCCAGAAGAAATGGTGACGTTCTGGTAGTGTGACTCAAAGAGGTAAGCGTTGGCTTGTGACATCTAGTGTGACCTTCTGGCCATATGTGGATTCAGAACAAAGCCAACTCAGCCTTTCCTCGATCATTAGATGATCAGTTAACCATTATATTGAGAAATTTACAGACCTTAAAATGCCAGCATTGTATTATGAAGTGATGTATAAAAATCTGTTTGTGTAAGCTGTTATAATTCCCCAAAACACTCCTTCTATAGGCTGAATGATCATAAATAAAGGTAACAGAGGGCCTTGATTTGATCTCCTGATTTACATCTTACGTGCATATATGAGGAAGGTTTGATAAATTTGTACTTTTTCCCCCAACTTGGGTACCAGTGAAAATGACTTTGCAGTCTCATATCTGTCTTCCTTAACCCAAGAGTGCAGCCAAAAGAGTTTTGTGTACATGCTGGAGTAAGTGCACTCCGTAACCAACAATTTACCAGCTGTCTCTCTCAGCATTGCTTGTGTTTCTCAGGACAAGACACAATAAAAACCCAATGGGTATATTCAGTTTCTTAAGCTTCGTTTTCTTGGTAGAGCCTCTGGATGTTTTGGTGCTTGAAAACGTATTACATTAGGGCTCAAGTTGCCTTTAAATAGAATGCCACTGGCAGTTTTGTAAATTTAGACATTAGTTGTTCGTACTTGGGTTCCTATCACACAGCAGTAAGCAACTTGAAGGTATATGGCTAACATTCCCAGCTATGGGCCTAAGATGCCTTTTATTCTTTTGTCTCCTAGAGATCCTTGCTCCAGATCCTGGATTCTGTTACATGTACAGTCTCTGACCAGTGGCTTATGAGTTAGCCACAACAGCTACCAATTCAGATCAGGGTGTGCCATTTCCCAAAATGCAGTATCTGATAAATTATGAGATATTTCAACTACTCCTTTGACAAAGATGCCCTTAAATTCTATGAACACTTCAGCCATTTCATTGACTCAAACTTCCTTTCACTAACTACTCTTAATCCTCCCTAACAAGTTTGATTAACAGATTAACACCAACACATCTCAGAGCAAATGCCTAGGTAAGATTAATCATGCCACCCTAAAGAAACAAAAGTATTTAGTATTCTGGGCAATGTTCATCCTCCTTTTGAAATTCATGTATACTTTTGCTACTCTGCTTGTTAGAAATGGGGTCTTTGGTTGGCGGTCAGGTTACCCCCTGTCAAAGCAAGGACCCTCACTCTAGTCAGGGTAAAATAGAATCACCCTCAGCTAACCCCTGCTTACCCCCTTGGTAGCTTGGCAGAGCAATAGGCTTAACTTTAGAGTGCTAGGTGTAAAGTATTTGTACCAACACACACAGTAACTTAATGAACACACTACAAAATGATACAACACAGGTTTAGAAAAATAGGAAATATTTATCTAAACAAAACAAGACCAAAACAACAAAAATCCACAATACACAAGTCAAGTTATCAATTAAAAAGCAAAAAGAGTCTTTATGTAGTATAAGACACACACTAACACTGTTAGCGTGAAAAAGTACCTTGGGTGTGTCAAAAATAACCCCGCACGAGTGAGTGTGCGTCAAAAAGGGCTTGCGATGCGGCGATTCCACTCACGAGCGGGACCTTGCATTGTTTCTCCTTTCGACTGGTCAGGCGCATCGTTCCTTCTCTCCGCAGGAGAGCGATGCGTCGATCCAGTCAGCACTGTCGTGTCCGGGCAGGCCTTGCGTTGTTTTTGCACACCTAGCAGTACTTGCATCGGAAATCCAGCTGAACGATGACCCGAAAACCACGCAGCGCGGGTTGTGATCTCTCAGCCTCTTTCAGCGATGCTGCACAACGTTTCTCCTGCTCCGTGCGTCAATTCTTCGGTCGCGTTTCCAGCAAGCGTCGATTTTAAGCCGCGGAGCCGGCGGCGCATCATTTCTTCAGCCACAGATTGCAGTCACGTCGATCTTTTCCACGCACGACGCTCTTTGTGTGGATTTCCTTTTCTTTAGGCTGCCAGTTTCTCCTTTCAGGGTCCCAGGAACTGGATGGGCCCCACAGGGCAGAGTAGGAGTCTCTCTAGAGACTCCAGGTGCTGGCAGAGAGAAGTCTTTGCTGTCCCTGAGACTTCAAACAACAGGAGGCAAGCTCTAAATCAAGCCTTTGGAGAGTTCTTCTTAAGATGGAAGGCACACAAAGTCCAGTCTTTGCCCTCTTACTCTGGCAGAAGCAGCAACTGCAGGATAGCTCCACAAAGCACAGTCACAGGCAGGGTAGCTTTTCTTCCTCAGCTATTCAGCTCTTCTCCAGGCAGAGGTTCCTCTTGTTTCCAGAAGTGTTTCTAAAGTCTGTGGTTTTGGGTGCCCTTCTTATACCCAAGTTCTCCTTTGAAGTAGGCCTACTTCAAAGTAAAGTCTCATTTGAATGTGAAATCCTGCCTTGGAGGCCATGCCCCAGACACTTACCAGGGGGTTGGAGACTTTGTGTCACTGTCTAGTGTGAGGTGCAACGAGCCCAACTGTCAAACTGACCCAGACAGGGAATCCACAAACAGGCAGAGTCACAGAAAGGGTATAAGCAAGAAAATGCTCACTTGTATGGTATTTTCAAACACACAATCTTAAAATCAACTTTACTAAAAGATGTATTTTCAAATTGTGAACTCAGAGACCCCAAACGCGACATGTCCATCCGCTCCCAAAGGGAATCTGCACTTTAATCATATTTAAAGGTAGCCCCCATGTTAACCTATGAGAGGGACAGGCCTTACAACAGTGAAAAACAAATTTAGCAATATTTCACTGGCAGGACATATGAAACACATTGCTATATGTCCTACTTTAACCATACACTGCGCCCTGCCCTTGGGGGCTACCTAGGGCCTACATTAGGGGTGTCTGACATGTAAGAAAAGGGAAGGTTTAGGCCTGGCACATTGGTACACTTGCCAAGTCGAATTTACAGTTAAAACTGCACACACAGACACTGCAATGGCATCTCTGAGACATGATTACATAGCTGCTTATGTGGGTGGCACAACCAGTGCTGCAGGCCCACTTGTGGCATTTCATTTGCAGGCCCTGTCACCTTTAGTGTACCTTACTAGGGACTTACTAGTAAATCAAATATGCCAATCATGGATAAACCAATTACATACAATTTACACAGAGAGCATATGCACTTTAGCACTGGTTAGCAGTGGTAAAGTGCTCAGAATTTAAAAGCCAACAGCAACAGGTCAGAAAAAATAGGAGGGAGGAAGCAAAAAGATTGGGGATGACCCTGCATAAGCAAAAAAAGTCCGACACTCCTGCAAGTGGATCATTAGCTTTCTGGGATCAAAAACTGGCAACCTGAGTTGTAACATTTAAAATACTAGGTTTTGATTTGGCCCATCTTTTGTGTGCTGAACTATTCTATTTGTTCTAAACAGTGTCCATTTTTTCCATTGGGCTTGATCGCTGTCCCACTTAAACCTCCTTGTTTCTGGGGAGGCTTTTGAATGTGATGCCTTTAAGATGCATCCTCAGACATGACCTTGGATCCCATTCCTTGTTTCAAAAAACTAGTATTAGCATGCCTGTCAACTGCTCATTTAAAATCATAGTATCAATGAGCTTGACATCTTAATGCAATTTATGAAGACAATTTCTAAGATGTGCTTATGTTAAGCAATGACTAAAGTGTGTCCACTTTGTTTCCCTTTACCCATGGGGGAGGTTTTTCAAAATAGAATTCAGACATGTGGTCTACATTTGAGTTGATTCTTTAATAGTATCTTTGCAGCATCTCAAATACTGCCCACTGGGCTCATTATACTTCGGCAACACTGCATTTTCATGCCTGCATACACCTGAATTCAAGCTTCAATGTTGCTTCTTCATAGTGTACCAGTAATTAACTTAGAGTGATAGCACAACAGGCTTCTCTGCTATTAATTGCAGCCCAAAACCTTACTTGAAGGGTGCAACTAATCTATGATATCCCTCCATATCAAGGGACGGCCATCCGTACAGAAAGGTAGCTTGGCACTGAGCAGTCAGGCTTAACTTAGAAGGCAATGTGTAAAGTATTTGTGAAATTAATCATGCAATACTATGAGTACACTACAAAAATACACCACACAGGTTTGGAAAAATATAGGATATTTATCTGATTAAATTAAGGTCAAAATTACCAAGATTTGATTATCACAAGTTGAAATATCACTTTTGTAATGTTAGAGTCTTTAGTTCTTAAAAGCAACAATTGTCTCATGCAAGCACAAAGTACCCGGTTTGTGTCAAAATTACACGCACGAGGACCGCAGAGGAGAAGATGCGTGGAAAAAGGTAGGTGTACGTCAGATTTCAGGGTGCACACAGACGATGTGTTGATTCTTTTCCACGCGGCAAGGACTTTGCGGCTAATTCTGGCGTGCAGGCTTGAATCCTCTTTGCGATGCGGGGTCTTTTGACGCGATGGGATGATGCATGGAAATCCTGGGTGTGCAGGGTGAAGTCACATGTGCTGCGTCGATCCAGTGGGCAATGCGTCAAAATTTCTGTTGCACGACAGGCGCTGCGTCGATTCATCTTGCAGGGAGTCAGGCTGCGTTGTTCTGGCTCGGCGATGCGTCGATCTGGTGGGCTGTGCGACAAATTTCCAGTCGCAATGCTGGTGCTGCATCAATCTCCACTTGGGGAGCTGGGCTGCGTCATTCTGGTTCGGTGATGCAGTGATTATTTCACCACTAGCCAGGCTGTGCGTCAATTCTGGCAGGCTGTGGGGCGATTTGCGCCGCACAAGGAGTTTTGTTGCAGAGATGAAGTCTTTTTGGCCCTAAGACTTCAGGAAACAGGAGGCAAGCTCAATCCAAGCCCTTGAAGAGCACTTCTCAGCAGAGCTGGAGGCCAGCAATGCGCAGGGCAACAGAAAGGCAGCAGTACTTTACACCAAGGCAGTCCAGGTGAGTCCTTTGGGCAGCCAGGCAGCTTCTCTTGGCAGGTTGCAGGTTCTGGTGCAGAGTGTCTGTCCCAAGAAGTGTCTAGTTTGGTAGGTTTATATACCCAAAAGTGCCTCTGAAGTGGGGGAGACTTCAAAAAGTGGTTTTGAAGTGCACAAAGTCCCCTTTCAGTACAACCCTGTCTGCCAGGGTCCCAGTAGGGGGTTTAGCGGTCCTTTGTGTGAGGACTGGCCTCTGTCCTTTGAAATGTAAGTGTCAGGCCCTTCACCCTTCCAACCCAGGGAGACCCATTCAATATGCAGATGTATGCAGGTGTGACTGAGCATCCTGTGTTTATGGTTGTCTGGGTGAAATGCGCAAGGGAGCTGTCAACTAGCCCAGCCATGAATTGGAGACAGGCTGTAAGGCACAGAAGGATTTAAGTGCAGATAAATGCTCACTTTCTGAAAGTAGCATTTCTAAAATAGTAATATAAAATCCAACCTCACCAGTCAGCAGGATTTTTTATTACCATTCTAGCCATACTAAATATGACCTGTTTACCCCTTTCTTATCAGAATCTACCACTCAAACAGTTTATGAGGGTAGCCTTAATGTTAGCATATGAAAGGAGCAGTCCTCACAGTAGTGGAAAACAAACTTAGGAGTTTTCCACTACCAGGACATATAAAACACACAGATATATGTCCTGCCTTTTACACTTACAGCATCCTGCCCTCTGGGTTACCTAGGGCCTATCTCAGGGGTGGCTTATATGTAGAAAAAGGGGAGTTTAAGGTTTGGCAAGTACTTTTAAATGCCAAGTCGAAGTGGCAGGGAAACTGCACATACACACCTTGCAATGGCAGCAATGAGACATGGTAAAGGGGCTACTTATGTGGGTGGCACAATCAGTGCTGCAGGCCCACTGGTAGAATTTAATTTACAGGCCCTGGGCACATGCAGTGCACTTTACTAGGGACTTACAAATAAATTAAAAATGCCAATTGGGTATGAGCCAATGTCACCATGTTTTAGGGAGAGAGTATATGCACTTAAGCACTGGTTAGCAGTGGTAAAGTGCGCAGAGTCCTAAAACCAGAAAATACATGGTCAAAAAATGGAGGGAGGCTGGCAAAAAGTTGGGGGTGACCACCCTAAGGCTGTCAGGTCTAACAAATCTCAAAACCCTTTTTTGTTTTTGAGAAAGGTATTTCCAACTGAGATAGCTCTCGCTCCTCCTTTCCATTCATGTGATACTACAATAGAACCTATCCTCACTCCCCTCTTGGACACCTCAATGCCTTAATTTGCAGTTTTTCCTTAACCTCGCCTACTCTATGCTGCTTGTGTCTCCCATCTACTGTACATTGTACCATTGCTTTATAGCGAGGTTTACCCAATCCACATACGATACTAGACAGAACAAATAATTCTTTACATAACATATATTTACTGATTGAGGCTTAGGGAGATAATGCCTACTTGGAATTCACCCTGCATTGTTCCTCCCCTGCTAAGTAGTCCGGCTTTGTCATTCAAATTGTATCCAACAAAGTAGGTCAGAGGGTTTTGTGCTTATTTCAGAAATCTGCGTGCATCCTTCGGGGTGCAGGTGCAAACCTGGCAGTGTTGATTTTACTTTAAATTCTTCTAGTAAAGCAAGTATGGCTGAAATATAATAGTACCGCCGGGTGATTAAAGTGCTATACTGTTGCAATGCATTGGTAGAAAGGGCATCGTAATGACATACTGTTAACATGTGCAATTGATTAGCTTTCATCCCAGAGACATGGGTTTTAATGCTGCCACGAGTACTTGACAAAAAGTGTGTGATTCTGGGAAAATTACATTAGCAGTACCTGTTTTTCAAAAACATGCACGTAATGGGGTTACTGCAAATATTAAGGCCCTCATTATGAACATGGTGGTCTGGGCCGCCATGCCTACGGTGGCGGTAATTACAGCCACCGGCATGGCAGTCTAGACCGCCATATAATATTCATGGCAGAACCACCACTGGTGTAACTCCCCCACCCCAGGCTTCTGCCTCCAGGCAGCCTGGCAATGGCGGAGTTACATATCCGACAGGGCAGCGCTGCAACTTTCAAAGAATGCAGATAATTAATCCAGACAAACCCTTAGATGTTTTCTGGTGTTACATGTCACCCAGCTGTCATTCACAATCTGGGTAGAGCAGAACAAAGGCAATCCAAACCTAGCATGTGATACATGTTCTTGGGAGGGAAGGGCCAATTGACATGAGTGCAAGAACGTTAATCTGTTAAAAATGAGGACTTGGGGGGAGCGACTGTAAAGAAGTCTCCCCGGGGTAATTTGGGGAATGGTGCGGTCCTTGCCCTGCAGTAGGCGCTGGTTGGGCCAGTTTCAGCTTTATTGTAGTCGTCTTATAGCCAGCCATTTTATGATTGTCCACCATTTTATAATTGGTGACCTGGTGGCTGGTTGTAGTGCAGGTTTATATATCCACATGTAGGGTTTTAGTGTTGTAGGCAGGTAAACTTTTAGTTAGCGTATACATTTGTAATAGTGAAGTCGTGACAGAAGGCTTATTGTGCCATTTTGGCTGAGAAATTGTAGAGAGCATTGCAGTTGTTGGAAGAGGCAGGTCGCGGTGACATCACAGCTTAGATTATGGCACAGGCCTTTGAGAAGGGTGTGTGGGGGGGGCGTGGCGGCTGCTGTGTGGGCCTGTCAGCTCAAAAGGACGATGCACAGGAGGGCAGCATCAGTGAGTTGGAGAGGCTGCCCCAGGGGAAAAGGAGTGGCCTCTCTGAGAGTATAAGGAGCGCATCAGTGTGGTGGGGGTCCGTGAGTTATCAATGTCATAGGGCCCGTCCTGGCAGAGAGTGATGACCTCTCACTGCCTGGGCCAAGTGGGAACTCGGCCAGCAGGCTGCCAGGAGAGCGGCTGAGGTTTGGTGGCTTCTGGCAGTGCTATGGCTAATGCGCATGCTGTGAGCAAAATAGGGCGGGTCTGGGGCAGGGCCTCAAATGTTAACCCCATAGGCAGCACAGAGTATAGGCTGCCTTCAGAGACATTTGAAAAAGGGGGCAAAGGCTTGAAAGGGGATTTGGGGGGGCTGTTTTAAGCATGAAGGGGATAGTTCAGGTAGAGAGGAGAGCTTTAGGTCTAGGGGTATAGTACATGTGGATATGTTACCAGTAGTGTCAGGTCAAGTGTTGGGTCAGATTCAGAGGATTGTCAGTGGTATCCATTGATCGAGCAGCGGGTAGAAGGAGTGGCGGAATTTACTGGAGAGAGGGGGCACGGAGACAGCCATTGTGGAGTTGGGTGGTATTCTCCGAATAATGAGGTCAATCAGCCTTCAGCGTCAAGGTTGGGTGGGGCAGTGAGTACGGGGGGGGTGACAGCAAATATTGATTTAGCAAAGTTAGTATGAAGTGAAGAGGATATAGAGCTGCAGTTTTGTGAACCTAAAAGACAGGTTAAAGTTTATGGTAGGACTGTGGTTGGGGCGGAGGCGCTAGGTAGACAGAAAAGTGTAGAGGTGAAAACGCAGACTGGTTTTGAAGTACTTAGGAAGATGGGGAGGCAGGTAGGTTTGGAGAGAAAGGGGGAGGATCAGTCAGTGGTTCTGACCAGCACGCCGGACAATTTATCATTCATAGAGTGCAAAGCCGCGGGGGACGTGGCAGACTCAGGGAGCTTCATTTGGCTCCACAGCACCTAGGGGAAGAGAAGGCGTGGCCCAGGGCTGCCAGCCTGGCAGCGGCAGGGGACATAGGGGGTCATTACGACCTCGGCGGTCAGTGTAATAGTGGAGGTATTACCGCCAACAGGCTGGCGGTACATACATCCACTATTATGACATTGGCGGTTTGGCCAGAGCCAAACCGTCAAGTCAACACACTGACCGTCACGGCGGTAACGAACGTCAGGCTGGAGACAACAGTCTCCAGCCCGGCGGGCGTCACCAGGCCGCCCATGGCATTTTGACCCCACCCACCGCCATGGTTTCCGTGGTTTCTGTACCGCCACAGAAACCATGGCGGTAGGCACTATCAGTGCCAGGGAATTCATTCCCTGGCACTGATAGGGGTCCCCCCTATCCCCCTCCCCAGAGTCCATCTCCCCTCCCCCTCCCACTCCCTCATATACGCACATACATGCACATACATACGCATCCGTACACACACACATACACACATTCCTTCACGCATGCATACATTCATACACACTCACACCAACACTCACGAACATACATCCAGGCACACACGCAATCACACGACACAACATGCACATACACACACACCAATTCATGCACACATGCATTACACACACATGCACGCATTCAAACACAGTCACACACACCCCCACACATGCACACAACAACCCCCCTCTCCTGTCAGAGAACCCAACTTACCTGCTTGCAGGGGCTCCTCCGGCAGGAGATGGACGCGGCACTGCTGCCAGCAGCAGCGTCCACCAGCCAAACACTGCCAGGCCGTATCATGATACAGTAGGTGGTGTTTTGCTGGCTTGGCGTTGCTGCTGGCAGCAGCGCCACCCTACCGCCGACCACGGCCTTGACCGTAGCCGGAATTCCGCCAGCCTTCTGGCGGAATTCCGGCTATAATCTTAATGCCATGGACGATTGGTAGCCATGGCGGCATTTGACGCCAATCTTATAATGAGGGCCATAGTGGCAGATCACCTGCGTGGCAGGGAGAACAGGGCACCTCTGATGTCACCAAATACAGGAATAAGCGTCCGGCTTTGTGGGAACAGCAGGAGAGGTCAAGAGCGGCCTCTCTCGGCAAGAACAAAGGTGTCACGCTGGTGCACCGGGGGTAACTGCTAAGGTTAAGGCACGGGCGGGTTCCCCTGGGGCAGGCGATTTTAGATCATACGATGTAGATGTGTTGGATTATAATGAAGAGAGTATGGAGGAGTAAGTTAGAGATAGTGACGTTGAGGAGCAGTGGTGGTGTGCGGGGGGACGGAGGGGCATCTCATGTTGTGCATTATATACTGCAGCAGAATACGGTTTGTGCACCAAGAGTTGGTTTGGACACCACGTCGAGGCAGAGGCAACCGGCAAGGCGACCTGTTCAGGAGCAGGCTTCAGCCTTGCCGCCAGTTAAGCCTTTTTGCTTGAAGAAGCAGGTTAAAAAAGTATTGGTTGTTGTTGAGGCAAAATGGTCGCCATAAAGCGGGAGGCCCGCTTGCAAAAAGGAGTATATGTACAGGACAGGGGTGTGGGCACAGAAGGGAAAGAAGTGGGTTTTACAGGTAAAAGGGCAGGAGAAATTAATAGGCGTGCAGGGGCAATCAGTAGGGGCTTGTGCAAAACCACAGGTGACACAACAGAATCAGGTGAAAAACTGGAGAGTAAGGAAACTTAAGTAAAGTAGTTGCCCTACATGGGTACTTCCAAACCATTGGGGCACATTTGATGGCTTGCACAAAAGAAAAGATTTGGAAAGGTGAGTCTGTTGAAATGTTTAAATTGCTACATAGAGAAATGAGAGGGTTCAAAGGAGGAAAAACATGAACTTGCAGAAAGACCGAAAGTGCTGGTTATGATAAAAAGCTGAATGGCGGCATTCCTGATATATGCCAGCGTATATTGCGGGAAATATCCTGAACTCTCCATCGCGTTATTCAAGTATATAGATGTTATTCGTAAGGCATACATCAACTACGGTGGCTGTAACTGGGCACAATACGACAAGGAGTTCAGGGCCTAATATGGCGGCGGACCCCGAAGTACAGTGGGGGGAGATTGTTGCCTACCTGTGGCAGCACACAATGGGACCGGCTAAGTTTGGCAAGACAATATTTACGGCAAGCGGTTTGCCCATAGTATATCGGCCCTTTCATGGCCGCTCCTACTTGTGGGGGAGTGGGGTCAGCAAAGTCACAATCCCAAACCTCCAGCTCAACCCCTCCACACGTTGGGGCATGCTGGGACTTTAACAAAGGAACATGTGTCAGGGAATACTGTAAGTTCCAAGACAAATGCTCAAAATGTGGGGGAAGACACACATTGGTCAACTGCTTTGGCAATTCCGACAGCACAGCAGAGGGAAAGTGTCAGAGGCAGCAAAGTAGGTTCAGCTCACAGTCAAGCCATGGGAGTAGCTCCAGGGGAGGTAGGGGTGGTCACGGTACTGGGGGGAAGTGCTCCTATGCCAATGTATGTTGACCGGCTTTTGTTCTGGTTGGATTTATTTGACAGAAAGGACGATGCTAGATTACTGAGAGAGGGTTTTTTATGGGGTTTTCGTTTGGGATACGTAGATGGGTGACAAATCTGAAGTCAACAATTCAAAATAGGCTTCTGGTGCATGAGAAGTTGGATAAAGAAAGAAGTTCGGGAAGGTAGGATGGCAGGCCCTTTTTTTTTTATTGGCCATTCGATGACTTGGTCGTCTCCCAGACTGGAGTTGTCCCTAAAAAAGAAAAAGGACAATTTAGCCTGATTCAGCATTTATCATGGCCGGAGGGTCATTCAATTAACAATTTCATTCTGATTGACTTGGTGTCTGTCTCTTACTCTTCAGTGGACCTGGCAATGCAGTTGGTGGAGCAGGTTGGACAGGGGGCATTGATGGCAAGTGAGATATAAAGTCAGCCTTTCGCCTGCTGACGGTACACCCTTCTGATTTTTAACTCCTCAGGTTACAGTTTGAAGGTAGGTGGTATGTAAATAAGGCTTTGCCAATGGGCTGTTCTATTTCTTGTGCTTTATTTGAGACTTTTAGCACATTATTGCAGTGGCTTTTCACTCATGTAACAGGGCATAATCTTATCACACATTATTTAGACGCTTTTTTTATTGTAAGCAAGAGCGGATCACAAGAATGTTATGACATGCTGGGAAGCTTTCAAGCGGTAATGCAGACGTGGGAGTGGCTCTGGCACTGGAGAAAATGGTGGGCCCTTCTCAGATATTATCATTTCTAGTTATAGAAATTGATTCAGACTCAATGTCAGCAAGACTGCCGCAGGACAAGAAAGTAGCAATGAGATTATTAATTGAGGAGATGTTGAGAAAACCGAAAGTGACAGTGAAGGAGATACAGATTTTGCTCGCCCATCTTAACTTTGCTTTACAGAGTGGTTCAAGCTGGAAGAGTTTTTTGCAGGAGACTGAGGCCCTCATTACGACTTTGGCGGTAAGACCGCCAAAGCCTCGGGCGCCATAACACCTTTTGTGCTAGCAGTCTTCTACCCACCATATCACGGGTACAGCTGGTTTTCCCCCACACTTTCAGTGGAAATCCAGCATTAGTCATGCTGGCAGGTGGAGTCGCTCTGGCGGTTCCACCACATGCCCTGCCCTACCAGTAGGGCACCGCCAGCCCAATTATGGGCCATAATACAGCCTGGAAGTATCCTGCTGGCGGTGGAAGCGCTCCTTCCTGTTCCCTGCCGGGCAACCTTTTCCCCGGAAGAGGTAATGTGATCATCCGACAGGGGAGGGAGGTTGGAGGGAGGGGGTTGTTGTGTGTGGGAGTATGAGTGTGTGCTGTCTGCGTGTGTGCATGAATGTGTGAATGTGTGGTTGTATGCTAGTCTGAATGTTGAAGTGAGTGCGTGTCTGCATGTAAGCATGTATGCATACAAGTGTGAGTGCTGTGGTGAATGTGTGTTTGTCTGCATGTTTGGATGGGTGTATGGATGTGTGTGAGTGAATGCGTGTATCAATGTTGTTAATGTGTGTATGGGTGCGTGTGAGTGAATGTGTGTATGTAACTGTAGGTGAAAGGGTGCATGCGTGGTGCATGTGGGTGTGTGTGCATTTATGTGGGGAGGGGAGAAGGGCTCACTGTGGCCTAAGGGTGTAAGGAGTATGTGTGGGGTGGTTGAAGGGGGTGCTGTGGCTGAATGAGGGCAGGGGGGAATCTAGTACTTGCTGGGGGAGCCGTCTACTGGTGACAGGAAAGAAATTCCCTTTCACCAAGAGCCTTTCTGCCATGGTTTTTGTGGCGGCTCCTAATACCACCAGCGGTCTTTTGTGGACTGCCAGATCGGAGATGGTCATTTCCGGCCCGTTGGTTCCGACTGCCATGGCGGTATGAGTGGGGATGTGGCGGGTTGGCAGGTAGGTAAGAGATAGGGGATGGGTTTGACCCGGCGGGACGTTCAGTTTGACAGGCAGGGCTTAAAGTTGTGGGTGCATAAGTCAAAGACAGCTCAGTGAGGCCAGGGGACTGCAATGAGTTTGCGTGAGTATCCAGTCAACAATATAGGTCCTGTCCTATTAGGCAGGCGGCTTCATGCTTCCCGTGGACAGGGAGATGTAGGGGTTTTTGTGCACAGCAAGGGGAGCCCAGTTACAGCGCATCAAGTGCTGGCAGTGCTGAGAAAAGCTTTGTGGAGACTCAGTGAAGATAGGTCATTTTTTGGGACACATTCTTTTTGTATAGGGATGGCCATGGAAGCAAGGAGGTGGGGATGGGGAGGGAGAGAATCATGCAGGCGGGGAGGTGGAAGTCAGAGTGTTTTCGTACATATGGAAGGACTATGGAGGGTGATTGTGGAGCTAGTCGCATCACCAAGAGAATATTTTTTGCTTATTTTACAGGTACAGTGACAGGCCTGTCTGTGCTGGCCTTGAAAATCTGGATTGTGGGGCATTCCTTTATTAAGAGGGCTGAGAGATAGGCGCAAAAAACACATTTTGAACTGCAATTAGGTTAGGACAACCAGTTTTATTGCCTGCGCTGGCCTGGGAAAGGTGGTGTGCTATGTAGAGAATTGATCCCCTGCCTGAATGTTTTATTACAGAGGAGCATATGCCCAGATGTGTTGTTATTACACTTGGGGGAAATGACTTAGTCAGATCCAAAGGCTTAGTGGTGATTAAGCAAATGAAAAAGGATTTAAAAGATATTCTGGCATTATGGCATAGGTGCCATATTATATTGACAGCATTTATGCCCAGGAGAGCTTGGTGTGGGGTCACTCGCCCAGCAGCCATTGAGAAAGCAAGAAAGAAGCTTAATAAAGAAATGCAAATTTTTTGTAGAGAGAAGTGGATTGGGATCATAGAACACAGTGACATTAATTTTGAAGCCAGAGAGTTTTTCAGGGGTGATGGATTACACTTGTCCTTCATGGGCATGGGCCTTTATTTATTACAGGTAAGGGAGAGCGTAACAGCTACATTGAAGTTATAGAGCCTCTTAGTGTTGGTAGGGCAGGAAAGTCCCTTTAAGGACTTGTCCTGGGTGGCGGGTGGAGGACAGGTTATCCTCAATTTGTTCAGTTCACGGTTGGGCTTAGAGCCGGGCAGCCTGGAGAGAATGGGTACATAGGACCACACATGGATGGGACAGCTTTTCAAGCTTGGTTGCAATTGTTATGCATTCAGCAGTTTACAGGTTTTAAAATATCAAACTGCTGTTATGGTTGAAATGAGTTTGGACCAAAGGCGGGTAATTTGCATTGATAATGGTTGGGGCAGGGAGGGTACTTTATGGGAGTGGGTGGAGGTTATAGGAGAGGTTCATGTATAACGAGGTTTTAGTTTTGGAAGGCTAAGGCCAGGTTTTTTGTTGTAATTGTGCACCTAAGCCAATAAAAGCAGCCTTTTTCACACAATTACACAATTACTAACAGTACTCTTTGAGTGTATCTTATTCCCCAATTGGGGACTTGGGGGGGAGCGACTGCAAAGAAGTCTCCCCACCAAGGTAATCTGGGGAATGGTGCAGTCCTCGGGCTGCAATGGGCTCTGGTTGGGCTATGTTGGGCTTTATTGTAGCTCTCTTATAGCCAGCCATTTTAAGGCTGGTCACCATTTTATAACTGGTGACCCGGTGGCTGACTGTACTGCAGGTTTATAAATCCCCCTCCCTCCCTCTCATGTGCCATCAGAAGTACTCCTTCTGATTTTAAGGGCATGGTGTTCAACAGAAGGTGCAGGATGTTATTAGGTGGTTTAGGTGCACAAGGGCGGGGAGTTTTTGTACAGGCTTTGTTGCTTTTGGCAGGTGCACGGCAGTGGAGGACAGGCTATCCTCAATTTGTTCAGTTCATGGTTGGCCTTGGGGCAGGGCAGGCTGGAGAGACTGGGGTACATATGACCAAACACGGATGGGACAGTTTTTCAAGCTTGGTTGCAAATGTTATGCATTCAGATGTTTACAGTTATTACAATATCAAAGTGCTATTATGGTTGAAATGAGTTTAGATCAAAGTTGGGAAATTTCCATTGGTAATGGTTGGGGCAGGGAGGGTACTTTAGGGGAGGGCGTGGAAGTAATAGGAGAGGTTCATGTATAGTGAGGCTTTAGTTTTGGAAGGCTAAGGCCAGGTGTGTTGTTGCGATTGTGTGCCTAAGCCAATAAGAGCAGCCTTTTTCACACAATTCCTCACAGTACTCTTTGAGTGCATCTTATTCCCCAAATGCTGCTTCAGTTATTGCAAACAAGAAAGCACCACACCTTCTTGAAGACCTGTGCTCTTCTCTTTACTTGCATTTGGAAACAGATCAGTTTGCAGCTTTCTATGCTTTGCTGCATGATGGGATGTGTTGCTCTCCCCCCCCGCAATTCCCCCAACCCCTTCAACAAGGTGCTTACAGGTTATCACTGAGCAAAGCAGAGGTTTGAGAAATGACAATAGAGTGGAGCAGGTAGGGTGGTGTACTGGTCCTGCTCCCACCAAAAGGAAGGAGTGTTGCAGGAAGGCATGGCACTTGGCTGGATATAAGGGCACGTGGCATGGCACCCATGAACTTTTGGGACTAGATTATGCTCCCTCAGTAGGGACAGGCAGCCATTGTGCCACACTACAAAAGAAGCATTTTATAGCACAAGTCTTCTTTCTCCTTTATCCAGGGACACTACATATCTTTAAAGGCAGATTGAAAGCGGGGAGTATTGGACAGGAAGGATCTCAAAGGCATTACAGTTGGAACTCTTTTTAAGATCCACTGCCACACTGCTTGAGTTCTGCTAGGGAGGCAGTCCCATGTGGGTAGGGATGTTTCCCCCGACTTAGGGTGACCAGATTTTGAAACTCAAAAACTGGGACAGGCAAGAAATAAAAGTAGGACTAAAGCCTTTCATCTTACTTCTATATCTGGCGCCTGTTCCAGTTTTTGCTCACACACATAAATATGTGCCTTTATATATACACATAAGGTATATGCTCTCATTATCCTAATGAGAATACTGGATTTGGAGCGGCAAGATCGTTCACAGTGCGGGGGACTAAGTCTGACCCACGGTGAAGGACCCTTGTCACTTTAAATCCTGCTTTTGCTCCGGCTAACTAGCAGTGCCTCATCTCTCCCAAAGGGAAGAGACAATTGGGCAGCCGAGCGCATGATATCTTAGTACTTCCCAGGGAAGTCGTGGTCACTCAGGTCACAACCGGTTCTCTCATACACCGTGCGGTCTCATATATAAATGACAAAGGCAGTTTGAGTTTTAAATATTGGTTTAATAAAACAACTGCATTTTAGATAGCAAAGCGTGAGCTGCGATAACCATAACTACACAACACAATAGGATTAAAATAGTAACGATGACAGTGAAGAACAAGAATAATGCTATCGTAGTGCAACTAGATTAGGTTCTCTCTAAGTTATATTCTGAGCACAGCATGTAAAGCTCTAAGCCTGCCTTTCAGGTTCCCCCGGGAGGACATCAACCCTCATACCTGAGCAACGGCCTGTAATCTGCATCAGCATCTGCAACGGGGCAGTCAGCATCTAGTTGTAGGTTCCTGGTCGAAATCTCCCTCTATATATACACATAAGTCAGGCGAAGAAGGTGGCGGATGCCAGAGAGTGCTTGCACATCTGCAAAGCGTATGTCAATAGTGAAATCCGAGCAAAGTCATAAAATTTAAACAATATGGTGTTGGGTGCCAGGCTAGCCCTAACACCTGCCACCACAGGTGTTGGAGGGCCACACACTGAAGAGTGGGTGGTTGCCTAAATATTGAAAGAATAGTGGCCAGGGCACACCAATAGCATGAATCCTGATCCTGATAATGTTCAAGAATAAATAGAAACTTCGTTCTTGGAAGATGATGTGTAGATATGTATTATAAGTGCAGGTAGAAAGTAGAAATCTCAATCAAAAGACTGCGTTGTACAAAATGACCATGTGTCCAGAGCAGCCAGATGGTGATAAATGGTCAAAGTTACAATAGGATGTTTGAATGTAACAATAAGTCCATACAGCAAAACAGCCAACACGTGTTTCGTCTTCAAGACTTTGTCAAGGCTTCAGATGTATATAAAACATTATATGTAAACACGAAAGGTACATAGATCAAGCTGCTGGTAGTCATGAGTCCTTGGGAGAAATCAAATAGTATAGGCAAATGATGGCCATGATAAGCCTCAAGTATTTGTGGAGCGAATAAACCCGTGCCTTGCGCGTCAGGGTTTTGGCAGAGTACACATAAGGTAGGCTTGTAAATGCATATGTATGTATATATATATATGTTTTGTTTTGCTGCTAATTAAATCAGTGATCTTTTGTATGGAGGTGTCCTGGTTCTCTTATAATCCAGAGAGCGTGTTTTTTGATAATATTGGGCGTCTCGGAGCCCAGCCACGACCGCTGTGTTGTAGCGGCCGCACTCCGAGATTTATTCTCTGGAGTGTCATATATATATATATATATATATAAAAATATATATATATATATAAACAGACACGTGGGACTGCCATAGGCACTTGCCTATCCCCGAGCTATGCAAATCGATTGTCCTATGGTTACGCTATATTGACGACTTATTCATAATATGGAATGGTTCGGATAAAGAGTTTGACATGTATTTTGATAAGCTCAATCACAATGACTGTGACCCTCAGTTCAAATATAACATAGATGCAACACGAGTGAACTTTTTGAAAATCCTGGTTTATGTGGAGAAAGGAAAGCTACAAACAGCCATGTATAGAAAAGAAACAGCTACTAACAGCATTCAACAAGGGACAAGTTTTCATCCAAAACCATTATTAAAAAGTGTTCCATTCTGTGCGTTTTTGAGAACCAGTAGAAATTGTTCAAATGATAAGGAGATGGAAATTCAGTTTGCAGATGTGAGTCAGAGATTTCTTTGGCGAGAGTACCCTAGAGCACAAATTGAACTAGGTCCCACAAAGGTGAGAGATAGAAGTCGCCAGCAAACCTTAATTGATAAATCAACAGATATCCCAAAAAAAGACAATGGATGTCCTCGACTGATACTCATGTATGGCAAGGAAAGTAAAGCAATTGTGAAGATTTTCAAGAAACACTGAAAGATACTGAGAAGTGACCAAGATATCATGCAAATAGTAAGGATCAGATCTTAAATCACTTATAAGAAATCACGCTCAATCAAAGATCTTTTGGTGAAAAGCCATTATACTCCACAGTTAACAAAAACCTAGTTGAATAAGGATTCAGCTGGTTTGTACAAATGTAACAACTGTAAGGCATGTTAAGTTGCCAAAAATATGAAAATGATTACAGACTACAGGGGAAGAGAAGTTAAGATCTTTTTTTTTTGTAAATATTTTTATTAACAATTTGCTGTTATACAAATACAGAATAATTTGGCGTGGCAGTTGAGATTACACATGTAGTTCAAGGTATTACATATTTGGTCAAATATCATGGATTTTCTTTGGCTATGCCATCAATCTGATTGTTATACATCTAGAACAGTCTTTAACTAAAGTTAAACAGGTTAATAGTGTGATGGACCTTGTGTGGGCAGGTGGTTCCATTATCCGGATTCAACCTCCTCTCCATTACCCTGGAGCGTGGTTGGCACCTTTCATGCCATTCATCCCTATTTTAATCCCAAGACGGTAACTCCCTCAAATAATGCCCGTTTCCTCTAACCCCACTCGGTCATTTCTGTGCCCTCGGCCGTACATTCCATGTCTATTTTCGTTTCCCTTCTAGTGTCTTCTAGGTTCTGAACCCTGGATTTATCCTTCCCTACCCCATGATTTGTGTCACTGCCGGTCTCCATCGTGGGTCTTTATTTTAATCTTTATGTCAGTCCCTCTGTGGCTGTGTCCATACCCCTCAGCATCCCTTCCCACTTTGTCAGTATCTCCTCCCATTCCGGGGCAACAGGGGTCTGGCGGAGTCCACGCTCCTCCTCTCTCTTCAGTATCTGCAGTTCTGCTCTGGCCCACTTCTCTACTTCCCGTCTCCATTCCGTCAGTGATGGGCATCTGGGGGATTTTCACCCCAAGGTGATCAGTCTCCGGTATAAAACCAGAGCGAGGTTCCGAAAATGATCCCTCACTTTCCCACGTGGGAGTCCGGTTCCAAGACACCCTGGGAGATAGGGCCAAGTCCCTTTCAAGCAGTCTAGAGAGGTCCGTCAACACCCTGCCCCAGCCCTGACGCAGGTCTGGACAGCTCCACACCATGTGGTCAAAGTCTGCGTTCACATCACCGCACCTTGGGCATGCCCTGGGGACCCCGTACATTAAGGATAGACGGTGTGGGGTGAGGTACGTCCTGTGCGTGTAATTATATTGAGTATATCTCAGTCTCGTGTTTCTCGATACTTCCTTTGGGTACGCTAGTACTCTACTCCATTCTGAGTCTGTTATTTCATTTTCCAAGGATCTCTCCCACCTCTCCCGTAAGGATTGCATTGGGTCAAGGGCTCCTTCCTGTTGGGCTCGATACAGTCTTGTGATGTGGTGTGCATCATCCCCCAATGTTAGGAGGAGGTGTAATATCTGATGGGTGGTGGGCTCTGCGTTCACTGTTTCCCAGTGTTCCCGCAGATTATGCGTTAACTTTTGATATAGAAGGAATTGTCCCGGATGGATTCCTCTGCCATTCACTAGATCAGTAAAGGGCCTCAACACCCCGTCCCGGAATAAGTCCCCTACCGTCTCTACTCCCGCCCTTTTCCAAATCCCGAGCCCTGTACCCATAAAGCCCTCCTCCCCTTGATCTAGTATTAGTGCGGTCAGTGGCAGGGCCGGAGAATAAGGGGATCCCACCCACACTCGTCTTGCGCACCTCTTCCAGCAAAGAATGGCTACTTTCGTCATCAGACTGTCCACTTGGCGTGTCACCTTCTTATTAATCAATTGCACTATGACTCGGTCCGTACCTCTATCTCCCACTGTAATCCATCTGTCCAGACATCCCTTTCCAGCAAACCAACTGGCGATCCATTGTAGTTGGCATGACAGATAGTAGGCCTCAAAATCTGGAACCCCCAGGCCCCCTGCTAAAGTTGATCTACACAGGGTCGGGAGTGCTGTACGTCTGCAGCCATCGTCCCAGATAAGCTCCCTAAGTAGGTTATTTAACTCTCGAAACCACGCTGAGGGAATCGATAATGGTAGGTTGGCAGAATAATAGAGGAGGCGGGGAAGCATGATCATTTTAGATAAAGAAATTCTGGCCATGATGGATAGTTTTAATGAGCGCCAGAAACCTACTGAGGCTCTCAGGGAGCGAAGTGCCCTTCCAATGTTTCCATTTCTCAGATCCCCAGTCTCGTGGTATACCTGTACACCCAAATACTTAAACGTGCGTGGAGCCCAAACTATATCCCCAGGCAGGAGGAGGGTCGCCCATAAGATTGTGTTAGGGGAAAAACAAATGTCTTGCTCCTGTTGAGGCAGAGACCTGAGAGTGCACCGAAATGGTCCAGCGTCTGCAAGGCCCAAGGTAGACCCAACTCTCCATCATTGAGGTATACAAGTATATCATCAGCATATAGTGAAATGATATGTTCTGATTGACCCCATCTTACTCCCTTGCCAGTGCCCTTGCTACGCATTGCAACCACCAGTGGCTCTATAGCCAGAGCAAATAAAAGCGGCGATAGCGGGCACCCCTGTCGCGTCCCCCGATATATAGGGTAAGTATCCAATATCGTTCTGATCGTTCTTACCCTCGCCAACGGTGACATATACAGTAAACCCACCCATTTTATCCAGCCTTCTCCCATTCCCATCTGCTGCATCACTGTTCTCAAATAGTCCCATCTAACCGAGTCAAATGCTTTCTCAAAATCTACTGCAAGCAGCACTCCCGCCCCGGACCTCTCTTCTTTGGGCATGTGCAAGATGGGGAACAAGCACCTCAAGGACAAAGAGGTGCTACGGTTCGGGACAAAGCCATTTTGATCAGTATGTACTAACCCGGTGATGTGGCGTAGGAGTCTATTGGCTAAGGCTTTACTAAGGGTTTTAAAATCATTATTTAACATCGATAGAGGTGGAAAGTCCATTACTGAGGCCTCTCCCGACTTCGTTTTGGGCAGAGGGACCACCAGTGCCTCCCTAAGTGAGTCCGGTAGCATTCCGTGTTGCAATGCCTCCGTGTACATCTCCACCAACTGGGGGGCTAACAGTGCAGTATATTTTTTGTAAAAGTCCATGGGAAGTCCATCCGTCCCTGGGGTCTTACCGGAGGCCAGCTGTGCAATAGCCTCCTGTACCTCGTCTACCATCAGCGGGCCTCCTAAACTATTCCTCAGGTGCTAGTGTGGTCAGAGGGAGTGGGCGCCAAATATAGTTGAGATCATCCGCTCTAAGCTCTCCCGGGGCTCCATAGAGGTGGGAGTAGTGCTCTTTGAAGGTGTCATTTATGGGTCCCGGCATACACTGACGTTTCCCCCCTTTGTCATAGACACTGGTGATGGGTCCACTGTCCCCTTCAGCCCTCACTAACCACGCCAGCATTCGACCTGATCGGCCCTCCTCAGCCTGGAGTGATGCCAGATATTCCCGGAGACTGTGACAGCGTAGCTGCTCTTCCACCTGGGCATATGACTTCCGTGCCTGGACATATCTTTCCTGTGCTATATCCCCGTTCTCGCCACCTCATTCCCCTTCATGTAGTATCCTCTCTAAACTATTCAGTTCGCGTTCTAGAGTGTGTCTCAATCCAACCGTCTGACCTAGACAAAAAACTCTAGTTGTCACCTTGAGAGCTTCCCATTCCAAGGATCTTGAAGAGGCTGATCCCTTATTGGTTTTAATTTGGTCTGAGAGGTGTAGGCGAAGGGATTCTCTGTATGCCTGGTCCTCTAACGAGCCAGGGGTCAGTCTCCATGTCGGGACAGGAGGCCTATCCACTGTCGCTTTCCAAGTGACCAGTAGGGGGTTATGGTCCGATAATGTGCGAGCAAGGTATTCTGCGCGGGTCATTCCCTGAGCAAGAGAAGTTAAGATCTCACAAAGAATAACATGCAATAGTCAATACGTGGTCTATTTAAACGAGTGTGAATGTGGGTTGCAGTACGTGGGAAGCACAATCTGCCCACTGAAAAAGAGGATATTGGAACACACTAGAGCACCTACCAAATTGTTTCTTTACAAAAAAGAAACACCGCAGTCACTTGCTTCAATCCACAGGTTTAATCAGGCAAAAAAACGAAAAAAGGCATTAAATACAATCCTCCGACACGTTTCAGGAGACCCTGCTCCCTTGTTCACGGCACTGCGATGAGCCCTTCTTCCATTTCCATTTTAAATGGAACCTGTATATTTATATATATACACACATATATCACTCAGGTGTTGTTCGCCACCAAATAGCCACACCAGATGTGTCAAACGTCGCATTTCATGAGGCAATGACCTAGATCATAGTCCCTTCTTTATTTACATGCTGGGTGGATATATTTGAGCTTTATATCTCAAGTGAGGTACCAAAGTTCCCGGAGATCAGTGCATGTAACTGATGTGTGTAGTAAATTGCACGTCAGGTTGGTCTAAGTGCTGGTTATATAAATGTGCAAGACAACTTAGTAAAATGTCATAGGCGGTCATTCCGACCGTGGCGGTCGGCGGTGAAGCAGCGGTAAGACCGCCAACAGGCTGGCGGTCTTTTTTCATGAATTCTGACCATGGCGGTTACCGCCACGGCCAGCCGCCGCTTCACCGTTCCGACTGCCACGGCGGTAACGACCGCCGGGCTGGAGACCTGGGTCTCCAGCCCGGCGGTCGTCACATACCGCCGGCGGTATTCCAACCCGCCTGACCCCGGCTTACCGCCATGGATTTCATGCGGTTTGGGACCGCCATGAAATCCATGGCGGAAAGCACTATAAGTGCCAGGGAATCCCTTCCCTGGCACTGATAGGGGTCTCCCCCACCCCTAACCCCCACCCCGACTCCCTCCCCTATCCCCCCCACCACCCCTGCCACCCCCAAAAGGTTGCAGGACCCCCCTCCCCAACCCGATCCCCAACATATACACACACATACATGCACGCATTCATGCACGCACTCATGCACATACACACCCCCCCGCATTCATGCACGCACTCATGCACATACACACACCCCCCCGCATTCATGCACGCACTCATGCACATACACACACCCCCCGCATTCATGCACGCACTCATGCACATACACACACACCCCTGCATTCTTGCACGCACTCATGCACATACACACACACCCCACACTCACACGCCCCCCCAACATACACACACGCACACCCCCATGCACGCACACAACTCACAACACCCCCCAACCCCCTTCCCTAACGGACGATCACCTTACCTGTTCCGGTGATCCTCCGGGAGGGAACGGGACCCATGGGGGCAGCTCCGCCGACACCGCCACGCCAACAGAACACCACCACAGCGAATCACAGGTCGTGATTCGCTGGGCGGTGTTCTGTTGGCGTGGCGGTGGAGGTGGAACTACCTCCACTTCCCCGGAAACGGGCGGAGCGCTGCCAACGGTCATAACAGCCCGTGCGGAAGACCGCCAGCACTGGCGGTCTTCCGTACGGCGGTCCCTCAGCGGTCTATTGAAAAGGCCGCCGAGGTCGGAATGACCACCATAGTGCAATATATCATCATGTAAGTGTGCAGATTCTCTAGATAACGTTATAGTGAAAACAATATGTAATATAACGCTCAAATCGTTATTTACTAATCTGACATCAACTCCACTTCATGTAACAGCCTATTTCAGTCTTACACTAAGGTAGAACTATAACTGCTGAATGTCTATGATTTGTCTGTGTGCAAAATCTGAACCTAACAATAATGTCCCTCTAATCTATACATATACATACATAGCAGGCACACACATATTTACAAGGCTAGATTTACCATTATCTATGGCAAGACCTCCACCCTGAGCCCCCTGCCCTCCTCCCCACCCTGTTGCCTCCCCTCTGCTGGAAGCATGCAGCCACCCTCCCCCTGTGATGTTAACAGAACAGATAAATTACTCAATGTTTTCCATCTTCAGAAGCATCTGTGAAACGGAGAGCATACATTTCAATTCAGTTTTGCTGAATTGTCTAACCTTCGTCCCAATAACCAGGGAATATATTTGAAATGAAGAACACTGTCAGGACACCAGGACAGTCGACCGAAAACCAGGACTGTCTAGGGAAAATCCGGGACATCTGGTCACACTACATTTTTTATAAAATACCTTTTTTATCCTAGCTGTTTATGCTTCTTACGGAAACATAGTGATTCAGGATCAAAATTCATAGATTGTTTAATTTAGAAAAGTACATTTAGGTCTAATGGAAACTGTGATAGCATTTACATGCCTGGATGGCATTGATGAAAAGCACGTTTAGGAAATGTTAATGAGCTTTTTCTCATTGCTTAATAATTCCTATAATCCTATAAGGTAAAGAAAGGATTTATGGCGTTTGATAGTTTTGTAAGAAATTGTCCTTTGAGATCTTGTGAATAAATAGAGAACAGATTTTAAGGCATTATTATTTACCTCAGACAATATTGGTCAAACGTCCATGGTCACATCATTAACCGTGGTGAACTACCATACTCTCTGTGGTTGCTTTGCGTAGAGGTGAGTAGGCCTGGTTAGTCATATAGTCTGCTTTCATAGTTTAAAATGTAAATTTTAGGTATGTACTATGGTTTTTGCATGATAAATTTATGAACAAATTAATAATTAATTGTTCTTATGTGGAGCAGTAAAAGCATATATGGGATAATGAAATATATGTAACCTCAACAATTGTTTTAGTTGTGTATATATATTTATAATAATGACAAAAAAAATTGGAGTGGCTCTGCAGCCTACTAAATCTATGTAGCATTGAGAAACTGTTCACTGTTCATCTTCTTTGTTGTAATTATTTGTATTAATAACTTTAAACAGAGGAGACAAGATATGACAGCACATTGATCACATCAGTAGCGGGATCTGCATAGTGGTGCCCAACCCTCTCCCCACATTCCCGTATGTCTATAAATCAGCAGACCATCGCATAGAGTTCTAATGAGCCCAGGCCTACCCTGGTGGGACCCAGAGATACATATTCACCAAAGATAGCTATCTATATTATATATGTTCCAGGGTCCCCAGATCTTTGCCCATTTAGGGGGGCACCCATGACCCTCGTAGACCACTCGTGCGGTTAGCATGATCCAATCCATATCTTTTGGTTTGGCCACTATAAGTCCCAATGCCCACCATAACTGATTCATATGTATCACCTCAATCTCTCCCCAGATGTTCAGGAGACACCTCTTTACTGACACCGTGAAGGCGTGGCCGTGATTCAAGGAGTCAGAGGGTCCCTAGAGTCCAAAATCAATACGGTCACCACAGAGGTCTCACTGATCAGAGCGGACCTCTGAAATATGGGCACCAGACTGAATGCGGCAGAGCACTCCATCGTGTCCATCGAAATGGCAACAGCCATGCTACTTAAACAAGTGAACAACCTTTGGGCCACAACTGAGACATTGGGGCAAAACTTAAAGACTTTGAGGGACACTCGCGGATAAATAATATCCGCATTATGTGAGTACCTGAGAAGGCTGAGGAAGAGTGTTTTTTTTGGAAACAGAGCATCTGAAGGCACAGTCACGTGTCGGTATGATTCTGAAATTTACAATACATTGGCCCTCATTCTGACCTTGGCGGGCGGCGGAGGCCGCCCGCCAAAGTCCCGCCGTCAAGTTACCGTTCCGCGGTCGAAAGACCGCGGCGGTAATTCTGACTTTCCCGCTGGGCTGGCTGGCGGTCGCCTTCAGACCGCCAGCCAGCCCAGCGGGAAAGAGGCTTCCACGATGAAGCCGGCTCGGAATCGAGCCGGCGGAGTGGAAGCTGTGCGACGGGTGCAGTTGCACCCGTCGCGTATTTCACTGTCTGCGCAGCAGACAGTGAAATACATGTAGGGGCCCTCTTACGGGGGCCCCTGCAATGCCCATGCCAGTGGCATGGGCACTGCAGGGGCCCCCAGGGGCCCCGCGACCCCCCCTACCGCCATCCGGATCTCGGCGGTCCGACCGCCGGGATCTGGATGGCGGTAGGGGGGGTCGGAATCCCCGCGGCGGTGCAGCAAGCTGCGCCGCCGCGGAGGATTCAATGGGGCCGCGGTACACTGGCGGGACCCCGCCAGTGGTGCCGGTCCGACCGCGGCTTTACCGCCGCGGTCGGAATCCCCATTGGAGCACCGCCGGCCTGTCGGCGGTGCTCCCGCGGTCCTCCGCCCTGGCGGTCAAAGACCGCCAGGGTCAGAATGACCACCATTGTGTGCTGCGTAAAGGAAAACTGGTGAACATAGGCAGCAGCATTGTCTCACTGCAGAAAGGTAACACAAGGATTGATAAAAGATAGCAAGATGGGTTTGAGGTTATTGAAGGCAGACATGTACTTTGACATGATATATTGAGTACAGGGCTTCACAGGAATTCACTATTCAACTCCAGACTGCACTGACAACATGTTGAGGCCAAGGAATGGATATGTGCTGCTTTAGCTGAAGTGCATAAACAGCTTTGGTCTGATTAGTGGATCTGACCACCTCACTCTTAAAGGAGAGAGGCGTGGGGACCACACTGTGAATGAGAACAATAGATGGTCTCTGGAGTTGGTGCCCATTCTAGGAGGAGCAAATTTATAGACTTAAAAACGGAGACAAAGGGAAACGGACAGCCAGAACCATTCGTAGTTAAAACATGAGAAGTAGGGGCATCTTTCAAGAGAATGTGAATTAATAAATAAAAATCATGCGGCAGCGGGCAAAGAGAACATCGAGGGATGCTGATGAGCAAGGAAGTATAGCAGTCTAGCCAAACGAAGATTAGCAGTTACTATTATAGTGTTATGAAATATAAGAAAGGGGGCAGGGTTTCCTGGATGTCAAAAGAATGAACATGGAATGTGCACATGACATGACATTCCAGAGTTTGCAAAGATGAACAAAACTGGAGGTTCGTAAGTAACAGCTAGATTATGAATAAAGATTACAAATTTATTTTTTATTTTTATAGAGGCACTGAAAGAAAACATTATTTCTCTATATACGAAGTGTGCCAAAGGACTGCTAAACATCGTAGACATACTTTGTAGAAAAGCACCTCAAAGCAGCAGCTATGGTTGAAGTAGGTAAAGCTCGACTCTATTATTAATCTGCTTCGGCAAACGGAGCTGGGGCATGCTAGGTCATATCACATAAATCAGCCAATAAAGTTATGCGCACAGTCGGTGCCACGTCTTGAATTTTTCTTGCCTCAGGCAAAAAAGAGAACATGAAAAAATACGCCCACACAAGCACGTACACACAACAAACATGATCGAATTCAATATTTTTCACGAATCTGATATTTTGTATTTCTATACGGTAAAAGTGCAATTGAGTTTACAAGTCATTGTATGTGAAAGCTTTTTTAAACTATCTGAAATGTACCTTGTTTAGCACATTCAAATTAAATTTATCAATAAACGAGTAAATAAAACTTAGTGCTTGTATTTTTTTAATTATTGTTCTTTTTTAAAGTGAAGGGGGGTGGAAAAAAGTACCTTATAATATTGAGCGGATTTTATTTCTTCAGTGATATGCCGGTCTGTTGTTGAGAGGCGCACATACAAACGTGCTGATCGCTTTATATGCTTTTGGAGAAAGAGATATGCTGGCAATACGTGGATCAAGCTGGAATAAAATTGTTTCCTTGGAAGAAAGGAATTTGACACCCATTTGCTTCGACCTCCCCAAGAAAATGCCCGACTATTTCAGGTTATGTAGCCAGCCGTGCCCATAGCTGATAGGGCTTCTGATGGTTTAAGGGCCACCCACACAAAACCAATGAGGCACACTTTCTGTTTAAGATGCTTTGGGGATGATTTGTATTAACCAAAAGTGCCGACACCCTACCCTCATTCCACTCCCTTATCTCCAATATCAATATGGTTTTGACATATAGGGGCATATTTATACTCTGTTTGCACCAAATTAGTGTCATTTTTTTTTACTCTAATTCGGTGCAAAACTAACTCCATATTTATACTTTGGTGCTAGACCCCTCTAGCACCAAATTTATGGAGTTAAAGTCATTTTTTGAAAGTGGAGTCCTACTTTGCCTTAATGAGATGCATGGTAGGCGTTCGCGTGCAAAAAATTACTCTATGGCCTTAACACCATATTTAGGGGCATATTTATACTCTGCGGCATATTTATACTCTGTTTGCACCGAATTAGTGTCATTTTTTTTTACTCTAATTCGGTGCAAAACTAACTCCATATTTATACTTTGGTGCTAGACCCATCTAGCACCAAGGCCCTGATTCAAACTTTTTTTGCACTGCATTAACGTCATTTTATGACACAAAAGTGGCGCAAACTTACAAAATATTGGCCCTTATTTATACTTTTTGCTGCAAAACTGCACTAACTCAGTTTTGCACCAAAAAAGTTGAATACCGGCTTGCACCATTTCTGTGCACCAGCCGGGCACCATATTTATGGAATGGTGCAAGCCGGTGCAAAAGGTAGGCTATAGTTTAAAAAAATGACTTTAGTCGGGTGGGGCTGGCAGTATAGAAGAAGAGGGTTTAGCACCAAAAAATGGCTTTAGGCAGGTTAGAGTAAAAAAAAATTACTCTAACCAGATTAGCGTCATTTTATGGTGCTATACCTACCATGCCACATGACTCCTGCCTTAGAAAAGGCAGGAGTCATGCCCACCACCCCAGTGGCCAGCACAGAGGACAGGGGTCCCCTGGGCATGGCCATTGCACCCGGTGACATGTATGGGGGCCCATTTCAGGGCCCCCTATGGCACTTTCAAAAATAAAATGCACTTACCTGTACTTACCTGGGATGGGGTCCCCCATCCTCGCAGTCCCTCTAGTGTGGGTGGGGGTGCCCCTAGGGCCTAGGGAGGGCACCTCTGGGCTTATTCCATGGTGTTCCACCATGGAAATAGGGCCACAGGTCCCCTAACACCTGCCCTGACCCAGGTCTTAAAAAATGGGGCAAAGCACGCTTTGCCCCATTTTTTGACCCTTCCTCCCTCCCTTGCACCATTTTTACATGGGAGTATAAATATGGTGTTAAGGCCATAGAGTCATGTTTTTGCACGGGAACGCCTACCTTGCATCTCATTAAGGCAAGGTAAGTTTCCACTTCCAAAAAATGACTTTAACTCCATAAATTTGGTGCTAGACGGGTCTAGCACCAAAGTATAAATATGGAGTTAGTTTTGCACTGAATTAGAGTTAAAAAAAAATGGCGCTAATTCAGTGCAAACAGAGTATAAATACGCCCCTTAGCGTAAAAAAATTATGCTAATCTGGTCAGAATCATTTATTTTGACTCAAAACTGCCTAACGTCATTTTTTTTTAAGCTAGCCTACCCTTTGCACCGGCTTGCACCATTCCATAAATATGGTGCCCAGCTGGTGCTAAAAAATGGTGCAAGCCGGTGCAAAACTTTTTGGGGCAAAACTGCCTTAGTGCAGTTTTGCACCAAAAAGTATAAATAAGGCCCATAGTACTGTGAATATAGTCTAACCCTAGTTGCTTGCCATAATGTGTCAAGGCTTTAAGGTAATGTTTCTTAGACTTCGGGCCTCATTTAGAGTTCGACGTATGGGATATTTCATTACAAATGAGAAAGATATCCTGTTCTCCTTATTAAAATTGCATTAAATCCTATGCTACTTCTAAAACACCGAAGGGGATAGCTGTCTCGTTTGTAATGGAGTGTACCCTCGCTGAACTATAAATCAGACCCTTTGTCTTTCTAGTCTGCTGAGCTATATTCTATTGTATCATGTTGGTCATATAGGGCTGCAGTTCAGAGGTATCAAATTGCTTTTCCCAAATAGTTAAGGGCCTCATTACAAATTTGGCAGTAGGGCCGCCAGATTGCCATGTTGGCGGTCCCAAAAAGACCACCATGTTGTCGGTCTTACAGACCGTTTTATTACGAGTCAAACAGGTAGGACAGCTGACCACGAACAAAAAATGCAGACTGCCAGTGGAGCAGAGACCCAGAAATAGGCGGTCTGACCTCCAGTCCTAACTGCACAGCGACCAACCACTGACCATATTACAAGTTCAAAGTCACAGTGACGGGGACCTAAGGCAGTTAGACAATGGTTTGTGTTCCTTGATCCACCTTGTGTTGGATGCACATAACTAGGTGACGTAACATCACATCATTTCCTCATGATTGTTGTATATGTGAGACAACATGTATGTGCATGACAGCAGGAGCTGAGTATGCATGTTGTATGAGCCAGTTGAGAGTAAGGTGAGCAATGTGTATGGTGCCACGGAGAGTTCTTTACACATCTGCCCTTGCTAAACTGTTGTTTGGAAGGGATATCATGACTTACTCTGCCCTTCAGGATGCCACACACACCGCATGGCAAATTGGTTTTGCCTACATGATGTACTTTAATGCATTGAAGTGAGGTGAATTGAGTTTCATGTAGGTTCTGCCTGCTCAGCCTGCAAAGACCAGGGCCTGACAAATGTACCTCCCAGTATGGGTCCTTGTCCAGGCCTGGGTGGAGTCACTGCGGCTATGTAACTGTGGCATTGTGCCCACACCCTGTACCCCAGCAGATCCTGTCATGTGGGAAATATGAGGCTCAGGGGTAAAGTCCTGCACAGAATGCCTCATTCCTTTGATTAGATTAGCAATGGGTACAGAGGTAAGTCATTAAGCTAGTCCATATATGCATTTTGCCTCATTGTCAATGTGTGTCTTTGGCTCATGACAGGTCCCTTACTCCCACAGCTCTGTTGTCACCTTCCCACAGATCATATTTGTCCTGTTCAGGCTTATTTCATAAATGATAGTCTCACAGTGTGAACAATGTGTTGATTCCTGGGAGGCCATGATTTGTGACTCAGTAGTCTGGTCATATAGCAGAAACTGGACAACGCATGCCTTTGTTTGTTGGATGTCATCTCTGTCGGATGGACACATATGTTCAAAGGAGTGTTCAGTGATATAGCTACATACCACAGAACTCAACCCCCTGAAGGGGCATGGGTATGCATTTGTTAGTCCACATGTCCACACATGGAGAGGGAAGACACTTTCTATACCCACTATTCCAGTCCCTTCATTATTACCCATGTGTGATGTTTGAGTTTGTACTCTGGCAGTAGCCTGGAGGGACTGTATGCAGAGAGTCATCCTCACAGAGTGTGAATGCGTTATTCCATTCATGCCTCAGGAGTTTACCCTTCGGAAGCCAAAGAGGTATGACGTGTCTCATAGTGGTTCACATCTCAGCCAGGTTGCTAGAGCATGGGCTACGTGATGTCAGTAAGCTTGTTTAGTCATTGTAGGGCCTGAGCAGGGTTGTGGGTATGTCTGCAGATTGGGAAATGTATATCTTTAGTTATGGCCCTGTACTTTGTGGCTTGTATGTGTCACACTTGGGTAGTATTGACAAATAGGAACACTCTAGCTCGCTGTTTCTGACATGTATGTGACTCCGTCATTTGTGATGAAACTTGTGATCATAATCTCTTGATTTGTCTTTTGCATCCATGCAGGTCAATGCCCATCAAAAAATGGATATGGAGAGCCATTGCGAAGAAGGTACGGACCCTGGGGGTCCACAGCTGGGAGAGCGCCCACAGCAGAAAAAGGAGGACCTGAGATGCTGGGCCCGGAAGATCGCAGAGGCCTAGCTGGGGCTGTCCTCCCAACATGGACGGGGTGCCTGTCGGACCATGACCCCCCTATTGGCTCCCATCCTGGTGGTGGCCTATCTGGAACTTGAAGGGTGTTTTTAGGGCAGCACAGCAGCCACAAGGGGGTGAGTACAGGGCATATTCCTGCCTGTTCCATTGCCAAGTGATTGAGTTAGGTTCTGACAGCTCCCCCTGACAATTAGGGATGAGACTATCAAACAGTAGATGAGAGATTGTTTTTGTTGACATGTCATGTGTTGAATACTGATGTGCATTGCTTATTGGACCAGCGACCTAGGACAAAACTGGGTGGAATCTAAAATCCATTTGCTCTGCAGGGACCAAATATGGCTGTGTACATTGATCAATCATGTACTGCTTGTTGTTGTAGTGGGTGCAATTACTATGCAACAGACCTCTACTCCTCAGTGTTCCAGGCCAAAGAAAAGTAGGTGATGGATCACTGTCCTCTGCCATGTGTCTGCGTAATTGTGTATGTTGGCATCTGCCTCCCAGAAGCTAGTTTTCTTCAGCATAATATGGGTTCTGGTGCCTCACTGGACTCTCTAATGTGAAGGTGTCCAACAAACATGTGGCAGGACTTACATTGTTCTTTAGATGCAGTTTTAGGTCACTGCTTTCCCTTGGTAAGTGTGGAATGTCCATTGACATGAATTATGTGCCATCACTTTTGCCAACATTCCTTGTGCCTACATGTTAGCATGTGTCCCTTTCTCTTTTGAAAACGTTTGCAACCTGCAGTTTCATGCATGGCCTACCTATGTTTATGGGATGATGTCTGTATTCCCTCACATATATGTGCATGGCAAACTGTTTTTGGAAAAGTACATTTACAATCAGGGTACATTTTGTGTTGTACCATAGACAGAAGTGTGTCACCATTGTTTATTGGTTGACACATACCCTCACCTGCCATAGCATGTCAAATGGCATGTACAATTGGAGTAGCAATGAGGGACATGACAGGGAGGCCTAGAGTTTAGAGCCACAATGTGGATATCTATGTCGCTGATGTGGTATCAGGTGCAAAAGTGCACTGCACATGTTTGATGGTTAAGGTTTGTAACCTGACTGTTGGTATGCATCATGGAGTGACTTGCAGTTATGTTAAAATCACACGTGTTTGGATACACCCATTCATCAACGGACAGACATCTAGGTTTGCATGAGAAAAATGGGAATAGTGATGTAGCTTCCCAATGGGAAACATGTTGAGGGCCTTTTACAAGTACTGGCAAATTTCTGTGTTTCTCCAACATGCAATGGGCTAATGGCGTCTACTGAAGCACCCAGAGTATGTCACTGTAAGGGGTGCCAGACATTAGTGGTTATAACCCTGGGTCTTGCTGATTCATTGTGTTGTGTATTTTGGGGACATCTCTCCCTGACATTGTGCACATAATGTCCACAGCGTTCATTTCCATGCCACATCAGAGCAACAGTAATACCACCTCCTTGACTCTATTGGGAGAAATATCACTTGGTGAAGTGTACATTGTTGATATGTTTCTAGTGTGACATGGGTATTTTCATGTCACCTTCTCCAGGATATTGTACCATTGTCGACACAACATGATTTTGTATCATCAGTCATCACTGTTGAGTCATCATGTATGTGACAAAGAGATGTGTGCCTGACCTTGCATTGGATCTGTGGAAATGCATTTTGTATTGGCCCACTACTGTATGCCAACAGGTGACTGTGGTGTGCTCCATGGAACAAAGCTTTGAGGGTGATGGTGTCTTCTTATGGTTGAATGGTCAATGTGATTGCATAACTTCAGCCATGCAATTGTAGCTGTGTGAGATCCTGCATTTCCTTTGGACAACTCTTCAATTTCAGATGGCATGCATGCATATGGTATGGCACATGTATGGGCCACTTAGGTGGACTTTGTTGCTGGGGTCAACTTGACAGCATGGTAATGTTTGCTAATGAAAGCTGTTGGTCATGGACATGTGATGACCCTATTCTTCTTTGTATTTGCAGCATTAGCACTCACAAGTGAAGGAGGCGGGCCAGAGCCGAGTGGTGAAGCATCTGGCCATGTAACCTTGAGTCAAGACACCACTTACACTGAGGGACCCAGTGGCCCGGAGGGCAAGGGGAGTGCCACGGGGGAGACCACAACATCAACCTCATCATCATCATCATCAGATTCATCCTCCAGTTGACACTTCCTAGTAGTGACGGACCCATTTGGGAATCTCCCAGTACTATCCTTGTACACCCCACGTTCTATCACCATCCTCCCTGTTGCTCCCCCCTAAGTTGGCTGTCCCACGGCATCTCCTCTGCCACAGGCACCTCCACCCCAGCCCCTGTTACCCCTGCTGCCCTCAGTGAGGAAGCTATTGACCTCCTGAGAAGTATTTCTGTGGGTCAGTCAGCCATTGTGAATGCCTTCCAGGGATTGGGCACCCAACTGCAACACACCAACTCATTCCTGGAAGGCATTTATGGTGCAATGGCTGGCCTATAGCTATTTTTTCGGGCTCTGGCTTACACACTGACAGCAGCCAGTCACCCCTCAGCTTCTGTCCCCCCTCCACCTCCCTCTTCCCAATCTAAATTCCTCCTTTCCTTACCTACCTAAAGCTCTCAGTCAGATCTCCATGCATCCACATCTACACACAAGATGAGCAAACAAAAACACAAGCATCTAAAAAAACACTGGCATGCAAGCAAACAACATCCACCCACAGATACAACAACAGTCAACACTTCCCCAGACATCCCTACCAGCCCCAGCAACACACACACACGACATCAGGCACAACACCAACAGTAACTGACATACCAACAAAACCCATCATACCCGCAGACACCACCCCTGCAGGACCCCAGACATCCACTACAAGCACCACGCCCACAGACATCACAACTACAGACATACAGACATCCACCACATCCAGTCAACTCGCAGTCACTACCACAACAGCCATACACCCATCCACCACTCCATTTCCCGGCACTTCCACCTCCCATTCCCCAAAGACACACAGACACACAGACACATTCACTCATTCAACAGACACCCACCACACACAAGCATACCCGGCATACCCGGCAGACAACCACTCCCTCGACCTCCAATTCCCAACCTCCTTCTGATGACCATCCCCAGGAAATAATTTATGTTTGACCTTGACATTTTCCCTGCTCCCTCCACCCCATCCCATACCCAAGAGACACCCACCCACTGCCCAGACCCTCCCTTCCACCTCCCAGGCCTCCACCGCCCCCCTGGAAGCACCTATACCTCTCCTCCCAAAAAATAAGCCCATCCCTCCTAAAAAGAAGACCACACCTACCAAGCTCAAGCCCAAACCACCCCCTCCCAAATTCGAGCCGCCACCCCCAGATAATCCCTGAGGTGCCTGCCTGCCCCATTGATGCCCCTTCCTTTGGAGGTTCTATTGCAGTTGGGAGTCAAGTTTAGGCACAACACTGTGCTATTATTGGACTGCTTTGGACTGGCCAATGGCCTTTGGACATCAAAAAGTTATTGTTTATTAAACCCAAACAGTTGAATGTTTTGGGGTATACATTTGTCTTGCAATTCATTTTCTACCCTACTGTTGTTCCTGAGTGACTTGTGTTGTCTGGCTATAGTTGTGTGTGTTTGAACCTGCTTGCTGATCCATTTGCTGCTGTTTGCAGTGTCTGACTTTGTGGGCAGTGCTAGTGTCCCCCAAGAGAAGGGTATATGTTGGGTGTATAGATATGTGGATGTAAATGCAATTGTGATGGCATGGCATTGTGCACTGTTTGTTATGGTATTTCATCATGTGTTGTCCATTGTGAGCATGTATGGTGTTAGACGTGTCCCCTGATATGGCTTATATATTGATCTGATGTGTGCCAAGTTGAGTGTTGTTTGTGCAGACATGGAGTGTGTTCGGTTGTGCTAACTTTGTTTGCATTTGAGTATGTAAGTGTCCATTTGGCTGTGTGTACCTTGAAGCTAGTTCCTGTAGAGGTATGTCCCATGCAGTTGGAGTTGTATGCGCTTTGTTGACTTGCACTTCCACGTTGTGCAGATGGGCCTGACATTTGGGCCTAGTACTGTTTGTCCATGAAACACATGTAGGGCCATTTCCTGTGCACAGGTTGTTTTAGGGGCCTGTGGAAAGTGATATGTGACCCAGTGCAGCCTCCTTCCATTAATGCTCCTGATGCCCCATCCCTTTTGTTCAGGTATTGTTGGCATGGTGCTCTTTGTCTATGTGTCTCTCTGTCAATTGTGCATGCCATTGTCCCTCCATTGTATTGTGATGTGTGTGTGTCCGTAGCAGTGTGTGGGAGTGTTGTTTCTGGTCCATGCCACATCAATACCTATGTGTGTTGCATGTGACGACAATCCCTGGCCTGTGTGGAATGTGAGTATGTGAGTTGTATTGGCAGGTGTGATGTTTGAGACAATGTTGTGTAGCCTTCACTATCCGTGTGCCTGAGATCTGTGGATGTGTGATTTTGTGTAGTGTTGCTGTGCAGTGTGAGTGACCATCCCAAAGGGGGCATATTGTGACTGTGAATGTGTCCATCTTCATGTATGATTTGGTCTGTGTACATGGTGAGACGTGTACTTGGTGCCTGTAGCGTGACCCCAATATAATGCGGATGATGGTCCTACGATGTGCTGTTAAGGTTCATGACACAGGTAGGTGTGTGTAATTACGGTCTGTTGTGCCCATGACGTGTTGATTTTGTGCTCCTTCGATGATCAACAACAGTGACAGAACATGTGTAATGGGTTCCATGGCAGCACTGGACGTGTGAGGCTGTCTGCAGGTGAGTGTCTCCATTTATAGGCCCAGTTTCCGCCTTCTGAGATGTGGTGGTTGGACGGCCACAGTCACATTGGCAGTGTGCAACCTCATAATGTGTCCAGTAGCAAAACAGGCTCCGCCGGCCTGTTCGTGCTGCCTCGTGACCGTGGCGGTCTGTGCTGCCTCGCTGTGCAGGCGGGACCGCTGTGGTCTTTGCTCCATAGGCCTGCATGACTTGTAATACTGCAGTCCAACTGCCATCCTGATGGCAGTTGGACTGCCGCACTACCATGACGGTCACGTTCCCCCAAACTCACAATGAGGACCTTAGTGCCTGATTTAGAGTATGGTAAATAGGGTACTCTGTAACAAATGTGACATAGAGCCTCATTACGAGTGTGGCAGTCTGAGTACCACCACACTCGCAGGAACAGTCAGACCGCCGCACGCCAGGCGGTCTAACTACCTAATTACCACTTTGGCAGGTGGACCCGCCTAGATCCTAATGGGGTGACGGCAGTCAGGCTTGTAAACAGCCATAGTGGCACTGAACTCAGCATCACCTGGCTGATTATAACCCCACCTCCGGCCACCCAGTGCCGGGGCACCTCCGGCCCTGCACCGTTGGAATGCGCACTATCTGCTTTGCAGGGAGTGCTGGTTAGGCCCCTCTGTGCTACGATCTAGGACTCGGCCCTCTTAAGGGCTGTATCACTGTTCCCGCTCTAATGCAATGTTCCCGCTGGTCAGCCCAGCTGGAATATTGTAATAGGGTGGGGGGGACGCCACCGGTATGACGGTGGCATCCTCCGTACAGCATTGGCGGTCGGCTGGTCCGATCACCAATGTTGTAACCAGGCCCTAAGCTTTATATCAGTGAATTCTGGAGAGATATTTAGTGAATAAGCTGCGGTTTTATGCAAACATTGACACACACACAAGGATGCAGGTACCACACAAACATACACACAAGGTATTTTGAAAAAATACGTGCAATCCTAGGATCATCCAGATTTCTCTAGGTTATCCACCTAAAATATATTTCTAATTCAGTGCAGCAACTGGTAGAAACAGGTGTGTCACCTTTCCCATACTAGCCTATGGGGGTTATTCTAACTTTGGAGGAGTGTTAATCCGTCCCAAAAGTGACGGTAAAGTGACGGATATACCACCAGCCGTATTACGAGTTCCATAGGATATAATGGACTCGTAATACGGCTGGTGGTAAATCCGTCACTTTTCCGTCACTTTTGGGACGGATTAACACCTCCTCCAAAGTTAGAATAACCCCCTATGTCCTTAAACCAAACATTGTTATGTGTAGACTGCTAGTCAGTTATGTGCTACTAGCCACAGTTTTGCTACTGGTGACAGCTACAATCATATCTGAAATAGAATACAGGTACAGCAGTCTGACACATCCACTCAACAATCAGGTAGAGCGAGAGACTCATAATCTGTGAAGAGATAATGTAGTATTCTTTGCAGGTTTTGCTAAATTGCATTGTTCCTCCAGAAATAAATAAACTTTAGAAATAGGAAAATATTTCTCAAGGTTTGCTTGGTAAAGCTCTAGTACATCAAAAATAATTCAGACACAGTAAGTTTAAAGAGTAAAGAAAGATGACTTTGAGAGAAAGATCCCTTGGTGAATAATGTTTGAAAGTGATGCCAAGTGTTTTTATGATGATGTATTTTAACACCATATAATATTGGCTGGAGAACAGCTGCTGAGAGACCTCAGGGAAAACCCTTGCTTCATTTCTACTATAAGAAGAAATAAACCTCAAATTTGAAGTAAACACAGCGGTTTGTGTTCTTTTTTATAAAACAAAGAATGATTCCAACTTAGTAGTGACTTTCTCTGGCTATTTCTTTCTAGTCTTGGCGCATACATTAATAACTAACACGAGTCTGTTGGTTTCCCTGAAATAGTGGCAGCACCTGTGATTCCAAGGTAATCAAAACTAAGGGCCAGATTTAAAACTCCATCATAAATATGCCAAATATCCTGTCTGCCTTATTACAAGTGCATTATAGGATACAAAGCACTTATTACAGGTGTATTATATGATATAATGCAATATAATGCACTTGTGATAAGGTGTATGGGATATCCGACACACTTGTGGCAGACTACCCAACCATTAAACTCTAAATTAGGCCCTAATTGATTTTATGTTACATATCCTTCACCGCTATAAAAGGCAGTCTTAGCAACATCACAATTTTCTTGAACATTTTCGATTAATTTATGTAAAAAAAAAATCTCATGGCCTTTTTATTCGAAATAAAACAATTCCCTTATCTGCAAAATAAATCTGGGGGATCAGTGTATGAGGCAATTGTTTTTATGTTTTTTTTTAATCTTGGTATTAATTTGATATAGTAATAGAGCTAAAACACATCCCCAGTGTAATTTCCCTGATTAGTGGGAAAGGGTTTTGGATTGTTCCTCTTTGCATTAAGCACGCTTTAATGCAACTGATGGAAAAGCTGCCCGAGGGCATACAAAACTATTGTGCTACTCGTCAGTTTGGGCCTCCGTGAATTTTTTTTTAAAGTTAAGAAACTTACATATATCCCAAAAAACCTGATACAGAGTGATGACAATGGGAACTAATGAAATATGTGCATTCAAATGTTAAACTGCATTTCAATTTATAACCACCCTTTTTTTGCACAAGAGGGAAGATAACAACAGAAATGGGGCAGGAGAGACAAAATCAAATTTGGGAAAGGCTTGGCTGCGATACATGCAGAGATAAAGTAGGCAAGATTGGGCCGAGATGTGTGAGTCCAGGTATCGATCGACACAAGAGAGATCTGTAAGGAAAGTTGATGAATGGCTTGTAGTTTTTAAATGTCAATGTGCCAAAGAGGACTGGGGAGGAACGGAGCAAGTTGGATATTAAGGCCAATGTGTTAGATCATACTCATATCCATTTCTGTATGTTAATGATTAGTTAAATATCATAATCCTGCCACTTTAGCTAAACACCACCACAGTTTTTACCTTTCAATGATATAAAAAGCCACAAAAGTAGGATAAATGTTATTCCGTGTAATCCTTCTACTCACATCCGGCTCCACCACGAGTTTCATGCCTCCATCTGATTCATCATAGAGGTAAAAAAGTACGACCAGACCTCAAACTCCCACTACACTGGCCACTTCAGTTTCAAGACCTCCTGAGTCGTCTTCAAAGCAGCGCTATGGAGCCTCAGCACTAACGCAGTGTAATTTAATAAAAAAGAAAAAAGAAAAAACAACACACATTTTCCTAACATACCTCCTAGAATAACACCCAATGTAAATTTACTTTGCTCTATCATCCTCTATTTAAAAAAAGAACCTAAAAATCTCTTATCTTCAAGGAATGTCTTTTATGCAATTGTTAAGAAAGGCTTAACTTTTTTTGTTTATGTTGCATGGAAATATATCCATTATTCTTTTATATCAATACACAAGTGCAAATTGTTCCCCACTTACTATGTAGAATAATCTACTGCTTTTTTGGACATGTTTGTGCTATAGAATTACCAATACATACATGCAGTCTTATGACAGAATATCAACCACAAAAACCGAGAGTGATACAAAAATATTGTTGTCAAAATGTGGACAACCAATATATCGACCTTACATACTTATAAAGTAAAGTACAAAGATACTGACCACACAAATATTACTGTTCAAAATATCAACATTTTACTAAAAAGGATATGTAATTATTTGTAATTACTATCAGTATAATTGCATTTAAAGCCAAATTATTTATTTAAGAAAACTAATATTGGGTTTCAAAAATAACATTTAGGGCCTGATTACGATCTTGGCGGACTGGATTACTCCATCACGAAAGTGATGGATATCCCATCTGCCGCATTACGATTCCATTATATCCTATGGAAATAGGACACAGTATTCCATCTGCCAAGATTGTAAGCAGGCCTTAATCATTCTTTTATTACCATAAATTAAAAAAATACCAATTTGTTTGTTTATAAATTAATATAGGAATGTCATATTATATTATACATCACAATAAATGCATTATACAAATCTATTAACAGGTATCAATACTTACTGAAATATGTCAAAATAATATTTTTATAATACTAAAACATATAATCGATATTTAAAAAAAACATGAAAATATAAGAAATCTAAAACAAATTACAATTACATACTATTAAATCAAATTTCAAAAATTCGATAATGTCCGTCCATGGTGCAGATTTACTATTGTGGGGGTGTGATTTAAAATTCTAACTCCAATTTAATAAACATTAGCGAAAGTGTGTTTATTCAGGAGAATGGAGGTCCCAGCTTGCTATTCTAACCCTAGTCTAACAAACATTTTAGACACTCCATTATCGTGGGGACAGATTTACTATTCTACCTCCAGTTTAACAAACACAGAGGAAACTTCATACATTAGAAGGTGGTGATGATGGTTTAATTTACAATTGTAACTTCAATGTAACAAACATTGGGGAAAGTGCATGCATTAGGGAGTGAGGAGTCTGATTTACTAGTATAATTTTAGTCTAAGAAACAATGGGAAAAATGTATGATATGTTCTTACTCCAATCTCACAGACTTTGGGAAAAGTACATACATTGGGAGAGTGGGTCATATTTTCTATTTGCACTCCAAACTAACAAACATTGAGAAAAGTACATACATGTGGGGCGGGGTGCGGAGGAGGCAGATTTTCAATTCTAACTTCACTTCAGTAAACATTGGGGAAAGAGAATATGTTAAAGTGTCTGAAAAAATATACCCACATGATATAGGTACACATTTCAAATTATTTATGGAAGTAAATAAAAAGCAAGAAAAGATCAAAGAGATATCATAATTATTTTTTATAAATTATTACCTTGAATTTTTAAATATGTGCAATTATATCACAATTGTTAAAAACTATTTAAATTCTTAAAGAAATGTTTTAGAATAATCATGAACATTAAAACACAAACCAAAAAAGAAGAGTCTTATGATAATGAAACATTATTTTCAAAAGAAACATTTTTTTCACAATTCTGAAAATCTACACATGTAACTTTTAAATAATTATAATTTCATAATTTTATTTATAAAGCACAGCCCACCCAGTCACCCACTTTACAGCACCACCTATATTAATAAATGAATAAGCAATGTTTATGCATCATATCTCAATAAGTTAAAAATTAAGCAAGTTAAATAAAAAAGTTATATTTAAAATCTAACATAATTTATAGATAAATCAATTAATATAAATTCAGACATCCCCTAAAAGTAAATTCTGTTAAATTATAAAATATTAAAATAATATAATAATACTGTCAAACATTCTGAATGAAAAAAAAACAGTAAATAAAATATACTAATATACCTTATAAAAAACACTACCCACAGAAACTTCAATACACCCCATAAACCATAACATAATGAACACATTTTGGGCCTCATTACAAGTTTGGTGGTGGTGGTGGCTGCCAAAAGACCACCATGTTGGTGGTCAAACAGACCGCCGTATTACGAGTTACACATCCAGGAGTGCCAAAACCCAGCCAAACTTCCAATTGTCCCTGGACTTTGAAGGGTGGGAAAGAGGCGGTTCCACCACCAGCACCGCTAGCCTGTCAAAAATCATTTAAACCTATTACGGCCCACAAATTACAATAGCGGTTCTTCCATGGCGGAAAACCAATGGCAGTGCAAACCACAGCGGTTGATGGTCACCACAGTAATACACAACACCACATTGGATAGTTTGAATTCCACACAGCTAACACACATCCAAACACCCAACACACCTACAAACTGCACTATAAAACACACCCTTCACATCCCACAATCCTTTGCAACCAAAACACCACACACAGAAAACAAAGCCCCAATAAAAAACTACAGAACCATAGATTAGGCACCCCTCCACATTCAAATTACCACTCATCCAGCAACTGAACATCATACATACCACTTTCATTTTACCCCCATGCTTCAGACACCACCTGTCACTCACAACACAGCACCCTCACCTCATCACTCTTTTTCCTCTGTTACATTTTTTCCACCACCACAATGTCTCCACAAAAACATCCCCACTTCATTGACGATGAGTTGAATATCATGGTGGACGAAATCATCAGAGTAGAGCCACACCTATTTTGGAGCACAAGTCCAACAAACCTTTATTGCCAGGAAAATGGAGATGTGGCAAAGAACAGTCAACAGGGTGAATCTGTAGGCAGCTATCCACGCACAAGGGAGGACATTAGGAAGAAGTGGAACAACCTCAGGGGGAAGGTCCGTTCAATGGCTGCCAGACACCAGCTGGCAGTCAGCAAGACTGATGGTTGTCCCTTACCTCATCGCCCAACTTTCTCATCATGGTAGAAGGTCTTGGACATCCTGTATCTGAAGGTTTGACAGGATTACCTGGGGGAGTCAATTTGGGTAAGTAACTACACCAATAATGTCACCCTAAAGTACCATCTCGCATGCTCACTGATCGACTTTTGACAACATACCAGCCAACTCACTCACAACCCCTGTGTCCAACTCTCCAAATACCCCTGTCTGGCATCCCACATGTCAACTAAACTCACCTGTGGGCAGAGTGTCTGTGTGTGGTATGGGTAGTACAGGGGCTGACAGCACTACAACTCACAGCAGGCACTGTTCTACCATTAAGAAAACAAGAACAGTATACCATAAAGAAATTAGCCTCTCATGTCAACTAAACAATAAACTTAACTTACCTGCATGCTCCATAATTTTACATTTTACCGCAATGACAGCAATGCTATCGGCACCTACCAGTACAATAAAACCAACACACAGCTACAACTGTGTCCTCTGCTAAACCGGTCCTTCTAACTCTCATCACCTATTGAAATATACTCACCTGGGGCAACACACATATATACAGTGTGCTGTACTTGGTGTAACCTCACACATATGGCCAGATACAACGGTTACTTCTAATTTGATGGTCAGTTTCCACTTAACATTGTACAGCTGCCTGGTGACTCAATAATGAACCACTGCTAACTGGGAGGTAACATGAACAATACAAATCTACACAACAGACAAGATATGTGATTATCAACAGGCATCTAACTGCCAAGATACTCTTATAATCTGTATCCCATAGAGCTGGTAACCTGAATTGATAGCAGGTGTAGCTGTCATATCAAGGGATTAAGCAAAGTCTTCCTGTAAATGGCTCAAAGCATATCTACCTGTCAAAGTTGGTAACCACATGTTGCATTACAATCTGTAGCTGTCTGTACCACTACTTCCACAGGTCACCTAGCCACTGGGACCATGGAGAGGACACCTGAGACAACCACTTCCCACCTGGATGAAGCCCTTTGTGAGGAGAAAATCCCTGGATGTGAGGACATCAAGGACGACTGTGGCCCATCTGGGATACCTGGTCAGTCTACAACTGTCAGCCTCACCCTGCCTACATCGACTCCTCCTAGCCCTGTTGCTTCTACATCCCAGGCAACCATTCGTCCCCAAACCTGTGTCCCAAGGACAGTTAATACCATTATGGGCCCCCCAGTACAGGTACCGGAGTCACTACTAAAGAACACAGACAATGAAGGTCCTGGCACTAGTGGGAGTGAGTGAGCAAAGGGTGGCAAGGGCACAGGCACATGTGGATGAGTGCGTGGGAGGGATGGTGTTGGGCAGGGGAGTGAGGCTGCTAGGGATACAACTGGCCAGGACACCATCTCCCAAGTCTTGGGAGCTTACCAACAGTCCCAAGGGGTGATGATCCAGGTACTTGCCATGAAGGGGGAGATCAAGCAGCTGCAGAGGGACAACCACCAGGAAGGTATGCAACAGTGGGAGGCCCACAATGTCAACATGGCCTCCATAATAGGGGTGCTGAGCGACATCAACACCACCCTGAGTAGGGTATGTCCACAATGGCTGACCCCTTCTATTGGCCATTTAACACGAGCCCCTTCATCATCTGTGGCAGCCAGTGGAATGAAGGCCTTGCCAGAGGAAGGACATGCCTCAGACACCCCTGCCTCTGTAGCTAAGGAACCCCCTGCAAACTTCCACCAAAACGTCCAGGAGGAGCAGGTGCAAGACTAAAACCATGACCAGGAATTGATTCTCTACTAATTGGTTCCTCTTGTGTGCCACTGATACACCTTCTTGACTCTCTATTTTCCAATGGTACAAGGACACAGGTCTTGAGACTCCTAGTGTTGTAGCAGCTATCCTGATGTTCACACCCACCATGACTAAACCCTTCACTGTTTCCTCTTTTTAGTTTGCTCCCAATCTTTTCCTTTACCTGTGCACTCGTAAATAAACACCACTAAACTACATATATTTTCACATCTACATAGAACAATGAATAGTGCCATTTCTTGCTTACACATGATAATCACAAATGTACCTAATCCATTAAGTCCTATGTCAAATGTACTGTTGAATCTGGGTTCAATTTACACATGATGGTACAAATCGACAATCTTCAATCCCCATTTATTGCACTTTCCTGCACATAGGCTGACAACATGCCAATGATCACACAGGGAAGTACATCTTAACAATTTTGTCCTTCACCACAGGTGTGGATATCTATCATCCCACAGACTACTGAAGTTAGGGACATGTCAGTTATTGTCTATCCAAATAGGCAGGCATATTGGTTCAATGTGTCATCAGATAAAGCCTTACCACATACTCATTACCCTACATCCAAAATGACCATACCCTATGATACAGTCAGAGGTCAGTGCAAAAGTCCCCAGTCATGGAACCTTCCACTTACCATGGTCAGGTATCTGTAGGCATGCTACTCACCCATGTCAGTCCTGACACAATTGCACATTAGCCTGCAATGAGGAAACACAGTGACACCTACATACAAGTAAGACAGTACCGCCATCACACCAATGAGAGGGTTGAGGTTATGGATTGCACAGGAGGACATGTGCCATAGACACAAGACCACACACCTGACATCATTGGATCCAGATAAATGGCACACAGGTCTATTGTGTGGAACAGAACACTGCCATCCCACTGTCCTGACAGTCTGGGCATGGAACTCAGACACCACCAATATAATGCCATACAGTACCTGGTGAATCCATGTCCACTTCACATGTAAGACCTGATAATCCCACCTTCCAGTGACACATTTTTTAAATGACCTCATGAGGATAACATTGTGAAGAAATCTGGAAAGTAAATGTATACAACAAAAGGTATAAGCATGTTATCGATATAAAGACCCATATAGACACATCCCAAATACAGTGGTAACGCAGATTGTGCATTGTGACAAACATTAACAAAGGAGATCATCACGATGCTCACAACTCCATGTACTATATTGCATGCACACCTGAAATATCTACTCCTGCAACTAATGACTTGTCTGATGGTCCTATAAAGACCCTTTTCAAACATGTCTAAGCCCCCATTACCCCACTGAGTCAAGCATATTACAAAACAACACATACATATAGTCAGTTGAAGTACTGATTGGTGAGATCTGCTTGGATGTCTCCACCTTCATCCTCATCACTGTCATCCTCACTTGGCATTTCTGCACCCTCACTTGGTGGAACTGCTGCCTCCTCCTCATCCGTGATGTATGGGATCTGACGTCTCAGGGTGAGGTTGTGGAGCAGGCCACAATGAGTTGTCACACTTTGATGGGTGAGTAGAGGAGGGCTCCACCAGTCTTATAGATGCTACAAAATCTTTCCTTCAGGAGCCCAAAAGTCCGCTCCACAACACGCCTTGTCCTTCTGTGGGCCTCACTGAAGCGGACTTCCCCTGTCGTGGTTGGGTACCTCACTGGTGTCAACAACTACAGATGGTTTGGGTAGCCAGATTCCCCTGTAAGGAATCGTTACATGTGTATAAACATAAATCTTGGACATCCTAACATTTGTCATCAGACATACAGGATTGACACACATGACATATATGACTTACCTACCAGCCAGGCCCTCTCTGTGTACTGTCATGCCATCAGCAGTGGGATACTGCTGTTCCACATGATGAAGGCATTATGGACTGAACCTGTGTACCATGCACATACTTTTGAAATGTAGAGGTCCGCCAAACAGACTACTTGGACATTCATGCAGTAGAATTCCTTTCTGTTCCGATATAACTGTTCATTGCCATGTGGGGAAACAAAGGCTACATGGGTACCATCAATGTCTCCTGCCAGGAGATTACCCATTAAATTAAACTTCCACAGGAGCAGATGCCTTTTACACAACTCCCTCCAACAGATGCGTGCTCAGACTTTACTGATTATCTGAACCCTGCATCCGCTAGGGGGAAAGGGGAATGGTACTAGAAAAAGATAGACCGTCTCCAGTTCCAGAAGGTGTTTTCTACTTGAAGATCAGATATTCAGTGTGTGCTTCTGTAACCTGCACCATTCTTCTTATTGGGATTTCTTTAAAGGAAGGACCTGCAGTCGGGTGATAAGAGCATAGATCAGTACATTCCTACTGCGCATTGAACTGTTCAGCCATTCACATTCACCCAGTTCTATTGTTCTCCTAACCTGGATCTTTTGAGAGACTAGCCTCTCTCCAATAGAACAATGTTAACTTAATATCTTCTTTTCTCCAGGAGTCAGAGGTATCCAAGGTTCTCTGGAGAACAGTTCAAAGGTTCACAAATATACAATCTACTAATGTCTTTTACAGGAAACGAAAACTCCTTCTCAAGGTTCAGTTTTCTCAATCACAGTCTCTAGGAATTAGTCTGAGCACTGAGGTTTGTCTCCAAGACTGGCAAGTCTGGAAGGCGAAGAGTTTTTGAATATATATGTACATATATATATTGGCAAGTCTGGAAATCATGCAAAAGTATTCCTTACTGCAGTTGCTTGAAGTTCTGTTAAGCCAAAACAAATTCTCCTCAGAAAGCCGATAGCCAGTTGTTGGATGAAGGAAGAAATTCAGCTTCTCCAGAAGGGAAAAAGCAGCTGGTGTGCACACCGTAACAAGAAAAAGAATGAATTACTCAAAACTGGAAGAATTCTTTATGAAACGAAGCGCCTCTGGAACAATGCTCATTCTCCTCAGGATGACAGTTGAAGTGCACACTAGAGCACTGACCTCACAAAGATTTGCGGCCACCATCTTGAGTGGCAGTTAAACCTGAAGAAGCTAGTTCTAAGAACAGCTTCCGCAAGAGCCACTGGGAGTGAGGACGCCACTGCAACCAACATGGGTACAAGGAAAAGGGGAATCATTTTTGCTGAGGGAAGAACTTAACAACACTGGCAATAGTTTTTCTGACAGCTCCTACTACATGTGGCATGTGTGCCAAAGCACAGAAATCAGCCTTCACATGGGCCAAATCTTCACAATGCTACGACATCCCTGCAGTCAGGGCCAGGGTATTTTGAAAGGAGCCTGTGGTTAGGAAATGCATCACTGACATGACTTGTACAATGGGTGGGATGCCATTGAGATGACAAATGGCAGGCATCATATCTGGCTTCAACTGAGGACAGAGATCCATGATTGTCTGCCTATCAAGGTGGTAGATCTGGATGACATGTCAATCCTCCATGGTCTGCAAGTCCGCTAGTGGACGGTACACTGGAGGCCGACCCTTCTTATGCCAGGGTAACTATGTTAGAGAAAGTAAGAACGAATGTCTATCAGTCATTGTGTACATTGTAATTGTTAAAATACATCCGCCGCACATAATACTTGGACATGCCACATGATATTATAGAAACATGGAACACAGCACACACCTAGGGAACTTATGGCTCATTACTGCAATCTCATCCCCTGTACTCAATTATGGCTTGGAAGTGGAAACACATGTCAGCTAGTCTATGTGATATCAACATTCTTACTATGTGTCAATTTTAAAAGACACAAATACTCTCTCCAATTTGCATGAGGGTGCTGACTATGCCACTAAAGATACATTACTTATATCTCATCAATATTACAACATGTCTATCAAATCTGTATATACATACATGGTTGTTCATAGCCAGCACTAAAGACAATGGCGTTGAAATGTCTCACAGCTTGTGACGCAACTTTAAATTACCTTTTCATATCATCTAAGGACCTTAAAATGGCAGCTGCCTGACCTACTGTACTGGACATTAGGAAATGACCTACGTCCGCCGGTGGAAGTCATCATAGCAGTAGGCGGATACCACTGCAGTGGACATTGCCATTGGAACATATAGCTGCCTTTGGTGCTCTTGGGCAAATGGCGATGTCCACCGGCGGTGATGGTCTCTTACGTGGCAGACATGACCACCATCTCAAACTTAATTTCTCACTTCAGTCCTGACACTATTGCCATCAAGACCACAATCAGAGCTGCTGTGTACTGCCTCCGGGAGCAATCATGCCAACACCTACAGGTGATAAGGCCTATTTTTTATAGATTAACCTCCCTTTTTATAACCTCTTGCTTTTACTAAGTTATAATCAAACATAGGTTTGAAAACTTCATCCAAATGGCATGCTTCATTCCTGAACACTGACTGACCTGATTAGTTTTGTTAGTTTGGAGTGTTTTCATATCTTTGTACATGTTTCCTAACAGAGTGTCTATCATCTGGGTTGTAGGGGAAACATTTTAGTATCTAATAGCCAGGTAGTGGAGTGGGGATTTACCCTGCAGGTAGTCAGGAGAAAATAATTTAAATGAGCAAATTCTTAGAGTGGTGTATTTCTTAGCTGTATTCAGGCACTGATGTTGATAGTTTATTGTCAGAATCAAAGGCAACAGATATATACAGTGTATATTGACTTTTAAGGCATTTAAGGAAGCAAGGTAGTATTGTAGCTATTCTATTATCTTTATATGTGTTTGCCTTTGTGGGGAGATTACAAGAAGCAAATAATTCAACTTAATTATAGCCACAACTGTGAGCAAGGGGGTTTGCCCCCACACCTGTCCTACAATTCTTTTTTATTGTTGGACCTGCTGGTTTTAGGATCACTGCTGTGAGTATGCCTCTGTATTGGTGTATTACTGTGTGAAGCTTTGATTTGAAAGGTTTGAGCTATGGTCAACAGTGCTCTCCTTAGAAAATAAGGTCTGCTGCTATGCAGCTGGGGTGAGAGGAGCTATGTGGTTACACATAAATGTGTGCACACACATGTACATATGTGCACAGGATGAGCGAGGAAAATCTGTCAAACTCAGACTGGTAGCTGTACAAAGATAGCCCTGTTGACGACCCAGAATAAATTTATAATGGCAAGTACAGGCCTTTTAATGAAATTGTGAATAAAAAAGAAATATCCTTTCTACTGTAGTGTTAATTGTATTTACACTTTGTGTCAAACATTCGAAACATACGTTTGGATTGCCTTAATGTATAAAAGCCACTGATGTGGATGCTACTATATTAACAAGAAAAGATAAAAACATATAAAATAAACTTTTCACTTAGAAGCATTATAAGCATTGCTACATTTACTTTGACTTTTGTATTATTTCCCTGAGCCAGCTATAGTGAGATTAGTGTGTTGAGCTGTCCTTCTGGGCCAAATACACTACAGGTCAGGTGGCCATTTAAAGACTTTTCCTGAAACGTAGACCTATTTGTGATGATTAGCCCTTTCCTGAAAGAAGAAGGGAGTGGGATAAGAATCAGCCTAGAATGAGAAACTGGCAGTCTTTAACAAGCTTGGGCATGTCTTTCTCACAAAGGCAAAGTGAGTGATGTCAGAATTCTTGCACCAAGGGCTTCTTTTGAAGTCGTGGATAGAAGAAACCAATTTTGCATGGCCCACCTTCCAGAACTACCTTGTCCGCTTTTAAATCCCTGCACAAAGGTAGCGGCTTTGAGAAGAGCAGATCCACAGAAGAGGAAGAATGCGCCTGCTTGACAAAGAACCAATGTCTGCAGTAGAAAGACCCTGGACCTGCTTCAGGGTGAGTCATACACAACTGTAGGCATACACAATCCAAAAAGGGAGCACCCTGTCTTACATTTCAGCTTGAATAGCCCCAAAGCATCATGATAAATGCAGTCATTAGAATGAATTCGAATAATATTTCAAAAAGTCTTTCACCATAAATGGGTGCAGCAAGTGCTGTAACGTTGTAGAAAGTTTTTCACCATAAGTTGGTGCGGCGAATGCCGTATCCCCGGACACGTATTTCTGGCTTTCAGCCGTCATCAGCGGAGAGCAAAGTGTGGCAGACGGGGTTGCTTGAAATGTCGCCTAAACGTTTTCTCAGGTTTTTGTACCACTCAGTAGGCGCACAGGTGCTTCACCAGAGCTCGTCAGCTCAAAGGCTCACGGGAGCCGTTAAATACACAATCCAAAAAGGGAGCACCCTGTCTTACATTTCAGCTTGAATAGCCCCAAAGCATCATGATAAATGCAGTCATTAGAATGAATTTGAATAATATTTTAAAAAGTCTTTCACCATAAATGGGTGCAGCAAGTGCTGTAATGTTGTAGAAAGTTTTTCACCATAAGTTGGTGCGGCGAATGCCGTATCTCCGGACACGTGTTTCTGGCTTTCGGCCGTCATCAGCGGAGAGCAAAGTGTGGCAGATGGGGTTGCTTGAAATGCCGCCTAAACATTTTCTCAGTGGTATGTGGTTCTTGGGGTGGTGTCTGGGGGTATGGTGGCTGTGGTGGCTGTATCTATGGGTGTTGGTGTGGTGTCTTGGAGTAGGGTGTTTGTGGTGTGTAGATCCCGGGGTGTTGGGGTGGTGTTTGTAGGTATGTTGGGTGTAGTGTATGGGTCTGTGGGTGTTGGGGTGGTGTCTATGGGTATGGTGGGTGTAGTGTGTGGGTCAGTGGGGATTGGGGTGGTGCCTGCGGGAATGGAGTATGTTGTGAGTGTGAGCAACTGTTGAGTGCTTGCATGCCGGGGTGTCTTGTGGTGCTTTTGTTTATGTGTGCTATTTGTGGGTGTTGATGTGTGTTGATGTGTGTGTGGGTGTGTGCGGATATGTCTTTGTCATTAGGACAGGTAGGGGAACAGGGACATTGGATGTGGAAGAGGTAGGGTGAGGGGGAGGATCGTGGGGGGTGGAAGGCTGCTGTCAGTGAGGCGGCTAGAGCCTGAAAAGATCTCTGTAGGCCAGACATGGCACTATGAATGCCTTTTAGGTATGCAACCATCTGCTGGAGCTGGCTGCCCTGCACCTCGATGGCACTCAGAATAGCAGTCTGACCCACAGAGATTCTCCTCAGGAGGTCAGTAGCCTACTCACTCAGGGCAGCATAGGTAACTAGGGCAGGGGGTTAGGTCCCTGGGGTGAAGGAGATACCCATCCTCTTGGGTGAGTGGGCACAGCCAATTGGGTGGGGAGCAACAGGGAGGGTGGAGATGGAACTGGGGATGGCAGACAAGGATGGAACAAGAGCAGGTTCTTATGGGTCTGCCACCGATAAGGTGTGCCCACTGGAGAAAGAATCGGAGGATGATGATGTGGATCCTGTGTCCATGGCACTCCCCTCACTCTCTGGGCTACTGGGTCCCTCTGTGTCCGATGTCTCATGATTGGAGGTGCCATGGCCAGCTGCTTCCCCACTTGGTTTGGCCATGTCTCCTTTGCTTGCCTGTGCCGAACCTGACATTGCAAAGACAAGTAGGGTCACTACATGTGCCTAAAAACACTTGAACAACAGCTGTGATTAGCAAACATTAACATAGCGTACAGTAGCCCACAGCCACATGCTCCAGCAAAGTGGCTCCAACATTTGCAACCCCATATGCATGCATGCTAAATGAACTGTGAACAGTTGCCCACAGGTAATTCAGAATTTCAGACAACTCCATTTGCATGGGTGAAGATGTGCAATCACAATATTCATGGAGCAAGTAGGAGACCTTATCACCTTGAATGGTTTGCCTTATGTAGCATCCCTCAGTAACCAGTTGTCACAAAATAGCAATGCCAAGTTCAATCTCACAGATCCCACACAATGTCTTACATCCAGCTCATATTCATATATCCAATTCCACATCATGATTAAATGATGGGCAAATAACCCAGCCATGTTGCTGAAAGAAGTACAGTAGCCGGAACATGGAAACACTCATATCGCACTGGAAAAAATCCCCAATGGTCACCTCATGATATATATGTTGTCTAAATAGACTTACGGAGGTTGTACTAATGTTACTCAGATAGATAACACATCTTGCACAGAAATGTACACTGGAAACAAATTGGGTAACATGTAAGGGAGATTAGTCTACAAATATCCACACCACAATGAATCAGCTAACCCCAGGGAAATCACCTCTCTTGATTGGTACCCCTGAAAATACCCTACTCTGACTGCATAAGTAAAAGCCAATAGTCCTTTCAGTGTTGTAGAGGCACTGGTAGAAGGCCCTTAACGTGTTGCTCAATGGGAAGGCACATCGTTGTCCCTTTTTGGCATGCAATTGCAGATTCCCTTAAATGAATGGTTTTACACAACTACATATGATTCTCACATTACTGCAAGTCACTCCCTAATGCACGTCCATAGTTACAAATTAACCTTTGCCATTTAACACACGCTTAGCACTTTTCTAAATGATTCTACATCAATGGCATTGAAATGCACATTGAGAGTGAAAACTATAGTCCAACCTGTCATGTCCTTCATTGCTTCTGCAATACCTGCCAAATTACATGGAATGATTGGTGTGGGTATGTGTGAGCCACCAATCAATAGTGACACACTCCTGTCTGTGGCACCATATGAACTGTAGCCCCATCACATATGTCCCATTCAAAACGCATGTTGGCATGCACACAAATGTGAAGGAATCAGACATCATCTCATGAAGATACATAGACTAAGCATGAAACAGCAGTGAAAATGATATAGCAAAAGTGAAAGGTACACATGCTATTATGTAGGCACAAGGAATGATGGCAACAGTGATGTCATCAAAATCATGTCACTGGACATTCACTACTTACCAAGGGAAATCATTGATCTATGACTACACCCAAAGTGCAATGTATGCTCTGTCACATGTATGATGGCCCCCTTCACATGTCAGACAGTAGTGAGGCACCAGCATACGTGACACACTGAAGATAAGTAGCCTTTGGGTGACATATGCCAATATACTCACTTGAGCAGACACATGGCTGAGTACAGTGATCCATTACATCATGTGGTTTGGGATGACACACTGAAGACAAATGGACTATGGGTTACAAATGACGCCCACAACAACAACAAACATGACCTGATTGATCACTGTACTCAGCCATGTGCCGACCCTGGACAGTTAATTGGTTGTGGACTGTACTCTGTTGTGTCCTAGGACAATAAGCAAGACACATCAGCATGCACCAACGTCCACACCTACACAAACAATTACTCATCTTATCTATCACACATGGCCCATCACCAATTTTCAGGGGTAGATGGCAGACTCTAACACATCAACTTATAATGCAACAGGGATGGAATATGCACAGGACTCACCCCCTTTAATCTGCTGTGCTCCCCTCAAACACCCATCAAGCTCAGGGTAGGCCACTGCACAATGCTGGCCATTGGGACGTCAGGGTCCGATGTGTGCCCCTCCCATGTTGGGAGGTCAGCCCCAGCTGGACCTTTGCCATCTTCCGGGCCCAGTGTCTCAGGTCCTCGCACCTCTTCCGACAGTGGGCACTCCGCCGGCTATGGACCCCCAGGGTCTACTCCTTCCAGGCGATGGCTCTCAAAATCCCTTTATTCTGATGGGTGTTGACCTGTATGGATGTAAGAGACAAATCAAAAGGCTACAAATCCATTTTTCTGGCCAAATGGCTGTGTCACATGCATTTCAGAAACACCAAGCACAAACATTTTGTAATTGTCAACACACCAGAAGTGTAAAGCACACAAGCTAATAAGTACAGGGACATGACTACACACTTTTGGAGTCATCTGCAGACTAACCCACTTCCCTGCTCATGGCCTAGACTGACAAAGCAAGCCTACTTACATCAAGTAGCCCAGGCTCAAGCAACATGCATTGTAATGTGAGCCACAATGAAACACAACACGCCATTGTGGCCTACTGAACAGTAAACACCTTGGGCCTGACTGGACAGATACATTTACATGCAGCCACATTGACTCAATGCATACAGTCCCTATAGGCAACTATCATAGTACGGAGTTCACCCTAAGACTTAAGTGACAATGAAAGGGCTGCCATGGGTGGCATGGAAAGCCTCTTCCCTGTGCATGTGTGGACATGTGGGCTACCCAATGTAAACTCATACCACTTCAGGGGGGTTTGTGTGGTATGTACTTGTAGCACAGAACACACCTTTTATCATATGTGGCAATCCTACAGGGATGGCATCCAACATACTGAGGTATGTTTGGTCTGATTTTTTGCATGTAACCAAGCTAATGAGTCACACGTCATGCCCGCCCCTGAATCAATCAACTATCTGCGCTGTTGGTTTGTCACTTGTGCAAATTGCCTGTACTGGACAAATATGACTTATGTAAAGTTGACAACAGAGCTGTGGGAGTAAGGGAGCTGTCATAAGTCAATGACACACATTGACAATGAGGCAAAATGCACATATGTACTAGGTCAGGGAGTTACCTCAGCACCCATTCCTAATGTAGTCAATGAACAAAGGCCTTCACACCACGTCTTGCTACTGGAGACCCATTTTGGCCACATTCCAGGATCTGCAGGTCTACAGGGAGTGGGTCGGTGCCACAGAAATTATCCACAGTAACTCTACCCCAGCCTGGCCTCTGTCCTATACTGGGAGATACATTTAACAGGCCATGGTCTCTGCGGGATGAGCATACAGAACTTGCATTACACTCACATTTCGATCACTTCCATGCATGACAGAACATCATGTGCCAATTCTCTAAAAAGGCACATTCTAGTCTATGAGGAAGGAAAGGATGGTGTTGAACAGAGTCAAATATGCCTATGAGGTTCTTACCTGCTCCTCTGGTGAGCCATAGAGCTAACCATATAGCGGAAGGACCTCCTCAGGGAACCTCTATCAGGAGAGAAGGCAGGGGCCCTTTCGCCTGCTTGGCCTGGCATGATTGGTCCCAGAGGCGGCACACAGCAGCTGAAGTGGCTGAAGTGTTGATGGCAGCAGTGTCAGGAGTGAAGTGAGTGAATTTGCAAAATGCAGCATACATGTACGCCACGTATGCAGCACAACCATTGGCCCACGGCCGTCATAGGCAGCCACGTTAGCTTATGGCTGTGTCCGCCGAAGATGAAACCACCCACTGCCCGTTCAACTTCTGCCAGCAGCCGCAGGCAGTTACTAATGTTCAGTGAACTAGGTCAAGCATCTGCCATTTTGAAGAGTTGGAAATACAGTATTGGGTCCTGATAAATGTGTCACAACACCAATATATGTGTCTGATCATCACAAGCATTCTAAAGCATCCTTGTTGTGTAGGTTCCTCTACACAATCACCAGTGTAGTGTGTTGCTGGGCACAGATGGCATATTACGGTGGTGCACTGTCCACTGCCGCTGACAGTATTTTTGGTTGTTGGAACAGACTGTTACATTTCGAGGGGCATTTGAGGAGCAGATAGTTGGGTGTTGGTCAAATCCCTGTTGTGGACATGTGTAGACAACCTTGGGGGTTACATTTGGCCCTTGTGTAGTAGACAGCTGTGATGTGTAATGGGTGCATTTCCAGTCAGAAATGCTTTGTCACATGATTTTGGTACTAAACATCATGTATATTGGTGTGGACACAGTGACTAATGCTCCAACTCATGTAATTTCACAAAAAGGTAGAATGTATGATGGAACAATGAATGCGATAACCACGCATGCCTGAACAATGCTGTCAGGACAACGACAGGGTTGTTACTACGAATGCTTTACAAAGATTTTTCATTGTAAAAGCATGCCTAGTAAAGGCATATGTGGGAACAGCATGCATGGCTCTAGCATGCCACCCCCACCTGCCCTCAGGCCCAGAAGTACCCCACCCCTAAAACTAAAACTACCCGACCCCTCAACCCCTGCCACTAAAAAGAAAAGTATCCCAACACCCCCCACCCACATTGAGACCTAAAACCTGCCCTGAATCCCCACCCTCTCTAAAAACATCTGCTACCCCACCCCCTAAATACAGAACTACCATGGTCCACCACCCCAAAAGCAAAACTACCCCAACCCCCACCCCCAAAAACCAAAGTACCCCTATCCCTCACCCCACCCTTAAAAATCAAACTACTCCGACCTCCCACCCCAAAAACAAAACTACCCCAACTCTCCCATCCCCAAAAACAAAACTACCCAGACCCCCACCCGCCTACAAAAACCAAACTACCTTGACTCCCCACCCTACCCCTAAAAAACAAACTAAGCTGATCCACCTACTCCGTTTCTAAAAAACAAACTACCCCGATCCCCCACCCTCACCCCTAAAAACCAAACTACCTCAATCCCCCCACCCCTAAAAACAAAACCACTCCGACCCCCCTACCCCACCCCTAAAAAACAAACTACCCCCACCCCCTAAAAACCAAACTATCCCAATCCCCCTACCCCACCCCTAAAAACAAAACTAGACAAACCCTCACCCTAAAAAACAAAACTACCCCACCCCGACCCACCCCTAAAAACAGAACTACCCTGATCCCCCCACCCCACCCCTAAAAACAAAAAAACCCGACCCCCCACGCCAAAAACCAAACTACCTCGACCCCTAACCCAGTCCCTAAAAAACAAACTACCCTGATCCCCCACCCCACCTCTAAAAACAAAACTTCCCCAACCCACCCCCCCCCACCCCGCGCCTAGAAACCAAGCTACCCTAATCTCCCCACCCGGCCCTAAAAACAAAACTACCCTGACCCCACCACAAAAAACAAAAGTATCCCGACCCCCACCCTCCCCTGAAAACAGAGCTACTTCGACCCCCACCCCACCCCTAAAAACAGAACTACCTGACCCCCCCACCCGCGCCAAAAACAGAACTACCCCGACCACCCAACCAGCCCCAAAAACAAAACTACCCCAACCCCCCACCCCACTCCTAAAAGCAAAATTACCCTGACCCCCCACCCCATGCCCAAAAACAAAACGACCCCGATTCCCCTGCCCCCCCCAAAAACAGAGCTACCCCAATCTCCCACCCCACACCACCCCTAAAAACAAAACTACCCGACCTCCCCACCCTGCCTCTACAACCAAAACTACCCAGCCCTCTACCCCCAAAAACAGAACTACCTGACCCCCCACCTCTCTCCAAGCCCTTAATTTACTCCCCACCCCTAAAAACTACCCCAAACCTGCCCAAACCCCACTTACCTGACCGGTCTTCTCCCCATCCACTCTGCCATTATCTCTGCCTTAACCATGCATATTTGTTATTCAGCACATGCATGGTTAAGGCAGAGAAAAAGGCAGTCGTTGTTCCAGCAAGCGTGGTTACACTTGCGTTGTTCACAGCATCGTTCTTCTGGAGTCATTGTTGAGAATGTTTCCCAAATAGGTACCCTAGGAGAGGAGAGCCACTCAATATGAAAATTGTAATGCCTTGAGAAAGCCCTAGGTGAACACACTCTAGAGGGTGAAACACGTGTCGGCTGTGTTCGGTGTGCAACTTTCAAGTTTTTTCCAAGATTGAACATCACCGAATTAACCAATAAATATATTTGAATCACAATTTATGGACTGGATGACTTTTTTGACTGCTGACAAGTTTGCATCACGCAATACTATCTTCATAGTACTATTTAAGTGGGTCCTCAATCTCAATATTCACAGACTTATGCCTGATGTAGTTGCCCCAATGGAAGGGGAAGATTAGGGAGGTACAATGGGTTGTATGGTTGTCCCTCAGCACCCCTGTGAGGGAGGCCATTTTGTAATTGTGGGCCTCCATTTGTTCGCACATGTCCCTATGCATGTCCCTCTGCAGCTGCTTCATTTCCTAGAGTTCAGTCAATACCTGTCCTATCATGCCTTGGGACTCCTGATAGATCCCCAAGAGTTTGCTGATAGTACCCTTGTCATGAGTGGCCCCAGTGGCCTCACTCTGCTGGGCCTCAGCATCCCTCCCACAGACCCTACCCTCACAAGCCTATGCCCTTGGCACAGGGTGCTCTCTCCAACTGGGTCTCGGAACTTCAGTGTCAAGAGTGTTAGGTTGGACCTCAGGATCCAGGACTAGGTTGGCACAAGATGGTGGAAACTGTGCTGGATACACAGGTTGTGGAGCGTGTTGTTGCCTGTGATGTTGATGCAACAGGGCTGGGAGGTGTAGTTGTGGGCACAGTAAGACTCACTGTTGCCATCTGACTAGGTTGCCTAGATGTGCCAGGACCATCCTCCACGTCCACAAATCCAGGAGTGTTGGGGTCACTGAGGGCTTCATCCGGGTTCAGTAGCAGTCTGGTTGGTGGATGAGGTCTGCCAAGGGGCTATGCCAGCTCGACCTGTTGAGTAAGAGAGTACATTGTTATTAATTGAAGTATGCCATTTACCTCCAAAGGTTTTGTGTCACAGTAAGTGAAGTCATTCCTAAGTTGTAGGTTAGCCTAATGTGACAAGTTACCACGGTATTGGAGTACTTAACATGACGTGTGAAACTTGCCTAGACTATTGGACTCAAGCAGCTCTGTAGATGTGCTGATCATTTGCAGTTTGGATGAGGGAATGAAAATGACATCTTACCAACAGTGACGCCAACACAGTGAAGAGGCAACATGTGCATTTGAGCATTTGGAGGACTAGTTGTGTGTGATACAGGCAAACACACTACTTTGTTGTATCTGTATCTATAGTCATCATGTGTGCAGTGATGTGTCAATAGATATGCTGCTGCTACCAATCTGCTGATGCAGCTTAAGGCCTAGGAGTACTTGGTGTGCAAACTTGGCAAGGTATCATTCCTGTCCTCAATATTCTATTGTTGGGATACCAGGTGAAGATGAAGGTAGCTAGACAGACATGTCTCAAGTTTAACATTATCTGTAAACACTGGGCTGGTGGTTGGAGTTACATGAACAGGACCTAATGGGCTTTGCAGTCAGGTTAGTCCCTCCGCGTTAAACACTAGACAAATGTCATAATACCTGGTGAGTAAACTTTGTTTGAGAGTACACATACAGAACTCTGGGCTGGTGGTTGGAGTTACAGAAGCAGGGCCTCCTGGGAGTTGCAGCTAGGTCACTTCCCAACACTTGACAAATGTTGGGTATTACAGATCTGTTGCCAGACCCCATTTAGGTTGGATTATACATTTATATGTTATGATATACCACGAGTCCTGGAATAAATTTGTGTTATTGACACTTACAGGTATTATTCCAACTTATGGCATGTGATGGGCCTTGGTAGCTGTGATGTTAGGTCCAACAATACACATTGACAGTCTTACATCTCAGAAACGCTGGGTATTGAATATTGTTAGAGTCAGTGAACAACACAGTGGCAAAAGCTCAGATGTGAGCATGCATGACATTGCAGTTTAGTGACAGTGTTTGTGTTGTAACTTACCAGACTCCACTTCATCAGGTATTCCTGTCATGCCCTGAAGAAGCAGGATGGCCAAGACCTTCTCCTTCAAGGGAAAGAGTTGTAATGGGGCACTGGGAGGGCCACCACCAGTCTTGGTGGCCTCCATTTGTTGCCTGGAGAGCAGGGAATGCACCTTGCCCTTCAGGTCGTTCCACCTCTTCCTAATGTCCCCCTTTATGCACAGGGTAGTGCCTACTGCCCTCACAATGACTCTCAACTCATCCTCTGACAATCTTAGATTTTCTGTGCGTGACATGATTGAAAATAAAGTGGATGACAGTGACAAAGTAAACAAGAAATGTGATATTTTGGAAAAAAATTGAAAAAATAGTAGAAGTGTGTGTAAGCTGATATATGGGATGGGCAGAAAGTGCTGCCTTATGTGACAAAAATGACCAAACGTAGTGTGGTCTCTGTAAATCATCCAATGTGCAGCTGTCTGTTACTTTGCTGAACGCGGACCACAGTGGTCAAACACCAATGGCTAACTGCTGCAAGGGGACTGGCACATTAACTGTGTGTTTCTAATAGGCTCGGTGGTTGGCCCTGGTGCTGATGGCACCAGACTATGGACTGCCACGATAGCAGACCACCGTGCCGCTGGTGATCTGCACTTTTGCTTGGCGGGCAAAGGGTCTGCCTGTGTACATCGTAGTACGGCGGTCTGGGAACCGCCAGCACAGCAGCCTTTTTGCGACCGCCAAGTCTTGGTGGTCTGGCAGTCAAGCTGCTAAACAGGTAATCAGGCCCTAACTTTTTATTTTAAAATGTAGTTAATATTGTTGTAGCATTTATGTTTTTAGTTCTACATTTAGAATAAATATATACAAATCATTTACATTGCTATTTTTTCACTTTTCCTTATAGTTTACAATGTGGAGAACTTTGCAACTGGTGTGGAAATTTCCCTATGGTAAAAGTATAGGGAATTTTTCCATATACTTTACCATGTGTAGATCTCCACCCTGACCGAGGAGTTTTCCTTATGGTAAAAAGCAGGCAACGTTCCTCTATACTTTACCATATTGAGCTCTCCGCTCTGACTGTGGAGTTTCCCTATGGCAAATTACAGGTAAAAATAAAAATGTTTTCTAAACTTGAAGAAAGTTTATTAAATTAAACTGTCATGTAATTTAAAATAATAATGTAAATTATTGCTATGTATTTATTAAATTATAGAACTAAAGAAAGGAAAATTCTACAGCACTATTAGCTACATTTTTAATTTAAAAGGTTTTTATTATACATATTAACATTAACATTATTTTTCTCAGTGTTAAATAAAAAAAATACATTCTCACCCCAAGAAAAAAATACATTGGCCCATTTATGGGCATTAAAACGCAACATTAGTGTCATTTTTTTTACGCTAATGTTGTGTTTGAAGGGCACAAACGCTGTGCTAGGCATAATGTATTCAAGGGCGGGTGTTACATCGCCGGGGGGCCGTACAAATAGCACAAAGGAATCTATGAGATTCCTTTGCACCATTTTTATTAGCATTTTTTAACACCTGATAAATGCAGGCGTTAAAAAGAGGCTCCCATTGTGTTCAATGGGCCTCTGGGTGCTTTGCAGGATTTGCGTCAACATTTTTTACGCTAGTTCTGCAAAGCCCCTGTCTACCGCCATGGTGTTCTGTATTTTAAATACGGCACACACATGGTGGCGTTAGGGGGGTGCCAAAGGGGGCAAGAAAAGTGACGCTGCACTAGGTGTAGCGCCACTTTTCATAAATCTGGGACATTGTTTGTTATTATGAATTATTAACAATTACGTACATAAAAGTAATTTAATTATATTTAATAAAAATGTATTGGTACATTAATATTTAAATGCAAAGCAGTCATTAAAATATTTTATAATTACATTAAATTTCAAATATATACTATTTTACCTATTTTAAAATATTAAATTATATGTATTTATTTATATTTTTGAGTATTTACATCAGTTTAATTCAGCGTAACAATATTTCCCACGGAGTAACATTTTAAGCCCCTAATTGCATTGACTGGCCATGTGTGGTGTTGGTCTTAGTTCAGCTCTATGATGGAGTACTTTTCTACCTTCTGAGGCCCAGAGAACCATAAGGCTAAGATTGGGATTTGGCTAGACTTAGCTTCCAGGAGAGACCATTGGATTCCAGTACAACATCTTATTTGTCATATATGATGGTCTGGGGAAACAGAACCATTCTTTCTGCTTTCTGCTCCTTCAAACCTACAAAATCTGGACCTTGTTTCAGTCTCAGATGTTTTTAACTCACAGCCTCTACATGCCCTTGCAACACGTTCACTTTACTGTTGTTACAACCTCTTTCTCAAACCAGTTGTTCATTTCCTCTTTTTTGCCTCGAAATGTCCTGGTGGCAAAAGTACCTACAGCTGGTACTGTTTGCTGATAAAGCAACAGCAGTAAACCCTAATTTTCTTGAAGTTTTCCATGGCATGTAAGTGCTACAGTATACTACACAAAGAGATTGTGAAAGGATAAAAAGAAACACAATTCAGGCTGGCGTAAGATTAGTGACAGAGCAGACGTGAATGTTTTTGGGTAGTTACTTAGGTGCGTTCATTATAAACGCAACAGCCACTTTTTATACTTTAACATAGGTTTTTAACATTAACTTTCGACACATGGTGATATTAAATGATGTTGGTTCTATCCTGTTTGTGGGAATGATGTATATCTGGGTGGCCTGGTTTAACTTGCGATACCCTTTTTAACCTTCTTAGCTTTGATAAACTCAAATTATGAATAGTTGTTTCTTAGTTGGGGAATAGCTTACATACACTACATATGTTGACCAAAACAAGAGGAGAGACTCAAAAGAATGAGAAATAAGTTTTATTTCTTATACAGGTTTCCTCTTGCCACCTTAGCTGGGAGAATTGTTATCCCTGCAACTATAAACACAGTTTCTAGGAAAGCTCAAAGATTAAACCTTACAAGGAAGAGCGGAACTAAGATTTTTAAATGTACCTCTTCTCAAATCTCTGCCATGCTTGAGCTTTACCCTAACTAATGAACCAATGGAAGCCTTTTTACCGCGCAATCATGCTTGTCCTTTGCCTGTTTTTGTCATGTTTTAGCATGAAGTCACATTCTCTACGAAAAATGTAAGCTAAAATATCTGGGAGGGATTTTAAGCGGGCATGGGAATACTACATCTTGTAACCAAGAAATAGCATGGTTTCTCTTATGAGCAGAATGTAGTGGGCGTAGTGGGCTAAAATGTGAGGACAGAATACTAACAAGCGGAGACTCAGATCATTCTTTTGCTGTCAGGACAGCAACTTAACAAGCACATCATATCTCACACTTGCATGTGTTGTGCAGCATGCATATCTGATGAGTTTGAGCACTGGCCTGAACTTGGGTCACCTGAATGTAGATCGTCTGAACGTGGACACCTTAGGGAGCACTAAAGTACCCTGCAGCCAAAATTTGCCCTTGTTTGGCCTGAGAGGAGTAGGTAAAATCTGTGCCTTCAAAAACTGTGTAATTTATACTCAGTGTGACAACTTTAATTGCTCTTCCAATTGTTATCTCAGTCATTTAACCTAAATGTTCAGCAGCAGGCACCTTCTTTAAAAAGATGCATATACCCTGCTTATGGCACTAATTGCTGCTCCAACTGTTATTTTGAGTTTTGGTATTACTCATTTTCTTTATTTCCATTCAATTGCAGCATCATTGGCACAAAAGTCACTAAATTAACCAGTGCTTAACCCTCTGGTAGCTTGGCACAACAGCAGCCAGGCTTATCTTAGAGGCAATGTGTAAAGTATTTATGCAGCAAACAAACAGTAATAAAAGTGAAAACACAACACAAGAAAATCCCACACCAATTTAGAATTAAGGGTACATTTTAGTTAAGTATTTGACACCAAAACAACAAAAAATAAATCAATAGAACTGCAGTTATGAATGTTTAAAGTTTAAGGCAAAAACTAGTGCCTTAAAGATCAAAGTGCCAACCAAGGACACCTAGTAACTCAAGACAGGGTCAAAGTTGAAAAATATGGCCAACCACGATGGAGTATGGGTTGATAAAAAAGTGGATTGGGCCCTGTCGGCACTTACCTTCAGACATAAAAGAAATTTGAAGAAAAATGTTCTGAGAAGCTAAAGATCAGTGGGACAAAGCTGCAAGCGGCGTCTGAGGAGGGAAAAGTTGCAATGAAGATTTTTTTCAATTAGACTTAGGGCCTCATTACGGGTTTCAGACCACCAGCCATATGCTGGAAGTCAGTACCGCCGCTGCTGTGGCGGTCCGACAGCCACATTATGACCCTGGCAGTCAGACCGCCAGGGTATCGCCCTCTCTGCCGGGATCAGTGATCCCAAAGGGCTGACGGTGGTGAAGGTCGAAATAAGCCAGGGCGGTGCTGGTCAGCACTGCCCTGCTGATTATGACCTGGTTCTCCAAACAGCCTTTTCATGGTGGTTTTACCACCATGAAAAGGCTGGTGGAGAACAGGTGCAAGAGGCACAGGGTGGTCTTTGCACTGCCCATGCACTTGACAGGGGCAGTGCAGGGATCCTCCTGCACAGCATCCCAGTGAGCATTGTGAGGGTGGTGGTGCACCCTGCAGACCGCACCATTGCCGCAGGCTTGATTATGAGCCGGCGGCAATGCTACTGCTATTTTCCCACTGGGATGACAGGTGGAAACCTTGGTTTCTGACCGTCAGCCCAGTGGGAAAGTTGTAATGAGCCCGGCTGGGAAGTAGCCAGTTTGCCGGCAACCTCCCTATCAGAAGTTTGGCGGGCAGGTCTTCCGGTATGGAGGTGCACCACTTCGGGAGGTAGTACTCACTCAGACTGGATCCAGGTGTGGGTTCAAGATGCTTGGAGACTTTCCTGTCCCTGAGGCTTTGATCACTCTGGTAGTCCTGTGTTCAAGCAGTGGAACAAGGCTTAAGCAAAAGGGCAGGAATCTGGGTGCTCAAGTGAGGCTCCAGGCAGAAACTCAGTTCTTCCAGGTGCAGCAAATAAGTCTTGTAGAGTACACAGCAGGCCACAGGAAAAGGCAGTCCTCTCAGAGTCCTTCCACATGTCCAGAAAGAGAACTGAAGAGTTGGTCTGAGGGTCTTATTTTTATACTTGGTACCTTCTTTGAAGTAGAAGAGGTATCTAGAGAATTCCGTTTGAAGTGCTTGACATTCCCTGTTTCTCCTGTCCTGGCTCCTAACGGTCTGCATGAACAATGGAGAGATGATAAGTCTTTTGTGCGAAGGCAGACCACAGCCTTTGCAGTTGCAAGTGGGGCTGTGCCCAGCGTCCACCTCCCACTCCCTCCTGTCAGTCGGTAGTTCACCCAGGCACACATAATCCTTCTACTGTGTGGCTGTCTGGGAGGAATAAATAAAGTCCAACTTTCACCGTCCCCAGTCATGTGAACTAATAACAAGCTGCAGGCACCAAATAGTTAGGGCAGAAAAATATAAACTTTCTAAAATCTCATTTTCAAAATTTTAACTAAAATTCGGCTTCACCATTAAGGAGGGTTTTAAATTACAATTACTCAGACACCAAACATGAAATGTTTACCTGTTCCTAATCAAACATTAGCTCTTATTAAATGTAATAAGGCAGCCCAATGTTGTCTTATGGGACATGTAAGCCTCACAGTAGTATAAAACACATTTAGGAGTTTTCCTTTACCAGGACATGTAAAACTTGAATGTACATGTCTAACCGTTTAATTACAATGCACCCTGCCCTATGGCTACCTAGGGCCTGCCTTAGGGGTGATTCATATGCAATTAAAGGGGAGTTTAAGGATTCTCCAATGGGTTATATTGCCAAGTCGAATTGGCAGTTTAAAACCACATTCAGGTCCAGGATATGTTTTAAGGGGTTACGTAAGTGGGTGGAACAATATGTTTTGCAGGCCCACTAGTAGCTTTTAATTTACAGGCCCTGGGTATATGATATACCATTCTTCAAGGTACTTATAATTAATTTAACTGTGCCAACTTGCCAAATTTACCATGTTTAAGGGAGTGAGCACAAGTATTTTAAGTGCACAGAGTCCTAAAGCCAACAAAAAGTAATCCAGCAAACATAGGATAGGTGAAGGCAAAAAGTTTGGGGATTGTGCATACAGGGCCATGTCCAACAATACACAACCAAACAGAAGTGATAGCTGGAAATACACAACAATAGGAAAATTGTTTCCACATTAAGAGCTATTTGTGGCCATACTAATGGTAGAAAGCACTGTACAAATCATGATAACATAACACCATATTTTAGATTAAATTCTCATTCCAATTAACTGAGTATTTAAATATATTACAGAAGAACACAAGATGGTTGTTGTAATTGAAGATCCTATGGCCCTTATTTATACTTTTTTAGCGCCGCATTTGCGCAGCTTTTTGACGCAAAAACAGCGCAAACTTACAAAATACAATTGTATTTTGGAAGTTTGCCCCGTTTTTGCGACAAAAAGCGGCGCAAATGCGGCGCTAAAAAAGAATAAATATGGGCCTATGTATCTTCAGACACTCATCTCAAACATTCCTTCATCTCGGAGGAGAAACTCTTCAAAGTGCAGGATTCTGATCCACATGACTGCCCCTCATTAATTTGCCATTTCAGTTGTTGGATTTTGGGTGCACCCTTGAAGAGGAACTTATTTGAGGGCTACAGAAGATAATTGACTACTGCCATTTTACGGTGTCCTTATTTGCTGGTGACAAATCTCACTATGTAATAATTGCAAGAACTGTAGCTCTGGTGGACAGGATTTCCTCTTCCTTTTTAGGTCAGGTGCAGGGGTTTGACCTTGTGTATACTTTTAGTATACTTCTTATGGCTTAAAATGATTTCTTGGTTGCAGTGTCCTTGAAAAATTATTGCTTGCTAGTGGTCAGTTCTGCCTTTTTCTCCCTCCTTTTTCTGTTTCAGAGCAGTGACCAACTACTGTATTATTCCTCTTTGGTTTCTTTATCTGTTGCTGTGGTGGACTATTTTTGTTATTTCTTTGGTGCTCCCCATTCAATTTGGGTGTTTTAGGCTGGTAGCTGCTTGCGTTTTATTGCAGCATTCCATTCCTCCCATTTTCTCCTCTGTCGCTGACATTTGTTTTAGCTTTATTGCAGTGCTGTCCTCGTTTACCTCTGGCTCCTAAGCTAAGCTTATTTTACAAAAGAAACACCAGTCTGTTTAACTCACTGCTTACGAAAGCCACAATATGCCCTTTCTGGTAGAATGTAGCTAAACCTTGAAGCAGTGATGCGAATCTTGCTTAGCCTCGCATTGCATCTTTGTCTTTCTCCCCAAGGCCCTTCCCTGCCAGCACTCACGACACTGCACACAGGGCATTGCTTATCTCCTTTATTGAGGCCATAAATCTTTTCAGGCTAATATGTTTCCAGACTCATTTTCCAATTTCTGTTGAGACGTTTGCGGAGGTAGCGCAGTCATCTTCTCGTCTCTCCTCAAGTGCTTGTGATTTCTGTTGTCAGTAGCTGCCAGTGACCACCAAAACATGGGAGGGAAAGATGAAATTATGAGGTAGGGTTGACCAATTAATATGGCAAGAAAAGTCCAGTTCTGAATTTACAATGCCACTAGCTCTAACTCAAGAAAATGTGAGACCTATTGCATTGCAAGTGCTAGCTTGTAATGGCTGCCAGTGAATTAATGTATTTTCTGCTTACCTGTTTGAACCATGAAACTATTGTTTGTGTAGCTTCTAATTGTGTAGAGATATTGTTTGCTTTGCTGGGACCTACTTACTACTGTATATCTGTGCAGTGGATATCTACTTGGTGCTGCCTCCCATTCACCTGATTTTATTAGCACTCTCTCAGCACCGGGAAAATCTAGCAAAACAGACAACAGAATGAGGAAAGATTCTTTAGGTGATCCATCATCAAAAGCAGGAGGCCTACTTCTATCCTTCTGGCTTTTTCTGATACTCATCGAAGCTGAGGGAGTTACTCTTATAGATTTGCCTGCATAATCGTAAGTGGGAGCGGAGACAGAAGTAACTTTGCAAATTCTATGGTGTTTTAGCTACACATAGAGCATATCTAGTGGCCATTCTGCTACTTTGTTTACCTCTTCATCCGTTGGGATGGTACGGTATTTAAATAGAAATGGTTTACCTTTAAATAATATGTACAGATATGACACTAGTTCCTGTCTTAAATAGAGCTTATAAACATAAGCCTAAACTACAAGGGATTACTTAGGTCAACATGAACAATGGTTAATTTGAACCTGGGACAACAGATCTACCAGTTTAAATGACAACTGCAATAACAATACTTATGCTAAATATTTGATTGCTGTACATTGGCTGACATTGGCAAACTATCTCCAAGATTGGCCTAGCTAAGAAAGCACACATGAAAGCTCCCTGACTTTGTTGCAAAAATCTGAAATTCCTTTGTGAAAAGACATCTTCACACTTGTAAATCCCTTTAAATGAAATAGAAGTTAGAAACAGATTGCCTCTTGCCCTCAAACTTAGCATCCAAAGAGGTGGTCTTGGCTCATATGGTAGCAGAATCATGTGTCAAATAGGAAGCAGTAAACCGCAATAGAAGTCAAATAAAACACAAGGTTGTGTTGATAAACCAACACAGGTAATCCACACTGCAATGATTTTCACCAGTCGCGGCTATAAGTGTGCGGAAGGGGTGGGGCAGCACGAGAGGGGTGGTGGGGGCAGGCCAAAGGGAACGGGGGAATAAAAATGAAATTAAAAAAATAAGTAAACACTTACCTTGCTCACCTCTGCACTGCTCCATCTGCTCCTCCGTCCTCGAGTGCAAGCACAGGCTCCCAGCCTGCCCTGCGGCCCAGCTGGGCACTCCCAGGCAGACTGGGAGCCTGTGTACTGGCCGACCAAACACACATGCGCTCAGAGGGGGAGTGCTGGGCACTCCCCCTCACTGCTCGTCTCCCCTGTGGCCCTGCCCCTTTATAAGGAAACAATAATAAACTCAGTTTATTATCATTTCCTTGTTAAGGTTTTGCAGCTGCTGCTGCTGGCGGAGAGCCGCCCCTGACTTCACATCTGGAAAACTACACTAACACTTCTGGGAAAATAGAAATTAACTAAATAACGTGGAATCTTTGAGATTTTCAGAGGGCAGGAAGCAGAGAAACTAGGTGGTGCAGGATAATTGAATGGGAACAGCTGTGAAATGCACGGCCTTCTTGCTTTAGTGGACCCCATATCATACTGAGCGCGGTTAATCCCGACAGTTTAAAGATAACACACTTGGAGCTTTCACTCAGAATGTGTTTACACTTCCAGTGCTCTCATTTTCTGAGAAGCACTTTGATATGCAGAGTACCCTGAAATTCGAGCTGCAATGACTACTTTGCTTACGTCAGCAAGATGCCAGCACCTAATGAAGCAGGTTTGGCATTTGAAATATGATTTTCTACTTAACACTTGAGATTGGAAACATTTTGTCTTATTTTCAACTTTATCTTGCAGAGCAGTAGCGTACAGAAAACATGGCAAGCAGATTGTTCCCTTTAAAATTTGTAACAACCACGTGTGCTCACCCCACTTGTTCACAACTTTGAGTAAAAATAATGTATAATTTAGAATGCGTAATTTAAAATTGTATAATTTCTTTTGGCAAACATGGTGATGCCGATGCTGTAAATCAGCAAAAAGAGAAGAAAAAAAACATGAAAATTATCTGCATTACTGTTTTTGATGATGATGGTAAGAGATTAAAACCTTCCACCTGGACCTCACAGAGTATACACAGTCGTTGACATGTTATACTTTACTGAGCTCACGGGTAGCTTCTCCACCTCCTGCCAATTTACACTCTCTAATGCCCGCAAGATCCTTCTTAGGACTTACTTTTTTTCTTTTCACTTCATAATACAATTTATTTTATGTTCTGAGTGTTTACGAAGTGCGATGCACTCAGTAAAGTAGTAGGCATAAAAGTTAGTGCGTATTGTTAGGAAACATGGCTTCAGGCCTGTATGTGTGGTCTGATTGCTGACTGCAGCTTTTAAACTTGTATTCAAACATGTCAACTTTAGGCTTGGATGAGTTTTTTTTGTGTTGACTTGAATTTGTGTAATTTTGTAAAATTCACATTGATGCTGTTTTTGCGGAATTCCTCAAATTACCTCATAACTTCATGTTGTGTAATTGCACACTATGGGGGTCATTACGACCCTGGCGGAAGGCGGAGAACCGGCGGTAAGACCGCCAACAGGCTGGCGGACTTACCTTGTGGAATTATGACCATGTCGGTTACCGCCATGGTCATCCGCCGGTTCTCCGTTCCGCCCGCTGGGCTGGAGACCTGGGTCTCCAGCCCGGCGGCCGTCACTATACCGCCGGCGGTATTTTGACCCGGCTTACCGCCGTGGATTTCCATCGGTTTGAACCGCCATGAAATCCATGGCGGTAAGCACTATCAGTGCCAGGGAATTCCTTCCCTGGCACTGATAGGGTTCTCCCCCACCCCTCACCCCCACCCCGACTCCCTCCCCTACACCCCCCACCACCCCTGCCACCCCCCAAAGGTGGCAGGACCCCCCTCCCCACCCCGACCCCCAACATCACATAACTCACACACACCCGACATGCATGCAGGCACCATCAACACACGCACACACACCAACATACATGCCAACATCCACACACACAGTCAGACACGCACACCCACATTCAAACATACACGCACACATCCATACAGGCATACCCACAGACATACACGCACTCATTCCCAAACACGCATCACCCCCACAAGCATACACGCACTCACACACCCCCTCTACATACTCAGACACACACCCCCATGCACGCACACAGCACCCCCCCACCCCCTCCCCTAACGGACGATCGACTTACCTGGTCCGTCGATCCTCCGGGAGGGGACGGGAGCGGGGGCTGCTCCGCCGACACCACACCGCCAACAGAACACCGCTGCGCCGAATCACAGGACGTGACTCGCTGGGCGGTGTTCTGTTGGCGTGGCGGTGGGGGTGGAGCAACCTCCACTTCCCCGCCGCCCGCCAGTATGGATGTTGGCGGCTCCCCGTCTGAAAAAGGACAGAGAGCAGCCAACAGTCATAATACGCTGAGCGGCAAACCGCCACTACTGGCGGTCTTCCGCACGGCGGTCCCTCGGCGGTCTTGTAAAAAGACCGCTGAGGTTGTAATGACCCCCTATGTGCTGTAAAATTGTACTGTTAAACGCAGAAATTCACGGTAAAAAATTACCGCAAATGTACGTGAACAATAGAATGCAAATGGCTGTTGTTCATGGTGCTTTTGGGTTTTTTGCACTATTTTTTAGCATAAAGTGTATCCTTATATACCAAGCATTTGCAATGCAATGGGTCTCACGTTTGCTCGAGTTAGAGCTATTAGCGTTGCAAACTCCTAACCGGACTTTTCTTGCCACATAAACTGAAAATGAAAAGTAAAACAGTTTCACATAAGCGAGCCAACGGCCGACATGAGCGTGGAGCAGACACACAAAAGGAAACAGCAGTTGGCTTGCAGTGAAACGTATTGGCAAAAGTGCATATATCCATGTTACCATCAAAAGTGCAATTATCCATGTAACCGGCAAAAGTGCAATTATCCATGTAACAGGGCCGATGTCATGCAAAGCACTCAATTGCTGCCCAGGGACATCGCCCTGCCTACGAAATAAAGAGAAAAAAAAGCCCAGAAACCATATTGAAAACATGGAGCCTCGTATGTTTTCAATAGCTGGCCGGTGTGCTCGAGGAGTGCTAAACACCAGAAAAGGCATGCCTTTTACAAATGAAATCAAGCAAATTTTAAAAGGCAATCCCACAAACCAACCATACTGATGGGCGTGACATGGGTGTGGTTACAAGCCCATAGAGAGATTATCACAGGGACAGAGCACTTTGCATGCTCAACTCTAAAAAATTGATACAAGGACACATTTTACACTAAACAAGAGCACTGAATGATGGATTTGTATTTTGTGCAATTACACATTATTTTGCATGTCTCGCAGTTACGCAAATGCATATTACCCTCTATTGAAAGTACAAGAACAAACTCCTATTTTGAATAATAAATACATCAACCCTAAATAACTGTAGCGCACAAGGCAAGGTACATAGTATTTAAAAGGAGAACATATAAGCATTTCCTGTTGGCAGAGAGAAGCTTCAAAAGCTATTTTCCCTGTATAATACTGTACTGTTCTTATGAGAAAATGTATGAACTACTGCTCTCAGAGCAAAGACAATGGTTTGGGCCTATCAGGATGGCTTGGGTGAAGAATGTGAGCCATATAAACCGAAGTATGGCATTTAAAGAGGGTACAGGAATGTCCTAACCTGAAAGGGACCAGGAATGTCCTAACCTGAAAGGGACTGGGGAGACCAAGGGAAACTTGGAGAAGAGTGGTTGTTTGAACCCAAAATACACTTTAGACTTCTGAGTTTAGTCTCAATAGAGGGGGGGGAGCTGGTCCCAGAACCTGTCTGGAGGGGTTGAGTGGTACCGTAGTGCTCATTACTTTGGACCCACCCCTAGATACACCCCAAACTCCTTCAATCGACAGGAACGTTCTGTTATATAGGATTTTACTAATAATGGTGCACTGTGGGATAAGTTGCATGAAGGAAAACAGGAAGGGCTGCATGAGGCCATTTTCCTGGAGAGACCAGTTGACTAGTTACATCTTGACCAGAATTGGACCTTTATGGTGGCCTCAGCTGGAGTGTTCCCTGGCTCTTAAGTTCTGTCTCTGAGGTACTGGGATATTTTTATTTAGAAGAGATAATGAGAAACAGCTCCAGAAAGTGTGAAACGTTGGGGCCTCGAAGATCTCTGAAGCATCAGTGGAGCTTTGTGAAAGTTGGACTTCATCTGATATAGCTTCAGGCTTGCCTCACCGGAAGATATTGAGCTGCAAAAAATCCAAAGGTAGAAATCTTGACCGGGTGAAGGTGTGGAAAGTATCCGATAAACAAGTGGATTTTCCCACTTGGACTTTGTCACAGCAAACCCTACAGCTTAAACAGGACCTTGTCCAACAACTATCCAACTTCAAGAAGCTTCACTGGATTAAGTTTTCAACTTTGCCCTGATGGAAGATTTTGACTTCCATAAAAAAGGCTAGGTCTGAGGTTAAAACATTGACCTGGACAACCTGCTTGGTGTATCTGACCATTGTGGTTTGTCTGCTTTAAAACTTGAAAAAATCATATCTTCTGCGACCACTTAATGGATTTCAGTCAGTTGGGTGTGATTTTTCTTATATTTTTTTGCCCAGACGTGAGTCCCTTGCTCGCTGCACCACTGGATTCAAGCTAGCCTGGCTGATGAAGGGTGATACCCTGAAACCGGTCCTGGCATGCTTGTTTCCTGTCCAGGCCTGGCAGTTTGGGCTGCATTGTGCCCATGGAGAACAGCGGCAAGTCTGATTTGCATATAGCTGCATCCAAATTAGGGTGACGTGGCGAGCAAAATAACGATGGATAAAACCCAGATCTGTGACTAGGGGTGAGTGAAAAGTTTCAACACTCCCTCCATCATTTTTCTTTGTTTTGTGATGTTGGCTTGTGCGCCCTAGGTGGCTAGGGTATGCCCAGACATGGATCCCTTGCTCACTGCGCCACTGGATTCAAGCTAACTGGGCTTATGAAGGGTGATACCCTAAAACCGGTCCCAGGATACTTTTTTCTTGTCCAGGGAGGACCTGGCCTCGCAGTTCGGGCTGGACTGTGATCAAGACTGATTTACATATCGCTGGGTCCAAACTGGTGTGACGTGGCGAGCAAAATAACGATGGATTAAACCCAGATCTGTGACTGGGGTGGGTGTTTGAAAAGTTTCAACACTCCATCCATCATTTTATCTTGTTTTGTGATATCATTTTCACGGCAGACCACACTTTCAAAAACATACACGTTTATAGCTAAACTCAGATCAGGAAACCTCATTAATAAAAAAATACGCACAGTCTGAATAAGGATATTCAGTGATTTATAATGATATGCACCGCATCAAAAAAATAATAACTGTGAAAAGAGAGGTATCTTTGTGTTCTGAACTGCGAATGATGGTAATATATGTTTAATTAAATGAACGATAGGGCAACTTGTCACAACTTGTAAAAGCCCAATTAAGTCATGGCCTGATAATAGGTTTGAAGTAACAAAGTATCAAGACAGGATGCCTGCTACGCACATGCTAAGCGTTGATGCACAATGAACAATGAGCTCTAACATGTTTTATCAGATTACCAGGAACAGCTGCAGTAATTTGTAGACATCAACCGAACAATTTCCTAACAATAGGCGTAATTTGGTATCTACATCAACAGAGGTTGGGAGGTGCTGGACATCTGTCATAAACTGGGGAATGTCCCGTTACACAAACCTCATTGTTCTGCCACCTGATTCTGTCATGGGGAACAGGTAGTTTTAAAATGTTGGAGCCTTTTGGAGGGTTTGTCAAAAAATCAATTCATAGTAGGCTACCACAACGTGGCAGTTCATTCCGCTTTGTAATTTCTTGTTTATGCTGAATTACTGTAAGCACTTTTAGACAAAATGTCTGGATAGGGCTGTAAACTGACAGTTTGCTTGGGAGGCTGCCGACTGGCTACTAGAAGCAAGACCTCCACCCTCTGAGCAGTTTGGTGGCTCAGTCACCAAACTGTAAATCAGGCCTCTACTATTTCTTAAATTCAATCCTAAATTTGCATGGAAAGACAGAACTAACTCCTCGTGAGTTGAGATTGAGTTTGTTGTTCATGTTCTAGTATGTGTTGTGTGTTTAATGTTTTAAAACTCAAAATCGAATTGTTTCGTAAAAAACCTACAGGCAGGCAACGTCTGAGAAGTGCACAACCGAGAGGAGCCGAGCACTCAAAACATCCTGAACCAGATTAAGAGAGAACCGGATCCAGCATGACCAGAAATCCAGGAGCATGAGGACTGTAGTTGAATTCAAAGAAAGAAATAATGCAGAAGAAAATATCAGAGAAATCTTCCGAAACTTTTGGTACAGACCTGCAGACCAAAGGCTACTGGAGAATTTGCAATGCACGGTACTGATGACTCTAACTATTTATATAGGGAGACACAGAAAGGGAGTGTGGGTAACAAACAGGAAGTGACAAGCAGGAACAACTTTCACCACCATAATGGAATTTCAAAATGGCCAGCGTAGATCTGGTTGTGACAGCCATGGTAGTTTTGGATAAGCAAAATACGTCACTTTCTGTTCAATAAAATAAGATAACTGAATATGGCTCCATTCTGAGCAGAGGCCTGTAAGCAAAAAAAGGACAAAGAAGGGTGTCAGGCATGATATGGGCGGTGAGAAAGCCACAGAAGTACACAATCACAAAGTTGTAGGTGGGAAAACGTGCTTTCTCCTCTCTAAGCAGTTCCCCAGACAAGGCATGGTTAATGTGGAGATCTCGCTTCACGCGCGCACCAGAGTCCTGCTCTGACAAGCCACATTAGAAGAAATACAGAAGCTATCTGCATGGTACAGCTAGTGAGGAGACACGGATCCATGGTACCCTATACCAGTGGGAATCACTGAGTCACTCAAGGGCCGTCCCTCCTGAAGAGGCCTCCTGTCAAAAGGCCATTTCAAGAAGTCATCCCAGTAAAGCCTGCTGACAGCACCACATAGCGTGGAGGAATTTAGGGGTCTCTCCAAGAACCACCAGTGGGGGCGACAGGGTACCTGACTGAATGTACTATTTTTGTGGGGTGATCCATGCACCCCTAGAGATAGACAAGCATACTCTTGGAAAGGTATTTCTGTGCAGCAGGGGCAGTACAATTCGTGTCTGTGGAGATGCAAACTGTAGTGTGATCCCTGATGGAGATCAAGATTGTACACACAAAAGTGGCAATTGCTTTTTGATAGCAGTAGGACGAACAAGAACAGAAAATAGGCCTTCAAAATAAAAATGGCCCGATAAGTGAAATAGACACTTAAAAATTTGACCCATGTTTGCTAGAACTACCAGTGTATCTTTATGTTGTAATAGAGTCACCTTTGCAACTTTTCATTTTGCATAATAAGCCTGAAGGACACAAACTTGCACTCACATTAAATGGGATTTTTTTAGGCCCACTGTGATTTATATAAACTTTATTTTAGGTGTGCAAAAATGATATATAACGTGCTCCGCATTTACAGCTACCGTACACATGGTAAATTGAAAGCACCATAGTCCACAGACTGGCCATGCTTTAGCCAGTATGTATTTCCCAGCACTGTCCTGTGTAAATAGGTCACTCGCATGGTAAGCCTGCAGAGCAGCTGGTGTCAGGGAAAAGTAGTGGGGTGGCGCAGGGGAGGGAGCAATAATGAAACAAAAAAAACAGACACTGCTCCCATGTAGCTAACACCCATGAGAACAGCATTGGGTTTGGACGGAGTGGGCTGCTTTTGTGCTCCCAGGGGGACTGGGAGCATGTGCCTTCTTTAGTTCTCCACCCAGCAATGCAGCTGTCAATGCGCATGTGAGTTTTGCCATCCTAAGACGGCCGGCCAAACTGACATGCGCACTGACTGCAATGCCCACAACTCCTCCACCATTTTTCCTATGGCCCCACCCTCAAGACTTGGTTCCTAATGAAAAATAAAACAATAATAAACCTGATAATATCCTTTTATCTTTCACTTGTCTCTGCTAGTCGGGGGGCGATGCTCGCCCACTATAACGGAGGAGCTTTTTCTGTAGGCATGTCACTGGAGGTTAAATAAGGGTGAAGTAAAGACCAGTCAAATATCATAGGATGTAATTGTAAAAATTATTATCAGATGGAAGTAAGTCCACTTTAGGTGAACACATGGAGCATGTCTCCTGGTTATGTTTAAACCGATTCTTTAGCAGATTTATACTTCGAAGTGATGTCAGTGGAGATGGCAAGAGGCAGTTAGCTGTAACAAAATTATGAGATATACTTCTAATTGTGGATATGAAGCAAACATGAGTTCTGTTAAGGCAGACGTGATCAAATTCAGTTAAAAAATTCAAAGGGATTTGTCATTTCGGATTGCCAGTTTGAACCATTCATCCTACCAACTGACTTCAAGAATATAGGACTGTCCCTCATGGTATCCAGACTAGATTATGGTAGAGGGACATTGACTGGTCTACCAAATCAAGGCTAGTACCAACAAAGGCCACCCTCAATGCAGCAGCAAGACTGGTAATAAGAACAATATGCTTGTACCACGTTATACACTCCCTCAAATTACTCCGCTACCTCCCTTGAGAGTGAAGGATTCATCCTAAGATACAATGCTGAGAATCTATCTTTGTAGGCAGACCCTCCCTACAAAGCTCAAGTTCTCTTATGCTTGAACCACCTAAAACTTAGGGGAAAAAAGACCTACAGTCAGAATTTCTCTGGTTGTGCCCCCAGAATTTGGAACTCGCTCCCCCTGGAGATTTGGATGATCCCATTTATTGGCACCTTCAAAAAAGAAAACAAAAGATTAATTCTTGGTATAGGAAACTGCTTCCTTTTGACATGGTTACCCTCCCCCACTTTTAGCCTTGTATCTGATGTGATTTTGACTGAAAGTGCACTGGGTTCCTGCTAAGAAGGCCCCCAGTGCCAGATCTCTTTCCCTAATCTGTACAATTGTTTCAACAAATGGCAAACCCTTTAGCACACTCTGTAAGTCCCTAGTAAATGGTACCCCTGATACCTAGGGCCTACAATGCTAAAGAGGGTCTCTAAGGGCTGCAGCACGAATTGTGCCACCCTAAGGGACCTGTCAGAAAGCACATGACAGGCCGCTATTGCAAGCTGGGTGTCTTGGTTCAGACAAAGGTGAAAACATGACGTGGCACACAGACTGTGTGCCATGACCCCTAACCCTGCATGCAATATATGTACAGCTCTAAGGAAGGGTGTATTATATTACATGTGAGGGCATATCTGCAAGAGTAGATTTGCCTCTGCTATGTCTTTATCAATTCTCAGGCATAGTAAATGGCCAAGAAAGCCATTTTAAATGCATGTGCTAGACACTGGTCAATACGAGTTTCCCAGCTACATGATGGCTTCACTGAAGATAGGTATGTTTGCTATCAAACATCTTGTATTGATTCCAGCTATGTATTTATCAAGAGATGCACCCAGAGGGCCCCCAAAACGCTACCAGCCTTTGGTGTGCTTGGTGACTGATTTCTGCCAGCCTGCCACCTGGGACATGGTATTGGTCCCCTAGGGTAAGAGAGCAAAAGCGTGTCCGGGAACAGGGTGTAACACCACCTCCCACAGGATGACCTGCTGATTAATTCCTAAGGTGGCAAGCCTCAAAGAGCTGCTGCCTTTAAAATGCAAATTTGCTCCCATCACAGGAGAAAAAGCCACTCCCTCCTATCCAGAGCCTACTTGGCACTTGGACAGGTGGAAAAATTAGCTAGTCAGGTTGGCGTGCCACCTCCAGGCCTGTACCACCCGTAAGTGGGCTACTGACAGGTGGACACAAAAGTTCAGAGGTAGCCACCTTTGTGATGGCATATCTAGGGTTCCTGGGACAGGGTTATGCCCTCTTCCCACAGGAAGTGGTCATATAGGGGGTTCAGTGACCCCAAAGGTCACTGCCCCCCCTATATGGCTACTACCTTACACACCCCTAATGCACCTAGATTCAGTATTTAGGGAACCCCGTGGCACCAGAGAACCAGATCCTGATCACCTAAGAAGACTAAGGACACTGAAGAGCTGCAAAAGCACAAGAGCAGAGTAAGAAGCAGCTGACCTGGTACCAACCTCACTGGTCTGTCTGCATCCCTCATCAAAACCTGCACCAAAGTGGCTTGCACTGCAGCTGTGACTCCAGAAACTTCAGAGGACTGCCTGCCTTAGAAAAAAGATTCAAGACCTCCCATGAACAGTGGACCTGTTCTCTCGAAAACTCTGAGAAAGTAGTCTGAAGCCTCTTCAACCACCAAAACCCGACACCTGAAGCCACCACTGCACCTATCACCTCCCGCCCTAGATGAAGTGGACCACCAGTGCCAACAAAGTTCCCCTTCCCTCCAGAGTCCAAGTCCATCATGGCTTCACCTTTCCTGTACTCCCTGACATTGTTTGCAGCCTCTGCACACAGTTCCCTTCTACTGTTCTGGTAAGGAAAGGCAGGCTGAAATTATTAGAAGGAGAATGAACATAGACTCTGACTGCTCGTGTTGGTGCAGCCTAGTTATATGTCCTTTGATCAAACCACACTCAGGCACCAGTAATGCCACAGCCAAATTATGAAACCTTACAGGAAGGTAGGGTACCACTAGACACTGATATCAAAGTCAAAAGACAACCCTGTAATCGTAGTGCAAAGGCACCTAGAAAGAAAAACAATTATGGTATTTATTTAACTCTGGTGTCCCCTCTTCATGAATTCACAGATTCGGTCAGATGTGAAGTGGATATCATTGTCTGTGACAATTTCTTTAGGTGAACCTTCCAAAATCAATATATTTTCAAGAAAGTTGATAACAGACTCTGTGGTAGGGGATTCCACAAAAGAGAAATACATCAATTTGGAGTAATAATCGATTAGTAGAATTAAATACCTCTTTTTAGTCTGGAGTGCAGAATATGGCCCTGAGAAATCCCAGACTGATTTTTTCCCAAGGCCCTTCTGGAAAAGAACCAGATTTAACGACGTACTAGCTGGTTTCCTGTGTTTGTCTGAGAGTAAACATTCAGAGCGCTTGTCAATCACAAAGATGGCCACCAATAATGTTGCTTCTTAATTATTTTACAGGTTTTGTTTAACCCCAGGTGCCCCTGATGAGCCATTAAAATTATATCATTTTCGTATCTTTGCAGGTGGAACAAACAATTTGCCCCTCACACCTCAAAATTAAACCACTTACTAAATACAACTCTTCAGAAACTTGGGCGAATAATTTCAGTTCGCCTGTCAGACATCTGTTTTCTGGCCAACCTGTCTTAATAAACCCAACAACTTTCTGTAAATTCTCATCTCCATCATATCCCTCCATCCATTCCCCCTCAGTTATGAGGGCAACACATTCTTTGACAGCATCCACCACAGCTACAGCACATTCAGTTTCATCCAAATCATCACTATCTCCAACATCCTCTCAGGGCATTCTGAACAGCAATCAGTATGGAAATTGCATCCACCTGGCAGATGTTGGACCACAAAAATATATTCATGACGCTCTGAAACAAGTCTAACTCATCTTGCAGACAGATTACATGATTCATTTGCACTCAATATGTGTACTAGGGGTTTATGATCAGTTAACAATTCAAACTTACAACTTTAGATATACATTTTAAATTTGTATACAGCTCATGTGCACACCAATGCTTCGTGCTCAATGTTGCTGTAATGGCATTTGGTCTGTCTTAAAACTCTGGAAGCAAATGCCACCATTTGTTCTTTCCCAGACACCCATTGGCTCAGAACTGCACCCGAGCCATACAAGCTGGCATCAACAGCGACCACGAATGTGCCATCATCCCAAAACGTATTCAATGCAGGGGCTTCTGCAATCCTTTCTTTTATGTTATTAAATGCAATATGCAACTCACTCGTCCATAAAACGTTTTGCCCCTTCTTCAACAAAACCCTTGGTGGTTCTACAATTTGATTATATCCTTTCATAAACCGTGCATAGTATACCGCTAGCCCAAGAAACGAGCGATGGGCACCTCTGTCCGCAAGTAGTTTGGCATCAATAATGGCCCTGATCAGGCATGACTTGCGCTTAACCCCTCCAGACAACACTGTGTGGCCTAGGTATTCTAATTCTACAGTTGCAAAGTTGCACTTATCGTGCCTCGTGGTCATTCCCCTCTATGACAAGACTGACAACACTTTTCTCAAAGTTGGATTATGTTCTTCAGAGATTTTAGCAATTACTAAAATGCTATCTTGAGAAGACTAGGCAGCCACACATGCCAAAATAAACTGACCAATAATTGGGAAATGCTTGCTGCTGAGGCTGGGCCGAAGGGTAATCTGAGATACTTGTAAGGACCAAACTGTTATATACGTGGCAAGCTAAAATGGAGGCAATGGCATTATTAGTCATGATTACATGGACCATTATATCCTACTTGTACTACTGCAATTTGTAAGTAATGCATCTCTATTCATAGCCAATTTAGATCAGGAGACTAGGAGGTTTATGTGAATTTCTAGACTGGTGCCTTCAACAGGTGTAAGTATAATGCTGGGTCAAAAGGATATTGCTTTTTATATGCTTTGGTACAGTGCTTTCGTCCAAATTTGCAGGGAAGCCAGAGACAGATTCCTATTTCCACAATTTAAAAAACAATGTTTAATTTGAGCTGGTGGTTGATGGTGGGGGCCATCGGTCCTTGTTTTTGGGGCCTGGCATTAGACAGTGACTGAGAGCCAGAGACCGAAAAACAAAGCAAAAGAAGGAGGAGGAGAAAGACTTTAAAAATGTCCCAAATGGAGAAAGCAGGTACCTGTAAGAGTGTGATAAAGGGGTAGGAAGTGTCTGGTAGTTGATTAAAGAGGCATAAGGTGGATTTAAGACTACCACCCTTGGTATGCGGCACACCAATGTTTAAGCAGGCTTCTCAGCAGAGCTTTGATCACAGGCACTCTTTCTTTCACAAAGTAAGCACTGTTAAAACTCTTAATTTGCGTACAATTACAGATTATGTGTACCTATTGTATAATGCTGAAACTGTAAATACGATGCATTTTAAAATAAAACACATGGTTTTTAAGTTGTGTGTGTTATGCTCTATATAAATATCTGTACGTTTATGTGTTAACTTGTTTATTCCTAAATAATTTTTTTTTTTAAAAAGGCCCTTACTATAATATTGGCCCTGGCATAAAGATGATTGTGCGCACGTCTGGATTGACTGTACTCACTCCTTATAGAAATGTTACCCTGGCCTAATGATGGTAATTTCTGACACATTATGGGCTTCCAATGAATGCTGGTGCCTGCTACAATTGTATGATTGCAAATGGCATATACATATGAATTCTTATTGTATCTTGTGCAGCTGAGGCATGCAATGGTGATTCATTAGGGGTGCAGAAAACTATCCATTTGCGATACAAGGGTATGTGAGAGTACTTGATGGAAATTACAAACTTGATATTTGGTCCCAAAATATATACGCATTTAAAATTAAAAGTTGGGATTTCAGACAAAAAAGAGATTTTCTTCAAAATGATATTTTAATTTGGGGCATTTTTACTAAGTTAAAACCTGATGTTTGGGAAAAAAGGATTGTATTTCCATGTGTATGTATACAGATGGGCAATAATTAGTACTGTTAACTGACTTATAACTTGTAAATTTGTTGTAACTGGTCTCATATCGAAACCAGTAAGGCCTGTGTGACTTTTGAAATATCACTGAGTTTTGACCCTTTACAATAAGTACATTTGTATTGACCTGATATTTTTAAATTTTAGTATCTTTGTGATTTCTCCATCCTTTCACTTCGAATGAGATTGACGATCGTACTATGTGTCTGAGAACTTACTTAGAAAAAGGAGGGTTAAAAAATTTAATTAAATGTAGGACCAATGTTTAGAAAATAATAGATCAGATAAAAATACATTCCCCAGCTGCTTGCGCGGCAATTGCCATTGAGACAATAATTATTGAGGTGAACCTGAAAAGTGTACTATCTTTCCACAATTTTTTAAAATATTCTTGGGGTGAGTGAAATCTCATCGCCCTGTACAGAGTCAACACTGCTTGAGAGACTATGAAATGGGTTTAATATTTAATGAATGCCCCTTAAGAATACATGGCTTTTTTAATTATACGTGAACATTATGCTTTAAAATGTACACTTTGGCCCCATTCTTTACATTCTGAATTCCCTTGGAAGCGACTAGTAACTCCAAAACGGTTTTATTCCACAGGAACAACAATTACTTTTTCCATGTTTTAATGAATTCGTCTATTTGTTTAGGATTCATATAGCACAATTTCAAAGTGCATCTTAGGGCTGTGGATCGCCTGTGCTCAAAGTCACTTGTCTAGATGACGTCCGCCAGTGAATTGGATCTGCGTGGGAGAGATCCAGATGGCTTGCTGCGGGTGCCCACTTCTGTGCCCTCAGGAGTAATGAAGAAATTGCACTTGCAAAGCATCGCTAATATTAGACAGGTTTTTTTCAACAGCACATGCCTTTGCAATTTGGGACAAGAAATTAAGACTGGTAACAGCACTGTCCTTGGTTATCTCTATGCTACATCTCACGGGATTATACTAATATCCCCAGGAGATGCAATTTACAGTGCTGGAAACCTCCGTGTCGTGCACAGTGAAATGAACAGTTATGGAACATTTGGAGCAGAGGTGTAACTACCATACTCATGCTGGCATTAAATAGACGTGCACTAAGTCAACAGGGCGACGAGCCAGGCCCGGAGACACAATTTTTGAGATCTGCTTTTGCTGCTTGAGCCTTCGCTAATTTTAATTTTCAATGTATCTTCTCCTTTTACAGTCTCTTGTGTAGGCCAACGCCATATCGTTCAACTCCAGTGAAAATACAATTCAGTGTGACAGATCCGCACAGCGGAAACGAAATGCTTTATCTCTATTTGCAGTCCTGCCTAGTAGAAGGGCTACCTGAAAACAATGACATTTTCAAATAAATTAGTGCAGTGTGCATTTTTGTCAAATTCTTTGAAAATAATGCATACCTCAATTATACGCAGCTGCTATTTGAGCGCAAGGTATCTAAATTTTTACATCAGAAATGAAATATACTCAGACCACTGGTCTGGTGCATATTTTTTGCTCCTTGCTTTTTAAAAACAATATAATATTTGTTGCATAGTCTAGCAGATCATTGCAAAATTAATCCACAATCTGCACAGCAAATTTAGCGCACGAGTGATGGTTGTGGATGTTTAAGGTGGCGTGTTACGCATCCTTTTAAGGCATATGAATATGGATCGTCATTGTTATGTACTAAACAACTCAATAAGAACCAGGTTACAAATACCCTGGCAAACTTATCTCTGTGCAAAACCCCGGTTTGAGCAGGGATCGCAGTTATAAGTGGTGCGATGCTTAAGGACTCTGTCGGTAAATTTCAACAGGCCAAGCCTGCTGTAATAGGTGAAAATAATATCACCTAAATTGATATCACCAGAACTGACAAGAGACACTCGTCTTCAAGCTGTGTCTATAAAAGCAGTGAAACCTATTTAGAAATACTAACTGATGCAAACATGTTCTTCCTTAGGAATTAGAAAACATGTCTATCTGGTTACTTTCTCGGGCATGTAGCAAGACATCCCACGTTATTATTTTTGGTATTATTATCAGTGTAGTGAATTTTGACATGGAGTACTTTCAAACTTCGATTTGTGACCTCTGCTTTAAAAGTGAAACAGACATATTTTATTCTCACATGAGTGTCCAGCATTGACTCACGTGGCCAGAGCTATGCCAAATTTACAACTGTTAGTGATTCATATTTAAATCACACGCATGCTAATGCATCTAAAATTAGTATCTTGTAATTAATGCATGCCTCAGACTCTCATGGACTAACATTAGATGCCCTAGGTTTAAAAAAATACGGTATCCACACAACATCTCGGAAAACAATAGGACATTTCCATAAGTGGCCATGTAATTATTGCTGCATTAATTTTCTGTCGCAGGCCAGGTGCTGGGTCGAATTTCCGATCAGGAAGTCGGGCTGCGTAGTTCCGATTTGGCTGTGCGGCGATTTCTCGGTCGCAAGGAAGGCTGTGCGTCATTTCCAGCAGGCTGTGTGTCGATTTGTGGTGCACAAGGAGTTTCCTGAAGAAATGAAGTCTTTTTGGCCCTCAGACTTCAGAAAACAGGAGGCAATCTCAATCCAAGCCCTTGGAGAGCAATTCACAGCAAAGTCAGGGCAGCAGGGCAAAAGCAGGGCAGCAGTCCTTCACAGCAAAGCAGTCCAGATGAGTCCTTTGGGCAGTCAGGCTGTTCCTCTTGACAGGTTACTGGTTCAGGACCAGAAGTGTCTGAGGTGGTGGCGTCAGAGACCCAGTGTATATACACAAAAATGCATTTGAAGTCGGGGAGACTTCAAAGAGTGGTTTTGAAGTACACAAGTTCCCCTTTCAGTACAGGTCTGTCTGCCAGGGTCCCACTAGGCGGTTTGGCAGTTGTCTAAGGGCAGGCCAATAGCCTTTGAAATGTAAGTGTCAGGCCCTCCACCCTTCCAGCCCAGGAAGATATATTCAGTATGCAAATGAGTGCAGGTGTGACTGAGTGTCCTGTCTTTGTGGTTGTCTGGGTGAAATTCACAAGGAAGCTGTCAACCAGCCCAACCCAGATGTTGATTGGAGACAGGCTGTGAGGCACAGATTTTTTTTAAGGGCAGAGAAATGCTCGCTTTCTAAACGTGGCATTTCTAAAATAGTAAAATAAAATCCAACCTCACCAATAAGCAGGATTTTCTATTATCATTCTGGCCATACTAAATATGACCTGGTTACCCCTTTCTGATCAGAATCTACCACTCAAACAGTATATGAGGGCTGTCTGAATGCAAGTCAATGAAAGGAGCAGGCCTCACAGTAGTGGAAAACAAATGTAGGAGTTTTCCACTACCGAGACATATGAAACATACATGTCCTTTCTTTTACCTACATAGCACCCTGCCCTACGGGTTACCTAGGGTCTACCTTAGGGGTGACATATGTAGAAAAAGGGGAGTTTAAGGATTGGCAAGTACTTTTAAATGCTAAGTCAAAGTGGCAGTGAAACTGCACACACAGGCTTTGCAATGGCAGGCCTGAGACATGAGTAAGGGGCTACTTATGTGCGTGGCACAATCAGTGCTGCAGGCCCACTAGTAGCATTTAATTTACAGGCCCTGAGCACATGTAGTGCACTTTACTGGGGACTTACAAGTAAGTTAAATGTGCCAATTGGGTATGAGACAATGTTACCATGTTTTTAGGGGGAGAGCACATGCACTCTAGCACTGGTTAGCAGTAGCAAAGTGTCCAGAGTCCTAAAGCCAGCAAAAATGAGGTCAGAAAAAAAGAGGAGGAGGGCAAAACATTTTGTGGTTATCCGTCAGAGAGGCCATTTCCAACACCCACTTCAATACTATGAGGGTTAGCACATGGTCTAATGCAAATATAAAGACATTTTTACAAAACACATCTGCCGCAGTAAAGCATAACTACCTGCAGATTACATGCTTTCAGCAAAAGAGACCCTGAGAAGTTACTCGCTAAAGATAATCACGTTTGATCCTTTAATAAATGGCAGCTCTTATGTTGTTTTTTAATATTCATGAGTGTTTAATTATTTTACAGATCTATTCTCTAGTGATGTGAAATGTCATTTTTTCAGAAATGGGGATATTCATTTCCTATAAGGAGAAGAAGAGAGAGGGAGGTTTAGAGTTTTAAGTAAAAAATGTGCCAAGATAACTCAAAGCACCAATCAGAGAATGTTCACAGAAGACTGAGTTCCAAGCATGATTTTAGGCTGACCACAATGGGGCGAAAGTTAGGGAGGCCTAATGAGTAACACTAGTCAAACTTTTTTTACCTTGCCGCTTTGTTCCTTTTTTCTTTCTCAAATACTTCAGCTGGGCAAGTCAGGATGTGTAGTCAGCAAAGGCCCCATGTAGTGGATATCTCATTTTCCTACTCCAATTGAAGCCTTCACTTTTGGTGCTGGAAAACACAGAGGATAAATTCAGTTTTTGTAGCTGCCAAAGTCACTTTGCTTCTAAAACATTTTGGCTCAGCCCACCCTCAAGGCCTACGTTTGGAAATGGTCACATTTTTGGTTCTCATTTACCTTCAACACAGCAAGTTAGAAAGCTTTTGTAGGCAAAGGCTTCAAAGGCTTGCTGTAGCCTTGAAGGTCAGGTGAAAAAGCTCAGAGTGGGGTAAACCATCAATCTGTACTGAGCTAGATCTTGTCTTCATCCGTTATCTTTTGGGCTTGACCCTCTTCTGCCAGAGTAAAAAAACTGATGAAGGGATGATGTAAAGTTTGGTCAATGAGTACTCCATCACATATATGATGGTTATCCCACCCACTTTATAACAAAGACATTATATCCTAATACTCTTGTAATATGGCAGAAGGGATATTCATCACACTTTTGACAGAGTAACCATGTGCCAAACTCTAAATAAGGCCCTTGGCCCCAAACGTTTTTTTTGAGCTGGGAAACTCACTCCTGGTCTCTCCTATAGACCCTCTATCTTTAATAAATGAGCAGCTAGTTCTTCGTCAGAGGAGAGAGTCCTTTTGCCATTTGCATTCCTTTAGCAGTGAAAGGAAGGACAGTCAACCCATGGAGATCATTTTTGTCCTTGGATGCAAACAAGTCCATCAGTCTTGTTTCCTCAGTGATCAAGCAGAATCTACTTCTGCCTTCAAGTGTTTTTCGAGGACCATGAATGGTTTGAAGAGATGGTGGTCCAGTATGTGTCTGTCCGTCACTATTATACCTCTTCACAGAGTCCATCATTCAAATTGGCCCTAGCCTTCTTCCCTTTACAGGAACCTGCTATCCCCTTTTACTGCAAAACTTTTGGAAATTATATAGCATTCCTTCTTCCATCTTTGTAAACTGTTACTCCTCCTGCTGTGGTCTGGAAGGCTGTGTGGTAGAAAACGTTTCTATTTGCACACCCTATTGACTCATCCCTGCTAGGTGGCCAATGTATTCCTTAGCTTTCCTGCACTTATGATAGGGCAGCCAGCCAAGCTTGTTTTAATTCAAGGCAAAACAAAGTACATTGCTTACAAGTTAGTGTTCCACTACATGTGTCAAAATGTACTTTAATAGTTTATTTAGAATTCTGATAACCAATTAAAAAGATTGTTTAGTTAAGTTACTGCTATTTTCCTAAGTGAATTTATGAAAATAGACTTTCTCCAGGCTTGTTCAGGGTGAAAAAGGTAACTTCACCTACACAGTGATAAAAAGTTATTGGCCACTTTTCACTGTTGGGACATACATGTCTTTAATATTTAGTATGTATATTTAATATTTACTATTACATATACTTCTATACATTAAGAACCCAGTCCCGTTGATCTACAGGGCAGCCTTGGGCCCTAATTATGAGTGTGGCAGTCTTACGACCACCACACTCATGGTGGTGGTCTTGACTATTGCGGATGCGGTGGTCTGACCGCCACAAAGCAACCCTGGTGGAGAGCCTAATCCACTAGGACAGCGCTGCAAGCAGCACTATCCTGTGGATTACAACTTTGTTCTCAACCAGCCTTTTCATGTCAGTAGCACTGCTGTGAAAAGGCTGTCGAAGAACAGGTGCAGGTGGCCACAGGGGGGCCCCTCTGCACTGCCCATGCATTTGGCATGGGCAGGGCCCTCCCTGCCCAGGACCATTACAATGTTCACTGTCTTTTTTGCAGACAGTGAACATTGCCAGGGTGCTAGTGCACCCTGCTGGCATAGCATTGCAGCCGGCTCGATTACAAGCTGGAGACAATGCTGTAGCCTGTTTCCCACTAGGCCAGTGGGAGGAAACTTAGGTTTCCTCTTGCCGACCTAGTGGGAAACTCTTCATGAGTCCGGTGGGGACGTCGCCGTGTCGGTGGCGGCCACCCTGTCGGGAGTTTGGTGGACAGAGTTTTCCATCTGCCGAACTCTTAATGAGGCCCTTAGCATGACTTATCATATGTACAAACAGATGTTTTCTACAAGTCTAAATGCTCATCTTTACCTCGTGTCACTTCAGTGATTTCAAGCTAGAGCATAGTGCTGTCTGGAGCCTTGCACTATTATCATATGTGGGTGATGTAAACATGCACTGCAGCATACATACAACATTTAACTTTGCTGCACCAAACAATCATGTTCCTACTGGGTAGTTAAATAAGCCATTTGGAGGTAACCAATTTTGTGACACAAATTTAGGCGCTGAATTGCAGTTCATCAGTGCACATAGCCAACATATCAGCAAAAAACTAACAGGAAAAATCAGCGTACCACTATAAAATGCAGTCATTTTTTCATAGTATTTGTTTATTGTTTACTGATTACATAGTTCTTATATGCAGGCCACTTGTGACCAACAAAGACACATGTCCCCAGCGATGTTTTACTACTATAAATTGTCATCCCCAACACAGTCATAAAAAGGCTTTTGAACAGATATAATTGTAGCAGGCATTCCCCAGACCAGAATATATATGTTTCATTTTGCATAACCATGACATGTTTCTATGTAAAAGTGATTCAAAATGTTGCTACTGTCGAGAGTTCCGCTAAAAGATGTTTTGTAATAATAACTTGTTTTCATACAACTCTGGCTATTGCCATTTCTAAGTGCTGAAAATAAGATATTTACCAACTCTGAAAGAATGGAAGCTTGACAGGGCCTTTCCAAGATTCAAACACATGACCTGCGAGTGACCACATGTTTCAGCAGCAACTATTCAATTTACTTGGCCATCCTGTCACTGAAGACAAGGGCGACTGAGTCTTTGATGCAGTCATGCTTCCTTACATCCCACAAGACCAAATTAAAATGCGTGTTATTCCAAAAGTAATTTGTAATCGACATCTGACTATTTTTTCTTATTTACTGTCAGCAGGGTTAAAATACAAGAATATGGATGTGATCTTTGACTCAGAACGAATTTCAAGGAGTAAGTCAATAGTGATTCTATTTCAAAAGTATTTTATCAGTTTTTCACTGTCAAGTCATTTAATTTCCATTTTGTTTGCTTTTTTTTACATTGAACACATATTAAAATAGGTTTTAAATTATTGTTGTGCTAGTGGAAAATCCATAAACAAACAAACCCCATTTACCACCTGTCCACACTTCTCCTCCTAGTTAGAATACTTCTCACCTATACCGTACTAATACTACACTAAGGGCCAGATGTAGAAAGCATTTTGCATGGTGCAAACTGCGAAAATCGCAGTTTGCGCCATGCAAAATGCCTTTTGCGATGCACATTCACAATTTGCGAGTCGGTACCAACTCGCAAATTGTGAATGCGACTCGCAAATAGGAGGGGGTGTTCCCTTCCTATTTGCGACTCGCATCACTATGCTAAATTGCTTTGTGACCGTGAATGCGGTCGCAAAGCAATTCGCAGTTACCACCAGTGTCACGCTGGTTGTAACCCATTCGCAAAAGGGAAGGGGTCCCTATGGGACCCCTTCCCCTTTGTGAATGTTGCCAATAAGGGTTTTTCAGAGCAGGCAATGGTCCAATGGACCACTGCCTACTCTGAAAAATCGAAACCAAAAGGTTTGGTTATTTTTTTTATTTTGCAACTCGTTTTCCTTTAAGGAAAACGGGCTGCAAAATAAAATAAAAAACTGCTTTATTTAAAAAGCAGTCACAGACATGGAGGTCTGCTGACTTCACACACCGTACTGCATCCGATTTTGCAAATCGTACATTTCTACATCTGGCCCTAAGATATTTATATAAATGTCAATTACCAAATCCAAGTACATGGTGTTAATAAATGAAATTTGTCATAATTCATAAAGGGGCTGTGGAAATGGCCCTTTCTGTAGGGTCATCTCCCTTCCTGGCCATCTCCCTTCCTCCTCCTATTTTTCTGACCCTTTTTTGCTGGCTTTTAGGTTTCTGGACACTTTACCACTGCTGGCCAGTGCTAAAATGCAGCTCTGTTCTCTAAACATGGTAAAACTGGCTTATCCACAATTGGCATATTCAATTTACTTGTAAAACCCAAGTAGAGTGCACTATCTGTGCCCCGGGCCTGTAAATTAAATGCTACTAGTGGGCCTGTGGCACTGATTGTCCCATCCGCTATAGGAGCTTTTCAAATATGTCTCAGGCTTGCCACTGCAGAGCCTGTGTGTGCAGTTTTAAACTGCCATTTCGACCAGGAACAAACCTTTCTTTTTATGACTTGTAAGTATTTGAATCTTTTTTGTTTTTCGAGCATTGTAATGAAGTACTGTTGTTCATATTTTGATTTTATCTTTAGTACTCAGACAGAACGTGACCCAATAGAATGGAATTCAATAAGGTGTGTACCAGCTCTCTGTTTATGTTTTACATTAAATTGAGAATCTAGGATCTCTGTTTGAGGCTGATGTAATCAAATGGGGCTCTATGAATTCATAATTGATTTGAGGCATATTTATGTTTCATTACCGTGCGCGTTTGATCATGACTCGATTTAATGGGACTCAGATAATTATACATGGGAGTATGTGATGTTATGAGCTTCCAGTGATGGCACTGATACACTACAAAATGGCAGATTTATTAGACCAATACTCACCATTCTTTTAAAAACAAAGTCCCTGGGGCATGGGGTCCCAGGGCCAGGCACTGAGGCCAACCCCGCAAAGGCAGCCAACTGCACACTGCGCAGGGCCTTCAGTTGTGCATGGTGGGGAGAGGTTGGCCACAAGGCCTAGAGCCAACCCCCTGCAGGCAGCCTGCTCCATGCTGCTCACAGCCTTCAGCCAGGCCCTGCAGCCAACCCCCCCCACAAAGGCAGCCAACTCCACACCGGACACTGCCTTTGGCCATGTGCGGCGGGGGGGTGGCCAAGGTGGCTACATGAGCTGGGCTGGGGACCCCACCACTGTTAGCCTTTTAAAAAAATTAAGTATTGATAAAAACCTTGTGGCGGTCACCACTAGATAGGCCTAGTTAGGACCTAGTTGCTACATATTAAGCGTTTTTTACTTGCCTAGATCTCTGTCGCCACTTGACGAATCTTCACAACATTTTCCAAATAAATCCATTCAGTAGTTTTTGAGAAATTAGGGGAAACACTAATTTGTATGTAAAGGGATGCAAAAGATTTGCAACCCCTTCCGATCTTGTGCTGAGATCTGATTTGCTGCCAACACCTCAAGCAGATAGTGTTGGCAGCCATCTTGGGACTCTGCAGTCGAGTCCCAGAAGAAAATGTAAAGATAAAGAAAAGAGGGCAGGGTACAGACACCATGACCCTTAGCTCTGGTGGAGGGGTCCCATAGGGAACCCCCCGGGGTAAAAAGCATTTTTTATTTTTGTCGTGATTCACAGGGGATCCACGGATCTGCAGAATTTGTTTTGAAAAAACGGAAGCACGGGCTTCTGTGCTTCATCCTTTTTAAGCCCCTGGGTGGGCTAAGTCCCAGGAGCATTTTTTAAATTGAATGCAGGGGGCTGCCTGCACCTCCCCGCCCCGGCACCCCAGGGATCACCACCTCCCCGGGGCTAAACTCATTACTGGCATGGGGGAGGCCATCGGCCTACCCCACAGCCCTGGGGACCACCACCTTCCCAGGGCTCTGTAAACATTTAGGCCCGTATTTATACTTTTTTTAGCGCCGCATTTGCGCCGCTTTTTGACGCAAAACGGCGCAAACCTACAAAATACAATGGTATTTTGCAAGTTTGCGCCGTTTTTGCGTCAAAAAACGACGCAAATGCGGAGCAAACAAAGTATAAATACGGGCCTTAATACACGAGTTACAGTTACTTGAGGTAACTCTAACTATAACTGGTGAATTTCTATGGTTTTGTATGTGTAAAATGTGAGCCTAACTATAATGTCCCTGTACCCTTTGTTTTTTTAAGTGAAAAAATGTATATATAGATATAGGTATAGATATAGATATATAGCTAGATATGTATATATAGCTATAGATATATAGCTATATATAGCTATATATATATATATATATATATATATATATATATATAAATATATATATAAATATAATATAATATAATATACATGGTCCTAACTATAACTACATCTATCTATCTATCTATCTATCTATCTATCTATCTATCTATCTATCTATCTATCTATCTATCTAACTATCTATATATCTATCTATATATATATATATATATATATGTATATATAAATATAATATAAAGTACATCTTTTTATTAATTGTTACATTATACAACATATATATGCATAAAAACAAAAAGAAATGTCTATATGAGTTTGTGTATTTATATAAATATATATTTCTAGAAAGTATTGAATATTACTAGAATCTATTTAAATTGCAAATAACATTATAATAATAATTTACTCTTTTACATTTATTACTAGGAAAATATATATATTTTCCCAAAATAATAAAACTTAAATAATAATAAAAAAATGAATATATAAGGTAAAATTGATATTTTTATTATAAACATGCAGACACACACACACACACACACAGACAGGGTTATGGGTAATGGAGCATTCATCTTTAAGAAAATTCCAACTAATCAGGAATTAAAACAAAGATACACACTTGCATCCTTGCTTTTTAACTTATAGAAAACTGATCTTCTTCTAATGCTTTAGGAAAAGTAAAAATGAAATTGAAAAAACGTTTCAAAAGAAGATAAAAACCCAAATAGTTTCAGCTGGTGCTCGAGCTTGTTTATTGGTTGGTTTTCATTTGTGCATGCCAAACCTTTAACCCCTTGGGTGCTTAGCACGTAATGGTTAAATCCGGTGGTGTGGCGCTGAGGCGCCACAGACATAACCATTACGTCCTAGTACTGGCACTCGGGGGAAGCACTAGCGCTCCCCCCGAGGGCCACGCCCCCATGGCAGTGCTGGAAGGGGAATCGCTTCCCCTTTCCCCCTGACCCCCCAGTGACGTCTGATGACGTCAGCATGCGATCGCGTACTGATCTCATCAGAGGTCACCTCCCATTGCGCTGGAAGCATGGTTCCAGCGCGATGCGGAAGAGAAATGCTCAGCATTTCTCTACCGCTCAGGAGGAGGGGCAGGCAGAGGCATGAAAGGAAAGGAAAGGCCTTTCTTTTCCTTTCATGTCTCTGCAAGCATTTCTGCTGCCCGATCACGATGCGATCGGGCAGCAGAAATGCCCACTAGACACTAGGGATTTTTTTTTTTACTTACTCTTAAGGGGAGCGGCTCCTTGGGCAAGGGCCGCTCCCCAGGGGGCCAAATTATTTTTAGGCCATTTCTGTCCCCCCTGGGGGCAGATTGGCCTAATGTAATTAGGCCGATCTGCCCCTAGGGGGGCAGAAACCCCCTAGACACCAAGGATCATTTTTATTTATGTTATATGTGGGGAGCGACCCCTTAGGCAAGGGTTACTCCCTGGGGGGGCAAAATTACTTTTAGGCCATTTCTGCCCCCCTTGGGGGCAGATAGGCCTATTTTTATTAGGCCAATCTGCCCCCAAGTGTGGCAGAAACCACCAGACACCAGGGATTTTTTATTTTTTTTTACACTTACTCATAAGGGGAGCTGCCCTTTGGGAAAGGGACACTCCTGAGGGGGTAAAATATTTTTAGGCCTTTTCTGCCCCTGCCGGGGACAGATCGGCTGATCATAATTAGGCTGATCTGACCCAGGGGGGGCAGAAACCTCTAGACACCAGGAATATATATTTTTTTAATTTACTTTATGTTTTTATGTATGGGGAGTGACCCCTTAGGCAAGGGTCGCTCCCCAGCGGAGTAAATTGTATTTAGGCCATTTTTGCTCCCATAGGGGGCAGATCGGGCTATATTTATTAGGCAAATCTGCCCCCAAGGGAGGCCGAAACCACTAGACCCCAGGGATTTTTTTTTATACTTGCGCATAAGGGGAGCTGCCCCTTGGGCAAGGGCCGCTCCCCACGGGGGCAAAATATTTTTAGGCCTTTTCGGCCCCCCCGGGGCAGAAACCTCTAGACACCAGGATATAATTTTTAAAAACATTTACTTTATGTTTTTATGTATGGGGAGCGACCCCTTAGGCAAGGGTCGCTCCTCTGGGGGGCAAATTGTGTTTAGGCCATTTCTGCCTCCCTAGGGGGGCAGATCGGCCTATTTTTATTAGGCCAATCTGTCCCCAAGGGGGGGGGGGGCAGAAAACACTAGACCCCAAGGATTTTTTTTTATACTTGCGCATAAGGGGAGCTGCCCCTTGGGCAAGGGCCGCGCCCCAGCCAGTGGGGTAAAATATTTTTAGGCCTTTTCTGCCCCCCCGGGGCAGGGCGGCCTATTATAATTAGGCCTATCTGCCTCCCGGGGGGGGCAGAAACCCCTAGACACCAGGGATATTTTTTTTTGTTTACTTTATGTTTTTATGTATGGGGAGCGACCCCTTAGGCAATGGTCGCTCCCCTGGGGGGGCAAATTGTATTGAGGCCATTTCTGCCTCCCCTGGGGGCAGGTCAGCCTATTTTTAGTAGACCAATCTGCCCCCAAGAGGGGCAGAAACCACTAGACACCAGGGATTTTTATTTGTTTGTGTCAATTTCACGCAAGGGCAGCGATCCCATAGGCAAGGTTCGTTCCCCTGGGGGGAACATTTATTTTAGACCATTTCTGACCCCCTTGGGGGCAGATCAGCATAGTTTTATTAGGCCGATCTGCCCCCAAGGGGGGAAGAAACCACAAAGGCACCGGTAATTTTTTTTGGTGCCACTTTCAAGCAAGGGGAGTGACCCCTTAGGCAAGGGTCGCTCCCCTGGGGGCAAATTTATTTTAGGCCATTTCTGCTCCCCTTGGGGGCATATCGGTCTTTCTAGTAGGCCGATCTGCCCCCGGGGAGGCAGAAACCACTTAGGGACCAGGGATTGGCGTGTGTGTTTTGTTTGCAGGGGCAGCCCCTTGGGCAAAGGTCACTCCCCATGGGGGCACATTACTGTTGGCCATATCTGCCCCCCTTTGGGGGCAGATCGGGCTTTTTTTGGAAGACCCATCTGCTGCCAAGGGGGGCTGAAAGCCCACCAGAGACCAAGGAAGATTTTTTTCCAAATAAGAGGGTGGGGGTATGGCCATTCCCCCACCCCAGATAAATGGGGTCAAAGTTATTCTGCATGCCAGTGTGCAGATGGGACAATTACCCCTGATCCACACCCGGGGGGGGGGGGGCAGAAAGTCTACTAGATACCAGGGAATAAAAAAATAAAAAAATAGTGTGGTGGTGGCTACCAACCAGGATGAATGCAAAAAGAACAGTTGATGGATGGAATGTAGACCAAATCAAACATTCACCCCAGTCACAGATCAGGGTTTAATACATCAGTTTTTTTGCTCACCATGCCATTTCAGTTTGGACCTAGCCATATGCAAATCAGTCTTGACCCTGTTCTCCATGGGAACAGTCCAGCCCGAACTGCCAGGCCAGGTACTCCCTGAACCCGAAACAAGCATCCTGGGACCAGTTTCAGGGGAACACTGGGTGGAAGGAAGGCTCCTCTAAGATTCCAGAACATTTTGTCACCATAATGTGACGAAAAAGTGTTTTTTTAGCCAAATTGTGAGGTTTCCAAGGGATTATGGGTAACAGGACCTGGTGAGAGCCCCACAAGTCACCCCATCCTGGATTCCCCTAGGTGTCTAGTCTAAAAAAATTACACAGGTTTGGTAGGTTTCCCTAGGTGCCGGCTGAGCTGGAGGCCAAAATCTACAGCTAGGCACTTTGCAAAAAACACGTCAGATTTCGATGTAAAAATGTGATGTGTCCATGTTGCGTTTCCTGTCGCGAGCATTAGGCCTACCCATGCAAGTGAGGTACCATATTTATCAGGAGACTTGGGGGAACACAGAATAGCAAAACAAGTGTTATTGCCCCTTGTTTTTCTCTCCTTCCAAATGTAAGATAGTGTGTAAAAAAAAGACATCTATTTGAGAAATGCCCTCTAATTCACATGCTAGTACGGGCAACCCGGAATTCAGAGATGTGTAAATGACCACTGCTTCTCAACACCTTATCTTGTGCCAATTTTGGAAATACAAAGGTTTTCTTGATACCTATTTTTCACTCTTTATATTTTAGCAAATGAATTGAGGTATACCTGGTATAGAATGAAAACCCATTGCAAGGTGCAGCTCATTTATTGGCTCTGGGTAACTAGGGTTCTTGATGAACCTACAAGCCATATGTATCTCCGCAACCAGAAGAGTCAAGCAGACATAACGTTATATTGGTTTAAAAATCTGACAACACAGGAATAAGTTACAGAGTAAAACGTGGAGAAAAATGGCTGTTTTTTTCACCTCAATTTCAATATTTCTTAAATTTCAGCTGTTATTTTCTATATAAAACCCTTGTAGGATCTACACAAATTACCTCTTGCTGAATTCAGAATTTTGTCTACTATTCAGAAATTATTAGCTTTCTTCGGTCCAGCATTGGTTTCACACCCATTTCTGTCACTAACTGGAAGGAGGCTGAAAGCACAAAAAATAGTAAAGATGGGGTATGTCCCACTAAAATGACAAAATTGTGTTGAAAAATGTAGTTTTCTAATTCAAGTCTTCCTGTTCCTGAAAGCTGGGAAGATTGTGATTTTAGCACCGCAAACCCTTTGTTGATGCCATTTTCATTGAAAAAAGCACTAGCCTTCTTCTGCAACCCTTTTTTCCCATTTAAAAAAAATAAAAAAACATTTTCACTGTATTTTGGCTAATTTCATGGTCTCCTTCAGGGGAACCCCCAAAGTCTGGGCACCTTTAGAATCCCTAGGATGTTGGAAAAAAGGAAAGCATGTTTGGCCTGTGTAGCTTACGTGGACACAATGTTATGAGGGCCTAAGCACGAACTGCCCCAAATAGCCAAAAAAAGGCTTGGCACCTGAAGGGGAAAAGGCCTGGCAGCAAAGGGGTTAAAACAGTGCATGCAGGGAAACTGGTAAAAATTAATGATGTCACAAAGACGATATTACATTCAAGGAGGTAGCGCTCTGCCATCTTGGAGTCCTGTCAAAGGTTCGAGACGTCTTTTCCATAAATTGAAAAACTCTTGCCCTGCAAGGATAAAATGCAATACCTAATAAGTCATCCTTTTATGCTTGCTTTCTCGATTACAGTGTAGCATTTGATAAATTCAACAGAGGACCATTGTGGAGAAAGCTAAATGCCTGGAATATCCCGGAACAACTCTTCAGTGCAATCTGTATTTTACACACTGAACATGGGTCAGGGTTATGGGTAATGGAGCATTCATCTTCAAGAAAATTCCAACCAATCAGGAATTAAAACAAGGTTGCATACTTGCATCCTTGCTTTTTATCTTATAGAATGCCGATCTACTTTTCGGGTTTTACCAAAGGCCTATCAAGGAAAAATAAAAAATAAATGGAAGAAACATTTCAAAAAAAGATAACAACCCAATGCATTTCTGCTGGTGCTCGCCCTTGATCAATGGTTGATTTTCATTGATGCATGTCAAACCTTTAAAACAGTGCAAGCTGTGAAAATAATAAAAACTAATGATGTCACAAAAATTATATTGCAATGAAGGAGGTAGGGTTCTACCATCTTGGAGTGGTGTCAAAGGTTCGAGAAGGGTAATCTACAGACTACTTAGAAACTTCATGTTTGGTTCCAATTTCTTCTAAACAGATATTATATATAAGTGGTTTCCCTAAATCCATATAAAGCAGCAAGGTGAGATCGATAATGCTAGTTAAATTGTGACCTATTAACAAGGGGTTGAAAGAGAAAGCAAAGATTGAAATCTCGGACAGATACAGCTAGCCCATGGTAACTCCCACAGGACCCTAAGGGGCATATTTATACTCTGTTTGAGCCGGATTTGCGTCATTTTTTTTACGCAAATTCGGCGCAAACTTAACTCCATATTTATACTTTGGCGTTGGACCCATCCAGCGCCAAAGTTATGGAGTTTGCATCATTTTTTGGACGTGAAAACCTACCGTGCGCTAATGATATGCAAGGTAGGCGTTCCTGTGCATAAAATGACTTTAAGGCATCTGCGCCTTATTTATCCTCCCGCTTCATTTTGATGCACAGGAGGGGGCGGACCTTAAAAAATGGCACCCACCCTGATGTGCTCCGTTTTTTAACACCTGGGTCAGGGACCTGTGGGCTAATTTCCATGGTGGGAGACCATGGAAGCAGTCCACAGGTGCCCTTCCCTGCATCCAGGGACATCCCCTGCCACCCTCGCCCACCCCTGGAGGACACCCATGGATGGGGGCACCCATCCCAGGTAAGTACAGGTAAGTAGAGGTAAGCATCAATTTCTTTTTTTCTAAGTGGCATAGGGGGGCCTAATGTGGCCCCCCCTACATGCCACTGTGCCCAATGGCCATGCCCAGGGGACAGAAGTCCCCTGGGCATGGCCATTGGGCAGGGGGGCATGACTCCTGTCTTTGCTAAGACAGGAGTCATTTCAATGGGGGTTGTGCCTCAAAAAATGTTGCAAGTCAGGTTAGAGCCAAGATTTTTTACTCTAACCTGACTTGCACCATTCTTTGATGCACAACCCCCATTCTTCCCTACGCCTGCACTGCCCGGTTAGAGTAATTTATTTTTATGCTAACCAGGCCGCAGCGCTGGTTAACGTCATTCCATAAATAAGGCGCCCGGCTGGCGCGTTGGAATGGCGTTCGCGGGCGGTAAACTTTTTGACGCAAACCTGCGCTGGCGCTGGTTTGCATCAAAAAGTATAAATATGGGCCTAAATATTAACCTGATTTTAGCCAAATGTATGGCTTAAGTTGCAAAGTGCACATACGCAGTTGCTGGTGCTGACACAATTGCATAATGAAAACCCCTCTCATCAATTACCTATCTCCCCAGTTACAAGAGCACTAGTCTAGGAAACTGCAACAAGTAACAGTCTGACAGATGTAAAATCGAAAAGGATCCTAATTGAACCAAGGGTCAGTCTAGGGGACCATCTAATAAACCTGGACTTGGAAAAAACTGGCAGCATCATAGATCAAGTAGGGCACTTAAGATCACAGAACGCTAACAAAGGGGAATGCATGAACTATACTAATATGATCGAACCTACCACAAGGGTAAAATCTAAGAGGAATGGAGGATAGGGAAACTAATGCAAGTGTACCTCATATTGCAGTCAAAGATAGTGCTGGAAACAGTGAAGAGGAGTCCTGTGAAATGGTGAAAAGTGCAATGGTGAGAAATCTGCCAAATAGGTACTCCGTACAAACCAGATTATTGACTGAAGTTGAGGAACTGAAAAGCTTGGACTTCTCCCATAGTGATAAGATGAGTCTCAAGGAGATTTCAGGAAACAACTGATCCTCTAGCAGAGACCTTGAACACAATTACTGCTCTTTTAAAATGGGCAGTGGATACATTGAATATGTACGTTTTAAATATAGATACCCAAATTGCCATACATTTAAGAATAGCTATGCAATTGCATGCTTTGGTCAGACCGCAACGGACGATGGAAGGCACCTGCAGGCCGGCAGATACCGTGTTTCTGCCAGACAGATTTCAAGGCAGCACACTGCCAGGGTTTCCGTCATGGTCTCACCACCACAGAAACCTAGGCAGAAACAAACTGCATAGAAGGAGAGACTCACCTTCAGGAAGCCTACACGTCTGCAGCTGCCATTGAACCAGAACTACACGTCATCCCGCTGCTCCTGCTCGAACAAAGACAATGGAATCTTCGCCACCGTCAACGACAGCAACTGGAAGTACATTCACTGACCTATAACTGTTTTATATTGTCAATTTAAGTACACCCACAAAATATACCATCGGAAGGGGGTGCGATGGTGACAACCAAATGCTACTACACACTGACACGCACACTCACAGCCACACACACATCCACACATACAAGGTACATATACTACGGCCAATACACACATACGTAAAAAACACACACTTACGCACAGAAACACAGCACAGGCCCGGTTACAGACAATAAGACACAGCACCACAACACGTCACAACAACACCACAACCATACCATCGTCAATATGCTGGCAAGCACTACCAATCGACATACACATCACACACAGCACACTGTATCTATCATACCATGCACTAAACATTCCCATTCTGAGGAAACATCACATGTGCCAATGTTTAGTCCACACTTACCAATTTGGAAATCTCAGTTTGAGATCACAGCCTCACAATAATTTGACACTCATTGGAAACCTCAGGAATAGTAGGCATGTACTCAACTTGTCAGACTCAATGTTGTACATAGAGATGGATCAAGGTGCATGTGAATGGACGGAGGGCAAAGACCAGGACAACGTACCATCAGGATATTAGGAGTATTGAGCTGGAGGTGGCAAGGAACAACCAGCAGGGTACTAAGAGCAGTATAGTGGTACATATGACACAGTAACATGTGCATCATCATATGGTACTGTACAGAAGGGATGACATAGGTGAGTAATATGTCCTTATACACAATACAATGTGCACACCTATGCACCAATGTTGAGGACTCTACATTTAGGCTTTCCTAGGAGACATTTTAACTTTTGCACTTACCGCATTGTCACAGCTTAGAGTCTTTCACATCATACAGTGACCTTGCAGAGGAATGTGAATGAGTTTAGCCAGTACTCACCCCCTTGTGGCTGCTGTGCTGCCCTCAAATGCCCATCCAACTCAGGGTACGCCACTGCCAATATGTGGGCCATTAGAGAAGGTCAAGGCCCGATGGGCATCCCTTTGTCCTTGGGAGGACATCCCCAGCTGGGCCTCAGCGGTCTTACAGGCCCAGGGTCTCAGGTCCTCCCACCGCTTTCGACAGTGGGTGCTCCACTGGCTGTGGACCCCTGGTTCTGCACTTTCTTGCTGATGGCATGCCAGATCCCCTTTTTCTGATGGGCGTTGACCTGCATGGATGACACAGACATGAGGAGAAAATCATGTACACATGCTCCATCCAAAAACAAGTAGGGTGAACAATTAAGTTAGTGTAAGTAGCCAAACATACTCTTCCTCACATCTCAAACTCTTTTGCAAGTCACCCTCTGCAGTCAGGCCATGTGTGAAGTGGAGTCAGGGATACAACCTGCATACCCAATACCAGGTTTTGGCCAGAAACATAAGACCAGACCTCAAGTATGTCCTTAACATGGTGCATCTCTACAACTATTTGTCACACCAACATTGATGTAAATGCTTTAATGTACATATGTGGGTCAAGGATCATACATCACACACTACCTACTATGTATCAGGGGTATCAGTCTTTCTATGCACATGTGCAAATAACCACCTACCCACACATGATAGCTCAATTCTTCATTCATGCACATTTCATCTACCTCATCATACACTGTACATTTCACCAATTGGTATTGCGTTGGACTCACCTGCTCCTCTGGTGCACCATATAGCTGTCCATACAGGAGTAGGATCTCCTTCACAAGCTTGTCCAGCTCTCTGGAGAGAAGGCAGGGGCCCTATCACCTGCAGTATGTGGCATGATTGCTCCCAGAGGCAGTACACAGCAGCTCAGTTCATGGAGGTCTTGATGGCAACAGTTTCAGGAGTCAAGTGGGGGATTGTGCAGAAGATGGTATTCCTTGCTGCCACGTACAGGACCGTAACCGCTGGCAGATGTCACCCTTGGCCCAAGTCCGCCAAAGGCAGCAATGTGCTCCAATGGCAATGTCCACCACGATTGCAACCTCCTACTACCATGACGACATCTGCTGGCGGAGTCAGATCACTTTCTGATGTCCAGTACAGTAGGTCAGCAAGCTGCCATTTTAGGGCTCAAATATGTATAATGTACAAATAAAGTTGCATCATTTACTGAAACCTCATATCTATGACAACGTGTGAAGTGCAGTCTTACTGTTTACAAGTATTAATGTGCGAGTAATTAGTAGAGGAAATGAAATGAGGTATTTTGGGTTATGTACATAAAACAGTGTTGTCACCATTCAAATGACAATCTGAAGATGGTGTAGGTGCAAAAAATATGTGTTGCATGTCTTCAGGGTTGATGTAACTTTCACTGTCAGTGACATGTATCTCCATATAGGGTACTTGAGAGGGCTTATGGGATTTGAATCTGGTACACTTTCATATTTGGCTTGCTAGTGAGCATGTAAGACAAAACTGTTTGGTGACATGAATGTTGTTACGTACCCGACTCCACTCCCCTAGGTTTTCCTATCAGGCCCTCAGAATGCAGGATGTCCAAGACCTTCTCCTCTGATGATGTGAACTGTAGGGAAAGAGGTGGAGGCCCACCACAAGTCCTGAGAACCGCCAGCTGGTGCCTTGATGCCATGGAACAAACCTTCACCTCTTCCTGATGTCTACCCCTTGTGCTTGGGTAACTGCCTACTGCATTCACTCTGTTGACTCTCCTTGGCCACAACTCCATTTTCCTGGCTATTGATGTTTGCTATACCTGTGCTCTGAATAGAGATGGCTCTGCTCTGACAATTTCATCCACCATGACCCTCAACTCAACATCAGTGAAACATGGATGTTTTTGTGGGGAAATGGTAGTGGTGGTAAAGACAGTGAGGTAGTGAACAAGAGGATGAAAAATGTTTGTGATGAGGTGTGGGTGCTGTGATGTGAGTGGGTGATGGTTGTTGTGTGTTGTGTGGTTTTGTACATTGTGTGTTGTGTATGTTGTGCAAATGTGGGATGTGTGCTAAGTGTAATATGTAGGGGTGGCTACTGTATGTTTAGCTAGTTCTTTTTTTGACTAGTGTCTGGCAGTGAGTGGCGTTCTGGTTGCAAGGGATTGAAGTTGTGTAGGGGTGTGTTTTATAGTGTAGTGTGTAGGTGTGTCTGGTGTGTGAATGTGTGTCAGGTATCCGATATTCTAACTATCCAATGTGGTGTGGTGTTCTGACAGATGTGAGTTCAGACCGCCGCGGTTTGCATTGCCAATGGTTTTCTGCCATGGAAGAACCGCTCTTCTGATTTGTGGATCGTAATTAGATCAGTTGATTTTTGTCGGGCTGGCAGTGCTGGTGATCTAACCACTTTTGTTTACATCTCCAGTGTCCTGCAGTTTCGAGAAATTAACTGTTTTTTGGCAGTCTGAGCTGTGTATTTCTTAATATGGCAGCTGGATAACCACCTACATGGCGGTCTTTTGGAGGCCTCAACTGTGGCTGTCTTACCGTCTGACCGCCAAAGTCATAATGAGGCTCTGTATACACTATATCAAAATGAGATATAGGGGGTCATTACAACCCTGGTCAAAAAAATGGAATCACGACCGTGGGGGAAACGGCCAACATAAACAGCCACTTTAACACTCCGACCCCCAAGGCGGTAGAAACAAACACCGGAGTGTTAACTGCCAACAGACAGTCGGAAGACAATGTACCGCCCACATTATTACAAGGCACCAATCCGCCACCTTTTCCGAGGTGGATTCACCGCGAACAAAAACACGGCGGAAACAGGACTTGGAAGGGAAAATGCTCACCTCTGCACGCCCCACGAGGAATCAGGCGCCATGGAACCCGAGCTCCAGATTCTTCCAGCCTTTATCTTCCTGCTCCTCTACCAGGAACAACAAAGACAGCGGCGAAGACCACAGTGAGTACTGCACCTACGACACAGGGGAGGGGGGAGGGAAAAAAGAGTGACACACACACGCAACACGCAACACACCCACCCCCACCCTCACCCACAACAACACACACACTAATACATAATGATACATTACATTAACAACCCCCAAGCCCCCCCTGGAAGAATGCAAGGACAAAAGGAAATGAGTCAAACGATTGTAATATATTCAAATACATTAATCAAAAATATATACATATATAAAGATATTTACACTCTAAACAAATATATACACCAAGAATACAAGTCCAAGGTATTCCACCATCATAGTCCGTGGACCACTGGGCCCAAAATGCATGGGCGAGGCCCACACTCAATACCCGAACAAGACAGAGAGAACACTGCTGGGGCATCAGATAGAAATAAAACAGGCACCTCAGGGGGAAGGGAAAGGGGGGCACTTCAGCCGGATGAGTGCACGACACCAGATCCATGAGGGGGCTCCATGCCCATTGATGTATCCTGGGTAGTGTAAAGCCACAGTCTCTCAAATCTCTCCAGTGGGTGGGTTGCCCACTGCTGCATCCTGGGGAGTGCAAAGCCACAGTCTCTCAAGTCTCTCCAGTGGGTGGTTTGCCCACTGCTTTATCCTGGGGAGTGCAAAGCCACAGTCTCTCAAGTCTCTCCAGTGGGTGGTTTGCCCACTGCTTTATCCTGGGAAGTGCAAAGCCACAGTCTCTCAAGTCTCTCCAGTGGGTGGGTTGCCCACTACCGTATCCTGGGGAGTGCAAAGCCACAGTCTCTCAAGTGGATAACAGTCTCCTCTGGTTCTGGAGGGGGCTTGGTGCCAGGAGTGCTTCATCCTGCCAAGGACAGAGGTAGTGGATGTGAATCTCCACTGGTTCTGGAAGGGGCTTGGTGCCCAGAGTGCTTCATCCTGCCAAGGACTGAGGTAGTGGATGTGATACTCCACTGGTTCCGGAGGGGCCTTGGTGCCCAGAGTACTTCATCCTGCTCGTGGCGGCCTCAGTAGCGTCAGAATCTTTGGCGCTCACTGGCATGCGGTGCTTGTTGCGGCGGTGTCCTGTTCAGCGGTGCTGGTGGCGGCGGTGTCCTGTTCCGCGGTGCTGGTGGCGGTGGTGTCCTTGGCAGCGGTGCTTGTGGCGGCGGTGTCCTTGGTAGCGGTGCTTGTGGCGGCGGTGTCCTGTGCAGCGGTGCTGGTGACGGCAGTGTCCTGTTCAGCGGTGCTGGTGGTGGCGCTGGTGGCGGCGGTGTCCTGTTCAGCGGTGCTGGTGGCGGCGGTGTCCTTGGCAGCGGTGCTTGTGGCGGCGGTGTCCTTGGCAGCAGTGCTGGTGGTGGCGGAGTCCTGTTCAGCGGTGCTGGTGGCAGTGGTGTCCTGTTCAGCAGTGCTGGTGACGGCGGTGTCCTTGTCAGCGGTGCTGGTGGCAGCGGTGTCCTTGGCAGTGGTGCTTGTAGCGGCGGTGTCCTTTTGCAGCGGTGCTGATGGCGGCGGTGTCCTTGGCAGCGGTGCTTGTTGCGGTCTTGTTCGCCGTGCAGATTTTCCCAGACTTGCCTGTTTTACTGTGCCCCTTCCCCACCTTGGAAGGTGGCGCAGCTGGCTCCACACTACCAACTGTACCTCTGGGAGCGGCTTTGGTGGAAGATTTCTTTCCTCTCTCCCGCCGGGCACTGGCCAACTTTTTGTGCTTTTGAGGTGGGGGACTGTCCGTGCTCTGGCTCCTTGGAACACTGGCTGCCCTGCTGCCTGGCGCACTCCAGAAGCCGGTTACTACTGGCACCACTGTTCCTGCAGATGTTGTGGCTGAGGGGCTGGGTTGGGACCTGGAGAGGCGGGCTCTAGGAGACTGAATGGGTGGGGGAGGTGAGGGGAAAAGGGCAAGGTTGGAGAGGAAAAGTTTTTTGGACACACTGGGACAGGTAGATGGAGGGGGTTTAGGAGTGGAGGAAGAGGTAGTGGTCGTAGGAGGCGTACGTTTGGTGACTTTGGGTGAAGGTGCATGGGCTGGAGGCTGTCGTGAGGTGGATGGCTGTGGGGTGGGTGTGTGGCTGCGTTTGTGTACCTTTGGAGGTGGGCTCACAGACACACTGGGAGAGGACACAGGGGATGTGTGAATGGTAGTGGGGGTGGTGACTGCACTTGAGCGGGGTGTGGTGGTGGGTGTGCTGGTGATGGAGGTAGTGGCTGACGATGTAGTGCATGCAGGTGTGAGAGGAGACGAGACTGGGAGGGAGGAAGGAGACGAGGAGGAGGGGGACACAGTGAAGGCAGTGGCTGTTGGCAAGTCTGCATGTGTATGATGCTTGCTTGAGTGCCTATGGGATGTGTGGTGCTTCTGTTTGCCTGAGCTTCCCTTGTGTGTTGACGTGTGTGCATGCTGGTCTGATGGTGTGCTTGGGATAGGCTGAGGTACAGGGGTTTGGGTCTGGGCAGAGGAAGTTGGAGGGGGGAGGCTAGAGACAGGGACAATGGCTGCCATCAGTGCTGAGGCCAGAGTCTGAAAAGCTCGCTGATGGGCTGCCTGACCAGAATGAATGCCCTCCAGGTATGCATTGGTCTGTTGCAACTGCCTCTCTACACCCTGGATGGCATTCAAAATGGTAGACTGCCCAACAGTGAGGGTCCTGAAGAGGTCAATGGCCTCCTCACTGAGGGCAGCAGGGGTGACAGGGGCAGGGGCTGAGGTGCCTGGGGCGAAGGAGATACCCATCCTCCTGGGTGAGCGGCCACGGGGCAAACCCTGAGGGGCTGCTGGGAGGGCGGTGCTGGCAGGGGGTTGGCGGCTATACCTGTAGATGCGGGGGGCACAGAGGGGTCCGCCACTGCAAGGGAGCTCCCATCAGAGGAGGAGTCTGTGTCGCTGGTGTCTGCTCCTGTCCCCGCCGTGGAGCTCCCCTCGCCCTCCGTCCCACTGGTGAATTCAGACTCCATTGTCTGGCCCTCCAGGGCCATGTGGGATGCAGCTCCCTCCTGCTCCGGTGCCACTGCTCCTCCGCCTGATGATGCTAATGCACACAAGCACAGGGAGACCACAAAAAGGGGGGGAAGACAGAAGATAGACATGTTGAGTGCATGCAATACCGCTACCGTTGGCAGACACAGAAGCCCCCTGCATTACGCTGTGCACTTGGATTTCCCTAATCAATCACAGGGACATGGGTTACAAGGCTATGCCCGATTGCTGCACACATGGATGTCACAGGAGCCTGACTAGGTGTAGTTGCCTCTGTACACAGGTGGGGTGGGGTGCCACAGGGCCTGACTTAAGAAGGGACTTTGCCTACTAAACTCGCCCTGGCCTAGCGGAACCCACAGCCCACCTCCCCCACCCAGACACCTACAATGCGCGCTGAATCAGCTGAATGAGAGTGTACTCACCCCCTTGTGGCTGCTGTGATGCCCATCCAACTCCGGGTACGCCACCGCCAGGATCCGGAACATCAGGGGGGTCATGGTGCGACGGGCACCCCTCCCACGTTTAGAGGCCATACCCAGCTGGGCCTCCGCCGTCTTCTTGCTCCAACGGCGAATGTCCTCCCATCTTTTCCGGCAGTGGGTGCTCCGTCTGTGGTAGACCCGAGGGTCCGGACTTCCTTGGCGATGGCACGCCAAATATCCTTCGTCTTGTGGGCGCTGACCTACAGGAATAGTGCAGGGGAAAAGGAGAAGATATAACCATCCGCACCGTCACAGTCATTGGCGCGCATCCCTACGCTTGCCATGACGCACATGCACTCACTGTCGTTTCATGCAAACCTCATTCTCCCCCCCCCATCTGTCATCCACACCACTCCAAGCAGCCATTGCCCATACAGCATGCTCACAGTGTACTCACCTGTTTGTCTGGAGGACCATAGAGTAGCGTTTACTGGGGGAGGACCCCATCCACTAGTTTCTCCAACTCCTCCATGCTGAAGGCCGGGGCCCTTTCCCCAGACACACGAGCCATTGTCTCTTCCAGACTGAGGTCACAGCAGCACTTGCAGTGTAGGTCCTCTCCTGTCGAAGATCAGGTATCAAGTGAGTGACAGAGAGAAAATGGTGGTGACGTCCGCGGCGGTGCGTACCGTCACCGCCGGCGTACATTTTCATTTTCTCCTCGGACCCATAGGGTCCAATGTTAACCAATGCAGGATTGCGCCGCGGTCTTCGACCGCCTACCGCAACTGTGTACAACGCCAGCACAGTTACCTCATATCCCCTTTTCTGACATCACAGGTCAGGCAGACGCCATTTCAGGGGGCCACATGGCATTAATATTTACTGCGTCACACATATCTAGGTCTCGCTTAAACACTAATACACCCATATGTCGATTTGAAAACATTTTACTATTAAGTTGTGTTTACGTACCTCAGAGTTGGTTGACTCTCTGATCGCTGTTCTCCTCCATAGAGCACGTGCGCTGGGGCAGGTGAGGAGATGGCGGCATCCTCCGGTGTACAGACCGCTGGTGGACCTGTCGACAATGGAGGAACGACATGTAATCATCACCTACAGACTTGATTGTACCACAATCCTGGAACTGTGTGCCCAGTTGGAGCCAGACCTGATGTCAGCTATCCGCCATCCCACAGGAATCCCCCCTCAAGTGCAGGTGCTGTCAGTACTCCATTTCCTAGCAAGTGGGTCTTTTCAAACAACAGTGGCCACAGCATCAGGGATGTCCCAGCCTTTGTTTTCCAACGTGTTGTCCAGAGTGTTGTCTGCCCTGCTGAAACACATGCAGAGCTACATCGTTTTCCATCAGGTGGAGGATTTGCCTACAGTGAAAGGTGACTTCTATGCCCTGGGACATATCCCCAACATCATAGGTGCCATTGATGGGACACACGTGGCCTTGGTCCCTCCCACAGGAGTGAACAGGTGTACAGAAACCGGAAGAGTTACCATTCAATGAATGTGCAGATGGTGTGTTTGGCAGACCAGTACATCTCCCATGTGAATGCCAAATTTCCTGGCTCAGTACATGACGCTTACATTCTGAGGAATAGCAGCATCCCTTCTGTGATGGGGCGACTCCAGAGGCACTGTATGTGGCTATTAGGTGAGGACATGGACCCAATACAGTGTGACTAGGTGTCTGGGTCTGGGGATATCCCTAAGAGTTAGTGTCTGTCTAACAGTTGTCCCTCGCCATTTGCAGGTGACTCTGGTTACCCCAACCTGTCATGACTAGTGACCCCAGTGAGGAATCCCAGGACAAGGGCAGAGGAACGCTACAATGAGGCACATGGGCGAACTAGGAGGATTATATAGAGGACCTTTGGCCTCCTGAAGGCCAGGTTCCGGTGCCTCCATATGACAGGTGGTTCCCTATTCTACTCACCAAAGAAGGTGTGCCAGATCATCGGGGCCTGCTGTGTGCTTCACAACTTGGCTTTGTGACGACAGGTGCCTTTTCTGCAGGAGGATGGTCCAGATGGAGGTGTTGTGGCAGCTGTGGAGCCTCTGCACAGTGAAGACGAGGAAGCAGAAGAAGAGGACATAGACAACAGGAACACGGTGATCCAGCAATATTTCCAGTGGAACACAGGTAAGAAGACTACACTGCCTGCTACATCTGATTTAATTCTTCTACCTAGCATCTGTCTGTCACTTTCAACCAGTGTATGGACCCTGAATTGCCACTTTGCCTTTCCATTTCACAGATGTGGGTCCCACTGTGTGACCTCTGCTATGTTACCTCATCGACTAGAGCTGTGTGACATAGGTATGTTGATAATAGAATGGACAGTGCTATTTTCCTCAGTTATTGAAAATACACATTTGTGAAAGCACAGACTGACTCCAGATTGTTTTGTTATTCAAGGGTGTTTATTTAAGTGCTAAATATTGGAGGGGTTGTAAAATGGTCAGGGGTGATGGTGGAGGAATGTCTATGGCAGAGTCCAGTCTATTAGTCTCACAGGTGCATTGTCCAAAGGGGCATAGGAAGTGGAGCAGGGGCAGTTTAAGTATGGACAGGGTGACAAAGTGGGACAGAAGGATGACAATCAGGGGGGTCTCATTTCTTGGCGGGGTCTTGGCATTGTTCTCTGTCTTTGTCCTGGATCTCAGGGACTGTTTGCAGGGTGGTGCTCCATCTGCAGGGGATGGGGTGCTGGTGTCGTGGTCCTGTGGCGGTGCCTCCTGTCCACTAGCGCCGGCGGAGGTGGTGGGCAGTTCATCGTGCAGGCTAGTGTCAGGGGCCCCTTGTTGTGCCACAGTGTCCCTCCTGGTGTTGACGAGTTCCTTCAGCACCCCTACAATGGTGCCCAGGGTGGAATTGATGGATTTGAGTTCCTCCATGAACCCCAAATACTGTTTCTCCTGCAGCCACTGGGTCTCCTGAAACTTGGCCAGTACCGTTGCCATTGTCTCCTGGGAATGGTGGTATGCTCCCATGATGTTGGAGAGGGCCTCGTGGAGAGTGGGTTCACTGGGACTGTCCTCCCCCTGTCGCACAGCAGCCCTCCCAGTTCCCCTGTTTCTCTGGGCCTCTGTCCCCTGAACCGTGTGCCCACTACCACTGCCCCCAGGTCCCTGGTGTTGTTGGGTTGGTGGGTTAGCCTGGGTTCCCTGTAATGGTGGACACACTGCTGCTTGACGTGTCCTGGGGACAGAGGTATGGGCCCGTTGGGTGGGTGCTGTGCTGCTGTTTCCAGAGAGGGGAAGCTCTGTAGTGGCCTGTGCCAGTGTGAGGGGAACCGACTGTCCCGAGGTCCCAGATGGGCCGGGCTGGTCATCTAGATCCAGTTGGACAGAGCTGTTGTCATCACTGTGGGTGTAAAAGCATGATTATTGCATCTGTGTGTGCCATGGTGTGCAATGGGTGGGTGACTCTGTACCCCAGTGCTTGCATTCTTGAGTGGGACCTTGTGTGATAATGGTTTAGTGGGGTGTATGGGTATGTGCAATGGACATGCTTTGGTGATTGGTGTCCATGCTTTGGTGTTGCATGCAGGGCTTGGGTTTGGCATGTGTGGTTTGTGATATTGGGACATATGTGAGGAGTTGGAGTGATGGGGTGAGGGCGAGGGTGGGGGTATGTGATAGCATGCAGGTGGGTGGGGGATGAAGTAATGAAAGATTTGACTTACCAGAGTCCATTCCTCCAGCTACTCCTGTGAAGCCCTCAGGATGCAGTATAGCCAAGACCTGCTCCTCCCATATTGTGAGTTCTGGGGGAGGAGGTGGGGGTCCGCCGCCAGGCCTCTGAACCGCAATCTGGTGTCTTGAGACCACGGAATGCACCTTCCCCCGTAGGTCGTTCCACCTCTTCCTGATGTCATCCCTAGTTCTTGGGTGCTGTCCCGCTGTGTTGACCCTGTCCACGATTCTTCGCCATAGCTCCATCTTCCTAGCTATGGTGGTGTGCTGCACCTGTGATCCGAATAGCTGTGGCTCTACCCAGATGATTTCCTCCACCATGACCCTGAGCTCCTCCTCAGAAAACCTGGGGTGTCTTTGCGGTGCCATGGGGTGGTGTGGGTGATGTGTGGGGTGGTGTGTGTTGTGATGTGTGGGATGATATTTAGAGGTGTATTGTGTGAGGTGTGTGGATGTTGTGTGAGTGATGGTGTTGAGTGCCTGTGGATGCTTTTGTTCTTTCTGGTGGTGTCTCTCTCTGGCCTTCTGTAGCAATTATTGTCGTAAGGGTTTCACTGACCTTTGGTGTGGCGGACTTGTTTGGGTGTCTGGATTTTTGCGGATTCCGAGCTGTGGGTCATAATGGCAGTAGCGGTATTCCGTGGCGGTGTGTTGGCGGTCTTCTGCACGGCGGTAAGCGGCTTTTACCACCAATGTTGTAATGACCCCGATAGTGTGCACAGAGTACAGGGGTTCCCCAGAGGTGTAACAGAGGCTGAAGTAGATAATACTAATGTCTCTTTTGTGGTAGTGTGGTCGAGCAGTTAGGCTCATCAGAGGGTAGTGCAAACAATTTGTTGTACACACACAGATAATAGAAGAAACACACACTCAATGACAACTCCAGACCAATGTTTTTTATATAGCAAAAATGTATTTTGTTAATTTATTTCTAGAACAAGATTCAAGTTGCAGGTAAGTACATAAATAAATAAGCATTTCACATATGCATCAATACCACTTTGATTGGAATTAGTAAGTTGTACAGTTTTTTAATAAATGACAATAATCTGTATTAAAAGTTGACACTGCAATTTTCAGAAAAGTTCCTGGGGGAAGAAAAGTTAGTATGTTTTGCAGGTAAGTACAACACTTACAGGTCCAGTCTCCTAGGGGTAGGAAGTCCAAGGGTTGGGGTTCAAGTTAACCCCAAACACCCACCACCAGCAACACGGGGCTGGCCGGGGACAGAGGTCAAAGATGAAGCAAGTTTAACATGGGGTCCAATGGGGACTGGGCGCACTCAGTTTCAGTTCTGATTGTAGGTGAGTACCTACGTCTTCTGAGGGCAGATCTAGGGGGTTTAGAGGAGCACCAGGAGGCCACAGGTAAGCACCAAACACACACTTTCAGTGGCACAGGGGCAGCTGGGTGCAGGGTGCAAACAGAGCGTTGGTTTCCCAATGCTATCCTATGAGGAGACACTGGGTGTCACTTAGATGCTGCAGGCTGGGTCCAGGGGGTTGGTTCCGGAAAAACACAGGCTGGACATATAGGAGGAGGGCCACCTGCTGAACGTTACTGCACCGGAGGTTGGGTTCCCCCAAGGCCAGGGGACTGCGGCTGCAGTGTACCTTTTAGCGTTGAATATCTTCGTCTGGAGCTTTTGTGGTTAGGGGGGGGTCCTCTGGAATCACACTTCAGGCGTCGTTGTGGAGGACAGGAGAGGTCAACCCAGGGTGGGCACTTGCTTGGAATCGCCTGGGGATCCTCTCTTTTTGGTTGGGGCACCTGGACACAGTCCATGGGTGTAGGGTGCAGAGTTGTCAGGACTTGCGGATCCGGGGAGGCTCTGGAGTCTTTGGATGTAGTTTATTTTTGGACAAAGCCACTGTCCATGGGAGTTCTTGGTCCTCTGTGATTCAGGCAGTCCTCTGGAGGCTTGGCAGAGGTCGCTGGACTCACAGGATGTGTTGCTTTCTTTTGCAGGTTTTCTGAAGCAGGAGACAGACCGGTAGGGCTGGGACCAAGTTAGTTTTCGTCTTTCTTCTTCTCTGCAGGGGGTTCAGCTTAGCAGTCCTTCTTTCTTGTGAGGTTGCCAGGAATCTGATGACTTGGGTTCAGGGTAGCTTTTACATCCTGGATTTAGGGGCGTTACAGGAGTCAGAGTGCAGTAACCAATGGCTACTGACCCTGAGGGTGGCTACCTCCTTCTTGTGTCCACTCCCTTTGGGGAGGCGGACACAAACCTAACCCTATTGGTCCCTGTCCTCCAAACTAAGATGGAGGATTCTTCCAGGAGGAGGTCACCTCAGCTATGGATACCTTAGGTGTGGTCCTATCTGGGGTGGTCACTCCTTCCTACTTTTCCTAATTTTCCCACTGGACTTGCTGCCAAAAGTGGGGCTTTGTCCAGGGGGCGCACAACTCCACCAGCTGGAGTGCCCTGGGGCACTGTAACAAGAGGCCTGAGCCTTTGATGCTCACCTCCAGGAGGTACAGTTCCTGCAGGGGGGGAGGTGTGAAGCACCTCCACCCAGTGCAGGCTTTGTTCCTGGCCACCCAGAGCACAAAGACTCTCACCCCATGTGGCCAGAAACAAATCTCTTAGTGGCAGGCTGGCACAGACCGGTCAGTCCTGCACTAAAGGATTGGGTAAAATGCAGGGGGCATCTCTAAAATGCCCTCTGGGTGTATTGTTCAATAAATCCAACACTGGCATCAGTGTGGGTTTGTTGTGCTGAGACGTTTGATACCAAACTTCCCAGTATTCAGTGAAGCCATTATGGAGCTGTGGAGGTCCTAATGACAAACTCCCAGGCCATATACTCAATATGGCTACACTGCACTTACTATGTCTAAGAATGGACTTAGACACTCTAGGGGCATATTGCTCAGGCAGCTATGCCCTCACCTGTGGTATAGTGCACACAGCCTTAAGGCTGTAAGGCCTGCTAGATGGGTGACTTACCTATGCCACAGGCAGTGGTTTGTGGGCATGGCATCCTGAGATGGGTGTCATGTCGACTTTGCCTTTTTCTCCCCACCAGCATTCACAAGCTGTAAAGGCAGTGTGGATGTGCTTGGTGAGTGGTCCCCAGGGAGGCATAATACATGCTGCAGCACTTGGCGACCTTCCCTGGCCACAGGGCCCTTGGTACCTTGGGTACCTTTTACAAGGAACTTATCTGGGTGCCAGGGGTGTGCCAATTATGTAAACAAAGGTACAGATTTTGGGAAAGAACATTGGTGCTGGGGCCTGGTTAGCAGGACCCCCAGCACACTCTCAATCAAACTTGGCATCAATATCATGCAAAAAGTGGGGGGTAACCATGACAACAAGGGCACTTTGCAACAGGCCCCAAGTCTGACCCCTGTATACAACCTGCATTCCATCACAGTGGGCTTGACTTTTCAGATTTAAACCGGTCAGGCGTGACTAGATAGCCCCAGTCGACACTTTATCCTTTTAAGCACTACAATTCAGTTTATTCTTTGAAAAATCATAGCTAAAGCTCTGCTTGCTGGATTCTTTTTATTTTGGACTTTTTTGTTCATTAAATTAACATGTATTTTTCTAACCAGGTGTAGTATACTTTTTTGGGGTGTTTTCACTGTTTTACTGTTTGAAGTGTTGCACAAATGCTTAATACATTGTCTCTTATGTTAAGTCTGATTGCTCTGTGCCAAGCTACCAGAGGGTGAGCACAGGTTAAGTTAGGGTGGGTTTTGACTTTCCCTGACTAGGATTGTGGTTCTTGCTTTTCTAGGGTGCATACCTCTGCCAAGCAGTAACTCAATTTCTTATTTGGATTATACATGAATGTTGAAAAGTGGATAGTAAGGGTAGGTAGGTAACTACACTTAGCGAAGGCCACAATCACAAATGAGATCAAGACAAGGTCTCAGTAAATTAATTCTTGCTCAACCTTTGGTAGCTTGGCCCATGAGCAGCTAGGCTTAATTTAGGAGACAGATGTGTAAAGCATTTAATAGCAACAAAACAGTAAATAAGAAAGACACAACACACAATATAAATCCAACACCAGTTTATAAAAATAGGAACTATCGTTATCTTTAAAATCACACCAGAATGATATTAATCCAATGTAGGGAACCAGAGATATACATTTTTAAAGATTACATAAAAAGAATGTGCTTTCTAGTGCTTAAAATAAAAAAGTGGCAACTGCGGACATCTGGTCGCGCCTGACCGAGTCAAAGTTTGAGGCCAAGCTTCGTCTTCTGATTTCTTCCAGCAGGGTTCTGAGTTACTGGCCATCTCTCCCACTTTTATCAGGGTTTCTAGGTTGGCGAGCAGGGGAGCACCCCTGACCAAAGGGGTGCAGGGTGCCACATTCTGTGATTACCACTTCCTGCGAAGTATGACACATTTCAATCCCAGAAAGCACTGGTTCTCAAAAATGCAAGATGGAGAAAATCTTTCCTGGAGGTTCAGTTCTGGCTAAGCCCAACCAGAGGTGTGGCTAACTTTCCCCTACATTCCCCTACTAACCCCTTTCCTAATCTGATTACAAGGGTTCCCATCTGGCTGGGGGTGCAGAAAATGGGGGAGGCCTGGCTTCTGTCCCAACTGTCTTTCCCTCCTTTGAAGACCAGTTTGACCACCCAGCCCCCTTCCTGCTCTGCCATCTGCTGCTGTTCTCCACTCACCAGATGGTTCCTTTGTTCTTTGCCTGTAATAGTTGTAATAAATGTAACATGGGCACGTTATGGATTTATTCTGTCTATTAATGTGATAACCTGAATGAAATTTATAGCTCACTTCTATCAAAAGTAAGACTTTATTAATTTAAAAACAAGCCTTCCCATGTTAGCCTATGGAGCTAATGTACTAGAATGGGGGTGAAACAAAATTGGCAGTTGTTTACTCATCAAGGCTTATAAAACATCATTTATAATGTCCCTGCATATAATTATGAGGTGCCCTACCCCTGGGGCAGGTAGGAGAGATCTTAGGGGTGATATATGTAAAAATAAGGTATTTCAAGACTTTCGAAGTATCAATAAATGCAAAGTCGATTTTGCATATCATTTTAATTTAAAAGCAGCCTGCAAAGCAGGGCTGACTTTTTAAAATGACAGCAGGTCAGAGCTGCGCACACTTATGTGCATTAAACCTAATTGGCCTCTACACCCATGTGCCCTACCATACACTAGGAAAATATAGGTAGGTTGTCAGTACCAATTGGAATTACACCTAATTATCATATAACATTTGACACAGGACATTGGCCCTGGACCTAATAAGCAGAGCCCAGGGCACAATGAGAGTCAGAAAACACCAGTATCAATCACATATGGGGGCAAACATTGAGGGGACACCTTCAAAAAGCTCTGTCTTCTCACAGTCCGCAGCAGACAGAGATTTAAACTATATTTTAGTAACAGGGAAAAAATGTAAAAGCTGATTCCAAATACGAATAATTCTATGCAATACATGCATACCTCCTGATACAGTTAGTAAAATATTAACTCAGGTAACACTCTATCAGCATCTAAGGGATCAACAGTTAGTACATCCAGACAGTGAATCCATGGTGAAAGGAGATTTAAATAAGGTGCTAATGCCAGTTTGTTTACCATACTCTAGATACTTCTTGAAGATTCTGGATATGGTTTTGAACTCACTTGGAACTGGTAGATGTGATAAAGAATTTTTGGAAAACATTATCCATTTTAACCTTAGTATATTGAAATGGTTGTTTTTTTCTGGACAATCCAGCTCTGACAATTCACAGAGTTGGCAATTCTGCCAAAGTGTTGAACTACACACTAGTAACTCCTTGTCTTTGGGAGAGGATAGCCACTTTTCCAATAGTTCTATGCACTTAAAGGGATTACCAGTTAGAGGCCACATGAATTAATTGGGAACTACACTATAAATAATTATTCAAGGCAATTTCCTCCAAAGACGAAAACACCAGGTAAGATTGAACTCCCATCCTGAGGAAAAGTACTGTATGAGGAAACTATGTCGGGGAGGAGAACTGTTAGATTTAATGAGTAGAATGAATGAGGCAACAAATATCAAACTCGGGAAAGAATTATCACTTTGCTTGTAATTTTCCATCACCCTACAGAGAATAGACTGGGAATGCTCATCCTTGACGTCAAAATGCAGCACACCAAGATGAATGAATACTCTTGGTATACAGAGGAACTATGAATGTCAAAAAAATAGCTGAATAAAATGTTAAAACAATATCAACAACATGGCCTAGCAGCTACCAAATTAATAACCAAAGATCTAAAACCGAAATGTGGAGCTAATTGATGTGGAAAAATACCGCATTTGAGACAAGACAACATTTGCAAATGGATGTTCCCCCGAGACACCAAGGAATACTGGAGTCTAATTTATCATTTAGAGTCAACTCGTGCGGCAATAAACAGCATAGATGCAGAGTCAAAGGAAAAATATTTGTTAAAACTTTATTATGATCCTTTGGAGTCTGAAGTGACTTCTGAAAGCCCCAAGGGGTATTTCTTTAGGTGTCAAGACCAATGTTCAAGTGCCAGGATCAAACAAGAAGGGATGCCAGATGCTGATGGAGGCCCATATGTTTAAAAATAACTAAATGCTAGTAATTTCTAAGTCAGGTATACCAAATATTCTGTCATCTTTGAGAAGCAGTGATGCATCTGGTTCGAATGGTGTTCCGAATACAGTTTTTAAATCCGACATTGATACATGTTGCCGTCTATTATTAATGTTATTCAAGGGAATGCTTGCCACATAAATAATCCCTGAAAAGTGATAGGGGCCAGTATTGCATCCCATTCATAACATGAATTTGCAATACAATGGGTCATGTGTTTGCTCGAGTTAGAGCTATTAACATTGTAAATTTCTAACTGGACTTTTCTTGCCATATAAACTGAAAATGTAATGTAAAACAGTTGACATAAGCAAGTCAATTTCAAGCACCACAGCCGCCACGAGAGTGAGTGCAAAGGAGAGACATAAAAGGAATAAGAAGTTCATCCCCAGGCGGGACAAACATAAAGCATTAACCAATGTCATCAAAGGATTATTGAAAGGCAAGCCAACCAACGAGTGAAAGTGATGGGCATGAGGTGGGCGTGGTTAAAAGCCCACATAGATAACAACAAGCTAGGAAAGCAGTGCTTGGGCGCTGCTATGCTTGACCTAAGAAGGTTTTTAGAAATGGTCCCCAGAGTTATAGAACAATACCATGTTTTGACACTGAAGCAAAATCATTTGCCAAGGTGTTACTGGCTGAACTGGAAGACTGGGTTAAACTAAACATCTTGCAACTTTTTCAGACTGACTTCGAAAAAGGCTGTGAAGCAGCTGGAAAATGTAACATGTGTTAATGGAGCATTCGTCTTCAAGATAATTCTAACTAATCGGGAATTAAAGAAAGGTTACATACTTGCACCCTTCCTTTTCAACTTATAGAAAGTTGATCTACTTCTCCCAAGAGAGAATCAAAAAAAGTTCCCCCTCAAATTTGGTGTGTGACATGTCCTGCTTCTACAGTATGCTGATGACACAGCATTGGTGGATGACACCACAATAGAACTTCACAGGACCTTAAACTGCCTCCAGAGATATAAATAAGACAGCAAATTAAAACTCAATTTGGCTAAAATGAAGGTTATTTAATTTGAGAATACCAAATGTAAACATGTATGAGAGATCTAAAGATATCAACCACAGATTCACATCTATATCTGAGAGTATGGCAAGACAATAAACTAGCTTTAAAAAAAAACCTGTTTAACCCCTTGGGTGCCCTGGACGTAACGGTTACGTCCTGGAAATCACCGCTCAGGTGCCCAGGATGTAACCATTACGCCCTGCACCAGGCCCTCGGGGTAAGCGCTAGCATTCCCCACGAGGGACCCCTCTGCCCGGGCAGGGCTGGAAGGGGAATTGCTTCCACTTCCACCCCTGACCCCCCCATGACATCTGATGATGTCAGTGAGCGATCGCGCACTGACCTCATCAGAGGTCACCTCCCATCGCGATCCGAGGAGAAACAGATTAGTTTCTCCTCGGTACGGGGGCAGGGAGCTCAGAGAGGCATGGAAAGGAAAGGAAAAGCTTTTCCTTTCCTTTTCATGTCTCTCTGAGTATTCCTGCATCATGATCGCATAGCGATCGTGCTGCAGGAATGCTACTTGACACCAGGGAGTCTTTTTTTTTAAATTGGCATAAGGGGAGCAACCCCTTTGGCAAGGGTCGCTCCCCAAACAAGGGCATTTTTTCTAAGGCCATTACTGTCCCCTGTGGGGGTAGATCGGCCTATATCAATTAGGCCAATCTGCCCCTAGGAGGGCAGAAGCCATTAGACACCAGGGATTTTTTGTTTTGTTTATATTGATAAATAAGGGTAGCAACCCCTTAGGCAAGGGTCACTCCCCAGGGCGCAATTTGTTTTTAGGCCTTTTCTGCCCCCCCCGGGGCAAATCGGCCTATATTAATTGAGGCGATCTGCCCCCAGGGGAGCAGAACCCACCAGGGTTTTTTATTTTGTTTGTTTTTTACAGATGGGGAGCAACCACTTAAGGAAGGGTCACTCCCCTGGGGGGCAATTTTATTTTAGGCCACTTCTGTCCCCCTTGGGTGCAGAGCAGCCTATTTTTCTTAGGCCAATCTGCCCCCAAGGGGGCAGAAACCACTAGATACCAGGGATTTTGTTTCTGCCAATTGCACGCAAGGGGAGTGTTCCCTTAGACAAATTTTTTGTAGGCCTTTTCTGGCAGATCGGCCTATTTTTGTAAGATAGAAAGTCCACCAGTGACCAGGGACGATTTAAAAAAAAAAAAGGATGGGGGTATGGCCATATCCCGACCCCAAATAAATGGGGACAAAGTTGTTGAGCCCACCGGTGGGCAGATGGGGCAATTACCCCCAATCCACTTCCTGGTGAGGCAGAAAGCCTCCTAAATGCCAGGGAATAAAAAAAAAATAGTGAGTGGCTACCAACCAGTATGGGCATAACCCAAATGAAGTGGGTAACAGTCTTTCAGCTTTTCCCCCGCACACTAAAACATCTTATCCCACTGCAAGCAAGAGGACGTTTGATTATTTTGGGTTTTGGTTTTTCATTTGGGCAATGAGAGCTTGTCTAACTCTCAAAATCGTCCCACTTGGAATGGTGAGGGCTGCACTTTTTGGACTTTGGGACGCTGTCATGTAGAAACATCTACGAGACCTAGGCACATCTGAAAACAAAACATCTGGGTGAGTCCAGGGTGCTGTGCTTCACATGCACCCCGCACCATTTTCTTACCGACAATGCCCTGCAAACCTCCAACTTTGCTTGAAATCACACATTTTCCCCACATTTTTGTGATGGAACCTTCCAGAATCTGCAGGAATCCACAAAATTCCTACCACCCAGCATTGTTGCATCTCTACCAATAATAATTCTGCTCCACTTGTCAGCCTAAAAACCATTTTTTTTCAAACTGCCCTTTTGGACTCATTTTGGTTCCCCCCTGTTTTCTACATGTTTTTGGCTCTTCCCTGTCACAGGCACTTGGCCCACCTACACAAGTGAGGTATCATTTTTACCAGGAGACTGAGGGGAACATTGGGTGGTAGGAAATTTGTGCGGGTGCAGTAATCCCACACAGAAATGTGGGAAAAATTAGATTTTATTAGCTACATTTGAGGTTTGTTGAGGATTCTGGGTAAGAAAACACTGGGGGATCCATGCAAGTCACACCTCCCTGGACTCCCTTGCATGTCTAGATCTCACGAATGTTTGGGTTTGGTAGGTTTCCCTAGATGGCTGCTGAGCCCAGGACCAAAAAATGAAGGACCCCCGCAAAAACAGGTAGTTTTGAATTTGATAATTTTGATGTGTCCACATAGTGTTTTGGGGCATTTCCTGTTGCGGGCACTAGGCCTACCCACACAAGTGAGGTACCATTTTTATCGAGACATCTGGGGGAACACTGGGTAGAAGGACATTTGTGGCTCCCTGTTGGAAAATGGGTTATTGGTAAGGGCAGGTAAATACCTATACTTAGCAATAGGCCACTAACCCCCACTTAGGTCCAGTTAGGTCTCAGTAAATTAAAACCAGCTCAACCCTTGGTAGCTTGGCAACGAGCGACAAGGCTTAACTTAGAAGACAGAGTGTAAAGCATTCAAATATCACAAAACAGTAATTAAATAAAACACAGGAAACAGTTTAAAAATCCAAAACCAATTTATAGAAATAGATTATATTTTTATCTTTAAAATGACACAAAAACGAATAAAATCGTATAAGGGGAACCGGATATATGAATTTTTTAAGAATTATTGGTTTCTAGCGCCTAGAAACAAAAAGCAACAATCTGGTCATCTGGTCGCACCTCAACCGGGGCAAAGTCAAAGTTTAAGGCCGACCGCGATGGAGCCCGGCTCGGCTACAGCTCGCGGGAGGCCTCGGTCAAAAGTTTACCTTCACACTTAGTCGTTTTTCTGAAGATTTTCTTCAGCGGGACGAACCTGCCAGTCCAATCCGACCTCCTGGAACTCTTCGCCGGATACGCGTCGCGGGAGTCTCGGTGGAGATTTTAACCTTCGGACGTAGCTGTTTTTTCGAGGTAAAAATCCTTCGACTGGGGTAAACATGGATCTTGATCCGACGCCCTTGGAACCCTCCTCAGATACGCTGGCTGGGAGGTCCCGGTCAACTTTCTATGTTCGGACTTAGTCTCTTTTTTGGAGATTTTCTTCACCGGGACCATCCTGCAAATCAGGCCGGGTCACGGTTGAGGCAAGCTGGCTAGAGTTGCCGCGGCGGGTCGGTCCCTCTATGGAGCTTTTTTTTTAAAGTTCTCCAAACTTCTGGATCTTCTCCCAGATGTTCTTTTAAGGTTCTTTTGGGGTCCACAGCTCACCCCAAGGTCCCAGAAGCTCTGAGATGATCCTTGGGGGTGTGGACTACAACTCCCAGAATGCACCTGGCGCAGACTCCTTTTTGGCCACTGGGCAGTGGTCAGCTGGTTGATTTCTTCAGGAGTTGGTGCAGGGGACTCTGGTTAGCAATTTTTCACCTGTAGCAAACAGGGAGTCCCTCCTTGAACCAGTTGAAGCCAGGCAAAGTCCTTATTGTGGTGAAGCCCAAGTGTGCAGCTGGTGCAGTCTTTCAGAGTACAGGGTCCAGGTGCAGGCCAGGGGTCCAGCAGGGCAGTCCTTCTTCTCCCTTGGTTCTTCCTTGTTGGAATCTGATTGGGATCTGAGGTGTGGGTGCAGGTCTGCCAGTTCTATCCTTGCTCCTGGGTGAAAAACAGGGGAGTCCTGGTTCTCCAATCAGGGGCAGGGTCCTTCCCCCTGTGATGACCACTTCTTGGGAAGTGTGGCAAAAATCAATCCCAGGAAGCAACATTCCTTAAAAATCCATCATAGCTGAAAGGGATTTTTGGAGGTTACATCTGGCGGAGCCCACCCACTGGTGTGGCTAAAAATCATAAACACACCCCTCTCCTGCGCTCTCCTAATCTAATCAAGGGGGCACCTGGTTGTCTGGGGTTGCAGGATGTGGGGGTGTTGCTGGGCTGCTTCAAATGTCCTTCTCTGCCTTTGAAGACCAGTTTGGCAGCCCTCCCCCTTCCTGCCTCACCATCTGTTGAGGGGCGATCCCCTCCCACAGGGACATCTCTTTGTGTGAAGCCAGGCCACTTCACACCTCATCAAGGCAGCCTGGCCAGGTTGCCAGAGGCTGGCCAACCAGAGCACAGCAGCAAAAACAATGCAGGGCTGAAGTTTACAACTTTTCAGGTAAAGTTTAAAACTCTTTACCTGAACAAGTTATATTAAAAGTTGTGGGATTTATTATAACAATTAATTTGATACCAAACTCTTAGTATCTGTCACTTAAGGGGACTTTCAAAATTAAAATAAAGTCTCCCCATTCTAGCCTATGAAGGCCATTCACTACAATGAGGGAAAAACTAATTTGGCTGTTTTTACCTCACCAGGGCTTATAAAACTATTTTTATAAGGTCCCTGCTTATAGGTACATGGCACCCAGCCCTAGGGGCACATAGGGCACACCTTAGGAGTGACTTATAGGTTGTTTAAGACTTTGGAACTACTTTTAATTCCAAAGTCGAATTTGCATATAACTTTAATTTAAAAGCAACCAGCAACACAGGCCTGCCTTTAAGATGACACTGGGCACCTCAGCAGTGCACCTATGGGTGCAGTACCTATGCTGTGGTCCCTAAATCTACATGCCCTACCATATACTAGGGACTTATAGGTAGGTTGACTTAGCCAATTATAATTAGCCTAATTTGCATATCCACTTTACACAGAGCACTGGCCCTGGGACTGGTAAGCAGTACCCAGGGCACAGCCAAGAGTCACTAACCACCAGTACCTGTCCAAAAGGTGTGAGGGTGACCAGGGCAAAAAGGAGGACTTTCCTACACTCCCCTTAGATTCCAGAACTCTGCAGCACGGAAATGTGATGAAAAGGTGTTTTTTTTGCCAAATTTGGAGATTTGCAAAGGATTCTGGGTAACAGAACCTGGTGAGAGCGCCACAAGTTACACCATCCTGGGTTCCACTAGGTGCCTAGTTTTCAGAAATGTCCAGGTTTTCTAGGTTTTCCTAGGTGCCGGATGAGCTAGAGGCCAGCATCCACAGCTAGGCACTTTGCAAAAAACAGGTCTGTTTTCTGTGAGAAAATATGATGTGTCCACGTTGTGTTTTGGGGCATTCCCTGTCGCAGGCACTAGGCCTATCCACACAAGTGAGGTACCAATTTTATCGGGAGACTTGGGGAAATGCTGGGTGGGAGGAAATTAGAACGTTTTATCACCCAAATGTGAGGAATTGTTTTTTTTGTGCTACATTTTGAAGTTTGCAAAGGGTTCTGGGCAACAGAACCTGGTGAGAGTGCCACAAGTCACCCCATACTGGGCTCCCCTAGGTATCTAGTTTTCAAAAATTCACATGTTTAGTAGATTTTCCTAGGTGCCAGCTGAGGTACAGACCAAAATCCACAGCTAGGCACTTTCCAAAATACACGTCAGTTGTCAATGTCATAATGTGATGTGTCCATGTTGCGTTTTGGGGCATTTCCTGTTGCGGGCTGTAGGCCTACCCACACAAGTGAGGTGCCATTTTTCTCTGGAGACTTGGGAAAATGCTGGGTGGAAGGACATTTGTGGCTCCTCTCACATTCCAGAACTTTCCATCACCAAAATGGGAGGAAAAAGTGTTTCTTTGTCAAATTTTGAGATTTGCAAAGGATTTTGGTTAACAGACCCTGGTGAGAGCCCCACAAGTCACCCCCATCCTGGATTTCCCTAGGTGTCTAGTATTAAAAAATGCACAGGTTTGGTAGGTTTCCCTTGGTGCCGGCTGAGCTAGAGGCCAAAATCCACAGCTAGGCACTTTCCAAAAAACACATCAGATTTCAATGTAAAAATGTGATGTGTCCATGTTGCATTTCATGTTGCGGTCCTTAGGCCTACCCATGCAAGTGAGGTACCATTTTTATCGGGAGACTAGAGGGAACACAGAATAGAAGAACAAGTGTTATTGCCCCTTGTCTTTCTCTACATTTACATCTACAAATGTAAGACAGTGTGTAAAATAGACGTCTATTTGAGACATGCCCTGTAATTCACAGGCTAGTATGGGGACCCCGGAATTCAGAGATTTGCAAACAACCACTTCTTCTTAACAACATATCTTGTGCCCATTTTGGAAATACAAAGGTTTCCTCAATACCTATTTTTCACTCTTTATATTTCAGCAAATTAATTGCTCTATACCCGATTTACAATGAAAACCCATTGCAAGGTGCAGCTCCTTTATTGGCTCTGGGTACCTAGGGGTTTTGATAAACCTACAAGCCCTATATAATCCCGCAAGCAGAGGAGTCCAGCAGATATAACAGTATATTGCTTTTGAAAATCTGACATCACAGGGAAAAGTTACAGAGTAAAACATGGAGAGAAATGGCTGTTTTTTTCACCTCAATTTCTATATTTTTTTATTTCAGCTGTTATTTTCTGTAGGACAACCTTGTAGGACCTACACAAATGACCCCTTACTGAATTCAGAATTTAGGGTAATTTTTAGAAATGTTTAGCTGTTCGCGATCCAGCATTGGTTTCACACTCATTTCTGTCACTAACTGGAAGGAGGCTAAAAGCACAAAAATAGTAAAAATGGAGTGTGTCCCAGTAAAATGCCAAGATTGTGTTGAAAAATGTATTTTTCTGATTCAAGTCTGCTGTTCCTGAAAGCTGGCAAGATGGTGATTGTAACACCACAAACCCTTTGTTGATGCCATTTTCAGGCAAAAAAACACAAGTCTTCTTCTGCAGGCCTTTTTTCCCATTTTGTTTTAAAAAAACGAAATTTTCGCTGTATTTTGGCTAATTTCTTGGTCTTCTCCTGGGGAAGCCATAAACTCTGGGAACCTCTAGAATCTCAAGGATATTGTAAAAAAAAGGACACAAATTTGCCGTGGGTAGCTTATGTGGACAAAACTTTATTAGGGCCTAGGTGCAAACTGCCTCAAATAGCCAAAAAAAAGCCTGGCACCTGAGGGGGAAAAGACCTGGCAGCGAATGTTTAAAAGCGATACGCACCCATGCCTGCCATTTACAAAATCAATTACAGGAACTTCACAGAAGTCTAAACAGCCCCAGAGGAACCTGTTTGTTAGATGTATCTAGGGTGAAAATTATGCCCACCATCTATTACAGCTCCACAACCTTTCGATTGGATTGAACCTAAAGTTGCATGAAGACCTAGGAAAAATCTATTCGGACACAATCAGGACTGTCTTTGGCCTACCTAGGAGCACACCAGTTAGCCAGGTAAGATTAGAGTTCGGCATGGTTAACAAACCAACTCTGGCAGATTTACAGTTCATCAACTATTGTTTTAGATTAAGGAATGCACTAGTCAAGTCTTTAAAATATATGACCTGGAAAGGATTTGAAGCGCATCCCAAATTATACAAATATAATGGCATTCCCATCCTTGAAAGAATTTTAAGAGAGTTGCAACTAAAGAAGTGTTGGGATAACAATTTTAATGCAGTCTGTTAAATGAAAATCAAAGTTGGCAGCGAGGACACCTGCTCATTATACTCTTAAACTTCTCCTCAAGCTTATCTTTCAATGAACATGAAACAGTCATTAAGAAACAACTGTATACGATTGAGATTTCTATTGTTGCCACTTGAAGCTTTAGAATCTTGGTAAAATCACACCCATTGTAAGTTATGTAAAGGTTGTGGATACCGTCTTAATAGATGGCACATGTTGTTTGTATCTGTCCACATTTATCGATTTTAAGAAGGAAGATTTTTTTGGTACATATTTTAATCAGTTTGGTGAAGGTCGATTACAGCGGTGGCTGCCACAAATGTCAAGAGAGGAGTAAGGATGACGACAGGGGAAACAACTTTAAAAAAAACAAAAAAAATACTGTTTTGTCACGTCGCCCGTCTTCTGCCCCCTCGATCCTCTTGTGGTGTCCCAGCATTCACTGTGACACCAGCACAGGCTCCCCAGCAATGCTGGTACTGCTTTAATACTAAACCTAGCATGAAAGCAGAGACATGATTGGTCTGAGAGGCTTGGACTGCCGCTCAGACACAACCGTGGGTCTGTGGAGATTCTCCAGCCCAGGCTAGAGAAACCTAAGTGCGTATGTGTGTTTGGCCAGCCTGAGATGGCAGGCGAAACACACATGTGCACTTAGGTGCACTCTCTCCTCCTCCCACCTTCCGTGGCCTAGCCCTGCCTCTCCCTGCACTGCTGGCTGAGCCAGCTGATGAAAAATAAAACAATAGTAAGCTGTTGTTTTATTTTTTATCTGGTGGCTCAGCCAATGGAGTGACGCTCATCCGCCATTGCGGAGGAGCTACCCCTTGTTGATTAAGGAAGCTATTACAGTGTGTAGGCAGGGTTCAGATTTCTAGATAATTTGCTGAATATTAAAATACCTAGAATTAGCAACACTAGAACTACAGAAAGTGGAAAAATCCTTCCATGCTTCCTCTTACTCACTGTACTACAATAGCCAATTTCGGGGACCATAGTATTTAATTTTCAGAAGTTTAGCCATTTGCACAAAGTAGAACTATGTAAACGACAAGAACAGTTTAGCTGCTCAACAGGAGATCGGCAGTCTGGCTAAAAATGGTCACTAAGGGTGTAAACGGTTTCCATAAGCACATAACACTTACAAATTAAATAGTTCTGTTCTTTTTTATTCTTAGTGTGCATAGTTATTTTTAGGTTTTAACATTCGTATAATCGCGTTTTTATGAAAGTACAACCAATAGGGAAAAGTGTTTTGGTCTTGGATTACATTCATTGGTAAATACAAAACAGGTGTAACATGCGCAAGAAGAAGAATACAAATGTTTGGCATATGAAGTTAGATGTAGCAAAGGTGAAGCTAGAGAGTCAATATCTCGTGGGAGCACCTTGTTTTGTATTAAGAATGTGTTGATTAAATCTGATTAATTAACCGATTTTTAATATTTTGTGGTAATTCTATTTTAGTATTGTAATGGTTTTAAATAACTGAACAAAAGTTTTCGTTGACATAACAAACGTTTTCTTTGAAAGAAGATGCACATAATGGTGATTTTCAGCTTGGGCTGTACACACTAATTTACCGGTAATCTTCGATTTCCCTTTCAAACCACTCTTATTTCTAAGGGTATTAGAAAAAATACATGCCCCAAAAGAATAAGAAAGCATTATGAATAGTTAAAAAGAAAAGTAAGGCAAAGTTGTAATATGGACTAAGTAGTGCTAGGAAAAATGACTAGCTGACGTAGCAGAGGGAGCGCGTTAAAAAGTCAAAGAAGTATTCTGCAGAGTATGTATTTCACAAAACACACAAATCTAAAAAATCTACAAACACCCTGTCTTGATAATATTCACATAGGCATTTTCGCGTTCAGGCAGGTGATATCAGTCAGGCGCTTATTTTCATAGAATTGTACATTAATTTAGGGACATATTTTGCGAGGTGTAATGGTAATATTTTGTGAGGGGCAGTACATTACCATATCTTGCAATTTCTATCCTGTGCATGGAATAAAGAGAGTCATGTATGCAGATAGCAGAGCAGAGTTGTCTCAAGTTCACCGTCTCCTTCGATGGTTTTAAAGACAAGGACGTGTAGGTTTCATCGGCTCCCATTTCTGCATGGCAGGGTGTTTTAAGAGCCTGACTTAAGTGGTAACCACAATTATATGTTTTTATTCTCATTGACTATGTCTACATCCATTCTGGCCTGTTTCGTCTTTCTCTCCTTCATTAACTCTTTCCATCCTGCCATGTCTGTCCATGACTCTGAGGTCAGAATTTTTGTAGTAAACACCGTTATTGTTTTTGTTTTTGGTTGCTTACCTTAAGGTGGTTTGCTTACGGAATTCCTGTGGTGGTCCTGCAACCCAAACTTTGAAACATGCAATAACGCACCATATGCCCCATCTGTACAAATTGGTTTGTGCACAAATGGATGGATATCTTCCTAGGGTTGTGTACATGGTACAAAGGGGGTCATTATGATCCCCGGCTGTTCAGACCGCCATGCCGGCGGCGGGTGAAAAGACTGCCACGGCGGTCTGAACCGCCATATAAAGAACACAGGGAGGGCCGCCATAGGCAGCCCTCCTCCACCGCCAGGCTGCCTCTGACAGGCAGCCTGACAGTGGAGGGAATCATTATCCGACAGGGCAGTGCTACTGCCCCTCGGATAATGATCCCTTCTGCCACCAGCCTATCCCTGGCGGGTTCCCCCGCTAGGAATAGGCTGGTGGAAGGGGTGCTCCGGGGCCCCCCTGGGGCGCCTGCACTGCCCATGCACTTACATGGGCAGTGCAGGGGCCCCGTGCAGTGCCCCATTGTGCAGGTCACTGCCCAATTTATGCGCATTGATCTGCGCAACGGGTGCAGCTGCACCCGCCACACAGAGCCATTGCGGGCAGCTCCATGTGGAGACGCCGGCAATGTCCCAGCCTTGCATTCTGCCTGGCCGGCGGGCGGAAACAATGTTTCCGCCCGCCGGCCCAGCAGAATGTTCTTTATGCAGCCGGCAGGGTCACATGGGGGCTGGTGGTCAGTTAAATGACGGCCAGCATGAAAACGGCGGTTAACACCGCCGTTTTCATAATGAGGGCCATAGTCAGTAGATTTCTTGTGTCCTGCACACTTGACAACAGCAATTTGTGCAGGCAGCTGTAATGCATTCAGCAGATTGTAAATCTTATCGCCATTTTGGATGGAGGACCCAGAGGATGTCATGAACCCTCTTGGGACCTCCACTGTTTGAAATCGTGAACTACACCAAGCCATACTCACTATAAGTGAAGATTGTCACTTTGAGCTGTACAGAAACACAGCATGCTCTGGTAAGAGCAACCGCTAGTGCGCCTGGTCCTTAGTAAGTAAACTTACAAGGGGACGTGTATAGGCAGATGAACCTTTTGGATCGAATTGAGTATCCTAGCTATTTAGTAATCAGTGAACATCAATTATCTATGCAATCAATCAATAACCACTGTAAGAATCATTAAGCATGAGACAATATATCAACATTTTGTGAATAACCACAACTCAAATATACGTTTTATCAATTTTATTTCCCTATTAGTTGCAATTCTAAGTTATAAGGTTAGGTCAAACTTTATTCAATTAGCTCAGAATTAGTTTTATTAACAACCACCAATAACATAATCTAATCAGAACTTGAGAAAACGTATGCTCGAATTCTTCAATATAAGCTAAACAAGGATGAATATAACAGCATTAATAGCAGAATTCAGCAATCAGTCCGTCAATCATTAGTCACTGTCAGAGTCACTCAAGGAATCCTTACCTAACCCAGATTAGCATTTAGCATGTGGGACTTCATGCGAAAACAATTTAGAACATGAATTTGCGAAACATCTAGCTAGTAGATAACCTATAAAAACAGCGCAGTTGGTACCTAGAAAGAAAAGGCACAAAAGTTAATCAGTCACATTGTCATAGCTACCTATCCACGAAATGGATCAGCAACAAAGTCAGTCTTCAGGTCATCAATCGATCAGCAACGCATCAGGCTCTCAAGAGCATGAGCCCAATGACATAATCTCGAATCACGTCTTCTGGCATCAGCATTTCACCCCTCGCATCTCATCTGAAGTTTTAGCCCCTTGTCATGACTTTTTATTAGAGTTTTTCAGTCCATCCCCCTAATTCCTAATTAGTCAGTCAATCGGCAGATATGGCTCTAACCTATAATATTAATTTTACATATCCATGAATTCTAATATTTCCCCATGCCCAATTCGTTGATTGGTTCACTGTACGATGTCCTCATCATCCGGCTCATCAGGTATCAAAAATGTTGCATCTTCTTCTCCCGCAGTGCTTCTATTGTTCGAGTCCTGGGAAAGTACATTGAGTCTGTCTTACACCAAACTTGTTAGATATCCTAGTCCCTCATCTCCCTTTCGTTGGTACATTGCAGAAAATTCTAGCTAAGCAGATTTAATTAACGTATGCAGTTCAGGGACAGTTCAACGCACCAGCTTCTCTGCAGTGCACTAGAAATTCAGCTTCTTTATGAGGCCTGGCAACTAGGCCACAACTTCGGCTAAGTTAACTCTACAATATAATGCAAAACATATGTTATACATCTTAATATGATATATTACTACATTATTATTGTACAATTTCATTATTTCACACATTTTTAGTCCTTTTAGTACATGTTCGTATAAGTGGCTGCCATTCCCCGAGGGCACATTTTCAAACGTGCACAGTAATTTTCCTCTACGATTAATATCTCTATGAACCTTTATAAACCATAACATATAAGCATTTATTAATAATTTCTAATTAGTATATCTGCTTCAACAGACCCTCCTCTGATGACTAAATATGTCATCACATCATTCTTCACCATCACTTCACAATTCAGTTTCTGCTGTATTTTGTCTCCTTCTCAAATCTTCCTTATAAATTCTTTCCCTTCTCTAATTATTTTTAGATCTTTTCAATTTTATCTTTTGACATAATTTACATGAACCCCACAATCCTAATATACAAGCAATCACAACTAAAATTCACTGTATGATTTTTAATAACACTCCATTCCAAATTTGACTAAGCCAATTTCCCAATGAAGCAAATCATTTTCCAACCTTTTCCCAAACACCTGGTTCCTTTCATTCTTTCAAATCCTTACTTGAGTTAGTCAGGTTAGTAAGTAAGTCTCTTATCTCCCTATCATTGTCTGGAATATAGGAGCAACAATGCCTAGCATTAATCATCTTATAGACTCCGCCGTACTTCACTAAAAGAATGTCTAAAGCAAGCCTATTTTGAAGCGTCATAGCTCTATTCGCGGCTAATTCAGTATCTATCAGGAGTATTGCCCCTGTAAAATTTGTCAGCATGTTATCCACATTAGTAGACAACTTTCGTATCTTGATCGAATTCAGAATGACTCCTACTGAAGGAATCATTGCACTAAAGATATCTCCCGCAATTGCAGAAGAGGCTTCCCTGTCGCTTATGATGTAATTCGGTCAATTTCGGAAACTTCTTTAAGTCATCTATCTGGTAAATTTTAGGGAAATCTATCCCCAAATAACATGTCCCATACCATCCTCTTGAAAGACAGTAATAAGCATTTAATCCCCATACATAATAGATCCCAGGAATCGCAGGTTCCTGACCATAAAAGTCTACTTACTCTGAAATAAGAACACATGCCTACATTCACTCATTCCCACAAATAAAGTCTCAATGTGTGATTTTGGCCCATATATACAAAGCTTACCTACATGTAGTGCATCTAAGGCTAATTCCCCTTGCGTTTTATTAGCAGTGTAAGCATAATCATTCTTGTAAGTCCTTTTCGCTAAGCCTTTTTCTAGTTTTTCTTTTAATGCCTTTCTCCTGTCATCAGTATGCCCTATGAGGCTCTTTTCTAAAGGTGTAAGCAAGCATGTGAGGTTGTTCTTGTGTGCATATGCAGTTCCAAATGTTAGTGTAGGCTCAAAGAATCCTCTAACTAATACTATGTCCTGCTCTCTAGCTACTTTACTCAGATATCTAATAATAGGAACAAACGAAAACACAACATCATGATTGGAATAAAAATATTGTATATACTCTTGGTTATAGAAACTTGTTAGTAGCAAACTACGGCTTATTCCATAGGTTAGCGGAAGACTATGGTACGTAACCCCTTCTTCTAGTGACGAAGGAATTTGCATACACACAAGACAAGTCCTCACGTCCATTGTTTCAACATACTCACTCAACAAGCGATAGAAAACATTAGAAGAAAGCTCTCCTTGAGCTTTAGTATAGTTATGCAAATATTTCTCATCTAGCTTAAACCTCCCTAAAGCTGTTAGTGAAGTAGTTTCAGGATCAGAAGTAATAGTCGCTCTTTTCATATCATGAACAGACATACCCACAATTATCACAATAAACATTATTCCACATATAACTGCCAATCCAACACTCATGTATCTACAGTGCTTAGACATTCTATCTTGATTATTTAGCCCAGCCATGATTTGTAAAGAATCAGAAAGCAGAAGAAACTCTTATATAAAGTGCAGTAAACTCAAAAATAAAGAAAAATTCTTCTCTCACAGTTCAGTTTCACATCCAGGAATCCTTTTCCTTTGTCAAAATCAATTAGCAGCTTGTCACATCTGGTTTTTAATGTCAACTCAGGTTATCAATGACTCTTTCAGTTTTATTTTCAACAGTCTCTTTCTTAGGTTTTTCAGAATAGCTCAACAAATCAGCTTCTTGTTTCCCTTCAGGTTACATCAAAGTACTGACTCAGCTCTTCTCTATCAAAACAAAAGGACATAAACTTGTGTTGCCATTCATTGATAGTTGCATACGCCCATTCAGGACCTGCGTATCATCAACTTGCTATTCTCTTTCTTTTCAACTTTTGATCACCACTTAGTTCTCCTTCACTCAATTCTTCTTTTCTCGTAGTATCCACTTCTTCCTCTATTGTTTCATTTATGACTAGTTCCTTTTTCTTCCCTATCATCGATTCAGGCCAATTATCTCCTTTTCTTGTCCCTTCTGTTAATATTCTTCTCAAAATTGGACTCTTCTCCTTCTCTTTCTCTATGGTGCTTTCTCTCGAAGGACCTGCAACGGGGTCAGGAGGAGTCGGATCACCTTGACTTTGATCTGTCTCAAACTCTTTCCCCCTCTTGGTCTGGCACTTGCTTTGTCTGCTTTTCAGCACCGTCTGCTTCTGGGAGAGCTTCTGCTGAGCTAGGCTCTCCTGCTGTATCCGTCGAGATTGGTTCTTGCGCACCCTCCTGTAATTCTTCACTTACAGGGGTAATAGAACCATCTTCCACGAGCTCTGGTTCAACTTCAGGCTCTATTGGCTCCTTTTCTGGCTCCGGTGCGACGACCTGTTTCGCTGTTGTTGGTGCCTTCAACAACGCTTTTTCATGATCTGGTGGACATACCACTCTCTTTGTATGGCTTGCGTGTATCCAGTTTGGAAGTCCTGCCCACTTCACAGCTGTCATAGTTGTTAACACCACCTGATAAGGACCGCTCCAACGCGGTTCCAAACAGGTCTTGTGAACATGCTTTCTGACCACGGCCCAGTCACCGGCTCTCAGATTGTGCCCTGGATCGTGGATGGGTGGCAGGGTGGTGGCCTGCACCTGCTGAGAGAAAGAGCCAACCACATCAGCCAGACCCTTGCAGTAGTCCAACACCATATCATCTGTGATGTTTACAAGTGCATTTGCTGGAACTACTGGCAACTTTTGCTCGATGTTTAGTGCTGCACAGAAGAGTTTAATCACCTCATTATTGAAGTGAGTTCCTCTATCTGATTCTAAAGAGATCGGAAACCCTAAATGTGGTATCAACTCCCTAAGCAACAACTTTGCTACTGTGAGACTGTCATTCCTTCTTGTGGGATATGCTTCAATCCAGTGACTAAAAACACACACAATCACCAACACATACTTCAAGCCTCCATACCCAGGCATCTCAATGAAATCCAATATCATTCTGCTGAATGGACCTCCTGCTCTTTCAATGTGGCTCAAATTCACCACTGTCCCTTTTCCCACATTTAGTTGCTGACAAATTATACAGCAATGACATACTGCCTCTGCTGCCTGCCTAAACTTTGTGTTAAACCAGTCGATCTTGAACAATCTAACCATGGCATCCCTCCCAAAGTGTGCCTGGCCATGATAATATCTGGCCATTTGCGACAATAAATTATTTTTCAGGACCATCTGACCATCCTCTGAAACCCAAATCTCATCAGGACGTTGGACACATTTCAATTTGGCCCAAAGACATTTCTCTTCCTTGTCAACATTACTTTGCAATGTTTTCAACTCTTCCAGAGTATTGATCACTTTCAATGCAAAACCTTGTACATGTGTTGTCTTCTTCTGACATCAATTCCCATTTTTCTTTGAACGATATACAGTTCAATGCTCAAAACCTTGCGACTTTAACCGCATATCCATTGCCTAGTGAGATGTAATTTTGTGCCTTCTGATGTGCACTGCATTTCACCATGGCAATTTCTTCAGGTAACTGTATTGCATACAACAACTCTTTTATCTTGTCGTCATTTCTTACTGGTGTACCAATAGAGGTCAGAAAACCTCTTTGAGACCACAATTGACCAAAATCATGAACAATTCCAAATCTAAATTGGCTGTCAGTATAGATTGTGACCCTCAGTCTTGCAGAAACATGGCACGCTCTAGTAAGAGCTTCCAATTCTGCCACTTGTGCAGAATATACACCTCGAAGCCAAGAGGCTTCTAATATACCTGTGATTGTGCCTGCAGCATATCCTGCTTCAAATGTCCCTGTACCATCTCTGAGACATGAACCATCAACAAAGACAATTTGGTCATTTTCTTCCAATCGAGTATCTCTGTTATCAGGCCTTGGTTTTGTACACAGTTCAGTAACCTCAAGACAATCATGCTCGATGTCTTCTTCCTTTTCAATTTCAACAGTATCACTCGGAAGTAACGTAGCGGGGTTTAACACTGTACATCTTTTCAATGTTACATTTGGAGCACCTAGTATGCTCGTCTCATACCTTGTCAATCTTGCACCAGTCAACTACTGTGTTTTCGTCCTTGTCAGTAAAATCTCAACAGATTGAGGAACCATTACCGTCAAAGGGTATCCCATCACTACTCCCTCACATTGTGAAAGGCTTTGACCAACTGCGGCAACAGCACGCAGACAACCTGGTTAAGCTGCTGCAACTGGGTTCAAATTAGCTGCAAAATAGGCTACTGGGCGATAAGCACCTCCATGGACCTGTGTCAAGACAGACAAAAAACAAGATTCATGTTCATGACAAAGCAATGTGAATGGCTTTATGTAATCAGGCATTCCCAATGCTGGAGCGCTGCACAAACTCCCTCTCAACTCAGTGAACGCTTTCATCTGATCCTCATCTAAAGTTATGGGATCTGTAACATCTTTGTGTGTCAGCTGCTGCAATGGTTTGGCAATCTCCGCAAAATTTGAAATCCACCGACGACAATAACTTAACATTCTGACATCTCTCTGTGAAGTCGGAGAACTTCTCTGAGGTATCATTGTAATCCTCTCTCTAGAGATTCTCCTTGACCCTTTCTCAATCAGGTGTCCCAAGTATTTCACTGACTTCTGACAGTACTGCAATTTCAAAGGTGACCCGCCGCCCGCCAAGCGGGAACCGCCAGAAGACCGTACCGCGGTCAAAAGACCGCGGCGGTCATTCTGGGTTTCCCGCTGGGCTGGCGGGCGACCGCCAAAAGGCCGCCCGCAAGCCCAGCGGGAAACACCCTTCCACGAGGAAGCTGGCTCCGAATGGAGCCGGCGGAGTCGAAGGGGTGCAACGGGTGCAGTAGCACCCGTCGCGAATTTCAGTGTCTGCTAAGCAGACACTGAAATTATAAGTGGGGCCCTCTTACGGGGTCCCCTGCAGTGGCATGGGCACTGCAGGGGCCCCCAGGGGCCCCACGACACCCCATACCGCCATCCTGTTCCTGGTGGCCGAAACCGCCAGGAACAGGATGGCGGTATGAGGGTCGGAATCCCCATGGCGGCGCAGCAAGCTGTGCCGCCATGGAGGATTCCCCTGGGCAGCGGAAAGCCGGTGGTACACCGCCGACTTTACGTTTCTGACCGCGGCTGTACCGCCGCGGTCAGAATGCCCAAAGGAGCACCGCCAGGCTGTTGGCGGTGCTCCCGCGGACCCCGGCCCTGGCGGTTTTTACCGCCAGGGTCGGAATCACCCCCTTTATGTCCAAACTTCCCCAAATGATTCAACAGGGCAATCAAGTCGTACTTACACTCGTCCCTTGTCTTAGATGCAATCAGCAAGTCATTAATGTACTGCACTAGAGTTGATTGGTACGATATTTCAAGTGACTCCAAATTATTTTTCAGAATCTGATTGAACAGAGACGGTGACTCTGTATTCCCTTGAGGAAGCCTGCACCAGCTGTAGACTTTGTCTAGGAATTTGAAAGTAAAAAGAAACTGACTATCCTCATGAAGAGGCACAGTAAAGAAAGCTTGTGACAAGTCAACCACTATGAACCACTCTACATTGCATGGAATCTGAAACAGTATCACTGCTGGGTTCGGCACTACAGGACAACACTTGATCACCATCTCATTCACTTTTCGCAAGTCCTGAACCATGCATACTTTCCCACACGGCTTCTTCAAGCCCAATAGCGGTGAATTACATGGACTGCTCAACACTTCTTTTACCACTCCTTGTTCCAGGAAATCTCCAATTATGTGTGCCACTTTCAGCAGAACATCTTGTGCCATGTTATACTGTGGAAGCTGCGAGAACACTACATTCAGCATCAAGGTAATCTTTATCGGTTCCACTACCTTGATCAAGCCTACTTCTGTACCTGTCAGGTCCCACACATTCTCCTTTACTGTTCCCTGCAGGTCTGCATGCAGTTCCTTCACAGTAAACATCAGGAAAAACTCAATCAATGGGTACTCTTCGTTAATGGTTTCATTCTCAGTTTCAGGAGCGTGTTCTCCCTTATCATCACTATTAGTATTAACCTCTATTCCTGCAATCGAACAACTAATCGAACATCTGGTTTTGCATAATAAGTCCCTTCCCAGTAGAGATACTGGACTTGAATCACAGACTACAAACTTATGCAGTCCCTGGAAGTTGCCAATCTCAACTTGCACTGGATCTGTGATCGGATTTGTCAACTGTCTGTTTGCTACTCCCACAACCTGAACTGTTCTGCCTGAAAGAGGTACGTTCGGAACTTCTGCACTTCTTACTGTAGAGCGTGTAGCTCCTGTATCCATTAGAAATGAAACCCTATGACCCATCACCTTTCCTTTCAGAAAAGGTCCTCTCCGATCTACCTCTAAGGACGCTGCAAGCATATATGGCTCTTCATCCGAACTAATACTCATCCATTCAGCCTTTTCTTTCATTCTCACTATGTAATGGGAATTGGTGCACTGTGTCATTACTTCTATCTTGTCTCTGACCTGTGACCTGCTCAGTAAGCATCATCTGTTGCTGTTCCATTGGGGCTTGAGATATCTGCATTTGCTGTCTAGGTACCATAGGAACCTGCTGCATTGGTTGCAACTGTGTCACTTGTGCACGTGTCACTTGCACCTGCTGCATGGGTTGAAAATTCTTCACGTGATTCTGCAAATTCGGATTAAGTTCTCTTGGTCTCGGGACTTTCACAGTTTGAAATGTATTGACATCACCACTTTGCTGAACAACATCATCCTGCACCATCAACAGACACTCCTGTTTCCAGTGTCCCATGTTTCCACACAGATGGCACGGCAACATCTTTTTCATCCCTTGTACATCATTTTGAACCACTACAGTACTCAAAGCCGGACCACAATTCATATTCCACGATCCCTACCTCTCACCTGAGGTTGGAACATGACAGTTCCCTGCTGCTGTGGCATCTGTTGCACTAAGGCTCCTTGCACTCCCTTTTGAGTTGCCTTAATTTGCATCACCATTGCCGTCTGCTTCAACTTTATCTGCTTCAACTGAATCTCATCACTACAGTATTTCGCATACTGCAATACCTCATCAATCGATTTTGCTTGCCAGCAAATCAAATGACTCTTAATCATCTGCCCTATTTCAGGTCTCAATCCTTTGACGAACCTAAACACAAAGTGCAACATGTCTTTTGGCTCGATTGCTTCTTCACCACTGCACTCTTTGAATGCTTTCAGCAATCTCTCATAGTAGGTATATATTGACTCTTTCACCTCCTGCACTGTCCTGTCAATCCTTTGCCAGTCAATGTTTTTAGGCGAGATTCTCGTTTTCAAGAACTCAATCACCTTATAATAATGTTTCATCACTTCAGGTGATGGTGCATCTGTAACTTTATCCCTTTCCGGTTCACTCGTCGGCCAATCCACTGCTCTTTTGCACTCAACCCACAAGTCAGCTGGAACTACTATTTCCAACAAGGTATTCAAGTCTTCCCACAGACATTTAGAAAGCTTCACAAATCTATCTGTCTGCTGGTACCACTCAACCGGTTTCTCTCTCAATTTTGGATAATCATTTGTGAATGACAGAATATGACTCCTGTGCCATGGAACATGAACAAACTGCCCTCCTGGAATTTCCCTCATCAGTAAAATTTTTACTGGGTCCTTTTCTCTCTGAATACCTTCAGACCCTTCTTGTGAATCTCGTTTTCGTTTATCCTTCTTCTTTGCCCATCTTCCTTCCCACTTTTCTAATGCTCCCCAAATCTGAGCACTCTGCAATAACTCCTTTAGATGTGCTTTCATCCCTGCTGACCTCATGTGTTCAATATCGTTTGCCTCAAAATCTAACCTGTAGCTTTGTTTCAAGAGTTTTGTTTTCTTAATTTCTATGTCATGGTTATCTGCTAGATCTGCCAATTTCTGATGTATCTTGCCCACCTCTCTCGTAATCCTTGGACACAAATACCTCAGCTTTTCTTCTGTAAAGGATTCTAATCTATTCACTCCCATCGTTCCCTCGACTAGCTCCGTTATTTCGGTAGCCAGCCTTACTCGATTTATCTGCTCTTCACCCTTGGATGTATTTCGAGGAATATTCAAACTATCCAACCACTCATTCCATTGCTGTGCTGTCAATCCCTGTAATGAAATATTACTTGCATTTAGCATTGGCACCCGCTGTACCACTGCATCTGGAGTCTGCGGTGTCAGAAGCTTCAGGCTCTGTCTTGCACTCAGACCATTTATCGCATCTGGAAGAGCAACAAGTGGACTAAGATCCATTAATGGTCTAGATCCATCAAAGGTCTGACCCATAGATGATATCACCTGCACATGATCACTCACCCCTCTCCTCGCGAGGCTCTGTGACATTTCACCTTGTCCTCCTTCAATCATTTTCAATGTATGGACCGCTGGACCAACAGTAATCAGCAGCGATATTGCATCTGATGCTGCTCTGACACTCGCATTTTGTGGAAGGGCTACTCCCATAGTCTGATTCATCACTGGTGTCACATCTGACTGTGTCCCTGTCATTGGCGTGAACTTCGGCAAACCCTGTGGCTGTGCCTGAGGCAACAACATTGGAGTCGGCTCAGTCTGAAGTAGCATTGGCCTCTGAATCACTTATTCCATCGGCACCACTAAGTTCGAAGTTGTCTCAAGAACTGGTACATCTGGATAAATCCTCTGTATCAATGGTGGGTGCATCTGCGATTGGACCACTGAAGTAGTCACTGCATTAGTACTCTGCACTACCCCTTGTGTCTGTCCATTATCTGTCTGTACTGGTCCCACTGTTCCTGTCACTTGAGCTGGAGCAGTCGGAACAGAACTAGTACTTGAACCCCCTTCATGCGCTGCATATGGCGGAGGTCGACCCCTCAATATCTGTGTGATAAGATCCTCAACATCTGAATCTTCTTCGTCTACATGAGTCTTTTTCTTCTTCTTATCTCCTGAACCCTTATCACTCTTGCCAGCATCCTCTTTCTCTTCTGACTCATCTTCTTCTGTAATAGGAGGAAACCATCTAACACCCTGTAACGTCATCATTCTCCACTTCTTCTGTTCCCAATCCCACCTTGCTTCTGCTAAGGATTTTTCTACCTTCCTTATCCTCCTTTGGAACTTCATCTCTTGCTGCAGTCTGGCTATGAGCTCCCAAATCGCTAAAGCCTCAAATTGTGCTGGTCTCGGAAGTGGCTTCGTCATTCGCAACTGATCCAAAATTCTCAAATTAAACGTTCCATGCTCTGGAAACGCTAAAGCTCCCTGTTTCTCTGTCAATTTGCACCACTGCGTTAACCAGAGACATGGCGCGACACCACGCTCCTCCATCACAATAAATGCTGGATAATTTTCCAGTGGGATAGGCTCCCCAACTGTCGCCTTAATGTAAGAATCACCCTTCATGGCACTTCTGAACGCTTTGAAAAACTTCATGTTGCTATCTTTTGTGTATTCGATTAAATAAGGAAATGACTTTTACTCCCAAGATTCCTTTTACCTGCTTACTCAACCAATCGCCTCTTACGGACGGCTACCAATCCACTCCTGACTCTTCTCCCTAACCAATCTATCCCAGCGCAACTCACTCTGATGTCACACTCACACACTGCGGCTGACAAAGTCTTGTGGCTTGTCCTCTTTATCTTCAATTCACACAAAACTAATGCAAAATTATTGTGAGCACTAACCAAAAACCAATAACCAAAAACAAACCTTCTGGTTTACCACAGGAAGGTACACAGTCGCTTCAGAGACCTTACGGATTTTCACTAATGGCCCTTTCACTCATGTAGCTATTCCTCTTTCTCAGTTTCCCACATTCGCAAGCAAAATTCGACCCGTGAATTTCACTCTCAACTGATCAATGGGTCTGTCCTGGTGCACATAGGACACCACAAATCTCAGTCAAAAATTTTCGTTACTCACTTAACTTACATACTGACTTGTTGACCACGCCCGATCAACTTACTAAACCAGAGAGATTACAACATATAACCAAATGTCTCCTACACTTGTCAATATACTCCGGAGTCCTAGACCACGCAGGGTCCGTACATCACCAACAACCACGTGGGCAATTTTTGAGCACAAAGTGCCACACACATATGAAGTTTGACGACTTCCCTACTCTTATACTGCGGAGTACGCCCACTCCTACTAAACCTCAATTGGAGTATGCAGATCCCCCACCTTCCCTCACATACATCACAATTCATTCATGAGCCTTTGCAAGCGCTATCCTACCACTTTGACACTATCAGAAAGACGCAGAGAACATACCCAACTTTACTAACGGGATCCAGGATCTGGGAAAGTCATTTCTGGGCTTAAGGGGACATCATCTTTGCTACAATTGCCATTTCAGAAAAACAAAATTTAAACCTCATAAAAATGAACAACTAACCCTAACTTAAACTACCACCGTAACCACCAATCACCACATAACTAGTTCTCCAAGAAAACTAACCATCGAGCTGCTACAAAAAACTGCTAGCTCGCCTGGTCCTTAGTAAGTAAACTTACAAGGGGATGCGTATAGGCCGATGAACCTTTTGGATCGCATGGAGTATCCTAGCTATGTAGTAATCAGTGAACATCAATTATCTATGTAGTCAATCAATAACCAATATAAGAATCATTAAACATGAGACAATATATCAACATTTCGTGAATAACCACAACTCAAATATACGTTTGATCAATTTTATTTCCCTATTAGTTACAATTCTAAGTCATAAGGTTACTTCAAACTGTATTCAGTTAGCTCAGAATTAGTCTTATTAACTACCACCAATAACATAATCTAATCAGATCTTGAGAAAACATATGCTCAAATGCTTCAACATAAGCTAACAAGGATGAATATAACAGAATTAATAGCAGAGTTCAGCAATCTGTCCGTCAATCATTTGTCACTGTCATATTCACTCAAGGAATCCTTACACAACCCAGATTAGCATTTAGCATGTGGGGCTTCATGCGAAAACAATTCAGAACATGAATTTGGAAAACATCTAGCTAGTAGATAACCTATAAAAACAGCGCAGTTGGTACCTAGAAAGAAAAAGCACAAAAGTTAATCAATCATATTGTCATAGCTACCTATCCACGAAATGGATCAGCAACAAAGTCAGTCTTCGTCTTCAGGTCATCAATCGATCAACAACGCATCAGGCTCTCAAGAGCATGAGCCCAATGACATAATCTTGAATCGCTTCTTCTGACATCAGCATTTCACCCTCGCATCTCATCTGAAGTTTTAGCCCCTTGTCATGTCTTTTTAGTAGAGTTTTTCAGTCCATCCCCTAATTCCTAATTGGTCAGTCAATCGGCAGATATGACTCTAACCTATAATATCAATTTTACATATCTGTGAATTCTAATATTTCCCCATCCCCAATTTGTTGATTGGTTCACTGTACGGTGTCCTCATCATCCGGCTCATCAGGTATCGAAAATGTTGCATCTTCTTCTCCAGTCAGTGCATCTATTGTTCGAGTCCTGGGTAAGTACATCGAGTCTGTCTTACACCAAACTTGTTACATATCCTAGTCCCTCATCTCCTGTTCGTCGGTACATTGCAGAAAATTCTAGCTGATCCGATTTTATTAAGGTGTGCAGTTCAGGGACAGTGCAGCTTCTCTGCAGTGTGCTAGAAATTCAGCTTCTGTATGAGGCCTGGCAACTAGGCCACAACAAGTTAACTCTACAATATAATGCAAAACATATGTTATACATCTTAATATGATATATTACTACATTGTTGTTATACATTTTCATTATTTCACACAAGTTTTCAGAAGTGGCTGCCATTCCCCGTGGGCACATTTTCAAACGTGCACATTAATTTTTCTCTACGATTAATTTCTCTATGAACCTTTATAAACCATAACATATAAGCATTTATTGATAATTTCTAATTAGTATATCTGCTTCAACACAACCAATTTGGCTACTTGGATAGAAAAGACTCCTCAAAGCCAGGAGGCTTCAACCACACCTGAGACCATGAAAACTGCATGACCAGCTCTCAGGGTACTATATTTATCTCTTAAACAGGAGCCATCAACAAACATGGCATAGTCATTTTCAGTTAGGGAAACATCTTGAATGTCAGGTCTTAGCTTGTTGCACAATTCAGTCACATCGAGACAGTCATGTTCAACCTAATCCACATAGTCATTGACTTTTTCAGTAGGATGTGGCTATAATGTTGCAGGATTTAGAACATTACATCTTTTGATATTAACATTCGGTGAAGCAAAAATGTGCACTGGTCAAATATTGAGTTTTTGTTTGGGTTTACAGTATTTCCACTGAGTGGGGAATGAAAACATTCATGGGATGACCCATAACACTGCCTTCACACTGTTCGCAATGCCACACACTCAAAGTGGTAACTGCCTTCAAACAACCAGGCAGCGCTGAAGCCGCTGGTTCAAGTGTGGAAGAAAATTAAGCCACAGGCCTGTTCTCATTTCCATGCAGCTGTGTTAAACCCGAGAGAGCACATCCATCCCTCTCACAGCAAAACAAAGAAAAACATTTGTTATAATCAGGCATTTGGAGAACTGAGGCTCGGCATAGGCTTTCTCTCAGCTCTCTGAAGGCACATATGCAATTGTCATCCAATGGTATTGAATCAAACATATCTTTGTGTGTTAGCCTCTGTAAAGGCTTGGTCAAAAGGGAAGAGTTTAAAATCCACTTGCAACAGTAGTCAACCATCCCTAAGAACACTTGGACTTTTTTTGTGGCACAGGGATTCATTTTCATGATTGTTGAGATACTTTCTTGTGACACTTTCTGCATACCTTTCTCAATGTGGTGATCTAAGTACAGAACTTCTTTTTTGCAATACTGTAATTTTGCTGGGGAAACCTTATATGTATTTTCTCCTAAATGATTCAGGAGAGCATTTGTATTTCTCCTGGATGCTTCTCGGGTGTTTGATGCAACAAGTAAGTCAACTATATACTGCACTTAGACTGAGTAAAAGGACATTTTAAGGGATTCCAGATTCTTTTTCAAAATCTGCTTAAAAATCTAAGGACTCTCGGTATATCCTTGAGGATCTCAGAACCATGCGAAAACACGACTGCCAAATTTGAACACCAAGAGGTGTTGACTCTCCTCATGCAAAGATATGGAGAAAAAAGGCTTGACATAATTCATTCACAGTAGACCTTTCTGCTTCACGTGGAATTTGGAATAACATCAGTGCAGGGTTCTGTATCCACGGAACAACATGGAATGACAATTTAATTTACCTTTCTCAGGTCCTGGACAATGCAGATTTTTCCATTGGGCTTTCTCAGTCATAGAATGGGAGAATTACAAGGACTTCCTATTATCTCTTTTAGGCTATCATGTTCAATTAGGCAATTTATCAGAGGAGTGATTCCAGCAATTGTCTCTGGTGTCATATTATACAGTGTTTTTTTTGGATACACTGCATTTGGCTTCATCAATGTTTTACTAGGCTCAACCCCTTTGCTGAATCCTATTTCCTTTCCTGAAAAATCTCAAACTTCATGTGGCACTTTTTTTAAAAATCATTGCATGTCAGAATTGGGTACAATGTGACACTCGGGTACTGCTTCACAATTTTACAGGGTACTTCTTCATTCGTTTGGATTGCGATTCCTCAGGGTGTATGGCTAACAGAACAAGTTAGTTTACACAGTAAGTGTTACGACTCTGTTGTCCCATCTCTGGGGTGCGCTGTACATGGACTATCTGCAGCCTGGGAATCATCCAGACTCCCTTTCTCACTACTGCTTGCTTCACATTTTGATATTGTATGCTATTGAAGATATACATGTGCTTCCATGGACTTCAGATCCCATAATGCATTGCCTAGTTTTCAGTAAGACCTGAATCTACTGTCCATTGCTTCCTATCGAAATAGTCCTGCTGTTCCTTTGTACTGGATTCTGTCCTCTGGGGCTTGTGAGAGACAAGATCTGCACACACCTGTGACCACTCTTGTGCAGCCCAGCCATGTGACTCCACCCTGGGCTTGATGCTGCCTGGAACTGCTTCTAAGCTGCCATTTCCTGAAGCTCCCTGTCATGCATTGGAGTTTGTTACCTTTGTATACCGGACCTCTTATTGACTTGTTTTCCAATCCTGTTCCTGCTTGCTTCAGCCAAAACCTGCACCCTGTTTCCCAGACCTGTTCCTGCTTGTTTCAGCCAGAGCCTGCTCCCTGTTTCCCAGTCCTATTCCCGCTTGCTTCAGCCAGAGCCTGCTCCCTGTTTTCAAGTCCTGTTCCTGCTTGCTTGAGCCAGAGCCTTCTCCCTGTTTTCCAGGTCTGTTCCTGCTTTGCTTCCTAGTTTGTTCCTTCTGTTTCTGCTATTATTTTCCCTTTACTTATTCCTTCGCTTCTACCTTAGCGTCTGTAACTTCTCTTCAGTGTCTCAGACTTGGTCACTAGTTTCTGTTCTCTTTTTCTCTGATTCTTGCAGGCTCTAGTTCTCTTGTAATTCGTCTCTTGCTTGTTACAGTTCCTAGAATTTCTGTGAATATTTTGAGCTTCAGTTCTTAGGCTCTTTTTTTGTTCTTACTCTGTAATTTCCTCTTGGGTTATTGTGTCTGGTAAGTGTACTATTATTCCTCACTTGTTTATGAGTGTTTTCCTTGGTACAGGGGTTGGCTTCTGGTTTTCAGGAGACAATTTCTGCCCTGTCCTTTGTCTTGTGTTATATGTAGTCTTAAGTGCTTTTCTGTGACAGTGTCATTGCTGTTTTCCATGAATTGCCACTGTGCCTCCAGCTGGCCCCACAATGGCTTGTCTTGTGTATGTAAGTGCAGTCCTTGTTTATGCTGTAACGTTCCAGAGACAGAATCACTTCTGCTGCCTCCTTTCTATGGGGCTTGCAGGGTGACTATCTGTAAGATTAATCTGCTCAGAGGCATTGACATTCCCTGATGCTGTAGGAAGGTCTGAACCTTACCTGTGTACAGCCTTAGTGGTAACCCCAGTGTGATTGTCCATTACTGATCTGTTCCCTGCTTTACTATAGCTGTTTATTCCTGGTGTCTTTATCTGCTCTTCTGCTTCGGTACACTACATCCATAGGGAGATATTCTGTGACCTCAAGGGGTGCTCCGCCCGGATTCCTGACAGAACTGCCCCAGAACCATGGCAGTATGTTGTATCCAAACAAACTTACAAAACTTTTAACACAGACCACAAATTGATGCTCATCTTCAACAGGGACATATTCTGTGACAGGGTGTTTCAACTGCTTATTTATGACTCTTACAGCCTGAAGTATGTTTCATGAAAGGGGCAAGTTTGGCACTTCTGCTGTTTTGACAGTGGAATGTATTGCTCCAGTGTCAACCAGGAATGACACATCACGATGCATAATGTTGCCATATACATAGGGACCACATTGATCTACTTTAAGGATGCCCCTAACATGCACTCCTCATCATCTGAGCTATCTGCTTGAAGACGGTCTGAAAATTCCTCATCACTCAAAACGAATAGGGGAAACTGTGATGCCACCTGATACACGGCATTTGGAAGTTTATTCAAACTCTAATGAGGAGCACCCATTTGCTGTAGAGTCATTTGAGATTGTGGTACCCACATCTGCTGTCATGGGGACACATTTACATTTTGCACTCAGGGTTTTTGAACTTTTTCAATTTGAATCTGATCATTGCCTTTTATTGAACAACTCCAGTATTCTGCATGTGATCCTTCACATTATTAAAGGGATGCTCCCTTCTCCAATGACCAACATTTCCACATGCATGAGTCGGATTAGTTCTCTTCAAAGCCTGAACATCAAGAACTTCTCAACTTGAAGCTACCTGAACACCACATCATCTAACTCTAGGCTGGACAACATTCTTCACCTGCTGTGGAACTCCTTGCATAGCACCAGTGTTCACCATCATCTCTGGACTCCGACTAGCTTTCTGTTCAGCTTTCAATTGCATGACCATAATCTTCTCTTTCAACGTTTTCTGTTTCAATGCCAATTTGTTTCTACAATACTTTGCATACCACAGAATCTAATCAATTGGTTTATTCTGCCAACAAATCAAGTGCTGCTGAATCATCTCACTTATGTCTGGCTTCAATCCTTGCACAAATCTAAACACAAAATGACCCATATCTTTAGCTTGTAATGTCTCTGTACCACAATGCTGTTTGAAAGATTGCCACAACCTTTCGTAGTAAGCATGAATCCACTCCTTTGACTCCTGGGCTTTAATGTCAATCTTTTGGCAATCAATATCTTTTGGGGACACCTTGTTTTTTGAAAATTCAATCACCTGTAATACTTTTTCATCATCTCATCAGATGGTGCACCGCTACTAGTTTCTTCAAGATTCACAATCAGGCCAATCAGCATTCACCTTGCATTCAGTTCGCAAGTCTGTCGGAACACACTATAAAACAACATATTCAAATCTTCCAACAGGCATTTTGAAACTTTCAAAAATCTCTCTGTTTGCTTGTACCATTTAACTATTTTCTCTCTCAATCTCGGGAAATCATTTGTGTATGGCAAAATCTCACTCCTACTCCAGGGTACGTGAACATAACCTCCAACTGGTATCTCTCACATGGGCATCATTTTCACATTGTCCTTGATTTGCTCCTGCTGGAGGTGCATTCAACTTTACTTTCTTCTGATCTCTTGTCTTTGCCCATCTAACTTCCCACTTATCTGTAGCTCCCCATTTCTGCATGTACATAATCAATTTCTTAACATGCAATTTTATTCCAGGAGATCTCATGTTGACTATATCTTTTGTGCTACATTCCAACCTGTAACTTCTCTTTTAAGGCTTTGGTTTCTCTAAATCCAAATTATATTTCCCATCTACTTCAGCTAATCTCTCATAAGCCTGCCCTGCACATTGGTGGTATCTTTGCACTTGAGCCGTAGTTCATCTTCTGTTTAAGTTTCCAATTGGGCTGTATCTAATTGTCCTAAAATCATTTAATTTAATTCCAGTTTCAGTCTGGGCACATCCACTGATCTGTCTCACTCTGGCGTCTCTTCTGTTCTCACATTGCAGTTTGTTGTACCTGTCGCACCTTCAGGACTCAAACTATTTAACCAATCAGTCATCTGCTGTGTAGCAAACACTCACAAGCTCATATTGTTATTCTGTGGCATGTTAAAATTTGACATATTCTCTGGTGTGTTAAAAGGTACTACACAATACGGAGTGCTGTAATTTGCATTCAGAATCTGATCAGTTCTGGACACAAAATAAGGTGAAGATCCCTGAGGAAACCTTGTGTGAGGGGTGAATCCCGTCTGACTTGTTGTTAGAAATGGTGTCTTTGGTTAGCAGTCAGGTTACCCCCTGTCCAAGCAAGGACCCTCACTCTAGTCAGGATAAGTTACACACAATCCAAATTATCCTGTGCCCACCCTCTGGTAGATTGGCACTGAGCAGTCAGTCTTAACTTAGAAGGCAATGTGTAAAGTATTTATGCAATAAGCCATACAATAACACCATAGAGCACTACAAAAATACACCATACACTGATGAATACACAACATGTCCCATACAGTGGCCATTACAATTTGATATTCCATGTCTGGAGAACAGCTATGTCAATACATGTACCAAATCTGACAGGATTTTCTGCAGTCACAGACAATGCCAAATACACCATAACCCCATGTACTCCTACTGTGGGTGACCTAGCACACATGATGCTTCCAAAGACAATCACATAGAGCATAGTTACAACAACAATACCATGGACAGGCTATACGTTTCTAGGAGGGGTCATAACATTCCACCTGACATGCTGATTCAGAGCCTCTACATGACAACATGAGTATACCTACTTCACTTACAGCTGTTCTGACATGTGATTACCACAAGCTAAGTTTTGTCAAAACACTCCACTGAAAACCAATGTGCACATACATTAAACATGCACCTACACAACTGCTATTTCACTGTCACCATATCCCACAAGAACAACATGTGTATGTGAAATGCAAGTACAGCTAAACCATGGAATCTTGCTATGATGAGGTGAGCCAAAACTAAACTCTGTCCAAACAGTCCACATCAGCTAAATTAGGTATAGCAAAGAATAGCCCGCTATACATGATCTGCCTCCAAGAATCCATTTAGACATGACATAGGTAGGTAATACCATATGCAACACTCTTATAGATACGGCATTGGCATATCTAGCATAGCCAAAGCACACTGTCTAAAGGTAAAACTGCCAAGACACTTACCTCCTCTACAACAAAGGTATCGGGATACAATTTATTTGTCCATGTGCCAATATAACGCCAAGAAATGTTAAGGGTTAATGCACAACATGAGTCCCCCATTGTTTGATGTACATCTGTTACAAACTTCACATACCCCATTGCATGATTGTGAGTTGACATTGGGCACACCTCCTCAAACCTCATAGGGATAGTACTATATTGACCATACCAATTGCCTGTATAGGATGGCAGCCTCACATGAAGTCTACAACTGTTTCTGGACACTGGATAACTATGCCCTGTAACTAATATGTCAGGCCCATTGTTGCACATGGGGCAGATTCATTGAAATGGGAGTGGCTTTACACCTTAGAGCTACATTAAACACTAAACGGATGATTGGACCTGAGAGCACTAGATGGGAGGAATGATACAGCAGCCTGCAGACAGATTTATATATATATATATATATGCATATATATGTATATATATATATATATATATATATATATATATATATATATATATATATATATATATCTGGGTAGAGTTTTTAACGCATGTGGCTCTGTCACATGTGCATCTTCACATGCGGTCATACATATTGCTGGACACAGGTGATCAACATGTTTCAATGCACAACCCAAAGGCCTGATATCTATTGTTATAATGACAACTTGAGTACTATGTATTCCCAGTAGTTAACATACCTGTAGCACCTACTACATTGCCACAGCTGGTATACTGAGACAGCATACACCAAACTATCAGTGGAAAGTACATGGGTTCAGACAGTACTTACCCCCTTGTAGCTGCTGTGCTGCCCTCAAATGCCCATCCACCTCATGGTAGGCCACTGCCAAAATGCGGGCCATTAGGGGGGGTCAGGGTCCGACGCACATGCACCATACCAATAGGAATGGACAGTACACATCAGTAACAGAAAATTGGCATACATATTCATCCTCTCTGCTTTCACAATATACCATCTACATGCATCAACACCTTCACAAGTTAACATCAATGGTACACCATCAAACACAACACCTATCTCACATTGCTACGACATTGGGCTCACCTGCTCCTCTGGTGCTCCATATAGCTGTTCATACAGGGGTAGGACCTCCTCCACTAGCCTTTCCAGCTCATCAAGGGTGAAGGCGGGGGCCCTATCACTTGCAGGATGTGACATAATAGCTCCCAGAGGCAGTACACAGCAGTTTAGGTAGTGGGGGTCTTGCTGATAGCAGTGTCAGGAGTCAAGTGAGCAATACTGCAGAAGATGGAGGTCACGGCCACCACGTACATGACCGTCACTGTTGGCTGACATCCCCATGGAATCTAGTCTGCCAAAGGCAGCAATGTTTTCCAATGGCTAGTTACTCCACTGTTGTGACCACCTACCGGTATGACGACTTTTGCCGGCGGACTTAGGCCACTTCCACCTGTCCAGTAAAGTAGGTCAGGGCCTGCTATTTTGAGTACATTTCATGTATTGAAGTGGTTCCTAATCGGCGTCATATGTTTAGCCCTCTTTTGTGCTATACATCTGTACATACTGCCCTCATGTTTGGGTGACATATTGTGCATATGTGCTCTACAAGCTGTGTTGTGTGAGGACACGTGCTGATACCTCTGTACAACTACTCAGAGTTTCCTATCTGTAGGAAATATTCAAATGAGTCCAACAAAATGTGAGATATATGTATAACTGATAAGTCTGACACACATTGACAGTTACTTTAGTTACAAAAGTTATATCCTATTGTTATGGTTGGCAATGTACACCAAGGAAAGTGTATTCAGATACATGGCTATGTGCTGAACTGTATAACTCAGGTGTTGTAGCTGTCCTCTACAGCAGGTAGGTGTGAGAAATGTAAATAGCTGTACTTGACGTGCGCAATCTGCATTTCTCATACTATGTTAACTTTTTTCACGTAGCTATCCTGCTATTAGGAGATTAATATTACCACCATTGTACCGTCCACTGGTAGACCTGCAAACCATGGAGGAAAGGCATACCATTCAGACATATCGTCTGAATCATTATACCATCATGGATCTTTGTGATCAGTTGGAGCCAGATCTGATGCCTGCCTTCCAAAATCCCTATAGCATATCTCCCATCGTATAAGTATTGTCAGTGCTACACTTCCTGGACACAGGGTTCTTTCAGAATACAGTGGCTCTAACAGCAGGGATGTCTCAGCCCATGTTCAGTGTGGTTTTGAAGGAAGGATGTACTGTGTGCATTGTTGAAACACTTGGACAGCTACATCAGGTTTCCCCACTGAGCGGATTTGGTCTATGTGAAGGCAGAGTTTTATGCTATGGGACACATTTCACAGGTGGTAGGAGCTATTGATGGCACCCATGTAGCCTTGGCCCCTCCCAGTGCCAATGAACAGGTGTATAGGAACTGGAAAAGCTATGACTTAATCAATGTTCAGGTGGTGTGTCTGGCAGACCAGTACATCTCACAAGTCACAGCCAAGTAACCCAGATCTGTTCAAGATTCCTTCATCATGAGAAACAGCAATGTCCCACTGCTAATGACACAACTCTACACAGAGAGGGCCTGGCTGGTTGGTAAGTTACCATTGAACTATGTTTTTGTGATTTATGTCTCCTGCCATCACATTATAGCATGTCACACATACATGTTTGTATTGTATTCACAATGTGTTCACATGTGACTCTGGCTATCCAAACTGTCCTTGGCTGTTGACACCAGTGAGGTGCCCAACCACTCAATGAGTCCCACAGGAGGTCAAGCCGTGTAGAGGGGTTTCAGAAACCATTATTAGCAGATTAGGGGGAGGCAGCTGAACCTGTGGCTGGAAATGCTGGTATGCCAAGTAATGAATTGCCAGAGGATGATGAAGTAGGTGACTTTAGGGCAGATCTCATCAATCAGTACTTCAACTGACACACAGGTATGTGAAGTAGACCTATTGTTCTGATGTAAATGTACGTCCAGATGTAGATGGCTGGAATCACACTTCCTTACTTGCTTCATCTGTGGGAGCGGAATGAGCTCCAATTTCTATGAGTGAGTTATGAATGCAGACTGAAAGTTTGTATTGTGTACAGAACAGATTGTTCTGCATTCTCATGTATTGTTACAGCAGATGCTAACTTACACTTCTGGTAATTTCAGATGTGAATAGGTTTTGTGCAATCTCCTATCCTCTTTTCTTTTTACTCACAGATTTGCCTAGATCCTGTTTGACTCTGCAACCTTGGCTTGAGGAATACTGTGTCAGAAGCAGATGGGAATTGCTAACATACATGAGAGGTGTATATGACAGATACCTGGTATTTGAAGTGTAACCGTCATAAAACAGGAGTGGTAAATGGTTGATCCTTTTCTTTCACCTGTGGAATAGAGGAGGGTGTCAAATGGTATTTTATGTGTCTTGCACATGTGTAAAGGTTGAATCATAGCCTCTCACTTCACAATAGGTAGAGTATATTGTGATCGCCATTGGGTCTAGCTGTCATTTTGTTCTGACTTTGCAGTCTAAGGTGCATGTCACTGTAGACTGACATAGGTGAGTGATAAACTTGCAGGTTTGGGACCAATGTTAATGTATGGTTTCAGTAGTGGGTGTCTCTGTTATAATCTATGTATGTTCCTTGGGCTCTATGATTTAGAAGCTATGGTATGGGTATGTGAAGAGCCTATAGCAGGTGATACAGAGGACCTATCACTGTGCCCCTGCTTTGTAGGTAGATTACCATGAGCTTGACCTCTGTATCCTGTGTATTTGTATTTTATGACACCATTGCATACATCCTGATGGTACTCTCTGTCATGCTCTATGTGGTGATTGCAATACTGATTATAAGTCTGTGTAGACCTGGAATTCAACCTCTTTTACATCTGTCCTGTAACATTTCTGTTGTAATGAGTCTCCTGCTGATGGAGTCTCCATTTGATATACATTACAGTGGCTGTTCGATACGGAAGGCTTACCACACCACAATTGGCACACAGATATTGTACATGGAATATAAAGGACACATACACAGTCCCTGTGTTTAAGTGTGATTTATTGTGCATATCAAAAGGAAAACTATAACCACTATACTAATATATATGAACATAATAGTGATGGCTGAAGTCAAGGTAGATGATTTCATCAGGGTAGGTGCTACACCAGTTGGTAACACAAGTCCAGTATCCTTGTACCATGAAAAAATAGAGTTAGGTGTCAAAACAGTCAACAGGGCGTATCTGTGGCACACAAGGTGTACTAATCAGGTGACGTTCACTTCCTGGCAGTGGGTTTGGTGTTGGTATCTGCTCCTGTTGGATGGTTGGGTGGACGTGCATGTTTGCGAGGGGTTCTTAAGCTACAGTGGGAGGGGTTTCTGAGGCAGGACCTCCATTCCACTAGCAGCCGCAGATGTTGAAGGGGCAGATGTTACATTGCTAGTGGAAGGGGCCATATGTTTCTGTAGGAAAAGCTAATTAGGGTGGTATCCTCTCCAATGGTAGCCATGTGGCTATTTTGTGCCTGCCACTGCTGCATGACCCCCCGGTGGTGATCCATTTGCAGCCTTTGATTTTCTCCCAACATAGTGATGATTTGGCCCATCCTGTCTTGCGACCTTTGGTATGGTCTCAAGACTTGGGAGGTGGTTTCCTAGTCAGCTGTGTCCCTTTGAGGGCCCATCCTTTGGCCCACACCATCCCTCCCAGTCCCCCTACCCCCACGTGCCTGTGCCTCTGGCACAGTGTGCCCACTCCTAGTGGTTGAAAGTCCATCATTGTCAGAGGTGTCAAGGTCAGACTCAGGTTACCTGTACTGTGGGTACATGATGGATGATATAGTCCCTGGGACATAGGTTTGGGGGTGAATGGTTGCCTGTGATGTCTATGCAACTGGGTTGGTAGGAGTTGATGTGGGCAGGGTGAGGCTGAGAGTTGTTGACTGACCAGGTGTCCCAGATAAGCCAAGTTGTTCTTCAGTGTCCAGACATCCAGAGCTGTTGTCCTCACTGGGGCCTTCATCCTGGGGTTGACTGACAGTCTCAGGTATCCTCTCCATGGTGGCAATGGCAAGGTTACCTGTGGAGGGAGTGAGACACAGAGTTCAGGTTAAAATTTAGTTGCAAATGTGTGAGATGCAGACGGTGGCTTAACATGATTCCCTGCAATTGTAGGAAAGTACCATCTTTGTTGGCATGTTACCCCCAATTTCTACCTGTTTGTCAGTATGTTTTGCCTGTCTCGCTGGGATCCTGCTGGTCAGGACCCCAGTGCTCATAGTTCGGGGCCTAATGTGTGTATTGTCAGTAGTGCTTAACTGTGTCACTGAAGTTCTGCTAACCAGAACTTCAGTGCTTATGCTCTCTCTGCTTCCAAATTAGTCACTATAGTTTAGTGACTTCATATTCCAATTGGCACACTGGAGCCCCCTTATAAGTCCCTAGTATATGGTACCTAGGTACCCAGGGCATTGGGGTTCCAGGAGATCCTTATGGGCTGCATTTTTTCTTTTGCCACCCATAAGGAACTCAGACAAACCCTTTCACAGGACCGCCACTGCAGCATGTGTTAAAAAGTGCACACACTGTTTCACAGCCATTTTCACTGCACTTTAGTAACTTATAAGTTACCCATATGTCTAACCTTCATTTACTGAAAGCTAAGTGCAAAGTTACTAAGTGTGAGGGCATCCTTGCACTAGCTAAGGTGCCCCCATGCTGTCCAGGACCATTTCCCTGGACTTCATGAGTGCGGGGATAGCATTAAACGTGTGCACTACATATAGGTCAATACCTATATGTAGCTTCACACTGGTAACTCTGAATATGGCCATGTAAGATGTCTAAAATCATGGAATTGTCCTTCCATTCCAAAACTGGTATGGGGGGGCAATCCCATGCATCCTGGGGACTCCACCATGGACCCCGAATACTGCCAAACCAGCTCTCTGAGGCTGACACTGCAGCTACAGCTGTTGCCACCTCACAGACAGGGTTCTGCCCTCCTGGGGTCTGAGCAGCTTAGTCCCAGGAAGGTATAACAAAACATTTACTTTGGGAGGAGGGTGTTACACCCTCTCCCTTTGAAAATAGGTGTTACAGGCTTGGGAGGGGTAGTCTCCCAGAGCCTCTGGAAATGTTTTGAAGGGCACAGATGGTGTCCTCTTTGCATAAACCAGTCTACACCTGTTCACAGACCCCTAATCCCTGCTCTGGCACTAAACTGGACAAAGGAAAGGGGAGTGACCACTCCCCTGTCCATCACCACTGCAAAGGTGGTGCCCAGAGCTCCTCCAGTGTGTAGCTGGCATTAGCCATCTTGTTTTCCAAGGTGTGGGGACACTCTGGAGATCTCTGAGTGGCCAGTGCAGCAGGTGACACCAGAGACCCCTCCTGATAGGTGCATACCTGGGTAGGTAGCCAATCCCCCTCTCAGTGCTATTTAGGGTCTCTCCTGTGGGTTCCTCTTCAGATTCAGCTTGCAGGTTTCCACCAGGAATCCTCTGCAACTTCTGCTTGAGCTTCTGACTGTCAGATCGACCGCAGACTGCTCCATGAACCGCTGTAACTGCAACAAAGTGTCCAGAAAGGCTACTGTGACCCTGCAACTTCAGCTCCAGCCAGCAACTGCAACAGTTTCCAAGGTTTGCACGCTCTGAGGACTCCCTGCCTTCACCCTGCACCAGAAGAACTGAAGGAATCTCTCGTGGAGTGACAGAGTCACTTCCCTGCTCCAGCAGGCATCTTCCGAGGCGATGACCGGTTCTCTGGGACTCCTCTCCTGGTGACAAGCATGCTCCCTGGAACAAAGGTGGTAGACCCTTTTGACCCAGACTATCCTAAGGTCCAGCTGTCCAAATTTGGCAGAGGTAAGAGCTTGCATTCCCCGTTTGCGACAGTACCCCAGTGCGCTGCATCATCTGTAGCTCCTGGTGCCTCTGTGCACTTTTTGCAAGAATCCTTCATGCACAGTGTGGCCCAGGTCCCCCGTACTATGTCCTGTGATGCACAACTCGCTAAGTTGTTCTCCGGCGGCGTGGGACCTTCTTTTGTTGTGCTCAACCAACTGCAATTTGCACCTTCTTTGTCCCTGTGTCCTGGGACTCCTGTGGGTGCTGCCTGGTCATCTGTGGCACTCTCCAGTGTTGGGAGCCCTCTCTGCCTCCTCAGTCCGAGTTGACGACACCAGGTCCCTCCTGGATCCAGGCAGCGCCATTTTTATGTAAAACGCGACCTTGCTTAAACAAAGGCTTGTTGGACAAATCCAGTGCTGCAAACTGCCTGCATCCAACATCTCGACATGGGAAATCTCCTGCACCATGCAGGAACCCGCAGCCATCTTCTTCGGTGCTCTTCTGCAGACTTCTTCTAACCAGAGAATCCTGTTTTGCACCATCTTCTAGGTTGGCAGGGGCTCCTGTCCTTCCTGGAATCTTCTGTGACTTCTGGGCTTGGTCCCCTCTCTTCACAGGTCTTCAAGTCCATGAATGAACCATGTTTTGCTTTCAGTTTTGCTTGGTTCTTGCAATAACTCTTATCACGACTTGTAGTGTGTCCTGAGGAAACATGCAGTACTTTACTCCTTCTTTCCTCGGATCTGGGCTGGGGTATTTTACTTACCTTTGTGGTTTTCTTACACCCCTCTACACACTACACTTGCCTAGGGGGGAATTTCATGATTCGTGTTACACTTTCTTAGTATATGTTTTGTTACACCTAGGCCTATTGCATCCTATTGCATTCTATTGTATTTTCTACTGTTTGCACTATTCTGTGACTATTTACTTACCTGATATTGTGTATAATACTCACCTGCAGAAGGAGTATTGCCTCTAAGATATTTTTGGCCTTGTGTCACTAAAATAAAGTACCTTTATTTTTTGTAACACTGAGTATTGTCTTTTATTGTGTATGAGTACTGTGTAACTATACTGGTATTGCAGGAGCTTTGTATGTCTCGTTGTTCAGCCTAAGCAGCTCTGCTAGTGCTACCTCTAGATAGGCTAAGCTGCTAGAACACTGACTTCATTTAACTAATAAGGGATAACTGGACCTGGTATAAGGTGTAAGTACCTATGGTACCCACTACAAACCAGACCAGCCTCCTTCAGCAATGACATTGACAGCTGCTGCAGAGCATACCTTTGTTGTACATACAACTCAGTGACTTGATTTTCATACTCCATGTTTAGAGTTGTTATACTAGGTTGGCACAGATTGCACTGAGGATGGGATCTGATATTGTCTGATTATTGGCATGACTGTTCACTCTGTTACCTAGTGAATTGTCAGGCTTGCTAGATATCACACATTAAAGCAGCACAATGCACTATGGTGTCCTAGTGGGAACACAGTGTGTAGTATGCAGGGGAAATTGTCCTGTATCTAGATGTTTTGCATGTCCATCGACTCAGCCATCTTACTTCACAACCCTTGTCAGAATATTTTTGGCTTCTGATATTTGATCTGTGGCCAGTAGGAATGGTCACTCAGCTGTAGCTGTGTTTTGCTTTGATTGCTATTGTGAGTGTGCCATTGCATTGCTGTCATTGTTATGTACTGGTCCTCATTGGTAAAATCTAGATGGTGTAACTAGAAATTGAGTTGTACATGCATTACATGTGACGTGTTGTGCACATTCCATGTTTTCACAATGATGGGTTAGTTCCTTCAGGGAGTCATAGTGATATGATTAGCCTGTAGTTAATGTGCCATTTCTAAGGGCCGTAAGGGCAGTTGGGCTCAGTGGAGAGGTGGCATGCCAGAGGAGGTATTAGGTGGTTTTGGTGAGCTTTGTATTGGCTAAAATAGTTTATTAGGGTGGGTTTGGATGGCGAGGAAGCATGCAAGATAACACAATTATGTGACATTAACATTGTGGGTACTTACCAGTCTCCAGTCCCCTAGGTATGCCCGTGGGACCCTCAGGATGCAGTCCAAGAACTTCTCCTCCCATGATGTAAAGGTAGGGGGAGGAGGTGGAGACCCACCACCAGTCTTCTGTACGGCTAGCTGGTGACTGGATGCCATAGAATGCACCTTCCCCGAAGGTCGTTCCACCTCTTCTTGATCTCCTCCCTTGTGTGTAGATGACTGCCTACAGAATTTACCCTGTTGACTATCCTTTGCCACAACTCCATTTTCCTGGCAGTAGATGTTTGTTGGACCTATGCTCCGAACTGGTATGGCTGTGCCCTACAATTTCATCCTCCATGACCCTCAACTCTTCATCAGTGAAGCGTGGGTGTTTTTGTGGGACATGGTTGTATAGACAGTGTGTAAGGGTGTTATGAGTGTAAGGGTGCAGTGTTGGGTATTTGGTGAGGTGTGGGTGCTGTGATGTGAGCTGGAAACGGTCTTAGCGGATTGTGTGTGCTAGTGATGTGTGTATTGTGATAGTTGTGCCGATGTGGGGTGTGTGCTTAGTGAAATGTGTATGTGTGCCTATAGTGTACAAGTGTGACTTCTATTCTTTTTTGGCATCTCATTGTTTGTGTATGGTGTTCTGGATGCAAAGGATTGTGGGTTATGTAGGGGTGTGTTACATAGTGCAGTGAGTAGGTATATCTGGTGTGTGGATGTGTGTCAGGTGTGGGAATTCAAACTATTAAATGTGGTGTTGTGTTCTGAAAGAAGTGAGTTGTGACCTCTGCGTTTCGGACCGCCAATGGTTTTCCACCATGGAAGAATCGCTGTGCTGATTTGTGGATAGTAATTTGGTGGGTGGAAATATGTTGCGCTAGCGGTGCTGGTGGTAGGATCACCTCTTTTCCATCCTCCTGTGTTCTGGCGGTGTCAGATATTTGGCTGTTTTTTGACAGACTTCACAGTGTGACTCTTAATACCGAAGGCGGCCACCACCACAGTCGTCTTCCTAAAAGACCGCCAAACTCGTAATGACCCTCTTAGTGGTTTTTTAAAAGTCATGGACATTTTTACAAACCACTCCACACAGCATGCTTGAGTGCTTTCGTAAAGTTTTAGACTACTAGAGAAACCTTTTTAATACGGCATTCCTTTTGCCAGTGTTAATATTTTTTAACAAGATGGCAAGATGACAAAGGTAGATGTTGTGGGTTGGTTAAATATCTGGTTGCACCCTTGGAATGTTAGATCTTGCTATATTTGCTACAATGTGTGCGGGTGTTTGTTGTGTCTTGTACCATGCTTTGCTCTGTGGACCTCTTATGAAGAGGATTTCCTAACAAAAAACATTTATTCTTTGATAGACTGTTCGTCAGGAATAATTTTCAAAAATTTCAATTGTTTGCCATGATTATTTCATACGTCGGTGTCTCTAATCACAAAATGAAGTACAACAATCAAGGCCTGATTATAAAAATGTATGAAAATGTTACAATTTTCTACCTATGTCTTTCCAATTACTGTAAAATAAGTTACTAAAAATCAAAGTCAAAAGTGGCGAACCGCCAACTCCAAAGAAACCGAACAGAGACCGAGACTTGATTCGATACACTACATCTGATGCAGAGACCTCCTGATGTGACTCTCCACTGCAGTCTAGGATGAGGTTTTAGGGCTCTCCAGGTCCCACTTGTAGCAGGTTAGGATCTGGGCTAGGGAATTTCCACTCTTATATTTTTTCATGCCTGAAAGAGGTGGAACAAGAGAGGATGATAATAGACAAGGGCACCCTTGGGTTTTACATAAATAACACATGTTAAAATTGTTCCCACTTAGGTAGTCATTATGTCAGATGCTTTGTTCCATTTTTCATACCCTTCCAACCCCCCCCCCAGAGTTTTCCATAACTTCAGGTAACCCCAGTGGACTTGCCCCAGACATATACATGAATCTTCCTCACCAACAGAAAAAAGTTTGCCTCACAGTGTCAGCAAAGATTCAATGCCCTTTGATGATTAAGGTACTAAGCTTAAATGCCTCATGCCTGAGACCGGCGGGACAAGAGACTATGAAAATAGACAAAGGCGTCCCCCGGTTTTACATTAATAACACATGTTAAAATTGTTCCCACTGAGGAAGTAATTATGTCAGATGCTTTGTTCCATTTTTCGTACCTTTACAACCTCCCCCCTCAGATTTTTCCATGACTTCAAGTAACCCCAGTGGACTTGCCCCAGACACATACACGAAGCTTCCTCACCAACAGAAAACGTTTGCCTCACAGTATCAGCAAAGATTCATGCCCATTGATGATCAAGCTACTAAGCTTAAATGTGAGGGACCTTAACACCCACAATGCTACACAAGTCTGACAGCAACATTTGCCTCCAATGGGAGACACACCCAGAAGTGAAATCGTTTCCTAGGGTGTATTTCGGTATATTGCTTGCCAACAAATTCAAGGGGCTAGTCAAACACTCATCCTAGCTACAATATATGCCCCTAATTGCTCACAAGAGAAGTTCCTACTTGAATCTATTTTACCTTCTGATGACCTCCACAGATAGGAACATATTGATTGGAGGGACTGAACCTTTGGCTTACTGGTTTGAATTTTTGATTGCATCATATTCAAGCACCAAAGAGTTTATTTCAATATTTAATATTTTTGGACTGAATTATGACGTGCTGATGTAGATGTTGGTACCTCTTTTAGTGTACACACAATATTTGTAAAGATAGGTTAGGTTGGAATGTACTATATACTCTAGTGTGTGCCTTGAATGTTGTTTGGGAGACTTCAGTCATGTATTTGACCCAGTTTTGAATAGGTCAACCCAGGGGTTCTATCCCAAGATGGGGTCAAATAGCTGTCAGATCTAGGCTTGACAATATAGTCCTGTTGTATGAATGATACATATTGATTTTATTCACTAGCAGTGTTTGAGGTTTCACCTGGCCCAGACACTGAAAAGATTAACAAATTGATAGCTCTTTCTCAACTTTATGGGTAGTGGTGCATGCCCTTTCTTAGCTGGTGAGTGATTTATCTGGTTAATTTTGATAATGAACAAGACTCCTACATGCTAACTAGTTACGTGACCCTAGCTGGTGGTTTATGTTTTCACATTTGTTTGTTTTTGCTCACATAATCCTGTTGTATGAATGATACATATTGATTCTATGTCCTAGTAATGTTTGATATAATTCAAATTGAATACCAAAATTGAAGTATGGTAAATAAAAAACAATTGGTCTAATAATAATTGGTATATTATTGTTGGTAAAAAATATAAGGAATTATCCCTCAAGAGTCATTGTTTGTTGCCTTTTGTTGATCTGCCCAAGACTCAAGAGGGTTAGGTTGGGCCCTCAATCATTTAGAAAATCTGTGTCACACCTTATAAGTAGGGTCTGATGGGCCCTGACCGAACCGGATTTATTCCGGAGCTTTAACGAGAATACCAAGCAAATCCTTCACATTGTAAATAAAATATCTTATTCCAGGAAGCTAGCACTCCTCTTATCAACTAATACTGAGAAACTGTTCCATTGGTCTTGGCAACAAATTAAAAAAATAGATATGGTGCAACTACACTCATCCCAGAGCCAGAGTGCAGATAAATGGGATTGCATCAGAGCCCTTCAGGGTGTGTAGAGGCACTATGCGGGGATGTCAACTTTGCCCACTTCTAATCACCTTGTATGTGGAGCCCCTTGATGAAAAAACTTCAACCATGGGAATTGCTATGGGGCAGCATGAGCACAAACTAGCTGTATACACAGTTGATTCCCTGAACATCCACTCAAATCCACAAGACTCCATCCCTGCATAAATGTCAGAACTTGAATCCTTTGTATAATTTTGGGGTTTTAATATGAACATGCAAAAATTGTAAGGCCTCAACCTCACCACACAACCCCAAACCTGAGCATTCCTGGAAGGACTCTTCCCTTTAGCTTGGGCCAATAAAAACCTACAATACGTGGGAACCAAAATATGCTCTTGTTAGAAATGGGGTCTTTGGTTGTCTGTCACATTACCCCCGTCCAAGCAAGCACCCTCACTCTGGTCAGGGCAAAGGAGAAACACATCTGGTTAATCCCCACTTGCCCCCTTGGTTGCTTGGCACGAGCAGGAAGGCTTATCCCAAAAGCAATTTGTAAAGTATTTGTGCCAACACACACAGTAATACAGCGAAAACACTACAAAATGGACACCACACCAGTTTAGAAGCATAGGTAATATTTATATAACTCAAACAAGAATAAGAGTCTTACTCCATAGAAATCAATGGAAACGTTGATTTTACAAAAGTCCCTGGTTTGCTTAAAAAATAAACCCGCACAGGCGAGTATGTGTTCGAAAAGTGTTCGAAAAGTCAGCAATACTTTGATTTCTTACTTGCAAGTGAGGCCGTGTGTCGTTTTCTTCTCTGGTCAGGTCTCCCTCCCAAGAGAGCAATGCGTTGATTTCCGGAAGGGTCAGCACAGGTTCAAGATGACTTTCACGCCCAGGGACGATGCATGAGAAATCTTTTAGAAATCTTGTTAGAAAACCACAATGCATGGGGTTTGCGTCGTTATCAGCCTCTCCAGCCTCTCCAGCTTTCTCCAGCCGCGATGCATCGATCTCCCAGCCGCGATGCAAGGGAGTGTCGATTTTAGCCACGAAGAGCATGGCGCATCGTTCTCAGCTGCGTTGCAGGAGGTGCATCAAACATTTCCTCGCACTGCATTCTGTGTGTGGATTTCAGTCCTTGTTCTGCCAACTTCACCTCTCAAGGGCTCAGAGACTAGAAAGGGTACCACTTGGCAGGGTAAGAGTCTCAGACAGAGAGTCTAGGTGCTGGCAGAGGAAGTCTTTGATGACCCTGAGACTTCAAAACAGGAGGCAAGCTCAGTTCAAGCCCTTGGAGATTCTTCTCAAGCAGGAATGCACAACAAAGTCCAGTGTTTGTCCTCTTTCAGGCAGAAGCAGCAACTCCAGGCCAACCCAGCAAACCACAGTCCCAGGCAAAGGGGCAGTACTCCTCTTCCAGCTCTTCAGCTCTTCTCCTTGGCGGGGGATCCTCTTGATTCCAGAAGTAATAAAAAAATCTGGGGTTTTGGGTCTACTACTTATACCCCTTTCTGCCTTTGAAGTAGGCAAACTTCAAAGGAAAGTCTTTGTTCTTCACAGGATACTGCATTGCGCAGGCCTGACCCCAGACACACATTGGCAGTTTAAAACTGCACACACCGATACTGCAGTGGCAAGTCTGAGCCATGTTTACAGGGCTACTCATATGGTTGGCACAACCAGTGCTGCAGACCCACTAGTAGCATTTGATTTACAGGTCCTACGCAGCTCTAGAGCACTTTATTAGGGACTTACTAGTAAATCAAATATGCCAATCATAGAAGAGCCAATTACACATACAATTTACACAGGAGCACTTGCACTTTAGTACTGGTCAGCTGTGGTAAAGTACCCACTGTACCAAAAACAGCAAAAACAGTGTCCAGCACACAGTCAAAACATGGGAAGCAGAGGCAGAAAAGACAGGGGAGACAACACCAAGGATGCTAGGTCTAACAGCTCCTATATGCCGCAAACAGCTGACTGTAATTATGATGATATCCTCACCACTGTTCAGTAGACCAATCCTGGCAAAAGGGTGGGCTGTCATGGGTAGAAATATAGTAGTAAACAGACCCTCCTACCAAAAATCTTTAGGCACATTTACTATTATTTCATGCAGTGTGGTGCAGCAAAAGAACTTACTATACTTCTTTGCGTGAATGGGAGAGAGCAGAATGCTCCATAGTTACAAAGATATGGAACAATTCTGCTTTCTCCTTACACTGGCGTACTGTGTGTTACCTAGCATCGACTCAGGAAGCCTTGCAAAGGTGCCTGCATTTTGGCCAGGATTGTTTTTGTGAAGGAAGGGAAAAACAATCCTTGGAGGCACACTCCTCTTTCCAGGCAAAAATGCAGCACACAATGAAAGAGGAAATAACGAGAAGAAAAAAAGATATTTCTCCTCATTATGCCTTTGTCCGATAGGTGCACCATTTTGGCCCAAGCTGAGGTTTACATGTCTTTGTAAATCTGAGTCTTGACCAAAATACATGGGTGGATGGAACTTAAAGTAATGCAAGGCAGATGTCTTTGCATGGGTTAGTAAATGGCCAAAAAGATATTACATTGGGCTGCACCATAAAAGTGACGCAACCCTGATGCAAAATCATAGTAAATCTGGATCTTTCTATGGGAAGCAACCAGTCCTTCTTCAGTCCCCCCCCACTGAATCATTCATCTGTGGAGCAAGAAAGCCTTCATGGCAAATAAACTCACATACATTTTTCACGGCAACAGTGGATTGCTTAGCTAACCTCTCCAATTATTATGTTTTATTTAGCCAACCAACTTCAGTACATACTAGCCTCAAACTGGGCCTTCTCTGAGAAACAATAGTGCTTCATTGACCAATACATATTTGGAAGGTGAACTAGCTACCCAAGAAGCTCAAGCCACGGAGTGTGAATTCCTCCCTGATTGCTAGAGCAAATTGGTGGTCTGGGAAAAATGTTCTAATTCTAGAGACCTAACCCTGACCCCGCTCCAACCCTCAATGTTTAGCAATCCAGACTTCCCTCCGGGAGTGGCAGGAGTCAGTACTTAGCATGGCAAGAAGCCAACTGCGAGAGAGAGTGGGACTTCTATGACAGCGAGGAGCTGCTGTTTTTAGAGCAGATCAAAGACAGACTTGGTATAATCAGGAAGGAAAATTGTGATATTTCCATATTAGACACTGGGTTACACATGCTACTCTTAGATGTCAAACTAGTAGACCTCTCACCCCCTCTGAGGAATTGGTTCTTACCACAAAGACAACAAGTAAATCCTATCTGAACTCCACAAACTTCTCAGCCAAGCAGTCCCCCAAAAAAGGACCTTGATCCAGACACACTGGGAAACAGAATTAGAATGCACCCTCACAAAGAATAGATAGATAGATTCTACAGAACCTTCTCCTCATGTACAGCATGATAGGTAATAAGGCAATACTTAAATCTACACTATATTGGTACTACTCGAATGGCAAAGTGTAAGACCTCTGTCTTGGAAAACAGCTGCATAATTGCAAAGGCCCGGTACATTGATACACTGTCTGTGGAAGTGTCCCAGGCTTCAGAGATACTGGTAAGAAGTGATTTCTTCAACACTGACACACCACAGTTTCTCAGTTACATTCTTCTTTGACTCCCAAATAAGTAAGCCTACCCCCTATGTTCATATAGAGGCAAAACTATCACACTTGCCCTCTGTGCCACAATGCAGATCATCACATCTGAATTGGGACAGATGAAACTCCAGACCATGCGCCATGGCTACATATGCTATGGGACCTTTGTGGCATGAAAAAAATCAGGCCAAATCTGAAAAACTAAAACAGGTTTGACAAAATGTGGGGCCATGCATAACAATGCAGTAACAATAATTCAAGGAGCTTATCTTTACCTGAAGGTTTTAAGGCTTACGCACATGGAGGGCATGAATCTGGCCGGTCAGATGCTTCTGGATCACCGTCACTTGTTCTCCAGTTAATAAAGGGCTAGGGTGCTTCTACGTCATCTCGGTTGAATGGGATACTCTTACAACTTCTTTAACTCAAGCTCTGGGAAGAAGAGTTAAAAGTTCCTCTAGATCCGCCCTTATACCTTTTCCTCTCCCCTCAACTTTTTTCATATCTATATTCCCACTTCTTTCCTGTTTCCCTATCCCTTCTCTAATCCCCATCCCCTCTGGCATCTGCTTGTAGGTAGGTGTATGTGTCAGAACTCTTTTTTCAATAAACATAATTGAACTATATATGTGGGATGAAATACCCCTGCCATACAAAGTCCCCAAAGAGTTTCATGGCCATGTAGAGGAACAAGAAGGAATGTAAAGTTATGCGGTCACTGAACTTCTGGGTGAATTTCAATATACTTTAATATACAGCAGAGGCTATTTTATTTCTTTTATTATACAACCATATCACCCCTCTTCCTACAAATCTCTTAAATCCTTGGTGTCTTTCTTGTTGATATAAAACAGACGCTATGGTTGCAGACATGAGGAATTAAAGCAAAATTGATAGTGTGAAATTAAATGTCTAGAAACTTGGAAAGAGATTCAGGCGGTCATTCTGACCCTGGTGGTTGAAAACCGCCAGGGCAGAGTGCCGCGGAAGCACCGTCAACAGGCTGGCGGTGCTTCAGGGGCCATTCTGACCGCGGCTGTAAAGCCGCGGTCAGAAAAGGGAAACCGGCGGTTTCCCGCCGGTTTTCCCTTGCCCCAGGGAATCCTCCATGGCGGCGCTGCAAGCAGCGCCGCCATGGGGATTCCGACCCCCTTCCCGCCATCCTGTTTCTGGCGGTTTTCACCGCCAGAAACAGGATGGCGGGAACGGGTGTCGTGGGGCCCCCTAACAGGGCCCCATAAAGATTTTTAGTGTCTGCAAAGCAGACACTGAAAATCACGACGGGTGCCACTGCACCCGTCGCACCCCTTCAACTCCGCCGGCTCCATTCGGAGCCGGCTTCATTGTTGAAGGGGCTTTCCCGCTGGGCCGGCGGGCGGCCTTCTGGCGGTCGCCCGCCGGCCCAGCGGGAAAGTCAGAATGACCGCCGCGGTCATTTGACCGCGGTACGGTCTGCTGGCGGTTCCCGCCAGGCGGGCGGCTTCCGCAGTCCGCGGGAGTAAGAATGACCCTCTCAATCTTTACTCTCATGACCTAGAAAACAAGACCACAAGAATGAAAAGTCAGTTCTCATTTGCAGCTCCCCTGTTTTACAAGGAGATACTATTGTGAGAAGAGAAATTGTATCACATAGAGGAAGATGGTGTACATTAGGTAACAGGTGATTAAAAAAGATACTTGTGTTTCATTTAATTTGTCTGATTAAGCTCTGACATAGTCACAGACCCACTGAACTGTGCCTTATATATATTTCTATTTAGTGTTCCATATGTTAAAGTTCTCCTAGACAAAGGTGCACTTAAACATTACTTGAGTGTGTCTGTGCTATCAAGTCTATTGCATACATGCTGTGATGTAAGTGGGAAATGTCTAACAGTAACTGGGCAACTCCCTCTAGGCCTTTCCTATCTCAAACAACCCTTGAAGGGGAACCTCAGACCCTTCCCATAATGGTCAGAGGTGGAGGCAGTTCAAATACCCTCAGAAAGTCATAGATCACTCTATGAGAGGGAGTTGAATACCAGAATATTAAGTCAGCTGGTGTGTGAGAAAGTTATCCTTTTTGCCCTGATCACCCCCAAATGTTTAGACTGATATTGGTAGTTACTGACTCTGACTGTGCCCTGGGCACTGCTAACCAGTTCCAGGACCAGTGCTTTGTTTAAAATGGGATATGCAAATTAGGCATAATTATATTTGGCTCTGACAACCTAGTATATGGTAGGGCATGTAGGCATAGTGATCCCAGTATACAGAGTGCACCCATAGGTGCACTGTTGTGGTGTCCAGTGTAATTTTAAAGTTAGCCCCATATTCTACTTTGGAATTAAAAGTACTTCCAAAGTCCTAAACTACCTTATTTTTACATATGTCACCCCTAATGTCTGCCCTAAGTGCTCCCATGGTTGGGTGCAGAGTAAATATAAGCAGGGACTTCATAACAGATTTGTGTTTTCCCCATTGTAGTGAATGAGCCCCATAGGCTAACATTGGAGACTTTATTTTAAAATAAAGAAGTCTTATTTTCAATAGAGATGAGCTAAATGTAGCATGTTTGGTGCCAAATTAAAACTTAAAATATATCCAACAACTTGCCAATGTTGAATTTAATATATCTAGCACAGGGAAAGAGTTTTAGAACTCTTTCTAAAAGTTACCAAATTCAGCCCTGTAATTCCCTTTCCTGATTGGTAAACCTCTGGCAGCCTGAGCCAGGCTACCGTAATGAGGTGTGAAGTGGCCTGGGCTGACACAAAGGAAGCATCTTGGGTGTGGAGAACTGCTACAGATGGCAGAGCAGAATGGGGGAAAAGTAGCCAAACTGGTCTTCAAAGGAGGGAAAGCCACTTAGGACAGAAACTGGACATCCCCATTTCCTTGCTCCCAGACACCGAGGATCCCCACTGGACAGATTAAGAGAGGTGCTGGAGGAGGTTTGGTAGGGGAATTTGATCACATCAGTGGGTGGGCTCATCCAGATGTAACCTTCGAGGACAGATTTCCTCCATGATGGATTTGTGGCTGAGTTGTTTAACAATTCAGTTCCCTGCTGGAAGAAGATATTGGAAGAAGAAGGACCGCCCTGCTGGACCCCTGACCTGCACTCACAAGGACTGCACCAGCTGCACACTTTGGGCTTCAACAAGAAAAGGACTTTGCCTGGCTTCTGACTTGCTTCTGCAGCTCCAGGAGCGGACTCCCTGTAAGCTTCCAGTACAAAGGAGTTGACCAGAGTCTTCTGCATCAAGTCCTGCAAGAATAGCCCAGCTGACCAGTGCCCAGTGGCCATTTGAGATTTATGACCAGGAGCAACTCACAGCTTCTGGAAACTTGGAGAAAGTTTGTGGATACTTTGAGGACCCAAAAAGTACTTCTAGAAGAAGATCCAGAAGTTTGGAGATGTTTGGCACAACTTTGGATAAAAGCTTCATAAGGTGACCGAACCGTTGATGGGAGTCAAGTCGGCGACGTCAAACCACCACCCGGCCTGAATTTCAGGTTCATACTGCTGAAGCTCAATAGCTTTTGCCTATCAATGAAAAACGTCCAGGAGTTGCCGGGGACCCCGCATTGAAGCAAGCAGTCATCAGCGCATCACAGCCTGGCATAAAGAGGAGCCTCACCAGACGACGTGAGAAAAAGCACTGAAAAAGTGACTAAGGCCCATATTTATACTTTTTTAGCGCCGCATTTGCGTACTTTTTTGACGCAAAAATTGCGCAAACTTGCAAATTACAATTGTATTTTGTACGTTTGCGTCACTAAAGCGGCGCAAATGCGGCGCTAAAAAAAGTATAAATATGGGCCTAAGTCCAAAGGTAACATTTTGACTAAGGCCTTTTGCTCAGTGTAGCTGAGCAGGCCTCCATTGTGGTTGGCCTCAAACTTGGACTTTGCCCCGGTTGACTGCAACTAGATATCCCCAGTTGGTGCTTTTTTTTTTAAGGCTAGAAAGCATTTTTTACATTTGTATCCATACAAATTCAAATCTACAATTACCTACATTGGATTCTTGTCATTTTGGTGTCATTTTAAAAATAAAAATATTTTCATTGTTATAAATTGGTGTTGGATTTTTATTGTGTGTTGTGCATTACTTATTCACTGTTTTGTTGATATTAAGGGCCAGATGTAGGTAGCCGTTTGCATGGTGCAAACTGCGAAAATCGCAGTTTGCGCCATGCAAACAGCCTAATGTGATGCTCATTCACAAATTGCGAGTCAGTACCGACTCGCAATTTGTGAATGCGACTCGCAAATAGGAAGGGGTGTTCCCTTCCTATTTGCGACTTGCATCGCAATTCAGAATTGCTTTGTGACCGCGAATGCGGTCGCAAAGCAACTCGCAGTTACCACCAGTGTCACACTGGTGGTACCTCATTCGCAAAAGGGAAGGGGTCCCCATGGGACCCCTTCCCCTTTGTGAATGTGGGCATAATGGTTTTTTCAGAGCAGGCAGTGGTCCAATGAAACGAAACCATTTTTTTCATTTTGCAACTCGTTTTCCTTTTTAAAAAAAACTGCTTTATTGAAAAAGCAGTTACAGACATGGAGGTCTGCTGACTTCAGCAGGCCACCATCCCTGTGAGTGCAGGGACTCGCTATGGGGTCGCAAAATGCGACTCACCTCATTAATATTAATTAATGAGGTGGGTCTTTGCGACCCCAAATGTGACGGATTTACCACCAGCCGTATTACGAGTTCCATAGGATATAATGGACTCGTAATACGGCTGGTGGTATATCCGTCACTTTACCGTCACTTTTGGGACGGATTACCACTTCCTCCAAAGTTAGAATAACCCCCACAGGCCCTTATTACAACCCTGGCGGACTGTGTTAAAGCGGCGGTAAGACCGCCAACAGGCCGGCGGCAAAAAATTTGCAATTACGACCGTGGCGGAAACCGCCAACAAAGACAGCCACTTTAACACTCCGACCGCCACAAACAGCGCGGCGTTACAAACAAACAAACAGCGCGGCGTTCACCGCCAACAGACAGGCAGAAGACAATGTACCACCCACACTATTATGATAGGCCAATCCGCCACCTTTTCCAGTGCGGATTCACCGCAGATAAAAACACGGCAGAAACAGGAATTTCCAAGGGAAAATGCTCACCTCTACACACTCCACAAGGAACGAGGACACCATGGACCCGGAACTCCAAATCCTACCTGCGATAGTCTTCCTGCTCCTGTACCAGGAGCACGAACGCCGGCGGCGAAGACCACGGTGAGTACTGCACCTACGACACAGGAGAGGGGGAGGCAAAATACAGGGACACACACACGCAACACCCCCACCCCCACCCTCACCCACTACAACACACACACTAATACATATCTATACATTATAGTTACACCCCTCAAACCCCCCGGAAGAATGCAAAGACCAAAGGAAATGATTGTAACCATTGTAATCTATTAAAATACAGTACTATAAAATATATATACATAAACAAATATATACACCAATAATACAAGTCCAGGTATTGCACCATTTATAGTCCGTGGACCACTGGCCCCAAAATGCATGGGCGAGGCCCACACTCGATACCAGATCAAAACAGAGAGAACACTGCAGGGGCATCAGATAGAAATACAACAGGCACCTCAGGGGGAAGGGAAGGGGGGGCACCTCAGCCGGATGAGTGCACGACGCCAGATCCACGAGGGGGCTCAATGCCCACTGTTCAATCCTGGGGAGTGCAAAGCCACAGTCTCTCAAGTTTCTCCAGTGGGTGGTTTGCACACTGTTCAATCCTGGGGAGTGCAAAGCCACAGTCTCTCAAGTCTCTACAGTGGGTGGGTTGCCCACTGTTCAATCCTGGGGAGTGCAAAGCCACGGTCTCTCAAGTCTCTCCAGTGGGTGGTTTGCCCACTGTTCAATCCTGGGGAGTGCAAAGCCACGGTCTCTCAAGTCTTGCCCACTGTTCAATCCTGGGGAGTGCAAAGCCACAGTCTCTCAAGTCTCTCCAGTGGGTGGTTTGCTCACTGTTCAATCCTGGGGAGTGCAAAGCCACAGTCCCTCAAGTCTCTACAGTGGGTGGTTTGCCCACTGCATTATCCTGGGGAGTGCAAAGCCACAGTCTCTCAAGTTGATAACAGTCTCCACTGGTTCTGGAGGGGGACTGGTGCCCAGAGTGCATCACTCACCCCGTGACGGTCCCAGTTGCGTTAGTGCCCCTGCCGCTCATGGGCTAGCGTGCTTGATTTGGCGGTGCCTGTTCAGCGGTGCTTGAGTTGGCGGTGCCCTGTTCAGCGGTGCTTACCCTGTTCAGCGTTGCTTGATTTGGCGGTGCCCTGTTCAGCGGTGCTTGATTTGGCGGTGCCCTGTTCAGCGGTGCTTGAGTTGCCGGTGCCCTGTTCAACGGTGCTTGCCCTGTTCAGCGGTGCTTGATTGGGCGGTGCCCTGTTCAGCGGTGCTTGATTTGGCGGTGCCCTGTTCAGCGGTGCTTGAGTTGCCGGTGCCCTGTTCAGCGGTGCTTGCCCTGTTCAGCGGTGCTTGATTTGGCGGTGCCCTGTTCAGCGCTGCTTGATTTGGCGGTGCCCTGCTCAGCGGTGCTTGAGTTGGCGGTGCCCTGTTCAGCGGTGCTTGATTTGGCGGTGCCCTGTTCAGCGGTGCTTGATTTGGCGGTGTCCTGTTCAACGGTGCTTGAGTTGGCGGTGCCCTGTTCAGCGGTGCTTGCCCTGTTCAGTGGTGCTTGATTTGGCGGTGCCCTGTTCAGCGGTGCTCGAGTTGGCGGTGCCCTGTTCAGCGGTGCTTGTGCTGGCGGTCCTTCATTGCCCAGCGGGGCTTGTGCTGGCGGTCCTTCATGGCCCAGCGGGGCTTGTGCTGGCGGTCCTTCATGGCCCAGCGGGGCTTGTGCTGGCGTGCCCTGTTCAGCCGTGCTTGTGCTGGCGGTCCTTCATGGCCCAGCGGGGCTTGTGCTGGCGGTTCTTCATGGCCCAGCGGGGCTTGTGCTGGCGGTGCCCTGTTCAGCGGTGCTTGTGCTGGCGGTCCTTCATGGCCCAGCGGGGCTTGTGCTGGCGGTCCTTCATGGCCAAGCGGGGCTTGTGCTGGCGGTCCTTCATGCCCCAGCGGGGCTTGTGCTGGCGGTCCTTCATGGCCCAGCTGGGCTGGGGCTTGCGGGGCCCTCCTGGGCAGCTGGGCCGGGGCTGGCGGTGGCCTCCTGGGCAGCTGGGATGGGGCTGGCGGTGGCCTCCTGGGCAGATGGGATGGGGCTGGTGGGGCCCTCCTGGGCAGCTGGGCTGGGGCTGGCGAGGCCCTCCTGGGCAGCTGGGCTGGGTCTGGCGGTGGCCTCCTGCGCAGCTGGGATGGGGCTGGCGGTGGCCTCCTGGGCAGCTGGGATGGGGCTGGTGGGGCCCTCCTGGGCAGCTGGGCTGGGGCTGGCGGTGGCCTCCTGGGCAGCTGGGATGGGGCTGGCGGTGGCCTCCTGGGCAGCTGGGAGTGGCCTCCTGGGCAGCTGGGATGGGGCTGGTGGTGGCCTCCTGAGCAGCTGGGATGGGGCTGGCGGGGCCCTCCTGGGCAGCTGGGCTGGGGCTGGCGGTGGCCTCCTGGGCAGCGGGGATGATGGCGGTCTTCTCCGCCGTGCTGCTCTTCCCAGACTTGCCGGGTTTCTTGTGGCCCTTCCCCACCTTGGGAGGTGTCACAGCTGAGTCCACACTCCCACCGGGACCCCTGGGAGCGGCTTTGGTGGCTGGAGTCTTCCCCCTCTCCCACCGGGCACTGGCCAACTTCTGATGCTTCACAGGTGGGGGACTGTCTGTGCTGTGGCTCCGTGCCACACTGGCTGCCCTGGTAGTCGGTGCACTCCAGATTCCGGTGACTACAGGCACCACTGGTCCCGGAGATGTTGTGGCTGAGGTGCTAGTTGGGGACCTATGAGATGGACGGGGTGGGGGAAGTGTGGGAAAAAGGTCAAGGCTGGACAGGAAAAGTTTTTGGGACACACTGGGACGGGTAGCTGGAGAGGGTTTGGGAGTGGAGGAAGAGGTGGTGGTAGTAGGAGGTGTACGTTTGGTGACTTTGGGTGCAGGTGCATGCGCTGGAGGCTGTCGTGAGGTGGATGGCTGTTGGGTGGGTGTGTGCCTGCGTTTGTGTATCTTGGGAGGGTGTATCACAGACACACTGGGAGAGGACACAGGGGACGTGTGAATGGTAGTGGGGTGGTGACTGCACGTGAGCGGGGTTTGCTGGTGGGTGTGCTGGTGAGAGACGTAGTGGCTGTAGAGGTAGTGCATGCAGGTGTGTGTGTAGACGAGACTGGGAGGGAGGAGGGAGATCACGAGGAGGGGGACACAGTGGAGGCAGTGGATGTTGGTGTGTCTGCGTGTGTTTGTTGCTTGCGTGAGTGCCTGTGGGATGTGTGGTGCTTACGTTTGCCTGAGCTTCCCATGTGTGGTGAGGTGTGGGCAGGCTGGTCTGATGGTGTGCTTGGGATAGGCAAAGGTACAGGGGATTGGGTCTGGGTGGAGGAAGTTGGAGGGGGGAGGCTAGACACAGGGACAATGGCTGCCATCAGTGCTGAGGCCAGAGTTTGAAAGGCTCAGTGAAGGGCCACCTGACCAGAATGAATGCCCTCCAGGAGTGCATTAGTTTGTTGCAACTGCCTTTCTACACCCTGGATGGCATTCAAAATGGTAGACTGCCCAACAGTGAGTGACCTGAGGAGGTCAATGGCCTCCTCACTGAGGGCAGCAGGGGTGACTGGGGCAGGGCCCGAGGTGCCTGGGGCGAAGGTGATGCCCACCCTCCTGGGGGAGCGGGCACGGGGCAAAGGCTGAAGGGCTGCTGGGAGGGCGGTGCTGGTAGGGGGGGTGGCGGCTGTACCTGTAGATGCGGGGGGCACAGATGTTGCCGCCACCATAAAGGGAGCTCCCATCAGAGGACGAGTCCGTGTCGCTGGTGTCAGCTCCTGTCCCCGCCGTGGAGCTCCCCTCGCCCTTCGTCCCACTGGTGAATTCAGAGTCCGTAGTGTGGCCCTCCATGGCCATGAGGGATGCAGCCCCCTCGTGCTCCGTGCCACTGCTCCTCCGCCTGATGATGCTAATGGACACAAGAACAGGGAAACCACAAAAAGGTGGGGGGGGGAACAGAATAAAGACATGTTGAGTGCATGGATTACCGCTACCGTTGGCGGACAAGACAGACACAGAAGCCCCCTGAACTACGCCGCGCTCTTGGGCTCTACAGTGCAATTCCTGGGAAATGGCCTACAAGGCTATGGACGACATCTGCACACATAGATGACACAGGGGCATGAATAGCTGTACTTGGTACTCTACAGAGGTGGGGTGGGGGGCCACAGGGCCATACCTTACGGAGGGGCCTAGCCTACGGAACTCGCCCTGGCCTAGGGAAACCCACAGCTCTCCTCCCCCACCCAGACAACTCCACTGCGCGCAAAGTCAGCTGAATGAGATTGTACTCACCCCCTTGTGTCTGCTGTGATGCCCTCAAGCGCCCATCCAACTCCGGGTAGGCCACCGCCAGGATCCTGAACATCAGGGGGGTCATGGTTCAACGGGCACCCCTCCCACGTTGGGAGGCCATCCCCAGCTGAGCCTCCGCCGTCTTCTTGCTCCAGCAGCGCATGTTCTCCCATCTTTTCCGGCAGTGGGTGATCCGTCTATGGTAGACCCCCAGGGTCCGGACGTCCTTGGCGATGGCACGCCAAATATCTTTCTTCTGGTGGGCGCTGACCTACACGAAATGTACAGGGGAAGAAGAGAAGTCTTTACCAACTGCACCGTCAAAGTGAGTGGCCCCCATCCCTACCCTTGCCATGTGGCACATGCACCCACCGTCTTTCATGCACGCAGAACTCTGCCCCCTTCCTTCTTACATCCAGCCCTCTCCACACAGGCATAGCCCATACAACATGCTCCCTGTGTACTTACCTGTTTGTCTGGAGGACCGTAGAGTAGCGTGTACTTGGGGAGGACCCCATCAACGAGCTTCTCCAACTCCTCCGATGTGAAGGCAGGGGCCCTTTCCCCAGACGCACGAGCCATTATCTCTTCCAGACTGAGGTCACAGCAGCACTTGCAGTGTGGGTCCTCTCCTGTCGAAGATCAGGTATCGAGTGATTCAACAGATAGAAAATGGCGGTCACGTCCGCGGCGTTCACCTCCGCGGCAGGGCGTACCATCACCGCCGGCGTACATCGTCATTGGCTCTTGGGACCCATAGGGTCCAATGTTAACCAATGCAGCATTGCGCTGCGGTCTCCGACTGCCTACCGCGACGGTGTACAATGCCAGCGCAGTTACCTCACATCCCATTGTACCACTTTAGAGGTCAGGCAGCCGCCATTTCAGGGGCCCACATGGCCTAATTTCCAACTGCTTCACACATACCTAGGCCTAGTCTCAACACACATACAGGCCACCTTTTGTGTATGATTGGTGTTCTGTGTAAACGTGGGTATGTATCTCTGAGTTGTTTGACTCTGTGCTCGCTGTTGTCCTTCATAGGCACCGTCCGCTGGGACATGTGAGGAGATGGCGGCATCCTCCCGTGTACCGACCGCTGGTGGACCTGTCGACAATGGAGGAAAGTCATTTGATAATCACCTACAGGTTTGACCGTGCCACAATCCAGGAACTGTGTACCCAGTTGGAGCCAGACCTGATGTCAGCAATCCGCCATCCCACAGGAATCCCCCCTCAAGTGCAGGTGCTATCAGTGCTCCATTTCCTTGCAAGTGGGTCTTTTCAAACAACTGTGGCCATGGCATCAGCGATGTCCCAGCCTATGTTTTCCAACGTATTGTCCAGAGTGTTGTCTGCCCTGCTGAAACACATGCGGAGCTACATTGTTTTCCCTCAGGTGGAGGATTTGCCGACAGTGAAAGGTGACTTCTATGCCCTTGGACATATCCCAGCATCATAGGTGCCATTGATGGGACACATGTGGCTTTGGTCCCCCCCCACAGGAGTGCACAGGTGTACAGAAACCGGAAGAGTTATCATTCGATGAATGTACAGATGGTATGTTTGGCAGACCAGTACATCTCCCATGTGAATGCCATGTTCCCTGGCTCAGTGCATGACGCCTACATCCTGCGGAATAGCAGCATCCCTTATGTGATGGGTCAACTCCAGAGGCACCGTGTGTGGCTATTAGGTGAGCCCCTGGAAGCAAGACAGTGGGAATGGTTGTCTGGGGTTATCCCTACAGGTTAGTGTGTGTCTAACAGTTGTCCCTCGCCATTTGCAGGTGACTCTGGGTACCCCAACCTGTCATGGCTACTGACCCCAGTGAGGAATCCCGGGACCAGGGCAGAGGAACGCTACAATGAGGCCCATGGGCGAACTAAGAGGGTGATCGAGCGGACCTTCAGCCTCCTGAAGGCCAGGTTCAAGTGCCTCCACATGACAGGTGGATCCCTATTCTACTCACCAAAGAAGGTGTGCCAGATCATCGTGGCCTGCTGTATGCTTCACAACTTGGCTTTGCGACGACAGGTGCCTTTTCTGCAGGAGGATGGTCCAGATGGCGGTGTTGGGGCAGCTGTGGAGCCTGTGAACAGTGATGAGGATGAAGCAGAGGAAGAAGAAGACATGCAGAACAGGGACTCAGTGATCCAGCAGTATTTCCAGTGAAACACAGGTGAGAATACATTCCTGCCTACTACATGTACTTTTACACTACTACCTCTCTACTGTCTGTCGTTTTCACCCAGTGTATGGTCACTGAGTTGTCACTTTCCCTTACGGTTTCACAGATGTGGGTCCCAACGTGTGTCATCTGCTTAGATTCCTCATGGACTAGAGATGTGTGACATACCTATGTCCTCATGGACATAGGTATGTTGACATTACTATTTCAAAAACATTTTGTCACTGTAATTGCAAATACACTATTTTGAAATCACAGACAGACTCCAGATCATTTTGTGCTTTAGGTGTGTTTATTTAAATGCAAAATATTGGAGGGGGAAGTTAAATGGTGAGGGGTGATGGCGGAGGAGTGTCCATGGCAGAGTCCAGTCTATTAGTCTCACAGGTGCATTGCCCATATGGGCATAGGAAGTGGAGCTGGGGCAGTTTAATTATGGACAGGGTGACAAAGTGGGACAGTGGGATGACAATCAGGGTGGTCTCATTTCTTGGCGGGGGTCTTGGCATCGTGCTCTGTCTTGTTCCTGGATCTCAGGGACCATTTGCGGGGTGGTTCTCCGTCTGCAGGGGGTGGGGTGCTGGTGTGGTGGTCCTGTGGCGGGGCGTCCTGTCCACTAGCGCCGGCAGAGGTGGTGGGCAGTTCATCGTCCATGCTAGTGTCAGGGGCCCCTTGGAGTGCCACAGTGTCCCTCCTGGTGTTAAGTAGTTCCTTCAGCACCCCTATGATGGTGCCCAGCGTGGAGCTGATGGTTCTGAGTTCTTCCCTGAAGCCCATATACTGTTCCTCCTGCATGTGCTGGGTCTCCTGAAACTTGGCCAGTACCGTTGCCATCGTCTCCTGGGAGTGGTGGTATGCTCCCATGATGGAGGAGAGGGTCTCGTGGAGAGTGGGTTCCCTTGGCCTGTCCGCCCCTGTCGCACAGCAGCCCTCCCTGTTCCCCTGTGTTCTTGGGCCTCCGTCCCCTGGACCGTGTGCCCACTGCCACTGCCCCTAGGTCCCTGTTGTTGTTGGGGTGGTGGGTTATCTTGGGTTCCCTGTAGTGGTGGACACACAGCTGATTGACGTGTCCTGGGGACGGAGGTATGGGCCAGCTGGGTGGGTGCTGTGCTGGTGTTTCCAGAGGGGGGAAGGTCTGTGACTGGGTGAGGGGAACCTACTGTCCCGAGGTCCCCGATGGGCCGGGCTGGTCATCTAGATCCAGTTGGACAGAGGTGCTGTCATCACTGTGGGCCTCTTCTGTGGGTGGAGTGGACGTCTGGACCCTCCTGTCTGGTGACGTTGGGTAGGGGTCCTGCAGGGGTGTAAAGGCATGATTACTGCATCTGTGTGTGTCATGGTGTGCAATGGGTGGGTGACCGTGTACCCCAGTGCTGGCATTCCTGTGTGGGAGCTTGTGTGATGATGGTTTAGGGGGGTGTATGGGTATGTGCAGTGGGCATGCTGTAGTGATGGGTGTCAATGCTTTGTTGTTGCTTGCAGGGCTTGGTGTTGGGATGTGTGGTTTGTGATATTGGTACATTTGTGAGGAGTTGGAGTGATAGGGGTGAGGGCGAGGGTGGGGGTATGTGATAGCATGCAGGTAGGGTGGGGGATTTAATAGTTAAGATTTGACTTACCAGAGTCCATTCCTCCACCAACTCCTGCGAGGCCCTCAGGATGCAGAATCGCCAAGACCTGCTCCTCCCATGTTGTTAGTTGTGGGTGAGGAGGTGGGGGTCCGCCGCCTGTCCGCTGAACCGCAAGGTGGTGTCTTGAGACCACGGAACGCACCTTCCCCCGTAGGTCGTTCCACCTTTTCCTGATGTCCTCCCGATTTCTTGGGTGTTGTCCCACTGCGTTGTTCCTGTCCACTAGTCTTCGCCATAGCTCCATCTTCCTTGCAATTGAGGTGTGCTGCACCTGTGATCCAAATAGCTGTGGCTCTACCCGGACGATTTCCTCCACCATGACCCCAAGCTCCTCCTCCGAGAACCTGGGCTGTCTTTGCCGTGTCATGGGGTGGTGTAGGTCATGTGTGGGGTGGTGTGTGTGGTGATAAGTGTGGTGATATGTAGTGCTGTGTTGTGTGAGGTGCGTGGAAGTTGTGTGGGTGACGGTGTTATGTGCCTGTGGATGCTGTTGTACTTGCTGGTGGTGTCTCTCTCTGTGCTTCGTTCTCAATTTTTGGTAGTAGGGGTTTGTGGGTGATGTGGGTGTATGTTTTATATTGTATTTGGTGTGTGGGAGTGGTGTGTGTATGTGTATCAGGTGTGTGTATTTTGAATTGTCCAATGTGGCTGTGTTTTGTAAGAGTGTGTGTATTTTGAGCACGGCGGTGTGTACCGCCAATGGAATACCGCGGTTGAAAGACCGCTGCGTGGATTTGTGTGTCGTGATAGTGTGGGCGTATTTCTGTTGGCGTGACGGTGGAGGTTTTGTTTTCGCCAGTTTATCACTGACCTTTGGTGTGGTGGACTTGTGTGGGTGTCTGAATTTTGGCGTGTTCCGAGATGTGGGTCATAATAGCTGTGGCAGAATTCCGCAGCCGCGACGGTGTGTTGGCGGTCTTCTGCACGGCGGTAAGCGGCTTTTACCGCCAATGTTGTAATGACCTCCATAGATTTTAAGCTGGGCCTTTTTACTTTCATATGTCATGGATAGCACAGAGTCTTTTGTTTATGTTTGTGAGGGGAGGAAGACTGTTTCTATTTCTACCTTAAAAAACACAATTGCAAAGAATTCTGTTCCAATAAAGACCACTTTCTGATTGAAACATGTTACAGTTGTTTGCTGCTTTTTTGTTGCCAAAAACGTGGATTAATGGAAAAAAAAATCCAGAACATTTAACACAGCCTCTTAAGTGCAGGTGCAAGCTAGGTAATTGAAAGAAATTGAGTTATTGGTTGACTGGGGTATTAGTCCTGGTCAAGCAGCAACCACAATCCTTTTAGGGTGGGGCACAAGCGGATCCTAAAATAACCTATGCTCAACCCCTTGGGAGCTTGGGATAGAATAGTCTTTACTTTGAGACAATCTGTAAAGTATTTGTGCAACACTTTAACAGAAATGAAGTAAAAAACACCACCCTAAAAGGACCCCACACCAGATTAAAAGAATAGAGTCATTTTTTATTAAATATAAGAAGACCAAAATGACAAATATCGAATCAGTAGAACCGGAGATATGCAATTTGAGATATGTCAGTGAAAATAGTGCCAAAAAGTACAAAGTGGCAACTGTGGAAATCTGGTTGCACCAGACCGGGACAAAGTCACAAGTTCAGATTGACTGCAGTGCAGCACGGACTGACTACAGGGACCTAGTTAGGCCCGCTGAACAAAGTATCTAGGTCCTGATTGTAGAGCATTGTGAGGTTTGTCTCAAGGGATTCGTTGTCAGCCGTGGCATGTGTCAATTCCAAAGTTCTTTGGAGCTGTGATACAAGGTTCTGCATTTTCGTCAAGGATCCCATTGACAAGGGCTTGCAATGCAAAGTCTGGCTTCAAAGATGCATCAGTTCTGAGACTGCAATGCGAGAACCTGTGGCGTCATCAAGGCTGTCATTGATGAGAGATGCATGAGCCTGTGTCAGAAAAACTTCACACAGGTGGCGGTTCTGATGCAACATCGATGTGGAGTCCTTTGCGTTGGGAGAATCCTCGAGGCTCCCTGAGTTCTAGTCAGGAGGCCAGCCAACTAGCCCTTGGAGTTACCCTGAGGGTCCTCGGTTGAATAGATGCAAGTCTAGTGCAGCACTTCTACTTACCCCACATATTACAGCAGTCATGACATATATTGATAAACATTTGTGGTAAAAGTATTGATGAGAAAACTGTGAATGGTGGGGACGCAAGTTATAGTTACCTAAGGGCATGCGTTAAAGTTACCTGACATAACTCTATAACTGCTGAATTTCTATAGATTTGTGTGTGCAAACTGTGAGCCTAACTATATTGTCCCTATAACCATTTTTTGTGAATTTGTAAGATTTCTCAAATTTTGTAACATTCCTGGAACCTTTAATTGTTTCAGTTAATTTCCTAGGTTTTTTAACACAGTTGTGGATTGACCAGGGGGCCTGATCTGTGGCTAGGCCCTTTGGCCAACCTCCGCATGCAGCCAAACACCCACAGTGCAAGCCGTTCAGCAGTGCACAAATGGAGGTCATCTGCAGGACCCGGCCTGCAGCCCACCCCCCTGCATGCAGCCAACCCCACACCACAGACGTCGTTCGGCCTTGGTGAAGAAGGGATGGCTGCAGGACCTGGCCTCATGCAGCCGATCCCGTGCCTCTCATGCTCTTTGGCCATGTCAAGCAGGGGTTGGCCGAAGGGCATGACTGATGGTGAGGCCCTGCAGCCAACCCCCCCACCATGCAGCAAACCCCATGTAAATAGGGAGTGGGGCATGCAGCTCCCTTCTCCTGGCTGATTTCTAAGGTTTGCATTTCTAAGATATTTTAAATGTAATCTCCTAACTATAGGGTCTCAGGAACTGGTTCAGTGATATATATATATCCCAGAAAGAAGTGACTCAAACAGATGATCTCACCAAAGAACAAAAATATATTTCCACTACAATGTTTCAGCTTCCGCCTTCGTCAGGTAGTACAAGACGGTTTGCTCAGTAGCTGCACACCTGACACTGCTGGATTTTCAAAAAGCATCATGAGTGAAGATTCCAATCGGAATGTGGAATCAATGCAGTCCTGAGAACTCTCCAGAAATGCAGAAATCAAGTGGTATTGTCAGTGATGTTCAGTCCATCTTGATGCAGTGATTCGGCTTGACTTGATCCCCCAACGCTTAGTGTGAAGGTCTGAGCTATGGGTTTTCTATTTTTTTAAATATTTCTTTTCAGCCCTTTATGCACGATCTGGGACCATGAGGGAGCCATCAAGGGCTCCCCCATGGTCCATCATTATTTATTTATTTATTTATTTATGTATTTATTTATTTTTTATATATATTTTACAAAAATGACATTACTGGCTATCTGGCACCACAAGGGAAACCTTAAGCCTTCCCTCATGGTGCCATTGCTTCAGGAAGCACAGACCTGCTTTAAAAGCAGCTCTGTGGCTACAGACGACAGAGATGAAAAGTCTGTTTTTTGACAGCAGGGCCTGCTTTATATTGAAATGAACATGTCCCTGTAACTTTTCGTCTTTTGGGTGAATTTCTCTGTTTTTTTTATTCTATTTCATAAATATAACACCCCTGTAAGCTTTGTTTTTTTAGTTCGTTTCTATGTTTTCCTTAACCGAAAGTAATTTTCATTACTATACATTGATCCAAACATCACCATGCACAGCATTTGGCCAGGCACTGCAATCAACCAGCTATAACTACTCAACCTCACAAGCAACAGGCATTGGCTGCAGGGCCTGGCCACAACCCACTATATCCACCAGAGCTGACACTGCGTATGGCCTTTGTGCTTTCCAGAAATGGAGCTTCAACTGGGGCACCTGCTACGTTTATATATAGTTATAAGTACTTCCAGTTGATGTTTCATTTCTGTGAAAAGAGCATGTAAGTCTGCTTAAACCTTTTTTTTGGGGGTGGTTGCATGGCCCCCATCCCCTGGCTGATGTCAATCTTGGGACCCCATCCCCCAGGGTCCGGCATCACCATCTACTTTTTGTGACACCGTGCACTACTGTGGTGTCTCTTGATCGGACCGCGGTCGGGCAGGCAGTCCGAGTTTTGAGACGCCGGCACAGCCGCAGCCCATTTTTTTGTCTGCATGTTTCAATGGTGCGGCCCAAGAGGCACCTTTTGTGCTCTAGGTCGCGCCGCAGCCCCTGCCAGCCTTCTAGGTGTTTTCCTTTTCTTTCCTCCTTTTCTTCTTCTTTTTCATCCATCTTTGTTTCTTCTTTTTTCTTGGTGTCCATGTTGTCTTCCTCCTTGGTGTTCTTCTTCCCAGCATGCCTTTTTCCTTTTCCTTTCGAACGTGGTCTTTTTTCCTATTCTTTTCTATATGGTCTTTCCCAATCCAAGATGGTGTTGCACTTTCTTCCTGTTGTGTCACTTCCTGTTTTCTGGTACATAAGCACTTCAGTTCTTTTCTTCCTTGTGTTGCAAACACTTCCGCTTTGGTGGTGATCCTCGCTCTTGTTTTTCCGTGTTTTCCACATTCCTGTTTTTTTCCTGCAAGATTTATTCTATTTTTCCTTTTTTCATTGTTTCTTTTTTCCTCTTTTTCAGGAGGTTCTGTGATAAAGTTTTTCCCCCAAATTTTGGGGCTTTTCCTCTGGGACTCCTTCTGGAGGGTACGGTCTGCCTTGGCGTCTTTTCCAGTCAGCAGCTCCGTGGCTAATGGAAAGGGTTGCCCCTATCTTGGCCAGTCCAGATCCAGTAGAAGTCTGGGTGATCCTTCAAGTTCTTCAGCCAATGGTGGTAAGAGACGCGCAGACTGTGACACTTTTTTTTAGGGGGAGGAGCACGCGGCCCCACCTGGGGGCTTAAAAAAATAATCATGTGAGACCGGCTTGTTTTGTTTTTTTTTACTGCAAATTCGCAGTGATGTAGTGAATTTACAGTACAAAATTTTAAAAAACATTTTTTTGCTCTGGCACCAAAGCTAAGGGGTCATGGTGACCCTATTCTGGCTCCTTTTCTTTTTTTTTTTGCACTGTTTTTCTTGCACTTGGCTGCAGCCCAAGATGGCTACCAACACTTCCAGATTGTAGTGTTGGCAACCAATCAGAGCTGTTCCCTGCACAAGTGTGGCATTTTTTGCAGAGTTTGTGACCTCAGATATACAAATTTACTTTCCCTTAAATATCTCAAAAACTACTAAAAAGATTTACACAAACCAGCCAAAAGCACAATCTGTGACCCGAAAGCTGGCTTTCTGCCAAATTTAGTGTAATTCCGTCCAGTGGTTCGGGCTGTAGTTGTGTTCAAAACTCCTATGGGAATTAACAAGGGGAAACACATTTTTGAACCCCCTTTTTCTCAGGACCTACTTGACGTATCACCCCAGGACTTTCTGTGTGCAACAAGAATCACCGGGGCTCTTTTTTTGGAAAATTTATTGAAGATTCATCAAACGGTGTCAAAGAGATAGGCAAGTTAAAAAACACTTTTTCTATGGAAACATGGTCCTAACTATATTTACCTACTGGCGGTATATATATATATATATATATATATATATATATATATATATATAAATAAATTACTTTTTTCCCTCTATGAGTTACGGCCTGATTTAGGTCTTGGCAGAGGGAAATACTCCGACACAAACATGACAGATATCCTGTCCACCGTATTACGATTCCATTATCTCCTTTGGGGATCATAATACGGTGGACGGGATATCCATCATGTTTGTGATGGCGTATTCCCTCCATCAAGACCTAATTCAGGCCCTTAGTATACATCATGGATTTGGGTAGCCTGTTACCGTATCTTGCTCCTCTTCTACCAACTCCTCATAAATGATGCACAGTCTAAAGTGCTGTTGCAAAAAAGTGCTTTATTCCAACATTTCAACCTTGCAAAGCTGCAGATATGACACATGTGAGCTCCCAAACAACATTGCTCATATGTTGAAGATATGTAGATATGGGGATAATAATAGCAATTCTGTACTTACCCATATATATTTAACTCAGTGATATTCTCATTAGTAATGTAGACATTCTTGTAACATGGTCTTTGTGTAGGGCATATTCTGACATATGAGGAGGTGAAGCCTGCTGTTGGTAGTGAGCTGAGGCCCTTGGAATCCTATTAGCTCCTCAAAAGAACTTCTTGGCGTGTCAAACGCTGCACCTTTCCGCTGTGATAGACAGTCTTCATCACTCCAGAGAGGTGCACTCGCCCAGATGCATATAGAATACATACCTGCAGAGAGTAAATTAGATCACAAGCACAACAGACCATTATTTATATTTAATTATATTTTCGTGTAAGATTACTTCTTTTGACACCCTTAGTTTGGCAGAAGAGCGTTTCGTGTCAAAGAACTTGGTGCACAATGATTAAAATGCATGCATTAATTTCTGACTTGCTTGAGAGGCCAGTACTTAATCGGTCATGTTAGAAAAATAAAACCCTGAATGAATATCTTTGTGCAGCAAGACCAGTAATCCTCCTTAATTTCGCTAATCCAATAAACTTGTGAAAGTTGTAACATCCTGATCCCATAAAGGGAGGAACATTTTCAAAGAGTTACTGATAAACCAAAAACATTAACCTTTTTTACGCAATGATTTTAATTATTTCTGGGAAAAAAAAATCAAGTTATTTAGAGGAATCATTTTTATAATACTTTTATTAACACGTTCAAAAGTATTAAGCAACTGATTTTCCTCCTTGAAATGTGAATTTCAGTGATATCCTTTTTTGGTTTTGCCGACAAATGCACTTTTCATAATATGTATGCCTTTGAAGTTGGATCATCTTGAAGACAGGACAACATTGAGGGTTCGGTTTGTAAAATGCAGTATTTAGTTTTTGTTGGGTGTGATGCGGTACTCAGAAGTCTTATATGTTTCCACCTAGGGCCCCACAGGTGCCCTCCACAATTAGAGTGGAATGTAATATATCCTGAGTACAGAGTCATTATGTACCTACATGTAGAAAACAGGTTATGAAAAGGGTTATACTAGTTTGCCTCTTCCATTTTCTACTAGTAGTGTGTTTTAAGAACATGCTTTATCATATTACAGGCTCAAATGGTTTCTGACTCGGTTTATGATAGGCTATTTGGCACTACCCCATGGTGCTGTCAAATATACATTTTCTGTACCTATAAAGGCATATTTAGTGGTATTATGTTTGCTGTTATGATGTCATTGTACGAAATGGGATAGCAGCTACACTTTGTTGGCACATAACTATCAAACTGATATAATTGACTTTAATCACAAAAGCTGTTTTGGAATATGTATCATATTACTACTGTATGTAATCCAAAAATGATATTCACAAGCTTGTGGCCGGAGGTCCTTGCCACTCCTATCTTTTAGGTATGAAGAGCTCCACCCCGGTAGCAGAAATCTCTGCACATATAGGTATGTGAATTTGTACTAAATGTAGGAGGGACAAGGTAGAGTGGTCACACAATTGGGAATATTAATTTTAAAATAGGTAGGGTATAGGAAAATTAAAGTTGGGGTTTGGGGAGGGATATGCTAATGCAAAGCATATAGTAGAGTAGGACATTTGCTAGTTAAAATTCAGACTTCTATTTGAACTACAGTTTCACTCCTGACAAAACAGGCTTAAATGTTCTCCGTTCAATTTTTGCAGTGACTCAAACGCCACACATGGCCAATTCATAGAATGCCAAGGCACTTGGATTTACTTGGACTGCAAAGTCACCCTGAAAGAGCATATTGCCAAAAACATACTGCCTGGGATCCAGCTATCCAGCTAGAAAATGAAACTGTTTCTAATAGAAAGCAACCTCAGAATTGTGGTGTAAGCCCTCATAGTCTTTCATCTGGATGAAGGTAACTCCCTGATCCGTGACCTCCCAGATTCCACACAAACCACTGTACAAGTTTCTTTTAATACTTGGGGTAGACGACTGCTCACTTTAAACAACAATCACAACCCTTGCCAAGATGAACCTTCAAATTTACATCATCAACCTGAGCTCAACCCCCTGGTAGCTATGGCATGCAACAGACAGGCTCAATTTAGGGCAATATATGAAGTATTCATGCAGTATCAAAGCAGCAATAAAGTCAAAATACAACACAATTAAAATCATAAACTGAATCTGATAAATAGAGGAAATTGTAATCACCAAAAACACACAGAAATGACAAAACCCAATAAGGCGAACTGGGGATATGAATTTTCAAAGTTTTAATTAGCAAAATTGACAAGAAATATAAAATGGCAATGAGAATCAACGGTCACAGAAGACTGGCATCTACACGCAATTTGATGCTGATCGCGAAGGAGAGCGGGTCAGATACACCAACATGTTCATCCTGGTCAAAGATGTAACCTTCTGGCTTTTATCCTTTAAGTCTTAAACAACCACAGGAATACACTTTTAAAGCCCTCAGGACCTCAGGGGAGTTAGAGACTCACAGTGTCCCATGCAAAGTGTAACAGAAGGGCCCAGGCCATGTACAGTTGCTGCTGATTAGATGGGAAGTTGCAGGGAAGCTCTTTTGTAGCTTGTTGTTTCTCTTTATCTTGAATATGAGGTCAGCCTTATGACCCTTGGAGTCCTCTTCATTGTCCTGGGTACAAGACAGAGCAGGTCTAGACTTTCAGGTCTCTTCTCAGGTTGCACACAGCAGATTTAGGGCCAGATGTATCAAAGTAGCAAATTGCGATTTGCAATTTGCGAGTCCGTGCGACTCGCAAATTGCAAGTCGCAATTTGCTATGCAGTACGATGTCTCAGACACCGACTGCGACTCGCAATGGGGTCGCAATGACCCACCTCATCAATATTCATGAGGTGGGTCGCAAATTGCGGCCCCATTGCGAGTATAGGCACTCGCAAACATGGAGGCCTGCTGTAGTCAGCAGACCTCCGTGTTCGTGACTGCTTTAAATAAAGCATTTTTTTTTTTTTTAAGTGTAGCCCGTTTTCCTTAAAGGAAAACGAGCTGCACTTAAAAAAAAAAACGAAACCTTTAGTTTCGGTATTTTTTCAGGGCAGGGAGTGGTCCCTTGGACCACTCCCTGCCCTGAAAAAATATTTTTGGGTCCATTCACAAAGTGGAAGGGGTCCCATGGGGACCCCTTCCAATTTGCGAGTGGGTTACCATCCACTTGAAGTGGATGGTAACTGCGAGTCCATTTGCGACCGCGTACGCGGTCGCAAATGGAATTGCATACCACTGCGAGTCGCAAATAGGAAGGGAACACCCCTTCCTATTTGCGAGTCGGAAATGCACTTTGCGAGTCGGAGCCGACTCACAAAATGCATTTCTGAATAGCAAAGTGGCTTTTGCGCCTCGCAAACTGCGATTTTCGCCGTTTGCGAGGCGCAAACACTTTGCTACATCTGGCCCTTAGTCTTCTGTTATTCCTGACCTACAGGAGTGTTCTGAAGTTGCTGCCTGGAGGTGCCAAATTTATGCTTGGCACAAGCTAATGGGTGGAACTCCTGGGAATGTACTAACCATGGGGTAAAAGGACCAACCCTACCCACTTTGGGCATTTCCAAGATGGTGCAATTCTCAAGCTACTCATAACTTGGGCTCTAAGGACAGGGGTGTGTGTGGGGGGAGTGTACTATTGTGATCCTAGTGCCCTCTCACATCCAGCTCTAAAGTCCAGCTTGAGACAGCCATTGTATCTCCAATAAGCCCAGAGGCAGAAGTCTGATAGAACAAAAGTTTGGGTTTCCAGCAACCAGATAGTGAATCCACAAGAACTGTTTTGGAATTCTGTTTACATCCCCTTCAAGTGAACCCCCAGTGTCATATGTAAAATCCAGGAACAGAAGGCTAGAAGAACAAATGTAGGGTTTTCCAGGTTTAACAAGCTGACTTTGTAGCACCAGTATACTTCTTTTAAGGGTACTAATGCACTTACCAAATATTCATTCAGTCATTCATTTACCAGGTGTTTTTCAGAGCAATTGTTCACTGTTTCAGTGAGAAAAAACACTGTAAAATGGTGGAAAATATTGACAGGAATGCAGTTGGGGGTGGGGGTATTGAACAGAGGGGCAAAAGTGATGGGCATGGTTGTGCTTGTCTGGGGGAGAATTAACTACTCCCCTCAGACTGCTGTGGGTGAGGCTGTGCAATACACAGCCCAAGTTTTAGAAAACTGGGCTGATTGCAGAGGTCCCCTAACATTTTGCCCCCATTGTTAAATTTTTGCTGGAGTTTTCCTGACTCTGATGGTACCCTGAGTGTTGCTAACCAGTCCCAGGGCCTGTGCTCGGTGTAAGAGTAGTATTCAAATTTGGCTAATTATAATTGGTCTTGCCAACCTACCCTTAAGTCCCTTGTCTATGGTAAGGCATGTAGGTTTTGTGACCCCAGCATAGGTAGTGCCCCCATAGGTGCAATGCTCTGGTGTCTAGTGTTATTTTAAAGGCAGGCCCTCAGGTTTGGGTACAGTGTAAGCATAAGCAGGGACCTTATAAAATATGCTTGCTAGGCCCTTGTGAGGAAAAATAGCCAAATTTGTTTTTCCCTCATTGTAGTGAATAGGCGCCGTAGGCTAAAATGGGGATACTTTATTTTAATTAATAAAATCTCCAAAAGAGCTAGGTATGGCAAGTTTGGTCTAAAATGGATTTTTGTAATAAACGCAACAACTTGCCATTGTTGGATTTCATATAACTAGTTCAGGGAAAGAGTTTAAAAACTCTTACTAAAAGTTACCAGTTTCAGCTCTGTAGTGCCCTGTTCTGATTAGCCAACCTTTGGCCACCTGGCCACACTGCCTTGATGGGTTGTGATGTGGCCTGGGCTGAACACAAATGAAGTGCCTGGGGGAGGAGATCCGCCTCATCAGATGGTGAGACAGGATGGGAGGAAAGCAGCCAAACTGGTCTTCAAAGGAGGAAAAGACATTTGGAGCAGCTCAGGGCCTCCCCCATTACCTCCAAACCCAGACAACCAGGTGCCCTCTTGATTAGATTAGGAGAGGGCCAGAGAGTGGTGTGTTAAGGAGTTTTAGGAACACTAGTGGGTGGGCTCAGCCAGACCTAACCTCCAAAATTCAGTTTCTGCTATTTTGGATTTTTAATGAATGTCGCAACCTGGGATTTTCCACACTTCCCAAGAAATGGTCATCCAAGAGGGTAGTGGCCTGCCTGTGATTGGACAGTTGCCCCCCTCCCTGCTTTTCTCCCCAACAGCAAGGATAAATTTGGCAGAGCTGCACCTACACCTCAGATCCCTACAAAGAACAACAACAGAAGAAGAAGGACTGCCCTGCTGGACTCCTGACCTGCACCTGTACACTGCACTCTGAAGGACTACACCATCTGCAGACTTGGGCTTCACCACTAAAAGGACTTTGACTGTTTCAACTGGTTCAAGGAGGGACTCCCTGCTTGTTACCAGTGAAAAATAGCTAACTAGTGTCCCCTGCATCAAAACCTGAAAGAACTGACCAACTGACCAGTGGCTAGTGATCATTTTTGGATTTGAACCAGGTCGATTCTGGGAGTTGGAATCCTACCCCTTGGCGTGAGTTGTGGACTACTAATGGATCTTCTAAGACCTTTTGGAAGAAGATCAAGAAGTTTGGAGAACTTTTGGAAAAAAGCTCCATAAAGGGACTGACCCCCCATGGTGAGCGAAGCCGGCATACCTTAACCGCGACCTGGCCTAACTTGCAGGTTCGTCCCGCTGAAAAGCTCTGGAGCCCCAGACTTCAAGGATTTCACCGGGAGCTCTTGGAAAGGCAATCCAACAACATCAACTCAAAATTAACATGCTGTGGAGGGTTGTCCGATGTCGAGAGTAAAAGCTCCATAAAAGTGTCAAAGTCTGAATGTAAAAAGCTGATCGAGACTTCCCATGCATCATATCCGAGGAGGGCACCAGGGATGTTGGATCCAATTTCAACTTCGCTGAGGTCTTCTGAGACGCGTATCTGAAGAGGGCTCCAGGGAGGTTGAATCGGATTGGTGACTTTGTTCCGCTGAAGAAAATCTTCAAGAAAAAGACTAAGTCCGAAGGTAAACATTTGACTGAGGCCTCCTGCTTGCTGTAGCCGAGCAGGACTCCATCGTGGTGGGCCTCAGTCTAGTGCAACCAGATGACCAGATTGGGGCTTTTAGTATCTATGCTCTAGAAAACATTAATTCTTTAAAAATTCATACCTCTAGTTCCCCTTATCTGATTTGAATTGTTTTTGTGGCATTTTAACCCCTTCGCTGCCAGGCCTTTTCCCCTCCTGTGCCGAGCCTTTTTTTGGCTATTTAGGGCAGTTTGCGCTTAGGCCCTCATAACTTTTGATTCACATAAGCTACCCATGCCAAATTTGCATCCTTTTTTTCCAACATCCTAGGGATTCTAGAGATACCCAGACTTTGTGGGTTCCCTGAAGGAGACCAAGAAATTAGCCAAAATACAGCGAACATTTCATTTTTTTCAAATAAATTGGAAAAAGGGCTGCAGAAGAAGGCTTGGGATTTTTCCCTGAAAATGGCATCAACAAAGGGTTTGCGGTGGTAAAATCACCATCTTCCCAGATTTCAGGAATAGGCAGAGTTGAATTAGAAAACCCAATTTTTCAACACAATTTTGACATTTTACTGGGACATACCCCATTTTTACTATTTTTTTGTGCTTTCAGCTTCCTTCCAGTTAGTGACAGAAATGGGTGAGAAACCAATGCTGGAACCTAGAAAGCTAAACATTTATGTAAAGTACACAAAAGTCTGAATTCAGCAAGGGGTCATTTGTGTAGATCCTACAAGTGTTTCCTACAGAAAATAACAGCTGAAATAAAAGAAATATTGAAATTGAGGTGAAAAAACTGGCATTTTTCTCCACATTTTACTCTGTAACTTTTTCCTGCAAAGTCCGATTTTTGGAATCAATATACCGTTATGTCAGCTGGACTCTTCTGGTTGTGGGGATATATAAGGCTTGTAGGTTCATCAAGAACCCTAGGTACTCAGAGCCAATAAATGAGCTGCACCTTGAAATGGGTTTTCATTCTATGCCGGGCATACATCAATTCATTTGCTGAAATATAAAAAGTGAAAAGTAGGTATCAAGAAAACCTTTGTATTTCCAAAATGGCCTCAAGATAAGGTGTTGAGAAGCAGTGGTTATTTGCACATCTCTGAATTCCGGGGTGCCCATACTAGCATGTGAATTACAGGGCATTTCTCAAATAGACGTCTTTTTTACACACTGTCTTATAGTTGGAAGGAAAAAATGTACAGAAAGACAAGGGGCAATAACACTTGTTTTGCTATTCTGTGTTCCCCCAAGTCTCCCGATAAAAATGGTACCTCACTTGCATGGGTAGGCCTAGCACCGCGACAGGAAATGCCCCAAAACACAACGTGGACACATCACATTTTCACAAAGAAAATAGAGCTGTTTTTTGCAAAGTGCCTAGCTGAGGATTTTGGCCTCTAGCTCAGCCGGCACTTAGAGAAACCTAGCAAACCTGCACAGTTTTGAAAACTAGACACCTAGGGGAATCCAAGATGGGGTGACTTGTGGGGCTCTGACCAGGTTCTGTTACCTAGAATCCTTTGCAAACCTCAAGATTTGGCCAAAAAAACACTGTTTCCTCTCATTTCAGTGACAGAAAGTTCTAGAATCAGACAGGAGCCACAAATTTCCTTCCACCCAGCGTTTTCCCCAAGTCTCCCGATAAAAATGGTACCTCACTTGTGGGGGTAGGCCAAGCGCCCGCGACAGGACATGCCCCAAAACACAATGTGGACACATCACATTTTCACAAAGAAAACAGAGCTGTTTTTTGCAAAGTGCCTAGCTGTGGATTGTGGCCTCTAGCTCAGCCAGCACCTAGGGAAACCTAGCAAACCTGTGCAGTTTAAAAAACTAGACACCTAGGGGAATCCAAGATGGCGTGACTTGTGGGTCTCTGACCAGGTTCTGTTACCCAGAATCCTTTGCAAACCTCAAAATTTGGCCAAAAAAACACTTTTTCTTCTAATTTCGGTGACAGAAAGTTCTGGAATCTGAGAGGAGGCACAAATGTCCTACCACCCAGCGTTCCCCCAAGTCTCCTGATAAAAATGGTACCTCACTTTTGTGGGTAGGCCTACTGCCCGCGAAAGGAAATGCCCCAAAACACTATCTGGACACATCAAAATTATCAAATACAAAACTACCTGTTTTTGTTGGGGGGCACCTGCGTTTTTGGTCCTGGGCTCAGCAGCCATCTAGGGAAACCTACTAAACCCAGACATTTCTGAAAACTAGACACCCGAGGGAGTCCAGGGAGGTGTGACTTCAAATTTAGCTAAAAAATAAAAAAATTCCCACATTTCTGTGTGGGATCACCGCACTGGGACAAATTTCATTGTTCACCTCAGTCTCCCTGTAAAAATGATACCTCATTTGTGTAGGTGGGCCAAGTGCTTGTGAAAGGGAAGAGCCAAAAACATGTCGATATTGAGGGGGAACCAAAGGTGGGTCCAAAAAGGCAGTTTGCAAAAAAACATTTTAAGGCTGACAAGTACAGCAGAATTTTTATCGGTATAGATGAGACAATGCTGGGTGGTAGGAATGTTGTGGATTCCTGCAGATTCCGGAAGGTTCCATCACAAAAACGTGGGAAAAATGTGTGATTTCCAGCAAAGTTGGAGGTTTGCAGGGCATTGTGGGTACGAAAATGATCCGGGGTGCATGTGAAACACACCACCCTGTAACCACCCAGAAGTATAGTTTTCAGATGTGTCTAGGTCTTGTGGATATGTCTACAAGGCAGCGTCCCAAAGTCCAAAAAAGGCAGCCCTCACCATTCCAAGTGGGACGATTTTGAGAGTTAGCCAAACTCTCATGGCCCATATGTAAACCCAAAATAATCAAATGTCTTCTTTCTTGCTGTGGGATAAGATGTTTTAGAGTGCGGGAGAGAGCTGCAAGACTGTTACCCCCTGCAGTTGGGGTGGGGGCATAACCAGGCCCATACTGGTTGGTAGCCACCACCCCAATATATATATATATATTTTGAAATTCCCTGGCATCTAGTAGACTTTCTGGCCCCCGGTGTGTGGACCAGGGGTAATTGCCCCATCTGCCCACTGCCGGCAGAACATCTTTGGCCCCATTTATTTGGGGCCCCACCCTCTTATTTTGGAGAAAAAAAACTTCCCTGGTTTCTGGTGGGCTTTCCCCAAGGGGCGGAAGATATGGCCAACAGTAATGTGCCCCCATGGGGAGCGACCCTTACCCAAGGGGCTGCCCCCCTAAAGAAAACACACACATACACACACACCAATCCCTGGTGCCTAAGTGGTTTCTCCCCCCGGGGGCAGATCGGCCTAATAGAAATACGCTGATTTGCCCCCAAGGGGGACAGAAATGGCAAAAAATAAATTTGCCCCCCCAGGGGAGCGACCCTTGCCTAAGGAGTCGCTCCCCACCTCTAAAAAAAAAAAAAAAAAAAAAATTCCCTGGCGTCTAGAGGTTTCTGCCCCCCCGGGGGCAGATCGGCCTAATAATAATAGGCCAATCTGCCCCCAAGGGGGGCAGAAATGGCCTATAATAAATTTGCCCCCGGGAAGCAACCTTGTCTAAGAGGTCACTCCCCTTGCGTGAAATTGGTGCAAAAAAAAAGATCCCCGGTGCCTAGTGGTTTCTGTCCCCCTTGGGGGCAGATTGGCCTAACAAAAATCGGAACAGAAATGGTCTAAATACAATTTGCCCCCCAGGGGAACGACCCTTGCCTTTCACATTTTCAAGTGTTTCATTACTTAACAGTCTATGCCACTGTTGCATCATGTATAAACAGTTTAAAAGATCCAAGATCTTATCAGGCATTTCATTTCACAAGTAACTCAAGATTAAGTAGCCAAAATACTTTCTTAGTGCCTTATAGCATAATAACATATCTATGCGTGTTGTATGAATGTATGGACATGTTTTGAAACAGACCCTGTGTGTTGTTCAGAGGTAGATGACGTCTACTGCTACCCCGGCTGTAGCAGTCAATTCACTTGTAACAAGAACTATCTAAGAAACAGAAATAAACGAGTAAAGATTAATATAATTTTTTTTTTCTTAAGGTGATGATTTCAGTGCCTATGCATGAGGTCTATTTGTGTGATATGTGCTCTTCTATGTAGTGTGGGGATAGCACAAAGTAACAAGAGTGGTAAATGACAACTAGTTGGGAGGCAGTCATGTACATCACCTAACTGGCCTTGTGTTGGGGCTCTGTGGGTCATGAGGACCATGTCACAAATCAAGATGCATGGTAGAAAGGGTACACTTCTCAAGAGTGGTGAGAATGAGACGCCATCCAAGTTCACCTACAGGATTTGCCTTTGCCACCTGAATCCTAGAAATATTCTCATTTAACTACCTCTTCTCATCCTGCCATTTTGTAATGTCTCCCCCAGTGCATCTCTTCTCCATCAATGCATTTTCTAAGTCTGTCACTTCCTGCCACAATGCTTCTTTATCTGCTCTACTGAGCCTTTATGGAGACATACACGTAGTTGCCTGTAGTGATTTGTTATAAAATAACAGGAAGACATGTCTTCTTAGTGATATTCCTCTTCTTCCTCTTGAGTGTGGTGGGCTCCATCATGGAGTGTGGGGTCCATCCCAGTGGTAGAGATCTCCTCAGACAGGTATAATGGAAAATATGAGTGTAGAGTTACTTGTAGTAACCCTATGGTCATAAATCCCATAGTAAGAAGCTTCCCCCCACCGGATAAGATGTGGAGACTTGTAAGTTTACATATAGGTGGAAACATCCACTCAGAAATGGTTCATATCACAAAAGCCAAGATTTAAACCTTGGTATAGGAGTTGATCTTCATGTGAGATCTACCCATTTTATTGTACCTTTGTGAATGTGGCCTAACCTGCTAATTGATTCTATTAGTTCATATGCGCTCCAAGAATATTGTGAATAAAGCACTTGTTGGAAAGGTAATTATTGGTAAGGGCAGGTAAGTACCTACACTTAGCAATAGGCATGAAACCCCACTATGTCCAGTCACGTCTCAAAAAAGTAATTCCAGTCCGACGAGCAGTTAGGCTTAACTTAGGAGACAGGTGTGTAAAGCATTTAAAAATCACAAAGCAGTAAATAAGTAAAACACAAGACATAATAAAAATCAAACTCCAACTTATACAAATAGATTATATTTTTATCTTTAAAATGACACCAAAAAGATTTAAATTGATTAAGGGAAACCGGAGAAACAAATTTTTAATGAATGAATGTTTTCTAGTGCATGAAAACAAAAAGCTCCAATCTAGTCATCTGCTCGCACTAGACTGGGGCAAAGTTGAAGTTTGAGGCTGACCGCGATGGAACCCTGCTCAGCTACAGCAACCGTGAGGCCTCGGTCAAAAGTTTACCTTCACGCTTAGGCTCTCATTATGACTTCAGCAATCTATTTCGTAGAACGCCCCGCACATGACCGCCAGTGTTTGCGGTTTTCAGACCGCCATATTATGGCTGCCAGCTGCTCTCTGCCACTATTTGGTTGGCGGTCTAGTGAAGCTAGCTCCGTCGCCACCGCCACGTCACCACAACACCGGCCTCCGTATTACACCATTGTAAATGGCGTGGCGGTGTTGTGTTGGCAAGGCACTGGTGGCGGAGCAAGGTCCATGGACCCTGTTCCCTCCCAGGTTAGGTGATCATCCGACATGGGAGGGGGGTGTTGAGTGTTCAGTGTTGTGTGTATGAATTGAGGTGTGTGTGTGAGTGTGAATGGAGGAAGTGGGTGTTTTGTGTGTGTTTGTGTGCGTGTGTGCAAGTGTCTGTGTGCTTGTGTGAATGCCTGTATGTGGGGGCGGTGGGGGTGTTGTGGCTATGTGTGCATGTGTGTGTGAATGAGTGAGCGTGTATGTTTGGAAGTGTGGTGTGTGCGTACGTGGGTGGGGGCTGGGGGTTCAGAACGGGATCGCGGTTTGGGTGTTCAGAAAGGGGATGGGGCGGGGGGTCAGTATGGGGATCGGGGGTGGGGGATTCTGAATGGGGACTGGGGGAGAGGGAGCCTGTTGCTGCTTGGGGGTGGCTTCTGATGGGGTTTGGGGGCTCCTACATGGAGGAGGGTTTGGGGAGTCCTGTTGTGGAGACAGGAATGAGTATCCCTGTCATCAGTATCCTTAACGCCATAGATTTCGTGGCGGAGCTGCTGCCACAGAATTCCTGGCGGTAAGGATACTCAAAATACCGCAGGCGGTGTTAGGTGGACCGCCGGATCAAAGGTGGTCAACCTTCGGCAAGGCGGTCCGTTGTTGGCGGTCTGACAGCAGGCGTGGCGAGGCAGGACTGCCAAGGTCACAATGACGACCTTAGTTTTTTTCTTGAAGATTTTCTTCAGCAGGACGAAGTCACCAATCGGATCTGACCCCTGTTCAGCCCTTTTCAGATACGTGTTGCAGGAGACCTCATTGAAGAATTCTACATTCAAACTTAGACAATATTTCGGGGTGAAAATCTTTGTCTGGGCCAAAGCCGAATCTTAATCTGACGTCCCTGGAGCCCTCCTCAGATATGCTGCGCGGAAAGTCTCGTTCAACTTTTTATGTTCGGATTTTGTCACTCTTTTAGAGCTTTTTCTCTCTGATGTCGGACGACCCTCCACAGCAGGCTGATTTGGAGTCGATGTCGTCGGATGACCTTTCCAGGAGCCTCAGTGAAATCCTGGATGTCTTGGGCTCCAGAGCTTTTCAGCGGGATGAACCTGCAAGTCAAGGCGGGTCGTGGTTGACATAAGCCGTCTTGACTCTCGGCAGTGGGTCGGTCCCTTTATGGAGCTTTTTCCCAAAACTTCTCGAAACTTTTGAATCTTCTTCCAGAAGGTCTTTGAAGGTCCATTAGGAGTCCACAGCTCACCCCTAAGTTCCAGAGTCTCTGAGTTGCCCCTTGAACTTTGGAAGTATTTTTAGTTCCAAAGTAGAATTTGCATATAACTTTAATTTTAAAGCAGCCAGCAAGACAGGTCTGCCTTTAAAATGACCCTGGGCATCTCAGCAGTGTATCATTGGGTGCACCACCTATGCTAGGGTCCCTAAGCCTACATGACTGCTGATATACAAGGGACTTATAGGTAGGTTGACATAGCCAATTATAATTAGCCTAATTTGCGTATCCACTTTACACAGAGCACTGGCCCTGCGATTGGTAAGCAGTACCCAGAGCACCTTCAAAGTCAGGAAAACACCAGCAAAAAGTGAAAAATGGGGGCAAAAAGTTAGGGGGCTTCTGCAATCAGCCCAGTTTTCTCACACACGACTTAACCCTTCCCACTCTCATTGCATAGAAGGAAAGGAAATCAATGGTTGTATTGCCATGAACTATCTGTCTGTTGTCATTTCTGTTCAATTTCGATGTCTCCAGGAACACTTATGTTAGTGAGCAGCAGGGTTATTGGACAAAAAAAAATTAAAGAAGAAATTGTGGTGGATCTGAAGAGACACCATGATTAGTCCCTGCAGTAATGAAGATTGGACATGTTTTCCCTGGCTCACCTTCTGACATGAAGAATCTGAGGGCTTAACATTTCATCTGCCCCAACAACAATCTTGGCGGTTCCATCCCTGAATTTGGCCACAAAGCAGAAGAACACTGCCAAAAGCAACCACCCTTGGTCTGCAGAAGGGGCGTGCAAGACAGGGGAACTCCGAACTGCACCTTCTGGAAGTCACGGTCAATCCACACAAGTAAATTCCCCCAACTCCTCCCTGGCCCAGCTAATGGCTCCTCCTTCTCAGGCCCTAAGAGCAACTATTACACCTCCTAGCCCCACATATCACGCACAAGCGGAAAACTCCACAACCAGCAGGTCTAACAATTGCTGGAACCAGGGAGAAGATTTTTCCCCAGGGGCCTTTTGACATCCTCCGCAGAAATTCAAGGCTCCACCAGATTTGGCAACCACCAACTCACTAATCTTTCACCCTCATTATAAATCCAAGGGATCTGGTGATATTCTGAACAGGGGGAACATTCTTCGACTACTCTCACATATCCCTCCAACAAGCGGCCTCAACTCAACTGATCTTCTAGCAGTTGAATTTCTCCTCCCAACTAACACAACTGCTCCCGAACCCACTAAAGCCACATGGAAGACAAGCCTGATTGCCCAAACAATCCTAGGAGAAAGTACAACCTTTGAATGCTGGGGCATCAGTATTACCACGTACTGTGAAGTTGGCTACCACCTCCCCTGCTATCACCGGATCTCGCATTAGTACCAGGCCCCCAGTACTGGGAAACACGCTCTGTACTCAGGAGCGCTTGGGGCTGCTCTCCGGCAAACTCAAGTTCCTCCAGGACTGCTAGAGGGGAATCTCTGCCCCAAAAATCTACCACCTCAGTCAACCTCTTCTCAAACAATGACGACTTAAGGTGGTTTTCCCAAAAACAATCAACAACTGCAACAGGTAAGGGTGACACACCTCAGATAAAAAGATGGGCTCTACATCGATAAAGGAGACCCTCTATATGTGCTCATGGATTGTTAACGGCCTATTCTTCAAAGTTCAGGACTCCGATTTCATCCATTACATCAGCACCTTTGACATCTTATTGATGCAGGAAACCTGGCTGGAGGAACCATTTCACCTGCAGGGCTATATGTGTTTCATTACCCCAGCAACCAGGATAGTAAAGTATGGACATCCGCAAGGTAGCCTGGCCACCTACGTCTCCTTAGCATTATCAGCTAGAGTCACCTCTTTACATCCCACCTGCTCCTCCATCAATACTGTGTCTATTGCTGTCACAACTAGTGCATCCGCGGTATAGATATTTCTTGTAAATACCTACCTTCACCCCAAACTTAAACTCAGTGATGTCAATAACTTAGTGGCTCTGCTCGAAAAACTACATAAGCAGCGGCGTCATAGTCTCAGGCGACTTCAATCTGCACCTACTAGGATCCTCAACAGATGAAATCACAGCTGCTCTTTCAAGCGCTTGGGACCTCCCAGCACAAGGGGCCAAATAACATGGCCACCCAACAAAGACCAGCAGGACTCTGCTTAATGGCTTAGAACTATTACAGCTAAGAGCCCTGAATGGCAGATTTACTGAGGACTTGCCTCCGGCAGCATCATACTTTTCAACAACAGCATCCACCACAGTTGACTACACATTCGTTACTCTTCCACTATTCAAGCAAGTAGCCTCTTTTCAGCTAGGGAACAGGTGTGAGAGTGATCACTGCCCACAGGAAATATCCATCAATCTGGGGATAACCGAAATGGAGAAAACGAACATTGCACACATTACCCCTTTTACCTCAAATTGCAAGCATGTCAAATGTGGGAAATCAAACATTGATCAACTCATCAAAGCATCAACGGATCTCACACTCGAACTAGAAATAACTAACAATAGCAAAATGCAGAAATGGGAACAACTCACAACCAGGCTTAGCGGAATGTTGGCGGTGCCAATCTCGAACAGCCGACAGCCACCTCCTGCAGCAGCAACTCACCTGGCGCAAGCCCATAGGACAGCACTACAAGATGCAAAGAGAAAAATCAACACCAGCATAAGGCAACTCCGTGGCAGCCCGGGTAATCCAGAACTTCTGACAAACCTAGGGCACCACAAACAGGTACTGAAGAAGCTAAAATGGGCAATCAATAGTCACTGCAATGAACACCTGTGGGCCAGGCTACATTCGGATGCATGGAGTAATAGCAGTGCACGCTTCTGGTCACAATATACAACCTCACACGCCCATACCACGGTGCCATTACATCGCATATACCAGAAGCTGTCTGGGCCCAATATCTTGAACTTCATTTCAACGGACCAATATCAGTTAGCATGGTCACACAAAGCATGATCTCACCAGGAAGTCCTCCTCTACACAGGCCCTCACCAAAGACTACGCACTCATCACTCACCGATTTTGTCACTATACATAACCATTTAGCCAAGGGTCGGAAAGATGGCGCCCCGGGACCAAATGGCCTACCGCAGTCTTCAAGCACAATAGACCCTTCTGGGAAAAGATTATTGAGCCCCTCTACCTGGAAATAGGTCTGACAGGAAAGGTACCGCAGTCCCGGAAGGGGTCCATAATCTCCCCCATCATCAAACAGGGGACAGGTCGCTCCCCGATAACTATCATCCGATTGCCTTAATTGACAATGATGCAAAGTACTTTGCAGGCCTGTTATTGGATCATCTGCTAGCATGGGCTACCGAAAAGGGAATAATCCCTACGATTCACACAGGATTCTCCAAACATACTGGCACCATCACGAACATCATGACCATTGCCCTCCTAATTGACAAAGCAAAAACATTGAAACGTCAGCTCCACCTATGCTTTGTGACTTCGAGGCTCCATTCGACCATGTGGACAGGAACCGGCTGTGGAAGAAGCTTGCAACCTGGGGGCTTCCTCATTCACTTCTACGCCTAATAATAGCCCTCCACACGGACACATGGGTCCAGATAAAATTAGGCACAGGCACTCATCTCTCAAGGTGGATCCCTACTACCAAAGGCCTAAAACAGGGCTGCATTCTGGCCCCCACACTGTTCAATCTCTATCTAGCAGTCTTAGCTGGCGCACTCGCCCTCACAAACTCGCACCCTCCAAAAATTGGGGACATCGAGCTACCATGCCTCATGTACGCAGACGATCTCGTACTACTCAGCCACACGGAAATAGGCCTTCAGAGACTACTCAACGGCACTCAGAACTATGCAGCTACAAATGCCTTGATAGCAAACTTTGGCAAAGCACGCGTACTGTCAATTAGGTCAAAGATACCCACAAGAGCCTGGTTTTGGGGTGAGACACGACTGATCCAAACAGAAAAGTACAAATGTCTTGGAGTTACTGTCGACAAATTGGGGACCTTCGTGCATCAAAGGAAAAGCCTAATGGGAAAAAGTCTAGCAATAGCACTCTCTCTAAAAAGACTAAAAACCCTTCAGAATGGGCTGTCATACACCCCCTCTTAAAAGTGCTAAAAGCCAAGCTCCTCCCACAATAACATATGGGAGTGAAGCGCAAAGAGGCAGGGACTCTGATATCTTAAACCGTGCAGTGAGCAAACCTTACCGGACGATCTTCAGCATCCCCAGATTTACCTTCCCTGCCCAACTGAGACTGGAGTTTGGTCTGCTGAACCAGTCCCTTGCTCGACCAGTCACCTATATAAACTTCTGGAGCAACGCCCGCGGTGCCTCCCTGGGCACTGTCAACTACCATTTGTGGCAAGAGCTCGAACGTAAGAACACCTCCCCGTTCAGAATCCACTTAGAGGACTCACTTAAGAAGACCGGACTAACAAACTTGTGGAGGACTCCAATCCCTCACAATGCCTTTAAGAAAGCAGCTGGGAAATCACTTAGGCTCCAGTCACTATTGGAGGACAAAGCAGCCTTCTCTCAGAGGTCTCACGCCTGGATGACCATGCACACCTACACGTCTTCGACACCACAGCCATACCCAGGCCAGGGCTTCTTGAAACTAACAAAGGACGACTTCTTAAAGTACCGACTTGGTCTCCTACCACTCGCTTTAAATGCAGTCCCCTGGTTGAGGGATGTAACCAACTCTATCTGCCGCCTGTGCGGTGAGGACACGCAAGATCTCCTCCATGTCCTCTGTGCATGCACTCATCTCGCACTAGAATGAAAAGCCCTACGGAATAGCAAATTTAATAAAGAAGGCATACGGACACGGAGACAAGCAGTAATGGTGTGCTTTGCACCTGGTGACCTACAGTTGAATTGTGCCTTGGTAAAGTTTCTATTGCAGGTGTCACAAAAGCAGGATTTAAAACAAGCAGAACTGCCGCCCTGTTGATCTACAGGAGGTGGTTAGACTCAATGCCTGACAATGGACTACAATGGCATCAAGCGCTGCTCTACTCACACTGGAGCAATGCAAAATCTTAATTAGCAATACTCAACCATCTTTTAAAACAAGCTCCTACGGAGCGCGAATCGAAATATGACTGAACAATTAATATAATTATTCGATGGAAACTTAGTAATACTAGAAATGTCCTATTTCTTTTTTTTTTTCACTTTTTAGATAGAGTTTATTTTTATTTTTTATTTTATGTGTTATCATTTTAAGTAACTAAACAATAAAATCTTCTTCTTCTTACTAGGAGCAGGCATTGGAGAAGGTTATGATCACCTGTCATTATGACAACTTTGTGGATCATAACTTTTGTGGTGTACAATTATAACAGACCATTACCTTGAATCACTGTACCGAACTTTTATTATTCATTGGTATTCACTACTGTGACAACACAGTAATGGAAAATGAAATCTGGTTTCATTGTTTTGACGTGCTTGGAAATGGCTGCTTACCTGTTGTCTGTTCATTGCCTAAGGATTCGTGAGCTGAAATGCCAGATGGTGCTTCACAATCACACCATCTATCATCACCTCCTAGAGTTCCAGAGACCCAAGAGACAGGTTGGAATATTTTGTGATACCATAGCTCCTCCCTACACCTTTTCCCTGCCCCCCACAGCTCATTGCATACCAGTTGGAGGCAGCAAGTCTCTCCCACACTCAGACTCTTGGTTAAAGTGCCATTGGAAAGAATGGTACCATCGCAGTGTAGTGCCAGAAGGGGCAAAAAAGGCAGAGTTGGTAGGGCACAGTGTCAGGATGCTAGGTATTCTATGGACCAGATGTACTAACATTTTGCACTGTGGTTGTGCCACTTGCGTGGCGCAGTCATGATGTAAAATGCGAGTACATATTTAGAAAGCAATGCACAGGGAAAATTGTACTGCCTTGACTGGCGCTTTGTAAAGAAATGTAATGCAAAGCAACTGCTTGCACTCCATTGCATTGCATTTAATTTTGGGAGGCGTTCCATGGTTGGAGCATGAGTGTTCCGATGCATTCACTCACAGATTTCACACAATCTCAGATTTACAAAGGGGTGTAAACCTGGGATTGTATGAAATTGCTATGCCTCCCAGAGGATGGCGTAACAGGGAGAAAAATCTATTTTTCTTTTCGTTATTTTCTAATTCTCTGTGTGCTGCAGAATAGCTTTATTTCTCCTTGTATTTATCTCTTTCTATGTGTACTGCATTCTATAAAACACATAGCAAGAGGAAATAGACTCAAAAGATTGTTTTGTGCTGAAAGGACCAACATAATCTTGCCTGCATTGGCACTAGGCAGCACATGGTGTGCCAGCATACGAAAAGGACAGGAATGTGCCAGATGATGTTAAATATGAAGCATTCCTGCTCTACCCCTGTCACACAATACAGCACAGTAAGATGTGTTGCTGCACTGCATGACATTTTGATAAATCTGCCCCTTAGTGATCTGGTAAGAGGGTTAAGACCGTCAGGAGAGATACAGCTCAATTTATATTGGCTCCCAATGACTTCCACCCTCCTCCAGAGCTGGCTGCTCCCATTGTCTATGTTTTATCTATGTTGTAACTGAGAAATCCTCGGTATAATACATTTTATTTATTTATTTTCTTATTTATTTAGCTAAATATTTAAATAGTTAGGTCATTGTATTGTTTAGACCTATCCTAGGGTGAAGCAAAGTGCTTCAAAGGAAATATAAAAAAAAGGTTGACAAGTGCAAGCAAAGGCTGAAGAGAGAGTGGATGCTTCACATTAATGTCGAATCAAGTTTATCGCTGGGCAATAATATTGTTTCAAAAATATCACTGTATCTGGCACATCATGGGACATAGGGGGTCATTCTGACCCCGGCCGGCGGCGGAAGCCGCCGGCCTGGCTGGGACCGCCAGAATAACGCTGCGCGGTCAAAAGACCGCCGCGGGTATTCTGGGTTTCCCGCAGGGCTGGCGGGCGACCGCCAGAAGGCCGCCCGCCAGCCCAGCGGGAAACACCCTTCCATGAGGATGCCGGCTCCGAATGGAGCCGGCGGAGTGGAAGGGGTGCGACGGGTGCAGTTGCACCCGTCGCGATTTTCAGTATCTGCATGGCAGACACTGAAAATCATGGTGGGGCCCTGTTACCGGGGCCCGGCACTGCAGGGGCCCCCAGGGGCCCCACGACACCCCTTACCGCCATCATGTTCCTGGCGGCCACGACCGCCAGGAACAGGATGGCGGTAATGGGGGTCGGAATCCCCATGGCGGCGCAGCAAGCTGCGCCGCCTTGGAGGATTCCCCAGGGCAGCGGAAAACCGGCGGTACACCGCCGGTTTTCCGTTTCTGACCGCCGCTGTACCGCTGCGGTCAGAATGCCCATGGGAGCACCGCCAGCCTGTTGGCGGTGCTCCCGCGGTCGTTCACCATGGCGGTTTTTACCGCCAGGGTCAGAATGACCCCCATAGTATTGAAAGTTTTAATATTTTGTTTTTATACTTTGCAAATATCAATGTTTATACTATTGTTTGCTGAAATATTGTTTTATTTAACTTTGTTATTTTTGTTTATCTGAGAATATTACACAAGTGTTTTATTTCATGATTTGGTTTGTTTTTTTAGAATGTGTAACATGTTTAAGGAAAAGTAATATGTTTTTAAATAAGATTTCCCAGTAAAAGAAATGTATTTTAATAATATATTTGCTTACCTGGTTGAGTTGTTAGTATCTTTAACCCCTTCACTGCCAGGCCTTTTCCCTTTCAAGTGCAAGGCCTTTTTTTGGAAATTTGGGGCAGCTCGCATTTTACCGCTCGCAACATTTTATCCACATAAGCTACCAATGCCAAATGTGCGTCCTTTTTTCCAATATCTTAGGGATTCTAGGGACTCTAGAGGTACCCAGAGTTTGTGGGTTCCCCTAGCGGAGACCAAGAAATAAGCCAAAATGCAGCAAAAATGTCATGAAAAAAGGGCTGCAGAAGAAGGCTTGTGTTTTTTTCTCCTGAAAATGGCATCAACAAAGCTTTCAGGAACAGGCAGACTTGATTCAGAAAACCACATTTTTCAACATAATATTGGCATTTTACTGGGCCATACCCCATTTTTACTATTTGTTGTGCTTTTAGCCTCCTTCCTGTTAGTGACGGAAATGGGTGTGAAACCAATGCTGGATCCTGGAAAGCTAAAAATTACTGAAAAGTAGACACAAATCTGAATTCATCAAGGGGTCATTTGTGTAGCTCCTAGAAGGTTCTCCTATAGAAAATAAAAGCTAAAATAAAATACAAAATGAAATTGAGGTGAAACAAACAGCCATTTCTCTCCACAGTTTACTCTGTAAATTTTTTATGCCATGTCAGATTTTCAAAAGCAATATACCGTTACGTCTGCTGGACTCTTCTGGTTGCGGGGATATATAGGGCTTGTAGGTTCATCACGAACCCTAGGTACCCATAGCCAATAAATGAGCTGCACCTTGCAATGGGTTTTCATTGTATACCGGGTATACTGCAATTCATTTGGTGAAATTTAAAGAGTGAAAAACAGATATTCCCAAAATAGGCACAAGATAAGGTGTTGAGAAGCAGTGGTTATTTGCATATCTCGGAATTCGGGGGGGGCATACTAGCATGTGAATTACAGGACATTTCTCAAATAGATGTCTTTTTTACACACTGTCTTATAGTTGGAAGGAAAAAATGTAGAGAACGACAAGGGGCAATAACACTTGTTCTTCTATTCTGTGTTCCCCCAAGTCTCCTGATAAAAATGGTACCTGACTTGTCTGGGTAGGCCTAGTGCCCGCGACAGGGAATGCCCCAAAACATAACTTGGACACATCACATTTTCCACCCCACCACCCCACTATTTCTTTTCTTTTTTTATTCCCTGACATCTAGTAGGCTTTCTGCCCACACTGGGGAGTGGATCAGGGGTAATTGCCTCATCTGCCCACCGGTGGGCAGAACAACTTTGTTCCCATTTACTTGGGGTGGTGGTATGGCCATACGCCCACCCTCTTTTTTTGCAAACAAATCTTCCCTGGTCTCTGGTGGGCTTTTTGCCCCCCCTTGGGGAAGATGGTCCTCACAAAAATAGGCCGATCTGCTCCCAAGTGGGGCCCAAATGGCCAACAGTAATGTGCCCCCATGAAGAGCGACACTTGCCCAAGGGGCCGCCTCCCAGACAAAAAAACACACACACACCAATTCCTGGTGCCTAAGGGGTTTCTTCCCCCCTGGGAGCAGATGGGCCTAATAAAAATAGGCCCATGTGCCCCCAAGGGGGGCAGAAATGGCCTAAAATAAATTTGACTCCCAGGGAAGCAACCATTACCTCAGGGGTCGCTCCCCTTGCGTGAAATTGGTGCAAAAAAATCCCTGATGCCTAGTTATTTCTGCCCCGGATCAGCCTAATTAAAATAGGCCGAGATGCTCCCGAGGGGGGTAGAAATGGCCTAAAATAAATTACCCCCCCCCAGGGAGCAACCCTTGCCTAGGGGTCGCTCTCCTTTCATGAAATTGGCATCCAAACACAAAAATTCCCTAGTGTCTAGTGGTTTCTGCCCCCTTGGGGCAGATTGACCTAAAAAAAATACAATTTCTCCCCAGGGGAGCGACCCTTGTTTAAAATAATTATCCCTGGTATCTAGTGGCTTTCCCACTCCGGGGGCAGATCGGCCTAATTTAAATAGGCCAATCTGCCCCCGGGGCGGCAGAAAAGGCCTAATAATTAAATGCCCCCCAGGGGAGCGACCCTTGCCCAAGGGGTCACTCCCCTTCATTATGTACATTAAAAAAATTATCTCCCTGGTGTGTAGTGGGCATTCGTAAAGCGATCAGGCTGCAGAAATGCTTACAGAGACATGAAAGGATAATACAGGGAAATAGAAATATTTTAGAAAATAATAAAATATTTTAACAAATAAAATGGTTTTTACTTTGAAAATACATTAAAACATAATTATTGTGGGATTGGATTTATAATAGTAAATCTGAAGACCACAAAATGAGCACTTTCCCCAGTGAGTGTACGTTTGGAGTTAGAATAGTAAATCGAAGCATCCTAATATTTAGGGCCTCATTATGAGTGTAGCGGTCCAAGGACTGTCATACTGGTGGTAACAGTCAGACTGCAGCACTCCAAGTGGTCTAACGCCACATTATTCCCCTGGCGGGCGAACCCTCCAGGGGACCGCTTTCCCCATCAGGAACATGGTTCCTGACAGGCTGACGGTGGTCTGAGTTGTTCTCAGCCATGGCAGAACTGAATTCAGCACCGCCTTGCCGATTAAAACTCAGCTTTCCACCAGCTGTCTAGCTGTGTTCCTGGGTATGTCAGTGTATGCAAGAGTGTGTGTCTGGGTGTGTCAGTGGATGCATCAGTGTGTGCCTGGCTGTGTCAGTGTATGCATGAGTGTGTGCCTGCCTATATGAGTGTTTGCATGAGTGTGTGCATGGGTGTGTCAATATATGCACCAGTGTGTGCCTGGGTGTGTCAGTATATTCATTTGTGTCTGCCTGGGTATGTTAGTGTTTGCATGAGTGCCTGACTGGGTGTGTTAGTGTATGCATCAGCTTGTGCCTGGGTGTGTCAGTGTATGCACAGGTGTGTGCCTGGGTGTGTCAGTGTACGCATGAGTGTCTGGCTGGGTGTGTTAGTGTCTGCATGAGTGTGTGTCTGGGTGTGTCAGTGTATGCATGAGTGTGTGCCTTTTCATGTAGTTGGGAAATGCTGAAAGCTGTTTTTTACAGTTTTGAAAGAGTCTTTGTAGCAGTCAAACTGTCTAAGTAACTCTGATTCAGAACTCCAACTCTTGAACAGTTGCAGAAGTGCCAAATAAAAAAACTTTCTTCCATCAGGAGTTTTCCAAATAAGTTTTCGGTGATGTGTTAAGCTTCCTTTTGTGTGTTTGAATCATACAACCGTTGCAACAAACAACTGCATATTTCCCTTTACCAATGTTTTCTGTTGCATTGTTTCTATATCAATGGTGTTAAAACATCTCATAAAGATACATGTTCCAAGGTGTGGACTCCTTCTTGGATAGTAAGTATCCAACATCTTTGTTTTCACAATATCTTTAATTTCCAAGTCAAACTCTGCTAGGTACTGAATTTCCAGGAAAGAGGTCAATACTCTGTTTCATATGCTTGCAAGGCCTACATTCAGAGACTTTTTTGCAGAAATCTGCTCACACATCTACTTGATCTCTGACTTATCTAATTTTGTAATGTATGAAGTGACATAACAAGCAACAGCTATAGGGTTGTCTACAACAAATTGTGTATCCATATTTGCCTTCCACATTTTCAGAATCACAGGTTTATAGTCATTAATATACTTGGAAGCTTCTGTTCTTCTGAGGTTGTATCTGTATTTCAGAGTTTTTCGTGTCAGAGTATATCTGACTGCAGATAAAAAGCTATTTACTTTTCCTTTAGAAATGATAGGTTTTAGCAATCCAAAACGACACCTTGTATAAAAAAATTCTTTACATCTGTATTTTCAACAACAGTACTTGCTACAACTATATGTTTAAAAGCACAGAACTTGTTGTTTTAGACTTTTTTCATCATTGTATTTTGTGATGGTGCATGTGGCATATTGTTCTATGAAAGAGAGTACAGAGTCATCACTGCCTGCTCCAAATTTAGATGCATCTTTTATCCATAACAGCATGTGAATATGAGGACCACCACTTGCTTGGTACACTTTACGCTAAAAGAAATCAGTAACTTCACCAAAAGTAGGATTTCGTTTGTAGCAGATGAAAGCCAGCATGGCTTAAAACCTGTGGTTGAAATATCCACAATATTAGCAGGATCCACAAAGCAAGGATCTCCTGCTGTCTTCACATTGATGTCCTTAATGTTAGAGTTTGCTTCTCTTAAAAAGTCAAGTAAGTCATAACACGTGTACTCTGCACAACTGTCACAAACCAAGTAGGTGCACCTAAGTTTAGCAACATACATTTGAGTTCTCCATGATGACAATACCAATACTCATTGGTTCCACATTGACATGCCATCAAATTAATCAAATTGCATTCCAACTTTCCATCCTTACCATAAACTTTGTCAACAAATTCCCTTGCAGACAGATTTTGTAGATTAAATGGAATGCTGAAACTCTGGGTGTACTGATGAACCCCCTATCTTTCTAGTAAATGGATTGCCTACCAAAAATAAAAAATTAAAATTGGAAAGAGTTAATAGATGTGACTAAAGTAAAAGAAGGCTACATTATACCTGAAACAAAATAATATATACTACAAAAATGTTGATGTTGTTGAAGATGTAAGCTCCAAGAATTATGAAATGTTACCATCAAGTGGACAGATTGAAAAAGTGGATACATACAAATCAGAAGAAATATATGAACACTCTAGTATCCATCCATTCCATTCCAAAGAAGTGATGCTATTAATCGCTTTCAAATGAAAGAAGCAAAAGGAGCCCCATTGAGTTTGTGGGAAAAATATTTAGAGGCTTCCTGTTTTCTACACCTATTACCAACTGGAGTAGGTGGTCAATATGATGACTACCCTGTACAAATACCAGCAGCTGAGTACAGGTCAACTAGACTATATTCAGAGGACCATTGATTTTTCCAGTGTATTCTAGTGTATTCCATAGATACTTTTTTCTGTGAACATTCTGCACCTTATCTTCCTTTTCACGCTCAGCTTTAAACAGGCAGTTCTGTTTCCTTTGGTTCTTTCTTGTCTCTTGTCAGGCATTGTAATTCCTCTTCTTTAACTGCAAGTAAATACTTGTAAAGGAAATAAATGATACATTTATCTCAACAAAACAGACTATTACATTAAGCAAGTACTGCAGTACATACGTGGGTATTTCAGTTTCTAAAACATTCCATATGTCTCTCACTATACATCTATATAGTATGGATACTAGTTACTGTAGACATAGGAGACTAGGTATTCCACCACTTAAAAACTATATGCATTGGTGACTTGCTGTGTTTCTTACATTACAGACGTCCAACTGCCAGTACCACTACCTAACTTACTACTAGATATTTGTGTTTGACTGAGTGTGTCAGTGTATGCATTAATGTGTCTATGGGTGTGTTAGTGCATCCGTTAGTGTTTGGCTGACTGTGTTACTGTATATCTCATTGCATGTGTAGGTCTGTAACTAGTTATATTACCATTTAGTTAACTGTCTTAGTTGATGTATTAGTATCTACTGAGGTGTGTTAGTGTATGCATTAGTGTGTGCCTGGGTGTGTATTTGCCAAGGTATATCAGTGTTAGCATCTGTGTATGCCTGGGTGCGTCACTGTATGCGTGAGTGTGTGCCTGGTGTGTCAGTGTATGCATATAAGTGTGTGTCAGTATGTGCATCAGTATGTGTCAAGGTTTGTTAGTGTATGTTTCACTGTGTGTCTGGGTGTGTCAGTGTATGCATCAGTGTGTGTCAGGTTGTGTCAGTGTATATCTCCATGTGTGCCTGGGTGTGTCTGACTCAATGTGTTTATTCAGGCATCATCCATGCCTGGATGTCCCACTGTATGCAGGAGTGTGTGCCTTGGAGTGTTAGTTCATACATCACTGTGTGCCTAGGTATGTCAGCATATGCATCATTATGTGCCAGGGTGCATGAGTGTATGCACCCAGGCACACAACATATTGTGTCAACGTATTCATCAATGTGCGCTAGGTTGTGTCCAGGTATTCATCAATGTTTGTTAGGTTGTATCAGTGCATGCATCAGTGTGTGCCTAAGCATGGCATTGTATGCATCAGTGTGTGCCTAGGTGTGTCAGTGTATGCATCAGTGTGTGCCTGGATGTGTTAGTTTATACATTGATGTCTGCCTCGGTGTCTTACCATAAACATCAGTGTCTGTCTGGGTGTCTCAGTGTATGGATGAGTGTGCGCCCTGGTGTCTCGGTGTGTACATTATTATTATTATTATTATTATTATTATTATTATTATTACTATTATGCATATTTAATAGAATGCATGGCTACCAAAAAAAGGTTTCTCAGCGCTAGCTAAATTGTGGATTGAGTCACTCCAGAATACCCCTTAGAAGGGGCACTTATTTAAAGACCTGACAATTGAAACAACAAAGTTATTTAAAGTTTCCGAAACGCAAGAAGTGAATCAAATTCTCTCAATGTTGCAGGCAAGTCTCCTTGGCAGGATTTTCTATTTCTAGGGTTTACAGTCAACTACAGGTGGCTGGAACGCAGCAGGTGTTTCGGGGAATATTTAGACACCAAGGATCTCAGATAGATGGTTCCAGTGTTATGTAGCCATTTTTGCATATAGCATAGTGCCTTAAATTACACCTACCAATCAATGGGTAGCCAGTGGAGGATCCTTCAGAGTCTGGCTGTCGAAAAAAACGTGGGGTGGTGGTGAAACAGGAAATGTACAGCAGCATTTCGCACAATCTGGAGGTATTTGAGTAATGATTTTGCCACCCTCAGATGCAAGATGTTCCCATAGTCTATCCTTGAGATAACTAAGGCTTGTACTACGTTTCTCTGAGCCAAGATGTGAAGGCAATAGAGAATCTTCCTGAGCCATTTCAGCATGTCAAAACAGGTGGCTGCTACTTTGTTAGTCTGATGACTCATAGTGAGTTTATGATCCAACCAGACTCCCAAGTTCTTTACTGTTGGGACTGGGTTAGGGTGAATACCCGGCATCACAGGCTACAGGTGTCAGCCCCAGGAAGTGGAAGAGTTACCCACTAACAGGACCTCTTTAGAGAGTTTGTGCTCATCCATGTTGAAACATGGGTGAAACAGGAAAGCAAGGCCATCATGTTCTGATTGGTCTGAGATGACAAAGTTACCACAATTTGTGTGTCGTCTGTTCATGAAAAGAGCATAAGGCCACCATTTTCCACTATATCTGCCAAAGGTCTGACATATAGGTTAAAAAGCAGAGGACTCAAAATGGAACACAGAGGCACAACTAAAGCTAAAGAATGTGATTTTGACTTATATTGATTAGAGTTCACCAGAAAGGTGGATCATCCTAGAAGGATTTAAGGCAGGCTAATGTCTTGTCCTGTATTCCTATTGACTCTATGCCTGGGTTCCCAGTATATACAGTGTATACATCACAAGAGGCTGGGATGTCTTATTGGATGTAGTATGTTTGAGTGGTTATGTTAGTGTCTGCATTAGTATATGCCTGGGTGTTGTCAATCTTTACACATTTTTCATCCTCCTATAGTGATTACTGTACTTTTGCTTATGTTCATCACATACCCTCCACTTATAGTCCCTTTTACTTTTTCTAAACATCTTACTCACTTTCATCCACCTTATATACACTCATGCCTTTTCTAGCACTTTTTTTTCTAAACTACACCTTAATTCACATACCTGTTAAATGTCTTTGTTGGGCTGTATTTTTGTGTCTCAGTATCAGTTAAAATTTCTTCTCACTGAAAATGGGAAAAACCAAGCACAGAAATGGTAAACCAATCTCATACAAGGGAACCTAAATGGCAACCATTCCAGCTTTGCTATCAACGTTAGCCTGTCAGAAAACAAATGACAACCTCCTTTTCATATTTTCACGTATGTTAGACCGCTTCTTTATGGTCAGTATAGTTAACCCTTTCTAATACTCCTCTAAAGAAAGTTCAGTTTAGTAGGACTTTTGGATGAATGCGCAGCGGCGCTCAGCACAGCACCCTGTAACTTTGTGGCAGATTCGTGGATCCACACAATGGAGGCCAAATATACTTTTCATAATCTGTTCATACACAATGTCATTCATACTTTATTTGGTATATATGACAAAATTTGCACCCAAACACTCCATATTCAACATATATTCTATAAGCATTGTGGCTTCACGTTCACAGTCTAGTCTTTTTTGTTCCCTCCCTGCTATGCTTCTGCACCTCTGTTATAACATTTTCTGCTTGCAGTATTCAGAAGTTTACTATACGTTGTGAGAGCCGTTTACTAACTTCTAAACCAACTGTAGCAGGTGTGGTTGACTATTTGGAAATGTAAACATATTCCAAACGCCATAACTTTTTTGCTATTTCTCAAAAGCCAATCACATCTCTATCTACTTTTTTCTCAATTTCACCACCTACTTTTAAGCACCACCATTTTACAACAACCAGTCAAATATGATTGTTTTAATTTTAGCTGCTATCCTCAATTTTAACTGCCTTTCATTTCAAATATGTCCCATTCAGCTACGGCCTACTCCAATGTTCTACTCCAACCTGTGTGTGAGTGGATGTAAGAGTGCATGTCATTGTGTGTGAGTGGGTGTGAGAGTGTTTGAATGGGTGTCAGAGAGGGTCTGAGAGTATATGGGTGTGTGAGTGGATGTGACAGTGTTTGTATGGGTGTCAGAGTGGATGTGAGAGTGTATATGTGGGTGTATGAGTGGGTGTGAAAGTGTCTGTCTGTGTGTGTGTGTGAGTAGGTGTGAGAGTGTCTGTCTGGGTGTGTGAGTTGGTGTGGTAGTGTCTGTCTCTGTGTGTGAGTGGGTGTGAGATTGTCTGTCTTTGTGTGTGAGAGTGTCGGTCTGGGTATAAAAGTGGGTGTGAGAGTGTTTTTATGGGTGTGAGAATGGGTGGGAAAGAGTCTGTCTTGGTCTGTGAGTGGGTTTTAGAGTGTCTATTCGGGTCTGTGAGTGGGTGTGAGTGTGTGTGTCTGCATGTGTGAGTGGGTGTGAGTGTGTCTGGACATATGAAGGGTGTGAGGGTGTCTGTCTGGGTGTGTGAGTTGGTGTGAGAGTGTTTGTATGGGTATAAGAGTGGGTGTGAAAGTGACTGGGTGTGTAAGTGGGTGTAAGAGTGTTTGTATGGGTGTCAGAGTAAGTGTGAGAGTGTATGTCAAGGATTGTGAGTGGGTGTGTGAGTGTCTGGTTGTCAGAGTGGGTGTGAGAGTGTCTGTCTGGGAGTGTGAGAAGGTATCAGAGTGTTTGTATGGGTGTCAGAGTGGGTGTGAGAGTGTCTGAGTGTATTAGTGGGTGTGAGAGTGTGTGTATTGGCATCAGAGTGGGTGTTACAGTGTCTGTCTGGGTGTCAGAGTGAGTGTGACAGTGTATGTATGCGTGTCAGAGTAGATGTGGGAGTTTCTGTCTGGGTGTAAGAGTAGGTAAAAGTTTGGAAATGCAAGTATTAGTACAGAGTCTGCACCACTGTGTACCCTTTTAAAGTTACAACCTTGTCGATTGAATCAGCAATTATTCAAATTGCTGGCAGAAAGGACATTTGTCCGACTCCAATGAGTGCAAGCCAGTTATTAGTGAAAATTTGGAAACACAAGTATTAGTACAGAGCCTGCACTGCTGTGCATCATTTTGAAAGTGCAGCCTTGTTGATTGAATAGGCAATGATTTAAATCACTGGCAGAATGGACATTTGTCCGACTCCACAAGTGCAGCACTAGCCGAATTGGATCTAATGACTATGGCGAGGGAATTACAAAAACCCATGGCACCATGGACTTTTTAATTTCTTGTATTGATTAATTATGTTGCAAAAAGGACTGCACAATGCATTTGTGGTGTTTGTATATTGATACAAAGAAAGATGGATTATTAGGTCAATTGTGACTTGTATTGTGAATGAAGGGCGCAGCGTGGATGCAAGCACTGGGCAGCATGAATATAAGGACACACGTAGTAATGGCTGCCATAGATTTTAAATATCAACGAGGATACTGGCAGTCCTCTTTCTAGCTTCATCATTAATTAACTGCCATTATATACCTGTGGAATATAAAAGAAAGAGCAAGCAATATAGAGTTACTGGGCCAGTGCTGAGGAAGGCAAAGACTGAAATGGGTTCACAGCCAATAAAGTGATGACAGGAATCCCAAGAGTGCTCATGTTTGTTTTTTGGAAACATATATATCGTGGGGTCACCACCACGCAGTGGAGGCACCTGTCTTGAGTGCAGCCCAGTTATTGGTGAAAGTTTGGAAATGTATATATATATATATATATATAGATATATAAATGCATATATATATCCTGCAGGAGTTGAGGGTTCTACTCCAGACATAGGATCGTGATCATTTCCCTCCTGTAATTTCTTTTAAACTTCAAAGGTTTAAGACTCATACTGAAAGGTGATGTCACTCTTTTTAATTGAAAAATAAATTTTTCTTTTCATTTTGTCCAGAAATATCTCATTCAAAGTATATCATCCTTCAAAGCCTAAAAACTCTTTATCTCTCTCACTCTCTCTCTTTTTCTTTCAATCTCTTTTTCCCACTTACACACCCACTCAAACCCTTATGCACCCACTCACAGACCCACTCAGTCACCTACCCACTCACAGACCCAATCTGACTCTTGTGTACCCACTCACAGACCCACTCAGACCATCATGTACCCACTCACAGATACACTCAGACACTCAGGCACCCAGCCACAGAGCCACTCAGACGCTCACACACACTCACAGACCCACTGACACCCTCATGTACCGCAACACATGCCTGTGCAGACACTGATGCACCCATTAAGACACGGATACATGCACTCTGACACCCAGACAGAGACTCTCACAGACACTCTCACTCCCAGATACATTCTCTTCTACCTATTCTCATACCCGGGGAGACAGGCTGCGGCCAACTCCCGCTGCGCATGGCCACAGGTAGGGTTGGCTGATTAGGGGGATTGGCTGCAGGGACTGGCTACAGGCCAGGACTTGTGGGCAACCCCTGCCGTGCATGAGCATAGGCCGTGCATTGCACAAGGTTGGGTGCTTATTGAGTTGGTCACAGGGCCTGGATGCAGGCCAGGCCCTGTGGCCAACTGCTGACATGCACAGCTGAAGGTCGTGCGTGGTGGTGGTTGGATTAACATATAGTAACGAAAATTATGATATGTCAAAAAAAAAAAAATTCACTGAAAAAACGAAAGATTACAGAGGTGTTTTAGTTAGGAAATGAATTAAAAAGACACAGAAATTCACTGAAAAAAACAAAGGTAACAGGGACGTTGGTGGAGGTTGGTTGCAGGGTCTGGCCTTCGGCCCACCCCTATAACCACCCAACCCAAAACCCAAAAAAGTGGAGGTTGGCCGCAAGGCCTGGCCTGCACCCAGGCCCTGCGGCCAATCTATATAACCACCTAACCGTGCACTGCGCATGGCCTTTGGCCGTGCACAGTGGGGGTTGGGAGCAGGGCATGGCTTGTGGTCATGCCCTTTGGCCAAGCCCTATAACCGCCCAACCCCATGCTGCACATAGCCTTTGGCCATGCACATAGGTGATTAGCAGGAGGTCTGCGTGCACCCCTCTCCCATGGCCAATTTTGGCCCTGGGGACCACATGCTTCAGGTCCTGGCCTAAGTATTTTTTTGGGGGGGACAGGAGACATGCAGCCCCTCTCACCAGGCCGATCTCAGCCCCAGGAACCCCATCCCTGGGGTCGGGCCTAGATATTTAATTGCATTTTTGGGGGAGGGGGCTGAGGGCTCCCTCTCCCCAGGCCAAATTCAGCTCTGTGAACCCCATTCCTGAGGCCCAGCCTAAATATTTATTGTTTTTTGTGGAGGGGGCTGCAAGTCCCCCCTTTCCAGGCTGATCCTGCCCCAGTGATCCCAATCCCCCATGGCCAGGCCTAATTATTTAAAACATTTTTGAGAAAGAGGGACCGCGTGGCCACTCTCCCCATGGCCAATCTAAGCCCTAGGGACCCCATCCCCCAAGGCCTGGCCATGTGACCTGTGTGCCCTCCAGGGCACCAAGTTACAATGGTAGAAAGTTGTCTACACTACAGGTCAAGGGCCTTTGGTTGAAACTTGTTGATATGGAGTTGCAAGTCATGCTTGTGATTCATCACCAACGCATTTAAGAGTTCCCTGTAAAACTATCATACCTAATCTGGCAAAGGGCAGAGCTCCTTGATACAAGGCAGAGTTGGCATTGCTAAAGAAGGAAGCTAAAAAAAAGTAGAGAGAATGGAGGAAAGACTATAATTTAAAAGTAAAACTAGCTATAGAACAGCTTGAAAAAATATAAGAGAAGGATAAAGGAAGCTCAATTTTTTTATTTTGAGGTAAAAATAGGAAATGCCCTGAATGCCTCCGAAGAACTATTTAAAATAAAAATAAAAATATGATGCACCCCCCCTTGTCACTTCTGTGGTCCCCAGCCATCAGTTGAATGAGTGACTGGCTTGCCTCCTTTTTTATAAATAAAGACAATAAAATATTAAGCCAGCTTCCTTCCTCAGCATTATCAGCCCCACAGACTAGTACCCCCTCAGGAAAGAAGTGGCAGGGCTCAGCCCTATCTGAGTTTCCATTGATGACTCTTGAGGAGGCAGAAGTTATAATAAAATCTATTAAATCAGGATCCCCACTTGATCCCGCCCCCCTGATGTTCTAGTGAGAGGCGGAAAGACTCTGTTAATTATCTTCATGGAAATTCTCAAACACTTATTGTTAACCTGCTGTATTCCTCAAGCTTGGAAACAAGTGATAATAAAGCCACTATTAAAGAAGCTAGTCCTCTTACGGTAGAGAGTAATAGAACCATCTCCTTGTTCCAATTCATGAGCAAGGTCTTAGAAAAGTATGTAAATAAACATCTCTCTTGCTTCATAAAGGCCTGGGCAGACTCGCTTTAGAGCGGGTAGTAGTACAGAGACAGCACTACTAGCAGCAACAGAGGAAATATGTGCAACTTTAGATCAAGGAGATTCAGCTGCCATGGTAATGCCGGATCTTACTGCTGCCTTTGACACAGTATCACATCCACTCATCCTTCAGAGAATAGAGGAAATAGGAATTTCCGGGGACATGCTTAGGTGGGTGAAATCCTTTTTAGGGGACAGGAGCTTCCAGGTGTGTGAAGGCTCCTGTCTCTCCTCAATTTAACCACTACATCATGGGATACCTCAGGGATCATCATTGAGCCCTACATTATTTAAGTTATATGTTTGTCTGCTAGCAGAGATTGTACAATCCTATGGCCTAGCCTTAGTGTGATATGCTGATGACACTCAATCGTTTATGCCACTCACCCCAGAGACTAGCCGTATTTCCTCACAGCTGAATTCCTGCCTCAGTGAGGTCACTGAATGGATGTAAAGGAGCTGTCTCAAACTCAATGCTGATAAAACTGAGGTCGTGAGATTTGGTGAAAAACAAACTAAGATGGTGGCAACCAGGATGGCCCAAACATCTATGAGATCCTCCCAAGCCAGCCCCAGTGGTTAGTGAAAGCATCGAGCTCTTGGTTGATGAGAAATTAACCATGGAAAATCAAGCCAAAAAACTCATTGGCCCCTGTTTTGGGATCCTTAGATTCCTCAGAAAATTTCTATACATGCTACCACTCCCTACAAGAAGAATCGTGGTGCAGGGTCTGACTAGCTAATGCCTAGACTACAGGAACTCTCTATTTCTGGGAAGCCCAAAGTATGCGATAAACCATCTCCAAGTAGTCCAGAATGCTGCAGCAAGAATTATTTATAATATTCCTAAGCACCAATCTCCTCCACAAGCACTAAAAGCTCTCTACTGGCTTCCAATAGAAAAAAGGATTTGGTTTGAAGTCATGTGCATTGCTTACCAGCTCATCCAGGGGAAAGATCCAGCTATTATTTAGAACCAACTGTCTGCCTATGTCTGAAAAAATTCCCTGCGGTCAAGCTCCCGGAGATGTCTGTCAGTACCAAAGGTCAAAAGAGCTAGATGTGGGGACTGTTGCTTCTCTTTTTGGGTTCCCAGACTATGGAATAGCCTCCCCACTACTCTTCGGAAGCAAAAGTCTGAACTCATTTTGAGAAGACTCCTTAAAACCCATCTTTTTGGCATATGGGTTTTCGGAGAGTCTATGTTTGCGATTTGGGAGTGGTTGTCCAATACGTACTGGGAGGCCTGGTTGGGTAGACATGATCTATGCAAAACCTGTTTGAATTGAATTGAATGTTGGGGACTGTGGGAAGAGCCAGAAGGCCTGCCGTCCCAGCTGGCTCCCCACCTCCTGAGGGAGCTGGCATTGCTGTCACAGAGAGGGAGCTGCTTAAGCAGCTCTCTCTGTAAGAGCAATGTTTCCTCTGTTTCCCTGCCTGAATCTCCGCTGTCATGGAAACAGAGGAAACCTCCGCTCGCAGTGAGGGATAGCTGTTTGACAGCCCTCCCTCACTGCAAGCAGATTGTTTGCTCTGACTCCTTGTTGAAGTGCTATCAGCCAATTAGATGTCAGCATGAGATCGGGAGGATTCACTGAGCCTTCATATCCCTATATATACAAATTAGTTTTTTCTTTAATTACTCAAAAACTAATGACTGGGTTTACACCAAGGCCCTCATTATGATTTCGGCGGGTGGCGGAGGCTGCCCACCAAAGTCCCACGTTGGGATGACAGTATATGCGCCCATCCCTCCACGGTACCTATTAGGAGTTTTCTGCTGGGCCGGCGGGCGGAAACAGCATTTCTACCTGCCACCCCAGCGGAAAACACACCACAACATTGACACCGGCTCGTAATAGAGCCAGCAGCAATGTCGCAACAGCTGCGCTTTTTACTACCTCTAATTTGGGCATTGAAAAGCATGACGGGGCTGTCTATGGGGGCCCCTGCACTGCCCATGCCAAGTGCATGAACAGTGCAAGGGCCCCATGGGGCCCCCAGCACCCATTTTCTACCAGCCTTTGCATGGCGGCTCCACCACAATCACATTATGGCATTTGGACCGCCCCTGTTGGTAGCGGTCTGAGCGCCACATCGAGTCTGACGATCCTTGGTCCACCAGATTTATAATGAGGCATCAAGTAGCAAAAAGGTTGCTTTTCAGACCAAGAGCTACCTTTCTGCCAAATTTGGTGTAATTCTATCCAGTGGTTCAGGCGCTATTTCTGTTCAAAATCCCTAGGAAAAAAAATGCATGGAGAAAAAGCTTTTTGGGACTCCCCCTTTTTCTCAGCCCCCCCTTGACAGATCACCCCGAAATTTTTTAGACAGGTGCTGAAGTGAGCGTCATATTTTCTTGAAAACTTTTGTAAAGAGTCATGAAACCACACCAAAGTTATTAGAAAAAGCAAACTACTTTTTCTATAGAAACTAGGTCCTAACTATAACTACCTAGTGGCGACCAGGACTAGGTAATATATATATATATATATATATATATATGATCAGAGTCTATATGTGGTGCATTTGGAGGCATTTTGTCGAGAGCAATGACAATCTCCATTTGCAAGCAATATAGAGGGAACTCATACAAAAGGTTGACCAGGTGGGACTTGATCCCAATCAGTCTTAATGTCATGTTTGGAAGTTCTGACAAGTGCTCGAGGCCTTGGCACATGACAAATGAAGGGCACAATTGTGTGTGTCTGGTGATTCTGACCTATGCTGTCATATTGGGAGTACCTGCTTCTCATCATTACAATGTAAACAACAAAAAATCTCTAAATTGACCAGTGCCTGACCCTGTGGAAGCCTGGCATACAATCAATCAGGATTAACTTAGAGGCAATGTGTAAGCACTCAAACAATAAGACAGTGAAACACAACACAAAAAATCCCAAACCAATTTTAAAAAGTAGAGCAATTTTCAATAAATAACATGATACCAGAATGACAAAAATCCCGTCAGTCGAGCCGGAGATATTCAGTTTCAAACTTTTAGGTGGCTATGACTCTTAAAAGCTCAAAGTGCCACTTGTGTTCATCTGGTTGTCCTAGACTGGGAGAAAGTCACAAGCTTGGGCCGACCATGATGCAGTGCAAGCTGGATACAGGAAGAAGGGTAGTCCTCTGAAAAAGTTACCTTTTTAAAGCCTGGGCATAGAGTTCCATTCAGAGCGGAAGAGGTGGCCGAAGGAGGGAGAGCATCACAATGGTCATTACTGTACCACAAAGAGCAGGCCTGGTCTTCTGGATGGTTATTGCTGTAGTACAAAGATCTAGCAGGTTTAGCAGACGGTCTTTCATTAAGCTTCGCATTGGCAGTTACTGTGGGCTGTCATTGCTCATGTTGCTGATTGTCGCTGGTGGTCGTTGTAGCGTGAAGAGTCGAGTTCACCAAAGCGTCATTTTTGGCAGTCATTGCAAGTGGCAGAGTCTTGGTGTGAACAGCCCCTTTGTGAACCGGAACAGCCCAAAAATGTAACTTTGCCTTTTCCTGTAGAGAAGTGCACTCTGATGCCAGTCAAGTGTCCAAGGCCACGGGAGGCACCTACAGGGAATCAGGGATACACTATATCAGAGGCTCTTAGGGCTTGGGCAGGGACAGTTGCAAGTTCAGGCAGGTCCAGTGCAACAGGTCAGCTAGACGGTTGCAAGGAGTCCTCTGGAGCTTGTTGTGTCCCTATGGCTCAGAAAACTTACTGCTGGAGTCATTCAGGTAGCCTGGGATAGAGGGGGCAGTTATAGTCTTCCTTCTCCGAGATCAGGGCAGGCCTCAAGTAGTAGGACGGTCTTCTGGGGATAAGAGAGACCTCAAGCAGCAGGGAAGTCCTCTGGGGAGCAAAGCAGGCCTCAAGAAGCAGGACAGTTCTCTGGGGAACAAGGCAGTCCTTCTTGCAATGTCTGCAGGTCTAAGGGTGTACTGAAGAGTTGTTGTAAGGGTCTAATATTTATACCTGGTGCCAGCCTATTAAGTGGGAGGGATTTCCTGTATTACCCCAGGCTCCGAGATGTCTGGGGTGGCAAATACTGGTGTCAGATTCCTTTGTGTGTGCTAGACGCAAGCCGTTTGAAATGTAAGTGTGACTTGGTATAGCATCTCCACAACTATCCTGGCAACGTGGCCTATCCTGTCCTTACCTATTCCTCTTTTGTGTCAGTGCCTTCGAGGAATACACAAACTCCGACACCTGAGCTATTCATAGGTATGTGACCTAGGACACTGACAGCAGCCATGCATGGTGAGGACAAGAAAATGTGTACTTTCTAAAACTGTAATCTGACTTTCTATTAAAGTGGATTTAAAATTTAAATTCATTTGAGTCCAAACAGCATATGTCTATCTGCTCTCAATTAAAAGTTAAAAAACACAAATGATAGGTGGAATGTGGAACCAATCAAACATTCACCCCTCAGTCACAGATCTGGGTTTGGTCCATCAATTATTTTGCTCACCATGCCACCCCAGTTTGGACCCAGCCATATGCAAATCAGTCTTGCCCTCTTACCCATGGGAACAGTCCAGACCGAACTGCCATGCCAGGTCCTCCCTGGACCGGAAACAAGCATCCTGGGACTGGTTTCAAGCTATCACCTTTCATCAGCCAGGCTAACTTGAATCCAGTGGCATAGTGAGCTCGGAACCCACGTCTGGGCATGCCGTTCCCACTTAGAGCGACAAAAGCAAAAAGAACAGAGGAAGGCCTTTAGGGCCTACTTTAAGGGTGACTCACACATACTAAAAATTAAGGTTTAGGTCTGGGAAAAGGTTTATTTTACCAGGCTGAAATTCTCAGTTTAAAACTGCACTACAGGCTTTAGTGGCAGAAATGAGACATGTTTTAAAGTGTGACTTTAGTGAATGGCACAATGTGTGCTGCAGGCCCACTAGTATTTAGTTCACATTATCTGGGTACGTGCATTACTACTTTATTAGGGACTTGCAAGTAAATTAAATGTGCAAATCAGGTGTAGGCCAATTTTGCCATTTTTGTCATTGTTGCCATTTTTAGGGGAGATTATTTGTCATTTATTTAACAGTAGGTATTATAAATTTGGAACATTAATGCTGTAAACATTTGTAATCATTTTAATCTTTATGCAGAAAATATTTATATTTAAAAATCATGTATTTCCATTACAAAAGGAGCATTGCTTTTAGTGTATACTCCTTCCAAAAAATAATCTGTGAACACATGAGATGGGTGCACAGCAACTGTGTGGAGCACAGTGTTTTGTATTACTACACTCATCTTTTGGTTGTCACACACTCACCTGGCTCTGACTGCAGAGGGAATGGGGGACCACTTATTCCTCTGGAGGGCAGCCCACAATCAAGGAACCCGAATCCCTTATATCATACACTGCCCTCGGGGAGAATGGGGGTTGGAACAAAATAAGGATAGACATGTAGCACCGGTCCTGCCCTGCTGCCTTGCAACTCTGCTTAAGAGGTTCTGTACTCCCTGGACCTTTTGTGTTGGTGTGGATGTAGTGCAAGGCTTTACCACAAGTATTACATGAAAGCAGGTACACATCAAAATTTTATGCTGGAGTTTCTGGCACTCCCAAGAATCATTTTACATTCAGTTCTCTATACAAGTTTGTGTTCATATATAGTGTGCTCTACTAAGTCCTGTCTTGTTTTAATTGCAACAATTTGTCAAGACATACTGGCGGGCAGATTTCAGTTTTGATATAATTGAAGTCTGGAGTGTCTACTCTGTAAAGGAGTTCAAATCACTAAAGCTATTGAAACAAAGGTAGTGTCTGATTTCTGGAAAACAAGCTCTTTCTATTCAGAACTCAGTCTTATAGTCTTAGCTCAATCTAATGATTAGTGCACACTGATCTGTGATCAAGAACTTAGCCTTGTTTCTCCTACTTAAAACTGGAATCCGGAGGAAATCTTTATAGCTGTAGTGCAGAACGCTGAAGAGGAATCGCCATACTGGAAGCAAGGTTGACTGAAGCACTGTTGGCGTCAGGAACACAGGAGCTGCAAGGACGCTTTGGATGAGGAGGACTATAGTGCTGGAGGAATCTGGTCAACTCAGGAGGTGAGTGCTGGGATGATGCTTGCTCAGGACAGAATGAGGCCAAGCACTGACTCAGGTTTTGGGTGCTGTTTAAATACTCTATGGGTATGGCTGGCTCCTGAAAGGCATGTGGCTCACATGGGAGACAGGAAGGTCCCTACGGGCCCTGTGAGAAAACACCTGTCAGTCTAATGGTTTTGACCTATAATGCAAGCAGGTCCAATCAATTAACATTATTAGGTGAAGTCAATAGGTCATGGCAGTTGGAACCAATAAGCAGAAACATGTGAAATCAATTAACGTTAGCAGGTGGGGTCAATACGTCACAGCAGTTGGAGCCAATAAACAGGAAACACATGTATATTCCTTGCAATAGTGCAAACTGAAAAACTAATTGAACAGTACCAGAATGTTCTTATGGGTTCATGTGCTCTGGGTAGGGGCCTGCCAAGGGGTTAACTGTAGTGGGACCATGGAACCTGAGGGGTGTACATCCTGGTGTTGCAGGAGGCCATGAAGCACCACAAGGGAAATACAACATGATCCCTGTGCGCTCGACCTGCTGTACAGAGAGGGCAAGCGGGTATCATGATATTGTAGACTTCTCCATACAGTAACTTGTGTGAATAACTGCATTTAGGGCCTTGAAAAGGCCCCAAGCTTAACAGTGTAAGGAGGCGAAACACGTCAGCTGTTTTATCTAATGGACTTTTAACTAAAGATTGTGAATACTGGAATACTTAGATGTCATGATCACTGTATAAAATATATATGAACATTTTTCAACATCCGAATCCTGTCCTCAACTTGAGTGTGATGACTTCATGGATCAAATGGTTCTCAAAGCTTAACAATGTACATATCTATATGTTTTGGGTACTGTAGAGCCCCTCAATTATTTGTGAAATCACTAAAGCTTGGACTACAGTACTCCAGTTGAGTTCTGGAAAATGAGTGCACAAAATACAGTTTTTTTGCCTGGAATAGAGGTAGTAAGATAACTTATTTAATCTGGCCCTTTTTGCAGGGTCATCCCCAAACGTGTTGCCTCCCTCCTATTCTTTCTGACCAGTTTTTGTTGCCTTTAGCACTCTGGGCACCTTAGCACTGCCAACAAGTGTAAATTGTATTGGTGATTGGTTTATCCCTGATTGGCATATCTGGTTTACTAGTATGTCCCTAGTAAAGTGCACTAGAGGTGCCCAGGGCCTGTAAATCAAATGCTACTAGTGGGACTGCAGCACAGATAGTGTCACCCACATGAGTAGCCCTGTACACATGGCTCGGTCCTGCCACTGCAGTGTCTGTGTGTGCAGTTTTGAACTGCCAATTTGGCCTAGCAGGTGTACCCACTTGCCAGGCCCAAACCTTTCCTATTTATACATGTAAAGCACCCCTAAGGTAGGCCCTAGTTAGTATGTGAAAGGTGGGATATGTACTGATGTTTTTTACATGTCCTAACTGTATAATACTGCCAAATTCGTTTTTCACTGTAAAAGGCCTATCTCTGTCATAGGTTAACATGGGGCTGCCTTTAAATATGTTTTAAGTGTAGTTTCCCTTTGGGAGCAGATGGAAATGTGGAATTTGGTGTCTCTGAACTCACAATTTAAAAATACATCTTTTGGTAAAGTTGTTTTTTAAATTGTCAGTTTGAAAATGCCACTTTTAGAAAGTGGGCATTATTTTGCTTAAACCATTCTGTGACTGTGCCTGCTTCTGTTTTCCCTGTCTGAGTCAGACTGTGAGTTGGGCTGTTTGTGAATCCCCTCTAGACAGTGACACAAAGGGAGCTGGGGTGTAGCCTGCATATCCTGATGTGCCATCTTGGCTAGAGTGGAGGGAGGTGTGATCACTTATACCTGAATCGGCTGTGCCTGCCCTTACACAATGCAGTCTCCAACCCCCGGTGGGTGTCTGGGGCCAGGCCTGGACAAGGCAGGATCTTGTGAACAACAGAGACTTTTCTTTGATGTTTGCCTACTTCAAAGGTAGAAAGGGGTATAAGTAGTGGACCCAAACCCCCATATTTATAGATTACTTCTGGACTCAAGAGGAACCTCTGCCAATGAGAAGAGCTGAAGAGCTGCAGGAGGAGTACTGCCCCCTTGCCTGTGACTTTGCTTTGCTGGGTTGGCCGGCAGTTGCTGCTTCTGCCTGAAAGAGGACAAAGACTGGACTTTGTGGCATATTCCTGCTTATGAAGAATCTCCAAGGGCTTGGACTGAGCTTGCCTCCTGTTTTGAATTCTCAGGGCCATCAAATACTTCCTCTGCCAGCACTTGGACTGTCCGCTGAGACTCCTGCCCTGCCAAGTGGTGCCCTATCCCTGGGTCCTTGAAAGGTGAAGCTGGTAGAACAAGGATTATAATCCACACACAGGAGACCGTGCAGGAAAATTTTTGACACGCCACCTGCAATGCGTCTGTAAAAATGACACCTGCCTCGTGGCTGAAATCGATGCACCACCTGCATTGTAGCTGGGAAATCGAAGCATCATCTGCATTGCAGCTGGAGAAATGACGCAATACCCGCTTGTGGCTACTGAAAACAATGCAAACCCCACGCAGGGCGGTTTTCCATCACCCTGGGGCTGGATTTGTCATGCATCATTGCTGGATGTCAAAATCAATGTGAACCTAGGCGGATCCGAGGTGGCCCGTCAGGAAATCGATGCATTGCTCTCTTGCGGGAGAGAAAATTGACACATTGCCTACTCGACTAGAGAAGAAATGACGCACGGCCTGACTTGCAAGTAAGAAATAGACGCATCACTGGCCTTTCTGACGGGCGCTCGTCCGTGCGGCTTTATTGTTTATGCAAACTAGGTACTTTGTGTAACAACAACATTTCCATTGTTGGCTATAGTGTATTACTCTTATTATTTGAAAAATTAATATCTTGACTTGTGTATGTTGTATTTTTGTCATTATGGTCTTGTTTGATTTAGATAAATATTGCCAATTGTTCTGAAGTGGTATGATGTTCGTTTTATAGTGTTTTCACTATATAATTGTGTGTGTGTTGGTACAAATACTTTGCACATTGCCTTTGAGATAAGCCTGTCTGCTTGTGCCAAGCTACCAAAGAGGTGAGCAGGGTTTGTCTTAGGAGTGTAACTCCCTTACCTTGACTAGAGTGAGGGTCCCTGCTTGGACAAAGTGCAAACTGACTGCCAACCAGAGACCCCATTTCTAACATAGCTTGATAGTTGAATACTATTGTTGGAACCACATTGGCTTTTTTAATAGTGGGGTAACTATTGCCTGCTTCTAAGAGCTAGGGGGTGCACCTTATTCTAGCAATAGATAATAGAGGGCAATCAGTGTAGGAGTGAGAACATACAAGAGTAATCTGAAACCATTAACAGGGAAAAGACAAAAATGGAGAACCAGAACAGATCCTTTGCATTTTGGACTATATTTGCTAATTTGTTGCTAAAGAAAATAAAGATAGGGCTTTAGATATAGTAATATCTTCTCTAGACGGTCCCAGCTACTTATTATTTTGATTTCCTTGATTGTGCTGTGAAAGACTACAATTATGCTTCCCTAGATTGTTATCTAGAGAAATCAAGAGATTGACTGAACTGTTATAATGAGGACATAGCCTCTTGATTGGCTAAGATTTAATAATAGAAAAGCTTATTTGGTAGAATTTGATGATTGTTGAGATAAGACCATCCCCTACTATGAGAGCAACCATTGTTACCTGCTGACTGCAAGTGAAACTGGTATGCTGACTTTTTTTTGGTCCTTGGGTCTTGCTAATCTCGTGTGTATAGAAGCTTAAAACTGTCTTTGGTATTGTGAGGTCTGGAACCTGTGCTTTGAGTGAAGCATGTAAAATAGTAGTGTCAGTATCATTCAGAGCAACTGGATCCTCTGTGTCATGGAGAGCAGGGTCTACTGATCCCTCTCATATAGCTTTGCACCCACACCCTGTCGATATGTTCACTGCATGTATGTGCAGTGAAAGTGTAGCACATATATGACGTATGACTCTCTTTGTGTTAGGAGTTTGAGTACTGGTAGTAACAAGATTAATTTTGGATGCTTATGGCATGCATTCCAGGATGAAGAAAGTTTCTCTAGACAGGAAAAGTGTTTTACCTCTAATCCTTTGGCTGGGGTATGGGGATCCAGATAATGAATGAAGGAGGATGGATATATTGATCATTTTAGAATTGTAATGAGGCCCTTGTAATCAAAGGGCTGCTTTTTAATTCTTCATGAGCTCTGCCATTTAGTGGATGCTAAGGATGAGTGGTAGGGCTCCATATTCTGTTGTACAAGATTTCAAGATGATGCAGTTTCAAGTCAGGGTCTGCCTTCTGTCCGTTTCTGATTTTTACTGCAAGGAGGCTGTTGACAGCCAAGACCAGAGATCCTACACTTCACTGTGCTTCTCCTTTGGATATTCCTGCTTGGAGTCAACCCCATTGCTACTTGTTATGAATGCCATCACCTTGCAGAAGAATTGTGTCTGAGGAACAGCCATAAAATGATATTTGAAAGAGAACCAACCCAAGCTGATTCTGAAGTCTTAGACAGTGGGTTCACATGCCCTACCTAAAAAATGTATATAAAAGTGAGATCCAACTTGCCAACTTGTTTCTAGTGCCAGAGTCTTCCTATCCAAGTAAGGAAATGCTCTTCAGAATACCAAAGGAGCTTGTGCTTGACCAAGGTTGCTGTTTGTTGGCCAGCCAGCCTCCCATAGATGAAGGAACATTACCTGAAGTCTGTACTGGAAGATGTGAGGCTCTGCCTAAATGCTTAGAAGTCTGCCTGTCTGCTGAGAGACGGAAAGAGTGTGGTGGCCCTGTAGGAGGAGTGGTTGTCCTGTAGGGAATTTCAAACATGTTTGTAGCATGAAGAGCATCCATAGAAACCTGGCTGCCACGGAAAGCAAAGTCAGAAGCAAACCGTGCTGTGAGGGGGCCTTGTTGTTTGCCTAAGCAGTTTACATGTGAACTGTACCAAGTATTTGCAAGAACAAGCATAACTGTGCCATCTAGCAATCCCCCATGAGGTTTTGTGACTAGTGCTGCCTCTGCCAATGTCAGGAAGAGAAGCTACATCACTTCTTGAGCAGATATCCCTACGGGCTCCAAACTGCAACTGCAGAAGATACACACCATTTCAAATGATTCAGCCTGAAGGCTGTAACTGCCTTACTGCAGCACCTATCTATTCCTGGCTGAGGAGGCCGCCAGTGCTGAAGTTGAGTACCCCAGGCAGGTCTGCCACACTGACTCCATCCTGTGGTCTTAGTTTCAACACTTGGTTGCAGCAGTGACACCGAGCAGAAGTGTAGCTGCAACTGAGAGGTCAGATACATGAACAACACCCACCACACTGCTAGAACTGCAGCACCAACCAGCAGATGAATGCATGGCTTAGCTTTCAACCAGAACGAAAGACTGGAACACATAGACGTTTCTGCCAGATGGACTTAAACTTTTTGTCCAAGTGAACTTTAGGGGTAAAAAACATTGAACAGAGCTGCACATTATATCAGTGGGGTAACTTGAAAAAATCTAAACCTTTACCTAATCGATGCCCAAGCCCAAAATATACAGGGGAATGTTGTCATTAGAAATCTCTTATAACAGCAAAAAAGGGTACCAGAAGGAGAGTGAAGCTTCTTACTGAAGATCATAATTGACATTTCAACCTAATTCCAACTGCTATCGAACTGTGTAGTACTTAGGGCCTGATTCAGAGTTTGGTCGATGGGATTACTCTGTCCCAAATGTGACGGATATCACATTTGCTTCATTATATACCACTTTATCCTATGGAAATTGCAATATGACAGACAGGATATCCGTCACGTATGTAACGAAATAACCTGTCCACCAAACTCCAAATCAAGCCCTTAGTTGCTGTAAGATTAAAGCACATTTTTAACTAAAAAGAAAGCACTGGGCTGGACAATATGTGATTGTTGTCTATTGTTGATTGTTGACTACTTATCTTCTGACTACCTCTCTGAAAAACCTTTAAACCTTTCACTGCTGGGCTTTCCCCTGAGTGTGAAACCCATTGTGGATGATGGAACGCTATACATTTATGAAAACTAAATTCTGAATTCAGCATGGGGTCATCTGTGTAGATCCTGCAAGGTTTTCCCAAAGGGAATTATTTAGAAGTTGGCAGAGGGGATTACTCCATCACAAACATGATGGATATCCCATCCCCCATATTACAATCCCATTTTACCCTATGGAGATCTGACAAGATATTTGTCAGAATAACCCATCTGACAAACTCTAAATCAAGCCATAAGTGTGGAAAAAAATATTGAAAAGTAGTAGGAAAAAAGAGGCATTTGTGGTAATGTTTTCATTTGTAACTATTCATCGTGCTGTACTATATACAGCTGAAGTATACCATTACATCTGCTACACCCTTTTGGTTGCTGGGATATATAGATAGTATTTGTGGGTTTTCTAAGAACTCGAGGTACCCAAAGCCAATAAATCAGTTGCACCTTGCAATGGTTTTTCATAGTCTACAAGGGAATAGAGCACTTCATATGTTAAAATATAAATAGTAAAAAATAGGTATCAAGGAAACCTATGTATTTACAGAATAGGCACAAGATATTAAGTCTAGAAGCAGGAGTTATTTGCATATCTCAGAGGGAATGTCTCAAAATAATTTCTTTCTTTCACACTGTCTTACATTTGAAAGGTACACATACAGAAAAATACAGTTGGCAATAACACTTGTTGCTCTACTCTATGTTCCCCTATGCCTTCTGATAAAAATGGTAACTCACTTGTGTGGGTAAGCCTAGTGCCTGCCACAGGAACCGGCCCAAAACGCAACAGGGACACCACATTTTCCCATTGAAAACTGACCCTTTTTTAGCAATGTTCCTAGCTGTGGATTTTGGATCCTAACTCAGTCAGCACCTAGGGAAACGTAGCAAACCTGTACAATTTTAAAAACTAGACACTTGGAGGAATCCAGGATGGAGTAACCTTTGTGGCTCTCACTATGTTGTTTTACACAGAATCCCTTGCAAACCTCAATTTTGTGGATTACGGAATTTTCCATCACAGAAATGTGAGGAAAATGTGTGTTTTAGTCAACATTTGAGATTTGCAGTGCATTATGTGGTGAATGTGAAGCACTCCATCCTCAACTCCCCCAGATGTCTAGTTTTAGGATCTGTCTGGATCTGGTAGGTTTTTCCAGGTGGCACCCTACCAAAGCTTGCATGCCATCGGGATGAGATGCTTTAGTCAGCAGGGGAGCAGAAAGACTTTTGAGGCTTTAGGGGTGTGGTGGGGCCTGATGCTAGGCTGGGAAAGACCCTACTCATTATTTTATAAAAAATATCTCTTGCTGCCATGCAGTGGGCTTTCTGTCCCCCCCCAGGGCAGATCATGGGTAATTATCCTAACTGCCCCGCACCAAATACTTTTTCCATATTTGTGAGGGAGTGGGGGGTATGCATATGTCCATGGCGAGCAGCCCCCACCCTTACAATTAAATTAAAGTAATTCCTGGTGACAGGTAGAGTAATTATTCCCATTTGCCCCCCTCCCAGGGGCGGGGCTGAAGGACTTTATCTTCAATTGTTTGGACGAGTGGGCATCACCATACCCGTGCTGGGAAGCCCCAACCCTAGAATTAAAACAAAGTGATCCCTGGCATTTAGTGGACTTTCTGCCTCTGGGAGAAGATGGGGTATTTGTCCCCTTCTACCCCCTGTGGTAGAAACACTGTTTTCCCATATTTGTGAGGATGGGGGCATGGCCATGCCCGTGCTGGGCAGCCCCCAACCATATCACTAAAAAAACAAAAATTAATCCCTGGTGTCCTGTGGCTCTCTGCCCTCCTAACCACCCACCAAGGGGCAGAAAGACTGTTTCCTCTTTTTGGGAGGGGTGAGGGCATGGTCATGCCTATGCTGGGTTGCTCCCACCCCTAAAATTAAACAAACAAATAGTAATCCCTGGTGTCTAGTGGGCTTTCTGCCCCTGCAATGGCAGATTGGGTAATTGCCCCAACTGCACTCTAAGGGGGGAGCAGAAAGACTGTTTTTACTTTCCTTGGAGGGGTTGGGTCATGGCCATGCCCATGCTGGGCATCTCCCACCCCTGCAATAAAAAAAAGCAAAAGGTAATCCCTGTTGTCTAGTGGGCTATCTGCCCCTCAATGGGCAAAAATACTGTTTCCTTTGTTGAGGGATCAGGGGCATGGCCATACCCATGCCGGACAGCCCAAACCCCATGAAAAACACAAAAAGTATTCCCTGATGTCTAGTGTAGCGGGCTTTTGCCCCCGGTAGGGGGGGGGGATGGAGGTAACTTCCCCTTGTGTCCCCCCAGGGGGATAGAAAGACAGTTTCCCTCTCCTGGGGGTGCGGGTGGGGACATGGCCATGCCCATGCTGGGCAGCTCCCAACCCTACAAATAAAAACACAAAAAGTAATCCCTGATGTCTAGTGGGCTATCTATCCCACGGGGGCAGAAAGACTGTATCATAAAAACATTTTAGGGGGACACAAGCCCTTGCTGTAGGAAAGTACCATCTTTCGTGGCATGTTACCCCCAATTTCTGCCTGTTTGTCAGTGTGTTTTTACTGTCTCACTGGGATCCTGCTAGTCAGGACCCCAGTGCTCATAGTTTGTGGCCTATATGTCAGTGTGTTTTACTGTATTGTTCGGCTAACTAGAACTCCAGTGCTTATGCTCTCTCTGTTTACTAGATTTGTCACTATAGATTGGCACACTGGACCACCCCTGATAAGTCTCTAGTATATGGTACCTAAGTGCCCAGGTCATTGGGGTTCCAGGAGATCCTTATGGGCTGCAGCATTTCAGTTGCCACCCATAGAGACCTCATACAAACACTCCTTTAGGACTGCCACTGCAGCCTGAGTGAAATTGTGCACACACTATTTCACAGCCACTTTCACTGCACCAGGTAACTTATAAGTCACCTATATGTCTAACCTTCAGTTACTGAAGGCTAGGTGCAAAGTTACTGTGTGTGAGGGCACCCTTGCACTAGCAAAGGTGCCCCCACGTTGTCCAGGACCAATTTCCCAGACTTTGTGAGTGCGGGGACACCATTATAAGCATGCACTACATATATGTTAATACATATATGTAGCTTCATAAAGGTAACTCTGAATATGGCCATGTGAGGTGTCTAAGATTGTAAAATTGAACCCCCAATCCAAATCTTGTATTGGGGTGCAAATTCCATGCCAATTCCATGCACCCTGGGGGCTCCATCGTGGACCCCCGTACTGATAAACCAGCTCTCTGAGGTTTCCACTGAAGCCCCAGCTGCTGCCACCTCACATACAGGTTTCTGCCCTCCTGGGGATTGAGCAGCTTAATCCCAGGAAGCCAGAACAATGCATTTACACCCTCTCCCATTGAAAATAGGTGTTACAGGCATGGGAGGGGTATCCTCTCAGAGCCTCTGGAAATGGTTTGAAGGGCACAAATGGTGCCCTCCTTGCATAATCCAGTCTATACCGGTTCAGGGACCCCCAGTCTCTGCTCTCGCACGAAACTGGACAAAGGAAAGGGGAGTGAACACATCCCAGGGGTGGTGCCCAGAGCTCCTCCAGCGTGTCCCTGGCGATTAGACATCTTGGATCCAAGGTGTGGGGACTGTCTGGAAGCATCTGAGTGGCCTGTAGCAGCAGGTGACGTCAGAGACCGCTCCTGATAGGTGCATATCTGGTTAGGTAGGCCATCCCCCTCTCAGGGCTATTTAGGCTCTCTCCTCTGGGTGTTTCCTCAGATTCCGTTTGCAAGACTCCACCAGGACTCCTTGCATCCTGTGCTTCAGCTTCTGACCATCGGATCAACCGCAGACTGTTCCAGGACTGCTGTAACTGCAACAAAGTATCTAGGAAGGCCACTGTGACCCTGCAACTTCAGCTCCAGCCAGCAACTTCAACAGTTTCCAGGTTGTACATGATCTGAGGACTGCATGTCTTCATTCTGCACCAGAAGGACCAAAGGAATTTCCCGTGGAGTGACAGAATCACTTTCCTGCTTCAGCAGGCACCTCTCTACAATGACAACCGGTACACCGGGACTCCTCTCCTGTCGGCGAACTTGATCCCTGGATCACAGGTGGTGGACCAAAGTGACCCTGACTGTTCAAAGGTCCAACTGTCCAAATTTGGTGAAGGTAAGGGCTTGCCTCCCCGTGCTAGACCGTACCCCTTTGCACTGCATGTTCTGCAGCTGCTTGGGCTTCTCTGCACTTCTTCCAAAAGTCCTTCATGCACAGCATAGCTCAGGTGCCCAGCACTCTATCCCCTCAGCTCCCTGAGTTGTTCTCTGGTGGCATGGGATCCCTTTGTGTAGTGCTGCGAGGACTACATTCTGCAACTCCTTTGTCCCCGTGTTCTGGAACTCCTGTGGGTGCTACCTGGTCTTCTGAGGGCTCTCTAAGGTGAGGCAACCAGGTCCCTCCTTGGCCCAGGTAGAACCGTGACATTTGTGTGAGCCAAGGCTTGTTGGCGGAATCCAATGATGAAAAACAGCCTGCATCCCCTGACTCAACGTGGGACATCTAGGGGGGAAAGCCGACATTCACATTCCACTATTTTAGCATATGGTTTGTGTTGCCCCTGGGCCCATTGGAACCTATGTGTTTTTTACTATTTGCACTATTTTCTGGCTGTGTACTTACCTGATTTTGTTTACTCGTGTATATATTGTGTTTAATACTTACCTCCAGTAGGAGTATTGCCTCTGGAATATTTTTGGCCTTGTATCACTAAAAAAAAAGTACCTTTATTTTTGGTAACACTGAGTATTGTCTTTCTTGTGTATCAGTACTGTGTGACTATAGTGGTATTGCAAGAACTTTGCTTGTCTCCTAGTTCAGCCTTGGCTGCTCTGCAACAGCTACCCCTAGACAGCCTAAGTTGCTAGACACTGCCTACATTTCACTAAGGTGGATCACTGGACCTGGTATAAGGTGTAAGTAACTCTGGTACCCACTACAAACCAGGCCAGCTTCTCACACTTGTCCAAGGAGCTGCTCCCCACGATACCTAGTGGTAGGACTCCTGCTTGAGGATTGCGGCGATCCCCACACTGGGATCCGGTAGGGAAAGCGGAGATTCTCCCCTGTCCAATGATACCTTCCCCATCTGAATTGGTGCTTGGGAAGTTGAGATAGCTCCCCCCACCGAGCACCAATACAGTGTATGTGAAATGAGCCGATCAGCTCATTTCACTTTAATTTTCACTGAAATGATGTCAGCTCATCAGGCACACCAATCATCCTTTCAATGAAAAAACTAAAATAGCCGCAGGCGCTGGGGAAGCTCTTACCCAACTCTCAAGGCTATTTTTAGTTATAGGAAATTGCACTGGTGCCCACATGTGAGGATGGCTCATCCTCATTACCCTGTTGCAGAAAGGCTTGTACCTGGCTCAGTTTGTGGGCCACAGTATGAGAGACACCGGGCTTGCCTATGACGTTTCAAAAGAAGTCTGACAATGATTTGTTGATCTTGTTGGAAAAATATTCTGTAGCTCATTGGGTTGTTGGATCAGGGAGATGTTAACCCTACTCAAGCAACAGACATAGGCCCTCATTATATCATTGGCAGTAAAAGCTGCCTACTGCCGCAGCGACGGCCGGCAAAAGACTGTTGCCGCGGCTACCAGCCATATTATGACCACAGCCGGATTTCCGCCACAAGAATGGCGGAAATCCAGCTGTGGCCATACCGGCGGATGGTGGTAAGGTGACACTGCTACCACCAGCAGCGCCACACCAGTAGACCGCCGCCAACCGTATTATGACAAATAATACGGCCTGGCGGTGTTCTGCTGGCGGGCGCTGCTGGCGGTAGCAGCGCCCCATCCCGTCTCCTGCCAGAAGACCCCTTGGATCCAGGTAGGTCGGGTATCCGACAGGGGAGGGGTGGGGGTGTTGTGTGTGTGGGGGCGTGTGTGCATGTATGTGTGTGCATGTATGCGGGTGTGTGTTTAGTGTTGAATGCATGTGTGCATGTTTACGGACGTGTGAGTATGTTGTGAAATGTGAATGCGTGTCTGTGTGTATGTTTGAAGTGTGTGCGGATGTGTCTGAGATTGAATATATGCATGTGTGTATGTATGTGTGAATGAGTGTGTGTGTGAAGGGGGTGTGGATGTATGGAGGGAGTATCTGGAGAGGTAGGGGGGAGACCACTATCAGTGACAGGGAAGGAATTCCCTGTCACTGATATGGCCTACCGCCATGGTTTTTGTGGCAAAAACCATGGCGGTAGGCAGGGTCATAACCCCGCAGGCGGTTCAATGACAGCCGCTGGGCTGGAGATGGATATAATGTGGCAGCAAGTACCGCCGGCCTGTTGGCGGTACTACTGCCACATTATCACTGACCGCCGGAGTCGTAATAACCCCCATAATCTCTGTCAGGGAGAACTATAAAAGTCACTAAATGAACCTCTGCTAAACCCTCTGTTCGCTTGGCATAGGAAAGCCATGGTGTAACCTAGAGGCTATGTGTAAAGTATATATGTAGCACACAAACAGTGATAAAGTGAAAACACAACACAAGAAAAATCCCTCACCAATTTTGAAAAATAGAGTGCATTTTAATAAATGATTTGACACCAAGTCAACAAAAACCAAGAGTTATGAAGTTTATGGCAAAAACTGTGTCAAATAAAAAAAATGGCCTACTGCGATTAAGCATGAGTTGGATACATAAAGTGGATTGGTCCCAGTCAGCGCTTACTTTCGGACTTAGAAGAAATTTTAAGTAAACGTTTCTGAGAAGGTAAAGTCTAGCAGGGCAAGGCTGCACATGTTGTCCAAAGAGTAAGCGTCATCGTCAGGGACCCACTGGACAAAGTTGCAATGAAGATTTCTAAGTGCGAACGTAGTTTGTTTTTGTGAAGTCAAAAATCTATAGAAGGACAACGATGGAGGCTAAAGTCAATAAGAGTTTTTGAGACCAGATACTTGTTCAGCAAAGGATGACTGAAAAAGATTTGCTGCTTTGGAGAAGAACGTAGCAAGAGCTGCCGGGAAGTCAGGCTAACCAGCAATGCATCTTGGACAGATCGACGAGCAGGTTGGTCCCAGTCTTTTCTCAGTTCTCAGAGCAGGTTTTAGCCAAAACATTTTCTAAGATCTAAGTTTAGGATTTTGGCTATCTGGGCACCTTTAGACCCACCACCAAGGGTCCAGGCCTGGTGGGGCATTTGAGGGTTAGGATCACGTAGGCTGGGTCCTGGTGCGGGTTCATGATAGTTGAACCCTTTTCTGTCCCAGAGGCTCTAATCAGGAGGCCACTCAACTAGCCCTTGGAGTCAATCTGGCAATCCAGGGTTCAGCAGTAGTACAGGGCCCAAGCATCAGGACAGGCACCTGAGGGTTCAAGGCAGGGTTCAGGCAGCAAGGCAGTCCTTCCAGGTGCAACAACGCAGCCTTCTGAAGTACAAAGTAGGCCACAGTAGCAGGCAGTACTCCAAGAGTCGAGAATGTGAACTGAAGAGTGGGTCTGAGGGTCCTATTTTTGTACATGTTTCCTTAGAAAAATCAATTCTCTTGGAAGTGATTGAAGTTTCCTTCCATCCTTGCCCTGGCTCCAAGTTAGATGCTTGAACAATTCAGTGATGGCAGATCTTCTGTGTTAAAGCAGGGCAAAGCGTATTCATTTGATGTGGAGCTTTGCCAGTCATGGCACATCCAGGAAATGTAATCCCTCTATTGTGTGGCTGTCTGGGTGGAATAAACAGAGTTCAACTGTCATCTACACCCAGTCATATGACCCAGTAACAGGCTACAGGCACAAAATAGGACAGAAACATGCCACATTTCTAAAAGTGGCATTTTAAAAATTGTAACTCAACATCCGACTTCTCCATTAAAGAGGGTTTTGAATTATAATTTCTCAGAAAACAAACATGAAATATTGACCTGTTTCCAATCAAAAGTTAGCAATTATTAAGTGTAATAAGGAAACTGAATGTTATCCCATGGGAGGGGTAGGCCTCACAGTGGTGAAAAACAAATTTAGGAGTTTTATACTACCAGGACACATACAGCTTAAAAGTACATGTTGAACCTTTTAATTACAATGCACCCTGCTCTGTCGGCTACCTAGGGCCTACCTCAGGGGTGGCATATATGCAATAAAACAGTAGTTTAAGGCTTTGCCAGATGACTATTTTTCCAAATTGAATCAGCAGTTTAACACTGCACTCAGGCTGCAATGGCTCCACTTGGAGTACGAGTTATCCAAAAAACTCTGCTAGCCCCGCCAGCAGAGTGGAGCTCAACTGGTATGCGCTGCAGCCCAATATGGGCTGCACAGCGCAAGTGCAGACAGTCGACACTTGCACTGTGCAGCTCATAAGTGGGCTGCAGCACACACCAGAGCAGAGTCAGAGGGAGGCAGCCGCTAAAGAAGACTCATCGCCATTGGACGACGAGGAGCAGAGGACCCCCGGGAAGCCCCAGGTAAGTCCTCGTCTTTTTCTTTTGTTGTCTCTGATTGTGCACACTGGTGCACACACAAGGATTGAAACTGCAGCTTTTGCTGCCTCTGGCCCTGGCCTGAGTCCAGGCAAGGGCCGTAGGCAGTGAAAGCTGCAGTTTCAGGCCTCTTGTGCACCGGCCTGTCCTGTGTGCACGGCACACGGGGCAGGCCTGTGGACAACAGGCCTGACAGCTTTCACTGCCTACGGCCCTGGCCTGGATTCAGGCCAGGGCTGTAGGCAGCGAAAGAAAGCTGCTGTTTCAGGCCCCTTGTATACCAACTTTTGCACAAGGGGCCTGAAACAGCAGCTTTCACTGCCTACCGCCCTCCTGAATGCCCCCGATCTCAGAAGCTCTAAGCAGGGTCGGGACCGAGATCGGGTGCATTGAGGACTCCGTGAGTCACGGTACTCAGCCTCCGTGGAATTCCACAGTTTTTTTCATCTATGCAGAATTCCGCAGAGTCGGACTCCGTCAACTCCACCCAAGCCTAGTCCTAAGGCCAACAACAACAAATTCTGAAAAATAGGAGGGTGGAGGCAAACAGTTTGGGTGTGACCCTGCAGAGCTTGGTGGATGGGGTTACTCTGTCACAAACGTGAGGAATATCCCGCCACCTTATTATGATTCCATTATATCGTATAGGAATTGTATTACAGCGGACTGAATAACCATCACGTTTGTGACAGAGTAACCCGTCCACCAAGATCTAAATCAGACCCTAAGGGGGTCATTCTGACCCCGGCGGGCGGCGGGAGCCGCCCGCCTGGAGGGAACCGCCAGAATACCGCTGCGCGGTCAAAAGACCGCCGCAGGTATTCTGGGTTTCCCACTGGGCTGGCGGGCGACCGCCAACAGGCCGCCCGCCAGCCCAGTGGGAAACACCCCTCCATGAGGATGCCGGCTCCGAATGGAGCCGGCGGAGTGGAGGATGTGCGACGGGTGCAGTAGCACCCGTCGCGAATTTCAGTGTCTGCTGAGCAGACACTGAAATTCAGGGTGGGGCCCTCTTACGGGGGCCCCTGCAGTGCCCATGCCCTTGGCATGGGCACTGCAGGGGCCCCCAGGGGCCCCACGACACCCCATACCGCCATCCTGTTCCTGGCGGCCGAAGCTGCCAGGAACAGGATGGCGGTATGGGGGTCAGAATCCCCATGGCGGCGCAGCAAGCTGCGCCGCCATGGAGGATTCAACAGGGCAGCGGAAAACAGGCGGGAGACCGCCGGTTTTCCCTTTCTGGCCGCGGCTGAACCGCCGCGGTCAGAATACCCTGTGGAGCACCGCCAGCCTGTTGGCGGTGCTCCCGCCGACCCCGGCGGTCCTTGACCGCCGGGGTCGGAATGACCCCCTAAATGTCTGTAGAGTAGTAAATGCAAAAATGTTGCTTTATGATCTGGCCACAGTAAACCCTAAATGTAATAAAAATATACCCTTGTTCAAAAATAGAAAACATTAAGGGCCAGATGTAGCAAACGTTTGAGACTCGCAAACGGGCCGATTCGCAATTTGCGACAGTGCAAAATCGGAAATGGGATGCAAAAAGCCCATTTCCGACTCGCAAAAAGCGATGGGACCCGTTTGCGAGTCGCATCCGTTGCGACCCCATTTTGCGACCCGCAAATTGCAAGTCGCAATTTGCGAGTCGCAAACCTTATGCAATTGCAACTCGCAAATTGCGACTAGTCGCAAAAAGCCCAGTTTGCATGTCCCATTTACCACTAACTCAGAGCAGGTGGTAACCATTACCAAAGTATAAAAGGGGACCCAGAAGGCATCTGGGTTACTCAAGATGGCGGAGATATACCTGATAGCAGTGAGGAGGAGAGTCTACGCAGCCCAGCAGAGGAGGAGGAGGGGCCACAGACAGGAGAAGATATGTAGAACCAGGCAGACTCTTTTTCAGCAAACTGAAGAGGAGATCTATGACAAATACCGCCTTAGCAGCGCAGCCATTCTAGAATTAATAGATTTACTGAAACCACAGCTAGAACACAAGACTCTGCGTGGCTGCGCCATCCCTACGCATGTGCAAGTGCTATGCGCACTGCACCTCTTGGCCTCAGGGAGCTATCAGGGGGTCATTGCCGTGGCAGGTGGGGTATCCCAAAGTGCAGTGTCAAGGTTCCTCAGGGCATTCCTAGATGCCTTAGTCACGCACATGTCTCACTTCATATACTTACCAAGGAATGAGGCAGAAATTAACAGCACCAAGCTGGACTTTTACTGCATTGTCCACTTTCCTCATGTCATAGGGTGTGTAGATGGGACACACATTCAAATATGCCCCCCTGCTAATCTGGAACACATTTTCCGCAACAGGAAGTGTACCCACTCACTCAACATACAGGTTGTTTGTGATGCCCATTATGTCATCACGGACATCATAACTAAGTTTCCTGGCAGTACCCATGACTCATACATTTTTAGGCATAGTGGGATACATCAACGCCTGGAACGTGGGGAATTTGGAGACGGTTACCTCCTAGGTAGAGCCACAGACACTTGCAGACATACACACAGGTCACTGTGCACGACAATCTGGACTTCCTAACCGTGTACTTTTGTGCCCAACAGGTGACAGTGCATATGCTCTCAGGCCTTGGATCATGACTCCGTTTTTAACACCCAGAACTGAATCAGAGAGGCAATACAACAGTGCGCATAAGAGGACCAGGAACCTGATCGAGCGCACCTTCGGACTGCTGAAGGCAAGATTCGGATGCCTCCACCGCAGTGGAGGCGCCCTCCAATACACCCCCATTACCGCTTTCAAAATCGTGGTCGCATGCGCCATCCTCCACAACATAGCCACCCGACGTGGGCTACCTCTCACCCCTGCAGACCCAGATCCTGATGATGAAGAGCAAGAACAACCACATCGCCATCATGGGGATAGGAGTCTAGCTAATCAAGGCAGACTGAGACGGGACCACATTGCAACGCAATATTTTGGACGGTACGTGTCAACTCCCACCATACTCATCTATTAACCATTTGTTAAGTGGAACAAAAATAACTGTTTTATTAATGTCATGAAGAAACTATATACAAGTTGAAATTGTCCATGGGCAGGAAAATGCCAACCAGTCATGTGGCACATTAACGCCATGTGCCACATGAATCTGTCCTGGCTGTTATCTATGATATCCTGCCCCTCCTGCCAGCCTGGCTGGTCCCTGCTGCGTCCATGGTGCTGTGCCTACCACTCCTCAGCACCCTACTGTGAGTGGCAGAGACACTGCTCACTGTTGAGCCCTCCTCCCAGGTGTATTTGTTAACTTCCTGGCTGTGATGTCATCATCATGTGCCAGGAAGTGTTTCCAGGGTGTTCTGGTATGCTTTCTGGAGTGTTCTGCTGCATCTGCAAGCAATTTTGAAGGTATTCGCAATTTGCGACACCCACTCGCTAATTGCGAGTTTGTTTTTTGCACACTCGCAAACAGCGACCTCGCAAACTGCGGACTCGCACACAGCGTTGCGAGTCCGGCTGCGAGTCGCAAAATCGGATCGCTTTTTTTTCTGGCATTCCAATTTGCGACTCGCATTTTGCGAGTCGCATCAACTCGCAAAATGCGAGTCACAATTTTTATTTTTGCTACATCTGGCCCTAAGTGAAGAACATGATTTCCTCTGTATAAGGGGCATGTTACCAATTGAATCAGAACCATAGAATTTCATGCTTTGTGTTGGGTTCTGAGCTGGGTTATCGCCCCAGATGTTAAAATCACCCAACAACAAAACTTTATAGAAGAAAAGGACCAGTGGTGTAACATCATCAGTTGTATATCCAACAAAAGATTTTAAAAAGTTTGAGTAACTCATCATACCTTTCCAGCTGATGGTTTCATTGAGCCCATTTATTACAGCACAGCCAAAGTGTGATACCATTGAATTTATGACATTACTAAGCAGCAAAATGGACCTACTCGGGACAAAATTCATAGTTCAGAAAGATTAGTTAGAATTAGTAACACTCTATGAAAACCTTGAATCTTATAGGCTTAAAATACTGAAAAATCCAAAAAGTCATATTTATTTTGAGGATTGTTAAAGTGTGTATGTATTTAACATCTTAAAAAATGGGTGAAGATTGTGCACTGCATCAAACATCATTGAATGATGTGTGCTATAAAAAAGCTGAAAGAGTTTCTCCTTTTATTATGTATGTGTACATATTTAAATATATAACACACACCACCCACAGCCATATGGTTACAGCTTAATGCATATTTTCTTATACAAAAGAAACTCCAGCTTTCCTACTACTAGAGGGAGCTTAAAACAGCTCAATCTAAGTAGGATAAGTCTTCTTCTGCATCCCTGATGCCACCATGGCAGGGTTCATTGGTGACACAGCAAGACACACCGATCACCACCATACTTCATTTTTTCAGTAATCGCAAGAGAAAATAAAACCAGCTAATCTAAGCAGGACAAACCATCCAGCATGCTCTAAGCACTACTGTAGTAGGGTGCACTGATGATACCTCAGGACTTGTCGGTCACTGTGATACTCTTTTATTTTCCTCTGGGCTTCCAGATCATCTCTTCCACCCTGGCATCAACAGCAAAGGGGGGAAAAGGACAAGAATACCACCTATTTAGGACTATTCTGACTGAGGGGTGCCTTAGGCCAAATCTTCTGCCTCTCAGATAAGCTATCAGCATAATGTGTCCATAGACATTGTGACACTCCTCATACCAAAACTCCATCCCAGAGCAAGGAAGCTTAAGCACCCGTTCCCACATCTAACACATACACCTTTTCCATATTGTACTCTCTAGAACATATACACCACCTATAGCAGAAAACTGTAGCTCATGTTTATCAATACACCCTTTGCAGTCTTCCACCCTCCTTTCAGAGCTGACATAATCACGTACATTAACCTAGATGCACTTTGTCAGAGAATCTTTGCTAACTTCTTCCTCTACACATGTCCTCTACATCCTCATCCCTCGAGACAACATCACCCAACAAAGAGACTGTACACCAAACATTAGGGGACTCACAGTCATCCACAAGTTTTCCTGGCCCTGACCACTTACCAATGGAGCACCACCAAATTATGCCAGCTCCTCACCTGCAACTCAAACAGCCTTATTCCATCTGATCTATAGGCCCTATCAAACACAGCAAGAACTTTATAAACTAAATTTCAGATCTCATTACCTTTCCTTCTGTTCAGCACACCCAGACTACATTACTCAGAAGCTGCAACCTGCCCATTGATCCTAGCACTATTACTATGATGAAATCCCTCAACACTCTGGAAATCAAGTAGTACATCACCAAACCAACACATCCCAAAAGATACACATGTGACCCCCATCAACAGCAAAGGAGGAACAAGGACAAGAATACCACCTGCTTAGGACTATTCTGGCTGGGAAGTGCCTTGGGCCACATCTGCTGCCTCTAGAAACATCACCAGTGCTGGCTTTAATATATATTTTTGGGAGAGGAAGGAAGGGGAACACTCAGCCAATTTTGGTTCCAGGGATCCCATCCCCTGGCCTTAATATTTTTATTTTTTGCAGGGAAGGGAGGCCCTTGCCTGGGGCTTGGCCATCTGTTATGGGTTCCCTAAAGGGCACCCAGTGTGCAATGGGATGGCAGGGGGAGTCTAAAGGCCCCTGCGGCCCCAGCCAGCTTCCCACCTCCTGGGGGAGTTGGCATTGCTTTTGCAGAGAGGGAGCTGCTAAAGATGCCACTCCCTGTCTGCAAAAGCAAGTGTTTCCTTTGTTTCCCTGCCTGCATGTCTGTAAGCAGGGAAACAGAGGAAACCTCAGCTCAAAGCTCCTGCCAAATCAGAGCAAACAGCTGTGTCCTATGGGTGAGCACCCCGGGACATAGTAGGAGCAGGTCCTGGGTGGTGGTGGTGTTCCCCAAGGCCATCTATGGCTCCATGAGGGGGCTGTGCATTACCCCTCCAACATTGAATTTGCCCTAGGGAGGTGGTGGTCCTTGGGGCCGGGAGTTGGCAACAGATCCCATTCATTCTTTTATTGCAGCCCTGTGGAGGTGGCAGAGGCTACCTCCCCCGGGTTAAATAATAGGTTTGTGCGGGGGGACTCTGTGGCCTCCAATATCCCTGGGTACCCCTCTGTTGTGCTAACTTTCCCCAGGGAGGTGGTGGGCCCCGATGCTGTGGGGTACTGTGTGGCCCCCTTCTATTGTACTTACTTACCCGGGAGGTGGTGATCCCCTATGCTGTGGGGAGGCCCACAGCCCCTCCTTTATTGCACTAACTTACCCTGGGGAGGTGGCGGTACCCGGAGCTATGGGAAGCCACAGAGGCCCCCCACACAAACTTGGTTTTTAACCTGGAAGAAGTAGCCTCCCCATAAAAAAATAAACATTTTGCTACAGGAAGGCGGTGGTCCCTGGGGCGTGCATGGGCTGTGTGGCCCCCCACATATATTGGGTTAGTTTCACTGGAGATGTGGTGGTCCCCGGGGCTCAAATAAGTCCAATGAGGGCGGCCCTGTGTGTGCCCTTTCTTTCTCAATGCCCCCTGTATCTGGACCCCCCCTTGGGTCAAAGAAAAGGGCGGGAGACTGCCCTTTAAAAAAAAGAAAATTAAAAGATTAAAAAAAAAAAAAAAATGCTTCTTAGCCCTAGCAGGGTCCCTCAGAGACCCCCATACCAAGGGTGGGGCTCAGGGTGATCCTACCCTGGCTCCTTTTCTTTTTTTAGCACTTTATTCTGGGACTTGGCTGAAGCCGAGTCCCAAGATGGCTGCTAACCCCCATGTTGGCAGCCCTCAAAAGACTGTCACGCCGGCTGTCTTCCAGACCACCCTATTACGAGTTATACAGGCAGCACCACCGACCGCCAATCAAAAAAGGCAGATGGTCAGCAGAGCTGCGGCCTGTATATAGACAGTCTGACCTCCAGCGATGTCAGCGCCGCGGCCAACAACCAAGCAGATTACAATCACACAGGCGCCGTGGTGGTCCCCTCATGTTGGTCAGCCAATGGCGGTCAGGACCACAGCGGTTCACGGTCAGCAAAGTAGCAGACAACTGCACATTGGATGAATTAAAAAATAACACAGCTGACACACATTAACCAAGTGGACACACCTGCAAAGGACACTATAAAACACAAGCTCTTCACAGACCACAATCCTTTGCATTTCAACTGCAAGACAACAAAGTCTGAGCACCTTTTTTAGACACCCTTTTTTTCATCATCACATAGGACCTGCACACACTTTTCTCCATTCACACCCTATTGTACTTCCTCTGTTAAGTAAGTCTCTGTCTCCCTTTTCCCTTTTTTTCACCACGTCACATTCATAAAATCCCCATATTTCTGAAGATGAGTTGAAAGTCATGGTGGATGAAATCATAAGAGAAGAGCCACAGTTGTTTGGAGCACAAGTCCAGCATACTCCTCTCAGTAGGAAAATGCAAATGTGGGACATATTCATTGACAGGGTGAATGCTGTGAGGACCACCATTCACACAAAGGAGGAAATTAGGAAGAGGTGGAATGACCTCAGAGGCAAAGTCCATTCTCTGGTCTTAGCTGCAGGCCAAGAAGACTGGCAGTGACCCTCCGATGTCCCACTACATCTCTTTCCCTGGGAGGAGAAGGTCTTGGCCATCCTGCAGTAATACCTGCGGGCGGTCTTGACAGTAATACCTGGGTTAGTGGAGTCTGGTAAGTCATAACACAAAAACTCTCACAAAAATGCAAAGTAATGCATTCTCACAGCTCACCTTTTGCCAGTGTCTTGTTCATGTACTTAACCAACATTCAATACCCAGAGTATCTGAGTGTGAACAGTCAGTGTATAGTGTTGGACCCAACTTCAAAGCTACCAAGGCCCATCACATGCCATATGTCCAAATGGTCCCTGTAAGTCTTTCAATATCAAAAATCATCCCAGGACTCATGGTATGTCTCAACATGTAAATGTATGCCCAAACCTAAATGCAATCTGCAAACAGATATGTAATACCAACATTTATGTAGTAGAGAGAGTGACATGACTGCAACTCCCAGGAGGACTTGTTTCTGTTACTTCAACCACCAGTTCGTTGGTCACTTGTCCAAAGTTTACTCACCTGGGAGGATGCCATTTGTTCAGTGTGTACAGTAGAAGGACTGACCTGACTGCAACTCCCAGGTGACCTTGGGTCTGTAACTCCAAACACTAGCCCATGGTTCACTTGCACATTTACCCTTGTTTGATAAAACACAGTTGAAGTATACTCACCCGGGAGGATACCATTTGTACAATGTGTATAGTAGAGGAAGTGACCTGACTGCATCTCCCAGGAGGCACTGTTTCTGTTACTCCAACTACCAGCCCAATGTTTACTTGTCCAAATACCCCTGTTTCCAACTCCCAAATGAAGTGTATACATCTGAGGGGATACCATTTGCCAGTGTTGGGAAGTAGAGGGGCTGACCTGACTGCAACTCCCAGGAGGCCTTGTGTCTGTAACTCCAAACACCAGCCCAGGGTTCACTTGCACATTTACCCGTGTTTATTAACACACAAATGAAGTGTACTCACCTGGGAAGATACAATTTGTACAGCGTGTGTAGTAGAGGGAGTGACATGATGGCAACTCCCAGGAGACCTTGTTTCTGTTCCTCCAACCACCAAACCAATGTTCACTTGTCCAAATGCCCGTTTGTCAACTCCCAAATGAAGGTTACTCACTTGGGGGGGAAGAGCATTTGTTATTTATTTGGGAGTAGAGAGAGTGACCTGATAGCAAATACCAGCAGGACCTGTTTCTGTAACTCCACATACCAGCACAGTGTTCCCTTGTACAAAACCCCTGTTTGTCAACTCACAAATTGTAGTAGAAGTGTAGTCATCTGGGAGTGACCAAGCACAGATCATGCTCAAATCAGTGACGTGTCTGTCTACATAGTTCCATCTTGACTTGCAAAGCCAAGATGAAACTATTGAGGACAGGAATGACACCTTACCCAGTGTGCACAACAAGTATTCATAAGGCCTCAAGATGGATCACCAGATTGGCAGCAGCAGCAGACACATTGACACAGCACTGTGCACATGATAACCTTGCATCCACCTGCTTCCACACCCTCCAACTTCTACGGAAGATTTTCAGGTGGATAACGACTGCCGAAGAATCGTGACACATGCCTTGATCACATGCAAAATTGACTATGAGAACACCCTCTATACCGGAACCATCAAGAAGAGCCTGAGAAAGCTGCAGCAAATCCAGAACGCCACCGCCAGACTCGTCCTGAACATCTCCCACTGAGAACACATCACAGGACCCCTGAGAGACCTCCACTGGCTCCCCTTCGAGAAGAGTATCAACTTCAAACTTCTTGTACACGCCTACAGAGCCCTCCACAACATTGGACCCAGCTACCTCAACCACTGCATCGCCTGGTACTCCCCTTCCAGACCCTTCTGCTCCTCCCACCTGTTGCTTCCCGCCGTACCCCCAGAAAGAAGTCCTCGGCTGGGGGAAGATCGTTCACCTACCTGGCAGCAAAAGGTTGGAACACCTTACCTCTCCACCTCAGACAGTCACCATCACTACCTCAATTCAGGAAGAACCTCAAGACCTGGCTCTTCGACTGAACCCTGAGGGCATTCCTCACAGCACCTTCAGACCCTATGGGTGAGTAGCGCGCTATAAAAATAACTGATTGATTGATTGGTGACTCCACTCACATATACAACAAAGTCCTGCATTTGCTTGCATCCCACTAAACTAGGCTTCAAAATGGCAAAGCCATATCTTGACTCTACACTGTGCTGGCTGCACTGGTGGCAAGATGTCATTTTCATTCCATCCCTAAAAGTGCAACTGAGCTGCACATCTCAGCAGCTGCTTGAATCAATTTGGGTTGGCATGCTTCACACATGTTATGTCAAATCACCCAATACCATGGTTACTTGCCACAATTGGATTAACTACAACTTAACTTTGTCCAAGATCTCTGCTTACTGTAACACTAAACCATTGGAGGTAGATGTCACAGTACAGTTAGTAACAATGTATGTTTTACATCAACAGGTGGATCTGCTGCTGGGCACACAGAGGCCGTGGAACAGACTGCCACTACCCCTGGATGAAGCCCTCAGTGACGACAACACTCCTGGACGTGAAGGCCCGTTCTAGCCCATCTGTGCAACCTGGTCAGATGGCAACAGTGAGTCTTGCTGTGTCCACAACATCACCTCCCAGCCCTGTTGCTTCAATATCCCAGACAACCACTTGCCCCCAACCTCTGTACCTAGCACAGTGTCCACCATCTTGCGCCCCCCAGTCCTAGATCCTGAGGTGCAGTACCACACTTCAGACAATGCGGGTCCAGGAACAAGTTGGAGAGGGGACCCTCTGGCAAGGGCACAGGCCCATGGGTATAGGGTGCATGGGAGGGATGTTGTGGGCCAGTGGGGTGAGACCACTGAGGCTGTTCTTGGCCAGGACACTATCAGCCATGTCTAGGGGGTCTATAAGAAGTCCCAAGGCATGATGGACCAGGTTTTGACCAGACTCCTGGAAATCAAGCAGCTACAGAGGAACATGTATAGGGACATTCAGTAACAGATGGCAGCCCACAATACCAACATGCCTCCCTCAGAGGTGTGCTGAGGGACATACATACCACCCTGAGCTAGGTTTTTCAACAGCAGACTACCCGCTTCCTTTGGCTTATCAACAGCAGGTCCACCTACCTTGGTGCCAGCCGCTTGAAGGGAGGCCCTGCCAGAGGACCAACAATTCCCAGACAACCCTGCCTCTGTAGCTGCCTCTGGAGCATGCCCCCCATGCAAGCGAGACATCCAGCAAAGAATCCAGGAGGTGCAGATGACAAGACACCCACCACTGTCAGTAATAACTGTCTTCCTTAAGAACCTCCTTTGTGTGGTAAACATTCACTCTGGACTGATCCTGAATCACCTACCATTTCCAATGGGAGGAGGACTCTGGACTTTGGACTCTAAATGATGTGCCATCTACTCCAATGAATTTATTTGCCATGACTGACCCTTTCACATTTTAATTTTTGTTTGGTCATGTCACATATATTTTATGTTAATCATAGCTGCACAATTAATTCACCCCTCACTGACTCACTATCTGCTGTTTTTGATTTCATATTTGGCCATGTAGATATGTCAGACAATGTGAACCATATGATGATGATCCAAGGTACTTGTTTAAGATGGGATATGTTGCATGTACAAAGGCTGTCAACATGTCTGTACTATTGGAAATCACAAATGATTGTCTCATACTGAGTCAGGTAAAGACCCGTAGACCATGGAAGAAAGGGATTTGTGAGACATTGTCCTGTAGAATAGGCAAACATTGATGTGGTTGATGTCATCAGCTTTACCTTGTTACATATTACACCAAAGTAACTCAACGTCATATAATCCAAGATACAGGCAAATGGCACTACAACAGTCCCTGATCACAAAGCCATCATAATCCAATGCCCATGCTTCTGGTGGTATGACACAAACATATGTCAGTGTTGTGTCACATGCACTGTGGCCTACAATGATAAAACACATCTACAGCTACATACAGGTTGTACAAAAAGAGTGTTTAGTGAATGTGAAGTAAAAATGACTTGGTTGTCATCTAGGACTACATTTTTTATGGTCATATGATGACATACATGATGCGTCAGTCCCACCCAGCACACAAAACAAGCCCAATGGGCACTTATGACCTTCCACCAAAACACTGTGCAAGCTGTCTTGGCACAGGTCTCATACACCCAAACTCTATGACCTACATTAGCTGGAACAATCCATGTCTACTTTGTATGTCAAAACAGCATCATATATTTGCCAATGTCACAACTCTGAGGTGTCCACATGAAGATGTCATAGTGAAGGCATTAGTACGGTGAACAAAACAAGGAGTATAGGCTTGAAACCATACATATGACAAGTCATACAGCAAGCATCTGGAAAACAAAGTACATTGCAAGGAAACTGACACAAACAAAGCAGCATCATTGAGGTGGGGATGTGTCATAAGGTATCTTATCAAGCAGTCTTTGGATGATTATTGCAGAGTATCAACTCCCTAGCAGTATCCAAAACACTCAACTCAACACATTCTCACAAATACAGTTAATTGTACAGTCACAGTCATGACATCCCCTGACATACTTACAGTCATGAGGAGTAGCTGTGGATGAGATCTTCTCGCAAGTCAGCTCCTTCCTCTTCACCACTGTCAGCCTCAAATGGCATTCCTGGATTCTCATTCGGTGGCACTGCAGGCCTCTGGGATGTACTGGATATTCTTCCACAGTGCAATGTGGAGCATGCAGCATGCAATAGTGATCTGACAGACTTTCCTGGGTGAGTAGAGGAGAGCTCCACCAGTCCTGTCCAGGCACGTAAATCTGTCCTTCAGGAGCCCAAAAGCCTACTTTACTGCCTTCCATGTTCTTCCATGGGCCTCATTGAAGCAGACGTCCCATGGCGTAGTTAGATTCCTCAGTGGCGTCAACAACCAAGGATGGTTTGGATATGCTAAGTCTCCTGTTAAGGAATGGGACATAAGTACAGTATAAGGAGTCACTCACTTCATGATTGTATCATCTGACATTGCTCACACACAATCAAGACAGACGTGACTTACCAACCAGCCAGGCCCTCTCTGGGTGCAGTTGTGACATTAGCTGGGGTATGGTGCTGTTCCACATTATGAAGGAATCATGAGCTGATCCAGAATAATGGGCACACACACTGGAGATGTAGAGATCCGCCAAGCAGACTACTTGCACGTTTATGGAATGGAAGTTCTTTCTGTTGCAATAGACTTGTTCAGTGGCCTGCAGTGTGTTTCAGCATTGCTAAGAGGAAATCCTTCAACGCCAGCCTGAATATAGTTTGGGACATACCAGCAAACAGGGCCATTGTATGTTGGAAGGACCCTGTGGCCAGGAAGTACAGTACTGACAGGATTTGTACAATGGGTGGTATGCAAATTGGAATAAAGTTAGCTGGCTTCAGATCTGGCTCCAACTGACTGCATAAGTCTGCTAGTGTTTGCCTATCCAGGTGGTATAACTGGATTATGTGGCATTGCTTCATGGTCTGAAGGTCTGGCAGTGGACGGTAGACAGGAGGTTGTCGCTTCCTCCCTCTCTCAGGGTACCTATGTGTGACAAGACATGATTTGTAACCTTAGTCAGTTTGTCTACAGCAAAATACATGCATGCCAACAATATCATGTGACAGAGCATTTCTGACTAGATAGACATGACACACAGTGCACATTCCAGCTGGCAACTACCCAAGGGTTGTATGTGACCCCCATGGTTGTCAGTAGATCAGAGCAACATACATAATGCATGCCAACAATATCACGTGACAAAGCATTTCTGACTGGATAGACATAAGACAAAGTACACATCCCCATTGGCAACTAACTATGCAAGGTGCCTTAGGGTGTTCATCTCCTAACTTTTTGCCTTCCTCCCTCCACTTTTCTGACACTGTTTTTGCCGGTTTTAGGACTCTGCACACGTTACCACTGCTGTCCAGTGCTAAAGTGCCTACTCTCTCTCCCCTAAACATGGTAACATTGGTTCCTACCCAAATGGCATATTTAATTCACCTGCAAGTCCATAGTAAAGTGCATTACCTGTGCCCAGGGCCTGTGAATTAAATGCTACTAGTGGGCCTGCAGCACTGATTGTGCCACCCGTATAAGTATCCCCTTAACCATGTCTCTGGCCTGTGATTTCAAGGCCAGTGTGCGCAGTTTCACTGCCACTTCGACTTGGCATTTAAGACTACTTGCCAAGCCTTAAACTCCCCTTTTTCTACATATAAGTCACCCCTAAGGTAGGCCTTAGGTAACCCTTAGGGCAGGGTGCTATGCGGTAAAAGATAGGACATGTACTTATGTGTTTTACATCTCCTGGTAGTGAAAAACTACTAAATGTATTTCCACTACACATCATCCCTTAGTGTTTAAATACCCCTGCATCAATTGAGGAACCAAGACTGCGTGCCAGAAATACAACGCAAACCCTTGCAGCATGGAAAGATGCAACACCTTATTTTTCTATGCATCTCCTCCTCTGCGGACCCCAGGTGTCATTATTTTTTACGCATCCCAGGTACTGTGTGTTACAAAGAAACTATTGATTTCTAAGGATTGAGCTTATTGGATCATGGTCATTTTTACCTTATTTTATTCCTATGAATATTATAAATTTTTCTAAACCTATGTAGTGTATTTTTTTGGTGTCTTCAATACGTTACTATTAGAAATGGGGCCTTTGGTTGGCAGTCAGGTTACCCCCTGTCCAAGCAAGAACCCTTACTCTAGTCAGGGTAAGTCACAAACAATCCAAATTATCCTGTGCCCACCCTCTGGTAGCTTGGCACTGAGCAGTCAGGCTTATCTTATAAGCCAATGTGTAAAGTATTTGCAATAAATCATAAAATAACACCATATAGTACCACAAACATACAATACACAGTGTTTAGAAAATTATATAATATTTATCTGGATAAATGCAGGTCAAAACGATTAAAGACGCAATAAGTAAATGTTGAGATATCACCGAAAAGTGATATAAAGTCTCTTAAGTCTTTTAAAAGCAAACAAAGTCTCTTTCAAGCACAAAATACCTGGTTCACGTGAAAAATCTCCACAAGGAACCGCAGAGGAGGAGAAGCGTGGAAACAAAGGGGTGTGTGTTGATATCTCGGGCCGCATATGGCGGTGTGTCGTTTTGTTTTCACGCAGGGATGGCACTGTGTCGATTTCTGGTACTCCGTCGTGGATCCTCTTCGGGTTGTGGGGTTTTCAGACCCCTCAGGGACGATGCGTGGATTTCTGGCGCTGGCAGGATAAAGTCACAGGAGCTGTGTTAATCCGGTGGGCGTTGCATCAAATTTTCTACCGCAAGGCAGGCGCTGCGTCGATTCCTCTCTGGAAGTCAGGCTGCGTCATTCTGGCTCAGCTGTGCGTCGATCCAGTAGGGCCGTGCATCAAATTTACGGTCGCTACGCTGGTGCTGCATTGATCTTCTCGATGCAAAGTCAGGCTGCATTGTTCCGGTTCAGTGTGCGGTGACATTTTCACCGCGTTGCAGGCTGTGCCTCGTTTCTGGCAGGCTGTGCATCGAATTTCGCCACACAAGGAGTTCTTCTTGTAGAGATGAAGTCTTTTTGGTCCTGAGACTTCAGGGAACAGGAGGCAAGCTCTATCCAAGCCCTTGGAGAGCACTTCTTCACCATATCCAGAGAGCAGCAAGGCAGCAGGGCAACAGCAAGGCAGCAGTCCTTCACAGAAAGCAGACAGGTGAGTCCTTTGGGCAGCCAGGCAGTTCTTGGCAGGATGCAGGTTCTGGTTCCAGTTTCTTCTCCAGGAAGTGTTTGAGTTGGTAGGGGCAGAGGCCCTGTTTATATACCCAAATGTGTCTTTGAAGTGGGGGAGACTTCAAAGAGTGACTTAAAAGTTTACCAGGTCCCCTTTCAGTTCAATCATGTCTGCCAGGGTCCCAGTAGGGGGTGTGGCAGTCCTTTGTGTGAGGGCAGGCCCTCCCCCCTCCCAGCCCTGGAAGACCCATTCAAAATACAAATGTATGCACGTGAGGCTGAGTATCCTGTATTTGGGGTGTGTCTGAGTGCATGCACAAGGAGCTGTCAACAGAAAGATTTAAGTGCAGAGAAATGCTCACTTTCTAAAAGTGGCATTTCTAAAATGGTAATATTAAAATTAAATCCAACTTCACCAGTCAGCAGGATTTTGTATCACCATTCTGGCCATACTAAATAGTACCTTCCTACTCCTTTCAGATGAGCAGCTACCACTCCAACAATGTATGAGGGCAGCCCCAATGTTAGCCTATGATGGGAACAGGCCTCACAGCAGTGTAAAATCGAATTTAGGAGTTTTCCACTACCAGGACATGTAAACTACATAGGTACATGTCCTGCCTTTTGTCTACACGGCACCCTGCCCTATGGGTTACCTAGGGCATACCTTAGGGGTGTCTTATATGTGGAAAAAGTGGAGTTTTAGGCTTGGCAAGTACTTTTAAATGCCAAGTCGAATTTGGCAGTGAAACTACACACACAGGCCTTGCAATGGCAGGCCCGAGGCAAGGTTAAGGGGCTACTTTAGTGGGTGTCACAATCAGTGCTACATGCCCACTAGTAGCATTTAATCTACAGGCCCTGGGCACATATAGTGCCCTCTACTAGGGACTTATAAGTAAATTAAATAGTCCAATTGGGTAAGATCCAATGTTACCATGTTTAAAGGGAGAGAGCATATGCACTTTAGTGCACAGAGTCTAAATACCAGCAAAAACTGTATCTAAAAAGTGGAAGGAGGCAGGCAAAAAGTTAGGGGTGACCACCCTAAGGCTGTCAGGTCTAACAGTTACTATATGATTTATGTCACAAATACTTTACACATTTCCTTTTAAGTTAAGCCTGACTTCTCAGAGGGTGGGGGCAGGATAATTTGGATTGGATTGTGACTTACCCAGACTAGGATTGTGGTCTCTACTTGGAGAAGGGTGTATACCTCTACCAACTATAGACCCCATTTCTAACAGGTGACATGAGACTCCCATGGTTGTCAACTCAAGTGTCCACAACATGGATTCAGTTGAAACCCAGCTATCTGCTATGCAATCGCCCCTCAAAATGTGACTGCATTTTTCGACCTCCAAAAATACTGTTGGTGGTGGTTGACTGTGGACTGCCATCAAATGCCATCTGTGCCTTGCAACAAACTACACTGGTGGTACATGTATTGTAGGTGTGACGCAGTTCATGAAGCCACATACAGGTTTTGAAAATGGTGGATTCCTGACCTACTCCACTGGACATTAAGAACCACCGTGACCACCAGTGGACACAGCCATAGGCTAACGTTGTTGCCTGTAGTGGTTGCGGCCCAATGGCTGTGGGTGGTGATGACCTCGTAAACTGCAGACGTGACTGCCATGTTGTGCAATTTTATTCACATCAACTACTTGAGCTGCAGTGTGCCACCTCTGGGTGCAATCATGCCACATCCAGCAGGTGATAGGGCCTCTGCCTTTTTTTCATAGGAGCTGGAGAGGCTTGTGAAGGAGGTCCTTCCCCTGTATGGACAGCTCAATAGGCTAGTACCTCATGTGCACATTTGACTCTGTTCAACACCATACTTTCCCTCCTCACAGGCTACAATGTTTCCCTGTGTGCCAGTTAGACTTCTTGTGTGCCTGTAGTTGCAGTCTGTTTGACAACAATGGGATGTACATAGTGCAGATATTGGTGACCAGTACTTTATGTTATGTTCATGAGCTTTGTGTTGTGTAATTTTTTGGGGGTCATAGATCCTCCTTGTGTTGGATGCACACAAGTAGGCAAGGAGACGTTACTGCCATCCAATGACATTTCTTTCTTTATGATAGTTGTAAATGTTAGACAACATGTATGTGCATGACAGCATGGGCTGGGTATGCATCTTGTCTGAGTCTTTTGAGGATCTTGTAAGCAATGTGTATTGTGCCACAGACCTTTCAACCCAGATCTGGCTCTGCAAAACCGTTGTCTGGAAAGCATACCATGACTTACTCTGCCCTTCAGGTTGCCTTACAACCCACATGCCACATTGCTGATGGCCACATGATGTACTGTCATGCACGGGAGTGATGGAAATGTCAGTGTCATGTAGTTTCTGTATGCTCAGCCTGCAGAGACGAGGGCTTGTCAAATTTATCTCCTGGTATGGGACGTAGTCCAGGCCTTGAGAGAGTCACTGTGGCTTTGCAACTATGGCACGGTGTCCACGCCCTCCCACCAAATTTGATGAAACTTGAAGAAGCTACAAGTTAATTCTAGTCTCACCATCAAACCCAGGGACAAGGGCGGTGGCAAAGTGATAATGGATACTAAGAACTATATTGATAAAATACAAACTACGTTAGCAGTACCCGGAACACTCAAAAACACTATAAAAAGTGAATCAGACAGCATTTGAAAAGTTGAAAACACAAATTGAAAAACTTGAAACAGAAGCCCTAAGAGATTAACATATATGCAAGAAGGTATGTGAATTCCTGGTTAAAGACAATCCGGTTATGCCCGCCCTATATGGTGTTCCAAAAATTCACAAAAATACAGAAGTTCCACAACTCCAACTGATTATTTCCTCTATAGACTCCATTATGGAAACGTTGTATAAATATGTGAATGCCTATCTGTGCCCCATGATGGAGACCCATGAGTCCTATATTAGGGACACAGGAGACATGATTGTCAAGATTGACGCCTTTCAATCCAAACAGAGAGTTCTTGGTCACGCTGGACATAAAGGCACTATATACAAACATTCCTCAGAAAGAAGCAATATAAGCAGTTATAGCCCTCCTAGAAGGAACACCAGGGACCACACGGAGGAATTCATATTGGAGTGCTTGAAAATAGTGCTCTTTAATAACTATTTTGAATTCAACAGGAACACCTACCAGCAGATCAAGGGCACCAGTATGGGGGCATTTTGTGCCCGAGCATAATAAACATCTACATGGGTGAATTTGAATATAAACGTATCCATAATGAAATTGCACCTTTCTTTGAGAATGGCAAGCACTGGCACAATTTTATAGATTAGTTTCTTTTTTTGTGTGGGAAGGGAAAGAAGATCTCCAATATTTCATTCTATGGTTAAATTCCAGTGATAAGAATTTGAAATTCTGTGCCAATTATAATAAAGAAAAAGTGCCTAAAAGATTCAATCCCATTTGACAAATTCATAAAGATTAGGAGAAACTGTTCTACCATGGATGAATATACACAACATGTAGAAGAACTAGACGGTAGACTGCTCCAATGAGGGTACCTTCCACACTCAGTTCGGCATGCATGAAAAAGAGCTAAATACTACAACTGAGATGCTCTTCTGCAGGGACAGAATCATAAACAAGATGTCAAACAGGTGTGCATTATTAATCACTCTAATCTTAATTTTAAGGTTAAGGTTATCGTTGAAAAGAATTGGAAAATCTTGAACACCAATGAAGAGGAGAGTAAAATGGAAAAACCTATACTTGCATATAGACGGAACTCTAACCTTAGGGACAATCTTATTCATACCAGATTGAAGACAGGTAGAGGAGCATTCCAGGAAGCAATTGATAGCACTACTCCAATCAAGGGTAATTAGGGTGTGGGACTTGCCATGCCTGTGATACAGCAGGGGTCACTTAGCAATGGAAATATAGGGGCCATTGTGGCATCCTGAAGGATCTAACTAGTTGCAGGAGTTGCAAGGTGGTATCCTCATCATCTGCCTCTGTGGCTTGGGCTATGTTGGAGAAACAGGCAGAGAGAGTATAAATCAGCAATCAGGACTTAAAAACATTCAGGCACAGATGGTCCAGTATTGCCTTGAGAAGACACATACAGAAAATGATTTAAAATGGCTCATACTAGAGGAAACCAAGCAACAACAGGGTTGTACTGTGACAGAAGTACGTAAGGAGAGAGAGTCCTTTTGGATATTTTGCCTGAATATGGTAAATGAGGGTTTGAATGAAGAAAGAATTTGGCAAGAAACATAATTTATTCTCATTTAACCTACCCAACATGTCCATTATATATATAAAGGACATATATGTGTGTGTGTATATATATATATATATATATATATCTATATATATATATATATATATATATATATATATATATATTTATATGTAAACACTCTGTACTATGTATGCTAAGTACCATCCTGGCATTGTGGTACGTAAATGGTTGCAAGTAGTCTTGTTAACATACGTCACTTTCTTTCCCCCTCTGTTTTGTTTTGTGAAAACTTTTGTCACGTCACTTACATAGGTAGTACACATACTGTAGACCTAGGGCATAATTCCTCACTTTGATATCCTTTCAGAGAATGTATTTCCATTGTATAATGTCCATTCGAGATTTAGGCCCTCATTATGTCTTTGGCAGTCTTTTCAGAAGACCGTCGAAGCCACAGGTGCCAGAAGACCGCCAGTGCTGGAGGTCTTCCGACCACCATATTATGAGTGCTGAAGGATTTCCACCCCAGTTTGGGTGGAAATCCTCCAGTAGTCGTGCTGGCAGTCAGAGGCTCAGGGGCGGTTCCACCACTGGTCCACCACGCCATAAGGGCTCCACCAGCCGTGCTATGACCTGTAATATGGTCTGGCGGTGTACTGATGGCGGGGCGCTGCATGTGGTAGAAGCACCTGTTCCCGTTCCCTGCCGGATGACTTCCTCACTGGACAAGGTACGCCGATCTTCCGACAGGAGAGAAGGGTGCGATGGTAGGGGGTATTGAGTGTGCGTTTGTGAGTGGGCGTTGTCTGCGTATATGAACGTAAGTATGTACGCATGTGTGTATGGGTGTTTGAATGCATGTTTTAATGGGTGTTAGAATGAGTGTGTATATGGGTGAGTGAATGCATGTATGGATGCGTGTGAGTGAATGCGTGTATATATGTGTTGGTGAATGAGTGTATGCATGGTGTGTGGGGGTGTGTGTGCGAGTGTGCATGTATGCGGTGAAGGGGGTTGGAGGGTGGGGGTGTTGTGTGTGCGTGTGCTTGAATGCGGGGAGGGAAGGTGGGATTGTTGTGTGTGCATATACACGGGGAGGGGTGTGGGAGGGTAGGAGGTATTGTGTGTGTGTGTATGCAGGGAGAGGGCGAGAGGCTGAGGGTGTTGTGTGCATGTGCTTGTATGCAGGAGGTATGGGTGTTCTGGTATGGAAGGGTAGATGGGGGGTATTGGAATTGCAGGGGATATGGGGAAGTCATCGGCCAGTGACAGGAAAGACATTTCCTGTTTCTGGCAGCCTTTCCTCCAGGGTTTTCGTGGCGGTGCTACTGCTGTAGAAACCCTGGTGGAAAGCCAACTCGTGATACCGCCGTGTAGGAGGATGGCCTAGTTTGTAGTGGGTACCTTGGGTATTTACACCTTATACCAGGTCCAGTTATCCCTTATCAGTGAATTGTAGTAGTGTTCTAGCAGCGTAGGCTGATAGAGGTAGCTATAGCAGAGCAGCTTAGGTTGAACTAGGAGACATGCAAAGCTCCAAAAATACCACTTACTTATACTGAAGTAAAGAAAATACTCAGGCCCATATTTATACTTTTGGACGCAAAACTGCGCTAACGCAGTTTTGCGTCAAAAAAATTAGCGCCGGCTAACGCCATTCTGAAGCGCCATGCGGGCGCCGTATTTATTGAATGACGTTAGCCGGCGTTAGCCGCCGGCGCCGTCTGGTGCGCGTTAAAAAAAACAACGTACACCAGGCAGCGCCGGCGTAGGGGGATATGGGGCTTGGGCGTCAAGAAATGGGGCAAGTCAGGTTGAGGCAATTTTTTCGCCTCAACCCGATTTGCGCCATTTTTTTCCACTCCCAACCCCCATAGAAATTACTCCTGTCTTAGCAAAGACAGGAGTCATGCCCCCTTGCCCAATGGCCATGCCCAGGGGACTTATGTCCCCTGGGCATGGTCATTGGGCATAGTGGCATGTAGGGGGGCACAAATCAGGCCCCCCTATGCCCCAAAAAAAAAAAAAACAATCACTTACCTGAACTTACCTTAATGTCCCTGGGATGGGTCCCTCCAGCCTTCGGTGTCCTCCTGGGGTGGGCAAGGGTGACAGGGGGGGTCCCTGGGGGCATGGGAGGGCACCTCTGGGCTTCTTTAGAGCCCACAGGTCCCTTAACGCCTGCCTTTTGCAGGCGCTAAAAAACGGCGCAAAAGGGGCCGTACGTCATTTTTTTTGACCCGCCCACTCCCGGGCGTGAATTTCGCCCGGGAGTATAAATCCGACGCACATGCCTCGGAGTCGATTTTTTAGACGGGAACGCCTACTTTGCATATAATTAACGCAAAGTAGGTGTCCACGCAAAAAAATGACGCTAACTCCATGGACTTTGGCGCTAGACGCGTCTAACGCCAAAGTATAAATATGGAGTTAGTTTTGCGTCGGAATTGCGTCAAAAAAAACGACGCAATTCCGGCGCAAATGGAGTATAAATATGCCCCTCAGTGTTACCAAAAATAAAAGTAGTTTATTTGGGTGACACAAGGCCAAAAATATCTTAGAGGCATTACTCCTTCTTGAGATAAGTATTTAAGTATTATACACAATATATACACTGGACACCAAATAAGGTAAGTAATTAGCCATAGGATAGTGCAAACAATAGGAAATTCTATAGAATGCAATGGGAGAAAATAGGTCTAGAGGCAACACAAACCATATAGTAAGAAAGTGGAATGCGAATCCCGAATTCCCCCCTAGATAAGTGTAGTGTGTAGAGAATCTCTAGGAGAGTAGGAAAACCACAAAGGTGAGTAAAATACCCCACCCCAGAGCTTAGGAAAGTAGGAGCAAAGTACTGCAAGTTTCCTTAGGACACACTACAAGTCGTGATTCGAGTTATTGCAAGAACCAAGCAAGATTGCACACAACAAATGGTGGATTCCTGGACCTGAAGACCTGCAAAGGAAGGAGACCAAGTCCAGAAGTCAGAAGAGGTTCCAGGAAGGACAGGAGCCCCTGCCAACCCAGAGGAGGGTGCAAAACAAGAGTACTCGGTTGGACGAAGACTGCAGAAATGCACCAAAGGAAGATGCATGATGCACTGGATGTCCCACAAAGAGATGTAGGATGCAGGCGAGTTTCGGCAGTGGATTCGTCATACAAGCCTTGGTTCAAGCAAAGTCGCGTTTTGTGTCAAAGTGGCGCTGCCTGGACCCAGGAGGGACCTGGGGGCCTCAACTCAGACTGAGGAGGCAGAGGGGGCTCCCAACACTAGAGGAAACCCACAGATGACCAGGCAGCACCCACCGAGGTCCCAGGATACAGAGACAAAGAAGTTGCAAATTGCGGTTGGTGCAGCACTACAAAAGAAAGTCCCATGCTACTCAGTGAGTTGAGCACTGCAGGATAGAGTGCTGGGGGCCTGGGCCAGGCTATGCATGAAGGATTCTTGCAAAAAGTGCACAAGGGCCTCAGGAGGTGAAGATGACACAGTGCACAGGGGTATTGTCGCAATCGGGGAAGGCAAGCTCTTACCTCCTCCATATTAGGACAGCAGGACCTTAGGACAGTCTGTGTCGAAGGGATCCACCACCTGTGTTCCAAGGAGCACGCTCATCGCCAGGAGATGATCATCGACTTAGAAGGTGCCTGCAAGAGCAGGGAAGTGACTCCGTCACTCCACAGGAGATTTCTTCGGTCCTTCTGGTGCAGGGTGAAGACAGTGAGTCCCCAGGGAGGGCACACCATGGAAACAGTTGCAGTTTCTGGCTGGAGCTGAAGCTGCAGAGGAAAGGTAGCCCTTCTGGATACTTTGTTGCTGTTGTTGCTGTTACAGTGGTTCCTGTTACAGTGGTTCCTGGAGCAGTCTGCGGTCAATCTGAGGTCAGAGGCTGAAGTAGTAGTTGCAGAGGATTCCTGCTGGAAACTTGCAAGTAGAATCTGACGAGAAACACATAGGAGAGACCCTAAATAGTCCAGAGAGGGGGATTGGCTACCTTATCAGGTTTGTACCTATCAGGAGGGGTCTCTGACGTCTCCTGCTGGCACTGGCCACTCAGAGGCCTCCAGAATGTCCCCAAACCTTGGAAAACAAGATGGATGAAGTCTGGGACACACTGGAGGAGCTCTGGGCACCACCCCTGGCTTGTGACGGACAGGGAAGTGGTCACTCCTCTTTTCTTTGTCCAGTTTCATGCCCGAGCAGGGACTGGGGGTCCCTGAACCAGTGTAGACTGGCTATTGCAAGGAGGGCACCATCTGTGCCCTTCAAAGCATTTCCAGAGGCTGGGGGAGTCTACCTCTCCCCAGTCTGTTATACCTATTTCCAAAGGGAGAGGGTGCAACACCCTCCTCCCAAACGAAATGCTTTGTTTTGCCTTCCTGGGACTGAGCTGCTCAGACCCCAGGAGGGCAGAACCATGTCTGTGAGGTGGCAGCAGCTGTAGCTGCAGTGCAAGCCTAAGAGAGCTGGTTTGGCAGTACTGGGGGTCCATGGTGGAGCCCCCAGGATGCATGCAATTTTCTCCCCAATGCCAGATTTGGAATGGGGGGACAGTTCCACGATCTTAGACACGGCAGTCCAACCGCCCTGGTGGTACAGGCGGGGATGTGGCTGGTTGGCAAAGGGTTGGTCTTCGGACCACCAGGGTCATAATGAGGGCCTCAGTCTTCAGGTTGAGTTGGCTTTGCTTCTTCAATATGATTACATGCATATGGAAATACATTGGGGGTCATTATGACCCCGACGGTCGGTGCAATAGTGGAGGTATTACTGCAACTGGCTGGCGGTACCTACCTCCACTATTATGACATTGGTGGTTTGGCCAAAGCCAAACTGCCAAGTTCACACACCGACCGGCACAGTCTCCAGCCTGGTGGCCATCACTAGGCTGGCCATGGAATTTTGACCCCTCCCACCACCATGGCTTCCATGGTTTCCGTACCGCTACAGAAACCATGGCAGTAGGCACTATCATTGCCAGAGAATTCCTTCCCTGGCACTGATAGGGGTCTCCCCGCCCCCTCCTCCTCCCCAAAGTCCTCCCCCAAGCCCCCACATATACACACACACGCACATACATACACATCCATACGCACACGCATACACACATTCACCCACGCATGCATACATTCAGACACACTTACTGCAAAACTCACAAACATACATCCAGGCACACACGCAAGCACATGACACAACATGCGCGTACACACACACACACACACACTCATGCACACATGCATGCACGCATTCAAACACAGTCACACACACCCCCAAACACGCACATAACACCTCCCATCCCCCTCCCCTGTCGGAGAACCCGACTTACCTGCTTGCAGGGGGTCCTCCGGCAGGAGATGGGACGCGGCGGTGCTGCCAGCAGCAGCGTCCACCAGCAAAACACTGCCAGGCCATATCATGGAATCCAGCTGGCGGAATTCCGGCTATGGCCATTATGGCATGGATGGTCGGTAGCCACGGCGACGGTATGTTGACAGCCATTGCCGTGGCTGTAGGTGGCATTTGCTGCCAATCTCATAATGAGGGCCATTATTTCCCCTCTAAACAAACATAAGGGCTAGGCAATTATTTTCTAAATAGTTGAGAACTTTTGACTTCCCACATTTAGGTCACTGTATCCCATGTTGGTTCCTTGAACAGTGTATGATGGCACCAGTAGCGAGGATCAAAAGTGTGCATTATGTGAGCATCATGTCAGTGAGGCTATTTTGGGATGCCCTGGAAAACGCTCTGGCACAACCTGATGCTCAAGTTGGAGCATTACGTCAATACAGCCATTCTGGGAGGGCCAGGGATCGTTAGACCACTCAAAGATGGCTCCTCCAGTGCAACTCAACATCCACTCAAATCGGAACATAACGTCAATAGTGCCAACGTGGGAGATCCTTTAGAACACACAGCGTGTTTCAGCGTGAAATTGATCCTTTTCAAATTCTCACCAAAATACTGGATGTATGCATGGCAGAGGACCTCAAAGCTCAGTGAATAAAACCTTAGGAAAAGACATATGCGGGTACTGTTGAGGTAGAGACTGCCTAAATAGCCCTGTGTGGCCCTGCATTATGCATAGTCTGTTTGCCATATTAGACTCTGGCGCACTTATGAAGTCATGGGGTCCATGTTTATGCAAGAAGCAATTCAAATAAGGACCCCCTTTCTAACTTTTAAAAAAAACAATTCAAAACTTCTATCCATGTTTATCCGACACTTTTTGGTATGTTATCCTCACATGGTTTTTCATCTTGTATCCATAGGAGGACACCTTGAACCTATCTGGTTTGTTCTTAGCTTCCAAAAAAGGCCAAAACATATTTCCTCCACATGACTTTGTGAAGTACACAGTAAGACAAAACCTAATTGACTATTTTTGAAATGTACCACCTTCATGTTATTCTATTGGTGTAACTCGAGTACCAGCCTTAGGACAATAGGGATCGCTAATACAAGCATGGTTGTCCTCTCTGTTCTTAGTGTTCTACACAGAACTTAGAACCTGGAGCCCTAGAGATCAGATTACTTTACCTTGGTTATGTACTCCATGGAATTCTGACCTGGCACAGCCCTGATAGGTACCATAAGGTATTAGCCACATGTAAATTTGCTGATGGCCTCCATCTTTTCAGCATGTGAATTAATCACTTGAGGTTTTGGGTTTGGTGATTAGTAGTTTGTACCTCATGGGTTATAAGAAAGTTGGTGTTTAACTGACCACACTCAGTCACTGTGAGAAAACAGGGCTGATTGCAGAGGCTCCCTAACTTTTTCCCCCCAATTTTCACTTTTGCTGGTGTTTTCCTGACTCTGATGGTGCCCTGGGTACTGCTAACCAGTCGCAGGGCCTGTGCTCTGTGTAAAATTAGTACACTAATTAGGCTAATTATAATTGCCTATTTCAACCTACCTATAAGCCCCTAGTATATGGTAGGGCATGTCGGTTTAGGGACCCTAGCATAGGTAGTGCACACATAGGTGCACTGCTGAGGTGCCCAGGGTCATTTTAAAGGCAGGCCTGCCTTGTTGGCTGCCTTTGAAATGAAGTTATATACAAATTCAACTTTGGAATCAAAAGTACACCTTAAATCTTGACCTACTTTATTTTTAAATATATCATCCCTAAGGTGTGCACTCTGTGCCCTTAGGGTTGGGTGCCACATAACTATAAGCAAGGACCTTATACAAATAGCTTTAAAAGCCCTGGTGAGGTAAAATAGCCACATTTGTTTTTACCTCACTGTAGTGAAGGACCCCCATAAGCTAAAATGGGGAGACATTATTTTAATTAACAAATTCCCCCTAAGGGAGAGATACCTCGAGTGTGGTATCAAATTAATTGTTATATTAAATCCCACATCTTGCAATTGTTGGATTTAATATAACTAGTTCAGGTAAAGAGTTTTAAAACTGTACCTGAAAGTTGCCAACTTCAGCTCTGTAGTGCTCTTCTCTGATTGGCCAGCCTCTGGCAACCTGGCCAGGCTGCCTGGCTGAGGTGTGAAATGGCTTGGGCTGAACTCAAAAAATATACCTGGGGGAGAAAATATGCCTCAGCAGATGGTGAAGCAGGATGGGGAGAGATAGTGGTCAAACTGGTCTTCAAAGGCAGGGAAGGACATTTGGAACAGCTCAGGACATCCCTCAGATCCTTCCGCCCCAGACAATTAGGTGCCCTCTTGATTAGATGAGGAGAGGGCAGGAGAGAGATGTGCTTAGGATTTTTAGCACACCAGTTGGTAGGCTCAGACAAATCTAACCTTTAAAAATCACTTTCAGCCATGTTGGATTTTTGAAGAATGTTGCTCCCTTTAATTAATTTGTGCCACACCTCACAGAAACTGATCATCAAAGGGGGAAGGAGCCTGCCTGTGATTGGATAACCAGGGCACTCCTGCTTTCCATCCAGGAGCAAGGATAAATATGGCAGAGCTGCACCCACACCTCAGATCCCTACAAGTAACAAGACAAAGAAGAAGAAGAAGAACTGACCTGCACCTGGACATGCACTCTGAAGGACTGCACCAGCTGTAGACTTGGGCTTCACCACTAAAAGGACTTTGCCTGTCTTCTACTGCTTCAAGAAGGTAACCCCTGTTTGCTACAGGTACAAAGGAGCTGCCCAGATTCCCCTGCATCAAGTCCTGCAGAGCAGCGTCCAGTGGCCATTTGAGGATTCTGACTAGGTGAATTCTGGGAATTGTAGTCCCAGCTCCCAATGAGCAACTCAGAGCTTCTGGAACCCTGGATCAAATTGTGGATACTTCAAGGACCCAAAAAGGGCCTCTGGAAGAAGATCCAGAAGTTTGGAGCAACTCCACAAGTTGAAGAGGTGCATTGTGGGAGTTGTAGTCCCAGACCCCAAGAGGCAAACTGGAGCCTCTGAACCTTGGGTGGTGCCATGAATCACCTTCTTGAATCAAGAAACGCCTCTGAAAGTAAGTGTAACAGTGTTACCTTGTGGGTGGCCTGAAATCTGGACTTTGTCCCTGTCCAGTGTAACCTTTTTTAACCCTTTGAGCACTAGTTGCTTCGATGCACTAGAAAACATTAATCCTTTAAAAATTCATATCTCCGGTTCCCCTTATATGATCATTTTGGTGTCACTTTAAAGATAAAAATTAATCTATTTTTATGAATTGGTTTTGGATTTTTATTGTGTTTTGTGTTTTACTTATTTACTGTTTTGTGTTTTTTAAATGCTTTACATACTTGTCTCCTAAGTTAAGCCTTGTCGCTCATTGCCAAGCTACCAAGGGTTGAGCTCGGTTTAATTTATTGAGACCTAACTGGACCTAAGAGGAGGTTAGTGGCCTGTTGCTAAGTGTAGGTACTTACCTGCCTTACCAATAATCCACTTTCCAACAGGCACCTCTTTTTGACACTGAAGTGATGATGCACTTTTCTGGAGGCATGGCTCAATCAGTGTGCTGTACCAAATGTTGTGTAAAGCATTATGCATTTACTGGGTGTTTCGTCTGACCAGTTGCTTATCAGCATCTGTTGCTTTGCAGAACACCCCTCATAGATCCACCAGCATTAAAATCTTTCCAAAGGCGGCCCTGAAGAAGGTGGACAGACATTAATTTTTCTACTGAAATGTGCACTGACTGATTTTGTAGGAGCATCCCAGCCCGCAATACAACAATGGTTGAAATGGGAGATCTCTTTCCCCATTGCATGATGTTGTGTATGTGGCAAGTGGGATGGGGTGGGCATGTATGGTTTATGTGAGTATATAAATTCTTGAGTATAAATGCAGGAGTGAGTGGAGTGTGATATTGAAAGGGGGGGCAAAAGCACATATATGAAATGTAATCATTTTAAGAAAATATGTTAATGGTGATTTCTTTAGCTGACTGTTGTATGTTTTAAGAAAAAAAGAAAAAATAAGAACTGTAATGTATAGAAGCAATAACTGTATAAAGAAGTAAAGCACTATGAAATAATTTGTGTGTATTATATTAAAGTGAACAAATAATGAAAAATACATTAATTGATATAAGTATAAAAGTAGTATGAGATTTTCTTCTGGCAACACCGTTCAGAGCTGTTTTCAAGCCACATGTGAAGAAATTCAGGTCATGTGGGTTTTTGCATGTTGATTTATTGTTTCCAGACCTAAAGGTTTATTTACAGAGTATACCTGTTTTTAGTACAACACACAGATATATCCACCACACACATCATACCCTCAGACACTACCACAACACCCACAGACACATCCAACACATCCAGCATACCCACAGACACCACCTCAACAGATTCACAAACATCCACCACATCCAGCATACCCACAGACTACACCCCAACAGTCACACAACAATCCACAACATCCGACATACCCACAGACACCATCCCAACAGATACACATCCACCTCTCCATCAGCCTGAACCTCCACCTCCCAGACCCCAAGATACTCAAATGCCCACACTCACACATGCAACAGACACTACCCAAACAGAAGCATACCTCACACATGCACACACCCAAGACATCTACACCCACACACCAGACAACCACTCCCTCAACCTCCAGCTCCCCAACCGTTTCTGCAGACCATCCCCGTTTCCCCAAGGAGAGTTTCCTTTTCAAGCTTGTCCTTTCTACTCTTCCCTCCACCCCCTCCTAAATGCAAGAGGCCCCCACCTACATCCCAACCCACCCCTTCCACATCAAAGTCCTCCCCTGTAACACCTGTCTGCCCTGCAGGCACCCATACCCCTTCCCCCAAGAATCCCACCACTAAAAAAAAGACCCCCCTCCCAAACCCAAACCCACCCATTCTAAATCTGACCCCACCCAAGGATGATCCCTGAGGTGCCTACCTACCCACTTTATGCTCCATACTGTGAAGGTTCCCTGGCAGTTATTGGAGTTAAGTGTGGCACAGTGATGTGTATGGACATATCTATATGGACTGGCCAGTGGCCTTTGCTGTTATGCATTTTGAGTTAATAAACCTAAGTAGTTGCTTTTTCGGGTACACATTTGTCCTGCAAGTCCTCTTCTACCTTTATGTTGTTCCTGAGTAACCTGTGTTGTATGCCAACACTTGTGTGTGTTTCAGCTTAATTTCTGATCCATTTGCTGTTGTTTGCAATATCTGACTTTGTGGGCAGTGGCGGTGTCACCCAAAACAAAGGTAGATGTTGATAGTATTGGTATGTGAGTGTTAATCCATATGGGGTGTCATTGCATTGTGTTCTGTATGGTATGGTATTTCATCTTGTGTGATCCAATGTCTGCATTGATGGTGATAGACTTGTCCCACTGATATGGATTGTACATTCGCCACATGTGTGGAAGCTTGAGTTTTGTTTATCCAGACATAGAGGGTGTTCAATTGTGCTTGCTTCTATTGCATTTGACTGTACATGTGTCCATTTTGATGTGCGTACCTTGCAACTACTTCATCTAGATGTATGATCTATTCTGTTGCAGTTGTATTTGCTTTCTTGACTTGCACTTCCACATTATGCAGATAAGCAAGTCACTTGGCTCTGCTATTGCTTGTCCCAGAGACACCTGAAGGACCACTTACTGTGCACATGTTGTTTTAGGGGCATGTACAAAGTGTAATGTGTCTCAGGGCAGCATCTTTCTATGAGTACTCCTGATGCCCCATCCCTATTGTGCAGGTATTGTTTTCATAGTGAACTTTGGATATTTGTCTCTCAAACTATTGTGCATTCCATTGTCCTTCCTTTGTAATGTTATGTGGATGATGTGTGGGTCCATTGCAGGGTTGTTTCATGGGAGGATTGTTTGTGTTCCATGATACATCCATACATATGTGTGTTCAATCTGACAACAGTCCATGGTATGTGTGCAATGTGATGGTGTCAGTTGCATTGATAAATGTGATGTTGATGGGTGGTAGCTGTTGTGTGACACAATGTTGTGTACACTTCGCTGTCCTTGTGCCTGAGATATTAAAAAGTGTGTTTGTGGAGCGTGGCTGTACAATGTCTGTGACCTGCCCAAAGAGGGTGTTTAATTGCTGTGAATGTGTCCTTCTTTGTGAATAACTCCAACTGTGGACACAATGACACTTGTATTGCTGCCCATAACATGTGCCCCATATCATATGGACAACGGTGCAATGATCTGTTGTCTAGGTTAATGACACAAGTAGGTGTGTGTGTACTTACTGTCTGTTGCAGTGAGGACGTGTGTGATGGGCTCCATGGAGGCACAGGACATGTAATGGTGCCTGCAGGTGAGTTGCTTCTTTTATGTTGTCTGTTTCCTCCAGTTTGAAGGTGGTGGTAGTACCGCCACCATCACGTTGGTGGTGTGCAACATCATAATGAGTCCAGAGGAAATACTGGCTCCACTGGCCTCTTTGTCCTGCCTCGTCAAGCGGTGGTCTGCACTGTCTGGCGGTGCCGGAGGGTCCTCAGCAGCCTTTCCTCCTAAGCCCACCAACATTGCAATACTGTGGTTCAACTGCCAGGACGATGGTGGTTGGACTGCCGCTACCGCCATGGTGGTGCATGAACCACCAAACTTGTTATCAGGCCCTATATTTTCAGACCTTTAATATCTCTAAAACTACATTTACAGTCCAGCAGTTTGGGCTGTAGCAGAAAATTTGAATAATCCCATTGACATAGAATGAGGAAAAAGTGTTTGGGCCCCCCTTTTACCCAGCCCCTGCTTGAAGAATTACCCCAAATCTTTCAACACAGTAGCTGAAGCTACGAAACTATATGTTTTGAAACTTTATATACATATATATATATGTTTCCATAGAAAAAGTGTTTTTTGACTTGCCTATATCTTTGGCACCATTTGACAAATCCTCACAAAAATTTTCAAAAAAAAGTGTTGCAGTGATTCTTGTCAAACATGAAAAGTTTAAGGGTGATCTGTCAAGTGGCGGCTGAGAAAAAGGGGGGTGAAAAAAGTTGTGTTTCCCATGTTAATTCCTATAAGACCTTTAGACACCGCTGGACGGAATTACACCACATTTGGCAGATAGTTACCTGTCTGTACTCAGCTTGCGTTTTAGCTTATTTGGTGTAAATCCATTTAGTAGTTTTTGAGAAATTTAAGTAAATCCAAATTTGTAGATGTCTGGCAGCGGCGACTTTGCAATTATTTCCCGAAACGTCACTAATTTGCACAAATGCACACTTGATAAGAAGTGCTGTGATTAGCTGACCGCAACCTGACTAGAAAGTTGTGGGCGCCATTTTATTTCACAGGACATGGTCCTGGGGAGGAAAATCCTAATTGAAAGTAGCATAGGGGGTTAGGGTGAAGGTGCCCTGACCCCAGGGGTGTGATATAGGAGTTTTAGGGGCAACTTATGGCTTTAAAATAATTTTGTATCACCATAGACGATATTCATGAGAATTCACAAATATTCGCACATTTTTGTGAATTATTTGCAAAGTACTCACGAGTGTGGAATAATTTGAAAGAAAAAACACAGACTCATTTATACACTAATTTATTGCCTCATACGTGCACTCAGAGACTTATGCACCCACTCACACACCCACTGAGACACTAATGAACCTACTTTGACCCACTCCTAGACTCACACACTCACTTTCAGACCAACTCAGACACTCATGCACCCACTCACAGATCCACTGACAAAGACAGGCCCTGTGGCCAACCTGCACAGCACACTGCCAAAGGCCGTGCATGGCGCTGGGTTGGGTGGTTATAAGGGCTTGGCTGCAAGGCCTGCCTGCAGGCCAGGAGTTGTGACCAACTCCCTCCCGCCCCCGCAGATGGCCAAAGGCCATGAACTTTGGGGGTTGGAACAACCTATAGTAATTAAAATTACTTTAGGTTTAAAAACCATAGAAATTCACAGAAAAAAAACAAAGTTTACAAGGACGTTATAGTTAGGTTCTGAATTTACTCGTTGAAAACCATAGAAATTCAGCAGTTACAGAGTTCTTTCAAGTAACTATAACTCGTGCCCTAGGGTAACTATAACTTGTGCTTTCTAGTTACAGCCATTCACAACTAATTATTCCACATATTATATCATTGATTGATCTTGTATGGCATCTTTGATATTATCACTGTAACATTTGCAATAAAATTATTAATAAGAAAACTGTGCATGGCAAGGGTGTGAGTTATAGTTACCTTAGGGTGTGAGTTATAGTTACTTGAAAGAACTCTGGCTGTTGCATTTCTATTGTTTTGTACGAGTAAATTCAGAACCTAACTATAACATCTCTGTAATCTTTGGATTATTAGTAATATCTATACAAATATATATATATATATATATATATATATATATTTTATATAATGTATATTTGTAAAAAATATTCAAAATAATTTATAGAAGCAGGATGTAAGGCAGAGGTCTCCAACCTTTTGTATAGTGAGAGTTATTTCTAATCATTGAAAAAGGACATTAGCTATTGCCTAATAGAAGTTCTGCTAAATGTGGGACCCCTAAGAAACACTTCTGTCCTTTTGTTCTTGAGACAGTGAAAAGGAGGGAAATAGAGAAAGAGAGGTGAAGAATGTGAGAGAAAAAGGCGAAGGGATTCCGGAAAAGAAATAAAGAAAGAAATGAATGACAGCTTGAGACAAAAAAAGGCAAGATAAAAAGAAAGGAAAATAGGAGAAAGGAAGCAGAGAAAGACAGGGAAAGATGGAGAACCAAAGAAAGTAGAGAAGGAATGAAGAAAAATAATCATAGAAAGAAACAATATAAATAAAGAGAATGAAGGAGGAAATAAAGAAATTAAGAAGACAATGAATTTGTAAGAAAAAAGAAAGAAACAATGAAAGAAATGAATGAAAGGAGAGAGACAAAGGACCTCATTATGAGTTTGGCTTTCGGACCGCCATAGCTCCATGTTGGTGATCCTAAAAAGACCACCATGTTAGCAATCTTTAAACCAGCTGTCAACTACCACCCAAAAAAGGCACAACACCAGCGGTGTGGTGGCCTGGAAATAGGCAGTGTGATCTCTAGCGCCGACAGCACAGACGCCAACCACTGACCTTATTACAAGCACACAGACGCCGTGGTAGACCCCATGGTGGTCAGCCATTGCAAGTCCGAACCACAGCAGTTTGCGGTCAGCAAAGTCATGCACAACAGCACATTGGATGAATTTGAAAACAATATAGCTGACACACATTGCCACACTGGACACACCTGCAATAGACACTATAAAACACATCCCTTCACAGACCACAATCATTTACATTTAAACCATAGGACAACAGTACCTTGTTTTGTAGAGTCCAAATATTAGGTACCCCTTTTTTTCACCATCCCATTGAACACCCTACACACACTTGTCTCCATTCACACCCTACTGCACTCCCCACTGTTAAGTAAGTCACGGTCACCCATATTTTTTGCTCCACCATGTCATGTTCCAAAACTCTCTGTCTTTCTAATGATGAGTTAAGAGTATAGCCACAATTGTTTGGAGCACAAGTCCAGCACCCTCCTTTCAGTAGGAAAATGGAAATGTGGGACAGGATAGTTGACAGAGTGAATGCTGTGAGCACCACCCTGCGCACACACACGGTATGACATGAGGAAGAGGTGGAATGAACTCAGGGGCTTGGTCGGTTCCCTTGTCTCCAAGCACCAGCTACAGGTCAAGAAGACTGGCCATGACTCTATCTTTTCCCCATTACATCTCTTTCCCTAGGAGGAGACGGTCTTGGCCATCCTGCATCCTAAGGGCTTGATAAAAATACCTAGGGGAGTGGAGTCTGGTAAGTCACAGCACTAAAATATCACCAAAATGCCATGTCATGCATGCCCACAGCTCACCTTTTGCCCCATTTACTGTCACTCCACTCACCAGCCCAGTATTCACCTGTCCAAACGTCTCTATTTGGCACCTCCCAATTTAAGTGTACTTACCTGGGGAGATGGCATTTGAATAGTGTGTGTAGTAAAGGGACTGAAATGACTCAAACTCCCAGCATGCACTGTTTTGATAACTCCAAACACAAGACCAGTGGTTACTTGTTCAAATGCGCCTGTTTGTTACCTATCAATTTAAGGGTACACACCTGGGGGATAACATTTGTCAAGCATGTGTAGTACAGGCAATGACATGACTACAACTCCCAGAAGGCACTAGCCCTGTCAATATAAACAATATCACAGTGGTCACACACTACAATAGATCTCTTAGTGAATTCTCAGTTGAAATGTACTCACCTGGGGGAGAACATTGGTCAAGTGTGTGTAGTAGAGAGAGTGGCCTGACTGCAACTCACAGGAGGCACTGTTTCAGCAACTCCAAACACCAGAACAGTGTTTACTTATCTAAATACCTCTGTTTGTCAACTTCCAGCTGGGATGATACCATTTGTCAAATGTAGGAAGTGAAGGGAATGCAAGACTAATAAGGCCAGGAAGGCCATATGTCTATAAAACCAACCACAAGCCTAGTGTTCTCTTGTCCAAATACCATTCTTTGGCAGCTCTCACTTGAAGTGTACTCACCTAGGGGGATACCATTTGTATAGTGTGTGCAGTACAGGGAGTGACATGACTGCAACTCTCAGCAGGCCCTAAATCTGTCAATCCAAACACCAGCGCAGTGGTTATTTGTATTGTATTGTATTGTAATAGTATTTATATAGCGCTTACTACCCCTGACGAGGCGTTGAAGTGCTTTTCGATAAGTAGCACGCTACTCTGGAACCCAACAAGAATTAGTGATGGATTAGTATTGGGAAATAATGAGTGCAGTTTTAGTATTATTATGAGTTAATTTGAGCCACAGATATGAGAGTTTGTTAGTTAGATTGACTGGAGTAATGGAGGGGTGGAGGAGGAAAGAAATCCAGAAGTGTTAATTGGGAGTATATCCTTCATTTACTCAACCCAAAGGCTTGGGATGAGTAAAGGGGGATGGAGGAGGGAAGAGTCTGTGGAAGGGTTAGGGAGAGCATAGTAGCAGGGTGAGATAAATGAGGGAGAATTTAGTAGGGTTGTGTGGGAGGTCATGGTAGTAGAGTGAGGTTTGGTGAGTTAGATGGGGAAGCGGAGGGAAGAGCTTAGGCAGAGTTATTTAGGAGATGAAAGTAGTTAGAAAGGATTTGGGATGAGTCAGAGTGGTAATGGAGGATAGTTTGATAGAGACATGACATATGATGATGGGTAGATAAGTGTGATTAAATGAGAGCAGGAATTCATAGATATCTAGTATAACAACCCATCCAGGAGCCATGCAATGACCCACGAACATGCCAAGCACAGAAACAACATATACCCATACATACATACATATATAAAATTATTCATACACATATACACACACACACATACAAACACACATGAATACACACACATATGCACATACAATACATAATTAGGACCATGGATAAATATACTTAGTCAAACAGGTTTAAACAGTGTGTGTGTATTTTAATGTTATGACATAGTAGCAATACATATTTTCTAAAGAACTATACATAACTAGAAATATACACATAATCAGAAAAAAATATTTATCAACATAGGCATATGCAGTCCATAGTTGTTTGAATATGGTGGTTATGAAGGAAAGAGCCAACTCTAGAGTAGTTTTCTGAAGACAAGATAGTTTTCTGTGGCTCTTATAGTTGGTGGTAATGAATTCCATAGTTTGGCTGCTTGAACGGAGAAGGATGTACCACCTATAGTCTTTTTCTTGTATGGTGGTGTTCTAAGGCGGGGTATATATCAAAATGCGATATAGTGTGCACAGAGCCCAGGAGTTCCCCAAGAGGCTTGACAGCGGCAATGATAGACAATACCAATGCTCTACCCGTGGTAGTGTGGCCGAGCAGTTGGACCACCAGAGGGCAGTGTCAAGCACCTGCTGCACACACACAAGCAACAAGTGAAAACACACACTCAATGACACAACTCCAGACCAATAGATTTCCATATAGAAAAATATTCTTCTGTCAATTCACTTCTAGAACCACAAGATTAATTTAGCAGGGAAGTACATTAAATTAAAGGTACATTGCATAGTAATACTTAGAACATTGAATGGAATCAACAATGTACACAGTTTTCTTCAAAACGGCAAAAAGCTGTTTCAAAAGTGGACACTGCTATTTTCAACAGTTTCTGGGGAAGGCAAATAAAGTACAGTCCTTGAGGTAAGCAACAAACCCACGGGATCAATCTCCGGGGCATAGGCAGCCCACCATTGGGGGGTTCAAGATAACCCCGAACACCAAGCACCAGCAACACAGGGCCGGTCAAGCGGTGAGGTGAATGGGCCCTTATGGAGACAGGGGGTACTCCAGTTCCGGTCTGCCTGCAGGCAAGTACCCGCGTCAGAGGGCAGACCAGGGGGTTTGAAGGAGCACTGGAAGGGCCCCAAGTAGGCACAAAAAACACACTCTCAGCGGACGGCCAGGTGCAGTGTGCAAACAGGGCGTCAAGTTCCCAACAGAACTCCGTGGAGGGACCTCGGGGTCACCTAGGCGCTACAGGCAGGGCACAGAGGGGCCTCCTGGGCAAGCCACCAACTGGGCAAGGGTGACCACCGCCTACAGGTCGTTGCTGCACCAGTAGTCGGTTTCTCTGGGGCCCGGGGGCTGCTGGTGCAGTGTTTCTCCAGGCAATGGATATCATCGTCCCGGGCAGTCGCGGTCAGGAGGGTCCTCCGGATTCCCTCTGCAGGCACTGTCATGGGGTGCAGAAAGATCAGCCCAAGCTGGACACGTAGTCGGAATCGCCTGGGGATCTTCTCTGGCTAGTTGGTTTCACTGGACACAGGGCAGGGGCGTAGGGGGCAGAGTAGTTGGACTCACACTTCTGGAGTGAGGTGAGAGTCCCTTTAAAAATGGTTTCTTTATCTTCTTGTTGGAAGGTCCGCTGTCCATGGGAGTTTCCTGGTCCTTGGTGATGCAGGCAATCCACTGGAGGCTTTTCATGGGCCGCTGGTTCTTCAGAACACGTTGCTGCTTCTTTTGCAGCTTTTTGAAGCACAAGATGGCCTGGTAGGGCTGGGGCGGAGTCAGCCGGGGTCTCCTCTTCTCCGCGGGGTTTTCAGGTCAGCAGTCCTTTCTTGAGGTCGTCAGGAATCTGAAGAGCGGGGGCCCAGGGTAGCCCCTAAACACTAAACCTAGGGGTGTGTTTAGGGTCAAGGGGGCAATAGCCAATAGCTACTGTCATTGAGGGTGGATATACCCTCCTTGTGCCCACTCCCTCTGGGGAGGGCGGCACATCCCCATCTCTATTGGTCCTAATCCTCCCAAGCAAGATAGAGGATATCTCAAGGAGGGGGGGGTCACTTCAGCTCTGGGCCCTTAGGGGTGGTCCTGGCTGAGGGGGTGGCTCCTCCTTGTTTTTCTCATTATCCCTCTGGACTTGCCACCAAAAGTGAGGGCTCGTCCGAGGGGGGAGGGCATCTCCACTACTTGGAGTGCCCTGGGACACTCTAACACCAGGCTTGAACCTTTAAGGCTCACTACCAGGTGTTACAGTTCCTGCAGGGGGAGGTGTGAAACACCTCCACCCATGACAGCCTTGTTTCTGACCAGAGTGCACAAAGGCACTGACCCCATGTGGTCAGAAACTTATCTGAAAGTGGCAGGCTGGCATGACCAGTCAGCCTTACCCTAGGAGTTTGGCTAACACCTTCTAAGATGCCCTCTGTGTGTATTTTTTCAATAACTCCCACACTGGCATCAGTGGGGGTGTATTGTGCTGAGAATTTTGATACCAAACTTCCCAGTATTCAGTGTAGCCATTATGGAACTGTGGAGTTCGTAATTGACAGAGTCTCAGACCATATACTCAGTATGGCTACCCTGCACTTACAATGTCTAAGAATTGACTTAGACACCATAGGGGCATATTGCTCATGCAGCTATGCCCTCACCTATGGTATCGTGCACCCTGCCTCAGGGCTGTAAGGCCTCCTAGAGGGGTGACTTACCTATGCCACAGGCAGTGGTTTGTGGGCATGGCACCAAGGGGAGTGCCATGTCGACTTTGTCTTTTCTCCCCACTAGCACACACAAGTTGCAAGGCAGTGTGCATGTACTGAGTGAGGGGTCCCCAAGGGTGGCATAACACATGCTGCAGCCCTTAGGGACTTTCCCTGGCCACAGGCCCTTGGTAACAGGGGTACCTTTTAAAAGGGACTTAACTGATTGCCAGGGCTGTGTCAACCGTGGAAACAAAGGTACAGTCCTACAGAAAGAACACTGGTGCTGGGGCCTGGCCAGCCGAGTCCAAGCACACCTCCAATCAAAGCGGGCATCAACACTAGGCAAAAAGTGGGGGTGACCATGCCAACAGTGGCATTTTCCTACATGTGGCATGAATCCAAACTTCATGGACCTACACTGGAACACCTCTGCTGGAGTCATTTTAATTAACTATTTGTATGCCAAATTATTCCTGAAGCAATCATGGAAGCAGTGAAGATGATTGTGTCAAACTTCCACTATAGGACACTTCAACATAAGAATTGCAATCCACTGCACATACCCTCTTAGCTGCAGTGCCAATTTATGCTCTACGATGTTAAAATCATGAACAAGTGAGAGTGGAATATTGGCCACCCTATAATCACCCAAGTGGGGAGAGACAATAAATCGAGCATGTGTTCTCTTGAACACAGTAGAGCGTATTTGTCAAACACCAACCATCCACAACAGCTATGATAAACTGACTGCCAAGGAAAGACACCTGGATACCAGGAGCAGTGTCAAGACACTGCGGGGTATGGGTGTGAGAGAAGCTGAGTGATGCAAGGGCAAAAGTGAATGTTATTACTGTATTATGTTATAGGACAAAACTAATTGCAATATCTACCAATAGCCACAGGATTAATCACTAACAATGAGTTCTGTAGTAGTGTGCTGCTCAGTGTAAATCACTTTGACGCCTCGTGAGGGGTCGTAAGCGCTAGTAAATGCACTTTACAACTACAACTCTTTGGTACATGCACTATTGCTATTAACGCACAACCGGGAACACCTAATAGAGGTTGTAGAAGGCACTTGCACAGACCGTTATATAATCTGTCCAACTCCCCACCTTTCTACAAGCTATCAAGTGCCCTCACCTGGGATCCATCCTGCTGAGCTACGGCTGGTGCAACTGAAATTTGGGCTGCCTGTTGGTATAACACTGGTGGCTGAACACCTGTGATCCGTCCCTGTAATATTTGCAGTACAATTTTTGATGAAAAAACTGCATGGTGTGGGCGCGAGTTATAGTTACCTTAGGGCACGAGTTATTGTTACTTGAGATAACTTTAACAATAACTATAATATACATCGTCCCTTCCCTCGCTTCCCTTCATTACAACATTGAGGCAATTTTGCCTCATCAGACCCCAAAACACATGATCCTTCACGAAACAAAAAGACCCTCCGCCCCTCCAATCCTCCCGTTTTTCATTTGTCGCATTGTCATTGTTTCATTTCATAGATGCATGTTCGTTCCCGTGCCAGCGTGTGCGGTGCTGCAACAGTTTTCGTGTTCTTCGGGGCAGGTCATACACTCGGACTTGCGGTTGGGCTGGTCTGGCACTGCGGATCTGGCCTGATTAGCGCTTCAGCTGTAATATGCTGTGGCAGGGGCGACATGGTGCGGTCCTCATGTGCATATATGGAACGAGTCGATAGACAGTGTTTCTCTGCTGGCTGTGGCTTAGGCCTGTGCTTCCAGGTAGCGTGAGGGAACTGGAAGCCGCTAGTCAGAAGATGGAATCTGGCAGCAATCGGGGACACGAAGTTCCTCTGCTGGCTGATGGTTTGCAATTTTAGTAAAGACCTTGCATAATTTTTATGTGGCTTTCCTGAAGCGGTGCACCTTGGCGATTGGCTGTCTGGTATACTGTCAGTATTACTGGTAACTCTGACACTGTTGTATTTTAAGGATTTGGGGATTGGTTCCTAATGGCTGTATCTCACTATTTAAAGGGAGGCATTTTTTTCCTTTTCCATTAATGCAATGATGATTGGGAAGCGAGCAACTAAACAAAGGCATGTCTGGTCTTCCTCTGAGGAGAAAGAACCAACTCCAACTCGGAGGAGCAGGTCCGGGAATTTGTCTGAACCTTCAGGTTTGATCTCAGCAGCACATGTCCAAGCTATGATTGAGGCGGCGGTGGAAGGGGCGTTGGACGACAGAGCAAAGCCCAGGTCAAAAGGCACACAATCTTCTGGGGGACTTTCAGCTTTGCCATCTAGGTATTCGTCAGCTTCAGTGGCTGACCGCCCAAACACCTCTACGGGGGAATATGTGCACAGAGAAGAGGTTCCAGATGTTCTTGAGCACATTCGGGAGAATTTGGGTTGTGAATAAGGGATTGGAAGGTAGGCTATTCTGAGAAATCTTCTCAGCTGAAAATTCTGTTTGAGGGAAAAGTGCTGTTCAGTGATCAATTGGATTCTATGATTTCCAGTGCTTTCAAGGATCGGAAGTATACTAAGCCGTACTAAGGGAAGCCATATTCCTCTCACCGCTTCTACGATCAGCCCTTTTCTTCTTCTTTTCATTCCTCCAGGAAACCAGGAAAAAATCAAGGCCATTTTCAGATTGTAGGAGAAAATTCCAGCCCAAGAAGTCATCTGCCACTGTAGGAGATAAAGGGCACCAGGGTTCTGCGAAGCGTAAGTCTTGACAACTATGCTAGAGGGGATTTGATTCCAGTAGGGGGCGGGTTTTTGTTTTTTCAGGAGGCCTGGAAAAAAAGATGTGAAGTATCAATGGGCCTTGAATTTTGTCAGGAGCAGCTATCTTATAGACTTTGCCAGTCAGCCTACCGATTGGGGCACATTCTGTAATCCTGTCCCCAAAGATCTGGAAAGCAAAGCTCTTTTGGGAGGGGTTCAAGCCCTTTTGGTAAGAAAGGCAATCCACTGTTCCGGTACCCAGAGCTGGGAAGAGGAATTTATTCCATTTTGTTTCTCGTACAGAAGGTTTCTGGCGATTTGCCCATATACCCTGTCAACTCACAAATGAAGTATACTCACCTGGGGGGATACCATTAGTATAGTGTGTATAGTACAGGGAGTTACATGACTGCAACTCCCAGGAGACTCTGTTGCTGTCACTTAAACCACCATTCCAGTGTTTACTTATCAAAATACCTTTTTAGACACTCACAAATGAAGTGTGCTCACCTGGGGGGATGATATTTGTATAGTGTGTTTAGTACTGAGAGTTACATGACTGCGACTCACAGGAGGCACTATTTGTATAATCCCAAATACCAGGCCTGTGTCCCCTTGTCCAAAGACCCCTGTGTGTCAACTCCCAAACTTACATGGGGTAATAACATTGGAAACGTGTGTTAACTAGATGGAATAACCTGACTGCAACTCACAGAAGACAGTGTTCATTCATCGAAATAGCCCTGTTTGGCAACTCTCAATGTAAGTTAACTCAGCTAGGAGGATACCATTTGTATATTGTGTGTAGTTGAGTGAGTGACGTGACTGCTAAGGCCTTGAGGCTCTGTCACTGCACTCACCAGCCAAGTGTCCTCATCTCCAAAGACCCCTGTTTGGTAACTCACATATGAAGTGTACTCACCTGGGGGGGATAACATCTGTATAGTATGTATAGTAAAGGGACTGACAGGAGTGCAACTTCCAGCAGGCCCTGTTTCTGTTACAATAAACACCAGACCACTGGTCACATGCCCACACCCTGCTATGTGCAAACTCTCAAATTAAGTTTACTCACCTGGTAGTGGCCAAGATATAGTTCATGCTTAAATATGGGATGTGTCTGGCTACCTAGCTCCATCTTGACCTGCTAACCCAAGATGAAACTATTGAGGACAGGAAGGACAGCTTACCCAGTTGCAAAACAATGATCCCAAAGGCCTCAAGAGGCATGGTATTGGCAGCAGACACATTCACACTGCACTGACCTCATGATGACTCCAGCCACATATATAACAAACGCCTGGATCTACCTGCATCATAATCAACCAGGCCTCAAAATGGCCAAGGACATATCTTGCCTAGCCACTGTTTTGCCTGCACTGGTGGCAAGACGGCATTCTCAGGCCATCCGCCCAAGTGCTAATAATTAGCACATTTCAGCAGCTGCTTGACCTAAATGGAAATGGAATTCTTCACAAATGTCATGTCAATATAACCAATACCATGGGTACCTGCCACAGTAAGATTAACTGCAAATTAACTTTTTACAAAGTCTATGCTTCATTTAACACTAAACCGTCGGAGGTAACATTGTATCTTTTCACATCAACAGGTTGTGCTGCCACTCTACACAGAGGCCACAGAAGAGACTGCCACTATCCCCCTGGATGAAGCCCTAAGTGACAAAGACATTCCTGGACATCTGGACATGGGGGATAGTTTTGGCTCATCTGGGCAACCTAGTCAGACATCAACAGTGAGTCTCACTGTAGCCACATAAACACCTCCCAACTCGGTTGTCTCAACATCACAGGAAACCATTTGCCCCCCAAACTGTGTCCTGAGCACAGTGTCTACCATCCTGTGCCTCCCTAGTCCTCGATCCTGAGTTGCAGCACAACAGTTTGGACCATGAGGGTCCAGGAACCAGTGGGAGAGGGTAGTCTGTGGCCAGGGCACAGGCCCAAGGGGGTAGGGTGCGTGGGAGGGATTCCGTGGGCCAGCGGGTGAAACCACTTGGGCTGCTCCTGGCCAGGACACCATCAGCCACGCCTTGGGGGGTCTATCAAGAGTCCTAAGGTGTGATGGGCCAGTCTTGACCGAACTCCGGGCAATCAAGAAGCTACAGAGGGACATGCATAGGGACATGCGGGAACAGATGGAGGCCCACAATACTAACATGACCTCCCTAATAGGGCTAATGAGGGACATGCACACACTCCTGAACAGGGTTTTTCAAAATCAATTTTCCCCTTCCTTTGGCTCAACACCAGACACATCTACATCAATGCCAGCCACTGGAAGGGAGGCCCTGCCAGTGGTAGAACCAGGCTCAGACACTCCTGTCTCTGTAGTAGCATATCTCCTCCCCATGTGAGCAGGACATCCAGCAAAGAATCCAGGAGGTACGGATGGCAAGATATCCACCACTGCCAGGAAAGGAACTCCTTTGTGTGCCATATATTCACTGTGTTGACGGATCCTCAACCATCTACCAATTCTAATGGGAGGAGTACTTTGGTCTTTGGACTCCAAATGGTGTGGCATCTACTCCAATGATTTCATTCACCATGACTGACACATTTACTTTCTTTTTTTCTTCTTTTCTGCCCACATTTTATTTTCTGCATCAGCATTGTAATAAATTAATCTATCACAAACTCATTGTCTGCTTGCTTAATTTCAACATGTTGCTATGTAGAGATGCAAGGCCATGTGAACCATATAATCAAGACATAAATTTCTCGTGCAAGTAGCAAAATGTTACAGGTACACAAAATCCTGCTCATATTTCAACCATTACACACAAACACATTAGTACAAGTGTCGGATCACACCAAGAATTTTATTCCGGTGTACAGCATATAGGCTGTCCATATGTCTGGACTTTTTAAAACACGAATATGTGATTCATACTGAGTCAAAGTACATATTCCAAGGTACAGCCCCTCAGACCACGGAAGGAAGGGACTTGCTAGATATTGTCCTGTAGGACAGGCAAACATTAAAGTGGATGATGTCACCAACTTGAGCCTTATCACATACCATACCTAAGTAATCCAACATCACATAATCCAAGAAGACAAATGGCAGTACAACAGTCCATGATAGCATGCCAATCATAATCCAAAGACCATGCATCTGATGGTATGACACAAACATATGTCAGAGTTGGGGCACAGGCACTGCGGCCTGCAATGATGAAACACATCTACAGCTACATACATGTCATACAAGAAGAGTGTTTAGCCAATGTGAAAGAAAAATGACTTGATCACAATCTATGACTGCATATTTCATGCCCACATAATGACAGACGTGATGCAATCTGCCCAACACAGCACACAAAACAAGTCCAATGTGAACTTCTGAATACAACCCAAACACTGTGCAAGATGTCTAAGCACAGGTCTCATACAGCCTAAATCTGTGACCTACATTACCTGGAACAATCCATGTCTACTTTGTATGTCAGAACAGCATCAGATATCTGCCAATGTCACAACTCTGAAATACCCAAATGAGGATGTCATGGTAAAGTTATCTGTACAAAGACAAAACAAGGGGTGTAGGCTTGAAAACAAACCTATTACACAAATCACATAGCAAGCAACTGGAAATGTAATTATATTGCAAGGAAACTGACACAAACAAAGCAACCTTTGGCTGAATATTGAAGAGTATCAGGTAACTCCCTAGTTGTTTCTAAAACATTTAACTCCACACATTCTCACAACTACAGATCACTGAACAGTCACCGTAATGACAGCACATGACATACTTACACTCATGAAAAGTAGCTGTTGAAGAGATCTTCCCGAAAGTCAGCTGCTTCCTCTTCACCACTGTCATCCTCGCCTGACATTTCAGGATTCTCACCCAGTAGCGCTGCAGGCTCCCCCTCCTCTGGGATGTATGAGATGTTCCTCCGCAACGCAATGCTGTGGAGCATGCAGCATGCCACAGTGATCTGACACAAGTTTCCGTGTGAGTGGAGGAGGGCTCCACCAGTCCTGTCCAGACACCTAAATCTGGCCTTCAGGAGCCCAAAAGCCCTCTCCACTACCTGCCATGTTCTTCCATGTTCCTCATTGAATTGGACTCTTCCCCTTGAATAGATGATTCCTTAGTGACGTCAGAAACTGGGACTGTTTGAATATCCGGAGTCTACTGTTCAAGAATCGTCCGATCCAACGGCCTCAACATCGTCTCCTACGCAGACGACACTCAGCTCATCCTCTCTCTCACGAAGGATCCCGCAACTGCTAAGAACAACCTCCACACCGGACTCCACGTCATTGCCAACTGGATGATAGCAAGCCGCCTCAAGCTGAATTCGGAGAAGACCGAGATCATCATCTTCGGCCCCAACAGATCAGCATGGGACGATTCCTGGTGGCCTGCCACCCTGGGATCGGCCCCAATGCCCACCACCCACGCACGCAACCTCAGCTTCTTACTGGACTCTTCGCTCTCTAAGACCCAGCAAGTCAACGCCATCTCGTCCTCATGCTTCAACACCCTTCGAATGCTCCGCAAGACCTTCAGATGGATTCCTGTGGAAACCAGAAGAATGGTCACCCACGCCCTCGTCAGCAGCAGACTGGACTACAGCAATGCCCTCTACGTGGGAACAACGGCCAAGCTCCAGAAGAAACTCCAGCGCATCCAGAACACCTCAGCATGACTCATCCTCAACCTCCCTCACAACGAACACATCTCAGCCCACCTCGGAGACCTCCACTGGCTACCCATCAACAAAAGGATTGTCTTCAAACTCCTAATCTACCCTCACAAAGCTCTCCACGACACTGGACCGACCTACCTCAACGAGCGCCTCAACTTCCACATCCCGACACGCCAGCTCCACTCCGCCAACCTCGCAATCGTCCCCTGCATACACCGTACCACAGCCGGTAGCAGATCCTTCTCCCACCTTGCACCCAAAACCTGGAACTCCCTCCCCGTCAACCTATGTATGACCCAGGACCTCCTGACCTTCAGGAAGTGCCTCAAGACCTGGCTTTTCGAGCAGTAGCCCCCCCCCCCACCGCCTTGAGACCCTTCCAGGTGAGTAGCACGCTTAACAAATTACTGATTGATTGAAAGAATAGGACATATGTGCAGCAATGAGTTACTCAGTTCATGATTGTAGCACCTGACATTGCACACACAATCAGGACAGATGTGACTTACCAACCAGCCAGGCCCTCTCTGGGGACAGTTTTGACATCAGCTGGGGTATAGTGCTGTCCTGCATTAGAAGGAATCATGAGCTGAACCCAGATAACAGGCCCACACATATGAAACATAGAGAGCCGCCAAACAGACAACTTGGATGTTGATTGAATGGAAGTTCTTTCTGTTATGATAAACATGTTCATTGGCCTTCAGTGGGACAAAACCAACATGTGTGCCGTGAATGGCCACCACCACATGTGGGATGCGTGCAAAACCACAAACGTCAGCCTTCACATGGGTTAAATCCTCACATCGGGGAGACCGGATATCGCTGTCAAGGTGTTTCAACATTGCTGAGCGGACATCCTATAACACCAGACTGAACATAGGTGGGGACATACCAGCAGATGGGGACAATGTATGTTGGAAGGACCCTGTTACTAGAAAGATCAATATTGACATGGCTTGTACAATGGGTGGTATGCTGGTTGGATAACTAGTAGCTGGCATCAAATCTGACAGCAAATGATGACATAAGTCCACTATTGTTTGCCTATCCAGGCGGTAATACATTATTATGTGGCGTTGCTCCATGGTCTGAAGACCTGGCAGTGGATGGCAGACAGGAGGTTGTCTCATTCTCCATGTCCCTGGGTACCCATATGTGACGAGACATGATTTCTAATATTAGTCAGTGTGTCCACAGCAACATACATGATGCATGCTAATGCTATCATGTGACAAAGCATTTCTGAATGGATAGACATGGCACCCAGTACATATCACAACAGCAGATAACAAAAGGGTCACATGTGACCTCTATGGTTTTCAACCCTTGTGGCCACAACATGGATTTTGTCCAAAATCAAAGTGTGCAGCACAATTGCCCCTCGAAATGTGACTGTATATCCTGACCTCCAAAATTACCATCAGCAGTGGTGGACTGTGCCCCACTGCATCAGCAGTGGTGGACTGTGGTAAATACTACCTCTGCCCTGCAACATACTACAAAGGTGGTTGAGTAGTAGGACCTACATGAAAAGACATGATAAGGATCTTTGGGGGTCATTCCGACCCCGGCGGTCAAGGACCGCCGGGGCCGGGGATGCGGGAGCACCGCCAACAGGCTGGCGGTGCCCCGCAGGGCATTCTGACCGCGGCGGTTTGGCCGCGGTCAGAAGAGGAAAACCGGCGGTCTCCCGCCGGTTTTCTGCTGCCCTGGGAATCCCCCATGGCGGCGCAGCTTGCTGCGCTGCCATGGGGGATTCCGACCCCCTCACCGCCATCCTGTTCCTGGCGGCTCCAGCCGCCAGGAACAGGATGGCGGTGAGGGGTGTCGTGGGGCCCCTGGGGGCCCCTGCAGTGCCCATGCCAATGGCATGGGCACTGCAGGGGCCCCCGTAAGAGGGCCCCACTTTGTATTTCAGTGTCTGCTTTGCAGACACTGAAATACGCGACGGGTGCCACTGCACCCGTCGCACATACCCACTCCGCCGGCTCCATTCGGAGCCGGCTTCCTCGTGGGGAGGGGTTTCCCGCTGGGCTGGCGGGCGGCCTTCTGGCGGTCACCCGCCAGCCCAGCGGGAAAGCCAGAATGGCCTCCGCGGTCTTTCGACCGCGGAGCGGCCCTATGGCGGCTCCCTCCAGGCGGGCGGCAACCGCCGCCCGCGGGGGTCAGAATGACCCCCTTTGTGTTTCAACGAGGCAGTTTATAAAGCCCAATACAGCATTTCAGGCAACCAAAATGGCAGATTCCTGACCATACACCATTTCAGGTCATCAAAATGGCAGATTCCTGACCTACTCCACTGGACATGAGGAACTGCCTGCGACCGCCGCAGAAGTCGTTACGGCTGTGGGTGGTTGCAACCATGGCAGACACAGACATTGGCTGATGTTGTCAGTAGCAGTTGCTACCCAATGGCTGTGTCCGCCGGTGGTGATGACAGCATAGGTGGCAGATGTAACCTCCATGTTCTGCAGATTTACTCACTTGAATCCTGACAGTGCTGCCAGAAACTCCTCCATGACCCGAGCTGCTCTGTGCCACATCTGGGAGCAATCATGCCACGTCCAGCAGGTGATAGAATCCCTGCCTTCTCTCGAGAGGAGCTTGAGAGGCTAATTAATGAGGTCTTACCCCTGTATGGACAGTCTAATGGCTCACCAGAGGAGCAGGCAAGTACCTCATGTGCACAATTTTCTCTGTACTTCACAATCCTTTCCTCCTCACAGGCTAGAGTGTGCCCATGTGTGCTAGTTGGAATTCTTGTGTACCTGTTGTTGCAGTCTGTGTGGCATCAATGGTATGGATAATGTACAGGTATTGATAGCCAGTGCCATATGATAAGTTCAGTTACGTTGGGTTGTGCGAGGTTTTTGGGGTCCTAGATCAATCTTGTGTTGAATGCACAAAATTAGGTAAGGAGATATTACTGCCATCCGCTGTCATCTCTTTCCTCATGATTGTTGTAAATGTCAGACAACATGTATGTGCATGGTAGCATGAGCTGTGTGGATGTTGTATGATTCATTTGAGAATCATGTGAGCAATGTGTGTAGCGCCACAGATCTTCCAAACTAAATCTGACCTTGCTAAACTGTTGTGTGGAAGGCATAGCCTGACTAACTCTGCCCTCAGGGTTGCCACACACAACGCATGCCAAATTCCTGTTGGACACATGATGTATTGTTGGTATTGAAGTGATGGGAATGGAGTGTCATGTAGGTTCTGTATGCTCAGCCTGCAGAGACTAAGGCCTGTCAAATGTATCTCCCAATATGGGACCTAATCTAGGCTGTGGGAGAGTCACTGTGGCTTTGGAACTGCGGCACTATGCCCACTTCCCATTCCCCAGCATATCCTGTCATGTGGCCAGCATGATGCTCTAGTGGCATAAAGACCTCATTCCTTTTTCTAGATTAAGAATGGGTACAGAGATAAATCATTAATCTAGTCCATATGTGTATTTAGCAACATTGTCAAATGGTGTATTAGACTCATGACATGTCCCTTACTACCACAACTCTGTAGTCACCTTCACACAGGTCATATTTGTCCTTTACAGGCTTATTGCACAAATGACAGCCCCACAGTGCAGACAGTGTATTGATTCCTGGGAGGCCATGATATGTAACTTAGTAGCTTGGTCACATAGCAGAAACTGTACACTGCATGCCTTTGTTTATTGGATGCCATCTCTGTAGGATAGAGGCATATGTCCAAAGGAGTGTTCTGTGGTACAGGTACATACCACAGAACCCACCCCTGAAGTGGCATGAGTCTACATTTGGTATTCCACATGTCCGCACATGAACAAGGAAGATACTTTCTGTACCTACAATGCCAGCCTTTTCATTGTTACTCATGTGTAATATTGAAGTTTGTTCTCTGGCAGATGCCTAGAGGAACTGTATGCAGTGAGTAATTCTCACAGAGTGTGAATGTGTTGGTCCAGTCATGCCTAAAGGGTTTACCTTTCAGAAGCCACATATGTGTGTAGTGTTTCATTGTGGCTCAAATGACAGTACAGGTTGCTAAAGCATGGGCTACCTGATACCAGTAAGATTGCTTAGTCATTATACGCCATGAGCAGGGTGGTAGGTTAGACAGCAGATGCAAATACACATCTCTGTAGTTAGGCCCCTGTACTTATTGGTGTGTATTTCACGTTTAGGGAATATTAACAAATAGAGAAGTTCTAGCTTGATTTTTCTGACATGTGACTCAACCATTTGTGACAAAACATGTTATTGTAATCTCTTGATTTGTCTTTTGCATCTCTGCAGGTCAACGCCCATCAGAAAAAGGAGCAATAGAGAGCCTTAACTAAAAAGATGCGGACCCTGGGTGTCTACAGCCGGTGGAGCGCCCACTGTTAGAAGAGGCAGGAGGACTACAGAGGTCCAGCTGGGGATGTCCTCCCATCATGGGCGGGTGCTCATTGGACCATGACCCCCTAATGGTCTGCATTCTTGCGGCGGCCTACCCAGACCTTGATGGGTGTTTAACAGCACAGCAGCCACAAGGGGATGAGTACACAGCATATTCCTGTCTGTCACATTGCCAAGTGAATGTGTTTCTGACATCTCCCCATGATGATTAGGGATGAGCCTTGTGTAACACAGTAGAGGAGTGATTGTTTGTGTAGACATGTCATGTGTTGTATACGGATGTGCCATCCCTAATGGCCCAGGGACCTAGGACACAGTTGTGCACCATCCACAAACAACTTGCTCTCCAGAGACAACACATGGCTGTGTACAGTGATCAATCAAGTAAGGTTTGTTGTTGTAGTGGGTGTAAAGTCTATGCAACAGACCACTACTCCTCAGTGTTATAGGCCAAAGGTAAGGAAGTGATGGATCACTGTCCTTAGCCATGTCTCTGGCGAAATGAGTATTTTAGCATCTGTCACCTAGTGGCTAGTTGTCTTCAGCGTATGATGGATGCTAGTACCTCACTACTATCTGTAATGTGAAGATGGCCATCATACATGTGACAGAGCATGGGATCTGTCATCTAGTGGCTAGTTGTCTTCAGAGGATGATGGGTGCAGTTACAGACCAATGCTTTCCCTTGGTAAGTGGGGAATGTACATTGACATGATTTATGTGCCATCACTGTTGCCAACATTCTTTGTGCCTCCATGTCAGCATGAATCCCTTTCTCTTTACCAAAACATTTGTAAGCTGCTGTTTTATGCATGGTGTGCCTGTGTTGATTGGATGATTTCTGTATTTCTTCACATATATGTGCATGCCTACCTGTGTGTAGAATAAGTAATTTTCAATGGGGGTACATTACAAGTTGTACCACTTACAGGAGTGTGCCACCTTTGATTATTAGCTGACACATGCCCTCACCCATCACAGCATGTCATTTGGCATGTACAACTGCAGTAGCAATGAGGGACATGACAGGTAGGACTAGAGTTGTTAGCCACAATGTGCATTTCTGTGCCATTGATGTAGAATCATGTAGCAAAGGGCTTTGCACATGTGAAATATGGAAGGTTTGTAACCTGACTTTTAGCATGCATCATGGAGTGACTTGCAGTTATGTTGAAATCACATGTGTTTGGATGCAAGCATTCATCCCCAGTCATCTGAGTTTGCATGACCAAAATGGAGACAATGATGTAGCTTCCAATTGGGCAACATGTTGAGGGCCATAAACAAGTACTTGCAAATCTCTGGGTCTCTCCAACATCCAAGGGACTAATGGTCCCTTCTGATGCACTCAAAGTATATGTCATTGTAATTGGTTGCCAGACATTAGTGGTGATTTGTGTGGGGCTTGATGATTCATTGTGTTGTGGAGTTTAGAGACCTATCTCCCTGACATTTTGCACATGATGTCTACATTGCCTATTTCCATGCCAAATGCATGGCCCACCTGAGCAACATTTGTACTACCGCTATGACTCCCTCAGGACAAATATCACTTAGTGAATTGTGCATTGTGAACTGCTTCCAGTGTGACAGGAGTATTTCAATGTCACCTTCTCCAGACGATTGTACTGTTGTCAGCAACATGGCAGGATTTCGGAGGATCATTCCTTATTCTTGGGTCATTATGTATGTGACAAATAGATGTGTGCATGACCTTGTGTAAGGGAATGGACTTGGCATTGGCCTTCTACTTTATGACAAGAGGTAACTGAGGTATGCTCCATGAGGCAAAGCATTTAAGGTGATGAGATCTCATTCATTACTTGTTCAGTGGTTACTGTGATTGCACAACTACAGCCATGCAATTGTAGTTGTCTGAGATCCTGATCTTCCTGTGGGCAACTGTTGAAAGTTCAGTTGGCATGCATGCATATGGTATAGTAGCTGCATGGGTCACTTAGGTGGAGCTTGTTGCTGGGGCCTACTTACCATCATGGTAATGATTGCTAATCAGAGCTGTTGTTTAAGTGTGATCATGGACATGTGATGACCCTATTACTCAACATGTGATGAGCCTATTTCTCTTTGCATTCGTAGCTTCAGCCAAAGGAAACAAAGGAGACAGGACACAGCTGAGTGGGGAAGCATCTGGCCATGGGACCTTGGTTCAAGACACTACTGACACAGAGGGATCCAGTGGCCCAGAGGGTGGGGGGAGCACCATGGGGAGACCGGATCAACATCCTTTTCATCATCGGATTCTTCCTCCAGTAGACACAACCTAGTGGTGGCGGACCAATCAGGACAAACCCCTGTACCATCTTTGTCTACCACCCCCAGTTCTATCACCACTCTCCCTGTTGCTCCCCACCCAGTTGGCCATTCCAGCTCACCCAAGAAAGTGGGCGTCTCCTTTAATTCAGGCACCTCCACACCAGCCCCTGCTCCACCCGCTACCCTCAGATAGAAGGTTATTGGCCTCCTGAGGAGTATCTCTGTGGGTCAGACAGCTGTTGTGAATGCCATCCAGGGGTTGCCAAGCCAACTGCAGCAGACCTAATGCATTCCTGGAAGGCATTCATGGTGCAATGTCTGGCCTACAAAGACCTTTTCAGGCTCTGGCCTCAACACCGACCACAGTCCCCCCTCCACCTCCACCTCCCTTTTCCCAATTCGAATCACCCATTCCGCTACCTTCCTGAAGTACACAGACCGATCCGCACGCACCAATCTCAACACACATAAACACAGTCACCACAAAACACACTGGCATGCAAGCACTCAACAGATGTCCACCCGCACAATATCAGTCACCACTTCCCCAGACACCCCATGACCACCACTGTACCACACACAACATCAAGCATACCCACAGGCACCACCACAATAGTCAGTGACACACCCATCAGACCCACTAGACCTGCAGACACCACCACAACAGACACACAGATATCCATCACATCCAGCATACCCACAGACACCACCTCAACAGACACACACACATCTACCACTCCCACATCACCTAGAACCTCCACCTTCCAACCCCCAAGACACATAAATGCCCACACACACAACAGACACCACTCAAGCACAAGCATACCTCCTACATGCACATGCCCAAGACTTCCACACCAACACAGCACAAAACACTCCCTCGGCCTCCAAAACCCCACCCCTTTTAATGATTTCCCGTGTTCCTAAGTCTGATTTTTTGTTTGAGCTTGCCGTCCCCCTGTTACCTTCACCCCCGTTCCAAACCCAACAGGCCCCCACCCACCTGCCAACCCATCCCATCTACCTCCAAGTTCCTTCCCTGTCACTCCTGCCCATGCAAGCACCCATACCCCTCCCCCAAGAAGAAGCCCACCCCTCCTAAGAAGCAGTCCACACTTCCCAAACTGAAATCCAAACCCATCAATCCCAAACCTGACCCTTCCCCCCAGGGAGATCCCTGAGGTGCCTGCCTGCCCACTTGATGCCCCTTCCTGTGGAGGTTACCTGGCAATAAAGGAGTAAAGTGAGAGCACAATGATGTGCCTGGACAACGCCATTTGGACTGGCCACTGGCCATGGACTTTTCAAATCAGTTTGAAAATAAACGTAAACTGTTGTTTTTTGTGGGTACACAGTTCTCCTGCAATTCTTTTTCTACTTTTATGTTATTCCTGAGAAACGTGTGTTACCTGCCTACAGTTGTGTGTGTTTCGGACTACTTGCTGATCCATTTGGTGCTGTTTGAGGTATCCGACTTTGTGGGCAGTGATGTTGTCCCACAAGACAATGGTATTGGACTGTATGGATTTACAGATGAAAATGAAATTGTGGTGTCATAGCATTTGTGTTCTATGGTAAGTATTTCATCTTGTGTTGTCCAATGTGATCATGTATGGTGTTAGACTTGTCCCCCTGATATGGATTATGGATTCATCAAATATGTGGCAGCTTGAGTTCTGTTTCTGTGGACATGGAGTATGTTCAGTTGTACTACCTTTGCTTGCATTTCAGTGTGCATTGGTCTATTTAGGTGATTATACCATGCAGATGTATATCCCATGCAGTTGGAGTTGTATTTGCTTTCTTGAAGTGCACTTCCAGGGTATGCAGATAGGCATGCCATTTGGCTCTAGTATTGTTTATCCCTGAGATACATGTAGGGCCAGTTCATATGCAAGTGATGTTTAAGGGACATGTGAAAAGTGACATGTGTCCCAGTGCAGCCTCCTTCCCTAAGTGCTCATGATTCCCCCATCTCTATTGTGCATGTAATATTTGCATAGTGAGCTTGGGATATTTGTCTCTCTGTTTATTGTGCATCACATTTTCCTTCCATTGTGTTGCAGTGTGTATGATATGTGTGTGTCCATTGCAGGGCTGCTAGTGGGAGTGGTGTTTGTGTTCCATACCACATCCCTCCATATATGTGTTGAATGTGATGACAGTCCATGGCATCCGTGCAATGTGAGTGTGTGAGTTGTATTTGAAGATGTGGTGTTGCTGTGTTGTTGTGTGACACAAAGCTGTTTACACTTCACTTTCCCTGTGCCTGAGATGAGTAGACATGTATTTTTGTGTAGTGTTACGTTGCACTGTGAGCCTCCAAAGGGGTGTTTGTGACTGTGAATGTGCCCTTACTTGTGTATGATTCTGACCGGGCACAATGAGAACTGTACTTGGTGCCGTAGTGTGAGCAGCAAATAAAATGACAGATGGTGTGATGATCTATTGTTGAGCTTAATGACACAGGTAGGTATGTGTACTCATGGATGATTACATCTACATCAGCTGGTAGTTGCACTGTGAGTGTCCAAAGGGGTGTTTTGTGACTGTGAATGTGCCCTTACTTGTGTATGATTCTGACCCGGGCACAATGACAACTACTCGGTGCCGTAGCGTGAGCAGCAAATAAAATGACTGATGGTGTGACGATCTGTTGTTAAGCTTAATGACACAGGTAGGTATGTGTACTCATGGATGATTATATCTGCATCAGCTGGGATTTTGTGCCCCTTCGATGATCAGCAGCAGTGGCAGGACGTGCGTGATGGGCTCCAAGGAGGCACCCGATATATAAGGTTGTCTGGAGGTGAGTGCCTCCCTTTATACTCCCCATTTTTGCTTGCTGATACACGGTCGTTGGACAGACACTGTAACATTGGTGGTGTGCAACCTTATAATGTGGCTGGCGAAAACACTGTCTTCACTGGCCTGTTTGTGCAGCCTTGTGACCACAGTGGCATGTGTTGCCTAGCGGTGATGTGGGACCACAGTGGTCTTTGCTTCATAGGCCCGCATGACTTGTAATATGGGGGTCCAACTGACAACCCGATTGTGGTTGGACTCCCAATGCCACCATGGCAGTCCTCAGACTGTCAAACTTGTAATGAGGTCCAAAGAAACAATGACAAAGCAAGTAGTAGAAAAATAAAAAAAAAAATAACATGAAAGAGAAAAAAAGAAAGCAAGAAAATAGAAAACAAGAAAGGAATGGAAACTGTGAAAACGAAGAGAATGAGAGATAGGAAGGAAAACACAGAGTAGAAAAAAACAAAAAAGTAAACGGAAAGAAGGAGAAGCATGGAGAAAGGAAAATAGTGGAGGAACAAAGGAGCAAAAAAATAGATAAAGTACAATAAGTATTCACAATAGGACAAAAAGAAAGAATAACAGAGGATAACATAGGAAGACTGTGAAAGAAATCAATATTGAAAGAAAGGAAAGAAGAAGTGAAAACACTAAGAAATATAAAAGAAGTAGGGAAAGAAAGAGATAGCACAAATGTAAGCTAGTAGAGTTTAGAAATCAAGAAAAGAAAGGAGTAAATAAACTACATTAAAAAAAGAGAAAGACAGGAAGGAAAACAATGAAAGAATGTGGACAATGAACACATTATTGAGAGAAATGAGAAGGGAAACTTGTAAAGAAGATAAAATTACAGAGAAAAGGAAAAGTATAGAAAAAGAAGAGAAATACAAAAATCGAAAAATATGATAAAAAAGAAAGATAGAAAGACATATGAGGAAATGAAATAGGAGGAACCAAGTAGAGGTAGAAATGAGAAAAACTAAAAGTAGTGAAAAATAGAGTAACATAATGATTAAAAAAGAAAGAAACTGAAAAAATGAACTACAAAGAAGGAGGGAAAGAAAACTTAGGGAAATAAGTAATGTAAAACGAAGGAATGAGAGAAGAAGGAGAAAAAAGTGGGGAAGTAAGAAAGGGGCAAATAACTTGAGAAAGGAGTGAAAGACATGAAAGCAATGAAAATGGAAACAGAAGAGAGGAGAGGTACAAAAGATAGGAGAAAAATAAGTAAATTATGTTTCAGAAGAGGAAAGGCTGCATCTTCCTGCACTGTCAGCTTTCAAGCCCTCGCAGAATTTGTGCAGTTTTTTAAATAGGCAATTATCATGTGTAAGCTACTCAGAAGCATCCTATGAGCTACTGGTAACCATGATCAACCTTTTGTAGACAATCCTGATGTAAGGGATCCAGGGTAAATGGGTGGAGAAGTGCATTAATACTCAGGTATTTTTTTCAATATACAGTTGTATTCATTTATTTAATAAATTAAAAAATACATTTATAATGCATATTCATTTAATAAATACAAAATAATTTTTAGGAGCTGGATGCAAGGGACCCAAAGGTAATGGGTGGGTAACAGTGTTAATAAAGTGGAGTTTCAACACAATACTTAGTATTTCTATATTAATTTAATAAATAATTTAAAATATTTAGAATTATAATGTATATTTATTAAATGTACACAAATTATTTTTACGAGCAGGATGTAAGAGATTTAGAGGTAATGAGTGGGTAAGTGTATTAGTACTCAGGCATTTTTTGAAAATACTTGTTGTTAGACCTGACAGCCTTAGGGTGGTCACCCCTAACTTTTTGCCTGCCTCCCTCCACTTTTTAGATACTGTTTTTGCTGGTTTTAAGACTCTGCGCACTTTACCACTGCTAACCAGTGATAAAGTGCATATGATCTCTCCCTTTAAACATGGTAACATTGGATCTTACCCAACTGGACTATTTAATTTACTTTTAAGTCCCTAGTAGAGTGCCCTATGTGTGCCCAGGGCCTGTAGATCAAATGCTATTAGTTGGCCTGCAGCACTGATTGTGCCACCCACTCAAGTAGCCCCTTAACCTTGTCTCAGGCCTGCCATTGCAAGGCCTGTGTGTACAGTTTCACTGCCAATTTGACTTGCCATTTAAAAATACTTGCCAAGCCTACAACTCCCCTTTTTCTACATATAATACACCCCCAAGGTATGCCCTAGGTAACCCATAAGACAGGGTGCTGTGTAGGTGAAAGGCAGGACATGTACATGTGTGTTTTTATATGTCCTGGTAGTGGAAAATTACCAAATTCGTTTTCCACTACTGTGAGCCCTGCTCCTTCCATATGATAGCATTACGATTACCCTCATATACTGTTTGAGTAGTAGATTCTGATCAGAAAGGGGTAACCAGGTCAAATTTAGTATTGCCAGAAAGGTCATAGAAAATCCTGCTTATTGGTGAAGTTGGATTTTATATTACTATTTTTAAAATGGCACTTTTTAGAAAGTGAGCATTTCTATGCACGTAAAATCCATCTGAGCCTGTCTCCAATCAACGTCCGGACTGGGCTGATTGACAGCTTCCTTGTCCATTTTACCCAGGCAACCACAAACACAGGACACTCAGTCACACCTGCACTCATCTGCATACTGAATGGGTCTTCCTTGGCTGGAAGGGTGGAAGCCTGACACTTACATTTCAAAGGCTAGTGGCCTACTGTTGCACAAAGGACTGCCAAACCCCTACTGGGACTTTGGCAGATAGACCTGTACTAAAAGGGGAACTTCTGCACTTCAAAACCACTCTTTGAGGTCTCCCCCACTTCCAAAGCATTTTTGGGTAAATAAACTGGGTCTCTGTCAAGAGGAACTGCCTGGTTGCCCAAAGGATCCATCTGGACAGTTTTGCTGAGAAGAACTGCTGCCCTGCTGCCCTCTGTCTTTGCTGAGAAATGCTCTCCAAGGGCTTGGATTGACCTTGCCTCCTGTTTTCTGAAGTCTCAGGGCCAAAAATATTTCAGCCCTCGTTTTGACCCTGGCGGTCCGAAGACCGCCAGGTCCACAGTGGCTGTCTCACATTATGAATGTGGCGAGTTGGCAGAGGCCAACCCGCCACATCCCGGTCTGTACCGCCTGAGCGTTTGGACAGCCGGGCCGGAGATTAGCATCTCCAACCCAGCGGTCCACTTACTTTCCACTAGGGTTTCTGCGGCACTAGCACTGCCACGAAAACCCTGGCGGAAAGGCTACCATGACAGGAAATTTCTTTCCTGACACCTGCAGACGACTTCCCCAAACCCCCCTTGCAATCCCAATACTCTCCCACAGGCACCCCGCATACACTCATTCACCAACACGTACATACATGCATTCACTCACATGCATCCATACACACATTCACTCACCCATACACACACACATTCAAACATGCATTCAAACACCTATACACACACACATACACACTTACATTCACACACGCAGACAACACCCACTCACACATTCAACACCCCACCACCCTCCCACCCCACTCCTCTGTTGAACAAACGACTTACCTTGTCCGGCGAGGAGGTCGTCCGGCAGGGAACAGGAACAGGCTCTTCCACTGCCGGCAGTGCCCCGCCATCAGGACACTGTCAGGCTGTATAACAGGTCATAATATGGCTGATGGAGTCCTTTTTTCGTGGCGGGCTTGTGGTGGAACTGCCCCTGCGTCTCCGACGGCCAGCATGACTACTGGAGGATTTCCACCCAAATTGTGGCGGAAATCCTTCAGTACTCGTAATATGGTGATCGGAAGACTGCCAGCACTGGCGGTCTTCTGGCGCCTGTGGCTTCAGCTGTCCTTTGAAAAGACCACCGAAGTCATAATGAGGGTCTTCATCTCTTCAGGAAACTCCTTGGTGCCAACAATCAACGTATAGCCTGCTCGAAACAATGCACAGCCTGCTTTGCGACCGGGAAATCACAAACAGGCCGAACCTGAGTGGAAATTCGATGCAGCGCCTGCCTTGCAACAGAAAATTAGACGCACAGCTCTACCAGATCAAAGCAAGGCCAAACCAGAATGACGCAGATGATTCCCCGAATGGAAAATCGATGCAACGCCTGCCATGCAACAGAAAATTTGATGCATCGCCCTACCGGATCGTCGCAACGCCTGTGACTTCTTCCAGTGCACCCAGGATTTCCCCACATCATCCCTGGGCTTCAAAAAAATCCCTGCATCAAAAAATGACACAAGCTCCTTTGCAGCATGGAAAGAAACGATGCAACGTCTGTGCCGCATCCAAAAATCCAGTGCACACCTTATTTTTCCATGCAACTCCTCCTCTGCGGTCTCCGTGCATGTTATTTTTTATGTAAACCAGGTACTTAGTGTAATCAAGAGACAATTGTTGATTTCTAAGATTTAAGATTCTTTTTAAACTTGCAAAAGTGATATTTCAGCTTGTGCTTATTGTGCTTATTGAATCTTTATTGTTTTTACCTTATTTTAACCAGATAAATATAATCTATTTTTCTTAACCTGTGTGGTATATTTTTGTGATGTTTTCACTGTGTTACTGTAGGATTTATTGCACAAATACTTTACATATTGCCTTTTAAGTTAAGCCTGACTGCTCAGTGCCAAGCTACCAGAGGGTTGGCAAAGGATAATTTGGATTGTGTGTGACTTACCCTAACTAGGATTGTGGTCCATACTTGGACAAGGGTGGATACTTCTGCCAACTAGAGACCCCATTTCTAACAATATTTATTTAAAATATACAATATAATTTTTAGAAGTGAGATGTGAAGAATCTAGAGGTAATGGGTGAGGAAGTGTATTAGTAAGTACTAAATAAAAATACTAGAATTTTAATACAGTTAAGAAAATTAGAACACATAATTAATAAACAATTTAGTTTATAATATTATAATAATTCAAATGAAATAAAAATTGTTTAAGAAAACAAAGTGAATTTATTTAAAAAAGTTTTTTTTAAATGGACATCACAGGAAAACATTCAATAATAAATCATACAAAACTTCAGTTTCTTAAAATAATCTAGAAATTACAATAAATATTTGAGTTTATAAAAAAAATTATATATTTTTTAAATAACTGTGCACATTTTTTATACAATTTAATACCATTAAAATATCAACTCATTGTCATTTTTCCATGGTTTCTCATGCATTTGTATGGGAGAAATTGTCCTTAGCTTGATGTTCTTGGTTGCCTTGGTCAGGTAATAACAATCTAATTTACTTTAAAAACCATAAAGTTCAGGTAATCTTTTGTAAGGCATAAAGTAGGAAGGTAGTTAGATTTTAACCAGTTTTACGTCATTATACAGGTTCTTTTCATTTGCACATATCAAGCCAGTTGTCATTTAAAAAAAATTTTTCTAATTGGATTCATGTTTTTTAAAAAGATTAGAAAAATCAACCTAAATTTTCCATTGGGTTTTTAAATTGGTTTGCATTTTAATGAAGACAATTGACAGGAATAAGAAAAAAGAAAGAATTTTTTTATTTTAAGTAGTATTTTTTCAGGTTATTGAAACTTGGAAGCCCTTTGGAGCAGAGAAATGTCAGAAGAAAGTAGATAACATTGTGGATTTAGAATTGCGTTTTTTTGTTGTTGAAGCTAATAGTTTTCAGGTTGAATGGATTGAAGAATGTAGTCGATCAGAGGGTGACCATGGAGTGTATGGATTTTGAAACAATGTAGGTAGACATTTTTTTAATGTTTTAAAATATTTTATGGTTATGAATTGTGGTTTACATTCATGGATTGATAGATTATCTGTAGCTCTGGTGAGTGGAAGGATAATTAATCACTACCTATAGAAGAAAGAAGACATCAATAATAGGTCAAAAAATGATAATGCTATTGAACACAAAATTGATTGTATTTACTAGACAATGGAAAATAGGAAAGTGATGTATTTAATATGGTCGTATTGCTAGTAATATAATATATTATGCAACATTGTCAAGATACTTTGCACCTCCCATCATTGATAAATATTGGATTTTAGCCAACATTGTGTCTGCCATTTCTTTAATTCTTTTAGAAATTCAAGGATGCAGACTGTCAATGATTGTGTCTGTCTTATTTCCTGAAAACTTTGTTCTGTTTCAAAAATTTCCTAGGAAATGATACAGGTTAGGGTGATTTTTACCAGTTGGACTGTTAAAAGAGTTATACCAACACTCAATAACATTATTGGTTTTTGCAGCTCCCTCTAATCAGGCTGAGTAACAGATGAAGAACTAATTTGGAAAACATGGTTTCCTCCTGCGACCTGGCCTGATTAAATGGCCAATCCGTGTGTCTTCAAAGTAATTTAAACATGGTGCCACGTTTTGCTCATTTTGTGCAAAACATTAGAATGTATATTTGACATATGTAATTCATCTACACATTCAGGAGGAACAAAAAACAAAGTGCCTCATTACGACTTTGGCGGTCCCACCACGGGATCACCAAAGCAGCCAGGAAGACGCCACCATCATGCTAGTGGCATCCCACTGTCGTATTGCAATGTTCCTGCCGGGCTGACTGGCAGGAACATTGTACTATAACGTACTGGCTGGGCTGACCAACGGGAACAGTGCTACGGCATTGGCCTTGAGTCCCTTAAGGGAGCCACAGCCAGTACCGTAGTACCCCAGCACCCTCAGAATGCACATTGTCTGCAAAGCAGACAGTGCATATTTGGACGGTGCTGGGCAGGGAGGCCCGTGCACTGCCCTACCACCATCATTTCCATGGCGGGGTCCCCACAATGGAAAGGCTGGCAGTAAGTGAGTTGGTGATCAGCTTGACAGCATTGCGTTCAGCGCCGCTAAGGGTGAGTACAACCCAGACCACCGTTAGCCCGTCGGGAACCATGTTCTTGGCGGTGACTGTGGTCCCCTGGCAGCCCGACCACCAGGGTGATAATGTGGTGGTCAGACCGCCTAGTTTGCAGTGGTACGACCGTCACCCCAAGTCTGGCATTCCTTGGACCACCAGATTCGCAGTGACACCCCAAACTATCTCATTTTTGTAGATCAAATTGTAGTTTGCTATTTTGTAAGCAATCCTCAGCCACGGATGCCCTTTGTATTTTTTCTAGTATGTCCGGGAAAAAAAATGAGAAAAGCCTTCAACTTGGATGCTTGGGTAAATCTTAAAATTGGTATTTAGCAGTTGTAAAATCAATTTACTAGGACAATTATTTACAGTTTTACATGTTATCAATGGTAGTAATTCAGTATCTGTTCTGTATTGTTTATGAGATAGCAAACAATGAAGCAGAGATACATTTCTGCCTTTGCAATGGGTTGAGAAATATCTAACACAGCTCCAATGACCCCTGGGTTCAGTAAGTCTTTCCTTACAATAAATGTATCCTTCAAGATTTAGCAGTCTGTTGCCTCCCCTATTTAGCCTGACAGAAGTACTGCATGTTTCTGTGTTCAGAAAAGAAGAAGTTCAGCATTTAGGGGCTGATCGTGAGATTGGCAGTCAGAAAAACCCATCCGTTAAACTCTCAATGAGGAGACCGCCACAGTGCTGGTGGGCTCCCCACCGGCCCCATTACTTGTTTGTCACTGGGCTGACCAGTGGAAACCAAGGTTTTTGCTGGTCAGCCCAGTGGAAAACATGTGGTGATATTGGAGTCAGTTTCACATGGAGCCGAGTCCCATGCCATCGAACAGAGGGTCCCCCCAGCACCCTCATAATGCGCACTGTTAAAAAAGACAGTGTGTATTCTGATGGTGCTGAAAAGTCATGGGCAGTGCAGGGGCTCCACTTCGGCCCCCCGCACTTGTTCTCCAAGAGCCTTTTGATGGCAGTTGAAGCACCATGAAAAGGCTGGCAAAGAACATGGTTGTAATCAGCACAACACCGCTTACTTCAGGGCTGCCATAGCTGATTACAACCACGACAGCCATCATCCCATCAGAATCAATGATCCTGGCAGAGACAGTGGTCTTTTGGCGATCCCACTGTCAGGATCATAATGTGGCTGGGGTAGTAAGCGCTATATAAATACGATTACAATACAATACAATGTGGCGGTCAGACTGCCCCAGCCGCGGTGGCCTGACCGGCACTGCAAGCCTGGCGGCTTTGAGACCATTGGACTCGCAGTAGGCCCCTAAATGCATTTATAATAAGGTTTATGATTTTTCTAATCTTCTGCTTAATTCTGTTGAGAGACACAAAATGCTAATTCTTTAAGTCTGTTTTTAGAAAATTAAACATTTTATTGGGAGGAATTGTGTTGACAGAAAGGAAAAAATTAGAGTCATTATTTTCCTGTTAGGAGTTTAAAAAAATGTTGCTACTTAGTTCTATGGGAATTGTTTAAAAGTTTACCTTTCGACCTTGAGTTTTGGTATTTGTTGTGAGTTCTGTTCTGCTCTGTCAGTTACATTTCACCTTGAGTTTCTTTATTTCGAGGATCTGTCCCACAAAATTAGAAAAACGTTTTAAATAATGCTTCATCATTTTGATGGTTGACCGGTATTTCTTTGAGGAGAATTTTTTTATTTATTTCATTATTATTTTACTAGCTCTGTTTTTTAATATAGATGTTGAAGTTGCCTTTACACCAGTGTCAACCAATGTCAACCAGGGACTCAACATAATTGTAGTTAGTCTGGACAAATGTTTCTCTAAGTTTTGGTAGTTTGAAAGGAATATTGCTTTTAATTCTATATTGTGTCTGTCCCTAGGTGATTCATTTCTCTGATTTCAGACTTCTGGTTTATCAGCATCTGATAGCTGTGCAAGATGGCACCAGTCTGATAAAACAAGAAAAAAGAAGTTTTATCTAATGAAAGATTATTGTAAATTGGAGTGGGAGTAATAAATCTGACCCCTGTATGTCCTTCACCTTCCACAAGATGGCTTAGATCTGAGAGGGAATGGTAAATCTGATCCCTTCAGGATCCTACAATACTATACTTCTTTGGTTATCGGCAGCATTTAAAAAAAAAAACATTTATATTGTTGATAACTGTTCAGATACTTACAAAGTTATCAACTTTTTTGAGGATCTCCGCAGAGAGGAGTGGCATAGCTTTTGAAGCTTTCTGTGAAGGCGAATATATATATTTGTGTGTGTGTATATTTATATATATATATATATATATATATATATATACAGAGTACTGTGCTATCTAGATAAACAAGTGTGACACAAATAAAAAAACTAAATATTTATCTATTCATTTATTTTACATTTCTTTTATTAGAGTCATACCTGCTTGTTAGCCAGATGGCACTGTTTTCTGCTCTCACTGTTGCTGCTTCTTCTGCTGACAGAGTGTGAGGTCACATCACAGATTAGTGCGCCACTCATCATGAAATAATGGGCAATACATTTTATATTTTTTTCAGGTATAACCTTAATTTACAATGAAATGCATGTTTGCCCCATCTTTTTAACAGCTAACAAATATGACTAAACCTACATGTTTAGTGATAGATAAATATGACATTTTTTTACCTGCTGTATTATAGGTGTCATGTATTTGTTATTTTTAAACGTGTTTTCATTGTACATTCATGTAGTGCTTTTAAATTACAAGTAGGATTTTTCCTGATTGTGGCTGTGGTCTCCTGGCGGTCGAACTGCCATCTCAGGCGCTTAGTCTTGTATCAGCCAGAAAGAGCTTGGGTCAGGGTTTTTGGCTGATATTCTGCAGATGCAGCCCGTACGTCTTTGGTTGTAAGTCTGGTTACATCCTGTTAAGTTTTAATCTTTTAGCAATTAAGAACTGCTTGGCCCTTGACCATGTGCCCAGAATAGCCTGGTTAAAATATGTGAAGGACTGCTATAGTAAGATGGGCGACCGGAAACTTTCAACAGCCCTGACTCAATAACCACAGGTGATGTTGCATGAACTAGGAGGGCTTTTAAAGCTGTTAAATAAAAAGAGAACATGCTATCTGTATTGGATCAATCTTCTGAACCATAGAACCATATTTAACTTTTGGCATGTTGAATCACCATGGCTTTTTTTTGGCACATTTCAGACTAAACTTCTTGTTGGCAATTCCTTGTGGTAGTAGTTTTGAACCTGTTCTCATCCCATGCAGTTGTGATAATGCTTCTACACAGAACACTTTGCACTTTACAATGTTTTGCCCATCTAATAGGAAACTATGGCGGTCATTCCAAGTCTGGCGGGCGGAGGTAGCCGCCCGCCAGGCGGGAACCGCCATTTGGCCGCTACGCGGCCAAAAGACCGCTGCCGGCATTCCAACCTTCCAGCTGGGCCGGAGGGCGCTAACCATGTTAGCGCCCGCCGTCCCAGCTGGAAGGAGGCCTGCAACACAGAAGCCGGCTCCGAATGGAGCCGGCGGTGTTGCGGCCGTGCGACGGGTGCAGACAGTGACAAAGCCGACCGGGGCCCTGTTTGGGGGCCCCTGCACTGCCCATGCCAGTGGCATGGGTGGTGCAGGGGCCCCAAGACACCCATTACCGCCAGCCTCTTCCTGGCGGTGACAACCGCCAGAAACAGGCTGGCGGTAAGGGGGTCAGAATCCCCATGGCAGCGCTGCTTGCAGCGCTGCCATGGCGGATTCGCCAAGCCGGGGCAAAAACGGCGGGAAACCGCCGGCCCCGGTTTTCTGACCGCGGCTTTACCGCCGCGGTCAGAATGGGCTATGAAGCACCGCCAGCCTGTTGGCGGTGCTTCCGTCATCCGTGACCCTGGCGGTCATAGACCGCCAGGGTCAGAATGACCCCCTATGTGAATCTTTTATTATTCCTTTGTAAGCTGGCAAGCAGTTTATTCAAGTTTGATCCACTTTGTTTTATTTGATGTTGTTACCAGATGTATTTTCTTTATCTGGCTTCTTTTTTATCTGGTGATGTATGACTACGAAAAACTTCCTCTTGTGTATGATGTGTTAGAAATGGGGTATTTGGTTGGCACCCAGGTTACCCCCTGTCCAAGCAAGGACCCTCACTCTAGTCAGGGTAAGTCACACACAATCCAAGTTATCCTGTGCCCACCCTCTGGTAGCTTGGCACTGAGCAGTCAGGCTTAACTTAGAAGGCAATGTGTAATATACTTGTACAATAAATCATACAATAACACAGTATAGCACCACAAAAATACACCACACAGTGTTTAGAAAAATAGAAAATATTTATCTGATAAAATGCAGGTCAAAACAATTAAAATGCAAGAAGTATAAGTTGAGATATCACTAAAAAAGTGATATTAAGGCCCTCATTCTGACCCTGGCGGTCGGCGGAGAGACGGCGGTCGGACCGCGAACAGACCGGCGGTATTAAAAATGGCATTCTGACCGCGGCGGTCCCCGCCGCGACCGACCGCTACTTCTCCGCTCCGACCGCCGCGGCGGTCATGACCGCGGGGCTGGAGTTTGCGCACTCCGGCCCCGCGGTCGTCCCAAGACCGCCAAGGGTATTATGACCCTGCCTACCGCCGCGGTTTCTTGCGGGCGGGAACCGCCGTGCGAACCATGGCGGTAAGCACTATCGGGGCCAGGGAATTCCTTCCCTGGCACTGATAGGGGTCTCCCCCACCCCCCACTACCCACCCGAGTCCTCCCCCCACACCCTCCACCCCCCTGCCACCCCCCAGAGGTGGTACGAACCCCCCCCCCCACCCCCACCCCGACATGCACATACATGTACCCCGACATGCACACACCCCCAACATGCACATATACACACCCCCTACACACACATACACAACGGGGACACATACCCGCACACATACATGCCGACATGCGCACCTGCCGAACAGCACACATTACCCATAGACACAACAGCACCCCTCTACACACTCACACGCACACCCCCATGCACGCACACATCACACAACACCCCCCTACCCCCTCCCCTCACGGACGATCAACTTACCTTGTGCGTTGGTCCTCCGGGAGGCGACGGGAGCCATAGGGACGTGACCGCCAACAGAAGACCGCCAACAGAAGACCGCCACACAGAAATGTGGGTCGTAATTCTGGGGGCGGTGTTCTGCTGGCGTGGCGGTGGAGGTTGACCAGTCTCCACTTTTCCGCCGACCGCCAGTGTGGCTGCTGGCGGTTTTCCGGCGGAACGCTCCCAGCGGTCAGAATGCGCACAGCGGCACACCGCCGCGGTCGGCGGTCTTCACCGCGGCGGTAACTCGGCGGTCTTGCGAAAAGACCGCCAAGGTCAGAATGAGGGCCTAAGTGTCTTTAGTCTTTTAAAAGCAATAAATGTCACTTTCATGCGCAAAGTACCGGGTTTGCATTCAAAATCTCCACAAAGAACCACAGAGAAGGAAATGCGTGGAAAACAGGGAGGTGTGTGTCAATTTCTCACGCCACACGCGACGATGTGTCATTTAGCTTTCACACAGGGACGGCTGTGAGTTGATTTCCGGAGCTCGGTGGTGGAACCTCGTCGGGTTGCGGAGTTTTCAGATGCCCCAGGCACGATGCATGGATTTCCGGCACTGACAGGACGAAGTCACAGGGGCTGCGTAAATCCAGAAGGCATTGCATGGAAATTTCTACCGCACGGCAGGCACTGTGTTGATTCCTCTCTGGAAGTCGGGCTGCATCGTTCTGGCTAAGCTGTGCGTCAATCCAGTGGGCTGTGCATCAAATTTCTGGTCGCTACGCTGGCGCTGCATCAATCTTCTCGTTGTGAAGTCGGGCTGCGTCATTCCAAATCAGCGTGCAGTGAATTGTTCACTGTGATGCAGGCTGTACGTCGTTTCTGGCAGGCTGTGTGTCGACTTTCGCCGCACAAGGAGTCCTTCTTGTAGAGATGAGGTCTTTGTGGTCCTGAGACTTCAGGAAACAGGAGGCAAGCTCTATCCAAGCCCTTGCAGAGCACTTCTCTGCACAGCCAGAGAGCACCAAGGCAGCAGGGCAACAGCAAGGCAGCAGTCCTTCACAAAAAGCAGGCAGGCAGGTGAGTCCTTTGGGCAGATAGGCAGTTCTTCTGGGCAGGTTGCAGATTCTGGTTCAGGTTCTCTTCTCCAAGAAGTGTCTGCGTTGGTAGGGGTAGAGGCCCTGTTTAAATACCCAAATGTACCTTTGATGTGGGGGAGACTTCAAAGAGTGGCTTAGAAGTGCACCAGGTCCTCTTTCAGTTCAAACCTGTCTGCCAGGGTCCCAGTAGGGGGTGTGGCAGTCCTTTGTGTGAGGGCAGGCTACTATCCTTTGACATGTAAGTGTCAGGCCTCCACCCTCCCAACTCAGGAAGACCCATTCGAAATGCAAATGTATGCAAGTGAGGCTGAGTATCCTGTGTTTGTGGTGTGTCTGAGTGAATGCGCAAGGGAGCTGTCAACTGAACCCAGCCAGACGTGGATTGTAAGACACACAAGGATTTAAGTGCAGAGAAATGCTCACTTCCTAAAAGTGGCATTTCTCAAATCAGCAGGATATTTTATCACCAGCTGTCGATCAGCCCAGTCCGGACGTTGATTGGAGACAGGCTCAGATGGATTTTACGTGCATAGAAATGCTCACTTTCTAAAAGTGCCATTTTTAAAATAGTAATATAAAATCCAACTTCACCAATAAGCAGGATTTTCTATGACCTTTCTGGCAATAGTAAATATCACCTTCCTACTCCTTTCAGATCAGCAGCTACCACTCAAACATTATATGAGGGTAACACCAATGTTAGTCTATGAAGGGAGCAGGCCTCACAGCAGTGCAAAAACAACTTTAGGAGTTTTACACTACCAGGACATGTAAACTACACAGGTAGATGCCCTGCCCTTTGCCTACACAGCACCCTGCCCTATGGGTTACCTAGGGCATACCTTAGGGGTGACTTATATGTAGAAAAGGGGGAGCTTTAGGCTTGGAAAGTACTTTTAAATGCCAAGTCAAATTGGCAGTGAAACTGCACACACAGGCCTTGCAATGGCAGGCCTGAGACAAGGTTAAGGAGCTACTTAAGTGGATGACACAATCAGTGCTGCAGGCCCACTAGTAGCATTTAATCTACAGGTCCTGGGCACATATAGTGCACTTTACTAGGAATGTATAAGTAAATTAAATAATCCAATTGGGTATGTTCCAAAGTTATCATGTTTAAAGGGAGAGGGTATATGCACTTTAGCACTGGTTAGCAGTGGTAAAGTGCACAAAGGGGGTCATTCTGACCTCGGCGGTAAAAGGCTCTTACCGCTGGTCAGAAGACCGCCATTCTACCGCCACGGCCGCGGTAAACCGCCACGGTCATTCTGACCCACAACTGCCAAGCCGCCAAAAACCCGACATCCACGGAAGGCCGCCTCATCAGCGGTCAGCGATAAACTGGAGATGACCAAACCTCCACCGTCACGCCAACACAAACACGCCCATGCCATTACGACCCACGAATCCACGCGGCGGTCTTACAACCGCGGTATTCCATTGGCGGTACACACCGCCGCGGTCAAAATACACACCCAGCTCCAAAACACAGCCACATTGGACAATTTGAAATACACACACCTGATACACATACAAACACCACTCCCACACATCCAATCAACTATAAAACACACACCCACATCACACACAAACCCCCACTACTAGAAATTCGGAGAGAAGGCGAGAGAGAGAGAGAGAGAGCACAGCTATCGAAAACCCCAACACACACAGGAACACAACATCATCACCCACACTACATCCACGCACAAAACACCACACACCACCACACACACCACACTCATCACCACAAACACCACCCCACACCACCCCATGGCACCCCAAAGACACCCCAGGTTCTCGGACCAAGAACTCAGGGTCATGGTGGAGGAAATAATTAGGGTAGAGCCCCAGCTATTCGGCACACAGGTGCAGCACACCACAATAGCCAGGAAGGCGGAGCTATGGCAAAGGATCGTCGACAGGGTCAACGTTGTGGGACAGCATCCCAGAAACCGGGAAGACATCCGAAAGCACTGGAACAACCTACGGGGGAAGGTGCGGTCGATGGTGTCAAGACACAACATCGCTGTGCAGAAGACTGGCGGCGGACCCCCACCCACTCCACCCGAATTCACAGCATGGGAGCAAGAGGTCTTGAACATCCTGCATCCTGCGGGCCTCGATGGAGTAGGCGGAGGAATGGACTCTGGTAAGTCTAATCTCAACTACCTTACCCCCCCCAACCACCAGCATGCCAACCCACACCCCCACCCTCACCCCCAACCCCCCAGCACACATCCTCCCTGCCAATGTCTCATCAGCACAACCCACCCAACCCAACACCAATCCCTGAATGCCAACACAAACCATGGACACCCATCAGCTAAGCATGACCACTGCACATACCCATCCCCCCCCAGAAACCACCCTCACAACTCCTCCCACAAGGGAATGCCAGCACTGGGGGACAAGGGCACCCACAAATCGCACGCCATGGCACACACAGAAGCAATAACCATACTCTTTTACCCCTGCAGGGCCCGAACGCCAACACACCGGCCTGGAGGGTCCAGATTTGTCCATCCCGCCCCCAGAACAGGCCCCCAGTGATGACAGCAGCTCTGTCGACCTAGAACATGATGACCAGCCCGGACCATCGGGGACCTCTGGACAGTCGGTTCCCCACACACAGACACAGGCCACAGCAGACCCAACCCCCTCTGGGAATACCAGCACAGCTCCCACCCAGCGCGCCCATGCCTCTGTCTCCAGGACGCCTCAATCAGCGGTGTGTCCGCCACTACAGGGCACCCAGGTAGACCCACCACCCCAACAACAACAGGGACCTGGGGGCAGTGGTAGTGGGCACACCGTCCAGGGGACAGAGGCCCGGGGAAACAGGGGAACTGGGAGGGCTGCAGTGCGAGAGGGGGTGGACCGGCCCAGGGAACCGACTCTCCAAGAGGCCCTCACCACCATCATGGGAGCATACCACCACTCCCAGGAGACGATGGTGACGGTACTGGCCAGGTTCCAGGAGATCCAGGCACAGCAGGAGGAACGGTACATGGGGTTCAGAGACAAACTCAGGAACATAGGTACCGCAATGGGGACCATCGTCCTGGCCCTCAACCAGATAGTCACCACATTGCGGGACCATGTGGCACCCCAAAGGGCCCCTGTCACTAGCCCGGACCACGAACAGCCTACCTCCTCTCCCGGCGCTAGTGGACAGGAGGCCCCCACACTACGACAGGCCACCAGAACCCCACCTCCTGCTGAAGATCAACCACCCCGCAAGCGGAACCTGAGATCTCACAAGAAGACAGAGTAGGATGCCAAGACCCCCGCCAGCAAACAATACCCCCTGATGTCATCCCACTGTCCCACATTGTCACCCTGTCCAACCTTGAACTGCCCCTGCTCCATCCTTCCACAGGCATATGGACAATGCACCTGTGCGACTGAGAACTGGACTCTGCCATGGACATTACTCCACCCCCACCCATCACCGTTTTACTATCATGGACCCATATGCAGCACTTAAAATAAATCACCAATTGCACTTCAAAAATCAGGAGTCTGCTTGTATTCTTTACAAATGTATTACACATAACGGTGCAATAATGTTCAGTCACAATGTGATTACAACATACCAATGTCTATAAGCATTAGTCCATGGGCAAACAAAGCAGCAGTCACGCTGTGGGTCATACAGCTCTGAAAAGGGAAGGGAAAGTCAAAAATCAGTTAAAAGGAACTGGGGGGAAACACAGAAAGTAGAGATGCAGGAGGGCAGAAGTAAATGTTAAAAGCCGTGGGTGATTCTTACCTGTGTGCTACAGAAAATACTGCAGTATCACTCTGTCCCTGTTGTCTGTGTCGTCCTCTTCGTCTTCCTCCTCTTCACTCTCCACAGGCTCCACAGCTGCTACAACACCACCATCTGGACCATCCTCCTGCAGGAAAGGCACCTGGCGTCGCAATGCAAGATTGTGAAGCATACAGCAGGCCACGATGATATGACACACCTTCTTTGGTGAGTACATTAGGGATCCACCTGTCATATGCAGGCACCGAAACCTGGCCTTCAGGAGCCTGAAGGTCCTTTCTATGATCCTCCTAGTTCGCCCATGGGCCTCATTATACCATTCCTCTGCCCTGGTCCTGGGATTCCTCACTGGGGTCAATAGCCAAGGCAGGTTGGGGTAACCAGAGTCACCTATTAGCCACACACGGTGTCTCTGTAGCTGTTCCATCACATAAGGGATGCTGCTATTTCGCATGACATACGCGTCATGCACTGATCCAGGGAACTTGGCATTTACATGGGAGATGTACTGGTCAGCCAAACAGACCACCTGTACATTCATCGAATGGTAACTTTTTCGATTTCTGTAAACCTGCTCATCGTCTTTTGGGGGTACTAAAGCCACATGGGTCCCATCAATGGCACCAATGATGTTGGGGATATGTCCAAGGGCATAAAAATCACCCTTCACAGTGGCCAAATCACCCTCCTCAGGGAAAACAATGTATCTCCGCATGTATTTCATCAGGGCAGACAACACTCTGGACAAAACCTTAGAAAACATAGGCTGAGACATCCCTGATGACATGGCCACTGTTGTCTGAAAAGACCCACTTGCCAAAAAATGGAGTACTGACAGAACCTGCACCAGAGGGGGAATCCCTGTGGGTTGGCGGATGGGGGACATCAGGTCAGGCTCCAGCTGGGCACACAGTTCATGTATAGTGGCTCGGTCAAGTCGGTATCGAAGTATAATATGTCGTTCTTCCATTGTCGACAGGTCCACCAGCGGTCGGTACACGGGAGGATTCATCCTTCTCCTCGCAAGTCCCAGCGGACGGTGCCTAGGAAGGACAACATGGAGCACAAAGCAAGTCAAGCAACCCACAGGTACGTTCACCCAGCTTGCACAGTACACGAATCGCTATGCATTGAAAGGCTTGTATGAGTGGCAATGCAAGGCCTAGGCCTGTGTGACGCAGTAGAAATTAAGCCATGTGGGCCCTTGTAATTGCGGCTGCCTGACCTGAGAGGTGTGACAGTGGGATATGAGGTCAACGCGCTGGCGTGGCACACCGTGGCGGTAGGCGGTCGAAGCCCGCAGTGCGAAGGCGCATTGGTAAACATTGAACCCTATGGGTCTCAGGAGCCAATGACGATGTGCGCCGGCGGTCGCGGTACGCACCGCGGCGGTACGCACCGCCACGGGCGTGTCCGCCATTTTCTATCTGCTTAACCACTCGAGACCTGACCATCCACAGGAGAGGACCTATACTGCAAGTGCTGCTGTGACCTCGGTCTGGAAGAGACAATGGCTGCTGCGACTGGGGAAAGGGCCCCTGCCTTCACTTCAGAAGAGTTGGAGAAACTTGTGGATGGGGTCCTGCCCCAGTATGCGCTACTCTACAGTCCTCCAGACCAACAGGTAAGTACACTGGGTGCACGTTGAATGGGCTATGCCTGGGCCCTTCATCTCCAGCACCGCTCCGCTCGGCCCCGCCTTCTCAAGCACCGCTCCGCTGGGCCCCGCCGTCTCAAGCACCGCTCCGCTTGGCCCTTCCTGTGAAGCACCGCTACGCTGGGCCCTTCCTGTCAAGCACCGCTCCGCTGGGCCCTTCATGTCAAGCACCGCTGGCCCATTGACAGTGCCGGATCTGTGTCGAGCTAGTGTTGACGCTGCACTCGGGGCACCCTGCCTCCTCCATTACGTGTGGAGTCTGTAATCCACCTGATGGCCTGTGTCTCTGCACTCCCCAGGATGGTACAGTGGGCAGACCACCCACTGTAGAGACTTGTGAGACTGTGGCTTTGCACTCCCCAGGATGGCACAGTGGGCATGGTGGACCCTTCGTGGATCTGGTGTCGTGGACTCATGTGGCTGAGGTGCCCCCCCTTCCCTTCCCCCTGAGGTGCCTGTAGTTTTGTCATCTGATGCCCCAGCAGTGTTCTCTCCAACGGACTCAGGTCTCCTGTGTGGGCTTTGCCCATGTGTTGATACACTTTGGCCCACGGACAGTGGAAATTTAAGTGACTGTGCAGGACTTATTGCCTATGTTTATAGATTTCGCATTGTTCATTCTTTATTTTTTATATTTCATATTGCTAATTTACCATGACTTCAATGAACCTATTTTATACATAAATTATAAATCTCAATTTTATTATGTCTTTGCATTTTTCCAGGGGGTTTGGGGGGTGTCACTGTGACCTGTTGCTCTGCATTGGTGTGTAGATAGTTAGGGGGGGTGTCGCGGGGGGGTGTCGCATATGTGTGTGCCCGTAACCTTTCCTCCTCCCCCTCCCCTGTGTCATAGGTGCAGTACTCACCGTTGTCGTCTGCGCCGGCGTTCGTACTCGTGGTAGATGAGCAGGTAGACAATAGCTGGTAGGATGTTTAATTCGGGTTCCATGCTGTCCTCCTTCCTCGTGGAGTGTGTATAGGTGAGCGTTTTCCCGTTCGTAGTCTGTTTCCGCTGTGTTTTTATCAGCGGGGCTCCCGCCCCGGAAAAGGTGGCGGATTGGTGAGTTGTGATAGTGTGGGCGGTACATTGTCTGCCGCCTGCCTGTTGGCGGTGACCGCCGCGCTGTTTGTTTGTGCCGCCGTGGCGGTCGGAGTGTTAAAGCGGCGGCCTGTGTTGGCGGTTCCCGGCAGGGTCAGAATTCCCTTTTTTTGACCGCCAGCCTGTTGGCGGGTTGGCCGCCGCTTTAACACTGACCGCCAGGGTCAGAATGACCCCCTAAATGTAATTCGACCTAAGGAGTTCACCCAAGCACTCCTAAATATCCCTGATCCCCTTTTAAAGAACACTGGAACCATGGGCCTCTTGGCATGTGACATAAAATACTTTTACAAGTTGATTAGCAACTGCTGCAACAATCTGTCCCCCAAGAAATGAAGCCACACAGCAAACACAGGAACACAAGTCAGCTGTTACACAGACACCTCAAAATGATCAAGCAGCACTGCAAACAACTGAAACAGAAATGGAGAACCACTTAAGGGGAAGTGGAAAATGATGCTTTTAAACCACCCAGAGACGGTACCCCAGATAATCCAATAAACCAAGAGTAAGACCCAAGTTGAACACATAAACAACAGCAAAGAAATCTTCATTACCAGGGAATTCACTACACCCACAGCTGCCACCAGCAATATCAAACCATCACAAGAGATGTGTAACAACCTCTCAGACTTCTTTTGCAGCAAGATCACAACCATATACATCAACTTTACCCTGAAATGAGATCCGCTGTCTCTCTCCAGAAGCCCCACAGTAATGAACAAAGACAACACAATCACCACATGGAACATCATCAGCACAGAGGAAACCATAGCAAGACCCATCATTCCTTTGACAAAGTAGAGATCCCAACCAGCGAAGCCCTTATACCTGTCTTTAATATCTCCATCAGTACAGCCACCTTTCTGGAACCATGAAAACATGTAGCTGTCAACGCCCACCTAACTAAACTCTTGGCCCACCTAACCAAACTCACCAACTACTGACTGATATCCCTCCTTCGCTATCCAGCTAGGCCTTGAAAAAAGACATTAACAAGCACCTATCTGACCACCTCGCTAAACACCAGCTTCTAGATGGCACACAATTAGAATTTAGACCCAACCACAGTAGGAAAACTACCCTCATAGTAGCAGAGGATGACATCCAAGTGACCCTCGACAAGGAGGAAACAGCAGCCCTCATCCCCCTTGAACAGCGGCCTTCAAGACTGTCTCCCATCCTAACCTAATCCAACATCAGGGATATGCTCTTGAATGGATCTGCTCCTTTCTCACTGGAAGAACCCAAACCATCAACATATCCCCCTACTCCTCTTAAGCAAGATAACTCATCTAGATTATCCCACCTGCCATTAGCATATGGACTCACAATATAAACATCCTCACAAATGCAGATAACACATAATTGATACTGTCCCTCTCAGACGAAACACCCAACACAAGGAACAAGTAAAACACATTCATGATCAAAGTGGCCATATAAATGATATCCACCTGCCTTAAAACTGCACTCTAACAAGACTAAACTGGTTGTCATCAGGAAAGAGGCCTTGCCATGGGACTCCCACAGGTGTCCCCAGACCTCCGACCCACCTGCACATCTTCCTTACAAGCAAGAAACCTCAGAATCTTCATAGACAATAAACTGCCCATGGTCACACATGCAGTGGCCTCCTCCTCCAATACCCTAAGAATGCTGAAGAAAATCTTCAAATGGCTACCAGACAACACTAGGAAAATGATCATGCATGCCTTCATCACCAGTGGACTGACTAGACTATGGGAATGCCCTGTACTCAGGGATAACCAACCAGCTTCCAAGAAAACTGAAGACCATCCAAAAGTCCACAGCCAGACTAGTCCTCAACCCCCCCATACTCAGTGATGTAACAAAACTTGATGGGGGTCTCCCCTGGAATGTACATAGAGGCATCCCATCTGTGCCAGTCAGGAGATCTCAGGCCAGGGGCCCACCACTTGTGCACAGTGCCAGCTGTACTGATGGGGCCCCTGGAGATTGGGCCACATGCACAGCACGAGCTGCAGGGCTAATGTTACACCACTACTCATACTGAGTCCACATCACACCACAACTTAAGAAACTCTACTGGCTCCAAATACACAAGCATGTATTCTTTCTAGCTCCTCACCCACACCTACAAAATATTCCACAGCAAAGGCCCTGCTACCTTAACAGCCACATTCATTTACACCCACCTTCCAGACACCTCCATTCTGCTGGTCTCTCACTGGAATACATCCAACTCACACTTGTACCTAAATAAATAGGTAGGAGAGAATACCCTGGAGGCTTGCAGCACTTTTAAATCATAAAATAAAATACAATTAAATTAACATAATTAGTATTTCCATACTATATCATGTCAGGCAAGTAAATGATTATGCTAGCAGCAATGTTTTTATATTCATTTTTAAGTCTGGCTCGACTTGACAGCACAGCTGTCTTTAAGACATATTGTTACCAGTTATCATTAGTATTTTAACTGTATTTATTGTGTTTTGTTTTAAACAAACACATTAATGATAATCACAATGCTAACAACAGGTATATAGTGTAAGCCCCCAAAAAAACATCAGTGTATATGGCATGCAGTCAGTGAGTGTCATCCATAGGAAGGCACTGGTGTACAGCAGAAAAACTTGTGAAAGGATCTGAGGATCAGAAAAACAACAAACAACTGAAGAGCAAGAAATATAAATCCTCAACTCTGTACATAGGGTGTAGTGTAACACACATAACCAATAATCATACAGTAAACATGGTGGCCAGTGTCAAGGGAGGGGAGGTCATGGCCCCAACTGCATGTTGAGTCCATCTGTCATTATCGTCCAGTGTGGCTAGGTAGAGCCGGCCAAGGGGGGAGACAAGAGAGGTGAAGAGGGGCATGGAGCACGACTGTGGCATCTGGGGTAACAGTGTCCTGTAGTGTCTCGGCCACTAGCAGTAAGTAGTCTCATAGGGGCTGCCAGATGTCCTTCGGTCTAGAGGTTGGGTGTCAAAGGTAGGTAGACAGTTCACTGGTGGTATCACAATATATCAGGCTATTAAGGCAATTGTAATGGTGGGCAGGCTCCCACTACCTCAGTGTATTGCGTTCTCACGTTTGTCCAATAGGAGGGCCATAGCAGTGAAGTAATTGGTGCTTTAATGGAGAGGCTGTATATAACCCAGTAACACCAGAAGCAGGTTCAGATCAGGGTCTATTTCTGCCGTCTGGGCCAGTGGAGAGAAGACTTCGCTCCAGTAAGTAGCGATGTGTTTGCATGTCCATGAAATATGAATGAAGTCTGGTCCTGTAGCATGGTATTTGGGACAGACGGATGATCTAGTGTGATCAAATCTGTGTTATTCATTATGGCTGATGTAAGCTCATCAATTTGAAATGTGTGAGTTCATGACAATAGTTGGGAGAGATGAGTCTAGTTTGTGCACAGCAAGCATGCCATATCTAATCTGTCGGGGGGGCAGGTCTGCCTCCCATTATTCCCTAAGTTTTGTGTTGAATGGAGGGAGCAGGGCCATTCTATCATGATACAGTTTCGATAACAGCCGGTGCCACCATTGTCATCTAACACCAGAGTCAGTGGTGTGAACTCATCTGGTGCCAGCAAATATGATGGGATGGCGTTACGCAGTGTATCATGTGACCGGTGCATTATAAAGCGGTCCAAAAGAGTGGTATTAGTGACGCGGGCATCAGTAGAGTGAACAAGCATGTGGCCATCTAGGAAAAGATCCCCGATGGTATGGAGATCATATCGTGCCAAGGTGCATTTTGCCAGGGCTTCCCATGTGATGGGAAGCCAATGGTTATCTGGCAGTGCTAGTGATTGTGAGTAGAGCATGGAGCCCCCAGTTTGCGCTGTAATTTCTGCCATGCCCAGCATGTGGTGGACAGAGTTTGTATGTACTTGGGGCCAAGGGGTATTCCCTTGGGGAGAATAGAGGCTAGAGGTATCAGTGGAGCTAGATCCTTTTAAGGTTTAGCGTGGGGGATTCTGGCATCTGTATGGAATCAATTATGTGAGTACTGGCATTGTGCTGCTAAGTTGTGTATGTGTAGATGTAGTACACTAAATCCTCCCCTTTCATATGGTAGCAGCGGGGTATCCCAGCAAGAGCGGGGGCATTTACCAGCCCAGATGAACTTTGGAAGCAGACTGAGCAACATGTCAAAGGATGCGTTGGTTAGTGGAATGGGGATATTCATAAAGGGATAAAGGATCTTGGAAAGTACCACCAAGTTTTTAATTGCTATGCACCCAGCCATTGATAATGGCAGCTGAATCCATTGATCCAACTAATTAGTTAGCTTGTCAATAGAAGGGCCATGATTCAGACACACTACCTGCTCTTTATCACAATGCAAAACGATGCCAAGGTACTTATCTGGACCGTTGCACCAGCACAGTGGGAATTTGCATTGAAAAACAGAAGTTGACTACATGAGGGGAAACATTTCAGACTTGGATCAGTTAGAAATGACAAGGGGGCCAGCAGAAAACTGGCGGTGCATGTTGGTCAGTTGAAGGTGTCCATAGCTATAATAAAAAGTAATGGGTACGAGGGCAACCCTGCCTAGTGCTGCGAGTAATGGAAAAGGGAAGGAATAATGAGCTATTGACCCGGTTATGTACCGTAGGGTCTATATTTAAAAGTATTATTAACGAGGCGAGACCGCAGAGAATGCCTAGTTTACGGAGAACAGCAAGGAGGAAGGGTCAATCTAGGGAATCAAATGCGCAGCTGGGGTGCCAGGGGAGATTCTATTAAGGACAGAGAAGACAGTTCGTAGGTTTGAAGAGGTGGAGTAATGGGGGATGAATCCTGATACCAGTTATCATTATCAAGAATATAAATAAGGAAAGCATGTGACTATGCCAAAATAGCTATTGTAACTCCCAGACAAAATAAGAATTCACTCTACTATGATGAACAGGAAAAACAGAACATCCAAAAAAATAAAGCCAAAAAGGTATAAATTCTAGCACAAAAGGGGCGCCAAAGGCAAGCCCGTTTGGGCCCACCTTGGCCAACCGGGGCCAGGGGCCTGAATCCCTGTCCCTTTTGAACCAAACTGTAGCCAATACACCATGGAGGTCCTGAAAAGCCTTAACCGACTACCTAGCAAAGCCTGATGTAATTCCCTGGCTCTGGCAACTATGCCTAGTAAGTGTTTATTTTGTAATTGTATGTTTAACTTTGTTGCAGTTAAGGTTACTGATGGGTCCTCCATTGCAGGGAGTATACAGGTCCTGGCACTGATACGAGCACAGGCAGCTCTTAAACAGCCAGCACCCTGCTGACAAATGTTTCTATTGAACTGTAGGTCTCTTACAAAGCACAAGTTTGGGCTGTTCACCTTTTTGGAAGAAAATCATCCCGAAGCTTTTTTTTTTTTAACAGAAACATGGTTGAATGAGAACAGTTGGCCAGACATAGCGGTAGCCCTTCCACCTGTTTATGCAATTGCAAGAAATGAATGGGTTGGAAAAAAAGGAGGCAGCATAACTGCCATTTTTAAAAACAGCCTTGAGTTTATGTTTACTCTATTGGTTATGGCAGGATGTGAAAGGCTGCTTTTCTGTATCAAACTCACAATTGTTTACTTTTTTCAGGGCTGGTCCTTTATCGATCACCAGGGCAAGCTCCAGAGTTAGTTCAGGCTATGCCCGAGACTGTAGCATTACATAACCTTCAGTCATCCAACTTCATGCTGCTGGGGGACTTGAATATTCACGTAGATGATAATACATGTACAGAGGCTGCACATCTTAAACAAGATTTACTATTGATTCAACTGATTATACTTCCCACACATTCTATAGACGATATATTGAACTCTATTTTTACAAATATATCTAATATGCTGGTAAATGCCCCACTGCCATTTCCATGGTCACATCATTTTCTGATTCAGTTCTCTATCCCTAGGACAGAATTGCCCAAACCTAAACTTGACATCACATGTTGGGAAGAAACCCTGTATGACTCTGTCCCTAGGTTAGATGGGGATGCCTCCACTTCCTATTCAATCTTTCAGGAGTGGATCAACTTGACATTAGAGTTGGTAATCCCTAGAAAAACTTGCGAGGCTCCCGAGCCAGAGCTAGTGTTAAATGGTTTGCAGGAGAGACAGGGGAGTTAAACAAAGAATGCAAGAGTATGCAATGCACAGAGCTAGGCTAGGAGACTTTGGTGACAGGATTAATCAGCCCTCCCAACCTTCCAAAGAAATCATTGCCATTATGAATTATTTCCTAAAACCTAATATTACAGTGGTGGGCCATCCGGGTGGGCCCTCTCTCCTACAACGAACACTGTGAGCAGTTAGGTAGTCTACTAAATTTCAGGAAACAACCGAAGACTCATCTTTTCATTTAAACAGATCTTTTTTTTTCTTCACTAGTCCTGCCAGCTTTGGGAAGCATGTTTTGGGTAGCTGTCCGCTCTATAAGTACCCATTAATAAAAATAATAATAATAATAATAATAATGATTTGTTATTAAAACTGGGGCTCTAGACTATAGGCTGTAGTATAACTTATACCTACACTCTTGCTTGGATGTAGATTTGTACTGTAGAGGTCAATTCTTATACATACACGTGTCTTTGGCTCTGTCCTGGGAAGTATTTCTGTCACCCACTCATGCTGTTTATCATTTTCTGTATCATTCTACCTCATGGGTGTGATTGCATTGCAATGTAGGAGGCACTATTTTTCATCTCATATTTATACTGAATCATCTCATATTTTTTTTTATACATTGTATACAGAAAGCAACCCTTTTTTGTTTTGCTTTTTCACCACAGCAGACATTTTTAAATATACTGTGCATGTTTTCACTGTCTATCTTCTCTATTGATCTTTCTCCATGGTTTTCCCTCTTGACCTTGCATATTTGCTTATCTTCCATTGTTTGTTCCCTGTGTGAATCTTCTCACTGTTTTGTCCATGTATCTCTTGCCCATTGTTTTACATCATTTGAGTTCCCGTAAAAAAAAATCCAGAGGGTCTGGCTTTATTGAGTTAACACATGCAAATATATGCATGCACAAATGCAACTTCAATATGTTTGGTTTAGTAAGGTTAGGTATTTGTAAAGAGTGAGGTATCACCTTATGGAGTATGCTGGTGCTAGATCAAAACCAGGTAAACCCATGTCTGGATAAGGAACAAACAAAGGTACGAACAGCCATGTGTTTAAGGCTTTCCTAAGTTTAAGTAGGTCAGCTTCCGGTCGAATATGGAGAGAAGGGAAGTTCTATTTGATTGCTGCATAAATGTTAAAGCCATGGCCTTAGAATGTTTTATACTGGGGCTTGGGGAGCTCATAAAGATGCTGACTGCCAGCAACCTCTTTGAGTGGTACCAGATAAAGCACCTGTACAGCAGTAAGAGGCTGGTAGTGAATATTTCGTTATGCTCAAAGCACAGAGATTTAAAATAATGTTTTCTTTCACCGGAGGCCAGTGCAGAATGAGAAATGCTAAGGGAATATGATCTCATAGTTTCAAGACTAAAACAAGCTCAGTAGCAAAGTTCTGAAAGAGCTGCATCTTTTAAATGAAATGTCAAGGAAGTCGAGGTAGACAGTTACATTTGTCCTGGTGGGCCGAGATTAACTCTTTCAGAATTTGCATCTTGGGTGAAAAAGAATCAGTTGCGAGATGCATTTTAGTGCCTGCAACCTGTAAACTCCAGTTGTAACTACATCCTTAACCTGGTCTGCTAACGTTCATGAAACTACTGAGTGACAGTGGCATGAATTTTCTAAAGCCCAATTTATTGTCTTTGCCCATGCTTGTTTGTAAATATGGCTTTTAGATGTTGGTTGTATTTTAATTGAAACATAGCATATGTTTTATTTGATTGTTAATGGGAAGTTTTCCAGGAGTATACTGTCGCTACCTGCCCCAAATTGTTTACTTGTAATACCTCAGACGGTGCACTGAGCAGGGCAAACACCCCACAAAACCCTATGATCAGCAATACATTGCTGATTACTACAATCTATAAGTTCAGGCACACATCCCACTCATATCCATAATTAGTCCATCCAATCCCGTAGAGTAAATCCACTTTTATTGCGTGATATTTATTTCCTCAAATAATTCTCTACATCCAAGTCAACACGTGTTTCGTCAGGGAAATATCCCAAAACACTTCGTCAGGGCTGTAATTGACCATAAGATAATATAAAGTTTAGTATATCATGATCTCACTTTAACCCTTATTACACCTCTGTGTAAATTTGTGGAAACCATTACTTCTAATACATCTGCCTTATCTTTCCTTGCTTGTGAGTAGACTAGTCACCAATCTACTAAGTTGTTATTTCCAACTCATTATACATTTCACAATGTAAATCACCCTGTGTACATGCAAACACATGTGAAGTTGCTATTAGTCATAATATTAGTTAAATTACTGTCTATAATAAGAACTAAAGTTCACATATTTATAGTTCACCTGTTATTCCTCAATTTCGATGAGATATAGTATTTTTCTTAACTTCTCCATATATTGGAGCCACTGTTACCATGTAACTGTTTTAATCTGTGTCTCTGTAATTACAAAAATCCATTTGTTGCCTTTATAAAGTATTCTATTTATTGATCATACCGCATCTATATTTTTACACATCACATACGCTTTGGTCTTATATTCTTATATTAGTAATTATGTGTTATCTCCTGTTTGTTATTATTAATTTCTCTCTTAGTATATATACTATGTGCGTTTTATTAACACAGCTCTTACGTTTAGGGCTCCTATCTTCCATCTCCCCTGGTATCGTTATTAGTTTGAGCCAATTATATAGTATATATAATCTAGTCAAAATACTTCCATCCCTCGTATCTATTCGATATCTAGAGATGCCAGTTTTCCCAGCTTCTATAGTCCGCTTACCTGTTTTTTAGATGTCAATCTGCGTGTACCTCCGTCGACGCGAGTACGCTCGTCAAACCTGTACGAGTTTCCGATGTTCATTTAAATGGCCATCTATCCGCATGCAACGTACGGTCAGCTGTCTGCATAGTGTGTCCTACAGCTATGTTTACTATCCTTCTTACAATCGTAGACATAAAAAGAGGACTAGTCTTGCCGGTTCTGTCTATATAATGTGTAATCCATATTATTTGATCCCTACACAGGCCCATATCTAGTTAACCAATCTCAAACTAACTACTTAGTTCAGATGAGCATATAGTGAAGAGAAATTCTCCTTTTTATCTATATTTTCTCCTCTTATTAATGTATCTTAGCAATGTATTGTCACACATATTCAATTAATATTATATTTATATACTGTTTGTTCCATGACCTTCCCATTATGATATTGTTAACTACATTTGTGGTCTGTGTTCACTTTCTCCAGGTTTCTAAATAATTTAATTGTATCCTATATATTACTACTCTGAGCTATATGATTTTAGTTATTCACATGCATGTGTATGTACCCAGCATCACCTATAAATCCCATATCCATATTAATCATGTACTTACTCTAGTAAGTCCTAGTTCTCCATATGTTACATGATGTATAACCGTCAATGGTGTCTCCTCCTAATGTCATCTGTTACAATTCCAGAAAGTATTCCAGATCATGGTCTGTATTCAGACCCTCCTCCACCACTTGTAACTTCATAATCCATGATGATTCCCTACGTCTCAAATATAGTTCTCTGTTGCCTCCCCTGGAGTCAGCAGGAACATGCTCCAAACCAAAATGTTTTACTTTGTCTAGAGTATTCTGTGTTCCACATGTTTGTATATGTTGTACAATCGGATATCTGTCATCATTTTGTCTAATTGCTCTCAAATATTTGCCAATTCTCATTCTTACAGGACGCATTGTACTGCCAACGTAAATACGTTCACATTTGCACATGATAATGTATACAACAAACTTTGATCCAAATGTAATGTGTTTTCTTATTTTCTGACTATTGCCCTTCCGATCAACATATTCTTTCAAACCATGCCAAGCCCATTTACATACCCCGCATTTTCCGCATCTGTAAAAACCTTGGTTATATACAGTGAGCCAATTATCACTCATCTTAGGTCTCGGGTAACTTCGACACAATACATTTCTTAATGATCTTCCTCTTCGGTATGTAATTTCCAGTCCTGTGAATATATAGTAATTCAAAATAGACTACCAATGGTTGTAAAAATATATCCAAAAATTCTGAAATCCTTTTTGTAGGCCCTCTAATACCTGATATTATTGGTCTACCTGGGGGGAAGGGAAGATTTTTGTGTATCTTCAGGAGAGTATAGAAGCAAGGGAATCTAGGTCGATCTATTTTAAGATAGGCGTATTCTTCCTCCTGTAGATGCCATTTCCCCAGTAAATTTTTAATAATGTTATTAAGTCTATATATCGGATTTGATGGGAGGGCTTCATAGCACTCTTCATCTCTTAATTGGTTGTAGATCTCCTCGTCATAATCTCTCTTGTTCATCACTACAATGTTACCTCCTTTGTCAGCTTGTCTAATTACTATACTTTCATCGTCCTGTAGCATTTTAAGTGCTTGCCATTCCTTGGCAGTAAGATTATTACTCATCCTTCTATTCATAGTTTTCAACGCCTTTTTCCTGAAGTCTCTACTAACCAATTTGTAAAAGACTTCGATATTACTATCACTCTCTATTTTCGGTGTCCAGTTAGATTTTTTCTTTAGACCACTTGTTTCATGTAAATCTGGTAATATGCTCAATTCACTTAGTATTTTTTGAATAGTAGTAGGTACATCCTCATAGCCTGTAATAGACATTATGTTATGTTATGTAGATTTATTTGGCGCATGGCTACCCGAAGGACTCCCAATGCTGCGAGCTTGGACACTTGTAGTCAGTAACTGGAGAAGAGGGGATTATGCTTTGAACAGGCAGGTTTTCAGGGCCTTCCGGAAAGTTAATTCATGGCTGTCCATACGTAGGCTCAGTGGAAAGGAATTCCACTATTTTTCCCCCTGACTTGCCAGTGATCTTCCACCCCATCTGGCCTTCTTCACTCTAGGGGTCACTGCTAAAATGCTGTGGAGGACCTAAGCGACCTACTCGGTGAGTAGAAGGAGGCCAGTATCCTCAATGATGCCGGGCCTCTTTTGAGTAGAGCTCTATGAATATGACACAGTGTCTTAAATTCTATCAGTTTGGCCACTGGAAGCCAGTGGAGAGCGGAAGTTCCTGCTTTTACTGATTCACGACTAGGGATAGTTAGAAGCAGGCGGGCTGACACATTCTGAATTACCTGCAATTTACATATCCCGGTGCTCCAATATACAGAGCATTTCCATAGTCCAGACGTGAACCAATGAAGGCCTGTATAATGATCCTTTTGGCTGTAAACGGTAGGATAGTAAAAACCTTCATTAGAAGCCTAAGGAGGCCAAAGAAGGTGGCGGAGACTTTATTGGCTTGATACATCATAGAAAGGTTTGGGTTGAGCCATACACCCAGACTCTTAATGAGTGCTTTAGGAGGTGGCAAGTCTCTCACGCTCTCCACAATAGATGGATTAAGATTAGGTTGTGGGTGATTTCCAAATATCATCACTTCCGTCTTATTAGCATTAAGTTTCAACTTACTTAAGGACATCCATGTTGCCACTGCTTGTAGGCATGGGCCCAGTGATGGCCCATTTGCAGTAGAATCATTGGCTAATGATACTACTAGCTGTGTGTCATCTGCATATGATATAAACTCCAGCCCAAAAGGCTTGACTATTTCTGGAAGCGGTAGCATGTAAATATTGAATAAAGTGGGGCTAAGAGAGGACACTTGCGGTACTCCACAACTGTTCTTAACTTGCTTTGAAAAATATGATCCATCTAGAACTTGATAAGATCTATCCTTAATAAAGGATGTAATCCAGTCTAAGGCATGTCCTACTATTCCAATCTCTTGTATCCTACCCAGTAGTATATCAAGGTCCACTGTGTAAAAAGCGGCGCTGAGGTCCAGAAGGACGATGGCAGTCTCCGGACCTTGATTATAGTTATATAGTTATTATAGTTGATGTATCATGAATGTCTTGTATTGTCAACTCACTATACTTCATATCCTCTCTCATTAGTTCCATATTGTGTCCCAATTGTTTTCTAATTTCGAAAAATCTCTTCATTTTCAAGCGTCTCACAAATTTAAATAAGTCAATTTGCTGTTTGCAAATATCTCCCTCATTAATGGGGTAGAAACCTAGTCCTTTGCTAAGAAGTGATATCATGTCTGGGGTTAGGCATTTCTCTGATAGGTTTATTACATTAATTTGATTGTTTCCTAAGGTCCTTGTACCTTCTTGTCCCAGGACCTCGTTTTCATGCCTCCTCTGTGTATGACGCTTCCTTCCTCTACACCCCCTCGTTTTCCTATGAACTTTCTTCTTTGTTCCAGACTCCCCTGTTTTATTCTCCACATTTCTTGTAAAAAATTATTCCCATTATTGGGAGCCTTTTTTTCCAGTTTCCTCTATTCTACCGATTTCACTCTCACCCGGTTGGCCAGTACCCACTGAAGATGAATCCGAACTTAAGGAAGAGACAGAGTATGATTTGGTGATAGTACCCTTAGTTAAGTGATCATATTTTTTGGCAAAGGGACTATCCTGCCGTTTTGATAATCCCATTCATCTCTTTTCAATTTCCTTGCTTTCCTTTGTTTAATTTCTTCCTGGTATTTGTGATAAAAGTTAATTCAGTATTATGTAATTCTTATCAATTGCCGCAAGTAGCCCCGTGTCTTTTATTTCTTGTTCTAACATTACTATTTCTGTTTGTAATTTAGAGACCTTCCTGTCTGCATTCTCTATGAGAATATCTATTAAGCTCATGGAGCTTGAAGTTAGTTCCTTGACCCACTGTGTCAATAGATCTGTGTCTAAATCTTCATGAGTTGGAAATATCTGCGATCTGACACCCCTTGGAATTCTGTTCAATTTTTTTGTATTGTTTTAGTGTGACCCAATCCCACCATCTTGACATTTCAGTTTTTCTCAATTTCTCCAATCTCATAAATTTTTCCCTAAGACCCTCTTTCCGTATCTGATTTCCACTTTTCATTGCTGTGCAGACAGCTGAGCGTACGTTACATGCATATAGAAGGCCATTTAAACGAACATCAGAAACTCGTACAGGTTTGATAAGTGTACTTGCGGATTGACATCTAACAAACATGTAAGCAGACTATGGGAGCTGGGAAAACTGGAATCTCTTGATATCGAATAGATACGAGGGATGGAAGTATGTTGACTAGATTATATATACTATATAATTGGCTCAAACTAATCATGATATCAGGGGAGATAGAAGATAGCAGCCCTAAATGTAAGAGCCGTTTTAATAAAACGCACATAGTATATATACTGAGAAAGTAATTAATAATAACAAACTGGAGATAGCACGTAATTGCAAATATAATAATATAAGAACAAAGGGTAAATTGATCGTATGTGATGTAGAAAAATATAGAGGTATGATCAATAAATAGAATACTTTATTGTTAGACTTTTCATCCTTGGTGTGGTCTCCCTTAACTTTTTGCCTCTCTTCCCCAGGTTGTTGATGTGTGCTGGACTCTGATTTTGCTGTTTTTGTTACCCTGGGCACTTTACCACTGCTAATCATTGCTAAAGTACAAGTGCTCCTTTACAAAATGTGTATGTAATTGGCTTATCCATGATTGGCATATTTGATTTACTAGTAAATCCCTAATAAAGTGCACTAGAGGTGCCAGGGCCTGTAAATCAAATGCTACTAGTGGGCCTGCAGCACTGGTTGTGCCACCCACATACGTAGCTCTCTATTCACTGCAGTGTCAGTGTGTGCAGTTTTAACTGTAAATTCAACTTGGCAAGTGTACCCACTTGCCAGGCCTAAACCTTCCCTTTATTACATGTCAGACACCCCTAAGGTAGGCCCTAGGTAGCCCCAAGGGCAGGGTGCAGAGTATGGTTAAGGAAGGACATATAGTAATGTGTTTTATATGTCCTGACAGTGAAATATTGCTAAATTCGTTTTCACTGTTGCAAGGCCTGTCCCTCTCATAGGTTAACATGGGGGCTACCTTTAAATCTGATTAAAGTATAGAGTCCCTTTTGGAGCGGAGCAATTTAAAAATAAATCTTTTAGTAAAGCTGATTTTAGGATTGTGTGTTTGAAAATGCCACTTTTAGAAAGTGAGCATTTTTTTACTCATACCATTTCTGTGACTCTGCCTGTTTGTGGATTCCTTGTCTGGGTCAGTTTGACAGTTGGGCTGGTTGCCCCTCACACTAGACAGTGATACGAAGGGAGCTGGCGTGTAGTCTGTATTTCCTGATGGGCCATCTGTGCTAGGAGGGAGGGGAGGAGTGGTAACTTATACCTGAAAGGGCTGTGCCTGTCCTCACACCATGCAGTCTCCAACCCCCTGGTGAGTGTCTGGGGCCTGGCCTGGGCAAGGCAGGATTTCACATTCAAAAGAGACTTTACTTTGAAGTAGGCCTACCTCAAAGGAGAAATTGGGTATAAGAAGGGCACTCAAAAACCACAGACTTCAGAAACACTTCTGGAAACAAGAGGAAACCCCTGCCTGAAGAAGAGCTGAAGAGCTGAGGAAAAAGAGCTGCCCTGCCTGTGACTGTTCTTTGCAGAGCTACCCTGCAGTTGCTGCTTCTGCCAGAGGGCAAAGACTGGACTTTGTGTTCCTTCCATCTTGAGAAGAAATCTCCAAGGGCTTGATTTAGAGCTTGCCTCCTGTTGTTTGAAGTCTCAGGGACAGCAAAGACTTCTCACTGCCAGCACCTGGAGTCTCTGGAGAGACTCCTACTCTGCCCTGTGGTGCCCATCCATTTCCTGGGACCCTGAAAGGAGAAGCTGGCAGCCTAAAGACAAGGAAATCCATGCACAGAGCGCCATGCGGGGAAATGATCGACATGACTCTAATCTGCGACTGAAGAAATGACGTGCCGCCTGCTCCGCATCTGAGAAATGATGCTTGCAGGAAATGCGACCGAAGAATCGACGCATGGAGCAGGAGAAACGACGCGCAGCATCGCTGACGGAGGCTAGGAGATCACAACCAACACTGCGGGGTTTTCGCATCATCGTGCGGTGGGATTTCCGACTCAAGTACTGCTGGGCGTGGAAAAACAACGCAAGGCCTGCCCGGACCTAAGAGTGCTGACCGGATTGGCACATCGCTCCCCTGCAGGGAGAAGAAACAACGTGCCCCGACCCGGCAAAAGGAGAAACGACGCAAAGTCCAGCTCGTGAGTGGAATCAACACATCGCAAGCCCTTTTTGACATGCACTCGCCCGTGCGGGGTTATTTTTGACGCACCCAAGGTACTTTTTCACACTGACAGCGATAGTGTGTGTTTGAAACTACTTAAACACTCTTTTTGATTTTTAATTGATAACTTGACTTGTGTATTGTGAATTTTTGTCGTTTTGGTCTTGTTTTCTTTAGTTAAATATTTCCTATTTTTCTAAACTGGTGTTGTGTCAATTTGTAGTGTTTTCATTAAGTTACTGTGTGTGTTGGTACAAATACTTCACACCTAGCACTCTGAAGTTAAGCCTACAGCTCTGCCAAGCTACTAAGGGGGTAAGCAGGGGTTAGCTGAGGGTGATTCTCTTTCACCCTGACTAGAGTGAGGGTCCTTGCTTGCTTGAACAGGGGGTAACCTAACTCTCAAACAAAGACCCCATTTCTAACATTTATTAAGGCAAGAAAAGGATTTTTGTAATTACAGAGACACGGATTAAAACAGTTACACAGTAACAGTGGCTACAACTATATGGAGAAGTTAAGGGAAATACTATAGCTCATCGAAATTGAGGAATAACAGGTGAACAATGAATATGTGAACTGTAGTTCTTATTATAGACAGTCATTTAACAAATATTATGACTTATAGCAACTTCACATGTGTGTGCAGGTACACAGGGTGATTTACATTGTGAAATTGGAATAAGGCACAGAAATATGAATGTATAACGAGTTGGAAAGAACAACTTAGTAGATTGGTGATTACTCTACTCACAAGGAAGGAAAGATAAGGTAGAAGTTTTAGACATATTGGTTTCCACAAATTTACACAGTGGTGTAATAAGGGTTAAAGTGAGATCATGATATGCTAAACTTTATGTTATCTTATGGTCAATTACAGCCCTGATTAAGTCTTTTGGGATATTTCCCTGATGAAACATGTGTTGGCTTTGGATGCAGAGAATTATTGGAGGAAAAAAATATCACGCAATAAAAGTGGATTTACTCTATGGAATTGGATGGACTAATTATGGATATGAGTGGGATGTGTGTCTGAACTTATAGATGTGTTTTATTTGATACAATCTTGTTGGGGTTTGTGTATGCTATGTTTACACATTTTTGTATTGGCGTCCATTAATCTTGTATCACTCTGGTCACTGCCACCAAGTCCTCGTGTGCCATCACATTGTTGAGTGGGGATCCCTCACCATACCTTTTCATTAGCTTTTACTTGCCCCTGTCGACAAGCCTGCACTCATTCTACTCCATCTGGAAAAGTTCTCGGAACGAGGGGCCAGATGTTATGTGGCACAGGTTGCAAAATGCTAGTTGCAATTTGAGACCAGTGTGGTAATTAGCATCCTGAACTATGTACTAATAGGTAATTTTACAATTACTGATTCCCAGTGGATTGCAATTCAATCTTTTTCATGAATATAAATGAGGTAGATTGTAAATTGTGACCCACTAGGAATCGCAACCAACGCTGGCGGTGGGGTGATTGCTTTCAAATAAAACTTTTTAAAAAAAATACAATCCTTTTTCCTTCCTGTTTGAGAGGCATGGTTCCTTATGACAAGGCGGGGTCGATGAATCTAGCAGGCCAAGATGCGAGACGCTGACTTTGCGGTGTTGCAATCACACCACGGGGCCACAGGTGCTGCAGCAGAGTCAGGTGTCCGGGACATCGGGGACACAGCACTCGGGAGTCATGCTGTGGCTGGACTTTGGAGGTACTGTAGTGGCGTCAGGCCTGGCAACAAGTTTGCGGTCATCGCACTCAGTGGGGACCAGGGCTCCGGTGCAGGCAGTGGTGTGAAGTCGGAGAGCGGTGTCAGTTATGAAGTCGCTCTGGAGGCAATGTCCTTAGTTTCTTCTTAGTTGCATCAGAGCTCACTTTAAAGGGTACAGGAACTGGATTTTGCATTACTTGGCAAGTCAAGACTCTCAGGAAGAGAGCCCATACACTGGCAGGTGATGTCTTTGATGGCCCTGAGACTTATTAACAGGAGGCAAGCTCAGCTCAAGCCCTCAGAGAACCTTGAAAAGTATGATGTAGAAAGCAAAGTCCAGTCCTTTAACTTCCAGGACAGAGGCAGCAGGCCAGTTCAGCAAAGCAACAGGCAAAGCAACAGTCCCTTTTACAGCATCCCCTTCTACAGCATCCAGCTCTTGGTCCTGGCAGAATGTCCTCAGTCCAGAAGTGTTCTAGCTATGTGGTGTCAGAGGTCCAGTTTGTATACCCATTTCTGTTTGTGCAGTAGGAAAACTTCAAATAGAAGTCTTTGTAGTGCACAAGACCTTGCCTTTCTCTGCCCTGGCACCAGTCACACTCCAGGGAGTTGGAGACTGCTTTGTGTGAGGACGGGCACAGCCCTATTCAGGTGCAAGTGTCAGCTCCTCCCACCACTCTAGCTCAGGAAGACCCATCAGCCTAGGGATGGGACATCAGCATATGCAGGGTACTCCTCAGCTCCCTTTGTGTGACTGTCTAGAGTGAATGCACAAACAGCCCAACTATCATCTTGACCCAGATGTGTATTAAGCAGACAGGCAGAGGCACTGAATGGTTAAGCAAGAAAATGCCCAGTTTCTAAAAGTAGCAATTTAAAACGTACTATTCCAAAACCAGCTTCACCAAAAGATGATTTGTTAAATTGTGAGCTCAGAGACCCCAAAATCCAGATCTCCATCTGCTCCCAATCGGAAATTACACTTAAAAGGTATTTCAGGGCAATCCCTATGTTAACCTATTGGAAAGATAGGCCCTGCAATAGTGAAAAATGAATTTAGCAATATTTCACTATCAGGCCATGTAAAACACACCAGTACATGTCCTACCTTTTAAATACGCTGCAGCCTGCCAATGGGGCTACCTTGGGCCTACCTTGGGGGCTATTTTCATGTAGAAAAAGGGAAGGTGTGGGCCTGGCAACTGGGTGCACTTACCAAGTGGACATGGCAGTCAAAACGTGCACACACGGACACTGTAATGGCAGGCCTGAGACATGTTTACTGGGCTACTCATGAGGGTGGCACACTCAGTGCTGCAGGCCCGCCAATAGCATTTGATTTAGAGGCCCTGGGCACACATGGTACACTATCCGGGGGATTCACTAGTAAATCAGTTATGCCAATCATGGATAAACCAATCACCAATGCAATTTAGACAGAAAGCATCTGAACTTTAGCACTGGTCAGCAGTGGAAAGGCGCTCAGAGTCCTGAAGCCGGCAAAAACAAAATTCAGCATAGGATCAAAAACATGAGATCAGAAAGAAATAGGATGCAGATGGCAAAAAGGACCAGGTCTAACAAAAGTGAATCAGTATTTGGAAAGTAACCCCTAAACACACCTCTTCCAATTACTGATTCAGATTGTGCACTTGGGTTGCAAACCCAAATTGCAATTCAGTAACATTTCACTGAATCACAATTTATGTTATCTACATAAAGAAAAGCCTTTTTGTGGTCCTTAAGAGACGTATTTTGTGAATCGGACCATTTGAGACAAACAAAGCTATGTACATCTTGCGTAGATGCAGGGCGGCACCTCCACTATGGCAGAGGAACATAGGCCCCCTGCTGAAAGCAGAAAAATAAAGGGATAAGAAAAGTATTTAATTATCCCTTTATTTTTCCGCTTTCGTAGGGCGGGGGCCACCATCCTCTATGTTGACAAGTGGAGCAGAAGTGGCGGTGCGCTTCTACGTGTGCATGACAGTTTGGTCGGCCATCTGAAGCTGGCCAAACTGACATGCTCTCTTAGAACTCTCCACCCGATTGTATTTTAGATCTGGGAGGAGACCAAGCGCAGTGTCCCACTACCTCCCTGAGTGGCATTTCTGCCCGTTTAGGCCAATCCCGGCACTTCTTCATGGCATCAGCCGTGACTGCGTAGATGCTTTGACTATGCAGTGTAAGGTAAAAATAACTTCCTGCAAGTGTGCATTCAATTTTCTCACCAATGCGTGCAATAAATACATAATTTATAGTACTTTAAAACAACAGTCATGCTGAGGGTTTGGCCTTTTGACCTATGATGCTGAGTGGCACTTGATCGACACAAACAATTGTGTTACCTACAAGTGTTGGCTCTAACGGGCATCGTCTTTTCCGAGACCACAGGCGAAAATCAAGTGCAGTTTGTCTGATGCTGTTATTTCATTGCCATATGCTTTACTCGGAGAAACTAGATTTCCAATGTATATTTCTGTGCATTTCACAAGATGCGAACAGTAATTGATTGCTGTTATCAACAGTGGAACAAAATGCCTTGGAGCTATTGTTGAGCAAATCTGTTCTCAAGTAGGAAGCTAAGTGCAATGGCAGCTTTTCGAAACAGCTACAACTAAATTGTGACACATGAGAAAGGTGTCTGACTGCTACTCTTTTTCTGCGGGCATCATCAAATTAAATATACAAGACTGCTACAGAACAGCAGCTTGAAGCAGTTGTGATTTCATTAGCACCCCGCATATCTTTCAATGGAGCCATCTCTATGGTGACCAGAAAATGCGCAAACAACGCTATTGCATTTAAAGGCTTCCTGCAGAGCTGCGCATACACAATCCCCTTCACACATTCCTCCGATATAACATCGTGAGTAGCACATAGCGTGCCTGTATTGCAAGGAGGAATGCATTACCGACCAGGCATGAATCCTTTTGTTGCCATGTCTGTCAAAGCAAATACTATGACTACTATACTTTGAATAAATCACATCTGCTTCAGTGACGACTAAATTGACTAAACGGAAGCAAAGACGTCTCTGTAGTTTTCTTCTCTGACAGCGTCACTGCTCTTCAAGGACGTTGGTCGAAGCGTATGTACCATGGTATTTTTTTGACAGCACAAATAAACGTCTTTAAACTACATTACAGCTCAACATTTTTTGTGGTGCACTGGAGTTTGTATGTGATGGATTGCATTCTAGAGAATAAAATCGAATGTTTGTAAAGCTTTATGGATTAGCAGAATATTGCTCAAATTAGTGTGTGGTGCTTCCAAAACTTAGTTTAGTTATTTATTTATTTATAACAGTACTTTCACCCAGAGCACTCTATGGAAAATTAATGGTAAAATATAAGAGCATATAGCAGTTTACAAACAAATTCATTAATTTGGTTTAACTGTATTCAGGTCTGCAAAGAGCAATTTAAAGATTTAGGGTCTGATTTATGAACGGTTTGAGTCAGTAACCAGTGGTAAATTGGTTAGTGACTGCTAAATATGCTATTAGTGATGTACATAGACTATCTAAATAAGCGTTTCCTAAAATTTCTCACTGCACCGATTGAATACTGATGTCTTGTTGTTGAGATAGAAATTCATGAATCACTTAAAGTGATTTCAAAATAGCGAATTACTATTTTGATTTACAAAGTGTTCACAATTAGAAAATGTATTAAAATACTAATTTTGCACACGGAAAATATCACGGATTTGAAACAAATGTTAATCAGATGCAAATTATAAAAGGGGAACAAAGCATCTTGCAGTCTTTCACAATGGCTGCACTTTATGATGTAATAAGGAAGATGCGAATTCTTGAAACACAACAAAGGAGAAGGAAGAGAAGAGAAAGGACATTCCGGCAGAAGGGATCCTGATTAAGTACACTCATCATGGGCAGTGTAACACAGGGTGGGTGTACTTATTCATATTTACTCATTTATTAGACATCTTCATTTACTGTATAGTTTACATCTGCTAGCTTCTAGTAATTACCAAAATAGTTTACGTAGGGGTTTCCACAATTTTCTAGAGGCAATGGGGTCTAATATTATTACCCACATTTTTCCCTAGCGCCCCTGCAGAGTTAAAAAATACCAATTTTATGCAGAAGCACATTTTCCTCAAGTGCTTGGTCTTGTACATGGTTCTCATTTTTTAATTTATCATCCTCTGAGGCAAAGTATGTGTGCATCATGTAACTGTAAAAGCTAATATTAAACATGCAAGCAGGATGAAATGCAAAAACTCGATTCCTGACCTTGTTGCAAGAAAACGTGGGAGCACGCATGACTCCTATATATTTAGACACTATGGACTGTGTGTTCGGATATCCAAAGAACAGTTTGGAGATGGCTGGCTATTAGGTAGTTTTGATTAACATGACTCATTTATTGTAAAAATTGATAACATTAGCTAGCGGCACCTAAAACAGTTGTTGTTATTATAGGTGACAGTGCATACTCCTTGAGGCCTCGGGTTATGACTCCATATTTACAGCCGAGAACCCCCAGACAAAGGAGATGTAATGCAGCCCACAGACAAAAAGGAGGATTGTACAAAGAACCCTCAGCCTACTTAAAGGCAGATTTCCATGTCTTCATAAAAATGGGGGTGCTCTGGAGTATAATTCTACAATGTGCTGTAAGAGTATTGTCACATGTGCAATGCTACACAACTTAACTGTGCGTAGGAGTCTACCCATGGAATCAGCAGCGATGATTGTAAAGAGAAAAATAAAGACATTTCCCCTCGCTTTCTACCTCTAGGACCGGATGCAGCAAGGGCAGCAGAGGAACATACAAGTCGAGATGATCTGACCAAGCACTATAACGTTTTCTTACACATTTAAATAAAAACATAACTCAAAATGTAATGCTTGATAAAAAATACATGATTCTGTTTATTCACATATTATGCAGAAGATGGACAAAATATTCACTCAATTTATATTTGCCAACAAAAATATTGTTTGTAATTTTGTTTAAAGTAAAACATAGCAATTATTTGTTTGCTCAATATAAAGCCTGCCAAAGTTTATGTGACTGTTTACGCCTTTTATGTCCACTACCTGCCTTTTGTAAAGAACACTAGTTGTGTCTTCCTTGTAGTTTAGTATTGTGGCTTCTGGTGTTCATAGATGTAGCACGCTCACCCACGGACATACTGCCCACACTTGAGGCCTCCTCAGTTTCCCCAACAGACCTTGGTGGCCTATTTATTTATCAATGAGAGGTACTAACTCAACCTGCATGTATGCTGTTCTCCTACATATTGCCAACCTTTCCTGTGTGAAGCCGAATCTTGTGCCATTTGAGTAGCCATATCTTTCATTGCCACAGGTAAGACCTCAAAGCCTGCTATTATAAAATAATTGCCTTCTTTAAAGGCACTCTTTAATCTTCCTACTTTTCTACTTAATTCAGAAGTTAGTCTGTGCTGTTTACTTTGTATTTTTAATATGGATTATACCAATATATGAAATTGCGCAGGAGTAGGTGATGTGTCACTGATGTCTTACCTCTTAGACCTCACAGTGTGCCTTACAGGCCTTCTTCCTCCATGCAGTACATATACTGATGACATTTATATCAACAATAAGTTTTTTTAGGCAAGTGTGGTCATCCTCCAACTTTTTGCCTGCCTCCCTCCACTTTTCAGACAATGTTTTTGCTGATTTTAGGACTCTGCACACTTTATCACTGTTGTTCAGTGCTAAAGTGCATATACTCCTCCCCCTAAACACAGTAGCATTGGTTCCTACCCAATTGGCATATTTAATTTACATGTAAGTCCCTAGTAAAATGCAGTACCTGTGCCCAGGGCCTGTAAATTAAAAGTGGGCCTGCAGCACTGATTGTGCCACCCACATAAGTAGCCCCTTAACCATGTCTCAGGCCTGACATTGCAAGGCCTGTGTGTGCAGTTCCACTGCCACTTCGACTTGGTATTTAAAACTATTGCCAAGTCTTAAACTTCCCATTTTCTTCATATCCACCCTTAAGTTAGGCCCTCTGTAACCCATAGGGCAGGGTATTATGTAAGTAAAAGGAAGAACATGTACCTATGTGTTTTACATGTCCTGGTAGTGAAAAACTCCTAAATTCGTTTTGCACTACTATGAGGTCTGCTCCTCTCATAGACTAGTATTAGAACTGCCCTCATACACTCTTAAGTGGTAGATTCTGATCTGGAAGGAGTAGCCATGTCTTGTTTGGTATTGCCAGACTCGTGATAGAAAATCCTGCTTACTGGTGAAGTTGGATTTGATATTACTATTTTAGAAATGCCACTTTTAGACCGTGGGCATTTCTCTGCACATACTGCTAACTGTGCCTTGCAGCCTGTCTCCAATCCGTATCTGGTCTGTGCTGGTTGACAGCTCCACTTGTGCATTCCACCCAGACAACCATAAACATAGGACACTCAGTCACATCTGCATTAATCTGCATACTGAATGGGTCTTCCTGGGCAGCAAGGGTGGGGGGTGGCTCATGCTTACATTTCAAATGCCAGTGGCCTGCCCTAACACAAAGGACTGATAACCCCACAGAGATCCTGGCTGGCAGGACTGGGCTGAAAGGGGAACTTGTGCACTTCAAAAACCACTCTTTGAAGTTTCCCCCCACATCAAAGGCATTTTTGGGTATATAATCTGGATCCCTGACCCCACCAGATCAGACACTTCTGGACCTGCACCCTGTCAGTAGAACTGCCTGGCTGCCTAAAGGACTCATCTGGACTCCTTTGCTGAGAAGGACTGCTGCCCTGCTTGTTGTCCTGCTGCCCTGCTGGCCTCTGCCTGCTGGAAAGACTCTGTCTTACCCCTGAAGTTCTCTCCAAGGTCTTGGATAGAGCTTGCCTCATGTTTTTGAAGTCTGAGGGCCAACAAAGACTTCACCTCTTCAAGACACAACGACTGGAGAAATTGAGTCTGGGAAATCACTGCACCGCAGACCGGAACGACGTAGCACAGACTTCCCGATTGAGAATTTGACGTAGGGCCTGCCTTGGGATGGAAAATTTGAGGCATTGCCTACATGATTGATGCAGTGCCTGCTCCATCTAACAGCGCCAAGGTTTTTTAACAGCGCCAAGGTTTTTCAACGCATCGTCCCTGGGAGTCAAAATATACCTGCATCGCAGTGAGGAACCACTGGAAAAACGACATAACCCCTTGCATCGTGGAAATAAACAACACATCATCTGTGTTGTGCTGGAAAATCTGACGCAACACTCTATTTTTCCACTCATCTCCTCCTTTGAGGTTCCTGTGAATCATTATTTTTGACACATCCCAGGTACTGTGTGTTACAAAGAAACAACTATTGATTTCTAGGGATTGAGACTCTTTTAAACCTTTTAAAAGTGATATTTCAACTTGTGCTTATTGGATCTTTGTCGTTGTTACCTTATTTTATTAAGAGAAATATCTATTTTCTAAACCTGTGTGGTGTACTTCTGTGGTGTTTGCACTGTGTTACTGTATGATTTATTGCACAAATACTTTACACATTGCCTTCTAAGTTAAGCCTTACTGCCCAATGCCAAGCTATCAGATGGTCGGAAAAGGATAATTTGGATTGTGTTGTGACTTACCCTGACTAGGATTGTGCTCCCTACTTGGACAAGGGTGTATACCTCTGCCAATCAGAGATCCCATATCTAACAGCACAGAACCTAGAAATGTTAATGTCTACTTGGTATGGGAAGATTTTTATAAGCTACATTTGAACTACATTACCTACAATTAATTGTATGAAATACTATGAAAAACTGGTATGGTATGTATTTAAATCAATATTATTTATATTAACTTTATTTGAGGCATGTAATGTTGTTTAGCTATTAGATCGAAATTATCATGCCCAATTATTTGTTATCTCTATTGTTAAAGTTTAAGCATACCTTTAAGCATACCTTTAACACATTAGTATATATTTAATTAATAAAATGTTTAAAACACTGGCTTGAGTGTCTGATGTAGGAAAATAAGTATCAATAGTAGATAGTTCAGAGATGGCTTCTAGTCGCAAGGTCGATTCAATCATCTTTACCACTGTAATAGGTGTTGGTTCATAACACTTACCTCCAACAGTAGCTGTTGCCTTCTTCTTTCGGTTTGCAATCCTTTTCTTTGTAAAGGAGCAGGGATCATACCACATCTTGTGTATTTCTTCCACTGATCTTTTTGCCACTGCAACAGAATTATTTGTGTCCTCAATCCTGGCCCATATTTGTTTCTTTGTTGATTCCCAATGAGCGTGTCAGGTTTCCCCACACACTCTCCCACCACAATCTCCAACTCTGCATTATTACATTTCTTTTTTGCTTCCTTACCACCTCAACATGTGGCTCCTTGATCAAATTCTCCAATTATAAATGTACTTGGCTGGAAGGCAAACACTGACTGTACTCTGCTGCTCCCAGGAAATGCACTTCCTGGAATGGGTGTGGTTTTTAATACCCCTCAGTGCAAAATAAGCAATTTGCAATTCATATTGAAATGCATTTACGGATTTGCTATTGTAAAATACTGAATCCTATCAAATCACTATTTGTATAAAGTAAATGTGTGTAAATCGTCTTAAGCATTTCCTAATTTGTGCTTCAGTGTAAGTTGCAAATTGCGAATCAGTAAATTTGATTTTCGTAAATCAGGCACCTAGTGACCTTATGGACCAATACAAAATTAAACATCTAACTTCCTACATTCCCCTCCTCCTTCTCTCAATGGTCAATCTTTGATAGAGATCAACTTCAATGACACATAGGGCCTGATTACAACTTTGGAGGAGGGTGTTAATCCCTCCCAAATGAGACGGATATGCCACCCACCATATTACGAGTCCATTATATCCTATGGAACTCGTAATACGGTGGGTAGGATATCCGTCTCATTTGGGACGCATTAACACCCTCCTCCAAAGTTGTAATCAGGCCCATTGTCTTTGTGCTAGTTCTGGGTCTCATGAGAAGTAGTCTAGGTGACAGCAAAAGTTTAAAGAATGTCTAGAGTCTTTTTGAGGGAAAGAGTTGCAATGCCTCTTGTGAGATGAGCCTAATTGCCTTCAGATAGCAAGGGCAGGTGAGCTCCTGAAAATCGTGAGCCAGAATTTGACTAAAGGAACCCAAGTTCACTTCATAGTATTTTAGATTATGTTCTACTGCTAGGGCTATCATTCCCACAGCCAATGTTTCCTATATGTGAGGTATCCAAGCAAATAATGTAGATGGGTTGTTCTTTCCCCATAGTAGAAGCACTTATTGAATCAACCCAATTAAGATCATAACTAATTGTTTTCCGCAAACTGATTTAGGAGATCTCTGGGAAACATATGGGTGGCCTAGTAATACGATTGTGGGGGTCTCCAAGGATCTTAATTATGAATACCTGGTCAATCTTGGAAAGGACTTTGGTCCTCATTATGACCTAGGTGGTAAATGCTGCCTACCGCCACGGCAACGGCCTCCAAAAGACCATCGCCGTCACTACCTACCATCCGCCATTTTATGACCGTAGCCGGAATTCTGCCAGAAGGCTGTTGGAATTCCGGCTACGGTCGTGGCAGTGGACGGCAGTAAGGTGGCGCTGCTGCCAGCAGTAGCACCACACCAGTAGAATGCCGCCGACCATATCATGATACATGATACAGCCTGGCGGTGTACCACTGGCGGACGCTGCTGCCGCATCCCGTCTCCTGTTGGAGGACCCCCTCCAAGCAGGTAAGTTGGGTGCTCTGACAGCGGAGAGAGGTGGGGGGTATTGTGTGTGTGTGGGGTGTGTGACTGTTTTTGTGTACGTGCATGTAGGTGTGAGGTGTGTGGAATGCGTGTGTGCATGAATGGGTGTGAGTGTGCGTGTATGTTGAGTTGTGTGAATGCGTGTGTGCTAGGATGTATGTCAGTGTATGTTGATGTGTGTGTGTATGAATGTATGCATGCGTTGGTGAATGTGGGTATGCATGTGTGTATGCATGTGTATGTCTGTGCGTGTAGGTGTGTGTATGTTGGGGGGTGGGAGGGGGAGGGGGGACTCTAGAGAGGGGGAGGGGGCAGGGAGCAGGTGGCAGGGGTGACCACTATCAGTGCCAGGGAAGGTATTCCCTGGCACTGATATTGTCTACCGCCATGGTTTTCGTGGCGGTAGGCGGGGTCAAAATCCAGAGGGTGGGACTGTGACGGCCGCCTGTCTGGAGACCGAAGTCTCCAGCAAGGCGGCTGTTACCGCCCTGGCAGACTGAGTGGTACATTGGTGGTTTGGCTTGAGCCAAACCGCCAATGTCATATTTTGGGGAAAGGTACCGCCAGCCTGTTGGCAGTAACTTTCTCCAAAATATCGCTGTCTGCCAGCGATGCAATGAGGGCCTCTGTCTCAGTATCTGTCCAGCTGGGGTCAGTGTCATAGCGGAAGATGCCCTACACCCCATCCAGCAAGTGTTGGACTTCACTGGGTTCCATTTTACAATTTATTCTGGGGTTCTATACCAGTAGGTCAGAAACGTATATTGTGTCTCCCTCTGTTGAATGTTCAAAATGGCCCTGAGTGCTCTTTCATATATTTTCCCTCATTCTTTCTGCTTCATCTCATGGCCTAATTATTTTTCCAACCATTCCTAGTGTGTTATCATCTCAAGAGGAATCTACAAGGAATCGATAGAAGACGGAGGTCAGGACCCTAATGTGTGGGCTGTTTTTTAGCAATTGTTCAAGTCCCATGAGCAGTCTAGATGCCCCCTCTCAATAACAGGTGAAAAACCCAATGTCTAAGCTGGGTAAATTGAAATCATTTAAAATCATTAGTGTCCTTCAAAGAGCATTGCAGCTGGTTTGTAAAAAGAGAGCCAACCATTATGCATTTCCTGTTTTACCAGACTTTGAATTATAAGGGATTAAGGCTGGTGTAAAGTCTGAATTGTATGAGATGAGGGTAAAAAGTGAAGGAGGTGAAGCTCAGCCTAGGGAGAGCTTGATCCATATTACTAATGCAACTTTAATGACAGGAAAGAAGTATAACTCCAAACTTGTCTGCGATTTTCACAACTGTGGGATCTGCTAGGGGAGTGTGTTTGCTATTAAGTGGTCTACAAAGCACCATTGTTTCATCTGCTTCTTCTTCCCTCATTTCACATAAAAATGCAATTGTACTCATGAAAGTAAGACTGGATATGGGGAATTGCAAACCCCCCTTCAGCAATTGGCTTAAATTTGGTTCGGCTGTCTCAATGCTGAGGCTTTTTTCCAAAATATAGGAGTTGATTAAGCTTTGGAGTTCTTTGAGTATGGTCGGAGGTGTTCGGAGTGCTAATATTTGAAAAGGGTAGGGAATCTGGTGTAGGATTCTCACTTTTATTGTGGAAATTCTCCCTAGCTAAGAAAGCTGCTTTCTGTGCCATCTCTGAAACTCTTGTTTTATTTCATTTTTCAGCTTAGAGTAGTTCAAGGGTATTACTTGAGTTGCCGTGCGGCCTACGTATTTTAATCGATCAGCTGACCACAAAACAGGAGTAAGGATGTGCAGATTCTCTGTCTGGCCCAGGTGTGTGTGCATCAAAAGAGCCTCAGACTTAGTAATATTCATTTTGAAATTAGAGATGTTCTGAAAAATTAGAAGTTCTTTGACTAGTTGAGACGCTGATCCTTCGGGGTCTTTAGGGACAGTATGTTGTCTTAAGGCAACATTGTTAGTGTAAAGGTATCATTTTCAAATTTTACTGCTTTAATGCTATCTCTATTTCTGATCGCATTAGAAAAAGGTTATATTGTACAGGTGAATATGAGTGGGGATAGTGGACCGCTCTGTCTGGTAGCACTCTCTTTATTAGGATAGGTTGTGATCTAATTCCATAAACCGTTATTCTTGGCATGGACAATTGATAATTTGCTGTGGCCCATTTCGAGAACCAGGCTCCTAACCCCAGTGTTTTGAGGACCCCCTTATATATGTCCAGTTCACTCTGTGGTAGACCTTGTTACCATCAAACAACAGAAGTAGGTCATTCTTGGTCTTTGGTTGGACATTGTTGATGAAGCAGAGGTGTTTTTTGTATTGTCACTACATTGCATTCCAGGGACAATGCCTGATTGGTCTGGGTCAAAATTGACAGAAAGGAGGGGGTTCTAGTCTAGCCACTAGCATACCATCTATATTTAAAAGTAAGAAGGGTCTTTAGTATCCACATGGTGTGGGATTCCTACCCGTCTTTGGGATAACAGTCACTGCTACCCACGCATGATGTCTGGGAGGAAATCACCTTTTCCTATGTTGTTATCTTTTGAAAATTGGTAGCAAATCATTCCAGGCTGGTTGCCTTCCCATTTTTTAGTTTGACAATGGCTAAGAACACCCCTTTATTGATATAGGCTCATCTGTTATTGTCTCCAAGTGGTTGGGGGAGATTGTCTGAGGTGAATATCTAGGTGCTGGGAAATTTTGTGAGGATTCATTGTTTTTTGGTGAGAGAATTTGGTTGAAGTCTTGAAAGATGTCTCCAGTAGCTGTGTTGTCGTAGGCTATGATGCCTTCTGGAGTGATGATTTTTTCAACTCTATCTGTATTCATTTTAGCTTCTATTGTGCTACAAATAGGTCCCCTGCTTTATTGGTGTGAGACTAATAATTCTGTTTAGTGCAAAGCAAGGTGTATTCTGCTTTGTCCCAACCTGGTACTTGAAGCTGGGGTGTAAGATTGGTTACTCGACGCCATTTCCTATTAGAAGGGGAGTGCTTATGGGTTTGTTCGGTGTGTGACAAGTAGTCTTCTATTTTGCAAAGCTTCTCAGTTTGGAGCTTCTTTATCTAGCTGTTACCACCATAAAGATACCCCTCATGTAGGCTTTTCGAGAGCCCATAGGACGGACGAGGAGTTCCCTTGAGAATCATTACGTTTTAAGCCTTTCTAGATGTCATCAAGTATTTCAGTTCTCATTGCATTACTGTATAAGAGAAATTTGCTCAACCACCTTCTGGTTGGGCTATGGGGACAGGGTGTGTGGCAAGGGTAAAAAATGTGGGTGCTTGGTCAGACACAGCTTTTTGACCTATGTCAATCCTTTCCAACAGCCCCATCAGTCTGTATCCCAGGAAGAAATTACCCAGATTTGAGTACAATGTATTTGCTATGGAATGGTACGTGTAGTCTTATCTTCTATGTCGGTATCTCTATGCCCATTCCTCATACCCATATTATTGAGCCAGCCCCTAAAGGGGATAGAGGCTGAACCAATGGTGTCCTCTCTGGATGGGGTACTTTCTAATTTGCTGTCCTTTGCAATATTCTGTTCTCCTCCAACTAAAAAGTCTCCCCCCATTTTATTGTAAGGCAGAGGCGATAGCTGTTTTCGAAAAGGCCTTGGTGTGCAGTTGGGGCATATAATTTTAGTACTGTAGGTTATTGCATGTCCACCTTGATTACTAACCCCAGAGTGCTCCTGCTTTTATCGGGTCTAGTATTGAGTATCTGTCCTCAAAATGATTTACTACAGAGAGTTGCTACCCCAGGTCTTTTTTAGTTGCCCTTGAAAAATTAGTTGTGAGAAGAAGCAGGTCCTCAGTCGCTGTGTATTTTTTGTTGGGAGGTGTGTTTCCTATAAAAGGCAAATGTCAGCTTCTAAATGTTTTAAGAGATTAAGAGAGAAACCTTAGTGCAAGATCTTAAGACCCTTTACCTTTACTAACAATCCTGAACATGAAAGGAATATGCATGTATTCTTTTAGCTCCTCCCTGCAGGGAAAGGATCTGACACTGGCATTTTAAGTTTTTGAGCAATGAAGGTTTACTACCCTTCCGTCTGGATGCTAGTTGTGATCTGTTATTTCTCACCACCTCACCCCCTCAAACCAGACATACAACAAACATACAGTTCAAATAGTGAAAAATCAAATCTGAGTTTGACACCCACCACGGTCATCTTCAATCTGGGTGTCTAAGCCAGTGAAGCACCCCTCATCCCCATCAGCATTCACTCCATTGCATTGACCATTATGTTCCTGACCTTCAACCATCTAGTTGACGTGCTTCAGACCCCTCATTGTTACACCACAGCCCCTCTTCATTCTCTCCTTGGGCGGTGTCTTTAGTTCTCATTTTCATCACTTCTCTAATAGCTGCTATTTGTGCCTGCTCAATTTCCCTAGAAGGAGGGGAGTTGTCTTTTATCAGTTTCATTTGCACGACCAGCTACTCCAAGAGTTTGGGATGAGCCATCTTGACTATGCACATTGTCATCAAGGAGATCCAGAATGTGCTTGCCCCCCCTGAGCTGCTTTAATAAGGTATTTCTGACCATCCCATATATAGATGAGGTGTAAGGGGTGGCCCCACTAATCAGAGATGTGTTTGTGTGAAGAAAGTCTGTTACCTGCTTCATATTTTGTCATCTTTGAAGTGTAGCTGCTAAGTAGTTGTAAAAGGATAGGTTGTGGCCCTCAAATATGATATAGGTTGATGTTCAGATGATAGCCTTAATGTATTCTTTCTCATAGTAATATTGGACTCTTGTAAGAATATCAGGGGGCATCTCCCTGCTTTGGACCCCAGGGTTTGTTCTGTCTGTGCGATCCAATAGAATCATACTATCAGCTGGGCAGTTGCAAACATTGTGGAGGAGAAGTTGCATATATGCTTGAGTTTTCTTGACTTCCAGACCATGCTTCAGGCCTGAGTTATATTATGATGCCATTAATCATTAATGATTTTCAAGATCTTCCTGCTTTAGAGCACGGTCTGCATACTATTCCTCCAATGTAAGTAGTCCGTGGCCTTAGTCATGGAGTTCCTCCAAATTTTAATCAACTGTGCGTTCTAAATCATTGACTCTATCTCCCAAGTCCAATATAACTTCCTGTATGTTTTACAGATATGTTTTAAGGTCTAAGCAGACCATTCCTTCCTCCTCTTTAATTTCTTTGTAGAAAGTCTGTAGATAATCTTCATTTATAACTAATTCTGGCATAGCTGACGGTCCTCCACCCGGGGGTTTTAGAGGTTTTTTTGAGGTGTGTGTCTGCTTTTTTGCATTTTGGTGCCTGCATTACGAGTGTCTGCATAATGTTCCTCCAATGTATGTAGTCTGCTGCCTAAGTCATGGAGTTCCTCCAAATGTTCATCAACTGTGTGTTCTAAGATGTTGAATTTATCTCCCAAGTCTGTTATGTTTATCTGTATTTCTTGCAGATATTTTTTTAGGTCTAGGCAGGTCATTCCTTCCTCCTCTTTAATTTCTTGGTAGAATGACTGTAGAAAATCTCCAGTTATAACTAATCCTGGCGTATCTGACGGTCCTCGACCCAGGGGTTTTGACACAAAGGTTTCTTTGTGGTGTCTGTCTGCTTTTTTGTTTTATTGGTGCCTGGCGTAGCTGACACTACTCCATCCAGGGATTTTTGAGGTTTCTTTGTGGTGTGTGTCTGCTTTTTTGCCTTTTAGTGCCTGCTACCTCATGACCACAACTCCCTTCTGCTGTGTTTCCAGAGCATCAATGATTGGCTGCTGCCTGCTGTTCTGGAGTTCAGGCACAAGGTTCAACCACCTGGTTTTGGTAGGCTCTGACTGTGTTGCTGGAGCCTGATCAAAACGGTTGTCAGCCAGTGAACCAGTGCTCGCCAGCCTCATCTCACACAAAATGCGTGGGTCCCCCGAGCACAGTTGGAAGAATTCGGTAGGTATGTCTCGGTACACTTTAAAACTACTTCCTGAAGTTTCCTCCCCTTCAAAGGCACTTTTTGATATATTTACTGGGCCTGTGACCCACCAAATCAGACACTTCTGGACCTACTACTGGATTCTGTCAGTGTAACTGCGTGGCTGCCCAAAGGACTCATTTGGCTGGTTTTCTGGGAGGACTGCTGGCCTGCTTATTGCCTTGCTGCCTTCTGACCCCTGAGCCTGCTGGAAGAACGTTGCCTTCCTTATCAAGTGCTCTCCAAGGGCTTGAATTGATTTTGCCTCCTGATCTGAGGTCTCAGGGATATTAAAGACTTCGCCAAATAAGAGAAAATCCAGCACCTCCTGAAAATCTATCCAAAACCTGCAAAATCCAACACAACACCTGCCAGATCAATTCAGCATCTGCCTCACAGCTGAAAAATCATTGCATTGCCTGCCAGATCGAGGCAGCGCCTGTTGCCTCTGCTCAATGCCAATTGGGTTTTCCATGCATTGTCCCTGGGCATCAAAGTATCCCTGCATCGCAGTGAGGAATCAAGGCTGCTCTGCTGGAAACCGATGCAGCATAGAAAGAAATAACACATCTACTTTGCCTCACCGGAAAAAGTGACGCACAGCCTTCTTTTTTGATGCATCTTATCCTCTGCGGCCTGTCTGTGTCGTTATTTTTGATGCATCTCAGGTACACTATATTAAAAGGATACAACCACTGCTTCCTATGTATTAAGCCTCATATAAAGCTTTAAAAAGTAATTTCTTGGCTTGTGAATATTGAATTTTTGTCGTTTTGGTCATATTTTATTTAGATAAATATTTTCGATTTTCCTAAACTGTGGAGTATTGCTTGTGGTGTTTTCACTGTGTTATTGTATGAGGTATTTCACAAATACTTTATACATTGTCTTCTAAATTAAGCCTGCCCGCTCTGTGCCAAGCTACCGGAGAGTGAGCCCAGGATAATTTAGGTTGTGTTGTTAGATAATGCGTCAAAAACATATGATACACTGTTCCAAAATATGTGCAAGGAGACTGAGGGCTACCATAGAGGGGGTCCTAAATTTTAGGAGCAAGACACCTCACACATCCCGAGGGATGTCATGCTTCATCATCGGAGGAGCTCCTCGTCAGACTGGCGCTGCAATGTCTGACGGGCTCCACCCCGAAAAGGGGGGGCTCTTTGCCGGAGTTCCCTGGAAAAAACACGGACCGGGGTAGATTTAATGGCGTTGACGGCAGCATCAACAAATTGTTTTTGCGCTTGATCAAAGGTCGGTGTGGCCCTATGAAGCGCACTTCCCTACTTGGGTTGGGTGACGGCTAAAGACATTTTTTCTTTTTTATGTAAGTGACTGGATATCTTTATGATAATTTCCAACTATTTTCCCAGATCTCACTCTTTGTATATTTAGGAGACACTCATAGGTGTTTACTGGTCCTGATGAAGCATCACTGGATCCGTATGGACCACCAGGATGCGAAACATGTTGACCCACGATAGGGATGGTCTCTCCACCCTTTCTTTGATCACTTTGATATAGGGTGACTGTACATTATTGCAGTCTTACTCTTGTGACCTTTTTAACCTTGGCCCCTTTTTCTTTGCATTTGGGCTAATAAACTAAGTTACCCTGTGCTGATTTAGAGAGCCAATTTTAACCATCTCATTTTTTGGATCTCCTTCTATACTTTTTCCCACATTTGGGGCTACGGCTTCATCACCACAAAAGATCTCTGGCAAAGAGCCCCCCCTTTTCGGGGTGGAGCCCGTCAGACATTGCAGCGCCAGTCTGACGAGGAGCTGCTCCGATGATGAAGCATGACATCCCTCGGGATGTGTGAGGTGTCTTACTCCTAAAATTTAGGACCCCCTCTATGGTAGCCCTCAGTCTCCTTGCACATATTTTGGAACAGTGTATCATATGTTTTTGACGTATTCCTTGGGAGGATATACACTGGACCACAATACCTCCCCATCCCTCCTATATCTTTTGACTTGTTAGATAATGCTGCACTGGATCATTCAAAAGCCGGGCTGCATACCCACAGTTACCTAATGAAGGTAGATAACAACAGTTGCTCATGGCTTCAGTGGTCTCACCGAATATATGAATTTTAACATGATAGGTAATGTCATCAGTGTAGATTGAAAATACAAGCAGCCGTAATTGAACTTACTAGCTACTTACAACCTCAAGAATAGTAATAGTAGCTTGAAGGACACAGTAACACTTTTTTTAAATTTAGAAATTATGGCAATCGATACATGCAGAAGCAAGACTGTGTTTCCACTGTCTGAGAAAAACAAAACATAAATGTAATGGGAAGAATGACTGAATCATTCTCAGGAACACGGTCCTATTAGAGCTGGACTACTGCTGATTTCATTACAAGACCGGAGGCCACCATTATGCAATGACCTTTTATTGCTGCCCCAAAATGCTGCCCTTTAAAGAATACAATGACATCATAAAACATTAGAATGTTCAGAAAAAAATATAAGTATCCAGCACCAGATAAGTACCTTTTCACACACACACACACACACACACACACACACACACACACACACACACACACACACACACACACACACACACATTACACATTAGTGTATAATGATGGAGCTTTTAATTAACCCACAAAAGATAAACTTAGTTCCTCTGTAAGGGAGGCAGTGGACACTGCACTAGCAAAGAGGAAGTGGGACCACCCCACCTTCTGAGGACAATAATTTTTCTCTCTCAGATGGGGACTTTACCTCTACCTCTGAAAGGATCCCATTAGAGAAAACTCACTGACAAGGTGATAAGCCACATCTACTGCACAGGTAGCCTTTACGCTACAATAGAAAGTGGTGCTACTAGCAGCATGAAACGAAAGGACCACCTTGATGCGATGCAAAGAAAAGTTTGCCATAGTGACATGTTGGAAAGAAGTGACCTTCATGGCACAATAGAGTTATGGGGCAGTCTAAATTCCACCTCACACAATACTGACTTTGATGACATGGATTGGGACGAATATGTTTTTGATCCTTAAGAGATTTGTGATCTTTTAGAATGCCTGGATGATGATCTAGAACAGGTCTCCACCTCTGATGAAGTTAAGGACCACTTCGGGGAGAAATGTTTAACCACACTATGATTAAACATTCATGTAGTACGGAGAGGTGGTCAATGGATCACTTTGCAAAATATTTAAGAGTATGAGTCAGGAAATCTATGGATTAAGAAACACAAAATTTACTATGGGCTGAATGTCCTAGAACCTCTATTTATGGATAAAATGTGTGATACTCCTAATTTGCTAATAACATTTCTTGTTATGTATGGTAAAGACATAGAATGGGTATTGAGCAATGCCTAAAACAGTGCCAAAACTAGGTCCTTGATATTTTGGGTCCAATTACTTTCATCCTTGATATGGCTGATTAAGCCAGAGGAAAAAAGGGTAGCGTTAATATTGATCTCTTAAGGGGTTGGGCACAACGTGCAGTCTGCGTGCTAGGCAATGCCAATGCTAGCCTCATATCAGAGAGTAGGAAAGCAGTCCTAATGGGGATGAACCCTAAATTAGGTGACCTGTCTACAAGAGAGGGCATGGGAGATTCAAAATGGCTCCTCTTTGGGGAGAAGTTTGTGAAGTCCTTTGGGAAATAAGTGCCAACATTTACAGCCTTCAGTGAGGCACAAACTAATATGAGAAGACTCTTCTCCTCCAGGGGAGTTTTTTGACGTGCTGAAATGAGGAGACTGGCTGTCAGTCATGGTTCCTTTAGGTCCCAGTGTTACATGCAAGAACCAAGGAACCATGGTGTCCATAGTAAGGGTTTCTACCCCACTACAAACTTTTATCCCCAGAGAGAGAGAGAGAGAGAGAGAGAAGCTCAAGAGGCCATGTGGAAAGCTCTAGATCTTCAGGTTCTGGATCACAAGGTGAGTATTTTTTTTCCCAGCTAAAATTAAGGGGAAGGTTAAAATATTTTACCGACAATTGGGAAAAAAAGATAAGACATTTGGGTTTTAGAAACCATCATTGGTTTCTAAATAGAATTTTGGGAAATTCCAATTCAGATGAAACAACCCAATGAGTTGATTTTAATTTAGTTGCAGGAAAGATGTCATTGATAGTTTCCGTGGTAACTAGGATGTTACAAAAGGGGTGTTGATTCATGTTCCAGATCAAGAAAGATCAGGAGAATTTGTGAGTGCAGTTTTCCTAGTAAAGAAAAAAGACAGGGGTTGGCAACCTGTGATAAATTTGAGGGAACTGAATGAATTCCTGAGCTAGAGACACTTCAAGATGGAAGGCATCCATCCTATAAGTGACATATTGCAGACAAAAGATTGGTTAGTGAGGTTAGATTTGAAAGACGCTTATGTCACGATACCAACGGATGAGGCCAGTCAAAAATATTTACTTTTCAGTTGAAGGGTCATCCTCTACCAGTTCATTTGCCTGACTTTCAGGCTGTCACCAGCCCCGTGGTGTTTCTGCAAGGTACTATGTCCAGTTGTATCCTTTTCGGAGCCAGAATGGAGTCAACTTGGACAATTTTACTAATGTCTCAGGACAGGCTAGAGCTTTTAGATCATCTGGGTTGGATAGTGAAGCTTCTAGAAATTTAAGGTTTCATAGTGAATACAGAAAAATCTGTCATGGTTCCTACGTAGAATCTCAAATTTTGGGGATTCTAGGTAAATACGCTACTTTCTCAGTTAATTCTCCCTCAGAAGAAGGTAACAAAGATAAAGAAGGAAGGAAATACATTTTGTTAAGGGATCTTGCCAGAATTCTGGGGCTTCTGTCATCCTCCATTCAGGCAATTTCTCCTGGCCCTTTACATTACAGGGCCTCCAGAGATAAAAAGCTTGGGGACTGAGAAAAGGCCTACAGTACGGGGATTCTCTTCCCCTATCTATGGATACTCAAGAAGACCTCGACTGGTGGTTGAGGAACCTTTAGGCTTGGAATGGCAAGGACATTTTTTAGAATGTACCTGACCTAGCTTTGGAATCAGATACCAGCAATTTAGGCCGGGGAGCTCACCCGAACCATTTAGAAATAGGTGGAAAAGAGTCCAAACAGGAAAAGTCCCTTCATATAAATTGTTTGGAAATGTTAGCTGGTTTTGATGTGCTAATGAGTTTCAAGGAATATTTGACAAATTTGGTGGTTTAAAGTCAAAGACATTGGCAGAGTTGGTGAGGAAAATTTTGTATTTTTGTTGGGAACCCAAAATTGTTTCATGAGTGGAATTTACTTCAGGGCTTCAAAGTGCGAGGGCAGATTGCAATTTCAGGTATCTCTGGGATTCCAGCAATTAGAAATTGAATCCAGAGATTTTCAAACTGATTCATGCATTATGTAGACTTATTTGCGTGCAGACTGACACATCAGGTTCCCAGCTATTTAAGTTGGAGGCGGGGTCAAGAGGCAATGGCAGTAGACGCTTTTCTGCAAGATTGGGGAAGGGAGGGAGGTTATGCCTTTCCCTCTTTCACCATGATCCAGAAAGTTTTGTGGAAGTTAAATGTAGAAGGGCATAGCATTATTCTAATAACCCCTTTTGGAAGTCACAAGTTTGGTTCCCAGGGGTTACGGAACTCGCAGTCACAGTACCTCGGTTGATTCCAGTATCATGGAGTATTCTGCACGATTCAGTCGGAGACAAACATCTTTTAGTGTTGGAAGAGAAAATTAACTTTCTTGTTTGGAGAATTTCAGGAGCAGAAAATCAGGCCTTTCAGGAGAGGCAAAAGGACTACTGGATGAATCTTGAGCCTCAGGAACAAGAAAAAGATACAGAGGTGTTTGGAAAAAGTGGTGTCATTGGTGAGTGGAAAGGCATTTTGATCCCATGAAGGTTCATATGCACGAAGTAGCCAACTATCCGGCTGAAATGTTTAACTCTGGCCTTACACCCTGGACAAATAATTGTTATGGTTCTGCTATTTCTGCAGGTCAATGATTAGTTAATCATTTTGCTAATGGATCTGACCCTTTAATAAGATGAGTTATGAAAGGTGTGACACTAAGAAGATCTCCTAGGGCTTGTTATGAGTTTCTCTGGGATGTCAGCTTGATTTTCAAACTTTTTACTTCTTGGCCAGGTAATGATTACCTTTTACTTATACAAATTCCCTTAAAGTTGGCAAGCTTACTTTGTCCATTTTCTTCTAAGAGGGTTTCGGGTATTAAAGCTTTAGAAATATCTAAAAGAGCTAAAACAATGTCTGAATTAGTTTGCTACCCTTTTTTCATGGTTGTGAAAAGTTACATGTAGTGCTTTGTATGAGAATGTATGAGAACAAGATTCTGGAGTACAGAGCGCACGGAGTAGATCAGTTGCTGTTGTCATATGTCAGTCCTTATAAAGCAGTATCTACAGCTATGTTAGCCAGATTGGCATGTGTGGTTCTGAGTAAAGCTGGTGTTGATCTTTTAAGGTTTGGTGCCCATTCTTCAAGGGGTGCTACGGATAGCAAGGTCTTTTGGGCTGGAAGATCATTGTCTGAAATCTTAAAATCAGCATATTGGTCAAATGCAAACACTTCTGCCAAATTTTAAGACCTGTAGAATGTCCATGCATAATCGTAGCCTCCGTTGTTGTAATGAAATGATGAATCTCCAATTAACATGCTGAGAGAATCTTGATTTTATTAAAGACAATGGAGGCTAACATTATCCCACCGCCTCACCCTTTGAGACGAAAAAATAACAAGAAATATGTATTTTGAAAATGAAGTTTTAGTTCTAGTTTAATTGCTTTGTAAATGCTTTGTTATAGTTTTTGTTTGTGTTTCTTAAATTAAATTGAAATCTTATATTTTCAGAAAACTAAATATAAGGATTCGCAGAGAAAGGGTGTGTGTTTCACAGTATCTTAAAAAAGTAAGAGGACTAACTGCACAGGATATTTATTTTTTCTGAACATTTTAATAGTTTATGATGTAGTTGTATTATTTAAAGGGCTGCATGTTGGGGTAGCAATACAAGATTATTGCATAATATTAGACTCCTCTGTCTTTAATGTATTCAAGCTTTTCTCTGTATGCTAATTGGAGACTCATCATTTCCATTTAGTTAATCCTGCCTGCAGTGGCACAGTGGAAAAAAACCAGTCATGGACTGGAATGTGACTAGGATTAATGGTTGTTTAGCTCACCATGACTGCTGATTTTGTTTGGATGTAATTATTTTTGGAATGTAACCATAACATCCCATTAACTAACCTTTCTTGTTGGAGTTAATACAGCTATGTCAAGGTGAACTGGGTTTGATGGAACCAATCATGAAGAATTTATAGAAACCAGCTAGGTAGTTGTATTTCTAGCCTTGTATCACTGCAAGTGTGATTGTGGCTTCCAGGTAAAAAACTGACATTATTAGAACATCCAGTGGAGAAAGGTTGTGGTGCCTATCTTAGAAAGCGGAATCTCCACATAGATGCAAATTGCCTTCTTTCCCTGGAGAAAATGCATCTCCAGTTCATTGAGAGTTTTAGACAAAATAGTCTTCTTGTTCAATCCATGGGCAGATTTATTTCTCCCCAGTGCATCATAAGACTGAGGGCAAAATGCCGACTAGTCCATGGTCCTATTTCAATTAGATCACACATACTAACTGGCCAGCCTCACTTGGAAGCATATTTATGAAAAGTGGTACTGCACCTAGTGCAGTGCCACTTTTCTTGCTTACCTTAGTGCCCCCCTAATGCCACCATGTGTGCACCGTAATTAATATATGGCGCACTCTGGTGGTAGTTAGGGAACTAGCATCAGAATTAGCATAAAAAATGTTGACGCTGTTCCAGCAAAGCACCCAGAGGCCTATTATAACCAACTGGAGCCGCCTTTTAACGCCTGCTCACAGCAGGCGTTACATTTGCCAAAAAAATGATGCAAAGAAATCTCTTGGATTTCTTTGTGTCATTTTTTCATCCTCCCAATAGGGGAATGCCCCCTTTGCATACATTGTGCCTGGCACAGTGATAATGTAGCGCAAAGGGTTACAAAGTGGCACAATGCATGCATTACACCACTTTGTAAATATGGTGCTGCATTTCTGGCCATCTAACACCAAATTAGCATTAAAAAAAGGAAGCCAGTGTGTCGTTAGAATGGCACTAGGCCCTCTTAAACTAGGCCTTAGTCACTAACTTTCTTTAGAGAAATTTGAATATATTTCGACTTTTTACAACCATAACATTATTATTTGTAGAAAGGTTTTGTTTCATAACTTTTGAGCTTCTTATGTGATTTTCTTTCTTTTTGTGGCATTTTTATAAGAAGTGTTTATTACTTTTTTACTGCAAGTTGATTTCAATCATTAAGAACCTGGGACTAGATGTATCATCATTTCAAATACCAATTACTCAATTGCAATTCTCTGCAACTTACAATGAGATAATCGCTATTTGAATTTCTGAAACTCCATTAATTTCCTTTAGTGTTTCCTAATGGGTTGCAAATCGACCTAGTTCATTAATATCACTGAGGCAGGTTGCAATTTGTGACCTATTAGGAAACACAAAAATCAGCGATGGTGGTCTTCTGGAGTCAGCAGACCACCATGTTTGTGATTGCTTTTATATAAAGCAATTTTCTTTGCTTTTACAAATGCAGGCTATTTTCCTCAAAGGAAAACAAAATGTATTTAAAAATGAAAATTGAAAAGTTATCTTTTCATTCTTTAAAAGTAGGCAGTGGTCAGTGGGACTCTTGCGGGAGCCAGCGTGACCGCCCCTTACCCCTGCAAGAGTACTGCAGAATTAAAAAACAATATAAAATGAAACAAATGGGGTGGCTGTCTCTAGGTTAGGCCAGGTCCCATGGCTAATCTCTTGCCATGCACAGCCAGAGGCCATGCGTAGTGCGAGAGACAGCTGCTTGTGGGGTTTGGGCACAAGTCCTGGCCACAGGCCAGGCCCTTGCTCAAACCAGCGCCATATGTGATTGAAGGCTGGGAGCAGTGGGGAGTCACCAGCCAAGGGGGAATTTCAATGGTAATAACATACTACTTCACATGAAAAAAACTAGAAATTGACAGAAAAAACATAGGTTAAAAAGGTGCTATTGCGAGCTATGGTCAAAATATCTTACTCCTCGTTAAAAACCAAACTCGAGTTCACTGACGAAAACCAAAGGTGAAAGTGACATTACAGTTATGGGAAAGTGTAAATTAAAACATAACATTTTAAACTCAAGGAGCCACTGAAATTCACCATTTTCAGTTAAATGGAAGTAAAATGTATTTTTCAACTCTGCGTCAATGCCACTTGCTAATCCCATGCTTTGCGAGTTTGCTGTAAAACTCGCAAAAGGCTTTGCCACTTTCTAGCTCAGCGTGGAAGGGAAAGTGCTAGTCCTATGATTAAAATCTCTGTTAGAAAAACTGTCATTTGTGGAGAGCAGATTGACAGTGTTTGTGGTATTGGAGAGTGTACCATTCCAAGGAGCGGCTCTCCACCTAAACCTTTGGAACAAACAAGAGCTCCCTGCTTCCTTCTTCACATACTTTATGTTGCACTACAAGACTGAAAGGATATAGGCCGTCATTATGACATTGGCTGTAAAAACCACATTTCACCGTGGTGACTGCCGCTAACATGCCATCACCGCGGCTAACATCCGTCCGCCATATTATGAGCACTGCCTGACTTCTGCCACAAGAAGGGTGGAAATCCAGCAGTGATCATACAGGCGGATGGTGGTAAGCTGGTGCTGCTACCACCAGCACCGCCACACCAGTAGAACGCCACCAGCCGTATTATGTCCAGTAATATGGCCTGGTGGTGTTCTGCTGGCAGGGCGCTGTTGGAAGCAGCAGTGCCCCTTCCCGCTCCCTGCAAAGAGACCTCCTCAACCAAGGTAAGTCGGGCTTCCGACAGGGGAGGGTGGTCTGAGGGTGGGGGGTGTTGTGTGTGTGTGCCTGAGTGTGTGCATGAATGTGTGAGTGTGTGTGAATGCGTCTGTGTCTGCTGTGTTGTTGCGTGGCTGTATGCGTTTGAGTGAATGCGTGTAAGAATGGTGAAGTGAGTGCTTGTCTGCATGTCAGTGTGATTGTGTGTACGAATGTGTCTGAGTATGCCTGGAAGTATGCATGAATGAATGCGTGTGTGCTAGTGTGAGTGATTGGGTGTATGTGTGGTGTGTGTCTGTGGGTTTGTGCGTGTATAGAGGTGAGTGTGAGGATCGGAGGGGGTGGGGTGTGTGTGTGTGAGAATCGGAAGGGGCGGGGGAATTTGGATAGAGGGGAGTGGGGGGTGTCAGGTGTGTTTTGGGCGGTGGGAGAGCTGCCTACCGGTGACAGGGAAGGAATTCCCTGTCACCTGTAGGGCCTACTGCCATGGTTTTCGTGGCGTTGCTAATGCCACAAAAACCATGGTGGTAGGTAGGCTCATAATGCCGCCAGCTGTACTATGCCGGCCGCCAGGCTGGAGATAGACATCTCCAGCCCGGCGGCTCATACCAGCTGCAGCCATCCCACCAATCTCATAAATGTTGTGGTATGTACCGCCAGCCTGTTGGCGGTATTGCCGCCACATTACTACTTACCGCCGGGGTCATAAGGACCCCCATTGTCTTGATATATTAAACTTTAAACCTCAATAGAAGACCCTAATTGTTACAATGTATTAATAACAGCGTGTGACGTTGTGCACCCACATGTAACCATTATAAAGAAAATCATGATTCATCAGCTCAAATATCAAATAAAAACGTTGTAATCATTAATGGATTGGCTTCTATAAAGTTCTGATATTAGAATAATGGAAATTAGAATACTGTTAAAAAATCCAAGCACTTATACTGTAGCATTACATATTAAAGAAATCATACCTTTGATATGAAAGAGTGTGTGTGTTTACATTAGTATAAATTGATGTTAATAAATTTAAAAACATTCACCTTATGCATAAATACAGAATAAGTTCCAATATAGAAATCAATGTAAAATGGTGTTCTGATATAGAAAGTTTCAAACCGGTAAGTATGTAGTATGTATAATGCACCAAGGGGGTCATTCTGACCCTGGCGGCCGGTGAACGCCAGGGTCACCGACCACGGGAGCACCGCCAACAGGCTGGCGGTGCTCCCGAGGGCATTCTGACCGCGGCGGTTCAGCCGCGGCCAGAAAGGGTAAACCGGCGGTCTCCCGCCGGTTTACCACTGCCCTTGTGAATCCTCCATGGCTGCGGAGCGCGCTCCGCAGCCATGGGGATTCTGACACCCCCTACCGCCATCCTATTCCTGGCGGGTCTCCCGCCAGGAACAGGATGGCGGTAGGGGGTGCCGCGGGGCCCCCGTAAGAGGGCCCCGCAAAGTATTTCAGTGTCTGCTAAGCAGACACTGAAATACGCGACGGGTGCAACTGCACCTGTCGCACCCCTGCAACTACGCCGGCTCAATTCTGAGCCGGCGTCCTCGTTGCAGGGGCATTTCCTCTGGGCCGGCGGGCGCTCTTTTGGAGAGCGCCCGCCGGCCCGGAGGAAATGTCTGAATGGCCGCCGCGGTCTTTTGACCGCGGTGCGGTCATTCAGCGGCGGTACCTTGGCGGACGGCCTCCGCCGTCCGCCAAGGTCAAAATGACCCCCCTAGTGTTCATGCAAAAAAGGTGGTTTAGTTTATGGTTTTCAACCTGAGCATTCTCCTGTAACACCATGCTATCCACGTGGATGAGTTGTGAAAATAATGATTATTGGAGCATTCAAATGATTCATATCTCCTGATTTTATGTCCAGCGAAGCTATATTCCTCCAGTATAATGTACCTACCAAAAACTACAGGTGATATAAACAAGTCATCCACCTTCTGCATTTAGAAGTAAATGAAATCACAATGAAATTGAAACAAGCCCCTACAGGAATACACAGGAACACAGTTCTTTACAAAAAACACATATAGGTCTTCAATATTTAAGCTGTTATTTTCTTTAGTATTGGGAGGATGATGTATTTAAATTCTTATTTCCTCGACATGCTATCTGTATCACCCTTTTCCTTTGCAAATTAGGACTTCCGTTGATAACAGAGTATTGAAGATTTGAGATACCACCTTTGGGAATTTATAGAAGCGCTGTGCTATGGATTAACTTCAGTCCACATTCCTGATGTATATTGTAGTATACTTTCATGTACCCTGAGGATTGTGTTGCCAATATATTGTTTGTCATACAGGCAGATTAACATGTAGACTGAAAATTCTGTTTTACATTTTAAACTTTGAAATCTTTTTTAAAAAGAATCTGAAAAATGAATTGTGTGGTGCAATCTCAACTTGCAATCCATATATTCATGACATTCTTTAAAACCTTTTGGTGAGATTAACCATTCATTGGCCCTTTATCCTATTTGGGCTTTTTTGCAACTTCAAAACTGTTTCATTCCAATTAATTTGGAATACCTCATATTTGGCTTTATTATGGTTAGTAGGCGTATATCTACTTTTACTAAATCTACTACAGATCTGTGTTTCTTTGCTGTAGTCTTTATCCTCATCACTGCATGTCTGTTTAGCTGTTAGCAGTCCACTAATGGATTGTTTTGTTTGAGAGGTCAGAAGTGAAGCTGGTGGTGTGAGGACTGCTGTTCCCAGCTGTTCCTTTCTGTGGATGGAAGTCTCTATCTGATCCTTCAACAAAGGTTATTTTCATATCTAGGAAATCATTTGATTCCCAACTGCCTCCCGCACCCCCTAATGTGAAGTTGAGCTTTAGATTATTAATATTGATTTGAGTAGTAAAGGCTGTTAGTTCCTGTTCGATACTATTGCAGATAATAAAGCTATTATCAACATTCCTCAATGTACCTCAGCCACAAAATGACCTTCGTATACATGATTTTCTGTTATTTGGCATGGAGCACGTGCTCCTCTCACCATCCCATAGGCAAATTATCATAGGTGGGAGCGAAGCAGGTGCCCATCTCTGTACCCTGTAACTGTCTGTCCATTTGGTAATTCAACTGAAAATTAGTTACAGTGAGACATTCATATATCATAGTCAAGAGCATAACATTATGTTTATACAATCTCAAGGACCTAGTGTAAGAAATTGGGTTACTGGTTGGGGGGTTTATCTCTACTCAAGCAGCAAACACATTCCGTGTCATGCATCCTGCCTTCCCTGTCCTGGCCCCAGATTATCTACAGGGGGGTATGCAGCTCTTTGTGTGGAAACGGACACAGCCTATTCAAGTATGAGTAGGGCTGTACCCAGCTCTGCCCTCTCATCTTTCCAGTGATGGCCCATCCAGGCACACCTATGCTCTCTATTTTGTATGGCTGTCTAGGAGGAATATACAAACCCTATTGTCAGACACATCTAGTCATGTGACCTAAAGAAAGACTGCCGGCACAAAAAGGCTAGGGCAGGAAAAAGCCTACTTTCTAAAAGTAGCATTTTCAAAATTGTAATTTAAAATGCAACTTCACCATGAGAGATTCCAAAGGCACCAAACATAATCTGCTCAGCTGCAATCATTTGGAAATTATCACTTATTAACTGTCATAAGATAACTCCACTATTATCCTATGGTAGTTCTTGAGGTAGTAAAAAATTAATTTAAGAGTTTTTCACTACTATGACATGAAAAGTTAAAGACTACGGGCGCAATTCACAAAGGTAAACTTAGACCTTTGTCTAAAGTTAGAACAAAAGTCTCAGTTTATAACTTTGGTAATTCACAAAGGGCATTTATGAGTAGCATCTTTAGGTCTGCAATCTGGCACAGTTTACTCATCATTTTAGTTGCAAACAAAATTTTAGTTTGCAGAAAAACAGTTTGCCTTAGTCAGAAGATTTGAGTTTGTCCCCAGGGCCATTATTAACCCCAATGTTTGTAAACTGTTTGTAAAATTGTGTCCCTGGGGCTGTGGGTCCACAAAGGCCCTCTTCATTATTTTAGATCATCCCCGGGGGGTGATGTTCCAAAGGGCTGCACAGCCCCTCTGCATTGATTATTAAACCCCGGGGAGATGGCAGTCCCCAGGGTTGTGGCTGGGGGGGGCTATGCGGCCCCCTGCATACTATTGAATCAAAGCCCTGGAGAGGTGGCGGTCCCAAGGGCAGTAAATAGACCCAGGAGGGGGGCCCTGTGTGTTCCCTCCTTTATTTTCTACATACCCCTGGGACCTGGCCCACAAAAAAAAGTCTTCTTTTACCCTGGCTGGATCCTACCGGGGCCCCAGCACCAGAGCTAAGGGGTCTGGGTGTCCCTACCCTGGCCCCTTTTCTTTTTTCTACTTTTCTTAGGGACTCGGCTGAACCCGAGTCCCAAGATGGCTGCCAATACTTTCTGGTTGAAGTGTTGGCAGCCAATCAGAGCTCTGCAGATCACTGCACAAACTCTTATTATTTGTGGAATCGTCAGGGAGGATCCTCGGTCCTAGATATACAAATGTATTTTCCCTTTAATATCTCAAAAACTACTAAACTGATTTACATCAAATAACAAAAAGTGCAATATGTATACCAAAAGCTACCTTTCTGCCAGTTTTGGTGTAATTCCATCCAGCAGTTTAGGCTATTATCCTGTTCAAAGCTCCTATGGAAATTAACATGGGAAACACACATTTGTTAACCCCCACCCCCCTTTTTCTCTGCTCCTGCTTAACGGATCACCCTGAAACTTCCCATGCACAAAAATAATCACCTGGCTCGCTCTTTTGGAAAATTCTGTGAAGATTTATCAAATGGTGCCAACAATATAGGCAAGTCAAAAAATACTTTTTTAATGGAAACATGGTCCAAACTATAACTACTCACTGACAATCGCCAGCAGGTTATATATATATATATATATATATATATATATATATATATATATTTTTTTTTTTTTATTTGTTTCAAACACTCCTGTGTGTTCCTGATATATTCCACCTGCAGGCCGGTGCAAGCAAGCAAGCGCAGGGCCATAAATATCAAAAATATTCTGTGAGAAAACAAGGCCTGCCTTGCTGGCTGCTTTTAAACTTACATGCAAATTCGAGTTTGGAATTTTTGGAATTAAAAGTAGTTCCATAGTCTTAAACTACCTTATTTTTACATATACCTCACCCCTAAGGTGTGCCCTGTGTGCCCCTTGGGCTGGGTGCCATGTATCTATAAGCAGGGACCTTATAAAAATAGTTTTATAAGCCCTGGTGAGGTAAAACAGCCAAATTCATTTGTCCCTCATTGTAGTGAATGGCCTCCATAGGCCAGAATGGGGAGACTTTATTTAAATTTATTAAGTCCCCTTAAGTGACAGATACATCAAGTTTGGTATCACATTAATTGTTGTAGTAAATCCCACAACTAATTATAATTATTGTTTTGTGTTGTTTGAATGCTTTACGCTTTGCCTCCTAAGTTAAGCCTTGTCGCTCATTGCTAAGCTATCAAGGGTTGTGCTAGGTTTAATTTATTGACACCTAACTGGACCTAAGTGGAGGTTAGTGGCCTATTGCTAAGTGTAGGTACTTACCTGCCATTACCAATAACCCATTTTCCAACACATTCCTTTGTGATCCTCTCCAGAAACGCTCGCACTCCATATTACAGATTCAGAAAAAGTTTATTTAACGCTCAGGCGTATCGACCAAACGGGCTTCGTCAGAGCAAACAGGGTGAAAACCGGCATCCTCCAAAGACACATCAAACTTTTTTTTTTAAATACTAAACATGAAAAAAATACTTTGCTAATCTAACATCTCGTTATCCCAGTGAACGCCATAAATTATTAATAGCAATTGCTTTTCTCCGTAAGATCTCTTTTTTCGGTATTGACAGGGTGCCTTTAACTACCAGAGGAGGGGACAGAGAAAAGATCTTACGGAGGCTGGAATTTGAGTTCATAATCAAGCTCGGGAGCAAGTACCCATAGGACTGAACTTACATGAAGAACTTTATGTATATTTGGGATAAATGATTTTCAGCTATTAGGATGTGCATTCCGTGTTTGTGAACATGTGGTTGAGTGTCTCACTTGAGAATGAAAATTTGCTTTGGTTTAATTTTGTGTGTTTATGGGTTTTTTCTTTTTGAGGGGTTGGAGGGTTTATGTATCCTTTAATTATGGAGACAATTACTATTATTTTTGGTTTGCTCCCCTGTGCTAATGGAAATGGCCACATGGCTAATTTGTTTATAAATCTTTAATTGTCCAGTGAGTTTATTTTAGCCACTGGGCGTGTGTATGCATTTTGAAATACGATCTCGTCGAATTGTACTGGTATGCTTTTTTAGTGAATTTAGTCATTAGTATGATCAGTAGGGTGGGCATGTTTCAATACTTTGTTGCAGAAAATAACCAATGATTGAGCTGTACGGTTTATTTACGAGCATGAACTGACTCTGTATAGGAGATTTTCGCTTGTCTGGGAATGTCATGATACATTATTGTAAGATTGTATTTTGATTTATACACGTATAGGGATATATTCTTTTGAACATTGTGTAATTCCTTATTTATTATATTTTGTATGAAATGTTGATTTTGTAGGATATTTTCATTCTACTGTTGCAAATAATTGCTATTATTAATTTATGGCATTTACTGGGATAACGAGATGTTAGATTATCAAAGTATTTTTTTTATGTTTAGTATTTTTTCAAAAAAAAGTTTGATGTGTCTTAAAATTGGAGGATGCCGGTTTTCACCCTGTTTGCTCTGCCGAAGACCATTTGGTCGATATGCGTGAGCATTTAATAAACTTTTTCTGAAGGCGTAATCTGGAGTGCAAGCGTTTCTGGAGTGGATCACGAAGGAATGTTTTTAATAAATAGATATATATATATATATCTATATATATATATAGATATATATATATATATAATATATACAAATATATATAGATATATATATATATATATATAGAGATATATTTATTTATTCATTTTTTTACTTTCAAAACCAAAGGTTACAGGGACGTCATAGTTAGGTTGTGATTTTACTTGTACAAAACCATAGAAATTCAGCAGTTATAGTTCTGATTTACTGCAAATGTTACATTGATATGATTAATGATGTTATCAAAGATGTCATAAGTGGGAGTTGTAGTTATCTTAGGACGAGCTATATTTACTTCAGCTAACCATAACTATACCTGCTGATTTTTTATGGTTTTGTGTGAGTAAATTCAGAACCTAACAAGAACGTCCCTGTTAGAAATGGGGTTTTTGGTTGGCAGTCAGTTTGCACTGTGTCCAAGCAGGGACCTTCAATCTAATCAGGGTAAGGCAGTTACCAACAGGCACAGTAATACAGTGAAAACACTACAAAAGTGACACAACACCAGTTTAGATAAATAGCCAGTATTTATCTAAATCAAACAGGACCAAAATGACCAAGATCTAACATACACAAGCAAAGTTATGACTTTTTAAATTAAAAAGAGTTTTAATCCATTGAAAACAATGAAAGCATTATTTTTATACAAGGTTCTTGGTTTGCTTCAAAAATGACGCTACAAGGGCGAGCGTGCATCAGAAAAGGTAGTGATGCGTTGATTCCATGCAGGCAATGGAGGCCATGCATTGTTTCTTCTTCAATCAGGTAGGCGATGTGTTGTTTTTCTCTCCAGCAGAATGGAGATGCGTCAGTTTCGAGACAGGCAACCTTGGGTCCACTCAGGTAAACTATGATTTTGGTGCCCAGCAAATATGTGTGTGAAATTTCTGCACACAGTGGTAAAGAGCTTTGCAGTGTGGGTGATGCATACATTTTAGCAGCCGCACACGGGTGTTGTGTTGATTACCCCGCCGCAATGCAGGTGATGTGTCGATTTTTCAGCCGCAAATCAGGTGCTGCAGCGATTTTTCTCCTGCTCTGCTCCTGTGTGTGGATATCAGTCTTGGTTCCACCAGCTTCTCCATTCAAGGGCCAAGGGACTGTATTAGGCACCACTTGGTAGAGTAGGAGTCTCAGCCAGAGAGTCCAGGTGCTGGCAGAGGAAGTCTTTGATGGCCCTGAGACAGAACAGGTTGTAAGCTCAGTCTGAGCCCTTGGAGACACGTCACAAGCAGGATAACACAGCAAGGTCCAGTCTTTCTCCTCTTTTAGGTAGAAGCAGCACATGCAGGCCCACCCAGCATAGCACGCTCACAGGAAAAGGGCAGTACTCCTACTCCATCTCTTCAACTCTTCTCCTTGGCAGAGGTTCCTCTTGATCTAGAAGCAACCTGAAAATCTAGGGTCAATTCTGCCTTTGAAGTGGCTAACTTCAAAGGAAAGTCTGTGTTGTTCACAAGATCCTGCCTTGCCCAGGCCTGGCCCAAACATGCGCCAGACGGATGGAGACTTCATTGTGTGAAGACAGGCACAGCCCTTTCAGGTGTAAGTCTTAGCTCCCCTCCCCCCACTCTAACTCGGGAGACTCAGGATATGCAGGCTATACCCCAGCTCCCTTTGAGTCACTGCCTAGAGGGAGTTCACATACAGCCCAATTGTCAGTCTGACCCAGACTTGGAAAACACAAGCAGGACAGAGGGACAGGATGGTTAAGCAAGAAAATGCCCATTTTCTAAATGTGGGATTCTCAAACTGCCAATCTAAAAACCAGCTTTATCAAAAGATGTATTTTGTGAGTTCAGAGACCCCAAACTCCAAATCTCAACCTGTTCCCAAAGGGAAACTGTACTTAAAAGTTACTTAGATGCAATCTCCATGTTAACCTATGAGTGAGATAGGCCTTGCAATAGTGAAAAATGAATTTGGCAGTATTTCACTATCAGGACATGTAAAACACATCAGTGCATGTCTTACCTTTAACACACACTGCACCCTGCCCATGGAGCTACCTAGGGCCTACCTTAGGGGTGACTTACATCTTCAAAAAGGGAAGGTTTGGGCCTAGCAAATGGGTACACTTGCCACGTCGAATTGGCAGTTTAAAACTGCACACACAGACACTGCAGTGGCAGGTATGAGCCATGTTTACAGGGCTACTCATGTGGGTGGCACAATCAGTGCCGCAGGCCCATTATTAGCATTTGATTTACAGGCCCTGGGCACCTCTAGTGCACTTTAGTAAGGACTTACTAGTATGTCAAATATGCCAATCATGGAAAAGCTAATTACACATACAGTTTACACAAAGAGCACTTGTACTTTAGCACTGCTCTACAGTGGTAAAGTACCAAAACCAGCAAAAACAAAGTCCAGCACACAGTCAAAAACACAGGAAGCTGAGGCAAAAAAACAGAGGGAACCATGCCAAGGATGGCAGGTCTAACAGTCCCTATCACCTTTGGCCTCGATTGATCTCTCTCTTATTTATGGTGATGTATCCTCCTCTTCTTGATTTTTTTCCCCTCTCTTGTTTTGAGGTCTAGCCCTCAATCTTTGAGCGACCCGCTGTTTGTTCTGTCTAATCATCCAAAATTATTGGGAAAAAAACACCTTTCTCTCATTGTTTGCACTGCTTGACATTTCTTGAATTTAATTATCTGTTTCATAACTTCGATCTGAGCCTGAATCAACAGAAGTGGTAGATAGTTGTCTTGAATGATTGTGTTCTTTCAAATTCTTATTCTTTATATAATTAAACCTGCCTGCAAAAGATCAAATGCTGTCAAAGTCATATTAATTTTTATATTTCTGATATATTTTAGCCTTCTTTCTCATTATAACTGCTTTCAAGTTTCTTTGGATAGTTCGGTATAAAGATATTTAATCTTTTTAAGTGCTTTTTCCCTATCAATGAAGGCATACTTGACAAAAAATGCTTAGTAGCTCCATTGAGTTGTTTAATTCCCATTATACAAGCATGTCAGGATTCGAATCTTCATACCTTCAAATCAGCAGAATGTCCTATCTACGTGAGACTCGGGCCACATCTATGTATCTTTTTCCACCATTTGTTTCATTCAATTTGATTCAATTGTTCTAGTGTCTTGAGTTTTTTGGTTCAGATTTAATTGATCATGTGACTCATTACCTCCAGAGTGTTGTTTATGCCTTTATCGAAATCTTTTAAAAGCACAGAAGCTGCTTCCTGTCTGTCTCTCTTTGCTTTCTGCCATATTCAAATGTGGAAACTATGCCACGCCACTCTTCATGAGAAGCATTTTGTAACAGTGAGTCTCTCCCACATCAATGTTGAACATTTCAGATGTACAATGTTCATAGTGTTATTCACTGAATCAGGGAAAGGGTGAAGCTTTCTGATACGCTGATATACTGACTCCCAAATGTCAACCAATCTGTGGTCTGGTAGTCAAAGCAATCACATCTTTGTGTCTAGTTCTTCAGTACCAAAACTTTCTCAGGGGCCCACTGCTGCAATGCAAGGCAAATTTCAATGCCGACAAACCACAACGGTGAGGCTAAATGGGGGGGAGTAGTTCTGTGAGAGTTATATATAATGGTATGGTGAATCTATTTTATGTAATTTATTTTATTATTTCTTCTAAGATGGCTGCCATTGTTTATAGTTCATTAAAATGTTTTGATTTGCATTATCAGCGTCATGGTCGGTGATGTATGTAGGTATTATCATCATCTCCCTTTCTCACTTAAGTGTGATAGTTACATAATGCACACTTGTTGGGGATTGTTTATGTAATTGCCACCACAAGTCTGCCTCCTTATCAGTTGTTTGGGAACATACTTGCGTCAGGGGTCCTACATGATCTCTATAAATACATCTCCCACAGACAAGGTCTCTAGAGAAGTTCATTTCAGATGTCATCTACACTGCATGTTACTTTGCTAAGCCTTTGTGTCACCACAGAGTCTGACCTAGAGACCTCATTCAAAGACAACGAGGGGGCGCTTCTCGTAGACTTGGTACCAGCAGATTAGGTTTATCACACCTAGCTCTCATTTTGTGAGAGATTAGACTTTCTATGCTAGGAATTGTATATGTCATATTTATTGTAAGATGGTGGAGGGTTTAATATTCCCAACTCTCATCTTCACAGTCCTGTTTCTTTTACTGTTCATTATCCTAATCATTGCTGCTCATGCATTTTATTTCAAATTGCAGTCTTTTTAATAAATATAGTGAAAACCCTCCTGCCTCTCATTCATTGCCTGTGTGTGACTGTGACTTCTTGCTAACAAGAGAAAAGGGTAACTTGTGTTCCACCACGACTTCCCCGTGATGTCGCAATCTAGAGTCCATGTGTAAGGCTGCCAGAAATCACCTTTGCTGTCTGAGTTTTGGTGAGGTACTGCTTGTGAGCCGGGAGGGTTGGGACGACAGTTGCAACTTGTTGTAGGAGTGGCTTAGGGCCAGATGTATCAAACTTTTTTGCATTCGCAAACAGTGCGAATCGCAAAAATCGACTGTTTGCGAATCCAAAAATGGCAAATACGATGTATGAAAGACATTCGCAGTGCGAAAATAAGGAATTGCTAGAATAGCGATTCCTTGCGACTGCAACATGATTTTGCGTGTTACAATCTGCGTATCGCAAATAGCGACATGTTTTAGTGAATTGCAGATAGCGATCTGCAAAATCATGACGCTATTTGCGAGACGCAGATTGCGACACGCAAATTCCGTTTCGCAATGCGATGCATCAAAAATTCGCAAATAGCGAATATTTGCAGAATGGCCTTTTGCACATGCAATTTACCACAAATTGAAATCAGGTGGTAACCAGATGCAACCTATATAAAGAGGCCCAGAATGACTCAATCTCTTTTCCACAATGGCTGCACTCTACGTGATGGCGAGGAGAATGAGGATTCTGGCAGGTTTGAGGAGAGGTGCGCAGTTTCAGAGTGTGCATAACCCTTTTTGACCAGACAGAGGAGGACATTTCTGAGAAGTACAGGTTAAGCTCAGCCATGATTCTTGACCTGATAGCTGATCTACAACCCCTACTGCAGCGCACCACACACATGACCAATAGTATACTCACCCATGTACAGGTATTATGCTCCCTGCACCTATTAGCCTCAGGGATCTATCAAGGGGTCATAGCAGCAGCAGGAGGGGTCTCACAGAGTGCTCTCTCACGATTTTTCAATGCATTTCTCAATGCCATGCTGAGCAACATTCAACAGCACATAAGATTGCCGAACACCCCACAGGAATTACTACAGACAAGTATGATTTCTACCAGATTGCCCAGTTCCCACGTCATATGTGCCATTGATGAGACACATGTAGCAATCTGTCCACCATCTGCCACCAAGTATGTTTATCAGAACCGTAAGAACCATCATTCCATGAACATACAAGTGATTGTCAATGCCTCCAACATCATAACCGATTTCATGGCCAGATACCCATGTAGCACACATGACTCCTACATCTTTCACCACAGCCAAATTCACACAAGACTTCTAGCAGGGGAGTTTGACAAAGGATATCTACTGGGTAATGTAATAGTTCACAATGTTGCATTGATGTAAATGTGATGTCAGATATCGCAGGTACTCATTTTACTCTCTTTTCATTCCAGGAGACAGTGCCTATGCAGTGCAGACCTATATACTGACACCCTACCTAAGCCCTGAAATGCCAGCCGAGAGGAGGTACAATGCTGCACACAGGGCAACCCGCAGTGTGGTGGAGAGGACCTTCGGACTGCTGAAGAGCTGATTCAGGAGCATCCGTAAGAGTGGAGGTGCACTACAGTACAGCCCAGACACGACCGGCAAAATTGTGGCTATATGTGCTATGTTGCACAACATTGCAACGACAAGGGGCATACCTGTGGAAACCACGGAGCAAGACTCAGATGAGGATGATGATCCCTTACCACCCCTTCACCCAGTAGACAGGAGCAGTTCAGCAGAGGGCAGGCAAAGGCATGCTGACATCACGCGCAACCATTTCTGATTTAAGTAATGACAACACCACTTCAATTTTATGTATTTCTGTAGTTAACATATTTATTACCTTAGCTTCAAGTAACATGTGTCAATAGGACATAGCTATGCACTATAGGCAAACATGTGCGGGTAACAGTGTCACACTATTAGCATCACAGTATAACTGTATTGCTACATGTTAAGGTAGTCCCCTGTAGCCCTCAACATTACTTCCTACATCCACGCACTCCACTTGACTGTTCAGTGGCCTCGCTGGCACCTCTTGTAGCGGATTCCAAGACAAAACTGTGTCTGGTACTGCGACGCCTAGGATCCATCACAGGGGGTGTAAGACTGCTGAGGCTAGAGAGCTTCTCACTATCCCCACCACTAAATTCACTATTTGTAGTACTGCGTGCTGTCTGCATTGCATCCAGAACATTGGTTCTTTGCACCAATTCCTGTGCAACGTCCCGACTGCAATGTGCCATTTCCACCTGTATGCCCACAGTACGTCGTGATATCAAGGCAGTTGAGCTAGCGAGCCGATTGACCGATCTGCAGAACCCATCAAACCTTCCCATAAATTGGTGATGGTGCCTACGGTGGCTGACACGCTCCTGCTGAATCTCAGTGCAGAGTTCCCTTATGGCGTTTGTCAACTCCTTTGTGTTTTCTGCTGCTGTTTGCTGTCCCTCATTCAGAGACTCCAGCTGCTTGTGCATGGATCTCATGTTTTCATTGAGTGCATCCAACTGCCTGTGCAGTTCTCCCATATTGTCATTGTGAGATACCAACTGTCTGTGCATTGACCTCATGTATTTGCATTGCAGGCGCTGCACTTTCAGCATGGAAGCTTCAAGGCCGCCAAAGATTGATGGGCCCTCTCCTTCATCTGTGCACTGTCTGCCTGCATTGTGACACCTCCTGAGGGGAGTTGACTGACGTTGGGGCAGGGACTGCTGTCTTCCTGTGGATCTAGCCTCTGGGGGTTGTGTGGGTACTTCACCCGCCATTTCATCTGAGTCCAGGTTATACTCTGGGAGAGGTAACACCTTTGCCCTGCGTCTAGTTGGTGCAGTTCTGAAGGACTCACTGGTGTTTGAGTCGGACTGTGGCTGTGTTACGCCATCCCCCACATTTCCACCTTCTGCTGCGTCAGGGCCTGGGACATCTACAACGACAAGGTGCAGCATGTCATTTATGAATATTTCACAAAATGGTGCACAATAGTAAAGAATGTACACTATCGTTGTATCACTGTGAGTTGTTTGTGTTGTTCGTCTGTGTGGCTGTACACTAACTTGCTATATATGTGAGATTAGCACTTTAGGGGTGTGGACTACCACTCCCATAAGGCATAGTTGCATTGTATGTAAGATGTGGCATGGACTACTTATCACAATGCATCGAGCTAATAGCTATTTTCTAATGGGCATTTGTACATGCACATATGGGGATACACATCATTATTGCCCTTACCTTTGCTGGTGCTGGGTGTCCCTGAGGTGTCAATGTCAGTGACACCACTGACAGCTTCAGGAAGCAGTTTGACTCCACCATGTCTTCTATTGGTGTAGACGGTGACTGGGTGGGTGGTCCTTCTCTGGTGCTCCTTGCCTCCTTTAGCCTGCTGGCCACCCTCTCTTTGGCATGGCAACGCAAGTCATACCATCGCTTGCGTATCTCCTCAACAGAGCACTGCGCAACACCCACTGCGCATATTTTGGTCTGGATGTCTGACCAAAGTTTCCTCTTCTCACTTTCAGGTACCTGCAGTGAATTCTTCCCAAAAAGTTTGTTATGGTTCCTTACCACCTCCTCAGTGAGCCCCTCCAATTCCTGCTCACTGAAATTTGAGCTTGCGCTTCCTGTCTCCTTTCTCCTTCACATTCCCATCATTAGCCATGTTGCTGTTTGGCCCTGGCTGGATCACACAACTGCGTCCCTGGTTCTGGGCTGTGTCTCTCTATCTGCTCCTGTGGGTGTGGCTCCTGGAAACAGCTTGGGCTGACTCACTTCCTGGTTGTGATGTCATCAGCCTGTTCCAGTTTACAATTTTCGCAATTTGCGATTTTCAAATACCGAATCACACATTTTTTTGCAATTCGGTATTTGCAATGCACAAATTGCATTTTCGAATTTTAGGAAATCGCTATTACCAACTCTCAATTTTGATACATCCCATTTTGCATTTCTAAAATGTCGATTTCTTACAATTTGCTATTTAAGAAATGTAAACCGGGAGCTTGATACATCTGGCCCTTAGTCGCCTACAAACAAAAGTGCTGTCATCCCCAAAACAGCAGTCTCGCCTATGAGCGAGAGTCCAATTAGGACATGGCACCACCAACGATGGTGTTTTGCACTAATTTACGGATATTCTGAGTATCTCTGTCTCACACACAGCAGGTACCCTAAGTACCACTATATGGAGATGTCCGTGGTCTTAGGGATAATCCCCCTTCAGGGAGCACCTAATTAGGCTGTAGTCTGTTCAAGCTTGAACTTTTAAAAGGACTTTTTCTCAAATTGGTGTTCCATCTCTGCACCCATTGTTCAACATGGCTAACACCATAGACATTTCAGAAAATATCAGGCATGCAGTAACACATCTAATATCCCATGGCTTAACAGATAAGGGCGGGGAAGTCACATTTATAGTGGAAGTTCATGAAGCTTATCAAACAGAAATATTCCATTCCTGGGCCACGTTTCCTAAGGAATATTACACAACATATACATTTCACACATACAGCAGCGGTACCAAGCTTACTGGAATCTAGAGATACCTCTTTCCTATCAAGAACATCAAAATTGGTTCAATGGCGCCCTACCATATGTAATACAACCCATGAGATTAGGTCCCTTAAGTAATGACAGACCGATGTGGCCCATGTTTGCCACATACACACCATATCCTGCAGTATAGGGACTGCAAATAGCTGACGCACGCACACTTTATAATGAGTTCGAACGACTTTTCAGACAATTAGTACAATTCGCTATGCGAACTTTGAACACTGCCCCAGCACGGGGTGCACCAGCTGGTCACCAATACGCCGTTACTGGGATTAACCCACAAATTATACATTCTATCATAGGCAAAGCACCCATGGAACGTGAAAAGATTCTGTTCTGGATAGCACAAAAGACAAACCGGCTGGAAGCAGTGCTTCCCATACGGGAGCCCAAGATAAACAGAATTCTCACAAAGTGCTTGCCATTCTGAATGGATCTCTCAGTGGATGATTTCACCACATGGAGTACCACGCATGGTACCCCGACAATTTCCAACTTACCAGAAGTGTTAAATCAAATTCAAAATGGGCATGGGGCTGCTCCAGCCCTAGATTTGGGGATAAACTGATGTGTAACTTCAACTCAGTCTCGTCAATAATTCCCAGTAACATTAAAGGGGAAGTGGCAGCGTTGGCTATACGCCAGCAGCTTAGGGAAATTACACAGTTGGAACAGGAGCAACAACTACCGAAAATTATTTCTGAAACATATAAAGAAGGGAAAAGATATAAAGTATAAGACGTGATAGTTTTGGGAGTCAAACTGAAGAAGCCTGAACTTCAGAGTACCACCAGTCTGGACGGTACTAAAAAAGCACAAGAGGGTTGTAAAAAATGCTGGGATAAAGAAAAAAAAAAAAAAAACAGAAGACTTTAGAGAGCAGACTTTCTGCATCCAGAGAGCCCTAAAAGGAGATATAATTTCAGAACTAGAGAAGGCTCCTGACATATATACTGATTCACATCCCTCTTGTTCCTTTCAGGACACACCCGATAGATGGAGTGAGAGAGTGGGCCAGTCAGAACAACATAGTGACTACGTGAAACAGAAGAAAGACTTACAGTGGTCTTCAGACAAGAAAGAAGGCAAATCCCCCAAACAAAAGTCATAGTTTAAAAAGAGAATTGTGGCAGCAATTTCAATAAAAAATGCCAGAAAACTTGAGAACATTGCTGAAGAACAAGATGTGGGTGCTGACCCTACTGAACAGTGCAGCAGAGGTCATGATATGTTCCAAGAGTCTGAAAGATCATCTGGATGTGACCAGCAACCAATTACTTCCTTGACTGGGCTTTGGCTCAGGCACCTGCGCTATACCGCAACCACATAGGGTGGGATAAGGATTCCCCGCCTACCATGTAATACCTATTAGATCTACACCCCAGGATCATCCCCAATACCCTGTTATATATGAGGCTAAAGCTTCAGTGAGAGAGCTCCTCACTCAGCTCGGGTACCAGTGATTAATAGAGCCCTGTGTCTCTGCAATGAATAACCCATTATTCCCCGTTGCAACACCAGACCATTCATATGGAATAGTCTCTGATTACAGACACTTAAACAACTATACACTCACAAACACAATACAAAATGCACATAGCACCGCACTAATTAACAACATAGTGCATAAAATATAAAAAACAACCTTGGAATTTTCTGCCAAAACGTAGCGCATGAAAGTTGAGACCTGAGTTCATTCTCACAAAAACATTTTTGAAGTTTGCCCCTGGGCTATAAGAACAGCTCAGGGTTGTTTTCAGCCTGTGTAACATCAATATTGCATGATATTGATCCAGGGGCGTCATACTATGTGGATGACATCTATCTCACAGATGACGACCTCAACATTCATCTTGCCAGGGTCGATCAGATCGTTCCAGGATCCGCAACCCTTGGCTACAAATTAAATTTTAGGAAACCTAAATAACCTTTCGGAGTGTATTGTTCCTGGTATACGAGCTATCAGATGAGCGCAAGAGCCAGGCCCCCTTACTTTTTAGAAAAATGTGCTCAACTTCAACCACCAAACACAATCAAGAAACTGCAGTCTTTACTTGGTTTCTTTATCTCTGGCAGAATTTACATTCCAGATTATGCACAACCCATCAAACCACTTTATGACTTAATTTGCACAGAATTCTCCAGCAGGCACTGGACAGTTCAACACACACACATCCTTTGAGGATTGCAGTAAGACATGCTAGAAGGAAAACACTTACACACGTGACAACAAAACAAATTTGGTCATTAGAATAATTGCTGGTGCCATTGGGTTCACCAATGTCACCTTTAATGAGGACAACATAGTGCTCATAGCATACAAATCATACTTCTATTCCAATGCAGAACAACATTTTGCACCCACAGAATAAAAATTGACTGCTGTACAAATGGCTGTCATCAAGGAGAGGCCACTTGCCCAAGGGAAATGCATTATTGTTGTTACCCCGGTGCCAGCCTTAGAGGCCGTCATCAAAGCAAGCGTTCCTAATGTCTGAGCATTATTTCCACATTGGATTCAATGAACAAGCTCCCTGGCTGCCACAGATGTTGAATACATCTTTGGCCCAAAAATTCAAATACAATAATTTCTCCAATACAAACAGGAGTTCCCTGCGCCTAATAACATCTTGCCACTTGAAAGATACCAAACTGTCATTTATACTGATGGTTCATCACAACCAGCTGTAGGTACAAAATATCAAAATTCAGCCGCTTGCCCAGCTGTGAGCAGAGTGATGAAGTATGGTGCATTCCACCCTCAACATACCTACACCCAGACACTAGGAGACTGCACCGCTCAGTTGGCTGAACTTAAAACTCTTATTTTGACACTGGAACATATGGATCCAGAACAGCTCACATTGATTGTGTGTGATTCGTACTAATGTGCCCAGTCCGTCAATGAATATCCTAATCATTGGCGGTTGAACCAGTTCAGAGAGTCAAAGGGAAACACCATAAAACATAGACCTCTGTGGGGGATGGTGGTGGATCTTAAGGATAAGCTAGCAGATGCTCATTTAGCACAAACACTGGGCCACCAACGTGTAGGAGTACTCATTATTGGAAACATTTTGACTGATGAAGCTGCCAAATCCACAATAGCTATGGCTTCTGTTGCTGCAGTAACTCATTCTCAGACAAGATTGGATAATGAGATGCAGACTGCCGTGAAAGTTTTGACTGAGGGCAAGCCTTTTCCAAAAGCATACCCTACAAAATATTCCTATCATATCAGCACACAGAATTTTGCCTTTGCAACAATTCCTGGGGTGGGAGATCGGATAATTCCCAACCAAGATCAGAGACTAGATCTTATCAAAGAAGGGCATGAGAGTGTTGCATATGCTCATGCTGGTGTCGTGGCCACAATATCACTCTTACAGTAATGTTTCTGGTGGCCAGATCTATACAAACAGTCAAAGCAATATGTCCTTTGTTGTGACATTTGCCAGCTAATTAAGGGCTCTAACATCAAACGTCCACCACAGACATCCCTCTTAGTGTCCAACAGGCCACTACAATGTTTGTACCTGGACCATTGTGGTCCCTTACAACCTGATGGTACATGCATATACATCTTAGTTGCTGTTGATTCTTGTTCTTGATTCCTCTGGGTATGGCCACAGTGGTCAGTTGATGCTTGAACTGTTATAAAAGACTTGCTGTCTTTGTCGGTACATATGTAGTTGCAGCATTTCCCTCTGACCAAGGCCCTGCTTTTGCCTCTAGGGCATTCAGAAACACCATGAGAACAATGGGTGTGGAACTCCATTATTCTTCCCCATATCATCCCAAGGGAACATTTATTGTGGAGAAGAAGAATCATGACCTCAAGCAATCTTCAACAGCTAGAGCATTAGGTGTGGGCCCCAGTTGGCTTCATCACCTATATGGGGCCCACAGAGCACTGACGAAGCTGCCAAGAAGGTTGTTGGGGGAACGCACTCCTTACGAGGTCCTATGTAGGATACCTATGTATGTCCCAGATCTAGATGGCCCTGATATGGTGGTGGCAGACACAACTTTTCACATAAATTGACGTCTCACTGTCTTACAGGAGCATCATCGATTTTGTGATGATAATTCATCTGCCAGGGCTGCCATGTTAGGAATAAGGGATTTCCCAACATCTTCTACAGGCTGGATTCCTAAATTTGGGGATCTGGTTTGTGAGAAGATTGGTGTGAAGAAGGAATTTGGCCAATCTTATAGAGCTCCGGTTCCAGTCCTGGAGATTCAAGGCACCAGAAAGGTAATTCTACCACCGCTGCCAGATTCCAAAGGGAACCGATTTGTCTACATCAACAACATTAAATTGTACCATGTGGCTGATCCTGCAAAGCAGACCCCGAGGTCCCTTGTGTAGTCCCTGGTCCCCTCTCACTACCCAACAGGACATACCTCAAAAAAAGAAACAACACTTCTGAATATGCCAGCATGTACAACAATGCTACAAATGTCTCCTCAAGCATGGAGAAGGCAGAGAATGAGCTTCTGCTGATTCCTGTTACCATTTCACCGACAAGAACTGTCCAAGATGTGGCTTTGTTTTACAGTGCGACACAAACTGACGACATCGTCTACTATGCACCTCCACGCAAAGTGGATCTATCCGCCTGTAATGCACCAGCCCCTGTGTTTGCACAGACTGTTTCTGGTTACTTCATTGACCAAGATGACTTCTCTACAACTTCATCTACATCTGCAACTGAAAAGGTTTCAAATACACGTAAGCTGTACATTTGGCTTGAAAATAACTATTTGGTTTAACCATGGAATTATCTGTAAATACTACAACACCCCCCACAACACCCAGAAACCTTTACAAACACGAGTAGACCACCACAACATGCCATGTCAGTCCCAGAGACAACTGCACACACATACCACAACTAACCATTGATCCCTCTCACACCACACACCCCACCACATAACACATCACCCTCTGAACAGCACACACACCACACCACACCCATGTCCCCACAAAGACACCCCTGTTTCACTGATGAGGCGTTGTGGGTCATGGTGGAGGAAATAGTCAGGATAGAGCCACAGCTATTTGAAGCACAGGTATAGCAGATCTCCTTTGCCAGGAAGATGGAGCTATGGCGGAGAATCGTGGACAGGGTCAACACCGTGGGTCAATATCCAAGCACAAGGGACGACATAAGGAAGAGGTGGAACGACCTACGGGGAAGGTACGTTCCATTGCAGCAAGGTAACAGCTCGCCATCAGGAGGACAGGCGGTGGACCCCCACCTTCTCCCCCACAACTGACAGCATGGGAGGAGCAAGTCTTGGCAATACTGCATCCTTAGGGACTCACTGGAGTAGCCAGAAGACTGGACAATGGTGAGTCACCATTTACATCCTATCACCCCCCATACCTGCATGCCATCTCGACCCCTCTACCTGACTCCCTACACCCCTTCTCACACAGTGCACCACTCCAATTACCACACCTAGATGGCAACCCCTGCATGCCATACCCACTGCAAGCACATCCCTTCCAGGTCTGCATGCACACCCACCACCAATGCATGTACAGCATGGAGAACTACCAATCCCACAATCCATCATTACACACTACCAAAGGTGGGAGGACAACACCAATATCATTGGGAAAGCTAGGAATGAGGAATATATCACAGACAAGTGCAGACAAGGACACATCACTCACATCCCCACAGGTGCCCTAGCCAATATCAGCAGCTAGGAGGTGCCATGGCTACCCAGTCCCCCACCAGAAGATGCCCCCAGTGATGACAGCAACTCAGAAGGATGAATTTCCTGGCCCATCTGCGATCCCTGGTCAGTCGGCTACCCCATCCCCCAGCCCGTCCGCTACAGAGTCCTCCCTCTGAATCTAACACCACAGCAGCCAGCCAATGCCCCCAGACCTCTGTCCCCAGGACACGTCAATCAGTAGTGTGCCCACCTGTACAGGGACCTGAGTCCACACAACACAGGCAAGACAATGAGGGTCCTGGTGTCAGTGGGAGTGGGCACACCATTCAGGGGACAGAGGCACAGGGAGTCAGGGACAGTCGGAGGACAGCTGTGTACCCGGGGAGGACAGGCCCATGGAACCCACTGCCCAGGAGACACTCACAAATGTCCTGGGGGCATACCAAGAATCCCAGGACAGGATCAGTCAGGTGCTCGACATTATGCAGGAGAACCAGCGGCTGCAGGTGTAACACCACCAGGAGGTCATGCAACATTTGCAGGACTTGAATACCACAATGACCTCCATTGCAGTTGTGCTGGGTGACATGGCTAACATCATGGAAATGAGCCCCTCCAGAATGTCCCCCTTGTGTTCCACTGTGTCACCTATCCACTTTGAACTGCCATTGCTCCTCTTCCTATGGCCCCTTGGACATGGGACCTGTGCTACAAACAGACTGGCCCACTACACTGGACTTTTCCCAACCATCACCCCAGTCAATTGTACTTTGCATTGTATACCCGATTTATAAATTAACACCCTTGGACACAACTTGAGTAATAGTGCTTTATCTGAAGTAAATGTGCACTGTATTGAACTGTATTGAACTGCATGATCCTCTGCAAATGTCCTGTAATGTGTTCATCCATCCTACATATGTGTCTCAGCAGTCTGTACACATCACAGCATTACGCTGTTGTAACCACACCAACATCTGCAATAAGGGAAGGCAGAGGTGACAGTCAGGTGGGATGCAAAGGCAGTGACTGGAATTATCCAACAGCCACACAACACTGTAATGGAGAAATGTATACTTCAACGGTCTTACCTGAGTGTCATTGGAAGTACTGCTGTATGATATATGTACTGTTGTCCACATCCTCCGCCTCTTCCTCCTCCTCACTGTCCTCAGTGTCCACTGCTGCCACAGCTGCATTGTGATCCCCTCCTCCTGCAGATAGGGCACATGGCATCTGAGGGCCAAATTGTGCAGTATTCAGCACACCACAACAATCTTGCAGACCTTCTCAGTGGAGTAGCATAGGGATCCACCTGTCAGATGGAGGCACCTGAACCTGGCCTTCAGGAGACCGAAGATCCCTCAACAATCCTCCTTGTTCGCTCAGGAGCATCATTGTACCTAATCTTAGCCCCTGATCTCAGATTCCTAACAGGGGTCAAGAGCCAGGACAGGTTTGGGTAGCCGGAGTCACCTAGAAGAAGTGAGGGACACACATTAGCCCGCACAATGGCATGGGGTATGACTCCTGTAGGCATACGCTGACATACATTGTGTGGGGACTCAGGCTTACCTATAAGCCACACTCTGTGCCTCTGTAGTTGTGCCATCAGCTGTAGGACGCTGCTATTCCTCAGGACAAAGGCATCATGCACCGACCCAGGATACTTGACAGTGACGTGTGAGATATACTGGTCATCAAAGCACACCATCTGGACATTGAATGAGTGTCAACTCTTCCTATTCCTGTACACCTGTTCATTGGCCCAGGGGGGACTAAGGCAATGTGGGTCCCGTCAATGGCCCCAATTACATGTGGTATGTGTCCCATTGCATAGAATCCAGCCCTCACAGTGGGCAAATCATCAACCTGGAGGAGTGCGATGTAGCTGCACATGTGTTTGAGCAAGCCAACACCCTTGCTAGCACAATAGAGAAAATGGCTGTGACATTCCTGCAGCCAAGCCCATAGTCATCTGGGAAGAACCTGTTGCCAGGAAATGGATCACTGATAATACCTGCACTAGAAGGGGTATTATTGTGTTGCAACAGATAGCAGGTAGCAGATCAGGCTCCAGTTGTTCACACAGGTCTGTGATTGTGGCCCGCTCCCGCCTCCCAGCCGTCTTATCCTCCCCCTCCCTACTTAATGGTGGCCGCTGTGCAGTAGAAAGAGCAACCTCACTGACCTGGTCAGTGAACTGCTCTGCCTCTGCATAGCTCTACTTGCAAGTGGAAGCCCTTCCTGACTCTGTCAGAGGCTCGAGGCCCTCCTCCTGCAGGCTTCTGCCTGTGCCTCATCCCTGGTGCCTAGTGGGAGAGCTCTGCTCTTCTGCTGGGCTGCTCTATATCTCTTTCTCCTTTGTCCTCCTTCTCTTTCTGTGTGCTGTTTTTTCGTGCCTTTTGCCTCAGCGCTTTCCTCCTTCTCTGCCTCTTTCCCTTCTTTCTTTTAGTGCATTGTTTTTGTGCCTTTTCCTCTTTCTGTGCTCTTTTCCTAATTTTTCCCCTCACTCCTCTCATTCTCTCTCTCTTCTCTCTCGCATTCTCCCCACCACTGTTGCCCCTGCAGCCCCACACCCTCCTCTCTCTTTTTGGTGCCTTTTGCTTCAGCGCTTTCCTCCTTCTCTTCCTCTTTCCCTTGTTTTTTGTAGTGTACTGTTTCTGTGCCTTTTTCTCTTTCTGTGCTCTTTTTCTCATTTTTCCCTCACTCCTCTCATTCTATATCTCTCTCTCTCTCTCTCTCTCTCTCCTCTCTTGCATTGTCTCCGCCGCTGCCCCTGCAGCCCTGCAGCCCTGCCCCCTTCCTATCTCGAATTCTCCCTGCCGCTGCTGCCCCGAAGCCCCACCCCCCTTTTCGCACCATTCCCACTCCCGCCTCCCAGCTGTCTTCCCCTCTCCCCTTCCTACTTAGTGGCGGTCGACGCATGACCACGCCTAAGGCAAGCACGTCTGCACCCATCGGCGACCCGACTGCGAACAGGATCCCTGGACCTCTCACCCACCACCGCTACACACCAGCAGCACTCGTTGCACGCAACCCAGGATGCGACAACAGCTGCAAGCAGGCATCTCCAAGCAACACCAAGGGGCCGTTCACCTGTCGCACTGCAAATTCACCAGACTCCATCACCCAAGTCCATCCCTGAGGACTCACAAAGCAGAACACAGCCTCAGACACATCCTGATCAACACTTGCTCCATCCACAGGCACGCCATCAAACTCTGGAACCTCATCGATACCACATCCTCGAACGTCACCTTCCTCACAGAAACATGGCTTAACCCCTCCTCAGCTCCAGACATCACCACCGCCATCCCAGATGGCTAGAAGATCATCTGCAGAGACTGCATGAATCGCCCCGGGGGAGGCATTGTCATCGCCCACAAAGAGTTCCTACGCCTATCCACCAGCACCGAAAACTCCTCAACCAACATGGATCTCCTCTACTTCCAGATTGGAACCAACCCTAACACCACTCTACGAGACACCCTCGTCTACTGGCCACCGGGCCCCCGACCCCCATTCTGCAACACCATTGCTGACCTAGCCTCCACCCACACTCTTACATTCAAAGACTACATCCTAGTGGGGGACCTCAACTTCCTCCTGGAAAACCCAAACGACAACTCCACCACCCAGATCGAAAACCTTGCCAACTTCGGACTCAAGCAACTTGTCACCACAGCCATTCACTTGAATCACAATCTGGACCCCATTTTCTCCTCCAGCAACCATGAAGCCGACGATGCCGCCAACACTGCTGCAAACAACCTCCAGGAATGGACCACCGACTGCGCCACCACCCTCGCCCCCCTCAAGACACCTCACTACAGAAGCAGAGCCAAGAAAGCAAACTGGTTCACCCCTGCACTCAAAGAATCTAAACAGGTCTGCAGACGTCTAGAGAGGAAGTGGCGCACTAACAAGACCCCCGCTAATGACAAAACCTTCAAAGACGCCATCAAACATCACCACCAGCTCATTAGGACCACCAAAAGACTCGCCCTGCAACAACGCATCAATAAAAATGCCCAGAACAGCAAACAACTTTTCACTGTCATTAAAGAGTTCACCAACCCGAACTCCACCGACATCTCCCTGTCGCAAGAACTCGGTGAAAACCTCGCCAACTACTTCCATCGCAAGAACGCAGACATTTACGTCAGCTTCACCGCTCAGAGGCCCCCACGACTCTTACCACCAGCCCGTCGACTGAAGCATCACCACACCCCCCCACCCTCCTCTGCTGGAACAACATCCCTGACACACAGACGCGTGACATCATGGCAACCGTCCACTCAGGAGCTCCCACCGACCTCTGCCCTCACCACATCTTCAACAAAGCCAGCAACATCAACGCACCCAAACTCTGGCATACCATCAACTGCTCCTTCACAACTGCCACCTTCCCAGAGGTTTGGAAACACGCTAAGATCAAACCTCTACTGAAGAAGCCGACTACCGACCCGACAGACCTCAAGAACAACCGGCCCATCTCCCTGCTCCCCTTTCCAGCCAAAGTCATTGAGAAGGCAGTCAACAAACAACTCACTGCCTTCCTGGAAGCCAACAACATCCTGGACCCCTCACAGTCAAGATTCAGAAGCAACCATAGCACCGACACCGCCCTCCTCACCGTCACTGACGATATACGCACGACCGCCTCGACCGAGGCCGGACCATCACCCTCACCCTCTTGGAACTTTCGGTTGCTTTCGACACAGTCTCACTCGTTACACTACGCACCCACCTGCCCACTGGCATCTGAGATTCAGCACTGCTCTCCTCGTTCCTCACCGACAGAACACAGAGGGTCCGACTCCTCCCCTTTCTCTCAGAAGCCACCAAGATCAGCTGCGGCATCCCCCAAGGATCCTCGCTGAGTTCCACCCTCTTCAACTTCTACATGACCCCACTAGCCGCCATCGTCAGAAGCCACGCACTCAACATCTTCTCCTACACCGACGACACCCAACTGTTAGTCTCCCACCCCAACAACCTGACGACCGCCAAATACAATTTCCACAAAGGAATGAAAGCAGTCACCACCTGGATGAAAGATAATTGCCTTAAACTGAACTGAGACAAAACAGAAGTCCTCATCCTCGGCTCCACACCCTCCACCTGGAAAGAATCCTGGTGGGCCTCCATCCTCGGAAATGCCCCCACCCCCACTGACCACGCCCGCAACCTCAGTGTAATCTTAGACTCATCGCTCTCAATAGACCGACAGGTGAGCACAGTCTCATCGGGTTGTTTCCACACCCTGCGCATGCTTTGAAAGATCTACAAGTGGATCCCCACAGAAGCCAGAAAGACAGTCATCCAGACCCCTGTCAGCTGCCGCCTCGACTACAGCAATGGTCTCAACGCCGGAACCACTGCCAAGACCCAGAAAACACTACAACGCGTCCAGAACACCTCTGCCCGTCATCAAGAACCCCTCGCAACACAGCCACACCTCTGCCCTCCTAAGAGACCTACACTGCCTATCAACAAGAGAATCACCTTCAAGCTCCTGACCCATGCCTACAAGGCCATACACGATGCCGACCAGCCTATCTCAGCCACAGACTCTCCTTCTACACTCCCGCCAGACAACTCCGCTCCGCCAACCAGACCCTCGCCAAGGTCCACCGCATCTGGAAAACCACAGCCGGAGGAAGATCCTTCTCCCACATCGCCGCCAAGAACTGGAACACCCTCCCCATCCACCTCAGGCACGCTCCCATCCTGTCTCAGTTCAGGAAGGACCTCAAGACCTGGCTCTTTGACTGATCCTCATCACCCCCCTTCCTCCCCAGCGCCTTGAGACCCTCACAGGTATATAGCCACACTCTACAAATCCCTGATTGATTGATTGGTCCAGACGATAGGTGAGTATGATGTGGCTGTCCTCCAGTTTAGCCAAGTCCACAAGGGGTCTGTACACAGGTGCTTGCGTCCTCCTCCTATTCCTCCACAGTGGTTGGTACCTAAGGAACCCAAAAGTAAAAAGGGAGTGACAACAGGACCTATGAACACACAGCAGGGGACACAGAGCATGTATGTATGATGGACACTAGAATTGTCTAGGTGTATACATTCAACACCAATGATGCGCTTTTAAATTCAATACATGAGTACTAGCAGTAGAAAATGGGAACTGTCTGTCCTGTATGCAGGGAGAGGTGGAAGTGACCTGACTTCTCCGAAGTTAGGCATCATGGTGGAAGGCGGACTGCACCGCCGTGCAATTCCTCATTGGCTAACATGGGGCTTTATGGAGTACAGGAACTAATGATGATCAACGCCAGGGGTAACTGTGTTCACCACCAGGGACGTGCCGCCATTTTCTTCCTACTACTTCACTTGATTCCTGACTTTCCACTGGACTATATCTCCACTGGATGTGCTGCTGTGACCTGTGTCTGGTACCTGTCATGGTCCGTGCCACAGGAGAAAGGGCCCCAGTCTTCATTTCGGAGGTGTTGGAGAGGCTCGTGGATGGGGTCCTACCCCTGTAAGGCCAGTTGTACAGGCCTCCAGACCAAGAGGTGAGTACTTTATGGGTATGTTGCATGCAACATGGCTGCATGCAGATGTATGTGTGTGCTGGTAGTGTGTTATTTGGTGGGGGTATGGCTGCAGGCAATGTGAATGGGTCATGTGTGTGCTTGATGAGGGGCAAATGGTGTATGCAGGTCAGTGCCCATCAGAAGAAGTGGTTGTGGCATGCCATGGATAAGGATATTCGGACCCGGGGGTCCATAGCCGGTGGAGCACCCACAACAGGAAACGGTGAGAGGACCTGAGACGCTGGACCCGGAAAACCGCACAGGCCAACTGGGTATGACCTCCCAGCGAGGGAGGGGTGCCCGTCGGAGCCTGACCCCCCCTAAAGGTCCACATACTGTTGGTGGCCTACCCAGAGCTGGATGTGCGCTTGAGGGCAGCACAGCAGGCACAAGGGGGTGTGTACAGCCACCCCGTACCAGCACCCTCTCCCAGTAGCCCCCCACCGAGTTGCCCGCTCACCCAGGAGGATGGGTGTCTCCTTTGCCCCAGGCACCTCAGGCTCTGCCCCAGTCAGCCATACTGCCCTCAGTGAGGAGGCTATTGACCTCCTGAGATCCATCTCTGTAGGGCAGTCAACAATAGTGAATGCCATCCAGGGGCTGGCATCCCAGATGCAGCAATGCCTTCCTGGGCGGCATTCACAGTAGATTGGCAGCCCTATAAAGATCGTTTCAGGCTCTGGCCTCCTCTCTGACGGCAGCCAGTGTCCCTGTTTCTTCCGTCCCCCTCCAACTACCTCTTCCCAGTCCCAGTCTCCTTTCCCCAAACCCATCCCACGCAAACATTCTGACAAGCCTGCCCCCAAAACAACAGACAAGACCTGCACAGATAAACAAAGGCAGCACACTTCAGTCCACAAGCACACACACAGCCAACACACAGATGCACACACAATATCAGCCACTGCCTCCACTGTCTCCCCCTCCTCCTCCTCCATCAAAGTCACATCAGCACTCACACCTGCATGAACAGTCCCAGATCCTGCCACCTACAAGGCCTTGCCTACAGTCGCCACACAGCAGACCCACAGACATACACCACACACACCACATGCGCAGTCACCACCACCACCATCTCTACCTCATGCAGCACACCCACCTCACTTGCAGACACCACCACAACATCCATCCACACGTTCTGTTTGACCTACCCCACCCTGTCTGCCCCACTCCTAAGACACACAAACACTTGCATGCAGACTCCCAACAGCCATTCACCTCACACACGCACAGTTTCCATGCACCTGCACCTAAATCCAGCACACCTCCTCCTCCTACAACCTCTCCCTCTATCTCCACTCCCATACCTCCTCCCACAGACTGCCCCACTGGTCCTAAGAAGCTGTTCCTTTCCCGCGTGACCTCTTCCCTCCCCCCCAACCCAGTCTGTAAGTGAAAAGCCCCAACCCCCCACCCCAGTACCTCCAGGACAAAATCGAGCCCTGTTCCTCCCCTGAAACCTCAGCTGCCACTAAGGGGAGCAAGAGTGGCTCTCTGGCCCCCCACTTCAAGCCACACCTACACCACCTAAACAGAAGGGCAAGGACCAGACCCCTCTAAAAACCAAGCCCCCGGCCCCCCCTGTGAAGAAATCCCCCCAACCACCTCCTGCCCCCTGAGATGCCTGCCTACCGTTAGCATGATGCCCCTGCCCAGTGGAGTGACTGGGCTCTCAGGAGTCAAGTTGGGCCTTGGATGTTGGCCTGTGGCCTTTAGACACTTTGGAGTGTCTATTTATATTTCAAATTCTCTCTTTCTACAATTGAGGTCGCAGTGCCCACCTAATTACAGTGGTTGGACAAAAGGCATGTGTCCTGGCTTTCTTTGCTCCTGGGATCTGTTCCTGTTGTTTTAATCTGCAGATTGTTCTGGGTGTGTGGCATGTGTTTGGAGTGTGTTGTGTGTGTGTGTCACTCTCACCTCCCTCGCTCGTGCGCTAGGCAGCTGTACTCACCATCGTTGTCTGCGTTTGTGCTTCTGGACTGCCATGGCATGGTACAGCATCGGGAAGAATTCCAGTTCTGGTTCTATGGTGGCCGCGGACTCCTCGATGTCTCCTTTTATATGATGTGTTTCTGCCAGGCTTTTGGTGGCGTTGCTAGCGCCCCGAAAATCCTAGCGGTCTGCTATGTCATATTATGGAGGGCGGATCATTGTCTTCTGCCTGGAGATTGCTACCGCCATGTTAAGTGGTCGTACCGCACTGGCTGTTGAGGTAGTACATTGGCTGTTTATGGGAGGGATAACTGCCATGGTCATAATTTGGCAGTCATTACTGCTGGCTTGGTAGCGGTACTACCACCATCTCCAGCGTGGCGTTAATGAGGGCCATAGTGTCTTCTTCAATTGGTAGAATTCAGAATGCCATGTCCCTCTTACAACATAGGCAAAGTCAGCAGTACATTGCAGATTCTGAAAAATGGATGCACCCCATGGAAATACATCAACAGTAGTGACTTGATTGCTGCTTTTAATTTGTCCAGGGAGCAACAGATAATGGCTAAAAAGGAAGCAAGTTGCACCATGCTTAACATAGAAAAGTTAGAAAAGCTGCCTTTCACCGTAGCAGACACCATCAACATTATGGCTCGTACATGGCATTGTAAATCTCCAAATTCCACCTTTTGTTTCACAAAATGTTTGAAACATTTTGCTGTGGGCAGTTATGAGCAGCTAGGAGATAGCTATATTAAAGAAGAGTAGAAGTTACATTTCAAGTTCAAACGACTGAATGGTGAAACAGGGGTTGTCTGAGTGGAAGCGAGTCATTCAATGATCTGCAAACAGGTGTTTCTGCAATGCGGGTGTCGCAAGCTTGGCATGCTTTCCGAAGGGTTCTCCCGTCTCTTTGAGTCGTCCAGCATTTCAAATACTTTTGAATGGAAGCTATGTAGTCCTGAAAGATCAGGGCTGCTGTGAAATGAGACCAGGAATTGCCTACTTAATTATGGTGTCTCAAATGGTCACTAGTTCTATTCCCCCCCACAGAGGAGATAAGAATAGCAGAAGATACCACTAATATAAATTTTGACAAGTTAAGCAGACTAAAGGCGCTACTGTTCCAAAAACAAATGATGTTGACATGGGCCAAAGAGACGTATGCTCTCCAGATAGCGAGATCATCAGCTGAGATACAATCCTTCTTAAATACCAACTTCCCCAAGCACTTTAGAGAGCTTGTATGCAGAATTTTCAATGGCCGGAGCACTGCTTTGATTGTGAACTTCTTTAAGGCTGTTGGGTCTGGATTTGTTTCTATCTTCCAGACTGTCTTCAGAGTCATTCCTTCATCTATCCATTTACTCTTTTCAAGTGTATTTGGCGGATTTCCTGTGACTTTGGTGCCGACTTGCAGAATATTGCTACTAGACTTTTTAGCTCAGAGCATTTCAGCTTTGGACTCATGCACCCTCACTAGAATGTTAGCATCCTTGTTTCAGCAATGGGGAGGGTGTGGTGAATCAATTTTAGTTCGTATTGGGACTCAGGAGTTTAGCTTAGCCTTTGGCTTGCAGGCCGGTGCCCTCGTCACCTAGTGACTTTTAGCCAACCTAACTTGCTCTGTTTTATTTCATTTATTTTATTTTTTCTTCTAAGATGGCTGCTGTTGTTTACAGTTTATGGAAATGTTTTGATTTGTGTTATCAGTGCCACTCTGTAAAGGTGTCATTTTCAGCGTCATGATCACTGATGCACATAGGTATTATCATCATGTCCCTTACTCACGTGTCATAGGGACATAATGCACACTTGTGGGGATTGTTTATAGAATTGCCAACAAAAGTCTACCTTCTTATCAGTTGTTTGGGAACATACCTGTGTCAGGGGTCCTACATGATCCGTATAAATACATCTCACAGAGTCAAGGTCATTAGAGGGGTTCCTTTCAGATGCCATCACCACCGCATCTGACATTGAGACCTCATTCCAAGATACCGATGGTTGGGAGATGCTGCTCATGGACATGGTACTGGCAGATTAGGATGATCATACCTAGCTTTTATTATGTTTCAGATTAGGCTTTCTATGCTGGGAACTGTATATCTCATGTTCATTGTAATATGGTGGGTTTTTATAGTCACAACTCTCATCTTCATAATTTTTTTTCTTTTATTGTCCATTCTTCTTATCATTGCAGCTCATACATTTTATAGTAGACTGCAGTCTTTTCAATACATATATTGAAAGCTCTGCTGCATCTCATTCATTGTTTGTGTGTGACTGAGACTTATTGCTAGCAAGAGAAAAAGGTAACTTCAGTTCCACCACAACTTCCCTGAGAGGTCACAATCTAGAGTCCATGCAAAAGGCTGTCAGAAATCAACTTTGCTGTCTGAGTTTTGGTGAGGTACTGCTTGTGAGCCGGCAGGGTTGGGCCGACAGTTGTGACTGGTTGTAGGAATGGCTTAGGAACTGTGACATAAGTGTTAGAATGTAGTGAAGTGAATGCAGGCTTAGAATGTTTAGTTTGCAGTTACACATAGTCAAATGAAGGCATGTAATACCCATCTCCCTGTGTGGCATAGTTATTGATGGGTACCCCCGACTGGGGAAGATGCTACAAGTGGCAATGAGATAGGGTATAATTAACTTGAAGATTAACAGTGCTCTCCTAGAGAGTTTGCTGTGGTCCAAGCATACTGCTCGTACATGCCACGTGTGCCTCTGTTAAAGTGCAGAGTTGACATTTGATTTATGTAGAGTCAAAGTGCAGCTCTAGCTGATTTGAAGCATTTGAAGTTGAAGATAGCTTCACTGAGAAGTCTACACATTGGTGGCCAAGAACCTACTGGTGAGGGGATAAAGAGAGGTACCGTGCTACTACGCAACATGAAGCTACACAGCATACAGAGTGATAACGCTAAAGGCGGATACAACCAGGTTTTGAAAGTGCAGCGAATGGCAATAGCAAACTACAAGATAATGCTCACAAGGCAGAGATAAACCAGATGTCAAAAGCACAAAAGAACACATCAATTCAGATGCATAAAAGGTCATCTGCTTATCAGAACCAATTAACAAGAGTCATCAAACTGAGGTCCTGGGAAGAGACCCTAGGAGAAGTGCCCAGGATTGTGCTGACAGAGACTTCCATACCTGAAGAGGTGGCCAGAAGAGTTAAAGGCTGTTCTTCCAATGGAGACCAAGAAAGAGGCCATGTTTCCCATACCTATCAAAGATGACCCAAAGACCAGCATGTTCGAAGGCCTCAGAGATGGTGTGCATGAACAATTTCACCAAGTGGAGTCTGAGAGAACTCAATTCTCTGTGTCAGTCAATCACACAACCAGTTGTAATGCCGCTGTCTTCTTAAATCCACCATCACCATTTGATACTGACAAAAAGCAAAATATTGTCTATAGATGGACTGCTTGGATAGGGACATTCTATAATTTGAGTGATGCGCTAGAAGAAACAGAAAACAAGAAGATTATCAAACACAAGATTCTTACTGGTAAAGGTGTAAAAGAAGTCACAAAGAAAATACTGTAAACTGGTGAGGTTACGTATTGTCAAATTAAAGAAGCCTTGAATCTCAAGTTCATTCCAATACCATATGTAGATTGCGAAAGGCACATTATCAGTCAAAAATGACAGAGGGTTGGTAAAACCATGGGAACATTTGTGGAGAGACTGGATATGCTTATCAAACATCATAGGTTTAATGAATTCAATGATGAGGAATCAATATGTCTCTGAGTTATTGACAGATGCCTGTCAGATTCATTCAGATGATGAATGCTGAGAGAAATTCTTAGTCTGGATTGAGTCCTTATGGTTGGCTGAGCTGCAGAGTGTGCCGATCAACAAGTTGCCAACATGGAGGCTGGAGGTACCCAAAGTGAGTGAGTCATTAACATGAAAAGTAAGCAGAAACACGAAGTTGAAGGACACAAGGTGATCTCCACACGGAAAAAGAAATTGAGTTTCAGGTGCGGATTGTAATTTCCACAAAAATGTAAATGTCCTGGCATGGACACGTTTGCAAAGGCTGTGGAAAGGAAAACCATTTTGTAATGGTTTGCAAAGCCAGGCGAAAGGTATGTGGTTCACAGTGAGAAGATAAAATGGTTGTTTGAACATTCCAAAAGCGACGTTCGATGCACGACCACAAGGCCAAGTGACAGCACCAGATGAGATAAATGGACACCAAATGAAGTCAATTGTCATCTAAATCATGGTCAAAAAGTTCTTCAGTATCAACATCAAAGAAAAGTGAAGATGAGTGTGCAATGGCGATGTTTACCTAAAGAATTTGCACATGTGGGACTGTCCATATGTGAAGAAAAGTTGACATGAAAAAGCACCAAAGTAATTCAAGCATTGTCTCAAAATTACATTGAAAGTTAACGGTTGTTCAATACCTTTCATTATCAACAGTGGTGCATCAATAAACATTATGCCTGAATAGAAGTATAATGAACTATCTCCATTGACACGACTGATGCCATTGAAAACTAAAGTATACCGATGGGCTTCATCTACGCCATTGAAAAGTCAAGGCTAATTTATGGCGACGATGAAACACAAGAAGACAAAAGTGCAAGCTCCCATTCATCTGCTTCATGGTACAGCGTCAAGTGCCCGTTTACTCAGTGTTAGCACAGCTGCTGATATGGGACTCATCTCAGTGAGCTACAACATGAATGCTCAGCAAAGTAGGAAGTCAGTTCCCTTTTTGGTCTTATTGGTTAGGAAAACGTAGGACTTTGAAAGTACAAATGCATATTAATGAGGATGTCAGTCTGTGCACAACAACACAGAAGAATTGCATTTCATTCACAAAAGACTGTTAAAAAGGGACTTGATTCATTACTGAAACATGATATCATTGAGTGTTCTACTGGTCCAATGCCATGGGTGTCTATACAATTCAGATATTACAATAATGAAAATGAAAGTAATGTCAAAAATACCAAACACATGGTAAACAAGGATACAGCCCACTTTCCACCCCAAGAAAAAAATCACAATCTGTTTCTGATTTTTTCCAATTAAAATACTGGGGAAGCTTAGAAATAGGTTTGATACAGGCAATGAATGCAATAAAAGCAACTTGACCCACCTCTAACCAATGGACAGTCCTCGGGCCACAGGGAGCAGGAGCCACCACTACTTATAGTTCAAGGGGTTCATTTTAGGCATTGAAACAGAAGACTTGACATTTAGGGTAACATGTACAAAGCATTTTTCTAGTCACAAACAGGCCAATTCACAGAAAAGGCCCATTTGCAACTAGAAAAATGTTTTTGAGGATGTACAAAGCCCAAATTGCGATTTGGTAACTTGCTACCGAATGGCAATTTGGGTTTTGCAATTCGGTGTTAGGAAGGGGCGTGTTAAGGGTGTCCCTTCCAAATACCGAATCTGAATGGTATGTATGATTGTTTTGTGACAGTGAATGCGGTCGCAAAACAATCATAGTTAACACCAATTTCCCCATGGAACCCTTCCCCTTCGTGAATGGTAGCAAAAATATTTTTTCAGAGCAGGCAGTGGTCCTCTGAAAAAATAAAAATAAAACGTTTCATTTAAAAAAAAAAATGCATTCTGTTTGCCTTTAAGGAAAACAGTCTGCATTTAAAAAAAAAAGTGCTTTACAGACATGGCGGTCTGCTGTTTCCATCAGGCCACCATCCCTGTGAGTGCTGCCATTACGATTGGGGCTGAAAATTGTGACCTACCATATGAATATTGATGAAGTAGGTCATTTGTGACCCCATTTGGAATCGCTAACAGTGTGCTAACCACTGTTGTACATTTTGTTTTGAAACTTGCAATTTGCGAGTCCCAAACGGATCGCAAATTGTGAGTCACAACACAAAAATACATACATCTGGCCCCGTATCCCCGGTTTGGACACTTTCCCAAATATGGAAATAAGCACTGTATTATAAATATGGGCATGGCACCATACACCGTGGCATCTCCCTGGGAAGGGTGGTCCCACTACCTTGCTATCAGCATCACAGCCACATCCATTGTAGACTAATGAGCAGTGTATATTTTGGAACAAGGCAACACGGTTTGAAAATCCGACCTCCCCATTTATATATATTTTTTTTAACTGAATATTCTGCTCCCATGTTTTGCAATACATAGGAATTAATTAAAAAAATAGTCTAAAACATCTTGTTAAGTATGTTGTTTAAAAAACAGGATGTGTTATTACCTCAGAGTTGATGGAAGGGGAATCTAGGGGTCTAGAGAGCACCCAGTTTCATGACCTACACATCAAAATGTAATATGGCGGTAAAGTTGTATCCTTTCCAGCAAGTAGCATTACAATTCAGCCTTTTTTCTCCTAGGCTACCAAAATGTTTTAACTAGGGCCAATTACACTTTTTCTGTGCTCTAATCTGACAATATGTGAGCTTCCATTTTGAATCAGGCTGAAAGGAGGACATAAATATCAAGGGCATTTTTCCACAATAGGATCCAGGCATGTTTTTCATTCAAACATTTTGTGCTGTTTAACTCTGCCCACTTTGACTCTTGAAATCTCTAACTGCAAGGAGTTCCTTTTTCTGGGTTGAGTAGGACGACTCCACTGATGCAGAGTGTCCATCATAGTTACAAAGTAAACAAATGTTTACCACAGACAGGTGACTCTTACCAGCTCATGGAGACCTGAAAGAATTGAAATTGACACCCTACCAGGCAGCTTATGGCATCCCACCTGGCTGCCCAAATCCTACTGATCTGCTTGTGACTTGCTTCTATAGTAAGTGGCAAAGTGTGGGACTTTCGGCAGCCAGCACCAGCTGTGGCTAGGGTTCAAAACACCCAAATGAAGGTCCAACTGAAGAAAATAGGGCAGTTTACCACCATAGGTATTGCCTACATGCATCATCCAAGGGGTGGTTTGACATAGATTTGTTTCTCGAAATTGAATATTTGAAAGTGTGATATTGGGATTTTTATTGGAGAAACATAAACTCCTTTAGGTAGTGTTTTTCATCGATACCTAGAACATGGATGTCCTTATCAAGGCCCCATATTCCTGTTTCATAAGCAGTAAGGCTAACCATTTTGGCACAAGACACTTTGTTCATGTGTTCAGAAAGTTAATTACCCTGTTAATGTATTCAGAAAGTTAATTTCTCTGTTAATGTGTTCAGAGAATCTGTTGCCATTTTCTCATGAAGCTCAGGATTGCAGTCAAGCTTCCTTCACCTTTAGATGAAAACCCCACGATGGGGCAAGGTTCCATGATCAAATTTCATGATAGCACGCATGAAACTAATGCCTGTGTTAAGTTCATTGTTCTTTAGATGCAACGTCTTGAGGTACACAAGCTCCCACATTGTCCAGTGTCATGTATTTCCAAGATCCCCTTTCATGTATGGCGTGCCCATCGTACATGAAGTGATTCACCAGAATTTTTATTGCGTGAATAATGATGTTAATCCTATGTTGACTTATTCTTTTGTGTTCCTCTGATGTTTAATCCATCTACCATTCTTCTGAAAACTAAATATTGTAACCCACAATAGTTTTGTTGCAGTGGGATACCCAACAAGCATGCATCATTCAGTTGTGTGATGCTGTTTCAAATGATGTTAGAAAGTGGATTATTGGTAAGGGCAGGTAAGTACCTACGATTAGCAATACGTCACAAACCCCCACTAGGTCCAGTTAAGGTCCAAATAAATTAATCCTGGCTCAATCCTTTTTAGCCTGGCAATAAGCAGTTAGGCTCAACTTAGAAGGCAGGTGTGTATAGCATTTAATACCTACAAAATAGTAAATAAGTAAAACACAAAACACAATAAACTTTCAATACCAGTTTCTGAAAATAGATTATGTTTCTATCTTTAAAATGGCACTAAAACAACAAACATCCAATGAAGGAGACCGAAGATATTCATTTTTAAAGATCTAGGGCCAGATGTAACAAAAAAGATATTTGCGTTTCGGAAATAACGATTTTTAAGAAATCGCTATTTCTGATTCGTAAAATGCAATGTATCATATTTGCGATTCGGTAATACTGATATTACCGAATCGCAAATTGCGATACCGGCCCCATTCACACCTATGGGCCCATAGGCCCATATTTGCGAATATTTTGCATTTCCCAAATTGCGAATTCCTAACTGGAATTTGCAAATTTGGGAAATGCAAACCCCAGGGTGCTGGGGGCCTGAGGCCCCCTCTGCTGCACCCCAAGAAGTTTTTTAAGGACATGTAAGGTGCACACATTCCAAAGGGGCATATGTGTGTTACACTTCAATTTTAAAAATGCCTTTATAATGCATTTTTTAAATTTGCACATGGTTACCACCAAGTTCAACTTGGTGGTAATAGCAATTCCTTAATGCCCAATTCGGATTAAGGAATTGCTTGTTACATGTGGTTTAGAAATCGCAAATAAGGATTCCTTATTTGCGATTTCTTATTTAGAGAATTGCAATTTGCGATTCTCTAAACAGGCTTGCAAATTTAAGGAATCGCTATTTTAGTGATTCCTTAAATTTGCGTTGCGAATGCTTTTCATAAATACTGCATTTTTGCATTCACAAATGGGCATTCGTTTCCGAATGCAAAAAAGGCTTTATCACCTGGCCCCAAATGTTTTCTAGAACTTAGAAATCAAAATCCCAAATCCTGACATCTGGTCACACTCGACCGGGGCAAAGTCAAAATTTGAGGCCAACCAAGATGGCGCCCCACTCGGCTACACTGAGCGGAAGGCCTCAGTCAAAGTTTTACCTTCGGAATTTTATTAAGATCTCTCACAGACCGGAAGGAAGTCACAAGTTGAGGCCAACCTCACTGGAGACCCCTCAGAGACACGTCACGGGAGGTCTCGGTCAAGAGTTCTACATTCGGACTTAGACGATTTTTCAGGACAGAAATCTTCATCCAGGACCAAGTCAAAGTTGAATCCGACCTTACTGGAGCCCTCCTCGGATACCCTGCGTGGGAGGCCTTGGTCAAACGTTTACCTTCAAACTGAGAAATGTTTTTGGAGCTTTTCTTCCCCGACGCCGGAAGGTTCGCAGTCAACATTGGGTGGCTTGACTCACAGTGTCGGGTAGGTCCACTTATGGAAATGTTTTCAAAAGTTGCTCCAAACTTATCCAAACAACTTGATCTTCTTCCAGAAGTACTGTTAAGGTCCTTCGGGTGTCCACAACTCGCCCTAAGGTTCCAGAAGCTCTGAGTTGCTCCTTGGGGGTTAGGACTCCTAGAATGTAGCTTAAAGGGAGTCCCTTCTGGAGCAGTGGAAGCCAGGCTAAGTCATTTTCTTGGTTAAGCCCAAAGTGTGCATCTGGTGCAGTCCTTCTGAGTGCAGTGTCCAGGTGCAGGCCAGGGGTCTAGCAGGACAGTCCTTCTTCTTCTTGTCTTTTTCCAGTCGGATCTGAAGTGGGGTGCAGCTCTGCCATATTTATCCTTGCTCCTGGGTGGCAAGCAGGAGAGGCTCAGTCCAATCATGTACAGCCTACCACCCTCTTGAGTGACCACTTCCTGGGAAGTGTGGCAAAAATCAATCACAGGGAGCAACATTCCTCCAAAATCCAGAAGGCAAACAACCAATCTCAGAGTTTAGATCTGGCTGGGCCCACCCACTGGTTTAGCTACGTTCCCCTAAACACACCCCTTTCCAGCCCCCTCTTAATCTAATTAAGGAGCACCTGGCTGTACAGTTTCTGTCCCAAATGTCCTTCTCTCCTTGGAAGTCCAGTTTGGCTGCTCTCCCTCATCTTGTTCTACAATCTGCTGAGGCACATCTCATCCCACCAGATGCTTCCTTTGTTTCAGCCTCGGCCCCTTCACACTTCATCAAGGCAGCCTGGCTCAGGTTGCCAGAGGCTGACCAATCAGAGAAGGGCACTACAGGGCTGAAGTTGATAACTTTTAGCAAGAGTTCTAAAACTCTTTCTAGGTACACTTTATAGTAAATTCAACAGTGGAAATTTGTTGGATCTATTATGACTTTTACTTTGATACTAAACATGCAATATGTAGCTCCTTTCTATGGAATATTAGACTTTATTATTTTAAAATAAGGTCTCTCCACGTTAGCTTATCAAGCCCGTTCACTACAATGGGAAAACATTAATTTGGCTATTTTTCCCTCACCAGGACTTATAAAACTCCTTTTAAAAAGTCCCTGCTTATAGTTACACTGCACCCAACCATGGGGCACTTAGGACATAGCTTAGGGATGTCGAATATGTAAAAATAGTATAGCTTAGGACTTTGGAAATACTTTTAGTTCCAAAGTCGAATTTGGGGTTAACTTTAAAAGAAAAGCAGCCAGCAAGGCAGGCCTGCCTTTAAAACGACACTGGGCACCACAACAGTAAACCTATGGGTGTACTATCTCTGCTGAGGTCCCTAAACCTATATATACCAGAGACTTATAGGTAGGTTGGTACAGCCAATGATAATTCGCCTAATTTGCATATTCCATTGTACACAGAGTACTGGTCCTGGTTAGCAATACGCAGGGCAGAGTCAGTCAGTAACCACCAGTATCAGTCAAAAAGTTTGGGGGTGACCAGAGCAAGAAGGAAGTCTTTCCTACAAATATTCAATGAACAATTTTTCCACAGGTTTTGGCTCTTCCTACATTGCATCTTTTGATTCCCATTTACTCTTGTTCGAATGAGAATATGCTTATTTCGAGAGTGTGTACTAGATTCTCAGTGACAGTATGTATCAAATAGACATCAGTATTCAGTTCACTTCGTACTCACTAGCAGCCTTTTTCGTTCGTGTCATTGACGAATGATATGTATTTACCAAATGTTCTGAAGTTTTGTTTGTCTGCACTGTGCTGAGATGTCTACGGTATTTTTAATGAGTGATCTAATTCTTTATTCGTTGCAGCAAAACTGATGAGATAAGTTTGGTGAACTGTTTCTCTCTTGTGCTTTTATCAAAACTCAGGGAATGACGCTTAATTGCCTGATTGAATATCACAGTTTCTCAATGGATTGGTTGGAAGGTTGTACTGTGCAGGTATTTTTTCCAGACTCTGCATTCCAAGCATGTAGTTATTTCTAAGTGCCCATTTCTTCCGACAAATATAGGGATTCATTTAGGGGGCCTGCCATCTCACTAGTGAAAACGAAAATGTGATGGGTGGATTGACTGAATTAATTCTAGCCACTGGTAATTACTCTGGGCCACAATCCAGCCCATCACTTTTTTGCCCTTTATGTCACCTCAGAATAAAACCTGTCATATGCAACTCAGCCTATGGCAACTTTACCGCCATATTACATTCCTGGGTTCCACGTAATGAAGCCCAGTCCAGGTCCCCTGTAAGCAGGAACACAGGTAACCCAGGCTGGTTTTGGCAACTGTGGCATCAGAGCCCACGTATCTTCGCTCACCATATTTTGAATTGCCAGCCACTCTTGCAGGGCTTTTCTGTTCGAGGTGCTGCTGTCAATGCACAGAAACACTTTTGTAAAAAATGTCTTGCCGAGCAAGCCACCATGTCATGATTTTAGATTCTCGAAAACAAACTTCCAAAGTAGGCATTTGCTTCTAATATACAACACATTGATGGCAATGATGCAAATAGAGTTTTCCTGCTGCGGATATGCTAGTGGTTTTACAGTTTGTCCTTATACAATGTCTGCTGCAAGACTGCTATAAGGTTCAGAGAGGCGGTGACTGACATGTTAACCTCTCAAACCAGTTTACAGTCTATAACCCATTGAGAATTACCCAGATAATGGTGTATGCTGAGCATAGAGTATCTATACAAATAAGGAATACAAAGAATAAACTATGGTTTTTAACTCTATGTTACAAAAAAGTACATCACACTTTCAACCACCGATGAACACAGCGGACAAGACCAACAATGGGATCATCATGGGGAAGAGAACCCGCATGCCATCAATCTCCTGAGACATGAAATCACTGCTTCTGAACTTTGTAAAATATCTAGGGCACTGAATTACTGGACTGGACCAAAGCATACTTCACAGGGATTGAAGGCGTACTTAAGATGTGCATACTTCCAGGAATATCCCTAATTTATAGCATAATGAGAGGAGAACTGCTTCTAAATTTGTAAACTGCTTAAAACTTCCTCAAAATAGGACCTTTCCTATGGCTGTAATATAAAACTTAAAACATTCTTGACTGTTCCAGGTGAATACCAACACGACAGCAAACAGTCAAACAAAATATACAATCTGATAAAAAAAGCTTGATAAAAGCACCGTACCCTGGGCAGAGTTTGCACAGTCACTCTACGTGAATCTCCGTGGAGCGGCCAAAAAACTCTACTGCACTACACATAAAAAAAACTTTTTTTCCACCCTGTGGATGTTCCTTTGGGCTGGGCCTTTTTGTAAAATTTAACTACACATAGTTCATCGAGCAGGCGGAGTTTCCCGGCGCACCTGTTTGCATTGCATTTTACATCAAACGCAATCACGTTCACAATCGTTAATGGCACCAGGCGGATCGCATGGGCATGGCCATCTTGATTTTTTAATCTGTTCATGGTTATGGGCCTGTTTTTTGAATACCTTAATCTTTTCATTCCTCTGCCCTCCTAATTAATCTACCCCTCATTTTTTATTGTTTTAGTGTGTGTTTTTGTGTCTGTGTATTTTATGTTTTTTATCATTTTTTCCATGTGTTTTTGTGACTTTTTGTATTATTTGTATTTTTTCCTTCCTTTTCCTGTTTCTTTTCTTTACCCCACCCAGCGCCATGGCAGAGCAGGGTGACCAGGGGAGCGGTGGCGCCCGCCCCCCCCCGAACGGCCAGCAGCAGCTGCCGCCTACCTTGTGGACGGCAGTGCCACCAAGGGATGCAGGCTTCTGTGAGGTGGAGGTGACAGCAGTTGTTTTTTTCATGCAGTACCACCTCCCTTCCATGCTGGCAGCAGGTGGCAGGCCTGACAGTAGATACCCCCTGCGGAAGCATTGGCAGCATTGGGGGAGGATGCGCAGCTGTGTGTGGAACTGTAAAATGGTGGAATAACACCTTCTACTCTTTTACATTGGTCCTGGATGTAAGATGTAATGTATGTAATATAGTCGTGTGTCACATTACAGTGGGCATAGTCTACATATGTCTATGTAGAGACCTGAGTATGTGTGACATAGTGAGTGAGAGCGTAGTGTAATGTATGTATTATAAACTGCATGGTGCAGACAGTTTCAGCCTAGGTGTTTTTTCACACAGTCCATCAATAACTGATGCATTGGACCCAATGTGTAATTTTGTATATATGGGGCAACATGGAGCAGAGAACAGCGTTGCAAACGCCTTGTAAATATCCCCCTTGGTTTACAGAAGCCTAGATAGTTTTGTGAATTTTATGAGTGGGTTAGAGTTAACAGTAAATCATTCTAAAACTCAAATTATGATATCTGGGTCAAGATCATATAAGGGAAAGTCTTTTTTTATTAACACCACCAAAATCGTACCTGTTCCATCTTTTCCTTACTTGGGCACACTTTGTGATGATCATAACACATGGTATCCACTGCAGCCAAGTTTGCCTGAATGTGGAAGGTCTCTTTTAGTTAAAAGAAATGTCAATGCAACACCTATTAAGGAGTTTGTGACAGTTTACAAAGCCAAATATGTTACAGTTGCAACTTATGGATCCAGAGTTTGATGGCTGAAAGATTTTACAGCTATCCAAAGAGTTGAAAATGGGTGTCTGAAAAGGCTGTTGGGGGTCCCTCATGGCACAGCTACCTATATAGGTCATAAAGAACTTGGTTTCACCGATGTAAATGATCATATCAGGATTCAACCACTTCTTTTGTAACTGTCAATCTGTACAAAGGCATAGACTACTTTTAGTCATAACATGATCAGAGATTGCACGAAGTTGGACAAGGCCTCTTGGATCCCTTGGTTACTGTATACAAAGAATGTGAGTATTATTCTGGGCTTTCCTAAATTTTACAGTAGCTCAGAGGTCCTATCCAGCCTTCAGACAAACTCTTAAAGACTGCTTCTAGAGCTGGACTAGGTACAGTAGAGACGTAATGAGACAGTGAGGAGCTCAGTATGCCTGTACAGTCCTTTAAACTTCTGACCAGTAATGGAACCATACCTTAAATGGGTAAGCAACAAATACCAGTGGGTCCTGTTTACCAGGTTGAGATTAGGCACTTTGTACTTTATAGTGGCCTTTCCAGACACTGTTAAGTATCCAACGACTCTTGATTGTGCGAGGACCATTCTGCATTTAATGTTATTTTGTAAATTGTATTGTAGTTTCAGGAAAGCTATCTTATGTCCACTTTTAAAGGACATTAATGACAGACACAAAAAATCATCCATGTCTTACTTACAATCTCTTCCATCTTGGAGCATGTAAAGCTATCTTATTTCCACTTTTAAAGGACATTAATGATAGACACTATAAATCAGCCATGTCTTACTTACAATCTCTTCCATCTTGGATCATACATTTGACTGCAGTGAGCTGCATGCAATGTGTGATTTAGCATAGGAAATGTAGTTCCTGATTTAGATCTTGGTGATATTAACACCAAGCTGCATCAATGGCAGGCCAAAGAAGACCGTTACATTTATGGTCTCCTGCCCGTTGTATTTAGATGTATGGTGGATAACCCAAAGACCACCATGACAGAGGCAGCAACACTTTGTCGGCATCTTAAAGGCGGCATCCTGCCAAGCTAGTTGTGCTGGCGGTGTTTCAGCGGCTGGCCCATGATGTGGAAGTCTGTCTCTGGACCCGTTCAGTAAAGTACTATGGCTGTAGCTGTTGGTTTGATGCTAGTAGCCCACACCTGTTGTAAATTGGACAATTGTGAACACCTACAAAACACACTATGAAACAAACAGCATGTCAGACCATGATCCTTTGCCATCACATTGCAGCAGGCTAGACAGGTACTAGATTTCTCAAAACAGGAGACTGGCTTTTTTCTGTTATGCTCTCCCTCTGTGTTTTTTTGTTAAATTGACCATATTTCAGTACCTTTCAATTTTTGAGCCCTAGATTTCTTTTGGCAAAAATTCAAAATGGCAGAGAGGAAAAATCCTGGTTCATAGATGGAGAATTTTCTGTCATTTTGGAATAAATCATTAAAGTAGAGCCACAATTGTTTAGAGCACAAGTCCAAGATACTACTATTTTCCAGAAAAGGCAAATGTGAACAAATGAATGCTGTAGCCAAAAACCTGCTCACACAGGAGGAGATTAGGAAAAGGTGGAACAACATGTGAGGAAATGTTCATTCATTGGCCTCCAAGCATCACCTGAAGGCCCAGAGGACAGGTGGTGGTTCTCCTCTCTCCATTACAACAAAACAGCACTTAAATCCTGTGCATACTATCAATTGTATGAAAGATTATGGGCCAGATATATGACCTTGGGTTTGGAGACTCTCAATTTGCGAGTCATCAGCGAGTCGCGCATTGCCAGTCACAAAACCTAATGTACAACAGTGTGCCTCAAACTGTTCACGATTCCCAATGGAGTTGCAAATGACCTACCTCATTAATATCCATGAGGTAGATCACAATTTGTGGCCCCATTGGGAATCGCTGCACTAACAGGGATGGTGGTCTTCTGTCTCCAGTCTTTGACTGCTTTTAAATAAAGCAGTTTATTAAAAAAAATTGCAGCCCATTTTCCTTAAAGGAAAATGGGATACATTTCAAACAAAAAAATTAAAAGTTTTCTTTCCATTTTTTCAGAGCAGGCAGTGGTCCGTGGGACCACTGCCTGCTCTGAAAAATCATTTCTGCATCCATCACAAAGGGAGAGGGGTGGTAACTGTGCTTGTTTTATGTGGTCACAAAGCAATCATACAACCCACTAAGAATCGCAATTAGGAAGGGATGTCCACGGGACACCCCTTCCTCATTGCTAGTTGAAAATCTGTGTTTTGTGAGTTGGTAATTGTGAGTAACTGGCAAAATGGGGACGGTACATCATACCAGCCCATTTTGTAGTCGCAAACGGCGATTATCGATGTTTGCAACCGAGTAGGACCGTCATACATCAGGCCCTGTATTTTATCAAGTCTTAGTAGTTAATATACACAAAATAACCTCAGGGCACATAAAGCATAATTTAAACATACATCACAAACAATTCTTATAGATCATATCATCATAATGTTCACAGCAAGATCATAAAAATAAAAAACACAAATATATAGAAACACATTTAGAATAAAAAAGTCCAGCCCAATGCAACAAGCAAAGACAAATTCTTACCAAATCTTATGGTTAGCTATCATTAATTTCCTAGAAACAATGTGAGTCTGGCAAACGTTTCATAGAGACCCTTTTACTTCCTTGTTTTCAAATGTTCGTTATTTCTTTAGACCGTGGTATTAAAGCCCATATTTCTTACAGTGAAAGTAGGGGGCCCTCCGCCTCCCTCACATCATATGTATATAAACTACTAAAACTTATAAAAAATATAATCTTTGATACAGTAGATAGTGCACACAGGATTTAAGTGCTGTTTTGTGTACATAAAAAAGAATAAGTAATTGATAGTGAGTGGGGCTCTCTGCAATGTAATGTTTGTTCTTGTTGATCCCTCCTCCGCCACTGCTTTGTAGGAGCACACCCCTTTATGCATGCATGTCAAATAGAATAAGAAGCCACAGACAAGTTACATTTCACTGTCCATATGATGACCAATGACAGTTTTATGTGCATTATGATCTACTTTGTATCCAATGGATTGCAGCCTGCTAGGCCTTGAAATGGTCCAGTGCTCCAATCTACTCACCACTGTGTTGGGTTCAAGGTCTGTCACATGTAACCTACAAATCTGAAATAACACTTTGGCATTTCAGGACAACTCTGAAAGGTCAGCCCTGGAGTTTTCATCTGTGTAAATCAGGCTTCATGGGTAAAATAATGAAAATAACACAAAGGCCTAGTCAGTCTATCACTCTCTTTCTAGTTTTTAGGTTGACTCTTTTATAGAATATATTTTAATTACATATCCTGTAACTTTCCGAAGTCCAAACACCCGGTCCAGTGCACCACTGTTGGCCAGCCAAGACACCTCCTTTCCAGCCCAGAAGCAAGCCTTCAGTGAAGATTAAAATGCTGCAAGTCAGGATGACCATGAGCTATCTGGTCCATCTAGTCTGTCTGGCAAGGCTCCTTTAGTGAGTCAAACTCAGCCCATATCTACACCTCCCACCACAGCTGCAACAAGATCTCAATGTGACAACACCTCCTCTTCCTATGCACCAAGGACCTGTACACCAATCCTTAGCCCCCCAGTCCTAGCTCCTGTAGAGCCACCAACAACACAGCCTCCAGTTCAGCCTGGACCCAGTGGGTTGGGGCAGACTTCCTCAAGGGCACAGGCTAGTGGGGGTAGGGCTTGTCGGATGGAATCTGTGGGCCAGCCAAGGAAGGCCACTGGGGTTTTTGTTTGCCAGATCACCAATGACTGAGTCTTGGTATCAGTCCGACAGTCCAAATACATGTTGGGTCAGGTTATAACTAAGCTCTGGGAAATCAAGGTGACTGGGATGCTAATTGATGTTTACCACCATCTGTGCAGGGCTTTTTGCTGTACCATCTGCTCTTGTCTGTGATCCTTCCACATCTGGGCAAAGTACACCACTGCCAGCCACAGACAGGGAGGTCCTGCCACAATAGGAGCCTGCTCCTACCACCCCAGTCCCTGCACCTCTGCCCCGTTCCTCTTTCCCAGAGTAAAGGTCATCCAGACCATCAGGAGAGGATAGCAAGAGCAACAAAAATACCTCCAAGAGACGCAGTACCTAATTTCCGCCTTGTGTGTCTACCATTCACTCTGTAGACTATATTGTGGGCACACTTACCTTTTTCGAGGACAATTGTATTTTGGACATTTGACTTCAAACTATTTTTGGCTCTACTACCATGTTTCCATCCACCATGATAGACTCTTTTTTGTTTATTTAATCTTTTTTATAATACACTTCACTCTTATTTTTGTGTTATGATAATAAATGTAATGGACATGGAGTACAAGACTCTTGCTGGATTATTTGTGGCATTTCCTTTGTCATGTCCATCTTCCACCACCATATTGCCAAATCTTTTGATCATTCAGTTGGGAAAAATGTTGCAATTACAAAGAAATAAAGTATTAACCAATTTATTAAAAGAAAATTAACTCAACTCGGAATGTTTCTAGAACATACAAATATTTGCTACAGGTCCTTGTGCAAATGGAATCTGGGTTACAAAAAATAGTTCTAACCCCAACAGTCTGTGCTGCTGCATGACCTCAGTTGGAGCCATATATCCTGCCCTTGCAATAGGAATTGTAGATCAATAACACCAATAGTCTACATCATGGCAGTGCTAACATTTGAATCCACCAGACCAGTACAGGACACAATGGCAGTATCTGGTGCAATGACAAATTCACCATTCAGTGGTGTGCTAACAAAATGTTCTATCACCTATGATGAAGCTCAATAACAGCTACCTCCGCTGTCCAAAAGTGGAAGATTTAGCCAATGTGAAGGAAGAACAGTATGGTAGGGCTTTAAATACACATGTGGTTTGAGCTCCTCAAGTGGCACATATTGTCTTGATGGTAGCCTCACACACAAAACAGGTCAAACACAATTTTCTGAATTTCCATTCCATCCGAGTGCAAGTTGTACCTGGAAAAGATATGTCCATCCCAACTGGGTGTCTTTCTCAGGATCAACACATGTTCACTTTGTACTTCCAAACACTAACATGTCACAGCAAATGTTACAACGTTGAAATGTCCAAATGAAGATGACATGGTGAAGGACTCTGAAACAGACTACCAAGGGAAAATTAACTCTATCACGTTTTAAATTTAACCCAATTGGCTAGTCATGAGGACACACATTCTTAGCACAAACACATTTCATCTATGTCAATGATTACATTACCCAATGTAGGGAGACTCTGATCCACTAACATCTTTGCCTTGAACTTTCCTGCACTGACCATTCCTGACAAATTATCATACCAGACAGATATGTTCCCTAGGGTAAAAGTTGTACTGACATTGGAGCTTAAAATGTGTAAGGGTAAACCTATACTCAGGCGAAGAAGTGGGCAATCACATCTTTATGTGTCAACTCCTTCTTCTTCACCACTGTCATCTTCATTGGGCATTTAAACATCCCCACCCAGGGGCTCATCACAGTCTACCTTCTCTGCAATTATAGAGATGCCTCTCCTCAGGGCGATTTTATGGAGAATGCAACAGGCAACAGTGATTTAGCACACCTTATCACATTGTCCAGACTACTACACCTAGCCTTTTTCGGCCCAAAGCCCGCTCCACTGGCCTCCAGGTTCTTCCTTGGGCCTCAGTGAAGCAGACTTCCACTGGCATTGTTGGATTCCTCAGCGGTGCCAATAACCACTGTCAGTTAATATACACAGAGACTCTTACACGGAAGCAACACTTCACCAGATTACTCACATATCAAGCCATTGTCACTTCCTAAACTAGGATTCAGGCAAAAGATCAACAAGTCATATTGTACTTACCCACAAGCCAGGCCCTCTCTGGTACAAGTTGTGACATCTGAATGGGTATATTGCTGTTCCATATAATGAATGATTCATGTTTTGACCCAGGGAAGAGGGCACACACACACACACACACACACTAGAGATGTAGAAGTCTGGTAAGCAGACAACTTGTACATAGATGGAATGAAATTCTTCTGATTGATGTAGATCTGTTCTCTGTTCTGTGGTGGCACCAAGGCACTATGGGCCAGATGTAGCAAAGTCCGATTTTACGAATCAGAAATTGCCAGTCGGTGCGACTCGCAATTTCCGATTCGCAAAATCGGATGCAGTACGGTGTCTCAGACACCGACTGCGAGTCGCTATGGGGTCGCATTTTGCGACCCCAGAGCGAGTCCCTGCACTCACAGGGATGGTGGCCTGCTGAAGTCAGAAGACCTCCATGTCTGTGACTGCTTTTCAAATAAAGCAGTTTTTTAAAAATTTTGCAGCCCGTTTTCCTTAAAGGAAACCGAGTTGCAAAAAAAAAAAAATAATGAAACCTTTTGGTTTCGGTTTTTCAGAGCAGGCAGTGGTCCATTGGACCACTGCCTGCTCTGACAAACCCTTATTGGCAACATTCACAAAGGGGAAAGGGTCCCATGGGGACCCCTTCCCTTTTGCGAATGGGTTACCACCAGTGTGATACTGGTGGTAACTGCGAATTGCTTTGCGACCGTATTCGCGGTCACAAAGCAATTTAGCATAGCGATGCGAGACGCAAATAGGAAGGGAACACCCCTTCCTATTTGCGAGTCGCTTTCAAAATTTGCAAGTCAGTACCGATTCGCAATTGTGAATGCAAAAGGCTTTTTGCATGGCGCAAACTGCGATTTTCGCAATTTGCACCATGCGAAAAGATTTCTACATCTGGCCCCTGTGTGTGCCATTTATTACCCCAACCAAAAATTCTCCCTCAATGGTGGCCAAATCCCGTGGACGTGGGAATTTGATTTGTCTGTTGATCTTTTTCATAAAGGAAGCAAGAATGTCTTATAGCACACCACTGAAAGTTGACTGGGACAGCCCCTAGATACTGCTACAATGTATTGAAAGGTGCCAGTGGCTACAAAAAGCAGTACTGCCATGAGTTTTACTATTGGTGTTATGACTTCTGGATTCATATTGAGAGGCAGGAGATCAGGCTCTAACTGCTGACACACATCCAGGATAGTTTGCCTATTTAGGCGACATTGCTTGATGATGTCCCTTTTCTCCATGGTAGCAAGGTCTAGAAACGTCCGGAACACCTGAGGCTGTCACCTCCTACCTATGGCTGGAAAAGAACAGATCATCTGAAATGGTTACACCATACCTTTAATGTCAAAACACATCTGACTTCTTGGTAACAGTAGAATTGTCATCGGGTAATACATGCATATAGATTGACATCAAATATTTGGACTTAAAAAATTTGAATAAAATATTTTTGTCATTAATTGCAAATAATATATTTGAACTGTATTATTTGCACATCATTTTTTTAAGTTATTTTTTTTTAAATACCATCAACGTAGGTAGCACTTCCCTTGCAGCACTTTTGTTGTCAAACACAGTCACGGTTCACATTTTATTGTCTTATATCTTAACAAGAAAAGGGTTGTTTGTATTTGTCACTTAGAAATGTACTAGCCACCATTTAAAATGCTGATGATGCACTAACAATTGAAACATGTGAAGCTTCACACTCTGTAATGGCAGCTGCCTAACCTTGCCATTAAGACGTTGGGTACACCAAGGCCATCAGCGGAAGTTGACCGCATGGTAAGAGGTAGCCTTCATGATGGGCACTGCCATAAGCTAACATGAGTGATGGCTACGCATGAAAGCCAATGGCTGTGCCCATCTCCATCACGGATCACGTCCGCTGTGTATGTGTATGCTGCATTGTGAAAAAACACTCACTTGCCTCCTAACACTGCAGGCATCAAGACATCCTCCTTTTTTGCTGCTGTTACCAACCTCTGGGAGCCACGATGCCGAGCAAAGCAAGTGTCAGGGCTCTTGCCTTCTGTCCTGTGGAGATGATCTCCTTGCCAGGGAGGTTCTGTCCCTATGCAGCCAACTCTATGGGACCCCAGAGGAACAGGTACATGTCTGATTGGGAAATGTCTCACCGAGTAACCTCTTCCTTTCTGATTCACAGGCTGTTTGGTTCCTTTTGGTAGTGTGGTTAGTGTTGTGATTGGAGTTGACAGAATGCTGTTGCTGGACAGATTTGTTTGACCAATGTCTGAAATGTCTGTGCATGACAATGTTAAGTCACCTGAAAGTAGAAGCTGTAATGTGTGTCCAGTTAACACACAAATCCTAATGCATCACACAGACGGCTGGCCACTGACTACTAGTGGCCAGTAGACAGTGTACAGTAGTATGACTGACAACATACAGCAATGTTGAAATGAAAGGGATGTTGAGGGAAAAATGTAGAGGGTCTGGAGTTGTCTGATGCTGTACTGTCATGTGGGATTCCAGCACATATTGTGTATTAGGTTGCTGTGTATGGTTTAAACCTGTCATGGAGCCACATATGGGTAAATGTATTTTACGTACAGCAAGCTCAGATGACACTGGCTCATCATCATCCATCCGAATCTGTCCCATTCCAAAACACACTTGTTAAAACAACTCACAATTCCCTGCTCTCACTGTCAAATAACAGTCCTTCTTTCTTGCCCTCAGTCACTGTATGTGACGCAGACCATGGGTTCAGACTCTTGGGAGTTTAGGCAGGAAGCCAATGTAGCTCTGAGTATGATTATGCACAAGGATTGTACAGATGGATTGGCCTTTAGTAGCTCACAATCATTGTGAGTAATCAGGGGTGACTCACAACAGGATTGGTTGCATAGCTCTGGCTATGATGTCGGCCTAACTGGGTAACATGAGAAGCTAGCAAGTATTGAGAGTGCACATGACATCACTGCAAATCAGTATTTCTGCTCTACCTGTAACAATTTTGCTGGTAAAGAAAATCTAGTAATTGTTTGGTGAATGTATGTGTGAATTACCAAAATGTAGTGTCACAGCAGTACTGTCCAACAGCAACACTGTTTTTTTTCTTGTTCTTTTATGTCATCTATACACCTCAACAGCCATCAGAAGTGGTAAATCTGGAAGGCCATCACAAAGTAGGTACAGTCCCTGGGGATCCACAAGCCGTGTAGCCTGTGCAGTCGGAAAAGGTGGGAGGACATGAATCAGGCAACAAGAAAGTCAGCTGAGAGCCAAGTCAGGCAGTCCTCCCAGCGATCTAGGTTGGCCTCCCTAATGGCATGCATCCTTGCAGTGGCTTACCCAGAGCTTGATAGGGAGTTGAGGGCCCAACAGCAGCAACAGAGGGGTAAGTCACTGTCTTTAGATATTGTTCTGGATTAACCAATTTAATTTCCAACTATGTTGTACGCCATCAACTTTGAGGATGATACAGATATAAAGCCCATAAGGATTTCTGGAGATGTATGTTGATCAGACACTGTCTGATGCAGTGTGTGGTGCATTGCTTTGTGGTGAAGGACCCCACAAGATTCCTCCTAACAAGGCAAGCACTGTTGTGGGTAGACGCATGGCTACATGCAAACAAAAGGATTGGCAGACATTTTCACAATGACATGAGGGACAGTTTCACACAATATGCCCCTTGTCATGATTGAGTCAGGGTTGATTGTATGTCACAAATGTGTGTAGTGAATGTAGGCTTCATTACTGGTAACTGTGTCAACCTGCACAATTATGATACAGATGATATATCAGACTTGACATTGCTAAGTTGGTGCTATGACAATGTGAAAATGTGCATCTGCACCAAAAGTATTGGTATACTGTGCACAGTGGAATCATTCCTTATCTGACACATGTTTAAAAGCAGTTTGTCTAGCAAACTTCTAACACGTTAATGTGGACAGTAGCAGGTGGACCTGAGTCCTTAGTCTTTCACAAATGTGCATATAAGCCAGTCTGTGATTGCCAACGTGAACTTCTATGCCAAAATGTATTGTTTGCAACAGACAGCAATGTCCCCACATTGGTGAAGGAATTGTGCATCCAAGAGACAAAATGTTGGTGTCCTTAGTCCTGCCCAGAGTAGAAATTGATGATGGAGAACAATGTAATACTGAAAGGAACATTTGAATGTGGAAAGTAACATCACATAGATTTTGTGGTGTTCCACCTTGAACGGTCAATTGCCATCCAAAAATCATAGCCTTTGGGAGAAATGAACCAATTTTACCTCTGTACTGTAGTGGTTCAGAGATGTAACCAGGCCAATTTATTTACTTATGCTTTTAAAACCCTTTGTAATGGAGTGCACGACAAGTGTATAAGTAACAAAGGCATACATGATATGGGAGCTAAGATGAGGGATTACTGAACTTGTTGCAAATGTTGTGTGATATACATTGATATCCAATTATATTCTCATAGATACACTATAACTGTTGTATCTGTGTTTTAAGCATCAGCTGGGCAAGGTGAAAGTGACAACGGCCACATCAGCAGGCAAGATGCTTGCCACTTGGGATCGGATATGGACACCATGGACACTGAGGGGCCCTGTGGCATGGAGGGCAAGGGGATAGGCACGATGGCCACCAGTGACGCTACATCTTCCTCGGAGGCCTCCAATAAAGACCAATCCCTATTTGGGACAGACCCTGGAGAGACTGTGACACCGGCGTCTTTGTCCGCCCCCAGTTCCAATCTCCACCATCTCTCTTGGTCTCTTCAGTTGGCCGTAGCCACCCCCTAAAAGGGGCAATATCACCTTTGCTGCAGAAACCTCTGACCCTGCCCCAGTGTGTTGCAGGCTGCACTCACTGAGGAGGCTGTTGATCTTTTAAGAACAATCTCTTTAGGCCAGACCACACTATTGAATGCAATCCAGGGGCTGACGGCCAGAATACCCAGATGCTGGCTTACCTGGACGGCATTCATGGTCCCCTGTCTTGCCTATAGTGGTCATTCCAGAGCCTGGCCTCCTCATTGACTGTAGCCTCTTTCCCACCCCAACCTTGTACCCAGACTCCTACCACTCCTCCAACCCAAATCCCTTAACGCAGCCCTGTCCAAAGCACACACAAGCATATACACACTCCCACAACAACCACAAGCAGCACATTCCAACACCAACACAGCAAAAAACACAATCACAGACACACCCATGCAGACACCACACATACATCAACACCACCAGTCAGACCCCCAATCAGTGCACCCACCACAAAATAACCATACACCCCACCACTACCACACCCACAGATACTACACCCACCACTACAGTAACACCCACACACATCACAGTCACACCCCAGTCAGTGCACCCATCACGACACAACCACACACCCCCACCACTACCACACCCACAGGCACAACTCACCACTACAGCAACACCTACACATACCACAAGCACACCCCCAGTCAGCACACCCACCACCACATGTAGTTGTACACATCACATACCACATCCATTACACACACATCCACACACATACATACTCAACACAAAACCCCACACTTACCCACCCAACAGACAATTATTAAAAAACACAAATCTAAAATTAAAGCATATACACCCGACCCTCAACCACCCACTCCTTCAACACACATATGTGCAACAGACACAAACACTCCCTCTGCGCCTCTGAAGTACAAATCCCTCATGAGCACTCTACTCATTGTCCTAAGGAAAGCCTACCTTTTCCCCTGGCCGCTTCCACATCCTACTGCACCCCACCAAACATGAATCCACCCCTTCCAAATCCCAAACCAACTTCTCCCAAACCCAAACCCACCACTCCCAACCCCAAAGACCCTGACTAAGATCATTGAGGTCCTTGCTCTCTGCACTATAGATGCCCCTTCCAGAGGAGGTTTATTCCTGTCAGTGAATTTAGGAGGCAAGTAATAGGCCTTACAGACATTGTGGCCCACATGGGCTAACACATTTATAATCATATTTTTCTCTCTGTCCAGATGGACCTTTGTTATTTCTCATTGAGGGACTTTTTTCATCCTTATATAAAGAAATGTTATTTTGAGAATACCTTTGTCCTGGCCTTATTTTTTGATTGTTACTAATTGTGGGCTGATTATGTTATTTCTGCATATGTGTGCAAATTTTTTATATTTAAGTTTTTTTTTTTTAATGCATACATTAGCGTTATACATTAGTGATGGTCACTTTAATTTTGTGACAAGCATTCATGTTGCTACTGGACACTTACACCAACATTATATGTGTTTCTGTTTTTGTGAGTGGAAAATGCATGTGTGTTTATTTTGACATGAGGTGTCAATGATAGGCACCACAGGTAACCTGGCACTTTATAGTTGAATGAGATCTTATGTTTATGATATACTGCCCATGCCAAGGAGATATGTGACCTTCACACATCTCTGCCATGTTGGCAGTTCATCTGTAAAAAAATTATTACATTCTGTGTACACCCATCTGTAGCATCTTGTAGTGTAATTGTACATTTTCATTGGATTGTTTGGTTCAAATTGGGGATGCTGTTTCTGTTGATACTTACAATCTTTTGGACACATCTATATGGACACATTTCTATCTGTGTTTTTTTGTGAAGGTGTTCATTGCCATGAAGACAGTCCTTCCAGATTGGTGGGTGGTACTTACTCTCAAAGTCTGTTCTGATACATTTTCAGACTTCAACATTACACCCTTCAGCATTGTGCAACATTATGGTGGTATTTACACAAATTATTGTGCCATGTATGAGTCCAGTAGTACTGTGAAGCTACAACTCCAAGGGTAACTGGAATGCCCGTGACTTATCTTTTGTTCTGGTGATGATGAGGTTGATTTCCATCTTGAACCTGGCCCAGGAGCAAAGCGAGGACTGGTAGCAGTGGATTCATGGTAACAGGACATGTGGAAAGTATTAAAAAGGTGAGTTACGTGTTTATATAGCTCCCAAACTGCCAGCTAAGGTGTAGAGGTTTAGCCGCCACAGTTGCATCGGTGGGACTGCACATAGTGAATGGCTCAGCAGTAAAAGGAGCTTTCGTCCCGCCACAAGCTGCTTTTGCCTATGGCGCCATCAACGCCGGTGAAGATTCTTGGCAATGGTGGTGGACCATTGGTGGTCTTTCATCTATGTTCCTAGTGAGATCTAAATAAGAGCGTGGACCGTGATGGCGACAAGTGGGTTTCCCATTGAAAGGTCAGTGGTGGGAGCGTCACTGCCAAAATCTAAACCAGGTCGTTGGTCTTCATAAACAATTAGTATGTTTGACAGTTATGTGTATCATCATATTCTAAATTTCCTTTTGCTTTAAATCTGGCTTTGTTTATTATTTGTTTTTATTGATATATATTTATTGCGCAGCTAATATTGCTAATCTGCCTTGCACTGAACATAACATGCCAATGGCTTGCTTTCACTATGCACTTGCCACTTTTTTATGCTTTTTCAGTTGGTGTTGCACTTTGCACTTGTCACTTTATGATGCAATTTACAGTTGTTTTATCTTGGCTTATGTTTTTATTTGTCTTTTATGGCCTTCAGCAAAATAAAGTTTCTTAACTACAAAGAGAAGTTACATTGCAAATACACTTAACCTTGACCAGTCATTTGTATAATACTTGAAGGTGCATAGCATTACATGGGTTCCCATTGCCCAGAGTACCAGGAGCAGTCTCAGTTGAAATTGTCAGCAAGGAGGACTATTCCCATCAATCCCAACATTTGTCATCCCTGTGATGATTTGTGACCACATACACATATTTCTATCATTAACCTTTGCATGCAATATATGGTGTTTAAGTAGACATATCCATATCATAGAAGCTCAGGGGTATCACCCACACCTATATCCTGATAATCCCTATACCTGAAATCGTTTTTTGCTAGCATATGTGTCCAGGGGGTCGCAGATATCCCTATGACAGCATTTCAAGGACAAAGAATCAACATATGTGTCTGTGTTTTCATTGCAAAATCTCAAATCTTTAATCCCGTCTTCAACATTAGGGTGCCTTACCCCTTCCTCAGTGAATCACCACTGGACAGCAGGCACACCAGTGCCAAATACCTTCTGACATCCTTCATCATGTCTTTAACATATCACAGCAATACTGTCATTTTGGTGATCTCCTCAGTGAATTTTGTCTGAAACTCTTCCACCAGGAGACTTTTCCAGGCCATATGTTTGAAACCCGCAGTCTGGTGTAGACATCACCGGCAGCATGGGTCTACAGTAAGGCCCATCACCTGTATGCCTTCTGGTGAGTAGTAAACTCTGTGTACAAATTTAAAATGTTGTAGCCTATGCTTGCTCTTCAAGGGTATATTTTGTGTCTGCATGTAGCAATAATTCCACTGTTTGTTAGACATTGCCTTCCCTAGGTCATAATTCCACCTACCCCACAACCCACAAGCTGGCATTGGTCTACTATCACTAATTACATTATATAGTTTTGTGTTATCAGACCTTTAGGTGAGTCAACTGTGAGTAGTATGTTGAGTGCTTGAAGGAATGCAAGGAAACAGGCTTTCATTGCATGGCACAACAGATAATAAAGGAAAACATTTATTGACATTCTTGTGCTCTCCACCTTGAACTGATCTGCAGACATGAATATTTACTCTTTAAGTATGTTGCTCATTAAATACTAAACGTAGGATTTATTGTTGGATTTATTGCTTTTAATTGCTGTATTCCTTTGGAGGGGAGTACATTTCATTATTCCCTGACATATTTGCATTGTTATGCCAGGCATACACTGTAATAGCCATAATGTTAAATTGCAGTCTAGGTTTGGGTACTCCTTTTCTGACTGTTTGCAGGGATATGTGTTCTGTCATGCCTGCTTCTATTGTGTACGGGGACATTCGGTACAAGAAGTTGTTCCAATTATATGCATGCTTGGCCTGAGCCTCCTAGTAGTATAGCTCTATGCAAAACCTTCCCTGTTATACAGGGGGAGTCACAATACGCCAGAATATCCTCAGTTGTTTATTGGCTAAGATAAAGTTCACTAGGGAAGAAATAATTGTTGGAAAAAGGCTTTTAGAAGAGGAATGGGTATGGTTCTGGAAAGGTACAGAAACAGTGGTAAAAATACAATTTTAATGATTGCTAACTGTGCTGTGTGGTATTTCATTAAGGAATGTAGAACCTCAGTGTGCTGGTTACCTAGAGGCTGGGAATGTTATGATTCAAAATGGTCTGGAGGTTGAAATAGAGGATTCAAGTGGATGGAGTTCTTTATCCTAGTTCCTTATCCTTACCGTAAAATCAACTGTTGGATTACATCTTGCTTTTGATGAGCCACCTGATTCCTACACTGTTGATAAGTAGAGAACAAACAATCCACAGGAAGCATCAGCCACACCCAAAATAACTTCAGAACCTGAACACCTTTATATCTACTGCTGGATTGTACAACTATTCAAGCACTCCTTCTCATAGTATTAATAATGTGGAATTAATAATTTGCATTAGATTCAACAGGTATTTAGAACTTTAATTATTGCAGCCACCCCTGCATGGAACTTACCTGCAGTAAACAGCCAGCTTTTCTCAGTCTCTGTAGCATGAACATCCCAGCAGTATAAATAATCACCTTGAGCAATTGTGTCTCAAGCACTTTAGAGGTTGTGTGTGGCTCCTGCTTTGTCTGCTGAAGGTTCTGTATGTTTCTGCTCCCCTCTTGTGACCCAAAACTCTGCCTCGCACTCATCCGACTGAGTGCCGCCAGCAGCCTCTTCTACCAGCCTAGTCTCTCCCCTCATCTGGGCTTTAGGGTCACCTTCATAGAGGATGCATCACCCAAATTCTTGGGAGACCACTACATCATTGGCCTGTTTTTTGAATTAGGAAGAAGTATCCTCCATTTTGGTGGCCATTTTGAATTTGTAAGAAGTCATCTCATTTAGGTGCCCATTTTAAATTGGGGAAACATGTTCATTTGTGGCAGCCATTTTGGAGCAGAAGAGACCATTTCATATCAACAGCCATTTTTCAAGTGGGTGAAGAAATCATTATTTGTAGCAGTCATCTTGGTATGCGACTGGGAAGAGTTTATTTAAAAAACACTTTACAGTATATTACTGGAAGAGTTGCACAAACAATTTTCACTGTTAGGCAATGTTGGTTTTCTTTCTATAAGAACATTTCTTGCAGGTGCAGAGAACCTCGGGCATGTTATCAGATGCTATTATTGTGGTCACAGGTATAGAGGACATTTGGTATCTTATCATATACCGGTTTTGTAGACATTGATTAATTGTTTTTTTTCTTACTTTCTTGTGTATTTCGTTATTTTTAGTCAAGTATCTTTATCTGCACATTTGGTTTCTGCACCTTTATTCAGGGCGTGATGCAAAATGTAACAACACCTCCATTTTTTCTATCCTATCCTGGAGATCCTCCAATAAAATCGCATAAATGGAAAAGTTTTCAATCACTATGCAAGAGTTTGTGGCACTTCACTGAGTGATGAGTATACATGTCTTTATTAATACATTATCTTGGTCTGGAAGGCTAAGATGTTTTTGAAGATCTTCATGATTTTTCTCCTGATGATGCAGCCAATCTCAAAGGGTGTGAGATTTATTTTAACATATAGGTTTTCATTATTCTCCCAAATTGAGAACAGTATTAGAACAGCATCATTTTTGGTAGGAGAAGGCAAAGATAAGAAGAGTGTGTTGAACAATACATTACAAAGTTAAGAAAGTTGGCTCCACATGTAATTACGGAGCTGTAATGTAAGAATGTTTACATGACTAATTCATGTTGGAGTGTACTTTAAAGAAAGAGAGAAAAATGATGTGCAAAATGATGATCTTTTGTTTGTTTAAACATTCTAAAGCTTGTGTAGATATTAAACAAAAGGATAAAATGTGTTATGCTAGCGGTGAAAATGAGAGGGTGCAAGTTGTAAGAAGTGAAATGACTGTGAGACAGAAGTCTACCAATGTAAAATATTTCAGGGTAAATGTTTTCTCTCTGGCCACATGGCAAACTGTTAAAAAGTCTGTTCAGGAAGGAAAACCTTTTGTAAAGCTTGTGGAAAAAAGTAATTTAATGAGATATTGTAGAGCTGAGCATTATACCTCTGAGGAGGATGAAAGTTAAGAGGTTATTTTGCAAGTGAAAGAGAACAGAAAAGAGGAACTGCTAGAGGTTGTGTGGGTGAATGGGGTACCAGTTGGATCTTATTTGACTCAAGAGAAAAAATAACATTGGCCCCCAAGTTATTTTTAAGAACACCTGAAAGATAGTCTGAAACTACCCGAACATGACAAAAAAATGAAGGGTTATGAAGGTGAACCAATTATGTTGAAGGGATTTGTTTGGGGGACAATAACATTTGGTGGTAGGATCATCCCTGGGAAAATGTATGTACCCATTAAAGGGGATTTCTTGATAGGTTGGCTTGACCAAAGAGATTTATCGGTTTATCTTGATCCAAATGAGATGCCCTCAGTCAGGTTAAAAAAGATGTAATGTGGTTGCTTCCAAATTCAACTAAGTTGCCCAGGTTAAAACAGCTGAATGCGTTTCCTGAGGATTTCAGGAAGGGACTAGGATGTTTGAAGAATTATTTTCATTTGATCAACAGTAAACCAGACCAACAACCCAAGGAAGGGAAGGAAATAAATATTCCCAATATGGTAAAAAAGGCCTTGAAACAAGAGTTAGAAAAATTGAAAGAGAATGGGTCTTTCAGTCGTCGAAGTCACTGAGTGGCTTTCTCTTGTAGTGATGGCCCGCAAGGCCAGAGGTTGTGTATGACTACCCATCGGCCTTATAGAACCTAAAAAGGTGTGTGGACCATTATCCATTGCCCAACATCATGGGGATGTTGTGTTCTTTAGGTGGTGCCAATCACTTGTCTTCTCTATATCTAATGTCTGCGCACCTCCAAGTGAAGTTGCATCCCCAATACCAAGAGTTTAACTCATTCATTAAGCCCTTTCGGACTTAAACATTTCTGAAGATGCCTTTTGGCTTCATGTGTGCATTATCAGTTTTCCAGAAAGGGATGGAACATGTCTTAGAAGGAATTGAGGACAATAAGTCCATGAGGATGGCATCATAGTTTATGGTTCATAACTAGAAGAACATGATATGAGATTGCTTGAAGTGCTCGGAAGTTTAAAGAAAAGTGATCTTATCTTGAAGTCCAGAGAATAAAAAGGAGCTAAAGCTCATTCAGGAGGAACGTTAGGCACTTGCAATACCGCAGTATTCAGACAGTAATTCACTCACAAGAAAGAACCACACAGAACCACACAAGTGTTGCAAAATATAGGTTACTTTATTACAGCACTACTACTAAACTAGCAGTGGTATATCTCCCTTTGGAGATATACACACACAACATATACACAAAATAATCAGCAGAAATGGCATAAAAATGCACAGTGCCCTGTGAGGAGGCAAACCATTTACTAAAAAGGTGGAATGTGAAACAATTACCTCAACAAAGGTACGTGTGGTAGTTAGCTAGGAGATGGGGGCAGTTAGAAACACCTGAGGTAAGAACAGTAGGTGACCCCAGCAACCAGGAGTAAGGTGGTTACCCACCCAGTTGTCCCATAGACTAACACAGAGAGTAGTGGGTGGAGTTTGTGGAATTCAGGACCGTTCCTAGTGGGCCCCAACAAAACCAACAGACAAGTGAATGGATGGAGAGTGCCCCTCTCCCAGAATACCCAGAAGACAGGTGTACCTACACCAGGGACCCAGATACAGGGGGAGAAGGGACTCTCTCTGAACTCAGTGGATGCCTCAGATTGTCCAGCTGCTGTCACAACCCGTGGACCAGGCCGGTGGAACCCGTGAATGGATTGCAGACATGGTGGAGCTACAAAGGAATGGGACAGAGTCCAGCACCCTTGTAGGTGCCCAGGTTGTGCAGGTGGCAATGCCCACCCGCCTGAAGTTGAAGTTCCTGCAAGTCGGTGGAAGAAGAAGTCAAGCTGCAGGGTTCAGGAGCTGCTGAAGATCCCAGGAGTCACCTATGAGCTATCCTTCAATGATTACCAGATTGCAGGAGGGTTAGTGACCAGCCAGGTCACCAACAAGATTGAGAAGATTTATGCATTTTTAAAAACCCGACCAAAGTATGAGAGATGATCAGACTACTTTTGAGGATCTGGGGGAACAGGAGAGGGAGCTTGTAATCCTTACCTAGAGATAGTTGAAGGCTTGGACCGACTGTAGGTCAGCTGTACCTAAAGTAAATTTATACTTTAAATTTCTCTGAGGTGTGAAAGCCATTAGTTTAGTTTTTTGCAGTTAATCTTGACCCTCCTAGAAAAACTAAATTCCTTGAATTTAGATAGGAGGTTATGTAGGCCATACGGGGTTCTGGAGAGAAGAGTATTGTCTGCGAAGAAGAGGGCAGGGATCCTAATTCCGCTCAGCTTCAGGGCATCAACTTTCCCAGTATTAAGATGGTCAACAACCCCATTGATGGAAATGGCCAATAAAGTGGGGGCTCACATGCACCCCTGGTGACCTCACCTACATATAGGAATGGGCACTATCAGCTCGTCACCTGGACACATCTGACCTGTGCATAGTTCGATTGATGGAGCCTAATGAGGGTGTTTAGGATAGAAGAGGGAACTCCCAAATCAACAAAGACTTTCCAGAGAATATGTCTGGGAACCAGATTGAAAGTGGCCTGGAGATCAGTGAAAAGGAAAACATATTTCCAGATAATATGAAAAAATTGTAGCACTTGGTCTATGGTACTGTTCTTACGCTAAAAGCCAGCCTGAAGAGGGGACAGAATTTTTACTTCATCTAACCATTCCTAAAGTTTGGTTAGGAGATTAGAGCAAAATATTTTTTGTAAGTTGCCCAAGAGGCTTATAGGCCTATCATTTTATGGCTCACTCCTGTAACCTTTTTAAAAATAAGAATAATATGTGCCCCAGCACAAATCAGAGGTAGATCAGCCCCTTTAAGAATTTCATTTGAGAGATAGTTAATGTAAGGGGCCCAGGTGCGTATCTCTGATTTAAATAAATTGCCGGAAATTACATTAGGGCCAGGGGCCTTGCTTTGATGTAAAGATGCAATAGCCAATCTTGTATCTGATAACGAAAAAGAGAACTCTTTAAGTGCCAAATTGATGGTAGGAGGATAGGCAGAGATGGACTGCTCATGCTGGGTTCAGAATAAAGCTTCAAGAAATGATTTACCCAAACAGATGATGGTATAAAATGGTTGGTTGGAGTGCTGGCCCTAATGTCACCATGTGAAAGGGTCTGCCAGGATGCCATCTTTTGCTTGCCTGTGCAGCATCTAACGGGTCCTTCCAAATGGTTTCATCCCACTTGTGCTGTTTGCCTCTGAGGGTTTGTTTATAGGACAGGCAAGAGTCATGAACAGCAACAGAATTATGTTCTTCAATCTCCCTCAGAAGGTGCGCCTTTGCCCGGCGGCAATCTGTGTTGCACCAAGGAGTAGATTTAGGATAGTTTGTTATGATGTTGTCTCTATGGCCTTGAAAATAAGTCTGCAAGGAGCTGGAAGAGAGAAAGATGGTTATCTAATACCAACTTGTGGGGAGAAGAACAGTGTTCCGCATTGGCCAGTTTGGTCAAAAAAAGCGTATAGATTAAGGACTTTTGCTGTTGATGGTCACCTGATGCCCCTTCTATTGTTGGTGACTGAGGGACTGAATTGGGACTGCATCTATGGAGCAGGTAGGTTGCAAATGAAGTGGCCTGAAAGAGTTAGTTCTATGGCATTGTGATTGCTGTCAACTCCTGGGAGAATCTTAAAATCACATATATTGTACCAGAGTCTATTGTTGATGATACAGTAGTCAATATGTGTTTTTTGCCACCTCTTTTAAGCGTAAGGGCTCTGGATTTTTCAGACTCTGATTTCACATTATATGCCCTGAGACCAATGGAGTGTGTAAGAGAGTCAAGCTGTAAATCTGTTGCAGACCAAACCTTTCAAAAAGCCTGCCTCTACAGATGGGATACCCATCGCTTCATCTTTGCTAAGGGTTATGGTTGTCATGAGCTCTATATGTTGATCTGTGGTATTGAAGTTACTAGGTAGAATCGTAACCTTTGTGCTAGAGTGAGAAGAAAGAAAACTTTACACAGTGGAAAGGGTCGAAGACTTTATTTTTGGGTATGATTATAAATGTTCAAAATATTAATAGACCTTCCTTTGCAGTGGCTAAGGTTTAGCCCTAAGAAGTCAGGAAGCGGAATGTCCAACCTTTTAGTATGACAACTAAAGTATATTTTTAGGCCCGGGTAGAAAATTCAGCTCTGCTTGCAGATTTTTGGGAATTCGGGTACTTCACGCTATGCAGAGTAGTGCAGAGTTCCCAAATTCCGCCATCCGGCACAAAGCTGAAGTTTTGTTTCCAGTTGCACACACAAGATTTGTTTTGTGCCACATTACTTTCAGGCCACTGAGCATGCACTAGATTTCGCACCTACGTGGCTTCTGGCTGCGATAGCACTGAAACAGTGCTGCTTACGACTGTGGATGCACCTTGAGTACATTTTCATCTTGAGAAGCAGCTAAATATACTAAAAAATAGGTTTTTGAGTGGATTTTCTTCTTCAATGGACTGTTCAAATGCAAGAAGCCTTTTTTTCGTATTTGTTTCTAACAGGAAGTGCTACAGAGACTCCCACTTCCTGTCCCTGTCCAGCAGGCTTCTCCCAGTGCTTTGTCCATCTCCTGGTCAATTTTCTCTGGGATTTTGAGGTGGAAGGATCACTCTGTTTGTCTCCTGGATATATACCGTTGGATTTAAGGACTTTGGTTTTGGGATATCACACTTAATATAACTAGTGTATAAGGGTGTTGTTTGTTTGATAGGGCATGCACCAGTATTTCTTTGTACTGTTATTTGAACTTTTAATTTCCTTGTGGTGGGTGGCCTGGACTTTAGGAGCCTAGCTATTTTATTTTGTATTTCATTGATTTTTCATCTTTTGTAATAGAAGTGCACAGTTCAGTACCTTTTCTCCATGTTTTTACGTTTGAAATATTCATTTATGTTAGTATGTGGCCTAGACTTCAAACAGGCCATCTAGGCCAGTAGACCCAGTACTAGTCATCAGTGCACAAGCGAAATGGCCTAGTGGCATATAGTTTTCAAATTTCACTTAGGGCAGGGATGGCATTGGATTAAATTCAAAATGTTGCCTATTTTTTAGATTTCATTTTCTTTTCTGCAGTGTTTATGTGGGGTAATATGTATGGCACAGGAGGATGTGTGTTGTTGTAAAATCTTTATAGCACAGTTAATTTTTGTGTTTTGCTTTGCTGAAATAATGCTAGTGTTTTCTTTAGTGTTACTGCCATGCCTTCTTTTTCTGGCCAGTGTGTGTGTGTGTGTGTGTGTGCGTGTCTGTGTGTCTGTGTCTGTGTATCTGTGTGTTTATCATCTGCTCCCATTTGTCTTTGTTCTCCATGCCATGTGGCCAGGGGCCATTTTGTGTAATCTATTTCTATAGGTCTAAATGTGTTCTTTGTTCCCTATGTCTCTTTGTCTCTTTGCTCGCTGTTGTTGTTTGACCATGTGGCTGGTGGCCATTTTGTGCATCCAACTAGTGTGTTTCTGTTACAGGCTTGCATGTGTTCTTTGTTCCTATGACTTCTTGCTCACAGTTGTTGTTTGACTATGTGACTGACGGCCATTTTGTGCATCCAGCCAGGGTGTTTTTGCCATAGAGGTGCACGTGTTCTTTATTTTCCATGACTCCCTGCTCGCTGTTGTTGATTGAGCATGTGGCTGGCAACCATTTTGTGCATCTAGCAAGTTTTTTTGCCATTTGCTTACATCTATTCTTTGTTTCCCATACCTCATTGCTTGCTGTTGTTGGTTGACCATGTTGCTGGCAGCTATTTTGTGCATCCAGCCAGTGTGTTTTTGCCATAGGCTTTCATGTGTTATTTGTTCCCGATGCCTCCTTGCTCGCTGTTTTTGATTGAGCATGTGGCTGTCAGCCATTTGTGCTTCCAGCCAGTGTGTTTTTCACATCCCGAATGTTGATCATTTGTTTATTTTGTTATTTTTTTTATTTTTTTATTTTAATGTTTTAATTGTAATTGTTTTATATGAAATCATTTTTTATTTTAATATTTTATTTTATTTTTTATACATAAGTTTATTTTCTTATTTTATATTTTCATAATTTATTTTAATTTTAGATTTTTTAAAATGTTTTATTTTTTTACTCTTACAACGTATTTATTTATTTCTGCATTTTGCCTTGATCCATCCATCCATCCATCCATCTACAGGCGCACAGCTGCGCTACAGCATTCGGTTTCTTTAGGTGTATAATTTAATTTCCTCCTGGACACCCTGGATGCGATGCACTGCAGACACATCAGCAGCATCATTAATTTTTTTAATGATTATTCCATTTTCCCTGGACCACCTTGCCACCATAGATTTTTTAAGGATTATTCCATTTACCCATGCACCTCTCTCTGACTACCACAAGGGTCCACTTTAAAATAGATGGAGATAAAGCAAAGAGCTATATCTGCATGTTGTGTTGCCTGATTTGAAATGAAATTTTATGGTATGGTGGTGTGGTCTGACTTTACAAGGCTTGCATAAATTGGTATTTATTACATAAGTAACAAATCACACTAATATTGTAATTGTTTGTACCATTTCAACCTGCAACAATGACATGTTTCAATGTGTCTTTTACTTGCTTGGTTGCTTTTAGGTGCACAAGAGAAGAAGAGACATCACCCACAGTACTGCCAAAGAGAAGGTCTGTACAGTGATTTCAGTCCTCCACTCTCTTCCACTTGTGTAACTTACTGCCACTGCCAACTGTAAGCTTTAAGATGGCCCCAAAGAAAGTTGCTCCCAAGAAAGTAGTCAGTGACACAAAGCAGCTTTTCAACAGTGACATGCCGAGAGCAACCTTTTTTTGGAGACGTGTGCCAGCCACACCGGCCTCCAGGGAGAAACCTGGGAACTGCAATCCCACGTCAACAGCACCACCCGAACCTGAGCCCAAGACTATGGGGGTCATTCTGACCCTGGCGGTAAAATCCGCCAGGGCCAACGACCGCGGGAGCACCGCCAACAGGCTGGCGGTGCTCCCATTGGCATTCTGACCGCGGCGGTACAGCCGCGGTCAGAAACGGAAAACCGGCGGTGTACCGCCGGTTTCCCGCTGCCCTGGGTAATCCTCCATGGCGGCGCAGCTTGCTGCGCCGCCATGGGGATTCCGCCCCCCATACCGCCAGCCTGTTCCTGGCGGTTTTGGACGCCAGGAACAGGATGGCGGTAAGGGGTGTTGTGGGGCCCCTGGGGGCCCCTGCATTGCCCATGCCAACGGCATGGGCACTGCAGGGGCTCCCGTAACAGGGCCCCACAAAGATTTTCAGTGTCTGCCAGGCAGACACTGAAAATCGCGACGGGTGCAACTGCACCCGTCGCACCCCTTCCACTCCGCCGGCTCCATTCGGAGCCTGCATCCTCATGGAAGGGTGTTTCCCGCTGGGCTGGCGGGCGGCCTTCTGGCGGTCGCCCGCCAGCCCATCGGGAAACCCAGAATACCCGCAGCGGTCTTTTGACCGCGCAGCGGTATTCTGGCGGACCCCCTATGTCTATCAGTGAGACAGTCACTGCAATCTTGACGCCGCCGAATAGCAGTGATGCTGAATTGGATTTGTTCCTTTTGCAAAGTAGTGCCCAATCATTTCAGGAAATGAAGCAAAGTGGACAGCAGCCGCAGCGAGCAATAGTAAATCTTCCTGAAATTAGAGCAGAACAGGAGATAGAGCTTCCTGCTGAGGAAGAACCTCCTCTTTTTAGAATCAATGGCTCCCAGATCTCCAGCAAGGAAAAGGAAGGGTACTACGCCAGCATCTTCTCCAAGCACCACTTCAGATGACGATAATAGTGACATGGAGTGAACCCAGACAGAGTCTGGGAGATGCCAGGAGAGGCAAAAAGCCTAAGAATCATAGAAGGGGATGATGAGGAGGATGACAACGATGAGCCAGTCATCGTGGAAGCTGGCACAGAGGAGTCAGACATTACTATTCAATCTGCTCCGAGGGATGTGGCACAGGTAGCACCACTTGCTCCCATATCTGTCGGGCCCCAGCTGAGACCTGAACCAACCCCTACCTCAGTAGAAGTATGCACTGCAGAGAGTCAATCGACAACACACCCACTTACCTCCAGTTCTTCTCCAGGCATCGGCCCACTAAGAATGTACTACTCCCCACTTTCAGACTATTTTACACTTAGCAAATAGGAGGAGAACATTGCAGTATACTCAGTTTGCTATGCAAGTGTGCAGGAAGAGTCAGATAGAGACATTATGGCGTACAGTGACTGCCCCATGATGCATATTGAGTCTACCACCACCTACATCACGATAGTGACCTGTGTCAGTGGTCCAACAAAAGAAGAAAATCCATGCTACTATTACCAGAATGTTTAGGCAGGAGGGGTCCTAAGACTGTGACCACCCAATGGCATGTTTGTACGCTGTGAAGCCGGCAAAAATTTTAGCGATGGTCCACCGCCCCTTTACTTTTGTGGAAAGAGTGGGATTCTTAGGATTTGTGGCAGCCATCTTCCCAAAATGGAAGGTTCCAAGTTGAATCTATTTTACCAGAGTTGCAGTTCCAGTGCTGCATAATGGTGTGATGCAATTGGTTGGACAAGCTTTGCAGTAAAGTGCTGTCCACACTATCCACCTGATGACAGACATGTGGACTAATTGTCAGGTGACTGATTACATGTGCATGACGCTGGGTCTCTTTTGTGGGGGTAAAGCAAAATCTATCTACAGGTCTTGTTCCTAAGAGCATTTGGCTGCATGCAACATTAGCCATGTTCGGCATGGAAAAATCACATACTGCTGCAGCCATCTTGGATGAATTTAACAGCAAAGTGTCTGAACGGCTGCAACCCAGAGGTCTTTGAAATGGAGTGTTGCTACGGACATTGAAAGTAACATAGTCAAGGCCATGTCAGATGGTGGCTATTTCAGGATCCTGTGTTTAGCGCACTGCATCAACCTGGTTTCCCAAAAAGGAAGACATAGTCAGCAACATACTGACCACCTGCAGAGGAATTTGCACTCATTTCAGCCATTCTTTTAAAGCCGGGAAACAGTTGCGGATTATTCAATGTGCTAACAGACTACCAGGTAAAACTCTGATACAGGAGGTGCCAACACGTTGGAACTCAACCTATTATATGTTGCAATGTCCTTTTGAGTGAGCAGGGCAGACAGATCAATGACTTTGCCATTCAAGGTGGAGAGGATACAATTTGGAAAGCTATGACCATGAATGCAGACAAATGGGACTTAGTCAAATGCCTGACCTTTTGAGGATCTCACACAGGAAGTTAGCAAGAAGGAAAGTGGGATGGGCCAAGCTATCCTGTTGTTGCATCTGCTACAGGACCAGCTAAAAGTGAAAGGTTTGCACTCAGAGGTGTGAAAGAAAACACAGAAGCACATGCCTTGGTTGAGAGGCTAAGCTTTTGTTTAACTTGTTGAGCAAGCCGGATACCTGGAAGAAGACAGCTGGATCTTAGAGTCCCACTTCGCAGTTCTGGCGTGCCACCTTAAACTTCCAGAGAAGGCAGTCTTGTCTCACAGCAGCCAACACAAGCAAACAGAACACTGGCAACAACAGCAACAGAAGAATCAGACCCAATCTCTGCACTGGCTTGGGTTCAAGTGGCTGGTCTTAGGTCCATTGCAAAGGTGAGGACAAAAGAGGTTGAGTAAGTGGCAGCACCAATTACCATTCAGAGGATGTTCCAGGACTATCTAGATGACCCAAAAGAGGTGTATGTGGATCCAAACCTATTGGTGAATTGGTATGGGAAGATGCTCTAATGGCCACAGCTCAGCAGGCTGGCAATAAAGTACCTGGCTTATCCTGTAGCCAGTGTGTCTGCTGAGCAGTGTGTTCAGATGCAAGGTAGGCGTTCCCGTGCAATAAATGACCCTATGGCCTTAACTCCATATTTATACTCCCGTGCAAATTTGGTGCACAGGAGGGAGGAGGGGTCAAAAAGTGGTGCAAGGCTTGCTCTGACCCATTTTTTAACGCCTTGGTCAGGGCAGGCATTAGGGGATCTGTGGGCCTATTTCCATGGTGGAACACCATGGAATAAGCCAACAGGTGCCCTCCCCAGGGACACCCCCACCCACACCAGAGGGACAGCGGAGGATGGGGGACCCCATCCCAGGTAAGTACAGGTAAGAATTTAATTTTATTTTTTAAAGTGCCATACTGGGCCCTGAAATGGGCTCTCATATATTACACAGGGTGCAATGGCCATGCCCAGGGTCCCCTGTGCTGCCCATTAGGGTGGTGGGCATGACTCCTGTCTTTTCTAAGACAGGAGTCATGTGGTATGGATGGTTTTGCATCAGAAAATGATACTACGCAGGTTAGAGTAATTTCTTTTTACTCTAACCTCATTTTTTGTTGCAAAACCGCCTTCTTCCATACCACCAGCCCCACCCGACTAGCGTCATTTTTTTTTTCACAGTAGCCTACCCTTTGCACCGGCTTGCACCATTCCATAAATATGGTGCCCGGCTGGTGCACAGAAATGGTGCAAGCCGGTGCTAAACGTTTTGGAGCAATTAGTGCAGTTTTGCCCTAAAAAGTATAAATCAGGGCCTTCATTTTATGCTGCCCCACCATTCTTTAGTCACATATATGGCTGGATTCAATTTGGACCAGTGTGCAGTGAAGATGCCTCCACAACAAAACTTTCATGACATTGGAGACAATGCCTGTCTCTCTCGCATGCCTATCCTTTTTCTGCATCACTTAGCAATGCTGCCCCAGAATATTATTCATTTACATGTTTTCACAAGAGTGCCAATACCAAATTTCAATGTGTTGACTGCATCAAGGATACAATTGTGTAGCTAACCTACCCATGCTTGGATTGGAAGAGGTAATTATAATGAAGTACATTATTGCAACAATGAGTGAGTGATTGTGAGTATTGATTGATGATTTATGTGGTGGCAGACAATGAGGGAGGGTGTTCAATTAATAATAAACTTGATTTTATTGAGTTGCAGTGTTTGGAGCCTGATGGGTGATCAATATCCTGAAGGTGATTGGTCTTTACAAACTTCCTATGTAAACATTTACCTCTACAGTCTACTTCTTTATTCGGGTTCTTCAGAGACCAGACCAGTCATTTTATTCAACAAACTCAAATCTGTACAACAAAGGGCAATTCAGTTACTCCATTTGTTCTTCAAAAGCAGTGCACTATTTATCTATCTTGCTTGTGTCAGGACAGAGTTACTCGGAGTCAGGAGGGGGTGGAAGGACTCAGGGCGGGACTTCCTTATTAACAACAGCTAGAAGAAGTTAGGTATCAACTTATGGAAACCTTGACTTTGAGGCCTAGTACTAGTTACGTGGAATGGAGCTAGGTGCGTTGATTTGGGAAATGCTGATGAGTGTGTGTGTTTCACTGGTGGCAATAGTGAAACTCCAAGTCCTCTTGTTTTTTGCTCTCCTTCATAGTCCTTTTGGTACACCTCTCATTAAGCTTACCTTTGTTCTGTCCTTCTCCTTGACTCTACAATACAGTTTCTGTTTTACAATCTGCAGGTCTTCTCTCCTGCACGAATGAAAGGTGAAAGATGAGCTCAACACTCCTGGATCAGTCTTGAAATAGACACCCAAGGGTGATGGGCAGTTTGAGGAGAATGCAGATGAACTGCGCAATTTGGAAATACAGTATAAATTTTCTTTTACCAATCACATTTTTTAGAAGTGGGTGGGTTTAATTGAAGCCTCCATTTCAAACCTAGCTGACAAAACATTCTATAGCTTTGGTCTCTGGGGCAAAATTACTGTTTGAAATGCATTTAAATTAACTGTGTCATACTCATTCTTTCATTCATTTCTTTACAGAACTGATTGATGATGATGATGTGCTGCTCATTGCCCTAATGAATACTGTTATTGTGTTGGTTTGTCTTTATCATACTTTTTCCCAAATCTCCTATCCAATCCACTCATCAAACTCCTACACCAACTCATGGTGGGGTTTTTCATTACCTGGGCAATAGCCTGCACCAGCCCCACTTACCCAACCACTCATAAGTAAGAGCGAACATCATTCGTCAAAATCAACACATCATCATTCAGGCATTTGTTGTGTGTCAAGAAACAACTTAACCTTGTAGACTACAGACTACAAAGCACAGACTTTGAGTATATTTTTTATGACTTGAGGATTTTATAACTGTTTTTCAAATTCTATGTTCACCATTGATCAGAATGATTCACTATTGATACATATTTATATTAGGTATTATTTGATGTTTCATGGTAGTAGGAGTCCTCAGTATTTCTAAAGTTGTGTATATGTATAACCTACCAACTCTCTGCTTCTCTTTCAATGTAGACGCCTGTGATCCTTTTGATTAATCCTACAGTAGGTGACCACCTAGGTGGGAATGGGACCTTGCTGTGATGCCCTCCCTGGTAGAGCACTAGCATAAAGAAGTCACCTTAGGAAACCCTTCAGTAAGGTGCCGTACCTTAGACGATTGACAGAGGGAGCAGCCAGCAGCCATCACTTTATATTTTCAGGTAGGAGAACTATGGGATGAACTGAACTACTTACCTTAATACGTAACTAACTTATACTGCAGTTGAGATATGAGCTTGGTTGTTTATCTATGGTTCTTTAGGCAATATAGGGGATGGCAGCATACCTTCCTAACTGCCATACACTTAGAGAATGATGGATTAGAAAAAGGCAGACTGAACAAAAAGGTATCAGTACAAAGTTAGAGTAAAACACAAAAAACTTCAGGCATAAAGTGGATTATACAAATGTTCCCTTTATTGACATATACAATACAAAAAATAAACTGTAAAACCCACCCTCTACATCCACAGCAGGCCTACCCCTCACCTATATCTTTCACCGTCCCCAGCCAATGTCCTAAATAAATGTCCAAAATAACTATGGAGCAAATGTCCATCAGAGAAAATGCCCTTCTCAAATCCCCACCCTCTCCACCCTCAACAACTCCCTCTCCCAAACAAAAATAAAAAAAGGGCTAAAAGAGGCCATTTTCTATTAGGGTGTTGAGATGTTCATTGCGGTCCTCTAGGCATGCCAGCTGGCAGACCACTTGTGTCAGATTGTGCACCACACAATGATGGTAGAGCTGGTCTGAAAGGGGAGTGGCGCAGAGATGGGGATGAGCAGCTACAGGCTGGTGATTTCACTGGTATGGCCTGGAGGCAGGAGGCACCGCTGGCTGGCTGGTGAGCAGGGGCATGTGCAGGGCCTTCCTCATCCACCAGCCTCTGGTAATGTGGCCTGGTGGCTTCTAGCCTCTGCTACCGGAGAAGGGCTGTTATCTCCTGATGGGCTGGTGGACCCACAGGAGTAGCAATATCAAGAAAGAAAAAAAATAAAGAGAAATTGTAAAGAGCATTCTGTGCAAACACGTTTTTAAAAATTACATAGTGGTGCAGTATAATTACATTGCTGCTGGTCCCGTAGGGCCTTTGGAATTTTTGATGTGATGATTATGAAAATCAGTCACAGGGAGGGACATGATTACAATACATGCCTCAGAAAACCATTAACTGGTGGCAGCATAAGATTAAAAAAAGAGTGATTTTTTTATTCTAGTAAAGGATTTTTTTCAAAAATTAAACCAATGAGACACTTTGTGTGGGTGAAAAAAAAGAAAAAGAAGCCTGTTTAATCAGTGAGGCATCATCCACTATGGATTACAAGTATTATATTCGTGTTGTGCTAAATGACTTGAAGTGTGCTAGCTAGCTAGTGCATTGGGTACACTACAAGTTTGCTACTCTCCGCAGTCTGCAACTGGGGCAGCTGCAATGGACAAAATATTATCTTTGATTCTAATGGCCCTCCTTTTCTCCAAATGCCTTTCAATTCTACCCTGACTACAAGAGGCAGATGATGATTATATGTCATACGTGTCATGTATGACTTGTGGATAATAGATATCCAGTCTGGATTAAGTAGATGGTGGGAAATCCGATACATTGCAGTTCAGAGAAAGGAACAAGATATATATATAGTTTTTGGGCACATTCGCCACAGAGTATCCCATCCACAAAAGACGAAATTACAGACACCAAATCCCACTTTAATTCCTGGCCTAACCCTCAAACACAAATACATTCACTTGGCAGTAGGGGAAGGAAAGGAAAGTGAACTTGAATTAGGAACTGATTTAGTTTGGTGGAAGGGTTACTCCATCACAAATGTGACAGATATCCATCCACTGTATTACAATTTGTAATATGGAGGATCAGCTATCTGTCACACTTGTGATGGAGTAACCCCTCCACAAAACTCTCTCAATCGGGCCCTTACTCTACAGCAGCAGGGTAAGGTACAGGGAAAAGTTTGGGTAGGGAGAATAGAGGTTTTGCTATAGGATACTGGGGGGCAGAGGTGTGGTTCACTGATGATATAGCTTAGGCTTAGTCAGTCACTGTAGTTGAAACTGAAAAATTGATGAATGTCAGATTGGAAAAGGTGTAAATCCATTATGGAAGCCATTTGAAGTTTGAACCACTTGTCTGGGCTGTAACAGTTGGCACATGCCCCAAAAAATTTTTCAATGTGGTCAGAAGATAGGAACGTATAATGCCATGCAAGGAGAGATGCAAGAGGGAGGGAAAAGAAAGATGCCTTGTTTTTGTTTCAGTTTGCAATCCATTGAAAGCTTTGTAAATACTATATTAAATGAAGCAGATACGCATTGCACAGCCAACACTGCAGTGCCAGATTGAACCATGCTGCTGTTGGGTGGTGTCATCATCATCATCATCACATCATGGCCCATGGGTCAGACCTGTGACTCACAAAGTGCCAGGGGCAGGGAAGTCATAGATGATGATGGATAGGTGAGATCTGCCTGACATAACAAATACAGTGGGTATACTAGTTATTGTTAATAACCAAGCAATGTGTCTTACAATCACCAGTCTCTGCGACCGCAGATACTCGCCTTCAGGTGCTATATCTGGGGTACTATTGCTGGCCCCGACACTGGTTGTCTGTGCAGCTAGAAAAAACATTACACATTTTAGATGCCACTTGCACCTCCCCCTTTTTTTAACAACATACAACCACAGCACATGACTACAGCAGAGTACACAGTACCTCCTCTCCCATCTAAAATCTCACTTTCAACATACTGCTTATTGACAATGTTAGAAAAGGCAGTAATCAAGCCAACCTTAATGGAGGGGTAGAGATAGGATGATGACTGTGAGTCATTTGAAGTGCAATGAAGGGGTAGAAAGTGAAGTTGTGATCATGCCTTCGACCACCACCAACCTGTCGGGATCTATGGTCCTGGAGGTGGCGGCGGTCCCCTGGTGGGGCAACACCAAGATCATAATCTAGTGGTCAGAACGCCAGGAGTGCAAGGTCCGACCACCACTGCAAATTTGGCAGTCCGTGGATCTCCAAACTCGTAATTAGGCCCTTAGTGTTACAGTAACAGTCCCCAGGGCAAGGTTAGGGGAGAGGGAAAGCACATACAAGCAGAAGAAAGCCTAAGATGCAGATTACAGAAACAGGAGGACGTTAGCTACAGAAACAAGAAATATAGCAAAAAGGATAATGTAAGGTGGGATAACATGCATAAACATTGAATAGAATGAAGAGCCTTTGAAAAAAGAGTCACAGCATAAGAGAAAGGAGGAAACATTGATCTAATTGGGGGGAGTTAAAAGTTGGAGAAATAAATATTAACAAGAACTTACTGGGGCCAGCAGAGCCGTCTGCCGCAGCAGTGGTTCGTGGAACTTCAGCCTGCTGTGGCACCGGTGGTGGCACCATCCTCAGGCCCACCTTTTTATGCCCTCTTCTTGCCCTTGGGTGCTAATGTAAGAAATAGAGAAGATAACATTAATAGATTAATGGTACAGTTGATTTCCATGAAAATATTTTGACAGCAGTAACCTATTGATATTGTACTTTTCTGAATCAGATTGCCTATAACCTATGGGCCTCATGCTGACGTTGGCGGGCGGCAGAGGCCGCCCGCCAAAGTACCGCCATCAGAATACCGCTGCGCGGTCAAAAGACCGCCGCGGTAATTCTGAGTTTCCCGCTGGGCTGGCGGGCGACTGCCAGAAGGCCACCCACCAGCCCAGCGGGAAACCCCCTTCCACGAGGATGCCGGCTCCGAATGGAGCCGGCGGAGTGGAAAGGGCGCGACGGGTGCAGTTGCACCCGTCGCGATTTTCAGTGTCTGCTATGCAGATACTGAAAATCTTGGTGGGGCCCTGTTAGGGGGCCCCACGACACCCGTTACCGCCAACCAGGTTCTGGCGGTCAAAACCGCCAGAACCAGACTGGCGGTAAGGGGGTCGGAATCCCCATGGCGGCGCTGCCTGCAGCGCCGCCATGGAGGATTCCTCAGGCCAGGGGAAAACCGGCGGGAAACCGGCGGTTTCCCTTTTCTGACCGCGGCTTTACCGCCACGGTCAGAATTGGCCTGGATGCACCGCCAGCCTGTTGGCGGTGCATCCGCGGTCCCCGGCCCTGGCGGTCCATGACCGCCAGGGTCGTAATGACCCCCTATATGATTGGATTTACCTATTCCTCATTTCCACCACATCACCTAAGCCCTATTTAAAATTTCCTAAACTACATTTAGAAAGCTAATTTCCAAACCTCCTTTCATGCGCCAATTCAATCAGTTTCCCTTTTCAAAGAATAGATGCAAGCAATACATCACTGGAAGAATGTTTAGGAAAGTATGAGCTACATAAAAGAAATACACAGAGAACTCCAACTTACTGATATATATATATATTACTTACTTCTACTACTACCACAGCACCACTATCTTAGTGGCAGGAGGTCAAAGGAGTCAGCATAACCAGCATAATCAGTATCAGCCCAAGCGAATGCCTACAGCAATAAGCAGAACTAAGTAGCACTGAGCACTTGGATAGCTCAATTTGCATCACATAATATTCATGTTATGTTGGCTTAATTTACCTCTGAGTGTGAGCAACATGTATTTGAAAAACAAAATTTAACTTTTTCCTCTGGGCGGAGGGAGATTACTAAAAAAGAGGCATTGGGGGAAAGAAAAGGGTTTTCCTTTCCCTCGATGTCCCTTTCAGCATTCCTGCTGCCCGATTACGATACCAGGCAATTTGTTTATGTGTGTGTGTGTGTGTGAGTGTGTTTACAGTGTGGGGGGGTCACCCCACTTGGGTGGCCAATATATTTATCTCCTTTCTGCCTCCCTTGGGGGCAGATCGGCCTTTTATTTTTAGGCCGATCTGCTCCCAAAGGGGGGGGGGAAGAAGCCACTAGACACCAGGGATTGTTTTTGTGTCTGGTTTTTTTGTGTTCGGGGGCAATATATTCTATGCCATTTCTGCACCCCCTTGGGGGCAGATTGGCCTATTTGTTTAGGCAGAAGCCATAAAGATGCCAGGGATTTATTTTCTTTCCTTTGTTTATTTTGTGTTGGGGGGCGCCCCCTTTGGCAAGGGTCGCCCCCAAAGGGGGAAAAGCACTGTTGGGTAGTTCTGCCCCCCTTGGGGGCAGATTAGGCTATTCTTTTAGGCCCATCTGCCAGACTCCACTCAGCTCCAGGGATCACGTGTGTGTGCTTTGTGTGGGGGAGGCCTTTTGGGCAAGGGTTGTCCCCCAAAGGGGGCAATATATTCTATGCCATTTGTGACCCCCTTGGGGGCAGATTGGCCTATGCGCCAGGGAAAATATATAAATGTTTGGTGGCGGGGTGTTTGTCAACTGATGAAATATTTGCATTTGTGATTATGACAGTTTAATTTTCCTTTTTGTTCTAGTTCAAAGCTTTTGCTTCCTTTATTGTGGCTTGTTGCGGTTTTGGCAGTGGTTGTCCTGTGGTTTGCTTAGTTGCATTTTTTAGGCAATTAAATAAATTTACTCCAAAGGAGTATTGTTGCCATGCATGAATGACATGTTTGTAGGTGGTGTACTACATGCAGGTTTGTATGTGAAATTGTCCTTAGATTTATGCACAATGATATTTGTGTTGTCTTATGTCTAATTTGTTTTTCTTTTTTCTTTTTAGTGGGATATAATTGGTGATTGCTGTGGCTTTGCAGAGTAGTTGCTGGTGAGTCAAGCTTTTTCAGGCAAGTGAGTGGTACAGTTTTTGAGTTTATAACTCTTAGTGATAAAGCTACACTTTGTTTATTACTTATCTTACACAGTGCTGGTTGTTGGTGATGCATTTGTCCAGTTACTTTTTGTAGGAAGGATCATGGCTAGCCTTAGGATGACCGCTCAGCAGGTGCTTTTTGAGTCATCTTCTGACCATGATTATGAGACTGACTCTGCATCTGAGGCAGAGGAGGAAGTGTAAGATCCTGGGAGTGAATTTTCTGTCAGAAAGGAATCATCTGATGATGAAGCCACTCTCAGTGCTGATGAAGTACCTGTTTTAGAGGAGGACACTGATGTGCCAATGGTGCAGCAGCCGGTGGCTAAAGGCTTCCCATTGGAAGACCTGACATGTGGGTTGCACCCAACATTGGGCAGCCACAGTTGCCTGCCTTTACTGGTTTCCCAGGGTGTAGAATAAATACGGAAAACTTTTTGCCTGTCAACTTCTTTGAGTTGTTTATGGACGATGTATTTTTGGAAGAGATTGTTGAGCAGATTAATTTGTATGCAGAGCAGTATTTGAGGGACAACGCTGCCAGACTTAGGCCACACTCAGAGCTAGCTGGTGGATTCCCACAAATCTGGAAGAGTTGAAAAAGTTCTTGGGTTTAATTTTTTTGATGGGGCTGATAAGGAAGCCATCACTGTCTTCATATTGGTCTACTAGTCCCTTGATGGCAACTGCTATATTTCCTGCAATCATGAGTCGTTTCTTGTAACCCCTTGGGTGCGGGCCTCAGCCACTGCCCGACGCCCGCACTACCTCCCTGGTGCGGGTCACTACCAGTGGCCGACACCAGGGAGGGGGTTAATAAATCCTTGGGTGCGTCGCACCCGAGGATTAATAAATTTTTTTGTTGTCCCGGGAGACACAGAAGCTTTTCCGTGTCTCCCCCCACCCCCCACCCGCCCCTTTGTGACGTCAGCGCACCGTGAGGTGCACTGACGTCACCATGTTGATTTCCCCATCGGAGCAAGAAGTGGCCGTAAGGCCGCTTCCTGCTCCGATGGGGAAAACGGGCCACGTTCGGGAAGGCCTTGTAAGAAAGGGGAGACTCTCCCCTTTCTTACGAGGCCTTCCTGAAAGTGTTTCCTGGCCCCCGATCGCAGCACAGCAGGAAACACCACTAGACACCAGGGATTTTACTTGGGGGGTCGGCCCCCTCAGAAAACGGGCCGACCCCCCCCAGGGGCATATTTTTTTTTTAAAAGGTAGGTGCCCCCTGGGGGGGCGCGATCACTTTTGATCACGGGCACTAAGCCTACCCACAAGTGAGGTACCATTTTTATTGGGAGACTTGTGGGAATACTGGGAGAGATGAAATTTGTGGCTCCTCTCAGATTACAGAATTTCATGTCATCGAAATGTGAGGAAAAAGTGTTTTTCTTTGGCCAAATTTTGAGGTTTGCAAAAGGATTCTGGGTAACAGAACCTGGTGAGAGCCCCACAAGTCACCCCATCTTGGATTCCCCTATGTGTCTAGTTTTCAAAAATGCACAGCTTTGGTAGGATTCCCTAGGTGCCAGCTGAGCTAGAGGCCAAAATCCACAGCTAGGCACTTTGCAAAACACAGCTCTGTTTTCTTTGGGAAAATGTGATGTGTCCATGTTGTGTTTTGGGGCATTTTCTGTTGCAAGCACTAGGCCTACCACACAAGTGAGGTATCATTTTTATCGGGAGACTTGGGGGAATGCTGGGTAAAAGGAAATTTTGGGCTCCTCTCAGATTCCAGGATTTCTGACACTGAAATGTTTAGCCACATTTTGAGATTTGCACACGATTCTGTGTAACAGAACCTGGTGAGAGCCCCACAAGTTTCCCCATCTTGGATTCCCCTCGGTGTCTACTTTAAAAAAATGCTAGGTTTGGTAGGTTTCCCTAAGTGCCGGCTGAGCTGGAGCCAAATTCCACAGCTAGGCACTTTGCAAAAAACAACCCTGTTTTCTTTGGAAAAAAGTGATGTGTCGACGTTGTGTTTTGGGGGCATTTCCTGTTGTGGGCACTAAGGTGGTCATTACAACCCTGGCGGACGTTGTTAAAGCAGCGGAAACACCTCAAACAGGCCGGCGGACAAAAAAAGGGCATTATGACCCTGGCAGAAACCGCCAACAAAGACAGCCACTTTAACACTTCACCCGCCACGGCCGGTACAGACAAGCAGCGTGGTGGTCACAGCCAACAGACAGGCGGAAGACAATGTACCGCCCACGGTATTACAACCCGCCAATCCGCCACCTTTTCCGGGGCGGATTCACCGTGGATAAAAACACGGCGGAAACAGACATTTCAATGGGAAAACGCTCACCTTAACATATCCCACGAGGAACGAGGAATCCATGGACCCGGAACTCCAAATACTCCCTGCCCTTGTGTTTCTGCTCTTCTACGACCAACAGCTACGTAGGCGCCGCAGACAACGGTGAGTACTGCACCTACGACATGGGGGAGGGGGGAGGCAAAAGTTAGGGGGGCACACACCAAACACCCCCACCCCCACCCTCGCATATTACAACATACACACCAATGCATTCTCAAAAATCTCAGTAACAATCCACAATCCCCCCGGAAGAATGAATACACAAAGCAAAAATTGGTCAAACAATGTAATGTGCCAATATACATGTCATACAAAAATATACTGATATATATTTGAAAATCAGTCAGAATTATATACAATACGAGAAGTAGTGCAGATATGTACATAACAATGTCCGTGCACCATCAGTCCAAAAAGTACATGGGCGAGGCCCACAAACGATACCTGACCACAATCGGAGAGAACACTGCCGGGGCATCAGATAGACATACTACAGGCACCTCAGGGGGAAGGGAAGGTGGGGCACCTCAGCCGGATGACTGCAAAGCCAGATCCACGACGGGGCTCCATGCCCATAAATGCCCTCCTGGGGAGTGCAAAGCCACAATCTCTCAAGTCTCCCAAGTGGGTGGGTTGCCCACTGTGCCATCCTAGGGAATGCAAAGCCACAGTCTCTCAAGTCTCCCAAGTGGGTGGGTTGCCCACTGTGCCATCCTGGCGAGTGCAAAGCCACAGTCTCTCAAGTTGATGCAGGTCTCTACTGGTACTGGGGGTGACTGGTGCCCAGACTGTATGAGTCTCCCCGTGAAAGGTCGTGTCCTGTCACTGTCCCAGCTGCACATGGGATAAGGATGCCTGATGTGGCGGCCCATTCATTCCTACCCGGTGCATTGCCCTGTTCAGCGGTGCTTAGCCATGGCGGTCGTTGTCCTGTTCAGCGGTGCTTTGCCATGGCTGTTCAGGACAGTTCAGCGGTGCTTTGCCATGGCGGTCTTTGCCCTGTTCAGCGGTGCTTTGCCATGGCGGTTCAGGACAGTTCAGCAGTGCTTTGCAATGGCGGTTCAGGACAGTTCAGCGGTGCTATGCAATGGCGGTTCAGGACAGTTCAGCGGTGCTTTGCAATGGCGGTTCTGATAAGGACTTTGGTGTGTGGCATGATGTTCTATACACTGGACATTGGTGTGTGGCATGACGTTTCATCATTGCCCAGCAGGGCTGTGGCATCCGGGGCCCTCCTGGGCACTGACTCTGGCGGTGGCGGTGGTCTCCTGACCAGTGACGATACTTGGGCCCTCCTGGGCTGTGACTCTGGCGGTGGTCTCCTGACCAGTGACGATACTTGGGCCCTCCTGGGCTGTGACTCTGGCGGTCTCCTGACCAGTGACAATACTTGGGCCCTCCTGGGCTGTGACTCTGGCGGTGGTCTCCTGGCCAGTAACGACGGTGCTGGCGGTTGTGTCTCGCCCGCCAGAAATGATGGCGCACTTCTCCGCCGTGACACTCACAAGAGGCTGGGCAGACTTCCTCTGGCCCTTCCCCACCTTTGCTAGAGTCACAGCTGACTCTCCAATCCCCTTGGAACCCATGTCAGTTGTTTTCCCACCTGGAGTCTTAACACGGTCCCGTCGTCCACTCTCCAATTTTATTGCCTTTACAGGGGGTGAGCTGCCAGTGCCTTGGCTCCGGGTCCTACTGCCTGCCCTGGTGGCCGGTGCACTCCAAAAACCTTGAACAGGCACCACTGGTATTGGAGTCTTTTTGGCTGAGGCGCTACGACGGGACTGATGAATTGGGGGGGGGCAAAAAGGTCAACTTTACAGAGGGACAGTTTCTGACGAACACTGGGATAGGTAGCTGGAGGGGGTCTGGGAGTGGAGGAAGAGGAGGTGGTTGTCCGAGGTGTCACTTTAGGTGTTTTGGGTGCAGGTGCAGGTACTGGAGGCTGTCGTGAGGTGGATGGATGTTGGATTGCCGGCTTTGGGTACTTTGGGAGGGGGCGTCACAGACACAATGGGAGAGGACACAGGGGACGTGTAAATGGCAGTGGAGGTGGTGAGTGCAGGTGAGCGGGGTGTGGTGCTGGGTGTTCTGGTGCGAGTCCTAGTGCCTGTAGATGTAGTGTATGCAGGTGAGAGTGTAGACGACACTGGGAGGGAGGAGGGAGACGAGGAGGAGGGGGACACAGTGGAGGCAGTGGATGTTGTTGTGTCTGTATGTGGGTGAGGCTTGCGTGAGTGCCTGTGGTGTGTGTGGTGCCTATGTTTGCTTGAGCTACTTGGGTGTGTTGACTTGTGTGCATGCTGGTCTGTAGGTGTGCTTGGGATGGGCTGGGGTACAGGAGATTGGGTCTGGGTGGAGGAAGTTGAAGGGGGGAGGCTAGACACAGGGACAATTGCTGCCATCAGTGCTGAGGCCAAAGATTGCAGGGTTCGCTGAAGGGCAGTCTGACCAGAATGAATGCCCTCCAGGAATGCATTACCGTGTTGCAACTCTCGTTCTACACCCTGGATGGCATTCACAATGGTAGACTGCCCAACAGTGAGAGACCTGAGGAGGTCAATGGCCTCCTCACTGAGGGCAGCAAGGGTGACTGGGGCAGGGCCTGAGGTGCCTGGGGCGAAGGTGATGCCCACCCTCCTGGGTGAGCGGGCACGGGGCGAACGCTGAGGGGCTGCTGGGAGGGCGGTGCTGGTAGGGGAGGTGGCGGCTGTACCTGTAGAGGTGGGGGGCACAGATGGTGCCGCCACCACAAGGGAGCACCCATCGTCGAACGAGTCCGTGTGTTTGCTTGGTGATCCGGTGGCCGACGTGAAGCTCCCCTCGCCCTCCGTCCCACTGGTGCGTTCAGAGTCTGTGGTGTGGCCCTCCATGGCCATGTGGGATGCAGCTCCCTCCTGTTCCGGTGCCACTGTACCTCCGCCTGTTGGTGCTGATGTACAAAAGGACAGGGAGAGCAGACAAAGGGGGGGAGACAGAAGAAAGAGGGTTTTAGTGCATGGCATACCGCTACCGTTGGCGGACAAGACAAACGCAGATGCCCCCTGCATTACGCCGTACTCCTGCCCTCTGCACATGCAATTTCTGGGATATGGCCTATATGGCAATGGTGGACATCGGCGCACATGGATGCCACAGGGGCAACTATACCTCGACTTGGCACTCTGCTGAGGTGGGGTGGAGTGCCACATGGGCTACATTACGGAGGGGCCTTGCCTATCAAACTCGCCCTGGCCTAGGGACACCCACAGCCCACCTCCACCACCCAGACACCTCCACTGCACGCAAAGTCAGCAGAATGAGGTTGTACTTACCCCTTTGTGTCTGCTGTGATGCCCTGAAGCGCCCATCCAACTCCGGGTAGGCCACGGCCAGGATCCGGAACATCAGGGGGGTCATGGTGCGACAGGCACCCCTCCCACGTTGGGAGGCCATCCCCAGCTGAGCCTCCGCCGTCTTCTTGCTGCAGCGGCGAATGTCCTCCCATCTCTTACGGCAGTGGGTGCCCCGTCTCTGGTGGGCCCCCAGGGTCCGGATCTCCTTGGCGATGGCACGCCAAATGTCCCTCTTCTGGTGGGCGCTGACCTACATGACATGTACAAGGAAAGAGGAACAGTCATTACCAACTGCACCGTCGTTGTGAGTGGCCCCCTCCCTACTCTGGCCATGTGGCCCATTCATTCCCATGCATTAATGTTCTATGGACTCTGCCCCCTTCCCACTTCCAACCAGCCCACTCCACCCAGGCCTAGCCCATACAACGTGCTCCCTGTGTACTAACCTGTTGGTCTGGAGGACCGTCGAGTAGCGTGTACTGGGGGAGGACCCCGTCTACCAGTTTATCCAACTCCTGTGCAGTGAAGGCAGGGGCCCTTTCCCCAGACGCAGCAGCCATCGTCGCTTCCAGACGGAGGTCACAGCAGCACTTGCAGTGTAGGTCCTCTCCTGTCGAAGGTCAGGTATCTAGTGATTGAACATAGAGAAAATGGCGGTGACGTCCGCGGCGGTGCGCATCATCAACACCAGCGCACCTCTTCATTGGCTCCTGGGACCCATAGGGTCCAATGTTAACCAATGCAGCATTGCGCTGCGGTCTACGACTGCCTACCGCGACGGTGTGTAACGCCAGCGCTGTTACCCCACAATCCCATTGTCCCAGTTTAGAGATCAGGCAGCCGCCATTTCAGGGGCCCACATGCCTTCATTTCATACTGCGTCACACATAGCTAGGCCTACACTCAACACACATACAGGAAGGGTTATGTGAGTGGTGTAGTCTTGTATGTGACTGTGGGTACATGCCTGGAGGAATAATGACTGGTTCTTCGCTGTTGTCCTTCGTAGGCACCGTCTGCTGGGACATATGAGAAGATGGCGGAATACCCCGGTGTACCGACCGCTGGTGGACCTGTTGACAATGGAAGAGCGACATGTCATCGTAACCTACCGGTTTGACCGTGCCACAATCCAGGAACTATGTACCCAGTTGGAGCCAGACCTGATGTCACCAATCCGCCATCCGACTGGAATCCCCCCTGACATGCAGGTGCTGTCAGTGCTCCATTTCCTTGCAAGTGGGTCTTTTCAGACAACAGTGGCCATGGCATCAGGGATGTCCCAGCCTATGTTTTCCAACGTGTTGTCCAGAGTGTTGTCTGCCCTGCTGAAACACGTAAGGAGATACATCATTTTCCCTGAGGTGGAGGATTTGGCTACAGTGAAAGGTGACTTCTATGCCCTTGGACATATCCCCAACATCATAGGTGTCATTGATGGGACCCATGTAGCTCTGGTCCCCCCCACAGGAGTGAACAGGTGTACAGGAACAGGAAGAGTTTTCATTCCATGAATGTACAGATGGTAGGTTTGGCAGACCAGTACATCTCGCAGGTAAATGCTATGTTCCCTGGCTCAGTGCATGACGCCTACATCCTGCGGAATAGCATCATCCCTGATATGATGGGTCAACTCCAGAGGCGTGTATGGCTTTTGGGGGACTCTGGTTACCCCAACCTTTCCTGGCTATTGACCCCAGTGAGGAATCCCAGGACCAGAGCAGAGGAACGCTACAATGAGGCCCATGGGTGGACTAGGAGGGTGATCGAACGCACCTTCGGCCTCCTGAAGGCCAGGTTCAGGTGCCTCCATATGACAGGTGGATCCCTATTCTACTCACCGAAGAAGGTGTGCGACATCATCATCGTCTGCTCCATGCTCCATAATTTGGCTTTGCAACGCCAGGTGCCTTTTCTGCAGGAGGATGATCCAGATGATGGTGTTGTAGCAGCTGTGGAGCCTGTGGAGCCTGTGGACAGTGATGAGGTGGAAGCTGATGAAGAAGACAACAACAACAGGGAGTCAGTCATACAGCAATATTTCCAGTGAGACACAGGCGAGAACATTTTCATTTTTAGCATTACATTGACTTTCACACGTCTACCTCTATCCTGTTTTTCGAATTCAGTTAACATTTGGTAACTGAGTTGTACCCTTCCATTACGGTTTCACAGGTGTGGTTACCTACGTGTCAACTGCTTGCATCCTTCAAGGGCTTGTGATGTGTGACATAGGTATGTTAGCTTTAGAATGGTAAACCCATTATGACACTGTCATTGATAATACATTTTTACTAAATCACAGACTGACTCCAGCATGTTTTGTGTTTCAAGGGTGTTTATTGAAGTGCTCAGAAATGGGAGGGGGTTGTAAAATGAGGATGAGTGATGGTGGAGGAATGTCCATGGCAGAGTCCAATCTATTAGTCTCACAGGTGCACTGCCCATCTGGGCATAGGAAGAGTAGCTGGGGCAGTTAAAGTATGGACAGGGTTACAAAGTGGGACAGTGTGAGGACAATCAGGGTGGTGTCATTTCCTGGCGGGGGTCTTGCCATCTTGATCTGTCCTGTTCCTGGATCTCAGTGACCGCTTGCGTGGTGGTTGCCGTCTGCAGGGGGTGGGGTGCTGGTGTGGTGGTCCTGTGGCGGGGCGTCCTGTCCACTAGCGCCAGAGGAGGTGGTGGGCATTTCATCGTCCTGGCTAGTGTCAGGGGCCCCTTGGAGTGCCACGGTGTCCCTCAAGGTCTGCTGTATGTCCTTCAGCACCCCTACGATGGTGCCCAGGGCGGAGCTGATGGTCCTGAGCTCCTCCCTGAACCCCAAATACAGTTCGTCCTGCAGGCGCAGGGTCTCCTGCAACTTGTCCAGAACCGTTGCCATCGTCTCCTGGGAGTGGTGGTATGCTCCCATGATGGAGAAGAGGGCCTCATGGAGAGTGGGTTCCCTTGGCCTGTCCGCCCCCTGTCGCACAGCAGCCCTTCCAGTTCCCCTGTGTTCCTGGGCCTCCGTCCCCTGGACCGTGTGCCCACTACCACTGCCCCCAGGTCCCTGTTGTTGTTGGGGTGGTGGGTTATCCTGGGTTCCCTGTAGTGGTGGACACACCGCTGATTGACCTGTCCTGGGTAGGGAGGTTTGGGCCTGCTGGGTGGGTGCTGTGCTGGTGTTACCAGAGGGTGGAAGGTCGGTGTTGGGCTGTGCCTGTGCAAGGGGAACCGACTGTCCCGAGGCCCACGATGGTCCGGGCTGGTCATCAGGATCCAGTAGGGCAGAGCTGCTCTCGTCACTGTGGGCCTCTTCTAGGGGTGGAGTGGTGTTGTCTGGACCCTCTGGTGTGGTGATGGTCCTTCGGGTTCCTGCAGGGGCATAAGAGCATGATTATTGCATGTTTGTGTGTAATGGTGAGCAATGGGTGGGTGTTTGTGTACCCCAGTGCATGCATTCCTGTGTGTAAGTTGGTGTGGTGATGGTTGGGGGGGTGTACTGGGTATGTGCAGTGGGCATGCTTTAGTGAGGGGTGTCCATGCTTAGTTGTGTCATGCAGGGCTTGGTGTTGGGATGGGTGGTTTGTGTCATGGGTACATTAGTGAGGAATTGTAGTGATAGGGGAGGGGGTGAGGGTGGGGTGTGTGATAGCATGCAGGTAGGGTGGGGGATCTGATAGTTAAAAAATTGACTTACCAGTGTCCCATCCTCCACCGACTCCTGCGAGGCCCTCAGGATGCAAGATGGTCAAGACTTGCTCCTCCCATGTTGTTAGTTGTGGGGGAGGAGGTGGGGGTCCGCCGCCAGTCCGCTGTACCGCGGTGTTGTGCCTGGAGACCGTTGAACGCACCTTCCCCCGTAGGTCGTTCCATCTCTTCCTGATGTCCTCCCTATTTCTTGGGTGCTGTCCCATGGCGTTCACCCTGTCCACTATTCTGCGCCATAACTCCATCTTCCTGGCTATTGATGTGTGCTGTACCTGTGAGCCAAATAGCTGTGGCTCTACCCAGAGGATTTCCTCCACCATGACCCTGAGCTCCTCCTCGGAGAAGCGGGGGTGTCTTTGGCGTGCCATGGGGTGGTGTGTGTGATGTGTGGGGTGGTGTATGTGGTGATGAGTGTGGTGAGTGTAGTGGTGTGTGGTGTTTTGTGCGTGGATGTTGTGTGGGTGATGGTGTTGTGTGCCTCTGTGTAGTGGGGTTGTCTATTCTGTGCTCTCTCTCTGTCGCCTTAGTGTCTAATGTTTGGTCGTAGGGGTTTGTGAGTGATGTGGGTGTGTGTTTTATATTGTGTTGGGTGTGTGGGAGTGGTGTTTGTATGTGTATCAGGTGTGTGTATACCTCTCGGCTGCCTTTGACACCGTCTGTCACCGCACCCTAATCACCCGCCTACGCTCCACCGGGATCCAAGGCCAGGCCCTGGACTGGATCGCCTCCTTCCTCGCTAACCGCTCCCAAAGAGTTTACCTCCCTCCGTTTCGCTCAGCACCCACCAAGATCATCTGCGGCGTACCTCAAGGCTCATCGCTCAGCCCGACACTCTTCAATGTCTACATGAGCCCCCTCGCCGACATCGTACGCAAGCACGACATCATCATCACCTCCTACGCCGACGACACCCAACTTGTACTCTCCCTCACCAAGGACCCCGCCAGCGCCAAGACCAACCTACAAGAGGGTATGAAGGACGTCGCAGATTGGATGAGGCTCAGCCGCCTAAAGCTGAACTCTGAAAAAACGGAAGTCCTCATCCTCGGCAACACCCCGTCCGCCTGGGACGACTCCTGGTGGCCCACGGCCCTCGGCACCGCACCGACCCCCGCAGACCACGCCCGCAACCTCGGCTTCATCTTGGACCCTCTTCTCACCATGACCAAGCAAGTCAACGCCGTGTCCTCCGCCTGCTTCCTCACTCTCCGCATGCTCCGCAAGATCTTCCGCTGGATCCCCGCCAACACCAGAAAAACCGTGACCCACGCCCTTGTCACGAGTCGCCTGGACTACGGCAACACCCTCTACGCCGGGACCACCGCCAAACTCCAAAACCGCCTGCAACGCATCCAAAACGCCTCGGCCCGCCTCATCCTCGACGTACCCCGCAACAGCCACATCTCCGCACACCTGAGACACCTGCATTGGCTCCCAGTCAGCAAAAGGATCACCTTCCGTCTTCTCACCCACGCACACAAAGCCCTCCACAACAAGGGACCGGAATACCTCAACAGACGCCTCAGCTTCTACGTCCCCACCCGCCCCCTCCGCTCCGCTGGCCTCGCACTTGCTGCCGTCCCTCGCACCCGCCGCTCCACGGCGGGTGGGAGATCTTTCTCCTTCCTGGCGGCCAAGACCTGGAACTCCCTCCCCACCAGCCTCAGGACCACCCAGGACCACTCCGCTTTCCGGAGACTCCTAAAGACTTGGCTGTTCGAGCAGCGATAACCCCCCCTTTCCCCCCTAGCGCCTTGAGACCCGCACGGGTGAGTAGCGCGCTTTATAAATGTTAATGATTTGATTTGATTTGATTTGTATTTTGAATTGTCCAATGTGGCGGTGTTTTGGAGATGTGTGTGTATTTTGAGCGCGGCGGGGTGTACCGCCAATGGAATACCGCGGTTGAAAGACCGCCGCGTGCATTCGTGTGTCGTAATAGCATGGGCGTGTTTCTGTTGGCGTGGAGGTGGAGGATTTGTTTCCGACAGTTTATCACTGACCTTTGGTGTGGCGGTGTTGTGTGGGTGTCTGAATATCGGCGGATTCCAAGATGTGTGTCATAATAGCTGTGGCGGAATGCCACCGCCATGGCGGTGTGTTGGCGGTCTTCTGCACGGCGGTAAGCGCCTTTTACAGCCAATGTTGTAATGACCCCCTAAGCCTACCCACACAAGTGAGGTACCGTTTTTATCGTGAGACTTGTAGGAACACTGGGTGAGATGAAATTTGTGGCTCCTCTCAGATTACAGAATTTCATGTCATCGAAATGTGAGGAAAAAGTGTTTTTCTTTGGCCAAATTTTGAGGTTTGCAAAAGGATTCTGGGTGACAGAACCTGGTGAGAGCCCCACAAGTCACCCCATCTTGGATTCCCCTAGGTGTCTAGTTTTAAAAAATGCGCAGGTTTGGTAGGTTTCCTTAGGTACCGGCTGAGCTAGAGGCCAAAATCCACAGCAAGGCACTTTCCAAAAATCATGTCCAATTTCTTTGGTAAAATGTGATGTGTCCAGGTTGTTTTTTGGGGCATTTCCTGTCACAGCACTAGGCCTACCCACACAAGTGGGTAAGCTTTCCTATTGGGAGACCTGGGGGGGTGCTGGGTGGAAGGAAATTTGTGGCTCCTGTCAGATTCCTGAACTTTCTATCACCGACAGGTGGGAAAAAAGTGTTTTTTTGCCAAATTTTAAGGTTTGCGAAGGATTCTGGGTAACAGAACCTGGTGAGAGCCCCACAAGTCATCCCATCTTGCATTCCTCTAGGTGTCTACTTTTAAAAACTGCACAGGTTTGGTAGGTTTCCCTAGGTGCCGGCTGACCTAGAGCCAAAATCCACAGGTAGGCCCTTTGCAAAAAACAGTCCTGTTTTCTTTGGGAAAACGTGATGTGCCCACATTGTGTTTTGGGGCATTTCCTGTCACGGGCACTAAGCCTACCCACACAGGTGAGGTACCATTTTTATTGGGAGACTTGGGGGAACGTTGGGTGGAAGGACATTTGTGGCTCCTCTCAGATTCCAGAACTTTCTGTCTCCAAAATGTGAGGAAAAAATATTTTTTTTGCCAAATTTTGAGGTTTGCACAGGATTCTGGGTAACAGAACCTGGTGAGAGCCCCACAAGTCATCCCATCTTGGATTACTCTAGGTGTCTATTTTTAAAAAATGCACAGGTTTGGTGGGTTTCCCTAGGTGCCGGCTGAGCTACAGCCAAAATCCACAGCTAGGCACTTTGCAAAAAACAGCCCTGTTTTCTTTGGGAAAAAGTGATGTGTCCACGTTGTGTTTTGGGGCATTTCCTGTCGCGGGCACTAAGCCTACCCACACAGGTGATGTACCATTTTTATTGGGAGACTTGGGGGAACGCTACGAGGAAGGAAATTTGTGGCTCCTCTGAGATTCCAGGACTTTCTGTCACCAAAATGTGAGGAAAAAGTGTTTTTCTTTGGCCAAATTTTGAGGTTTACAAAAGGATGTTGGGTAACAGAACCTGGTGAGAGCCCCACAAGTCACCCCATCTTGGAGTCCCCTAGGGGTCTAGTTTTAAAAAATGCACAGGTTTGGTAGGTTTCCTTAGGAGCCGGCTGAGCTAGAGGCCAAAATCCACAGCAAGGCACTTTCCAAAAAACATGTCTGATTTCTTTGGTAAAATGTGATGTGTCCACGTTGTATTTTGGGGCATTTCCTGTCGTGGGCACTAGGCCTACCCACACAAGTGGGGTAGCATTTTTAATGGGAGACCTTGGGGGGTGCTGGGTGGAAGGAAATTTGTGGCTCCTCTCAGATTCCTGAACCTTCTATCACCGAAATGTGGGAAAAAGGTGTTTTTTGCCAGATTTTGAGGTTTGCAAAGGATTCTGGGTAACAGAACCTGGTGAGAGACCCACAAGACACCCCATCCTGGATTCCCATAGGTGTCTAGTCTCATTTTGGTGACAGAAAGTGCTGGAATCAGAGAGGAGCCACAAATTTCCTTCCACCCAGCATTCCCCTAAGTCTCCCGATAAAAATGGTACCTCACTTGTGTGGTTAGGCCTAGCACCCACAAAAGGAAATGGCTTAAAACACAACATGGACACATCAAAATTATCAAATACAAAACTACCTGTTTTTGCAGGGGGGCGCCTGTGTTTTTGGTCCTGGGCTCAGCAGCCTTCTAGGGAAATCTACCAAACCCAGACATTTCTGAAAACTAGACACCCGAGGGAGTCCAGTGAGGTGTGACTTGCGTGGATACCCCAATGTGTTCTTACCCAGAATCCTCAGCAAACCTCAAATTTTTCCCACATTTCTGTGCAGGATCACCGCACTGGGACACATTTCACACCACCCAATGTCCCCCTCATTCTCCCGGTAAAAATGATACCTCATTTGTGTAGGTGGGCCAAGTGCTTGTGAAAGGGAAGAGCCAAAAACATGTCGATATTGAGGGGGAACAAAGGGAGTCCAAAAGGGCAGTTTGCAAAAAAACATTTTTAGGCTGACAAGTGCAGCAGAATTTTTATCGGTATAGATGAGACAATGCTGGGTGGTAGGAATTTTGTGGATTTCTGCAGATTCCGGAAGGTTTCATCACAAAAAGGTGGGAAAAATGTGTGATTTCCAGCAAAGTTGGAGGTTTGCAGGGGATTGTGGGTAAAAACATGGTGCGTGTGCATGTGAAACACACCAGTCTGGAATCACCCAGATGTTTAGTTTTCAGATGTGTCTAGGTCTTGTGGATTTTTCTACATGGCAGCGTCCCAAAGTCCATAAAGTGCAGCCCTCACCATTCCAAGTCGGACGATTTTGAGAGTAAGCCAAGTTCTCATGGCCCAAATGTAAAACTAAAACCTAAAATAATCAAATGCCTTCTTGCTTGCTGTGGGATAAGATGTTTTAGAGTGCGGGGGAGAGCTGAAAGACTGTTACCCCCTTCAGTTGAGTTGGGGCATAACCAGGCCCATACTGGTTGGTAGCCACCACCCCAATATTTTTAGTTTTTTTTAAATTCCCTGGCATCTAGTAGACTTTCTGGCCCCCGGGGTGTGGATCAGGGGTAATTGCCCCATCTGCCCACTAGTGGGCAGAACAACTTTGGCCCCATTTATTTGGGGTGGGGGTATTGCCATACCTCCACCCTCTTATTTTTGGAAAAAAAACTTCCCTGGCCTCTGGTGGGCTTTCTGCCCCCCCTTGGGGCAGATGGGCCTTCCAAAAATAGGCCCATCTGCCCCCAATGGAGGGCAGATATGGCCAACAGTAATGTGCTCCCATGGGGAGCGACCCTTACCCAAGGGGCTGCCTCCCTAAAGAAAACACACGCATACACACACACCAATCCCTGGTGCCTAAGTGGTTTCTGTCCCCATGGGGGCAGATTGGTCTAACAAAAATTGCCAGATCTGCCCCCAAGGGGGGCAGAAATGGTCTAAATACAATTTGCCCCCCAGGGGAGCGACCCTTGCCTAATGGGTCGCTCCCCATCTCTAAATAAACAAACAAACAAACAAAAAACACAAAAAAAAACATTAGCCCTGGCGCCTAGAGGTTTCTGCCCCACCTGGGGGCAGATCGGCCTAATAACAATAGAAATGGCCTAAAATAAATGTGCCCCCCCACCCCCTCCAAGCCCCCACAGGAGCGACCTTTGCCTACGGGGTCGCTCCCCTTGCGTGACATTGGCACAAAAAAAAAATCCCTGGTGCCTAGTTGTTTCTGCCCCCTTGGGGGCAGATTGACCTAAAATCGGCCGATCTGCCACCAATGCGCGCTGATGTCACAGGTGGGGGGTCGGAGGTGGAAGGGGAAGGGGAAGGGAACCGGTGCCTTCGACAAGATCACCTCGTCCAAGGCACAGAAGGGGTTAAACAGATCTGGAGCGTGGAGCAGAGGAACATTCAAGTGGAGTGGGTTCTGTATCCTGATTGTGAAATAAACTGTTGGATTACATGCTGCCTTTAATTTGTTACCTGATTCTTATACACAGCAATTGGCCGGGGAAGCGAATGGCATGCTTTTAATTTGTTTCCTACCTTAAGCAGTATCTGTCCATATTTCTCCTTTAGTACACAGTCTGCATTTTTGCAGACTTTGACCCCAAGGTTTCTAATGGGCCTCTCATACCACTGTAGAGGGAACTCAAACCATGTTTGAGGAGTTTGATTTGTGAGGGGCAAAACACAAGATTTACCCCAGTTTAGAGGCATATGAATATCTGCCAAATTGGATAAATTAATGAATTATAGTTGATATGATGTTTGAGGGGTACTTAACATTTCAGGCCTCATTATGAGTTTGGTGGTCTTTTGGCAAAATTGCTGCGGTGGCGACTGCCAAAACACCGCCATGTTGGCAGTAACCCGACTGCCGTATTAAGAATTACACTGAGAAATCTGCCAAAAAACAACCAAATTTCTGAAACCGCCACAACAATGGAGGATGGCTAAGAGGCGGTCCCACCACCTGACAGAAATCCACCCATCAGATTATGATCCACAAATCACAACAGTGGTTCTTCCATGGCAGAAAACCATTGGGGGTGCGAACTGCGGCAGTCACAATGCATAGCACAATTAATACAGCACCATATTAGATAGTTTGAATACCCCACACCTCCACACATACAACACACCTACACATTGCACCATATAACACACCACCACACAACCCACAATCCTTTGTAACCTAAAAGCCACACCCAGCCACAGACAAGCTCAATCGTTCACAGAAATAGCAAAAAAACATTAAGCATCCATATACATTTCTCTACATGCACATCACACACCTGCACAACATACAAAACACACATTTTACTACCACACACAATCCACAACAACCATCACCCACTCACATAACAACACGCACACCTCACCATTTACCTTTCACTGCAGCCTTTTTTCTTTGAACACTACCACACCATCTTCACCACCACTACAATGTCCCCACAAAAACACCTATAGTTTCACAGATGAGGAGGTGAGGATTATGTTGGATGAAATTGTTAGGGTAGAACTGCCAGGAAATTGGAGATGTGGCAAAGAATAGTCGACAGGGTCAATTCTGTAGGCAGCTATCGACGCACAAGGGAGGACATCAGGAAGAGGCTGACACCCTCAGGAGTAAGGTACATTCCATGCCATCCCGGTACCAGCTGGGGGAACTGAAGACTGGTGGTGGGCCTGAACTTCTCCCCCTATGTTCACATCTTGGGGGGAGAAGGTCTTGGATATACTGCATCCAGAGGGCCTGATAGAAATACCTGAGGGAGTGGAGTTTGGTAAGTACCCACAAAATCCATGTCACCCAATTGTCATGTCCTGCATGCTCCCTCACCACCTTACCCCAATTCACATAACACCCACTACTTCTTTGTCCAAATGTCCCAATACCAGTCTATGGCATGCCACATGTCCACTAAACTCACCTGGCTTCACAGCCTGTGGAAATGACACATGAGGTACTGGCAACTCATAGCACTACAATTCCCAGAATGCAATATCTCACCATTATGAAAATCAGAACAGTGTACAAAATGTGAGATGTCATGCTTGTGAAACTAACTACCAATATAAGTCTACTTGATTGTGCAAGTGTGAAACATTGAATGGCAATAACAGCAATGCAATGGCCCACTCCTACTATCATCACAAGCAAAACACAGCTATAGCTGAGTGCTAAGTCACAATGCCTTTAGAAAAAATATTTCTAAGGTTGAAATATACTCACCTGGGGTGGAAATCTAGATGCCAAAGTGGATGCACATGCAGTAAATTCAGGTACAGGTCAATGTCTATTGCTTACTCCCATACAATGTCACTACTCTGACACTATTGTGCATTGTACACCTCTTTTTTGTACCATGTATCATGTCAGACACTTCAGTAAGCAACAAAGATGAATTCCCATGTCAATAATCAGACAACATAAAATGGTATCAGTAGTCCAATCACTACCAGCATCGCTAACAGCTACACTTATGGTGTATGGTATTGAAAATACAGAGGGCCATATTTATACTTTTTGACGCTAAACTGCGCTAACGCAGTTTAGCGTCAAAAAAATTAGCGCCGGCTAACGCCATTCTGAAGCGCCATGCGGGCGCCGTATTTATTGAATGGCGTTAGCCGGCGCTAGCAGACCGGCGCTGCCTGGTGTGCGTGGAAAAAAACCACGTACACCAGGCAGCGCCGGCGTAGGGGGAAAATGGCGTATGGGCGTCTTAAAATGGGGCAAGTCAGGTTGCGTCGAAAAAATCGTCTTAACCCGACTTGCGCCATTTTTTTTCGACGCCCATCCCCCATCAACATGACTCCTATCATTGTAAAGATAGGAGTCATGCCCCCTTGCCCAATGGCCATGCCCAGGGGACTTATGTCCCCTGGGCATGGTCATTGGGCATAGTGGCATGTAGGGGGGCACAAATCATGCCCCCCTATGCCACAAAAAATAAATAAAAAAATACTTACCTGAACTTACCTTAATGTCCATGGGATGGGTCCCTCCGTCCTTGGTTGTCCTCCTGGGGTGGGCAAGGGTGGCAGGGGGGGTCCCTGGGGGCAGGGGAGGGCACTCTGGGCTCATTTTGAGCCCACTTGTCCCTTAACGCCATCCCTGACCCAGGCGTTAAAAAGCGGCGCAAATGCGCCGTTTTTGGCCACGCCCACTCCCGGGCGTCATTTTTGCCCGGGAGTATAAATTCCACGTAAAGGCCTGGGAGTCATTTTTTAAGACGGGAACGCCTCCCTTGCATATCATTAACGCAAAGAAGGGGTTCACGCTAAAAAATAACGCACACTCCGGGCACTTTGGCGCCCGAAGCGTCTAACGCCATAGTATAAATATGGCGTTAGTTGGCGTTAGTTTAGCGTCGAATTTGCGTCGAAAAAAACGACGCAAATTCGGCGCAACCAGAGTATAAATACGGCCCAGAGTCTCATGTTGTACAAAGCAAGAATGTGCAGCAGCTGTCTTTGTCATTTCTGGTGATCATGTTAAGGCACTGTCTGCATCTCAGACAACATCAATAATACCCAAAATGTAACAGCAACTCTGTATTCCACCTCTCACACAGGTAACCTTGCCAATGTCACCATGGGCAGGATACCAGAGACTGCCATAGCCCTTCTGGATGAAGGCCCCGGTGAGGACAACACCCCTGGATATGTTGACACTGAAGAGGAAGCTGGCCCATCAGGGACACCTGGTCAGTCAACAACTGTTTGCCTCACCTCGCCCACGTTGACTCTCCTGTGGGGTAGGGTGCGTGGAGGGATGGTGTAGGACAGCAGATAGGGACTCCAATGGACAATACTGACCAGGAAACCCTCTCCCAAGTCTTAGGAGCATACCACAATTCCCAAGGCATGATGGGCCAGGTAATCACCATAATGGGGAAACCACACAGTTTCAGAGGGACTACCACCAGGATGTCATGCAGCAGTGGCAGGCACAAAATGCCTGCCTGGCTTCCATTGCTGGGTTGTTGAGGGACATCAACGCTACCCTGAGCAGGAGTGTAGCACAACATCAGGCCTCTTCCACTAGCAGTGAGTTTTCAGGCCCTTCAACATCTGCAGCTGCTATTGGAATTGAGGCCCTGCCAGGGGAAGAAGATGCCTAAGACAACCCACCCTCTTCAGAAGATGAACCTCCCCAGCATGTGTGGACATCCACCCAGACATCCAGGAGTAGCAGATGCTAAGACCAAACCCACAGCCATGAAGTGAACCTCTCCTGACTTGTTTCCATTTTGTGCCACAGATACACCCTGTTGACAGTTCTTAAAGCAAATTACATTTTCCATGATAGAAGGACACTGGACTTGTATATCCTAATGGTGTAGCAGATACCCTCATGATTCCAGCCACCATGGCTGAACCCTTCACTGTTTATATTGCGTTTTTGTAAGTTACTAGTCACACATATTGTTTTACTGTTCACAATAAATAACACTTTAACACAGGTACTGTTTACGTGTCATTTACTAACCATGTACAACTGTGACCCATGTTGACTCTGCTATTAATATGTACTCTGTATTGTACAAACATGGACAGATTAAAAAACTGTTGCATGCTATATCTACACACAATTATTGGTAGACATGAAAACACAACAGAGTATATAACTGATAGTAACATCAGGATGTTTGCTAAGGTGTCAGACACTGCTGATCCATAGGATACAGAGGTTGGGGACATGGCAGTCTTCCTACAAGCCAGAAGGCATACAGATTGGTCCTTTGTATCACCTGGTAAAGCCTTATCACATAACCATATAGTAACTTTCTAATATACATGCCCCATGGTACAGACAGATATCAGTACTGATGTCCCCAGTCCAGGGATCACATTGGTCACATACCAATAGGCTTGCAACTCACCTATGTCAGTCCACAGAGGGATGCACATTGGTCTGCAAAGTAGGAACACACTGACAGCTAGGTCTAAGCTACTAGAGGCTATGGTTCTACATATTCACATGTACCAGATATATATGGACACACCAATTGCACCATTTGACCACCTCCAGTATCCTACAGGTATTTTGATGGGTAAACACAATTCCACCTCAATGTCACTAAAGTCTGGCCTTGTTACTTACACTCCACATACTCATTGCAATCATTACCTTGTTTCAGCCATGTCCAAGTCTCATGTGTGCCTGCATTAACAATACATGACACTGTAGGCCTCTCTGTTCTGTCCACAATCCCAAATTACATTCTGCATGCACAAATCACTCATAGGCATTTTAGTTACCTAATACCTCATAGCTGATGGTAAAAAGGAGGTAACATGCTACCTATCCACCCTAGGTTACTAATTTAAATCACTGCATCAGGAATACATCACATACCTTGAGTCAGTTGAAGTACTAATTGATGAGATCTGCCCTGGAGTCTCCTGCTTCATCCTCATCTGGCTCATCATCGCTTGGCAAATCTGCATTTCCAGCCACAGGTACTGCTGGCTCCCCCTCATCTGGTAGGAATGGTATCTGACGTCTCAGTGCAAGATTGTGGAGCATGCAGCAGGCAACAATCATTTGACATACTTAGTTGGATGAGTAGAGGAGACGGCCTCCTGATCTGTCCAGGCAGCAACATCTTGCCTTCTGGGGGCCAAAGGTCCACTCTATGACACACCTTGTCCTTCCGTGGGCCTCATTGTAGCAGACTTCCCCTGGTATGTTTGGGCACCTCACTGGTGTCAAGAACCAAGGACAGCTAAGATAGCCAGAGTCAAATGTAAGCAAATAGGTAGAAATACACAAACATATATCAAAGACATGAACAATTGTGATATCAGGAGATAAACTTTGAAAACACACATGTCAAATCTGATGTACCAACCAGCCAGGCCCTCTCTGTGTTGATTTGTGTCATCAGCAGTGGGATATTGCTGTTTCGCACGATGAAGGAAACATGCACTGACTTGTGAAATGTACTGGTCTGCCAAACACACAACTTGAACATTGATGGAGTGATAGCTTTTCCTGTTCCTATACCTGTGCATTGGCACTGGGGGGAACCAAGGCTACGTGGGTGCCATCTATGGCTCCAACCTCATGTGGAATGTGTCCCATTGCGTAAAACTCTACCTTCACATTGACCAAATCCGCATGTTGAGGAAACCTGATGTAGCTGTCCAGGTGTTTCAACAATGCTGACAGTACATCCTTCAAAACCAGACTGAACATGGGCTGAGACATCCCTGTAGTTAGGGCCACTGTATTCAGAAAGGACCCAGTGGCCAGAAAGTGTAGCACTGATATCACTTGAACGATGGAAGGTATGCAGTATTGATTTCAAATGGCAGGCATCAGAACAGGCTCCAACTGATCACAAAGATCCATCATTGTATGCCTATTCAGCTCATGAGTCTGGATAGTATGTTTCTCTTCCATGGTCTGCAGGTCTACTAGTGGACGGTACACTGGAGGTTGTCTTTCTTTCATCATGCCAGGGTTACTATATGGAAACATATGAAATTTGTATAAAACATGAACAATGCACACATAATGAACATGTCCAAATACAACTCACACATATATGCAATCGAAGTTTGTTACAACATCTGACATCTACTGTAGGAAGTTGGCTCTGTATATACTATTTCAAAGTAAGAAATAGTGTGCACAGAGTCCGAGGGTTCCCCTTAGAGGTAAGATAGTGACTGTTAAGTCAAAGGTACTTAAGTATCTGGCAGCACCCAATTTGTCAATTAATTCATCTGCTCTTGGGATGGGATGAGCATCTGTCTTGGTGACAGAATTAAGCCCTCTGTAGTCCACATAGAACCTCATCTCTCTCTTACCATCTTTTGTGTGAGGTTTGGGGACTAAGACCAGTGGGCTATCCCAGGGGCTGTCAGAGTGCTCAATGACTCCCAACTCCAGCATCTTGTGGACCTCCACTTTGATGCTTTCCTTATTTGGTCAGACTGTCTAAAAATGTTGTTTTTGACAGGCATGCTGTCTCCTGTGTCCACATCATGGGTACACAGGTGTGTCTGACCAGGGGTTAAGGAAAAGAGCTCAGCAAACTGTTGTAGGACTTGCCTGCAGTCAGTTTGCTGTTGGCCAGAGAGGGTGTCTAAGTAGACCACTCCATCTACTGAGCCATCTTTAGGGTCAATGGAGAGGAGATCAGAGAGAGGTTCAGTCTCAGCTTCCTGGTCCTCATCTGTAACCATTAACATGTTTACATCTGCCCTGTCATGAAAGAGTTTGAGGTGGTTCACATGGGTCACCCTTTTGGGGGTCCTGCTAGTACCTAGGTCTACCAGGTAGGTGACCTGACTCTTTTTCTCTAGCACTGGGCAAGGGCCACTCCATCTGTCCTGAAGTGCCCTGGGAGCCACAGGCTCCAGAACCCAGACTTTCTGCCCTGTCTGAAACTCAACCATAGCAGCCTTTTGGTCATACCACATCTTCTGGAGCTGTTGGCTGGCCTCAAGGTTTTTACTTGCCTTTTCCATGTACTCTGCCATCCTGGAACGTAGGCCTAGTACATAGTCCACTATATCTTGCTTAGGCTCATGAAGAGGTCTCTCCCAGCCTTCTTTCACAAGAGCTAGTGGTCCCCTACCAGGATGGCCAAACAGAAGTTCGAAGTGGGAAAACCCTACTCCCTTCTGAGGCACCTCTCTGTAGGCGAAAAGCAGACATGGCAAGAGGACATCCCATCTCCTTTTGAGCTTTTCAGGGCGCCCCATGATCATGCCCTTCAATGTCTTATCAAACCTTTCAACAAGACCATTGGTTTGTGGATGGTATGGTGTGGTGAACTTGTAAGTCACCACACACTTATTCCACATGTGTTTTAGGTAAGCTGACATGAAGGTGGTACCTCTGTCAGAAACCACCTCCTTAGGAAATCCCACTCTGGTAAAGATACCAAGGAGTGCTTTGGCTACTGCAGGGGCAGTAGTGGACCTAAGGGGAATTGCTTCAGGGTCCCTAGTAGCATGATCCACTACTACTAGGATATACTGATTCCCTGAGGCTGTGGGAGGTTCAAGTGGACCCACTATATCCACTCCCACTTTTTCAAAGGGGACCCCACCACTGGAAGTGGAATGAGGGGGGCCTTTGGGTGGCCACCTGTCGTACCACTGGCTTGACAGGTAGCACAGGAGGCACAAAAACTCCTTTACTTTCTGGGACATGTTGGGCCAATAGAAATGGTTGACTAACCTCTCCCATGTCTTGGTTTGTCCCAAATGCCAAGCAAGAGGAATGTCATGGGCTAAGGTCAGAATGAACTCCCTAAACTCCTGAGGCACTACCACTCTCCTAGTGGAATCAGGTTTGGGATCTCTTGCCTCAGTTTAAAGGAGTCCATCTTCCCAATAGACCCTGTGGGTTCCACTGACATTTCCTTTTGTTTCCTCAGCAACTTGCTGCCTAAGGCCTTCAAGAGAGGGACAGGTTTTTGCCCCTTACACAGCTGTTCCCTTTTGGGTCCCCTGGGCCCAAGAGTTCAACCTGATAAGGTCCCAACTCCATAGGCTCAGTTCCCTCAGGGGATAGAACTTTTTCCTGAGAAGAGAGGGTTTTTTTCTTTCGCTGTGTTGAAGCTGGATCCCAAGTCTTCTTTCCTTTTCTCTTGGAGGGTTGGGCCATTATTCCAGACTCCAACACCTCATTTTCACCCTGAGCCTTGCATTGTGCCCTTGTCTTGACACACACCAGTTCAGGGATACCCAGCATGGCTGCATGGGTTTCGAGTACTCCAGATCATTTCCAAGCATACATTCTACTGGGATAGCAGAGGAAACTACCACCTGTTTCAGGCCAGTGACCCCTCCCCATTTTAAATTTACCATAGCCATGGGATGTACTTTAGTCTGATTGTCAGCGTTGGTGACTGGATAAGTTTATCCAGTCAGGTATTGTCCTGGCGAAACCAGTTTGTCAGTCACCATTGTGACACTGGCCCCTGTATCCCTCAGGGCTTCTACACTAGTCCCATTAATAAAGAGTTGCTGCCTGTACTTTTGCATATTAGGGGGCCAGGCAGCTAGTGTGGCTAGGTCCACCCCACCCTCAGAGACTAATGTAGCTTCAGTGTGGACCCTGATTTGCTCTGGGCACACTGTTGATCCCACCTGGAGACTGGCTATTCCAGTGCTAACTGGAGTAGTAGTAGAAGTGGAACCTTTCTTGGGACAGGCCTTGTCTCCAGTTTGGTGTCCCTGCTGATTACAGTTACGACACCAGGCCTTTTTGGGATCAAAGTTTTACTCTTGTACCCAAATGAGGATTGTGAAGAGGCTTTGGACCCTCTCTCCTGAGCAGGTTTTTGGGGCCCTGTAGAAGACTCTTTACTTTCTCCCTTGGATGTCTCAACACTCTTCCCCTGGGGAGTCTTTGGGACCCCTTTCTTTTGGTCACCCCCTGTGGAAGTCTTGGTCACCCTAGTCTTGACCCAATGGTCTGCCTTCTTTCCCAAATCTTGGAGAGAAATTGGACCTAGGTCTACCAGATGCTGATGCAGTTTATCATTGAAAAAATTACTTAAAAGGTGTTCCTTCATAAACAAATTATTCAGCACTTCATAATCATTTACACCACTGCCATTATTCCAAACATCCAGTGTTTTGACTGAGAAGTCAACAAAATGAACCCAGGTCAGGCTCAAGGATTTTTGAGCCCCCCTGAACCTAATCCTGTATTCCTCAGTTGAGAATCCAAAGCCCTCAATCAGGGTAGCCTTCATGAGGTCATAGGATTCTGCATCTTTTCCAGAGAGTGTGAGGAGTCTATCCCTACACTTTCCAGTGAACATTTCCCAAAGGAGAGCACCCCAGTGAGATTTGTTTACTTTTCTGGAACAAGCCCTCTCAAAAGCTGTGAACCACTTGGTGGTCTTCATATTTTGCTACAATCCCTTTGGGGATTTTTAGCACGTCAGTAGTTTCTCTGACCCTATGTATGTTGCTGCCACCATTGATGGGAGCTAAGCCCATCTCTTGTCTTTCCCTTTCTATGGCTAGGAGCTGTTTCTCCAAAGCCAATCTTTTGGCCATCATGGCTAGCAGTAGGTCATCTTCATTGAGGCTGCCCGCAATGCTTCCTGAGCTGTTGGACTCCCCTGTGGGAGAATCAGCACCTCTGACTATCACTTGTGGAGTCAGGGTTTGAGAAACCCTGGTCTCCCTAACTAGGACAGGAGGGGGGAAATTATCCTCCAGGTCACTAGCTTCCCCCTCTGTAAGGTTGTCATCAGAGGGGTTGTCTCTAGCAAACTCTGCTAAAAGCTCCTGTAGCTGTACGTTGGTAGGGTTTGGTCCAGTTTTTATCTTTTTTAATTTTACAGAGAGTCCTTAACTCTGACATCCTAAAATGCAGGTAAGGGGTGAGGTTGAGCTCCACCACCATCTCTTCTGTAGTAGACATTATGGTGGTCATTCTGACCCCGGCGGTAAAATGCACTTACCGCCGGTCAGAAGACCGCCATAACACCGCCGCGGCCGCGGAAACCCGCCACGGTCATTCTGACCCGCAGAAGGCAAACCTCCGAAAATCCGACAGCCACAACCGACCGCCAGACCAGCGGTCGGCGGAAAGGTGGAGGTGACAAAACCTCCACCGCCACGCCAACAGAAATACGCCCATGCCATTAAGACCCACAAATCCGCGGTCAGAATACACACAAACGAACAAAACCCAGCCACATTGGACGATTTGAATCCCACACACCTGATACACATACACACACCACTCCCACACACACAATACAATATAAAACATCCACCCACATCACCCACAAACCCCTACGCAAAAAAATTCTGAAAGAAGGCCAGAGCGAGACACCAGCATCCACAAACTAACAGCCACAGCCACTCAACACCATCACCCACACACTATCCACACACAAAACAACACACACCACCACACTCAACACACTTAACTACACATACTCCACCCCACACATCATACACACCACCCCATGGCACCCCAAAGACAACCCCGCTTCACAGACGAAGAACTCAGGGTCATGGTGGAGGAAATCGTTCGGGTAGAGCCCCAGCTGTTTGGCACACAGATACAATACACCAGCATTGCCCGGAGGACGGAGCTATGGCAGAGGATTGTCGACAGGGTCAACGCTGTGGGACAGCACCCCAGAAATCGGGAAGACATCAGGAAGCGATGGAACGACCTACGGGGGAAGGTGCGTTCCATGGTATCCAGGCACAACATCGCCGTGCAGAAGACTGGCGGAGGACCCCCACCTCAACCCCCACAATTCACATCATGGGAGGAGGAAGTCTTGAACATCCTGCATCCTGACGGCCTCGCAGGAGTCGGCGGAGGAATGGATACTGGTAAGTTGAAGCTTCACTACTGCTTCCCCCCCACCTGCATGCCAAATCATACCCCAACCCTCACCCCCATCCTCGAACCCCACCCTCACCCCCACCCCCACCACCATCCTCACCCCCACCACCATCCTCACCCCCACCACCATCCTCACCCCCACCCCCAGCACACCTATTCCCCGCCAATGTCTCACCATCACAACCCACACATCCCAAAACCTAGGCCTGCATGCGTCCACTAAGCATGGACACCCATCACCAAAGCATGCCCAATGCATATACACATCCCCCCACAAGCCACCCTCACCAAAGCCCCCACACACGAATGCCAGCACTTGGGGACACGAGAACCCATAGATACACCCATATGCCACACATTGAAACTATAACCATACCTCTATACCCCTGCAGGACCCGACCGTCAACACACCGCGGCGGAGGGGCCAGAATTCTCCACACCCCCCACCCAAGAGGCCGTCAGCGATGACAGCAGCTCTGTCGACCTGGACACCGATGACCAACCCGGACCATCGGGGACCTCTGGACAGTCGGTTCCCCTCACACAGGCCCAGGCCACTACAGACCCAAACCCCTCTGGGAACACCAGCACAGCTCCCACCCAGCGGGCCCATGCCTCTGTCTCCAGGGCGCGTCAATCTGCGGTGTGTCTACCACTACAGGGCACCCAGGATAACCCACCACCCCAACAACAACAGGGACCTGGGGGCAGTGGTAGTGGGCACACCAGCCAGGGGGCAGAGGCCCAGGGAAACAGGGCAACTCGGAGGGCAGCTGTGCGACAGGGGGGGGACGGGCCCAGGGAACCCACTCTCCACGAGGTCCTCACCACCATCATGGGAGCATACAACCGCTCCCAGGAGACGATGGCGACGGTACTGGCCCGGTTCCAGGAGATCCAGGTACTGCAGGAGGAACACTACCGGGGGTACAGGGAGGACATCAGAGCCATCAACACCACCCTGGTTACCATGGTAGGGCTGCTGCAGGACCTCGTCAACACCAGGGCGGACACTCAACAATACCCAAGGGCCCCTGCCACTAGCCTGGACCAAGAACAGCCAACCACCTCCGCCGGCGCTAGTGGACAGGAGGCCCCCGCACAGCAGCAGCCCACCAGACCCCCACCTCCTGCAGGAGAAGAACCACCCCGCAAGAGGGCCCTGAGATCTCGCAAGAAGACAGAGTAGGATGTCAAGACCCCCGCCAGCAATGGATACCACCTGATGTCATCCCACTGTCCCACATTGTCACCCTGTCCATCCTTGAACTGCCCATGCTCCATCTCTCCACAGGCCTCTGGACAATGCACCTGTGTGACTGTTACTCTGGACTCTGCCATGGACATTCCTTCACCATAGCCCCCACCCACTTGAAACCACCCATCCCATTTTGAGCACCTAAATAAATACCTATTTTGCACAAAACTATCTGGAGTCTGGCTGTGATTTCAATATATTGTAATTGACATGACAGTGCAAATATGTCCTTGTACATGGTGAAGTCAACAAACAGCTGCACAAAGCTGTAGTCCATGGGGAAACGAAGCACAGGACTCGTAGTGGGGACCCCAGATCTGAAATAGGGAGGGAAAAGCCACAACTCAGTCATCATACACTGGGGCAAATAGACAGGCAGCAGAGATGCAGGAGAGTAGTTCACATTTACTAAATTATCTTTGAAATGTTACCTGTGTCCTATTGGAAGTACTGTTCAATGATTCTGTCCCTGTTGTCTGTTTCAGCCCCGTCGTCTTCCTCCTCGTCACTCTCCTCAGGTTCCACAGCTGCCACAACACCACCGTCTCGACCATCCTCCTGCAGGAAAGGCACCTGGCGGCGCAAAGCCAGGTTGTGAAGCATGCAGCAGGCCACGATGATGTGACACACCTTCTTAGGTGAGTACATTAGGGATCCACCTGTCATATGCAGGCACCTAAACCTGGCCTTTAGGAGGCCAAAGGTGCGTTCGATCACCCTCCTAGTACGCCCATGGGCCTCACTGTACCGTTCCTCTGCCCTGGTCCGGGGATTCCTTACTGGGGTCAGTAGCCACGACAGGTTGGGGTACCCAGAGTCCCCCACTAGCCATACACGGTGTCTCTGTAGCTGTTCCATCACGTAAGGGATGCTGCTATTCCTTAGGATGTAGGCGTCATGCACTGACCCTGGGAATTTGGCATTTACATGCGAGATGTACTGGTCAGCCAAACACACCACCTGGATGTTCATTGAATGGTAATTTTTTCTGTTCCTGTACACCTGCTCCCTGTCTCTTGGGGGAACCAAAGCCACATGGGTCCCATCAATGGCACCAATGACGTTGGGAATATGTCCAAGGGCGTAGAAATCACCCTTCACTGTAGCCAATTCGCCCACCTCAGGGAAAATGATGTAGCTCCTCACGGATTTCATCAGGGCAGACAACACTCTGGATAACACCTTCGAAAACATGGGCTGAGACATCCCAGAAGCAATTCCCACTGTTGTCTGAAATGACCCACTTGCCAAGAAATGGAGTACTGACATGACCTGCACCAGAGGGGGAATCCCTGTTGGTTGGCGGATGGGGGACATCAGGTCGGGCTCCAGCTGGGCACACAGTTCATGGATAGTGGCACGGTTAAGACGGTAGGTCAGGATAATGTGGCGTTCTTCCATTGTCGACAGGTCCACCAGCGGTCGGTACACGGGAGGATTCATCCGTCTCCTCGCCCAACCCAGCGGACGGTGCCTAGGAAGGACAACATGGAGCACACAGTCAAGCAACCCACAGGTACGTACTCACAGCTAGCACAGTAAACGATTCTCTATGCAGTGAATGGCGTGTCTGAGTGGCTATGCAAGGCCTAGGCCTGTGTGACGCAGTTGAAATTGAGCCATGTGGGCCCTGGAAATGGCGGCTGCCTGACCTGTGAAGTGTGACAATGGGATGTGAGGTCAATGCGCTGGCGTGGCACACCGCGGCGGGCGGCGGGCGAAGACCGCGGCGCGAAGCCGCATTGGTTAACATTGAAGCCTATGGGTTTCAGGAGCCAATGGCGAAGGGCGCCGGCGGTGGCGGGACGCACCGCCGCGGTACGCACCGCCGCGGACGTGACCGCCATTTTCTATCTACTTATCCACTTGCGACTTGAACTTTCACAGGAGAGGACCTATACTGCAAGTGTTGCTGTGACCTCGGTCTGGAAGGGACAATGGCTGCTGCGCCTGGGGAAAGGGCCCCTGCCTTCACTGGAGAGGAGTTGGAGAAACTTGTGGATGGGGTCCTCCCCCAGTATGCGCTACTCTACGGTCCTCCAGACCAACAAGTGAGTTTAATTCAATCTGGATTTGGGGCCACTGGCTGGCTTGGGGGCATGGCGGGGGGCCTGGCGGGGATGGGGGGCATGTTGGGCCTGGCGGGGGGCATGGCGGGGGGCCTGGCGGGGATGGGGGGCATGTTGGGCCTGGCGGGGGGCATGGCGGGGATGGGGGGCATGTTGGGCCTGGCGGGGGGCATGGCGGGGGGCCTGGCGGGGATGGGGGGCATGTTGGGCCTGGCGGGGGGCATGGCGGGGATGGGGGGCATGTTGGGCCTGGCGGGGGGCATGGCGGGGGACCTGGCGGGGATGGGGGGCATGTTGGGCCTGGCGGGGGGCCTGGCGGGGATGGGGGGCATGTTGGGCCTGGCGGGGGGCATGGCGGGGATGGGGGGCATGTTGGGCCTGGCGGGGGGCATGGCGGGGGGCCTGGCGGGGATGGGGGGCATGTTGGGCCTGGCGGGGGGCATGGCGGGGATGGGGGGCATGTTGGGCCTGGCGGGGGGCATGGCGGGGGGCCTGGCGGGGATGGGGGGCATGTTGGGCCTGGCGGGGGGCCTGGCGGGGGGCCTGGCGGGGATGGGGGGCATGTTGGGCCTGGCGGGGGGCCTGGCGGGGATGGGGGGCATGTTGGGCCTGGCGGGGGCATGGCGGGGGGCCTGGCGGGGATGGGGGGCGTTGGGCCACTGGCAAGGAAAATGCTGACTAACTTGAACGTGGTATTTCTCCCTCCCTGTACGTGTCACATAGGTCCGCGCCCATGAGAAGATCGGGATTTGGCGTGCCATCGCCAAGGAAGTCCGGACCCTGGGGGTCCACCATCGACGGGGCACCCACTGCCGCAAGAGGTGGGAGGACATCCGCCGCGGGACCAAGAAGACCGCCGAGTCTCTGCTGGGGATGGCCTCCCAACGTAGGCGGGGTGCCTGCCGTCAACTGAGCCCCCTGATGTTCCGGATCCTGGCGGTGGCCTACCCTGATTTGGATGGGCGCGTGAGGGCAGCACAGCAGACACAAGGGGGTGAGTACAAGCATTATCTACTCTGTTGTCGCGCAGTGGAGGTGTCTGGGTGGGGGAGGAGGGCTGGGGGTCCCCCTAGGCCAGGGCGATATCTGTAGGCTGGGCACCCCCGTAAGCCCCTGTGTCCCCAGCCACCACCCTCAGTAGTTTGTCAGTACAGCCATCCCTGGGCCGTGTCATCCATGGGTGCAGTTGTCAACTCTAGGCGTGTAGGGCATGTTCCACGGAATGCGTAGCGGACCCCAAGTGCGCAACTTAGTGCAGGGGGCATCTGTGTCTGTCATGTCCGCTAACTGTACCGGAGATCCATGTACTCAAAATCCCTTTATTTCTCTCTCCCCCCCCCTTTTTGTTTGTCTTTCTGTGCTTGTGTGCATCAGCATCATCAGGCGGAGGAGAAGTGGCATCGGGGCAGGAGGGAGCTGCATCTCACATGGCCCAGGAGGGCCATGCCACAGAGTCAGACTGGACCAGTGAGACAGAGGGCGAGGGGAGCTCCACGACGGGGACGACTGGACCCTGCAACGACACGGACACGTCCTCGGAAGGGGGCTCCCTTGCGGGGGTGGCACCATCCGTGCCCCCCGCCATTACAGGTACAGCCGCCACCCAGCGCACCATCTCCGCCCTCCCAGCAGCCCCTCAGCGTTCGCCCCGTGCCCGCTCTGCCAGGAAGCCGGGCATCTCCTTCGCCCCAGGCACCTCAGGCCCTGCCCCTGTTACCCCCGCTGCCCTCAGTGAGGAGGTCATTGACCTCCTCCGAACGCTCATTGTTGGGCAGACTACCCTTTTGAATGCCATCCAGGGGGTGGAGAGGGAGGTTCATCGCAGCAATGCGTACCTGGAGGGCATTCATTCGGGTCAGGCTGCCCATCAGCGATCGTTCCAGGCTCTGGCCTCAGCACTGACGGCAGCCATTGTCCCTGTCTCCTGCCTCCCTCTACTAACTCCCTCCTCCCAGTCTCCTGTTCCTCTGCCTGTCCCACCCACACCATCAGACCAGCCTGCACACACCTCAACACCCAAGAGAAGCTCATCCAAACATAAGCACCACAGATCACGCAGACATTCACACACGCAACATTCCGATGCAGACATGCCAACAGTCACTACCACCTCTGTGACCCCCACCTCCTCGTCTCCCTCCTCCCTCCCTGTGACATCTACACTCACACCTCCATTCACCTCACCATCAGCCAGTGTTTCCATCACCAGCACACCCTCCAGTCCAGTCCGCACACTTGCAGTCACCACCCCCACTGCCATTTACACGTCCCCTGTGTCCTCTCCCACTGTGTCTGTCACCCCCTCTTCCACACCACACAAATGCAGCCACCCACCCACCCAACAGCCATCCACCTCACGACAGCCTATCCCTCCTGCACCTGCACCCAAAGACAGCAAACGTGACTCACCTACAACCACATCCTCTCCCTCCACTCCCATTCCCACTGTACCTACCACTCTCCATTGTCCCAAGAAACTCTTCCTCGCCACTACTAACTTCTTTCCTGACTCTGAGCCCCCCCCTCCTTCTCGTCGGGGTAAGAAGAGCACCTCAGCCACCACCAGCCCTGCAGCCCCCTTGACAAGGGTGCAGGGGTATTGGAGCCCGCCAGCCCGCATGTCTGGATCTTCGCCCAGCAGCAAGGGGACAGCCAGCCCACCCCCTGGGAAGAGGAGCAGAAGGCGGAAGGGGCGCCGCAGGAGCCCGCCTTCTACATCCCCCCCGGACACCACCCAGAGACAGTCACCAGCCACAGCTCCAAAGGGAGGAAAGGGCCACAGGCCCACGACTAAGGAGGGCAAGGGCAGCAAGTCGGAGAGGTCAGGCAGCAGGCCTGCTGCCCAGGAGGAGCCCACAACCCCCATAGCCGCTGCCCCGGGAGGAACCGGCACAGCTGCCCCGGGAGAGCCCACCACCCCCATAGCCGCTGCCCAGGGAGGACCCAGCCCAGCTGGCCAGGAGGGCCCCACCACCCACAGCCCAGGTGGGCATTGAAGGAGCACCATCCCCGCTGCCCAGGAGGGCACCACCAGGCAATGAGCAGTTGGCCATAGACCGGCCGCCGTCTCCAGAACCGCTGAACTGGGCCCCGCCGTCTCAAGCACCGCTCCGCTGGGCCCCGCCGTCTCAAGAACCGCTCCGCTGGGCCCCGCCGTCTCAAGAACCGCTCCGCTGGGCCCCGCAGTCTCAAGAACCGCTCCGCTGGGCCCCGCCGTCTCAAGAACCGCTCCGCTGGGCCCCGGCGTCTCAAGAACCGCTACGCTGGGCCCCGCCGTCTCAAGAACCGCTGAACTGGGCCCCGCCGTCTCAAGAACCGCTGAACTGGGCCCTTCAAGGCAAGGAGCGCTGAACTGGGCCCCGCCGTCTCAAGAACCGCTGAACTGGGCCCTTCAAGGCAAGGAGCGCTGAACTGGGCCCCGCCGTCTCAAGAACCGCTGAACTGGGCCCTTCAAGGCAAGGAGCGCTGAACTGGGCCCCGCCGTCTCAAGAACCGCTGAACTGGGCCCCGCTGTCTCAAGCACCGCTCCGCTGGGCCCCGCCGTCTCAAGAACCGCTACGCTGGGCCCCGCCGTCTCAAGAACCGCTGAACTGGGCCCCGCCGTCTCAAGAACCGCTGAACTGGGCCCTTCAAGGCAAGGAGCGCTGAACTGGGCCCCGCCGTCTCAAGAACCGCTGAACTGGGCCCCGCCGTCTCAAGAACCGCTCCGCTGGGCCCCGCCGTCTCAAGCACCGCTCCGCTGGGCCCCGCCGTCTCAAGAACCGCTGAACTGGGCCCTTCAAGGCAAGAACCGCTGGCCCTTTGGCAGACGTGGCAGGGCAGGATCTATCTCGGGCAGGGCTGCAGGATGTCCTCTGGCCAACTTGCCTCCTCCAGTGGCAGTGGGGTCTGTTATGGACTGTATGGACCGTGGCTTTGCACTCCCCAGGATGGCCCAGTGGGCAGGCCACCCACTGTATGGACTGTATGGACCGTGGCTTTGCTCTCCCCAGGATGGCCCAGTGGGCAGGCCACCCACTGTATGGACTGTTTGGACTGTGGCTTTGCTCTCCCCAGGATGGCCCAGTGGGCAGGCCACCCACTGTATGGACTGTTTGGACTGTGGCTTTGCTCTCCCCAGGATGGCCCAGTGGGCAGGCCACCCACTGTATGGACTGTATGGACAGTGGCTTTGCACTCCCCAGGATGGCACAGTGGGCAGGCCACCCACTGTATGGACTGTATGGACTGTGGCTTTGCTCTCCCCAGGATGGCCCAGTGGGCAGGCCACCCACTGTATGGACTGTATGGACTGTGGCTTTGCTCTCCCCAGGATGGCCCAGTGGGCAGGCCACCCACTGTATGGACTGTATGGACTGTGGCTTTGCTCTCCCCAGGATGGCCCAGTGGGCAGGCCACCCACTGTATGGACTGTTTGGACTGTGGCTTTGCTCTCCCCAGGATGGCCCAGTGGGCAGGCCACCCACTGTATGGACTGTTTGGACTGTGGCTTTGCTCTCCCCAGGATGGCCCAGTGGGCAGGCCACCCACTGTATGGACTGTTTGGACTGTGGCTTTGCTCTCCCCAGGATGGCCCAGTGGGCAGGCCACCCACTGTATGGACTGTATGGACTGTGGCTTTGCTCTCCCCAGGATGGCCCAGTGGGCAGGCCACCCACTGTATGGACTGTATGGACTGTGGCTTTGCTCTCCACAGGATGGCCCAGTGGGCAGGCCACCCACTGTATGGACTGTTTGGACTGTGGCTTTGCTCTCCCCAGGATGGCCCAGTGGGCAGGCCACCCACTGTATGGACTGTATGGACTGTGGCTTTGCACTCCCCAGAATGGCCCAGTGGGCAGGCCACCCACTGTATGGACTGTTTGGACTGTGGCTTAGCACTCCCCAGGATGGCCCAGTGGTCATGGAGTCCCCTCGTGGATCTGGCGTCGTGTACTCAAGTGGCTGAGGTGCCCCCCCTTCCCTTCCCCCTGAGGTGCCTGTCCTATTTTCTTTCTGATGCCCCTGCAGTGTTCTCTCCGTGGAGTTCTTGTCGTGGGACTGGGCCTTGCCCATTTGCACAGGACCCCTGTGATCCACGGACAGTGGTTGGACTACATTTAGCAGCTGTGTATATTTTGTACATAGTTTATTTATTTATTGGGATTACTGGTGTACATATTTCAATATATCTGCCCGTTTATGATCTCTTATTTTGGTCTTTGCATTATTTCGGAGGGGGGTGGTTTGTGGGTTGTGACAGTGATCTGTGGGAATGCATTGATGTGTGTGTTGTAGTGGGTGTGGGTGGGTGGGTGTGTGCCGGTAATCTTTTCCCTCCCCTGTGTCGTAGGTGCAGTACTCACCGATGTCTTCCGCGCCGCCGGGCGTGCTCCTGGTATATGAGCAGGTATAGGAGTGCGGGGATGACCTGCAACTCTGGTTCCATACTGCCGGAATCTCGCGTGGAGTGCGTAGAGGTGAGCGTTTTCCCGTTCGTAGTCTGTTTCCGCCGTGTTCTTATCGGCGGTGCTCCCGCCCCGGAAAAGGTGGCGGATTGGTGGGTCGTGATAGGGTGGGCGGTACATTGTCTGCCGCCTGGCTGTTGGCGGGGACCGCCGCGCTGTTTGTTTGTACCGCCGTGGCGGGCGGAGTGTTAATACGGCGGGCTGTGTTGGCGGTTCCCGCCAGGGTCAGAATTGCATATTTTAGACCGCCGGCCTGTTGGCGGCTTGGCCGCCGCTTTATCACCGACCGCCAGGGTCAGAATGAGGGCCTATTTCTCTAAAAGTTGGGATACTTTTTAAGAATCTAAAACTATCTCTTGAACTTAATCCAAACTTTTATAAAACTTTTAAACTCTAAAAGAAATGCTATTAGGGACTAACACAAGGCCCTAGTAGGACTTTTAAAAAATTAGAAAAATAGCTCAAATTTCAAAAATCAGTTTCTAATGACAATTTTTGGAATTTAGTCGTGTGATCAGGTATTGGCTGAGTAGTCCAGCAAATGCAAAGTCTTGTACCCCACCGCTGATCCACCAATGTAGGAAGTTGGCTCTGTATATACTATTTCAAAGTAAGAAATAGTGTGCACAGAGTCCGAGGGTTCCCCTTAGAGGTAAGATAGTGGCAAAAAGAGATAATTCTAATGCTCTATTTTGTGGTAGTGTGGTCGAGCAGTAGGCTTATCAGAGGGTAGTGTTAAGCATTTGTTGTACACACACAGGCAATAAATGAGGAACACACACTCAAAGACTTACTCCAGGCCAATAGGTTTTTATATAGAAAAATATATTTTCTTAGTTTATTTTAAGAACCACAGGTTCAAGATTTACAAGTAATACTTCAAATGAAAGGTATTTCACTCAGGTATTCTAGGAACTTTGAATAATCACAATAGCATGTACAGTTTTGGCAAAAATGGCAATAAGCTATTTTAAAAGTGGACACAGTGCAAAGATCAACAGTTCCTGGGGGAGGTAAGTAATTGTTAAGTTCACAGGTAAGTGAAACACTTACAGGGTTCAAAGTTGGGTCCAAGGTAGCCCACCGTTGGGGGTTCAAGGCAACCCCAAAGTTACCACACCAGCAGCTCAGGGCCGGTCAGGTGCAGAGGTCAAAGAGGTGCCCAAAACACATAGGCTTCAATAGAGAACAGGGGTGCCCCGGTTCCAGTCTGCCAGCAGGTAAGTACCCGCGTCCTCAGAGGGCAGACCAGGGGGGTTTTGTAGGGCACCGGGGGGGATCACAAGCAGGAAGAATGCAAAGACAAAAGGAAATGAGTGTAACCATTGTAATATATCAAAATTCTGTAAGCAAAAATATACATATATACACTATTAACAAAATATACACCAAGATTAGTAGTCCAGGTATTGCACCATTTATAGTCCGTGGACCACTGGGCCCAAAATGCATGGGCGAGGCCCACACACGATACCAGATCAAAACAGAGAGAACACTGCAGGGGCATCAGATAGAAATACAACAGGCACCTCAGGGGGAAGGGAAGGGGGGGCACCTCAGCCGGATGAGTGCACTACGCCAGATCCACGAGGGGCCTCAATGCCCATTGATGTATCCTTGGGAGTGCAAAGCCACAGTCTCTCAAGTCTCACAAGTGGGTGAGTTGCCCACTGCTGCATCCTGGGGAGTGCAAAGCCACAGTCTCTCAAGTCTCTACAGTGGGTAGGTTGCCCACTGCTGCATCCTGGGGAGTGCAAAGCCACAGTCTCTCAAGTCTCTGCAGTGGGTGGTTTGTCCACTGCTGCATCCTGGGGAGTGCAAAGCCACAGTCTCACAAGTCTCTGCAGTGGGTGGTTTGCCCACTGCTGCATCCTGGGGAGTGCAAAGCCACAGTCTCTCAAGTGGATGACAGTCTCCACTGGTTCTGGAGGGGGCTTGGTGCCCAGAGTGCTTCATCCTGCCAAGGACAGACGTAGTGGATGCATGTCTCCACTGGTTCTGGAGGGGGACTGGTGCCAAGAGTGCTTCATCCTGCCAAGGACAGACGTAGTGGATGCATGTCTCAACTGGTTCTGGAGGGGGCTTGGTGCCCAGAGTGCTTCATCCTGCCAAGGACAGACATAGTGGATGCATGTCTCCACTGGTTCTGAAGGGGGCTTGGTGCCCAGAGTGCTTCATCCTGCCAAGGACAGACGTAGTGGATGCATGTCTCCACTGGTTCTGGAGGGGGACTGGTGCCCAGAGTGCATCACTCACCCTGTGACGGCCCCTGTTGCGTCAGTGCCCCTGCCGCTCATGGGCTAGCGGTGCTTTAGTTGGGGGTCCTTGCCCTGTTCAGCGGTGCTTGCCCTGTTCAGCGGTGCTTGACTTGGCGGTCCTTGCCCTGTTCAGCGGTGCTTGCCCTGTTCAGCGGTGCTTGACTTGGCGGTCCTTGCCCTGTTCAGAGGTGCTTGCCCTGTTCAGCGGTGCTTGACTTGGCGGTCCTTGCCCTATTCAGCGGTGCTTGCCCTGTTCAGCGGTGCTTGACTTGGCAGTCCTTGCCCTGTTCAGCGGTGCTTGCCCTGTTCAGCGGTGCTTGACTTGGCGGTCCTTGCCCTGTTCAGCGGTGCTTGACTTGGCGGTCCTTGCCCTGTTCTGGGGTGCTTGCCCTGTTCAGCTGTGCTTGACTTGGCGGTCCTTGCCCTGTTCAGCGGTGCTTGACTTGGCGGTCCTTCACTGCCCAGCTGGGCTGGGGCTGGCGGTCCTTCATTGGTCAGCTGGGCTGTGGCTGTCGGGGCCCTCCTGGGCAGCTGGGCAGTGGCTGGCGGGGCCCTACTGGGCAGCTGGGCTGTGGCTGGCGGGGCCCTCCTGGGCAACGACGATGGGGCTGGCGGGGTCCTCCTGGGCAGCGACGATGGGGCTGATGGTGGCCTCCTGAGCAGCGACAATGGGGCTGGCGGTGGCTTCCTGGGCAGTGACGATGGGGCTGGCTGGGCCCTCCTGGCCAGCGGGGATGATGGCGGTCTTCTCTGCCGTGCTGCTCCTCCCAGACTTGCCGGGTTTCTTCTGGCCCTTCCCCACCTTGGGAGGAGTCACAGCTGAGTCCACACTCCCAACGGGACCCCTGGGAGCGGCTTGGGTGGCTGGAGTCTTCCCCCTCTCCCATCGGGCACTGGCCAACTTCTGGTGCTTCACAGGGGTGGGGACTGGCTGTGCTGTGGCTCCATGACACACTGGCTGTCCTGGTGGCCGGTGCACTCCACATACCTGTGACAACAGGCACCACTAGTCCCAGAGATTTTGTGGCTGAGGTGCTAGTTCGGGACCTATGAGTTGGACGGTGGGGGTGGTGGTAAACAGGTTGAGGGTGGACAGGAAAAGTTGTTTGGAGACACTGGGACCGGTAGCTGGAGGGGGTTTGGGAGTGGAGGAAGAGGTGGTGGTTGTAGGAGGTGTAAGTTTTGTGGCTTTGGGTGCAGGTGCATGCGCTGGAGGCTGTTGTGAGGTGGATGTATGTTGGGTGGGTGTGTGCCTGCATTTGTGTATCTTCGGAGGGGCGTCACAGACACACTGGGAGAGGACACAGGGGATGTGTGAATGGTAGTGGGGGTGGTGGCTGCACGTGAGCGGGGTGTGCTGGTGGGTGTGCTGGTGCGGGACGTAGTGGCTGTAGAGGTGGTGCATGCAGGTGTGAGTGTAGACGAGACTGGGAGGGAGGAGGGAGACGAGGAGGAGGGTGACACAGTGGAAGCAGTGGATGTTGGTGTGTCTGTATGTGTTTGATGCTTGCGTGAGTACCTGTGGGATGTGTGGTGCTTATATTTGCCTGAGCTTCCCTTGTGTGGTGAGGTGTGTGCAGGCTGGTCTGATGGTGTGCTTGGGATAGGCAGAGGTACAGGGGATTGGGTCTGGTTGGAGGAAGTTGGAGGGGGGAGGCTAGACACAGGGACAATGGCTGCCATCAGTGCTGAGGCCAGAGTTTGAAAGGTTCGGTGAAGGGCAGCCTGAACAGAATGAATGCCCTCCAGGAATCCATTGGTTTGTTGCAACTCCCTTTCTACACTCCGGATGGTATTCAAAATGGTAGACTGCCCAACAGTGAGGGACCTGAGGAGGTCAATGGTCTCCTCACTGAGGGCAGCAGAGGTGACAGGGGCAGGGGCTGAGGTGCCTGGGGCGAAGGTGATGCCCACCCTCCTGTGTGAGCGGGCACGGGGTGAAGGCTGAGGGGCTGCTGGGAGGGCGGTGCTGGTAGGGGGGGTGGCGGCAGTACCTGTAGAAGTGGGGGGCACAGATGTTGCTGCCACCACAAGGGAGCTCCCATCGGAGGATGAGTCCGTATCGCTGGTTTCAGCTCCTGTCACCGCTGTGGTGCTCCCCTCGCCCTCCGTCCCACTGGTGTATTCAGAGTCCGTAGTGTGGCCCTCCATGGCCATGTGGGATGCAGCTCCCTCGTGCTCCAGTGCCACTGCTCCTCCGCCTGATGATGCTAATGCACACAAGAACAGGGAGATCACAAAAAAGGGGGGGGAACAGAAGAAAGACATGTTGAGTGCATGGCTTACCGCTACCGTTGGCGGACAAGACAGGCACAGAAGCCCCCTGCACTACGTCGCGCTGTTGGGCTCTACAGTGCAATTCCTGGGAAATGGCCTACAAGGCTATGGACGACATATGCACACATAGATGACACAGGGGCATGAATAGCTGTACTTGGCACTCTACAGAGGTGGTGTGGGAGGGCCACAGGGCCATGTCTTACGAAGGGGCCTAGCCTACGGAACTCGCCCTGGCCTAGGGAAACCCACAGCCCTCCTCCCCCACCCAGACCCCTCCACTGCACGCAAAGTCAGCTGAATGAGAGTGTACTCTCCCCCTTGTGTCTGCTGTGATGCCCTCAAGCGCCCATCCAACTCTGGGTAGGCCACCGCCAGGATCCTGAACATCAGGGGGGTCATGGTTCGACGGGCACCCCTCCCACCTTGGGAGACCATCCCCAGCTGAGCCTCCGCCGTCTTCTTGCTCCAGCGGCGAATGTCCTCCCATCTTTTCTGGCAGTGGGTACTCCGTCTGTGGTGGACCCCCAGGGTCCGGACGTCCTTGGCGATGGCACGCCAAATATCCTTCTTCTGGTGAGTGCTGACCTACATGAAATATACAGGGGAAGAAGGGAAGTCATTACCAACTGCGCCGTCAAAGTGAGTGGCCCCCATCCCTACCCTTGCCATGTGGCACATGCACCCACCATCTTTCATGCACGCAGAACTCTGCCCCCTTCCTTCCTACAACCAGCCCTCTCCACACAGGCATAGCCCATACAACATGCTCCCTGTGTACTTTCCTGTTGGTCTGGAGGACCGTAGAGTAGCGTGTACTGGGGGAGGACCCCATCGACGAGCTTCTCCAACTCCTCCGCAGTGAAGGCAGGGGCCCTTTCCCCAGACACACGAGCCATTGTCTCTTCCAGACCGAGGTCACAGCAGCACTTGCAGTGTAGGTCCTCTCCTGTCGAAGATCAGGTATCGAGTGATTCAACAGATAGAAAATGGCGGTCACGTCCGCGGCGGTGCGTACCATCACCGCCGGCGTACTTCGTCATTGGCTCCTGGGAAACACTTCGACCGCCTACCGCGACGGTGTACAACGCCAGCGCAGTTACCTCACATCCCATTGTCCCACTTTAGAGGTCAGGCAGCCGCCATTTCAGGGGACCACATGGCCTAATTACCAACTGCGTCACACATACCTAGGCCTACTCTCAACACACATACAGGCCACATTTTGTGTATGAATGGTGTTCTGTGTAGACTGTGGGTATATCCCTCTGACTTTTTTGACTCTGTGCTCGCTGTTGTCCTTCATAGGCACCGTCCGCTGGGACATGTGAGGAGATGGCGGAATCCTCCGGTGTACCGACCGCTGGTGGACCTGTCGACAATGGAGGAAAGAAATTTGATTATCACCTACAGGTTTGACTGTGCCACAAACCAGGAACTGTGTACCCAGTTGGAGCCTGACCTGATGTCAGCAATCCGCCATCCAACAGGAATCCCCCCTCAAGTGCAGGTGCTATCAGTGCTCCATTTCCTTGCAAGTGGGTCTTTTCAAACAACTGTGGCCATGGCATCAGGGATGTCCCAGCCTATGTTTTCCAACGTACTGTCCAGAGTGTTGTCTGCCCTGCAGAAAAACATGCAGAGCTACATCGTTTTCCCTCAGGTGGAGGATTTGCCTACAGTGAAAGGTGACTTCTATGCCCTTGGACATATCCCCAACATCATAGGTGCCATTGATGGGACCCATGTGGCTTTGGTCCCCCCCACAGGGGTGAACAGGTGTACAGGAACCGGAAGAGTTATCATTCCATGAATGTACAGATGGTATGTTTGGCAGACAAGTACATCTCCCATGTGAATGCCATGTTCCCTGGCTCAGTGCATGACGCCTACATCATGCGGAATAGCAGCATCCCTTATGTGATGGGTCAACTCCAGAGGCACAGTGTGTGGCTATTAGGTGACTCTGGTTACACCAACCTGTCATGGCTACTGACCCCAGTGAGGAATCCCAGGACAAGGGCAGAGGAACGCTACAATGAGGCACATGGGCGAACTAGGAGGGTGATCGAGCGAACATTCGGCCTCCTGAAGGCCAGGTTCAGGTGCCTCCATATGACAGGTGGATCCCTATTCTACTCACCAAAGAAGGTGTGCCAGATCATCGTGGCCTGCTGTATGCTTCACAACTTGGCTTTGCAACAACAGGTGTCTTTTCTGCAGGAGGATGGTCCAGATGGCGGTGTTGTGGCAGCTGTGGAGCCTGTGGGCAGTGATGAGGAGGAAGCAGAGGAAGAAGACATGCAGAACAGGGACTCAGTCATCCAGCAATATTTCCAGTGAAACACAGGTGAGAATACATTCCTGCCTACTACATGTACTTTTACACTTCTACCTCTTATCTGTCTGTCGATTTCACCCAGTGTATGGTCACTGAGTTGTCACTTTCCCTTACGGTTTCACAGGTGTGGGTCCCAACGTGTGTCATCTGCTTAGGTTCCTCATGGACTAGAGCTGTGTGACATAGGTATGTTGACATTACTATTTCATGAACATTTTGTCACTGTAATTGCAAATACACTATTTCGAAATCACAGACAGACTCCAGATCTTTTGGTGCTTTAGGTGTGTTTATTTAAATACAAAATATTGGAGGGGGAATGTTAAATGGTGAGGGGTGAGGGGTGATGGTGAAGGAGTGTCCATGGCAGAGTCCAGTCTATTAGTCTCACAGGTGCATTGCCCATATGGGCATAGGAAGTAGAGCTGGGGCAGTTTCAATATGGACAGGGTGACAAAGTGGGACAGTGGGATTACAATCAGGGTGGTCTCATTTCTTGGCGGGGGTCTTGGCATTGTGCTCTGTCTTGTTCCTGGATCTCAGGGACCGTTTGCGGGGTGGTTCTCCCTCTTCAAGGGGTGGGGTGCTGGTGTGGTGGTCCTGTGGCGGTGCCTCCTGTCCACTAGCGCCAGCGGAGGTGGTGGGCAGTTCATCATCCATGCTAGTGTCAGGGGCCCCTTGTAGTGCCACAGTGTCCCTCCTAGTGTTGAGTACTTCCTTGAGCACCCCTACGATGGTGCCCAGGGCGGAGCTGATGGTTCTGAGTTCCTCCCTGAACGCCAAATACTGTTCCTCCTGCATGCGCTGGGTCTCCTGAAACTTGGCCAGTACCGTTGCCATCGTCTCCTGGGAGTGGTGGTATGCTCCCATGATGGAGGAGAGGGCCTCGTGGAGAGTGGGTTCCCTTGGCCTGTCTGCCCCCTGTCGCACAGCAGCCCTCCCAGTTCCCCTGTGTTCCTGGGCCTCCGTCCCCTGGACAGTGTGCCCACTGCCACTGCCCCCAGATCCCTGTTGTTGTTGGGGTGGTGGGTTATCCTGGGTTCCCTGTAGTGGTGGACACACAGCTGATTGACATGTCCTGGGGACGGAGGTATGGGCCCGCTGGGTGGGTGCTGTGCTGGTGTTTCCAGAGGGGGCAAGGTCTGTGGTGGCCTGTGCCTGTATGAGGGGAACCGACTGTCCCGAGGCCCACGATGGTCCGGGCTGGTCATCTAGATCCAGGTGGACAGAGGTGCTGTCATCACTGTGGGCCTCTTCTGTGGGTGGAGATGTCTGGACCCTCCTGTCTGGTGAGGTTAGGTAGTGGTCCTGCAGGGGTGGAAAGGCATGATTATTGCATCTGTGTGTGTCATGGAGTCCATTCCTCCACCAACTCCTGCGAGGCCCTCAGGATGCAGAATTGCCAAGACCTGCTCCTCCCATGTTGTTAGTTGTGGGTGAGGAGGTGGGGGTCCGCCGCCAGTCCGCTGAACCGCCTGGTGGTGTCTTGAGACCACGGAACACACCTTCCCCCGTAGGTCGTTCCACCTCTTCCTGATGTCCTCCCGATTTCTTGGGTGTTGTCTCACTGCGTTGACCCTGTCGACTATTCTTCGTCATAGCTCCATCTTCCTTGCAATTGAGGTGTGCTGCACCTGTGATCCAAATAGCTGTGGCTCTACCCGGACGATTTCCTCCACTATGACCCTGAGCTCCTCCTCCGAGAACCTGGGGTGTCTTTGCCATACCATGGGGTGGTGTAGGTGATGTGCGGGGTGGTGTGTGTGGTGATAAGTGTGGTGATATGTAGTGGTGTGTGGTGTTTTGTGCATGGAAGTTGTGTGGGTGATGGTGTTGTGTGTCTGTGGATGCTAGTTTGTGGATGGTGGTGTCTCTCTCTGGCCTTCTTTCTGTAATAGTGGTCGTAGGGGTTTGTGGGTGATGTGGGTGTGTGTTTTATAGTGTATTGGGTGTGTGGGAGTGGTGTGGGTATGTGTATCAGGTATGTGTATTTCGAGTTGTCCAATGTGGCGGTGTTTTGTATATGTGTGTGTATTTTGAGCGCGGCGGTGTGTACCGCCAATGGAATACCGCGGTTGAAAGACCGCCGCGTGGATTCGTGTGTCGTGATAGTGTGGGCGTATTTCTGTTGGCGTGACGGTGGAGGGTTTTTTATCGCCAGTTTATCACTGACCTTTGGTGTGGCGGACTTGTGTGGGTGTCTGAATTTTGTCGGATTCCGAGATGTGGGTCATAATAGCTGTGTCGGAATTCCGCAGCTGCGGCGGTGTGTTGGCGGTCTTCTGCACGGCGGTAAGCAGCTTTTACCACCAATGTTGTAATGAGGGCCTATTTCTCTAAAAGTTGGGATACTTTTTAAGAATCTAAAACTATCTCTAGAACTTAATCCAAACTTTTATAAAACTTTTAAACTCTAAAAGAAATGCTAACAGGGACTAACACAAGGCCGCAGCAGGACTTTTAAAAATTTAGAAAAATAGCTCAAATTTCAAAAATCTGTTTCTAATGACAAAAAAGTCTTGTACCCCACCGCTGATCCACCAATGTTGGGAGTTGGCTCTGTATATACTATTTCAAAGTAAGAAATAGTGTGCACAGAGTCCAAGGGTTCCCCTTAGAGGTAAGATAGTGGCAAAAAGAGATAATGCTAATGCTCTATTTTGTGGTAGTGTGGTCGAGCAGTAGGCTTATCAGAGGGTAGTGTTAAGCATTTGTTGTACACACACAGGCAATAATGAGGAACACACACTCAAAGGCTTACTCCAGGCCAATAGGTTTTGATATAGAAAAATATATTTTCTTAGTTTATTTTAAGAACCACATTTTCAAGATTTACAAGTAATAGTTCAAATGAAAGGTATTTCACTCAGGTATTCTAGGAACTTTGAATAATCACAATAGCATGTACAGTTTTGGCAAAAATGGCAATAAGCTATTTTAAAAGTGGACACTGCAAAAATCAACAGTTCCTGGGGGAGGTAAGTAATTGTTAAGTTCACAGGTAAGTAAAACACTTACAGGGTTCAAAGTTGGGTCCAAGGTAGCCCACCATTGGGGGTTTAAGGCAACCCCAAAGTTACCACACCAGCAGCTCAGGGCCAGTCAGGTGCAGAGGTCAAAGAGGTACCTAAAACACATAGGCTTCAATAGAGAAGAGGGGTGCCCCGGTTCCAGTCTGCCAGCAGGTAAGTACCCGCGTCCTCGGACGGCAGACCAGGGGGGTTTTGTAGGGCACCGGGGGGGACACAAGCAGGCACAGAAAGTACGCCCTCAGCGGCACGGGGCGGCCGGGTGCAGAGTGCTAACAGGCGTTGGGTTTTGTGTTTGAAAGCAATGGGGAGACCCGGGGGTCTCTTCAACGATGCAGGCAGGCACAGGGGGGCTCCTCGGGGTAGCCACCTCCTGGGCTAGGCAGAGGGTCACCTGGGGGTTGCTCCTGAACTGGAGTTCTGTTCCTTCCGGTTCTGGGGGCTGCGGGTGCAGTGTTGGTTCCAGGTGTCGGGTCCCTTGTTACAGGCAGTCTCGGACAGGGGGAGCTTCTGGATTTCCTCTGCAGGCATCGCTGTGGGGGCTCTGGGGGGTAAACTCTGGCTTCTCATGGTCTCGCAGTCACCTGGAAGTCCTCCCTGTAGTGTTGGTTTTCCACAGGTCGAGCAGGGGGCGTCGGGTGCAGAGTAGAAAGTTTCACGCTTCCGGCGGGAAATATGAGGTCCTTCAAGTTGTTTCTTTGTTGCAAGAAAGTTGCAGATGGTTGAACAGAGCCACTGTTCACAGGAGTTTCTTGGTCCTTGGGTGCAGGGCAGTCCTCTGAGGCTTCAGAGGTCACTGGTCCCTGTTGGATGCGTCACTGTTGCAGTTTTTTTCGAAGTTGGGAGACAGGCCGGTAGGGCTGGGGCCAAAGCAGGTGTCGTCTCCGTCTTCACTGCAGGGCTTCAGGTCAGCAGTCCTTCTTCTGGTTAAGGTTGCAGGAATCTAGTTTCCTAGATTTTGGGGGGCCCTAAATACTGAATTTAGGGGGGTGTTTACGTCTGGGAGGGCAGTAGCCAATAACTACTGTCCTTGAGGGTGGCTACACCCTCTTTGTACCTCCTCCCTATGGGGACGGGGGCACATCCCTAATCCTATTGGGGGAATCCTCCTTCTACAAGATGGAGGTTCTAAAAGTAAGGGTCACCTCAGCTCAGGACACCGTAGGGGCTGTCCTGACTGGTGGGTGACTCCTCCTTGTTTTTCTCATTATCTCCTCTGGCCTTGCCACCAAAAGTGGAGGCAGTGGCCAGAGGGGCGGGCATCTCCACTAGCTGGGATGCCCTGGGGCGCTGTAACAAAAGGGGTGGCTCACCGCCAGGTGTTACAGTTCCTGCAGGTGGAGGTGGGAAGTACCTCCACCCAGTACAGGCTTTGTTCCTGGACACAAAGTGACAAAGGCACTCTCCCCATGTGGCCAGCAACATGTCTGGTGTGTGGCAGGCTGGCAAAAACTAGTCAGCCTACACTGGAAGTCGGGTATGTTTTCAGGGGGCATCTCTAAGATGCCCTCTGGGTGTATTTTACAATAAATTGCACACTGGCATCAGTGTGCATATATTGTGCTGTGAAGTTTGATGCCAAACTTCCCAGTTTTCAGTGTAGCCATTATGGTGCTGTGGAGTTTGTGTTTGACAGACTCCCAGACCATATACTCTTATGGCTTCCCTGCACTTACAATGTCTAAGGTTAGGCTTAGACACTGTAGGGGCATAGTGCTCATGCACTTATGCCCTCACCTGTGGTATAGTGCACCCTGCCGTAGGGCTGCAAGGCCTGCTAGAGGGTTGACTTACCTATGCCACAGGCAGTGTGAGGTTGGCATGGTACTCTGAGGGGAGTGCCATGTTGACTTAGTCATTTTTTCCCCACCAACACACACAAGCTGTGAAGCAGTGTGCATGTGCTGAGTGAGGGGTCACTAGGGTGGCATAAGACATGCTGCAGCCCTTAGAGACCTTACCTGAGTGCCAGGGTTGTGCCAATTGTGGAGACAAAGGTACAGTTTAGGGAAAGAACACTGGTGCTGGGGTCTGGTTAGCAGGGTCCCAGCACACTTTCAAATCATAACTTAGCATCAGCAAAGGCAAAAAGTCAAGGGGTAACCCTGCCAAGGAGGCATTTCCTCACATCTACAAACTGCTATGCATCCTGTGACATTCCCCTTGGTGCACATTATCCCGATTACCTAATGCAATATACATGTGTATTAATCTGTGACTGTCAGTGTTTGTTAGTCAAACCATCTTTACTTGTGAAACACATTTGAGCACATTACCTATATTACCAATGCACATAGTATGATGAGAATAGGTGTACATTCATATCAGCAGATATCCCTCTGTTTTACTGATTTAAATACTCACATGCACAAATAGGCTAATAAACCTGAATTTCCTTCATCATGGTTGTTCTGGACTTGCCTGCTTCATTTTGTGTGTCTGTGTGTTATCTGTGTGTGGTGGTTGTGCTACCTGTTGTGTCTGAGCTGCTTGTGTGGGTGTGTGCTTTGCATTTCTCCCACAGTGATGGCTGGATATGGAGCGTTGGGCATGTATGTGTGTGGCTGTTGTGATTTGGAGTGTGGTGTGCCCTTGTGTGGTTGTACTGTGTGTGTGTGGTGATTGGAATGTCCAAACTGCTATGTGGTAGGTTTTCGTGGAGTGACATATGCCTCGCAGTATGGCTGTGTGATTGTATGTCTTGGTACAATGGTCTTGTTACGTTGTGTTGTACATATGTATTGTCAGGTTGAGGTGTGAGTTGTGGCGTATTGACTGTATGTTTGAGGTGTTGCGGTTACCCTTGCCACCCGTTCTGAATGTGTATGTTGTGTGTGCATCGCGATCTTGCCATTAGGCAACAGTGACAGGTAAGTGTTTGTACTCAAGTTTGCTGCTGTTGTCGTCGCTGGTTCCGAAGTCATAGGGTGAGCAGGAGCAGCGGGAAAACATGTAGTTCAGGATCCATGGCGGCTCCAGATGGGTGAGGCTTCCTGAAAGTGGATGTCTCCAATTATACTGTTGGTTTCCTCCAGGATTTCCGTGGTGGTGCGACCACGACAGAGACCGTGGTGGTGTGCAACTTCACAATATGTCCAGCTGTAACATGGTTTTCGCCGGCCTGAAGGTGCCTCCCGCCGTCCGTGGCGGTCTGACCGAACTGGCAGTGCCGGCGCTGGATTCGCTGTATGCTATAGGGAATACCACTATGGTGATAATTTAGCGGTCTTCTCCACCAGCCTGTTGGCGGTACGACTGCCACCACCAACATGGCGGTCATGGAACCGCCAACATCGTAATGACTCCCTTTGTCTCATAAATTAAGCCTTGTTGCTCATTGCTAAGCTACCAAGGGTTGAGCTGGGATTAATTTATCGAGCCCTATCTGTACCTAGTGGGGAATAGTGGCCTATTGCTAAGTGTAGGTACTTATCTGCCCTTACCAATGATCCACTTTCCAACACGTGTAGGAAGCTGGCCTGGTGTGTGGTGGGTACCTAAGGTACTTAAACCTTATACCAGGTATCCCCTATTATTGTAGTGTAGGCAGTGTCTAGAAGCCAGGCTCTCTAGAGGTAGCTGTGGATGAGCAGCCAAGGCTTATCTAGGAGATATGCAAAAGCTCATGCAATACCAATGTAGCCACACAGTACGTATACACATGAAAGAATACACTCAGTGTTACAAAAATAAAGGTACTTTATTATGGTAATACAACACCAAAAATACTACAGAGGCAATACTCCCTTCGGAGGTAAGTAATAGACAAGTTATATACACTAGTTGTCAGAAAAAGGCATCAGAATAGTTAAAAAAGACTGCAAATGGTGTAAAACACAATAGAGACTAGTGGACCAAGCACAAACCATATACTCAAAAAATGGAATGCGAGAGTGCCACCACCACCCAAGTAAATGGTGTGTGTAGAGGGACACTGAGGGCACTAGGAAAGCACAAAGGTAAATACCACAACACCCCCCAGCAACCAGGAAAGCAGGAGTAAATTACTAAAATTTCCCCAAAACACCCACTTAGAAGAAGAGAATTGCAAAACCCAGAGGCGACTGCAAGAAACCAGCAGTGGATTCCTGAAGAGGAAGCCGTGTGGAAAGAGGGGATCAAGTCCAGAAGACACAGCAGAGTCCACTGTGGGCAGGAGCCCATACCCACCAAGCTGAGGATAGCAGGAAATGGTCAACGGTGAGGAAGAAGAGTCAGCAATTGAGCCCTGGAGTCAGAGCTATGTTCCTGGAGGATTCAGGTGATGTCCCACGCCAGAGGGAAGATTGCAGTTGGGCTTGCGTGTCCAGATTCCACCAACAAGCCTTGGCACACAAGTGTGGTTGGCAGAAAGTGGTGCTGCCGGGGACCAGCAAGGCCCAGGAGGACTCAACCCAGGAGGGGGAGTCAGAGGCACAGGCCGCATGCACAAGAGTCCCTAGGGACACAGAAGGTGCAAATGGAGCCCATGCAGCACTAGGAAAAGAAGTCCCATGCTGCAGGAGAGTTACTCAGGGAGCTGTACAATGCAAGAAGGAGTGCTGGGGGATGGAGCTACATGAAGACTGAAGACCCCTTGGAAGAAGTGCCTGCAAGCCTTAGCAGCTGCAAATGACACGGTGCGGGGGGGTATTGTCCTGCGTGGGAAGGCAAGGGCTTACCTCCACCCAAGTTGGACAGCTGGTAGAGAGGACTGCATGGACCACTTCTAACTACCAACTGTGTTGCAGGATCCATGCAGCTCAACAGGAGAGCAGATCCACACAGCCGGTCGTCATTGCTGTTGGTGTCTTCAGATACAGGGGAGTGATTCCTTCTCTCCAAGGGAGATTCCCTCTTCTTTCCAGTGCAGGTTAAAGACAGACTGTCCTCAGAGGATGCACTACCGGGGAAATGTTGCAGAAGTTGGAAGGAGACATGGAAACAATGTTGCAGATGAAGCCTTTGTTGCAGATTGTCAGGTCTGGGAGAGTCCAGATGCAGTTTCTTTGGTCAGAAGTCGAAGTAAGGGATGCAGAGGAATCCTGCTGGAATCTTGCAAGCCGAATCTGAGGAACCACTCAAAAGAGAGACCCTAAATAGCCCTGAAAGGGGGTTTGGTCACCTAGCTGAATGACCACCTATCAGGTGGGGGCTCTGACGTCACATTCCTGACCTGGCCACTCAGATGCACCCGGAGTTCTCTGCCAACCTTGGATCCAAGATGGTAAAACCCAGGGACCCTCTGGAGGAGCTCTGGACACCACCCCTATGGTGGTGATGGACAGGGGAGTGGTCACTCCCCTTTCCATTGTCCAGTTTCGTGCCAGAGCAGGGACTGGAGGTCCCTGAACTGGTGTAGACTGGTTTATGCATGGAGGGCACCAAATGTGCCCTTCAAAGCATATCAGTGGCTTGGTAAGGATACCCCTCCTAAGTCCAGTAACACCTATTTCCAAAAATTAGTGTAACATCACTCTCCCAATGAAAATCCTTTTTTCTGCCTTCCTGGGCTTGAGCTGCTAAAGCAACAGGAGGTAACAGCAGCTTGGGCTGCCTGGTCAACCTCAGAAAGCTGTAGGAGCAATCCTGGGGTTCCTCTAAGGAGCCCCCAGAGTGCATGGAATCATAGCACCAACACTTGCAAAAGTATTGGAGTATAATTCCAACATGTTTGGTACCAAACATGCCTAGGTTCAGAGCTACTATTATGTAGCTGGACATACGTAGTGATCTATGTCCAGTACAAGTGTAAAATGGCATCCCGCACTCACAAAGTCCAGGAAAATGGATCTGGAGTTTGTTGGGGCACCTCTGCTAGTGCAGGGGTGCCCTCACACACAGGTACCAGCACCGTGCCCTCTGGGCTGAAAGGGCCTACCATAGGGGTGACTTATAGTAAACTGGTGCAGTGACCTAGAGTGAAAACTGAGTTTCACTCAGACTGCAGTGACAGGCCTGCAGAACTCTTTGAATGGGCTCCCTATAGGTGGCAGAATAATTGCTGCATCCCATAGGGATCCCCTGGAACCCCAATGCCCTGGATACCTAGGTACCGTATACTAGGGACTTACATGGGGGGACCAGTATGCCAATTGTCGGAAGAAAAAGGTTCCAGCAACCAAGTTTAAAGGAGAGAGCATAATCACTGGGGTCCTGGTTAGCAGGATCTCAGTGAACACAGTCAAACCCATTGATAAACAAGCAAAAGGTGGGGGTAGCCAAGCTAGAAAGAGGCTACTTTGCTACAACAAGCATGGACAGTCTGTGTTTCTTCATTCCGTACATATTTCAATTTTTTTAAGTACTTTGTTTCAAAACATTTGCTAAAACAAACATAATAATCATGCAGCCTAGTAAAAGACATCAATTGATCTTTGTCCTGAGACCTTGTAGCTTTTAAAAGAGTGTCAACTACATTATGATTTGGCATTATTCCAGATGACGTAGCTAAGTTACCCAAATGCTGTGTTAGAAACTTGTATGCCTTTTACCACTGTTATTCTGTTGTTTCTCAGAATAGATAAAAAACATTCTTAAAGTTGCATTGTCTGTAGCAATATGTTCAGCATAAATTAGAAGATTCCCTTGACATCATTAAATAACACATTTATTACCTTCTGGAATACACCAGCAGCAGATGCCAGGCCTAATGGCATTTGCAAATATTTATAAGCCACAAGAATAGTAATAAAGGGCAGCAATTCTTGATATTTTTTGCTGGTAGTATCTGATCAATTGATGTGAAAAATGTAGCTTTTACCAACATAGCCAGCATTTTATCAATACGGAGAAAGGATAATACTCAACCACAATGTCCATATTTAGTGAACATAAATCTGCACACAATCTTACCTGGACCACTTTTGTTTTTACAATAACAATTGCAGCAATCCACTCAGAAGCATCAACTAGTTTGAAAATTCGTGTCTGCCTAATTCATGAATGTCTAACTTCAACACATCTTTCACACACAACTGAGTATTCCTGACGTTATGTGCAACAGGAATGTAATCTTTTTAATATTATTCTATGATCATAACCCTTCACTTATGCAGTTGTTTCCACATAAGGTATACACATCAAATCTGTGTAATTTTTTTCCAAAATACTGAGAATTCTAAAAGTACCCAGGGTTTGTGGATTCCCCTGGAGGAGACTGAGAACATAGGCAAAATATAGCTATATTGTGAGTTTTGGGGGAACATTGGAAAAAAGTGTGTTGGATACAAGTGTTTGTTTTTCCTAAAAATGGCATCAACAAACGGTTTAATGTGCTAAAGTCACCATCTGCCCAGCTTTCAGAAGCATGCATAACTGAATAAAAAACTATTGTTTTACCAGAGTTTTGCCTTTTTCACAAAGGTAGTACATTTTTCCTTTTTTTTGTGTTCTCAACCTACTTCCAGTTTATGGTGGTAAACAGTGTGACACCCATGGGTGACCTAGTAAAGCTATGGATTTCTGAAAGTTAGACAAAATTCCAAATTCAGCAAGGGGTCATATTATCCCTCAAGTTTTTCATAAAGAAACTAACTGTTGAAATAAAGAAATATTGAAAAATGAGCAGGGACCAAAATGGCCATTTATGACAATGTTTTCTTCTGTATGTTTACTCCCTCATGTGTTCTGATGAAAATGACACGTTGCTTGTCTGGGTAGGCTTAGTGCCTGTGACAGGATAGGACATGGACCAAAACACAACATAGATCCATTGCATTTTTCTACTCAGAACTGGCCCCTTTTTTGCAAAGTGGGTAGCTGTGGATGTTGCGCCTATCTCATCTGTCATCTCGGGAAACCTAGCAAACCTGCACATTTTGGAAAACTAGATACCTAGGAAATTTAGGTTGGGATGGTGTGCATGTCTTTCAATGGGCTTTTTTCACTCAGAATCTCTTGAAAACTTTTAACTTTGACTGAATTAAAACATCTTCACATTTCTGTGATGGAAGTTCTGGAATCTATGGGGAACACAAACTTCCTTCCACGTTACGTTAACCTGGGTTTCCTGATAAAAATGGTACTTGTGTGGGTAGGTCAAGCGCCTGCAACAGTAAGTGACCCAAAACACAACATGGATACATCACATTTTTCCAATTAGTGCTGACCCTTTTTTTTGCAAAGTGAGTAGCTGTGACATTTGGCCGTAGCTCAGCTGGAACGTGGGGGAACCTAGCAAACCTGCAAATTAACAAAAGGTTAAAGGGACTTCATATTCAGGTGAAGATGTCAGTTAAAACATACCATTCTAAACAAACAAAATCACATAAATTCACCAAATATGTTTATCTCAACTGCCACCTTAAAGTAACTATAACCTTTGTTTTTCTCAATGAATTTCTACGTTTCTTCAATGTGAAGTAATGTATTATTACCATTTCTAACTATAACGTCACTTTAAGCTTTGCATTTTTCAGTGAGTATCTAAGCTTTCTTTAACATAAAGTAAGATGTCCATTCCTGTGAGAGGTGTTGGGTTGGACACAGGGTCTCAGCCCCTGCTGTCACCAAACCCCTTGCTGAGCACAGCCTTTGCTTGTGTGTGGTGTGAGTTGGGTGCGGGATCAAGCCCTGCACCAAACACCCCTCTGGCACCCAACTTGCTGCAGCAGACAGCCTTCAGATGTGCAAATTATGGAGTTGGAATCAGGGCCAGGCCCTTTTTCTTTTGTAGAAAGAGAGGGCTTTCTAGAATTTGTAGATACCCTTGGCACAACGTGGAAGTTTTCAAGCTGGACTTATTTTTCCACTGTTGCTGTGCCCGCGCTGCAATTGGTTAGCAATGCTATGAAGCTGAGAGCTGTTCAGTCTGTTGACCTAAAAGCAGAAATGTGGACCAGTTGCTAAGCACAATATTATATGAGCCTCACTTCACACTGGTCTTCCAGGGAGTAAAACAGGGCTAGATGATGGACTTGTTGTAGATGATTTTGGGGGCATTTGGTGGCATAGAACAGTTTTTGCCATGGAGAAATCAGAAACATCTGCCAACATCTTGGAGGAGTTTAATACCAAAATCTAAGAATGACTTCATCCCAGAGGTCTCCGTATTGGATTTTTTGCCATTAAGAATGGCAGTAATAAAGTAAAAGGCATAGCTGATGGTGAATATTTTAGAGTTATGTACTTGTATTGTATTGCATCAACTAATGCTTAGGATACATAGCAACATACTGATTATCTGCCAAAGAATATACACTCACTTTAGTCATTCATTCAAAGACAGGAAGCAGATGAGAATAATTCAGCATGCTAATAAACTACTTGTAGAAGTTTGTCAATAATTATGTAATTCATTGGAGAGGGGGTGCAACTGCCAGATCCATGATAATGGAGTTCAACAAATGAGGACTAGTTGAGTCCCTGATCCAAATGCTACTACCCTTTTGAGATTATAAAACAAGATTATGACACGGAATGACTCTAACAATTCCATTGTTAAACCTGCTGCAGGAACTTTTGCAAAAGTTGGTACAAACATTAAGTAATATCAATGAACAAACAGCTGCTTTTGTGAACAGTTTAATCCTTCACGGAACACTAATAAAAAGCTGCAAAAAAAGATTCTATCCTCCCAATAATGCATCTCTGACACAATACTGAATCTGTGGTTCAAAATACCGCTGGTCATTTCATTCCTCTATAAGAAATAGATCTCTCAATTAGGCCTAGGCAAAATTGTGATTACCACTGTTTGCATAATTATGAGTAATTTGGCACAAAAATCCTACTGCAGGAGAATAGAAACAACAAATTTAGTGGGCATGAGTGGCTGTTGCTGTTTGTGTTCTGTTGAATTTAGAGCTATTTTCCTATTGCAAAATAACCCACCAGATCTATTTTGGAGACAGGGTGTATTATGCAGAAAATAGTGCTAAGTGCTTGGTTATGCCCTGTAATTTTGTGTACTTAAAATGTAGCAAATTACAGGTTATGTCCACCTGTAGTCTCAATTTACAAGACTTTGCTCATCAGGAAAATGGGTGATCTAGAAGAAGCACTGAAAATTCATGGCCAGGGAAAAAGGTATAAAATGTGCCCTTCAACCTCCAGAGAGGGTGTTGCTGTTGGCTCGTATTCTCTGCAGCAGCAACCAGCGCCATCACCAGATGCTAAACCCACAGAAACAACACATTCAAGTCTAACTGCCAACCTCTGCAATGGGTTGTCTTTATATGGCCAGACTAAAGTCAAGTGCAGAGGTGCAGGCAACAGAGGCACATCAAATAGCAGCATCAATAATGGTTCAGAAGATGGTCCAAGACTATCTGGATGACCTAACAAAGTTGTATTCAGATTGCAACCAATTGACCTACTGGTATGGGAAGCAGGAACAGTGGCCAGAGCTCAGCAGAGTGGCAATCAAGTATCTAGTATGTTGGGTAGCAAGTGTGGATTCGGAAAGTGTGCACAGTGTAGCTGGAGTGGTATTCATAGACAGAAGAACCAGCCTCCAGCCTCAAAACGTGGAGAGATTAACAATGATTAAAGCATTTCATACCAAAAAATTAGAATTCTCTTTAGGACAATGGATGACGAGGGCAATTAGTCTGATGTCATAAGTGTGGCAATTGATTATCCTCTTGCAACCTCCTTGAGTTTGAGGACAAACTCTACTTTCCTGTCTAACACATACCAGAGCCACTGAAGTTACAGATAGGACTGCTTTAAAAAAGCTGGCTATTGTAACTAAACTTAAATGGAGTGGACCAGTATTCATGGAATGGATAGCCATTGTTTTTAAAATGAACAAGAGTGTCAGTCTGCAATCGAGGCTTCCAATTCATAAAGAACAAGAAGTTGCCTATTATCCCCATCCTTTGTTTCATTCCCATGCTGGGCTGCCAATGAAGATACTGCATTTGGTTGTGTTTTGCTTCCATGGCCAAGAGAGACGCATAGGTAAATGGATACCACACTTGGAAGAGGTAACTTGCACCAATGAAAACCAGCTAATGAAGGTTCAAGTGATGGCTGGGAGGTTCTGGTAAACTAAACATGATGTATAATGTGTGGGTCATTATGATCACTTTTCACTGGGATAGTAACTTAACTTTACTTGATTGTGCTTTCATTTTACTAGGTTCATCAACACTACGGGCCTCATTACAAGGCTGGCGGTCTTGAGACCACCTCAGGACTGCCGCTGCCGTGGCGGTCCGACTGCCACATAAGGATCACGGCAGTCAGACCTCCAATGTACGCCACCTCTACCGAGATTGATGATCCTGATGGGCTGACAGTGGCAGAGGTCTGAATCAGCCAGGACTGATGCAGTATCGCCCTGCTGATTACGACCTGGTTCTCCGCCAGCCTTTTCATGGCGGTATCACCATGAGAAGGCTGGTGGAGAACAGGTGCAGATGTCTACAGGGGCGCCCCTGCACTGCCCATGTACTTGACATGGGCAGTGCAGTGGTTCCCCTGCCTAGCACCCTCGCAATGCTCACTGTCTGCTATGCAGACTGTCTATGCAGACAGTGAGCATTGCAAGGGTGCTGGTGCCTCCTGCAGTGGCAGCATTGCTGCTGGCTTGATTATGAGCCGTCAACAACGCTGCCACAACTTTCCTACTGGGCTGATGGGCAGAAACCTTAGTTTCTGCCCGTCAGCCCAGTAGAAAAGTCATAATGGGTCCGGTGGCAGGTAGCCAGTATGGTGACAACCTCCCTATTGGAAGTTGACGTGTCCGCCAAACTCCTAATCAGGCACTATGTGGTGGCGAGACCAAAAATTTGCACTAGACGGTACTAATACTCTCATTTCTTTTCATTTTCTTGTTCAACAGGTCGATCTCATTTTAGGTAAAAGTATATCTTAAAGTATCATTGAGAGCAGCCAGAAGAAGGCTTATCTCCTTCAATGTGAAATAAGAGGACTCAAAGATGCCTACCCTGTGAACTGAAGAGGTGTTTTGATTAGGAAAATGCAGACTCAAGTGGTTCTTTCTAATTAAGTGACTGTGGTCTGGTTGTAAACATTCCATTATCTTGCACAAGTAAAACAACACAATACCTCACTAATGTTAGGTTATCTATTGTCTTTCCAAAGAATCACTTTAAAAGGTTTACTTGACATTTTAAAACCCCAGCAGTCAATTATTCATTGTTATATATATTTGTTTTATAATGGAAACACCTGGCTCTGAAAGGGTCAGAAAAACAATGAAGGGGTGAAAGGGAATAGAAAGGACATGCGGTATTGCTATCCTGGAAGGTGTACTGTCATGACATCCTGGAACATTGTATGGCATCCCATTGAGGTCCATGATGATCAACTCTGTCCCTATACAAATGACTGTTTGCTCAATAAAACCTTCTGTCAACCTATATGTTATGAATATTTAGGTCTGCATTCCTCTTTAGAATACTTTTCAATCTTGTGTTAATACAAGACATGTAAGGAGGTTACCAAAAAAAGAAGGGAAAGAAAGCTATAGACAGCTGCAGACACTGAGGGCCGGAATCGCAAATGAACTTAAGACTCATAAAGTCACAAGTGTGGAATCTCCTCACTCAGGGCAAAATCTCCACACTGCAGTCCTCAGCGATTAGATTCCACCATGAGTGCGGAGACTCTGCCTCTAGTGTGGAGATTCGACAATTGCAACTTTACATGTCATAGGTCCATTTGAGAATTGGCTCCTGGGGAATAGAAAAGAAAACACAAGGAGGCAGGTATTGTGTGGTTAAAGAAGACACTAAAGTACCTAGGGAATGCCAGAAAACTGGGCTGATTGCCGAAGCCCCCTAACTTTTTGCCCCCATTGTCCAAGAGGGAAAATTTTGAGAAAATAGAAAATACAGAAGACCCTAATGCATACTAGTTGTTAAAAGTAGTAAATGCTAAACAAGTCTTTTCAGCAGCACCAGCAGGAATGGCCCCCACTCCCAAAAAGTAAATGCTTCTGCCTTGGGGGATGGGGTCCCTGGGACATCACAGGGCTTGGGGGGGCACACTCCCTCTCTTGTCGGGCAGAAGCACAAACCTTCCTCACTACCAAGGTGAACACAAACAGAGGATGCTACATTCCTCACGCTATGGGAGCAAAATCTAAAGCTACTTCTGCCAGATGTGAGCACATTCTTTGTGACTGGCTCCACCCAGCACTGGAGGCTAAGTGTTGGCTGGGCAGCCTGTGGGGTTGAGGGGCCATAGTGGATGCAGGCCTCCTCTCATGGCTCCCAACACAATGTTGAGCTGTGGCTGATCTGGGTGGGATGAGGGCAACCATGAAAAAAAAGAAATACATGAGTGGCCACCTCATCAGCCAGCAGCCTAGGATAGATGCTTACTGGGAAGTCAGTAGGTCTCTGGGGGCTTTGGGCCTCCTGCACAGCATCCAACACTGCAAAAAAATTAAATGAAAAAATGTGCAGCATTATGATGTACAGAAATACAGCAGCTGCTCATAAAATATTCACTGCTTCTTAGAGGAGCGCCCCATAATGCTTTGTGAGGGCTTTGTTTTTCCATTTTGTTCTTTGTGCTGGTGCCTCAAAGAGCAATGGGGCACCACCCATGATTTATTAAAATTTTATGGGGAGTTACAGGGAGTGCAGCAGCCCCTTTCCCCAGGAACATTTTACGAAAACTCACAGTAAGCCTCCTGGCACATTGAATACATGACCCCAGAAGAGCTAGCCATCATTTGCAAAGCACTCTAAACTGCAGCTATATGCTCTTTGGGTGGAGTGTTGTGGCTCCTTGTGGTTGGTTCTATGACTGCATTACGTGGCTTGAGGGGAATTAAATAAAGACTCAAACATATGCGTATGGTTATTTTGATTACAAGTGCTTTATTTGAAATTATTTAGTGACAATTACTATTATTGAGCATTGCAATGTGTGAATTGATGATGAATGTATTGGATTATGGTTCTTGATTGTATTGGTTTTATTGGTAAATTATGACATATGGTTGATTTACTAATGTGGTAACCTGCCATTTATATATTGATGTTGTGAACCTTAGAAAAGCCAGTATGTCTGCTTTAGCCCTAGAAATCCACTGAAAAAATCACAAAGCTTAAAGTGGACTATATAGTTTGGTATACTAATAATATCTTACTTTACAATAAAATAACTCAGAAATTAATTGCAAAAAACAAAAACTAAGGGGCATATTTATACTCCGTTTGCGCCGGAATTGCGTCGGTTTTTTTTACGCAATTTCGACGCAAAACTAACTCCATATTTATACTTTGGTGTTAGACGCGTCTAGCGCCTAAGTCCATGGAGTTAGCGTCATTTTTTAGCGTGGACACCTACTTTGCGTTAATTGTATGCAAGGTAGGCGTTCCCGTCTAAAAAATCGACTCCGAGGCATGTGCGTCGGATTTATACTCCCGGGCAAAAATCACGCCCGGGAGTGGGCGGGTCAAAAAAAATGACGTACGGCCGCTTTTGCGCCGTTTTTTAGCGCCTGCAAAAGGCAGGCGTTAAGGGACCTGGGGGCTCTGAAGGAGCCCAGAGGTGCCCTCCCATGCCCCCAGGGACACCCCCTGTCACCCTTGCCCACCCCAGGAGGACACCCAAGGCTGGAGGGACCCATCCCAGGGACATTAAGGTAAGTTCAGGTAAGTGTTTTTTTTTTATTTTTTTTGTGGGCATGGCCATTGGGCAAGGGGGCATGACTCCTGTCTTTGCTAAGACAGGAGTCATTTCTATGGGGGTTGGGAGTGAAAAAAAATGGCGCAAATCGGGTTGAGGCGAAAAAATTGCCTCAACCTGACTTGCTCCATTTCTTGACGCCTAAGCCCCATATCCCCCTACGCCGGCGCTGCCTGGTGTACGTCGTTTTTTTTAACGCACACCAGACGGCGCCGCCGGCTAACGCTGGCTAACGTCATTCAATAAATACGGCGCCCGCATGGTGCTTCAGAATGGCGTTAGCCGGCGCTAATTTTTTTGACGCAAAACTGCGTTGGCGCAGTTTTGCGTCAAAAAGTATAAATATGGGCCTAAAGTTACAGTGACAGTCGGAAATATCAGTTAAAATGGAACAGTTTTAATCTAAAAAAAACAACTGAAATTACCAGTTATAGTTAACAGAAGTAACTATTAATTGCACTCTCCACATACACTGATTATGACTTTACTTATTACATCGCTCATGATATGTTCTATGACATCGTGGAAAAAAATCACTGATTACATCTGACATTAAGATCAGTGATGACATCACTGTGCATGATGGGGGTGTACATTATAGTTGCTTGAATTAAAAATAAGTGGTAAATTTCAGGTTTTATTTTTTTTTAAATGTCATATTTTAACTGACATTTTCACACCGCCTTAACCTTTGTTTTTCAGTGAAGATAATGGTTAGTCATAGTTAGGACTATGGTCCTCATTATGACATTGGCATTAAATCCCACTTACCGCCAAGCTGACTGCCGCCAACTTAACGCTGCCGCAGCAGATATCCGTTCACCATAATATGGCACACATACACCAATCCGTAACTATTCAGCCACAGTAACAATTCTGCCACATCAAAGGTCAGTGATAAACTGGCGCTATCAAAACCCACACCGTTACGCCAACAGAACCACACCCACTACATTATGACCCACGAATCACCACGGTGGCCATTCAACGGCGTTAAACCAATGGCGGTACCTCTGCGCTCAAAATATACACACACATAGAAAACAACATTACATTGGTCAATTTAAATAACACCCACCTGACACCCATACACACACCACATACACACCACTATAAAACACACACCCACATTACCCACAACCCTTTATGAATACAAACCATTGGCATGAGACAGACACCAAGACCACAGACAAAACCAGAGACACAAACTACTTACACCTATACACCATCCACGCACCCCTCATCACACACCTCAACACATCACCCTACACACCCTTACCTACACACCTCACACAACACCCATGGCACCACAAAGACACCCCTGATTCACAGAAGAGGAGCTAAGGGTCATGGTGGAGGAAATCAGGGTAGAGCCACAGCTATTTGGAGCACAGGTGCAGCAGATATCGATAGCTAGGAAGATGGAGCTATGGCAGAGAATCATTGACAGGGTCAAGGCCGTGGGACAGCACCCAAGAACTAGGGATGACATCAGGAAAAGGTGGAACGACTTACGGGGGAAGGTAAGTTCTATTGCAGCAAGACACCAGCTCACTGTATAGAGGACTGGCGGTGGACCCCCACCTCCTCCCCCACAACTAACAGCAAGGGAGGAGCAAGTCTTGGCAATCATGCATCCTGAGGGCCTGGCCGGAGTAGGAGGAGGACTGGACTCTGGTAAGTCAACTCTCTATTACTATCACCCCCCCCCTACCTGCATGCCATCACATACCCCCACCCTCACTCCCATCACTCAACCACTTCCCACACACCCCACAATCACATCTCACTTATCCCAATGCCAAGTCCTGCATGCCATACCAATGTATGGGCACCACTCACAGCCCTCCATGGACACCTATGACTAAAGCATGCACACTAGAGAGAATCAGCTGTCCCACCATATACCAGCTTACACAAGTGAAAGCTGCCAGGGCAAATACAACCAAAGAGGGGAAGCCATGAATGCACAATATGTTAGACACAGAAACATTAATACAGCATTTACATCCCCACAGGTACCACAGCCAATGTCAGCAGAGAGGAGATGCCAGCAATATCCAGTCCCCCAACAGAAGAGGCCCACAGTGATGACAGCAACTCTGGTCTTAAGGATCTGGATGAACAACCTGGCCCATCAGGGACCCCTGGACAGCCGGTTACCCATGCCCAGTCAAACATGACCAGAGAGGCTACCCCATCAGGAAACACCACCACAGCACCCACCCAGCGTACCCAAGACATGTCAATCAGTAGTGTGTCCACCTCTACAGGGACCCCAGGCCACACCTCATACCCAAGACAATCAGGGACCCTGGGTAAGAGGCAGTGGGCACACGGTTCAGGGGACAGAGGCACAGGCCAACAGGGAAACTGGGAGGACTGCTGTGCAGCAGGGGGAGGACAGGCCCAGGGAACCGACTCTCCAGTAGGCACTTGCAGAGATCCTGAGAGCATATCAACATTCCCAGGACACGATGGGCCAGATCCTGGACAATGTTCAGCAGAACAGGCAGCTGCAGGAGGGACAGTACCAGGGGATCAGGGAGGCCGTGCAGGCCATTAACAACACCAGGGGTGCTGGCAGACATGGCCAATATAATGAGGGAGGCAGTCACACAACAGCGAGCCCCTGGCACTAACTAGATATCTCCATCTACTATTCATCTGCAGCGGTAGCAACCTATGGGGCAAAAGAGTGAGGAGCCGGTCACAAACTGAACAATGAGGATACAACAGACCTTTGCATGCTGTGAACTTGTAATGGATAAGTGTGAATTTTCCAGTATGTGCAAATTTCAACAGCATTCGCCTGTCCTGTGTGGAGGGACAGGTGAAAGTGAGGTAATTCCGCTGATGTTGTGCGCTGTTGCGGGAGGCGGTTGGAAAGCACTGTGCAACTTCTCATTGGATAACATTGGGCCCTATGGCCTACAATGGCCAATGGTGATCTACGCCGGAGGTGACGGTATGCACCGCCACAGAGGTGACCGCCATTTACTATCTCATCCCTCACTTGCTACCTGATCTTCAATAGGACCTACAATGCATGTGATGCTGTGACCTGTGTCTGGAACCTACCATGGCCCTTGTGACCAGGGTAAGGTCCACAGCCTTCACTTCGGAAGAGTTGGAGAGACTGGTGTATGGGGTCCTACCCCAGTACGGACTGCTGTATGGGCCTCAAGACCAACAGGTGAGTACACTGTAGGAACGATGCATGTGGCATGAATGCATGGAGTTGTGTGTGAAGGTCTCATGTAAGGGGGTGGGTGGATGTCCTCTGGGCGGTGTATTGGTTGTGTGCTGGGCAATGTGTGTGGAAATGGTGATGTTAAGGGGTATGGTGGGCCATAAGTGTAACAGGCAGGACTCTTTGACTAATATTATTTTCCTGTGTGTATTTCCTCTGCAGGTCAGTGCCCATCAAAAGAAGGGTGTATGGCGTGCCATCGCCAAGGACGTGCGGACCCTGGGGGACTACGGCAGGCAGCGCACCCACTGTCGCAAATGGTAGGAGGACCTGAGATGCTGGGCACGGAAAACGGCGGAGGCCCAGCTGGGGATGGGCTCCCAATGAGGAAGTGGTGCCCGTCAAACCCTGAACCCCCTGATGGCCCGCATACTGGCAGTGGCCTATCCTGAGCTGGATGGGCGCTGGAGGGCATTACAGCAGCCACAAGGGGGTGAGTACAGTGCCCATCATTACAACTTACGCATGCTAGGGTGGTATCGGGGTGGGGGTTATGTGTCAGTGGGTGCCCCTATGCCAGGCCTGGCATTGCAGCGTGGTCCCCTGGTGGCTAGGGTTCTGAAGGGATAATCCTGCTACCTATCTCTTAGGCATCCACTACTGGTCAGGGCTGCGTGGGTCCCAGGTGTGCTGCATTTGACAGTGTGTGCCCCTCCCCATGCCTTGGTGGCTAGCAATGTCACTGGTAGTACAATGCATAGTGAGTAGGCCTGTACCCTCTGTGTGAGGGTGCTGTGTACGCCAACGGTGGTGTTGGTGCAGCCATTGACCAAGTGTACCCTTTGTCTCTCCTCCCTTATTGTTTTGTCACCCTGTCCTTATGTGCATTAGCATCAACTGGCAGAGGAGCAGTGGCACCGGCAACGGAGGGAGCTGCATCCCACAGGACCCAGGAGGCGGAGTATACAGACGCTGAGGGCACCAGTGGGACAGAGGGCGAGGGGAGCACCACGGCGGAGACAGGAGGGTACAGTTCAGACACAGATACCTCCTCCGATGGAAGCTTCCTGGTGGTGGCGGACACCTCTGTGACCACCCCAGCTACAGGTATAGCCGCCAGCCCGTATCAGCACCGCCCTCCCAGCAGCCCCCCATTGAGTTGCCCATGCCTGCTCACCCAGGAGGGTGGGCATCTCCTTCGCCCCAGGCACCGCAGGCCCTGCCCCAGTGAGCCCTGCTGCCCTGAGTGAGGAGGCTATTGACCTCCTAAGATCCATCTCTGTAGGGCAGTCAACCATTATGAATGCCATCCAGGGGCTGGCAGCCCAGATGCAACAGACTAATGCATTCCTGGAGGGCATTCACACTGGCATGGTGGCCCAACAGAGATCGATCCAGGCTCTGGCCTCCTCTCTGATGGCAGCCATTGTCCCTGTTTTCGCCCTCCCCCCTCCAACTTCCTCTTCCCAATCCCATTCTCCTGAACCCCAACCTATCCCAAGCACACAGGCAGACGAGCATGCACACAAGACAACACAACACACAAAGGTGGTACAGGCAAACACAAGTACCACACTTCATCCCACAGGCACTCACACAAACACCATCCAGAGGCAGACATACTAATGTCAACTATTTCCACTGTCTCCCCCTCCTCACCTCCCTCCCAGTTCCGTCTACACTCACACCTGCATGCACTACATCATCATCCACTACCAGCATCACCACCACACCAAGGAGAACACACACCTCACTGGCAGACACCTCCACAACAGCCATGCACATGTCCCCTGTGTCCTCTCCCACTGTGTCTGTCCACCCCCCTCCTAAGGTACACTAACGCAAGCACTCAGACACCCAACAGCCATCCACCTCACAACAGCATCCAGTCCATGCACCTGCTCCCAAAATCAGCAGACAGACTCCTCCTACAGCCACTCCCTCTTCCTCCACTCCCAAATCTTCTCCATTTTCCCGCCCCAGTGTCCGGGACTGTTCCTATACCTATGGTTACTATGTACATTTAGGGGAGGGAGACTTGCAGCCTTCCTTCCAGAGCGTCCTTGAAGCCCCAGGGACCCAATATATAAACTAAGGAGAGGGGGCTTGATAAATGAATTAAGGGGAGGGGTCTTGGTGTTCCCCTCCCCTTGGGGTGGATATGTAAATTATGGGGAATGGGTGTGCGCCCTGAGGACCCTATCTCCTGAGGCCCATCTATATAATTGGGGGAGGGTTCTGGGCATCCCCTCCCAGAGCCATACTGTTGTGAGGTTATTTTAGCAGTATTTTATGGACATGTTATTTTAGCCATAAGCCTGCAGCTTGTCGCCTTTAGCCTAGTGATAATTCGTTTTATTTTCTGAGCAATAGCTTCATTCTGCAGTGATGTTTCATTTCTTTTATCTCATACACTTTTAATTTAGAAACTGTTTTCATTCTTTTTAGCTTGACGTTTTCATTCTGTGCTTTGCTCAAGGATGTACGTAATGTTGTTGTTGGTACAAAGTGGAACACCGCAATCTTTGTCACTTCACAGAAACACCAGCTGTTTTATTATAAAACATCTCTCTGCCCCCTATTCATTAGAGGGAAGTTCCAGTCAGAAATTGCCACCGAGTGCTGTTGCTTCATTGCAGCCATCTGCTGAGACTTGACGTTGTTTCCACCTATATGGGAGAGAACTCTTGCTAGCCCATCAGCCCTCTTCTGTAATACCATAGTCAGGTACGGGGGATGGTGTCTTCCCATGGGCTAACACTGCTGTGCTCTAATATAGAGTTTTAGTGGTGTAGGTAGCATTTTGACACTATGGTGTGACTTTTCTTATGTTTCACTTTCTTTGTCACTGCACTGCTATTATTATGTATCATTATCCTAATCATTGCAGTACATGCCATTTTATCTAGAATGCAGTTGATTTAATAAAATACATTGAGCCTGTCTTTTGCTTTTGTTTGTCTTCGCATGTGTGAGATGAATGTAAATGACAAAAAAGGATGAGATCTGTCGCACCATGATTTCTCTGAGAAATCAGAATGTCATGCATATGGCTGCCACAAACCACTGCCGCTTTTGGGTGGTGGTGAGGTACTGCTTGCTGGCCAGAAGTGTTAGGCCGCCAGCTGTCAAATGGTGTGGGACTGGACTCAATTCTCCACAATCCGGTGGTGCTGTTGCCCAAATCCAGCCTCATTGTTATAATGAGAGCCAATATGACATGGCGCCACCACCGTTTGGTCAGGCACTGAATTGCGGATCTTCCTGAGTATCACTGTCTCACTACATGCTAAAGGCACCCCAATTCTATATACAGAAACATGCGTGGTATTTAGGGTTTCCCCCTCAGCTGGATAGGCAGCACCTATTTAAGACTGTAGAATGTTCAAGCTTGAACCTTAAAAGGATTAATCCACAATTGGTGTCCTTATCTCTGGACAAGCACATTAACCATGGCAAACCAACAATGGGTGGTATTTGCAGTAAACATGAGGCCCCCCTCACTAATCATTTATTAAATAGTGGCCTTACAGCCCAGAGGAGCTGTTAAATTTGTGCACATCCAGCTTATAGAACAGAAATGTTCTAATCTTGGGTCAATTTCCCAGCAGTTGGTGGGAACATTAACACATTTTATCATTACAGGCGTGCTAATGAACCTGCACAATACAGAGCATACCCATATGTAGAAATACCTTTATCTTTTCAGACCACCAAAACTGGCTTAATGGCGCCCTACCACATACAACACTTCATGTAATTCTAGGGCTTTTGAGTAATGAAGGCCTTACCTGGCCACATTTGGCCACATACACCCACATCCTGATATAGGCACCTTGGATGTAGCTGAGGTTCATGCTTTCTACATTGAACTCGTAGCAATATATAGACTCTTACTACAGTTTGTAATGTAAACATTAACTACTAACCCATCAAGAGCTGCTCCAGCACAACTGCAAGCAGCCACACCAGGTATTAACCCTGCAATGGTGCATTTGATTATTGGTAACATCCTCGTAAAACGTGAAGGAAGTGGTGTTTCCCAATACAGGACCCTAAGATAAACACAGAAATCTCACTATGTGCTTGTCATTTGGGATGGTTTCCTCAGTGGATAACTGCACCACCTGGGGCATGGTATTTGTCACTCTCTACGCTATTGCACACAGTACAGCAACACTTGCCAATCTTCTGGAAGTGTTAAAACAAATTCAAGATGAATGCTGGGCACCTTGGCCCTGGATTTGGGGATGCACTTAATGGGCAATTTTGCTACAGTGTCCTCAATAATATCAAGTAATCTTAAAGGGGAAGCAGTAGCACTGGCAGTGCACATGCGGCTCTGGGATTTTTCCTCCACAGGATCAAGAACATGAGTGGCATTAAATTATTGCTGAAACATATTCAAGTATAGGTCAGGATAGTTTTGGACCCAGACCTAGTAAACCACAATTACAAGGCAAAGATAAGGATTCTATCAGGAAAGCAGCCAAGGGTTCTAAAAAACGCTGGGAGAAACAAAAACAAACACCTAAAAAAGATGGGGGAGAATCCCCGCATTGGGAGACCCTTGAGAAACATTATAACTTAAGAAATAGGGATAATATAAAAACTTGCGATAAATATTAATATACTGATACACTCCAATCTAGTTCCTTTCAGGACTCATCAGACAAACTAGGCAGCGCAGCAGAAGTCACAATAGTTTGGCAGAATCTTCAAGAGCATATGGAGGTGAAAGCAACTAACAACTTTTTAGAAGCCGAGACTGCAGACATGTGCGTCTCCCCTCCTAATAAGGTATATAAAATGAAAATACAATTAGAGGGAGACATTGAGCACAAGATTGATATTAGAATTCGGAAATTATTAACTGCATATATTATGTGAAGACCCACGGGGGAAGATATTATGAAACCTTCGCACTCGCCCCTGGTTCCTGTAGAGTTGAAAGAGTTGTATGCATTTGTTTGAGCATTGACACAAGCCCCTGCACTGTATCACAATCATGTTGGGTGGGAAAACCACATAATACCAATTAGGTCCAAACCACAGCCTCAGCCTCACTATCCCATTAAGCATGAAGCTACACTTGTGAGAGAGATTCTTCCACAGAGTACCAGGGTGTAATTGAGCCCTGCATCACACTAATGAATAATTCCCTGTTTCCGGTTGCTAAGCTGGACCATTCATATAGAATAGTCTTGGATTACAGACATTTAAACAGTCATGCATGCACATCTGCTATCCAAAATTCACATAGTACAGCACGCATTAACAATGTAGTGCACAAAACATACAAAACAAAGTTGAATTGTTTACCAGCTGCTTTTTCTGCCAAAATATAGCACCTGAAAGTAGAGATTTAACAGCATTTAGAACTTTAGGCTCACAGAAAAATTTGTATAGGCTCCCATTAGGGTATAAGAACAGTCCTGGGCTGTTCTAAGTATGAGTATATCCATTATACATGACATTGACCATAAGGCGTTGTCCTATGTCGATGACATCTATCTAACAGATGAGGATCTTATTCACCACCTAAAATGGGTGTCTGCATAGTTCTGGGATTTGCCGAATTCGGCTACAGATTCAATTATAAGAAAACAAAAATTGCCTTTCTCAGTGTCTTTTTTGAGATACGAGTTATCATATGAAGACAAAAGCTTAGTGCCACACTTTCTAGAATAGTGCGCACAATTGCAACCACCAAATACCATAACAAAGTTCCAGTCATTGTTGGGCTTTTTAAACTTTGGCAGAGCTTACATTCCAGATTATGCACAATGCATTAAACCAATATATTATTTAATACACCCAACTTCTCAAGTTAATTTGTACAGTCAAATACACGCACATTCTCAGAGCATTTCAACAAGGCATGCTTGAAGCAAAACACTTACACACAAAGGACAACAAAAATCATTTGGTCATCAGAGTAATTGCTGGTGCCATCGGCTTCACCTATGTAATATTTCATGAAGTTGATACCGTCCCTATTGCATACGTATCACACTTGCACTCCACAGCAGAAAATCGCTTTGATTCTGACTTCTGTTTAGATGGCTGTCATTAAAGCTAGACCTCTGGCTCTGGGGAAACGCATTATTGTTGTCTCTCTGACCCCTGCCCTTGAGATTGTTACAAAGGCTAGCATTCCAAATGTGAAAGCATTACATCCATGCTGGATCTGATGGGCAATGTCTCTGACAGTCACTGATGTTGATTACATTTTCGACCCAAACCTACAAACTCAAGAACTCCTTCAATACAAAATGGAATATCCAATACCAGCAAACACTTTGCCCAAGGCTCAATACCAACCAATTATTTATACTGATAGTTGAGCCCAACCAGCCGTAGGCATTAACAACCAATAGTCTGCTGCTTCCGCAGCTGTGAGTAGCTACATGAAAGATGGTGAATTCCAACCAGAAAATACTTACAAACATACCTAAGGAGACTGTACTACACAATTAGCAGAGCTCCAGGCTCTGGTAATGGTACTAGAAAACACGGATCCAGAACAACTAACATTATTAGTCTGTGATTGGTACTACTGTGTCCAGTCCTTCAATGAATATCTGCCTTACTGGCACCAGAATGGGTTCAGAGATTCAGAAGGCAACACCATCAAACACAAGTTACTGTGGAGGAAAGTAGCAGATCTGAAATAAACACTACCCAATGCCCATGTAATCCATACATCGGGACGCCAATGTGTAGGAATACATGTTACAGGCAATACCTTGGCTGATGAAGCCTCCAAGTCAGCAGTAGCTACTGCTTCTGTTGCTGCAATTACTCATTCACGAACAAGGTTGGATGATGAAACATTGCTGTAAAACTTTGGCTGATGGCAAGCCATTACCAAAGCCATATCCTTCCAAATATTCCTACCACCTAACTAGACTAAATACAGTGCTAGCAACAATTCCACGGGTGCGTGATCATGTGATCCCCAACCAACACCAAAGATCTGAGTTGATAAAAGCGGAAATGAGGGAATTGCTTTTGCCAATGCAGGTGTGGCTACTACTATTTCTTTACTACATAAAGGCTATTGGCGGCCAGGTCTGTACAAACAGAGAAAACTGAATGTCCTTTGCTGCAGCATCTGTCAACAAATAAAAGGGTCCACTGTCAAACACTCACCGCATACAACCCTTCTTATTTCCAAGAAGCCACTGCAATGTGTGTACCTGGATCATGGTGCTCCTTTGACACCTTATGGCGCATACAAATATATTTTAGTTGCTGTCGTCTCATGCTCCAGATTTCTATGGGTATGGCCACAATGATCAGCTGATGCTCGAACTGTTATTAACGATATGTGAGTCTTTATCGATATATATGGAGTTGCGGGTTTCCACTTGGTCCAGGGCCCTGCCTTTGCCTGAAGGGCATTAAGGGACACTATTACTTTGCTAGGAGTCTAACTCAATTTCTCATCCCCCTATTATTCCGAGGGTAACATTGTAGAGGTGCTGGAGAATCGAGACTTAAAGCAATCCTTAACAGCAAGAGTATTAGGCACTGGTCATAGTTGGCTTAATCACCTGTATGACAGTCCAGAGAACACTTAATAATGTGCCCAGAAGATCCCTGGGGGAGAGTATCCCATATGAGGTGATGTTTGGGACACAAATATATATTCCAGATCTTGATGGCATTGGCACGGAGGCGGCAGACACACCTTTTGAGATAAATTAACGTGTCAGTGTCTTGCAGGAAATACAACAGTTCTTTGATGAAAATGTGTCTGCCTGTGCCACTTCCTTGGGAATAAGGGATACACCAATAACATCTACCTGCTGGATTCCGAAAGTTGGGGACCTAGTGCAAGGAAAGATTGCTGTGAAAAAGGAGTTTGGTCCTTCACATCGTGAACCGGTTACAATCCTGGGACTACACAATAACAGAACTGTCATTCTACAACCGCTGCCTGGATCAAAATAAAACCTATTTGTCTCCACCGATAATGTCAAGTTACACCTTGTGGGTGATCCTACATAGCAGACCTAGAAGATTCCTCAGTAGTTCCCAAATCCTGCTCTCCACAGATGACTGGGATGTATAAATAGTTGATTCCATACTTCCTGAGCCAGAGTATTTGACTGTATTTGAAAGTGAAGGTATTTACCAAACAAAATAATATTATAGAGATATGTTCTGTTATAATTATTATGATCATCATTATATTCATAGAGCTAGCACCTCAAAGACTGTTTTTATTTATACACAATGGAAACATTGTCCTACCCCACCAGTGGGGAGTTCTAAAACATATATGGAAAAGTTTACATATTTGTCTGGGTATAATGTTAAAAATGCTGAGTCTTATTATTTTAAATTGCCTCCAAAGGAAATGCACAATGTACTGTTAACAGACACAAAATTGATTTATTCTGATTCCTTTGTTTCCCAGTTGGCTATTGAAGGCTATGAATATTAGATGAAGTTGATTGACTTTAAGAGTGCTCAGGGAACTACAAATAGGCAAATAAAAGGAAGGGAAGCTTTATTTAGAGCATGCCTGATACCTTTACAAATGATACTTTTAAATGACACCGTGCAGAAAGCGAGTTGCTTAGGCTTGGAAAAATTGAAGAATTGAATGCACCCAATATCGCCACTCCCGCAAAATGTTGCAAATGGCAAAAATACATCAATGCAACTGAAGAACAGCTCCATGGGTGGGTCCAAAATGATATATTTAACACAACACTTACAAGTCTGAGTGTTTATTGTGGCCAGTGGACGCAAATGGCTGTCATGTGCATTTTGTAAACTTCACGGGGGTTTTCAGAGATAACAGACCAGAACCTCGCTATGTGTCATCAGAACATTCTCGCATTGTGACAATATACAGTGAAGGAAAATTATGCCAACAATGGTTAAATAGTTCTTCACTAGATGCTGTAAAAGAGCACCTCAGTCTCCTGTCAAATAATACAATTTACAAGATTTTCTGTTAGGCCCCAGAAGACAACATAAAAAGCACTTATTATATGGAATTTACAACAAATTGTGGAAGCAGCTGCATGGTTAAGGCAAATAGATCAGGAAAACTTACAGAAAGCATTAGTCATTGGTGGGATTAACACCTTGTCTGACTGCATATACACTCTTAACAACATAACTTCTTCTACAATTGACATAGTGCAAACTGATATGTCATCCTTGCTACATGGAAAGAATCCATTATGCAGTTAGATTGGACACTACAAACATTGAAAAATGCTTTTAATTTGATGGGACAATAACAAATAATGGTTAAGAAAGAAGAGATGTATGTTATACTGAAATTCGAAAAGATAGAAAAGTTGCCTTTTACTGTGGCGGAAATATCATCTGTAGTCTGGTTAATTCATGGGGTTATCAATCTGCCTATTTCAACACTCCAATTCACAACTTGCTTGAAACACATTCCAGTAGTCAGGTATGAGAGGCTTCGAGATTGCTACATTCAGGAGGTGTGGCAGGTACCCTTATAGTACAAATGTTTCAATGGCATGAAAGAGGTCTTTCTAAACAGTAGTGAATGCGAGATCTCAGTGAGCCATTCAATGGTTTGCAAACAGCTGCCCTTGTTAGGAGCTTTTAAAGCTTCTACAGAGATTTTGGCCTGTTATCTGAAGGGAGTTCCTATCCCCTTGATTTGACCAGCATTCCAGGTGCTCTCAATCGGAAATTATGTCCTTCTAAACAGCGAAAGCTGTTGTGTAATGTGAGCCGGAATTGCCTACGTAGTTTCAGTCTCCAAAATTATAACTTGTTGTAGTAAGGTCCTTTCTCCCCCATACAGCAGACAAAAGTAGCAGACATTTGGCCTCATATTGCTGTTTCTAATGTAGAAGCTGAGCAGACTAAAAGCTCTATTATTTCAGAAACATGTAGCGGTGACATCTGCCCGCGAGACCTATGCGCTCCAAGTAGAGAGGTCATCTGCACTGGATTGTGTGCAGCCCTTGTTTCATTGCCTTTGGTGCCTTTTTGGATGTGCACTGCAATTGTGTCTTTCTATGCAATGCTTACTTTCACTGGATGCTGATCTACTGATGTTCTTGCTGAGGGCTCATTACCAGACATGCACGCATTTGGTGCATTTGCTATGGAAAGCCTCCTCTGAGCTGCCCTTTGTGGATGAAGTGAATGCTGCTGCCTTGACTGGGGCTGAGTCGCTGGAACACAAGTGCTCTTTGGTTTTCCTTGGCACCGATTTGGTTGCATTAACACCTGTCGAAAGGGAAGCTGTCCTTGATTCAATTGTCATGGATACAACTGGTGATTTTCAAACTAACAATGACTTTTGATAAAATGTTGAGATTTGGCTTTCTTTTGTTAATAAGATTATTAAATTATAAATTGACCATTTTAATTTGGCTTGCTTCAGTGTGCTTTAACTGTCAACTTGGACATTTATGTACATATTATAGCTAATTTTTTTAACATCGTACACCTAGGCTGACTTCTACACTTTCAACTGACAAGGAGAGTGTGTCATGAGGTTATTTTAGCAGTATTTTATGGACATGTTATTATAGTTATAGGCCTGCGGCTTGTGCCCTTTAGCCTAGTGATAATTAATTTCATTTTCTGAGCAGAAGCTTCATTCTGCTGTGATGTTTTATTCCTTTTATCTCATACACGTTTAGCCTAGAAACTGTTTTCATTCTTTTTAACTTGACATTTTTGTTCTGTGCTTTGCTCAAGGCTGTACGCGATATTGTTATCAGTACAAAGTAAAACACCACATTCTTTGCCACTTCATGGAAACATATGTGTTCTTACAATGAGCACTTTTCTTAGAACACCAGCTGTTTTATAAAACATCTCTCTGCCCCTATACATTAGATGGAAGTTCCAGCCAGAAATTGCCACCGCATGCTGTGGCTTCATTGCAGCTGTCTGCGGAGACTTGATGTCTTTCCCGCCTACATGGGAGAAGATTCTCGGTAGACCAACAGCCCTCTTCGCTAATACCATATTCAGTTATGGGGATGGTGTCTTTCCAGGTGTCCTTAAGGGCGAATTAGGGCAAACACGTTTGTGCTCTAATACAGTACTTTAGTGGTGTAGGTAGGAATTCTAATACTTAGGGGCATATTTACAAGCCCCTTACATCCATAGTTCCATCGGAGATTCAATTATTTTGATGCTACGGCAGCGCTAAACAGACCCTCACCTTGTTTTTTTAGCATGCTCTTTGATAAAACCAGCACTGCGCATGGCCTTCGGCCAACCTTACTGTATGCACCCATGTCAAACTGCACACAGCCTTTAACCTTGTGCAGCATAGGGTTGGCTGCAGTGTGTGTTTCTTCCCATTTTTTTCTGGATCCACTGATCCACTAAGAATTTACACAGTGGGCTGCGCTGAGCCCAGCAGGGATCAGAGGATTCGTACTGTACTTGTACCCTGATCCCTTATGTGTTTCTGCACTCTTCCTTTCCCACCCCCAGCCGATGCGACAAACAAAATAGTGGCAGCAACTTTTCTATCAGTTTTCCCCCGGATCCACGGATCCACAGCGGGTACATTTGTGGAGGACTGGTGCCCCAATATATCTATATTTTTAACCTAACTCTGAATCAATTGAACGGATTTACACCAAATCACAAAACGTGTAATCTGCAGAGCAAGATCAAGCTCTCTGCCATATTTTGTGTAATTCCATTCAGCTGCAACCATATCTAAAGAATGCCAAACCCTCATAAACACAGAATGGTCAAAAAGTGTTTAGGAGCCCCTTTTTCTCAGTCCCCGCTTGACGAACCACACTGAAACTTTCCATGCAGTCAAAGTGGGATACTCTTTTTGGACAACTTTATAAAGATTTGTCAAACGGCTCCAAAGTTATTAGCAAAACCAAAAATTATTTGTCTATGGGAAAAGTTGGTCCTAGTTATGACTTCCTACATTTTATATATATATAAATATACATATATATATATATATATATATATATGTATTTTTTTTATTTTTTACACTGAAAAATCAAAGATTACAGGGACATTATAGTTCAATCAATGGGGTCTTTCAGATTTCAAACTTGTCACCCCTGGGGGTTTCCAGGCGCTGGAAGGATGCGGCGGACCTCGTCCGGCTGGCAATGGTGGTCGAAGAGCCAAGTCTTGAGCTCCTTTCTGAAGTCCTTCATAGAAGGGGAGGTGTGCAGGTGGAGGGGAAGGTTGTTCCAGGACCTGGTGTCGAGGTGGGAGAAAGAGCGACCTCCGAAGCATTCGCAGCATATGGGGGTGTGGGCCTGGGTGAGGGAGGCTGAGCAGAGTTCTCTGGTTGATCAGTGGAAAGTGAGCTGGTTGTTAATGTAGGCTTGTCTGGTGTTGTAGAGGGCCTTGTATGCGTGCGTGAGGAGGTTGAAGAGGCATCTTTGCTGGACTGGGAGCCAGTGGAGGGCCCTGAGGTGGGGAGTGATGCGTGTTCTTCTGTGGAGACCAGGATGGGTCTTGCTGTCGCTTTCTGGATGATCTGGAGGTGATTCATGATCTGTTTCATGGTGTCAGCATAGAGTGCATTACCGTAGTCTAGTCGGCTGGAGATGAGGGCCTGGGTGACTGTCTTCCTGGAGGAGATGGGGATCCATCAGAAGATCTTGCAGAGCATGCAAGGATGTGGAAGCAGGCAGATGAGACAGCATTTATCTGTTGCTTGATGGTCAGTTTGGTATCCAGGATAATCCTGAGGTTGCATGCGTGGTTAGTGAGTGTGGGTGATTTGACTCAGGACAGCTGGCCACCACATGCCATCCCAAGGGGGGGGGGGGCTTGTTCCTGAAGATGAGAATTTCTGTTTTGTCTGAATGTAGCTTGAGGCAGTTGGTCCTCATCCTCATCCAGGTAGCGATGTCGGTCATGGTGTTTTGGAAGTTGGTTTATGTGGTGGCTGTCGCTTTCTGGATGATCTGGAGGTGATTCATGATCTGTTTCATGGTGTCGGCATAGAGCGCATTACCGTAGTCTAGTCGGCTGGAGATGAGGGCCTGGGTGACTGTCTTCCTGGAGGAGATGGGGATCCATCAGAAGATCTTGCAGAGCAGATGAGACAGCATTGATCTGTTGCTTGATGGTCAGTTTGGTATCCAGGATAATCCTGAGGTTGCATGCGTGGTTAGTGAGTGTGGGTGATTTGACTCAGGACAGCTGGCCACCACATGCCATCCCAAGGGGGTGGGAGGGCTTGTTCCTGAAGATGAGAATTTCTGTTTTGTCTGAATGTAGCTTGAGGCAGTTGGTCCTCATCCTCATCCAGGTAGCGATGTCGGTCATGGTGTTTTGGAAGTTGGTTTATGTGGTGGCGTCATCTCTTGTGAGGGATAGGACCAGCTGGGTGACGTCGGTGTAGGAGACGATGTTAGGAAATAGAATTTTAAAAGTTAGGAAATAGAATTGAAAAAAACATAGACATTCACTGAAAAAAACAAAGGTTACAAGGACATTATAGTTAGGCTCACATTTTAAAAGTACAAAACCATAGACATTCACCTCTTATAGCTAGAGTTATCAACAACTACAACCTGTGCCCTAAGGTAATAACTTGCACCCCTGGCATGCACAGTTTTTCCATTAAAAAATGTACTGCAAATATCACATTGATATTATCAGTGATGTTATCAAAGATGTAATGAGTGCTGTCATTTGTAGTGTAATTAGAAGTGCATGGGGAGGGAACGCGTTATAGTTACCTTAGGCCACAAGTTATAGTTCCTTGAGATAACTCTAACTCCGTTTTCCTGCCCCAGACCCTGGGAGTGGACATAGTTTGCTCTTGCTTGGCGGGAGCTGTCATAGATCCCACCAAGCGACAGTAAACTACTATGTCCCAAGGGTAGGCACTTCGGGACATAGGGAGTCAGTCCTAGGTGTGGCAGTTCCCAGGGCAGTTAATGGCTTCAAAAAAGGAGGGTGTGCAGCCCCCTTCTTTCTTTAAGATAGCACCAGCCCCAGGGAGGTGGTGGTCCCCTTGGCCCGAAAAATATATATTAATATATATTGCACTGGAGCATGGAAGCACTCATGTCACTATTGATGACATTACACGTGACATCATTGATGATGTCCGTTATATTTGATGACAAATGTAATGTTCACTATGAAAGCTTGACATCTCACTCTATACGAAATCCCCCTTTGCACCCTTAATATTATTGTTCCCATTTCAACAATCACATTTGACCAAATCTGGGAGAAATGAGGTATAAAAATAAGCTAGTAGCATGCCAAATTTCGTAAGGGTTGCAACTTTTAATGATAAGACCACTGCCAATTATTCAGTGCATGTTCTTCATTTGGTATAATTTCATAAAGCTATACATGAGCTACAAGGCAACATGTACTGCTTATTTACCAGTGGGGTATATTTAGTTTTTCGTTCACAATCTTTGGATAACAAATGGAGAATCCTGACAAATAACAAACATTAAATAAAAGTGTTTATGGGCATGTGCAGTACATACTCATTCCCCTTTCCAATGTCTGCAAAACTATTGCTGCATTAGGCACAAGTCTCATGTGACTTATGCACATCTGATGGAAAAAGAACCTTTTCCTCAGGATCAGACACACACACACACACACACACACACACGTACTTGCATAAGGGCCAATGAGGCCTACCATGCACCCATACCCACATATAGGTTGACCTAAAATAACATAAAAATTGCCCTACCACCCTTGAGTAAAATGACAGAGTATACCTGTACTCTACTCGTTCTTTCCAAGACTTTCAGGTAAGGTTAGAGAGGGAAGAAATTAAATCCCTCATACTTGTCAACATGAGGAAAATATGTGTGGACCCTCGACTCTGGGCCATAACTGCTTGAAGCAGACAATTAGATATGTCCTCTTTCTCAGCTTTCCCACAGGCAAGAGTTTTTTATATAATCCTGCCCAATGTATGTGATCATTGGGTGAAAAAAAAAAACTGCGGGGTGATGTTACATAGTCCTGCCTTGTCCAATGGTGTGAAATATTATAGCTTTATCTCCCACACTTTGGCCGAAGGGGATATTTTTCTATCTACCTCTGCTGTACTCAAGGGCTGGATTAGCGTTGCCCTGGGCTAAAGGCAAGAGTGTTTCTTTTATTCTCTCCCAATTTTTGCAGTCATCAGGAAAGATTAAGAACAAATTGGTTAGGGAGATTATAGTAACAGGAGGGGTTTTGGATGAGTCAAAGGTGAGATAAATGAGGGGGAATTTAGAAGGGTTGTTTGGGAGAACATGGTAGTAATAACAGTTTTGGGGTGAGCTAGATGCAGTAGAGGAGGGAATGCTTAGGCAGGGCTATTTTGGAGATGAAAGTAGTAGAATGGGTTTGGGATGAGTCAGAGTGGGGATGGACGATAGATTGATAGAGACATAGGGTGATGGGGAGACAAAGTAAAGCTTACAAGAGAGTAACATTTATTTTATTTTTCATAAAAGATCTTTTGCAATACACAACGTAAATGTCCAGTTACAGCACTATTATGTCTATGTAACAAATACTTTCAATAAATCATAACTATTAAAATGACAAATCATAAACACACAATAGGAATCAAATGCAAACTTACAACTGTATGCATAAAAATATGAGAAATGAAATCTTCCCCTCAAAGATGTGATGTCACGACCACATGGTCTCACGGTCTTACCTTTTTACAGTTCATAGAAACGATATAAAAAAATACATTGTCTCATGAAAGGCTAACAGCCATCTCATTAATCCGAGACATCCGGTAAAATTACTTAGAAAATGACGTGTTTGGAAATATCTGCAGGTAACTTGTTTGAATCCCGGCAATACTACCCTTCACCCATTACCCACATCCATTTTATTTAATCTCTGTTCTTCCAACTCCAAGCCTTCTACACAACTTCAGTGAGGGTCCAGATACTAGGCACTCTGCGCCCACTTTTATACCAAATGAAACTGAACGTATGCAGATTCTGTTAAAAAACATAGGGGAGCTGAAAGCTATTTTACAAATACATTATTGGTAATGCAAAACATCCAAAGAGTGAATTGGTAGTGCATACTTGCCAATGATCCAGCAGTTATGCATAGAGACATCCAGCACTATATGGCACAGAGCTGCATGAATAAGAATGACCATGAGGATTACGCTTTACGTATTGTAAGATCTTTGCAGACTCTTAAAAACATTGTGCAGAGTCTTGCATTTAGTGCCTTGGAAGCACATCTGATGGACACTTCCAGACACAAGCCACCATTTGGCTCTCTCTTGCAACAATGAATGAGCAGCCAAGTGGCAGGTTTTAGGTCAGCAGAAATCACTTTGGAAAGTGTTGGAAAATGGGTTATTGGTAGGGCAGGTAGGTACCTACACCTAGCAACAAGCCACTAACCTCCACATAGGTACAGTTAGGTCTCAGAAAATTAATCCCAGCTCTACCCTTGGTAGCTTGGCATCGAGCGTCAAGGCTTAACTTAGGAGACAAAGTGTAAAGCATTCAAATATCACAGAACAGTAATTAAATAAAACACAGGAAACAGTTTAAAAATCCAAAACCAATTTATAAAAATAGTTTATATTTTTATCTTTAAAATGACACAAAAACGAATAAAATTGGTTCAGGGGAACCGGAGATATGAATTTTTAAAGTATTATTATTTTTCTAGCGCTTAGAAACTAAAAGCGCCAATCGGGTCATCTGGTTGCACCAGGACCGGGGCAAAGTCAAAGTTTCAGGCCGACCGCGATGGAGCCCTGCTCGGCTACAAGTCGTGGGAGGCCTCGGTTAAAAAGTTACCTTCTGACTTAGTCTTTATTTTGAAGCTTTTCTTCACCGGGACGAACCTGCCAGTTGAATTCGACCTCCTGGAGCCCTTGTCCGGATACGCGATGTGGGTTTCCTCGGTGGAGACTTTTACCTTCGGACGTAGTCGTTTTTTCGAGATGAAAATCCTTCGACCGGGGTAAACCTGGATCTTGATCCGACGTCCATGGAGCCCTTCTCGGATACGATGGCTGGGAGGTCCCGGTCAACTTTTTACCTTCGGACTTAGTCTCTTTTTTGGATGTTTTTCTTTACCGGGACGAACCACGAAGTCAGGCCGGGTCGCGGTTGAGGCAAGCCGGCTAGAATTTCCGCGGCGGGTCGGTGCCTCTCTGGAGCTTTTTTCCAAAAATTCTCAAATCTTTTCCAAACTTCTGGGGCTTCACCCAGATGTTCTTTTAAGGTTCTTTTGGGGTCCACAGCTCACCCCAAGGGTCCAGAAGTTCTGCGATGGTCCTTGGGGGGTGCGGACTTCAACTCCCAGAATGCACCTGGTGCAAACTCCTTTTTGGCCACTGGACAGTGGTCAGCTGGTCGCTTTTCTTCAGGAGTTGGTGCAGGGGACTCTGGTTTAGCAATTTTTCACCTGTAGCAAACAGGGAGTCCCTCCTTGAACCAGTTGAAGCCAGGCAAAGTCCTTCTTGTGGTGAAGCCCAAGTGTGCAGCTGGTGCAGTCCTTCTGAGTGCAGGTTCCAGGTGCAGGCCAGGGGTCCAGCAGGGCAGTCCTTCTTCTTTAGTTCCTTTCTTGTTGAATTCTGGAGGGGATCTGAGGTGTGGGTGCAGGTCTGCCAGTTTTATTCTTGCTCCTGGGTGAAAAGCAGGGGGGTCCTGGTTCTCCAATCAGGGACAGGGTCGTCCCCCTGTGATGACCACTTCCCGGGAAGTGTGGCAAAAATCCATCCCAGAAGGCAACAGTCTCTAAAAATCCAACATGGATGAATCTGATTTTTGGAGGTTACATCTGGCTGAGCCCACCCACTGGTGTGGCTAAAAATCATAAACACACCCCTCTCCTGCCCTCTCCTAATCTAATCAAGGGGGCATCTAATTGTCTGGGGTTGCAGGATGTGGGGGTGTTGCTGGGTGCTCCAAATGTCCTTCTCTGCCTTTGAAGACCAGTTTGGCCGCCCTCCCCCTTCCTGCCTCACCATCTGCTGAGGGGAGATTCTCTCCCCCAAACACATTCCTTTGTGTGAAGTCAGGCCACTTCACACCTCATCAAGGTAGCCTGGCAGAAGCTGCTGCAGGCTGGCCAATCAGAGCACAGCAGCAAAAACAATGCAGAGCTGAAATTGGCAACTTTTTAGGTAAAGTCTAAACTTTTTACCTGAACAAGTTATATTAAATCCAACAACTGGAAGTTTATTACAACAATTAATTTGATACCAAATTCTTGGTATGTAACATTTAAGGAGACTTTAAAATTTAAAATAAAGTCTGCCCATTTTAGCCTATGAAGGCCATTTACTTCAATGAGGGAAAAACAAATTTGGCTGTTTTTACCTCACCAGGGCTTATAAATCTATTTTTATAAAGTCCCTGCTTATAGTTACATGGCACCCAGCCCTAGGGGCACATAGGGCACACCTTAGGGGTGACTTATATGTAAAAATAAGGTAGTTTAAGACTTTGGAAGTACCTTTAATTCCAAAGTCGAATTTGCATATAACTTTAATTTAAAAGCAGCCAGCAAGGCAGGCTTGCTTTTAAAATGACACTGGGCACCTCAGCAGTGCACCTAGGTGTGCACCACCTATGCTGTGGTCCCTAAACCTACATGCCCTACCATATACTAGGGACTTATAGGTAGGTTAACTTAGCCAATTATAATTAGCCTAATTTGCATATACATTTTACACAGAGCACAGGCCCTGGGACTGGTTAGCAGTACCCAGGGCACCATCAGAGTCAGGAAAACACCAGCATAAAGTGGAAAATGGGGGCAAAAAGTTAGGGGGCCTCTGCAATCAGCCCTGTTTTCTCACAGAAAGTGTTGTAAATCTACTGATATTCAACCCAGAGGACCCTTTCCTATCTTTATAGGAGGGAAAGGTAACTGCAATCTATGTGTGCCAGTCCTTCGCTCTTGATTATTTGCAGTACGGATTTAATGAGGATATCTACAAGCTGTGAGATCAAGGGAGCACCAGAGGTCCGAACCAAGCTAATTAGGAGCTAGGAGACTGCCCCCATCGTTAAATAGCAGATCACGTTGTGTTATTCCAGACAAGGCTGGACCAGCATGCCCTAGAGCACAAAGGGAACTCTGGATAGGACTCGCCTACAGACAATTTACAGCCATTCTCGAAGACCTGTGGGGCACTACATCAGTAGGTCCAATGGGCTTTGGGCCAGCCCATTACTTATTTATGTGGTTTTAATGTCACTCATTTGCTTACCTCTCATTTAATATGATGTCCATTTTTTCAGATTTGTTGTTGACAAGAGCACAGCATCTTCACCATTCCTTTGACTGGATGACTTGTAAACTTCCACTGATTACAATTCAGGGGACTATTTTGTTGTTCACTTTTATGGGGATGTGTAAGTTTTCTTGCTCTCTCCCTCATGTTCTGCCCCCCTCTCTCAAACTCACCACACACTCCATGGTACTACACCCCCACCCCAGCTTGTCTGTTGCTTTCCTCAACCTTCCCAGTCTGGCTTTTGGTGTTTTTACCCCCCTACCAAACCTCCTCCATTACTTCCACCTTTTGCAGAACAGCATCATCAAAAATGTGCAACGCCAAAAGCTTTACATTGGTAAAGCAATACAAAGAGTGAGATCTATTGGCTTTGCCAAGGCCTATTGTTAGGAACCAGCTACAATAATTCAAGAACTTTATAAAATGCACCTCAGCAAACCAAATACCTGCTAGTCAGAAGACAACCAGATGGAGGTCCTAGACAAGAGGAGAGCAGAGTCTATGGAAATGTAAAAACATTCTGTTGACTCTTTAGAAACAAGGTCTTCCTAGAACACAGGTAGCTTAGGGGTATATTTATACCCCATTTGTGCTGAATTTGCGTCAATTTTTTTACACATATTTGGCGCAAAACTAACTCCATATTTATATTTTGACGTTAGGCCAGTCTCACTTCAAAATATTGGAGTTTGCAACATTTTTCAAATGTGTGAACCTACCTTGCGTCAATGAGATGCAAGGTATGCGTTCCCATATAAAAAATGGTGCTAACCCCATAGCCCCATATTTATCCCCGTGCTAAAATGACACACTGGTCGTAGGAGGGGCTAAATAATGGTGCAAAGCTTTCTTTGCACCATTATTTAACGCCTGGGTCAGACCAGGCATTAAGGGACCTGTGTACCCATTTCCATGGTGAAACACCATGAAATAGGTCCACAGGTGCCCTCCTCAAGCCCCAGGAACACCAAAACCCATACCAGAGGGACACCAGAAGATGGGAGACCCCCATCCCAGGTAAGTAGGGTAAGTATAGGTAAGTCTTTTTTTGTTTTGTTTTGATTAAAGTGCCATTGGGGGCCCAACTTGGTGCCCCCTGCATGGCACAGGGTGCAATGGCCATGCCCAAGGGACACTGGTCCCCTGTGATGGCCATTGGGGTGGTGGGCATGACTCATATCTTTTCTAAGACAGGAACCATGTGGTATGGATGGTTTTGCACCTGAAAATGATGCTAGGCTGGTTATAGTCATCTTTGTTTACTCTAACCAGCCTAACATCATTTTTTGGTGCAAAACCCCCTTCTGACATACCGCCAGCCCCTCCCGGCTAAAGTCATTTTTTTTTTACAGTAGCCCACCCTTAGCACCAGCTTGCGCCATTCCATAAATATGGCTCCCGGCTGGTGCTCAGGAATGGCACAAGCCGGTGCCAAACGTTTTGGTGCAAAACTGCATTAGTGTAGTTTTGCACCAAAAAGTATAAATATGCCCCTAAATTACAAGACCTCAAAGGGCACTCATTAGGCATGAGACTTTTTAGGTCTCGCCTAAGAGACAGCTTTTAGCTGTCTAGTTGCAACCAACATTTTGTGGGCTATACAAAGAATTTACAGTAGGTTCAGTGCCCACCCACTGCTTCTTAAGGTTGGCTTTATCACGTTCCTTAGCATGCTGCTTATTCAATGGCTTCCTGTGGCAATTGTGGTGTATTGTATAGTGTGGTTATGTGAACACACCCTGCAATACACTCATGAGACTGTCTTTGGTCCAGTCAGGCTCATCTGTAAAACCTCTAGCTCAACCCTGGTTAGCCGTGTTTTCAAGAAGTAAGGCTTAAACAAAAGAACTTCTGTAACGCACTTAGATGCACCAAACACCAAAATAATAAAGTTTGCACAGAGCAAATATTCAACAATAATTTATAAAAAAAATAGCTCACATTTTTATGAATTTTTAGACATCAAGATGGGCAAAATCGGCCATAGGATTCTGGAGACCTAGATTTTTACGTTAAATGTAAATCTCAGCTTTTTATTCTAAAGTGTAAGTAACCACAAAGTTTGGAGAGTTTTGAAAAGTTTTAAGGAGTTGTGTTTGACTACTCCAGCCCAGAATGGGTGACCAAATTCAACAGAGAGAAGGCCACGGGGCCAGTAAGGAGTGTCTGTACAGTTACCTCGTCACCAATGCAGTCTCAAATCCAGTTCCACACTTAATGCACAGGCCGTCATAGCCTTCAATGGAGTGGTCCTGATGCGGAGGATACAGGCTGCTGAAAGATTTTCTTGGTGCTGTGCAATCAGCAGGGAGCTTCTGGAGGTTAATTTTCAGTTCCTGGTTGAGTGGGGGGACTTTAGTCGCAGGGGTCTATGTCCCTCAATGTCCTCTTTGAACTAAAAGAAGTCCAGTTATGACTGGGCTACCAATCTCAGCAGAACCAGCAGTTTCCCCTGTTGAAGGCTAGTGTCACACTTGACGACCAATCGGCACTCAGGCCTCTCCTGGGTCAGACAGATATGAATGGCACTTTTAAACACAGAGAAATAGTCTTCTTGGGTACGAGTTGACTATTAGTGGCGATTCAGTGAAAGTGGCTATTGACTTGCCGTAACAGGCTGCTTCAGCTTTTATGGCCCAGGTGCTGGAACACTGAGTCATCCGACTGAATCTTCGAGTTCACCTTTTCTGTCTGAGGCTCTTGAGTGACTTTTCCATGAACCAGGGACCACAGGCACAGTCCCACCTTCACTAGCGCAAAGAGCAGCAGGTACAGTCCAGCGGATGGTGCAGCCTCTCTTGCAAGGTCCTGGGACCAGCAGGGCAGGCCTTCTTTGATCCTCTTTCGGGTGTCATATTTATGTCCAGAAGGTGCCCTGGGGGGAGGGGTGATGAAGTGGTCACTAGCCAATGGCTGTGTGTGGCATCTAGCAATCCCAGAGTGCACTATTCTGCCAATTTCCAAAATGTCTGAACCTTTCCTTGGATGTTAAGAGCTTAATAGCCCACCTGAGAGGTGTTGCTAACTATGGGCTACACACCCATAGAAAAACTGATTTAGCAATTGGTTTCCCCTCTCTTCTCCTCTCCCCAGCCCATCTAACTAAACGAAGTTTACCAACCTGGATAGCTTCCTGCAGTGCAGAGGTAATTACTCTCTCTGTGGCACGCCTCTTACTTGGGAGTCACTTACACTACTGCCCAGGAGGGCAGAAGACTGTCTGGTGGTCAGCATCTGTGAATGGCCACAGACTTAACTGGGCAACAGAGTGGCAACTTTCTAATAGATGCTGTTCCTTAATGTGACGGTAAATTCAACTTGGGCATTAAGTTGGGTTGATTGTCATAATTAAATTGACACCATTAAGTAGCAACTTTAAGAGTACCATTCAGAAGTTAGGAGGACTGAGTTGTCAGACTGCAACTCTGTACTTGCCAATGGGGCTACTTGCCTTTCCATAGTATAGACACAAATTGGGGGTTTTACTATTGGGGAACATTAAAGTACATGTCTCACTTAATGTTATGCAGCACCCTGCATTAGGGCTTGTAAGGCCTTCCTCAGGAGTGATACATGTATTATTAAAGGAAATATGGGCTTTGCTACAGTTTAAATAGCAAAGTCAAACTAGCAGTTTAACTGCTCTTTCAGTCTGCAGTGGCACCCAGCTTTATTTTTTATTAAATCCCACCCTCCACTTTTCTATTGCTGGCTCAGCACTTGCTGTTTTTTTTTAACCTTTTTTCTAACAATTCTTGGAGGGCCCAGCACCTCCCATTTGCTGCTAGGCCGATCTACTTGCTCAAGTATGCTTTAGCTAGAGTCAAAGATATTTTTTTTCTCACCATGTCGAGCAGCTTGCCTTGCCCACAGGCTAGGGTAATTAGAGCCTTAGCTCCCCTTCTTTGCCAAAGGGAGTTACTTTTCATACCCCCCTGCCTTACTCAAGGAGGGGAGAAGTGTGTGTCCCCTTTCACCACCTTGTTCAAGGGCAGGCTATGTTTGTATTCTCTACCTACCTTACCCCTGGATAGGAAGACTGACCTTTAAATCTACCAAAGGCAGGATAATGTGTACCCTCCCCCTCACCTTACCATAAGGGATGAGGGAATAAAGAAGGGGAGCTGGTTGCTGTCTTTCATCTTACAGCTGTCACAGCAATCTTTTCCAAATCAAAAGCAGCGTTTTGTGAGAGCTCACAGTTGTTCCATAAACAGATTGCCAGGACATTTGTTGCCTGTCTGGCTCATTCATGGCCAATAGTGTTTAGGTAAGCCACTGAAGAGTAGGGCAGCTACCAGTTGCCTTGCTCTTTTGTAATGTCTCCACTCTTGTGAATGATGGGGAGGGGGAGAAATGCTCTCATACTTTGGCAATGGATGGAGAAGAACATGCTCACACCTTTGGTCAAGGAGGAGGGCACCAATAACCCCACCATTGGGCAGGTATGCGTAAGAATAACCCTTGCCAACTTTCTTTTAATCTCTTTTGTCCTTTGACAAGACAAGGATAAGGGCATATTTAGTTCACCACTCGGGTTTGGTATCAGGGCTTATTGCGTCCCAATGATTGGTGATTACTACCCCACACCACCTCCCTTGAGTAGGCCTTGGACTGCTCTGCTTTGCTACCCTGTGAGAGTCAAGAGCTACAATGGTGTCTTTGGTTCCCAGTGAGAACAATTGTGGACCTAATACTTGTGATGTCCACACAACTAATAGCCCAATTTCCAACACAAGTCTTTGCTATTGACCTTTACTTTCTTTTTGCCATTTGTTAAGCTTTTTGTATTTTCTTCTCATCAGGAAATTGATATTAGGCACTCATTATAGCCAAACTAGTTTTTTTTGTATTTCTTTCTGTATTTGTTTTAGTTTTTTGAAGCATAAATTTATATTTTAACATATTTTAAATTTTGACTAGTTTTTAAATTATTTTCTTTTTTAACAGTATTTTTGTGCTGTATCTTCATATGTATATGTTGAGCTTTGGAGAGAGTTATTTTGTTCTTCTCCCCTGAAGTTACATTTTTTTCCCACACATAGTGCAGTATATTCCATAGTACTGTAAAAGGGTCATCTTGTGTCTGCAGTAGAATGCCAGATGATGCTCTTTCCTCTTCTTCATGACATCTTCCCCTTTACATCTCCATCTCAGCCCGGGCAAAGTGGTTCGATGATGGGGCAAAAGATGCTTACAAATTTCAGATATCCCTGTGAAGTACTGCCTCTACTTTCCTTGATGCAACACGTGACTGCACAAGATGCAAGTAAAAGAACAGACATTAATAATTGTTTGGTCCTGTTGAAAAGGTTAAAAACTTCTGTACGATCAATTCTTTCTTAAGCTTAGTTGATGATGATGCTGCAGATGTCATATGCACCATACTTATATCCTTGTCTTGGGATGGTGTGGTTCAGCTGGGACCTGCAATACAATAGTTTACAATAGTTGCTTACAATAGTTTATAATTGGTTCTCCTCATTTTCTCTTGATGCCATGATGGATCTGGATTCTAATTTGTTCCAGCTGCCTGTGTAAAACAATGGCAAATGGTATTCAGAAAGATTCTTCCTGGCTTTTCCATAGCCTTCTGGCTTGTCTTTAACCCTATCTCTCTGGACAATAAAATGCCTGCTTTTCTAAATGTATTTGTTTATGTCCCATGGGGTACTGCTGTACATCTGCTGGAGCTATAGAGCCAATGACAGAGTGCTGCCTCAATCCTGTGGGACCATTACTTCCTTTTCAGGTTCACACGGGAGTCCCACGGGATTCAGAAGTTGAAAGAATTTGTGTTACTATCGAGGGGTCATTGCATTTTAAGATTGAGAGATTTTAAGTTTAAACCTTGGGGTTTCTTCACAGACACAAGCCACCAAGCTCTCTTGTAGTTTTTTTTTTAAATGTCTAATATTTAGGTGTTGAGGTACTGCTGTGCTGCTGTACTGCTGTACTGCTGTACCAATTACTCACAGTTAAAGCATATACAACTGAATGAAATAACTTTATTGATGCATTTTGAGGAAGTTTTGACCCCATGCCCCTCACTAAGGACTTACACGTGGGTTTTTGAACATTATGGCCCTCATTAGGACTTCGGTGGTCAAAACAGTTGACCGCCAAAGTCACCCGGTCAGGAGACTTCTGACAGCTCTCCGTCTTAAATTGGACGGAGAGCCGCCAGCAGTCACATCGGCGGTCGGTGGTCTAGTGGAGGTTGCTCCACTGGCACCGCCACGCCACCACACCAACAACCATATCACAACTTTGTAATCAACATGACGGTGTTGTGGTGACAGGGCAGTGCCGGAGGAGCAGGCCCCATGGATCCCGTTCCCTTTCGGATGACCACCGTGAGCAGGTAAGGTGATCATCCGACAGAGAAGGGGATAGGGGTGCTGTTAAGTGTTGTGTGCGTGAATGGGGTTGTGAGTGTGTGTGAATGGAGGGGAGGGTGTTTTTGTGCGTGTATATGCATGTATCTGTGTGAATGTGTGAATGCGAGTCATCAGGGGGGGTTTCGTGGATGTGTGTAGGTTTGTGAACGTGTGTGCGTGAATGTGTGAGTGTGGGTGTGGTGTGTGCATGCATAGATGGGGCGGGGGTATGTATGGGCTTCGGGGGCGGGTGGTATCTACTGGATTCGGGGGATGTGAGGGGGGCCGTGGCTGTTTCAAGAGTGGGGGAGTTTCATACTGGTGAAAGGAATGTTAATTCCTGTTGCCAGTATCCTTTCCGCAAGGGATTTCCTGGTGGGGTTGCCATCAGGAAATCCCTGGCGGAAAGGAGACTCATAATACCATTGGCGGTGGTCCGACCACCTGGCAGTACAGGCAGTGAACTGGCTGCTTTGCAGCCCATTCACCACTGTGGTCATAATTTGGTGGTCCTGCTCCGCCACGCTGTCTGCAGTGTTACTGCCACCGCTGGCGTGGCGGAGAAGGACCGCCAAACTCATACTGACCACCAAAGTGCCTTTGGAATGTTCGATCAAAAAAAACTGGGCAATTTGAAAGAAGAGTGAGCAGACAAACATCCTCAGCAGAAGAAGAGGTCTACAAGAACCATACGCAAGTCAATAATAAGGCAATTTTTCATGACTTTTCGGCTAGTGACAAGGAAGTTTCTGAAAAGATGTAGCATGCAACCTGTGCCACAATGACTTCAGCCGGGGTTCTGGCAAGAAGTACTAATTTAGCAAGTCAGAAATGATGAAAGACCTCAGAGCCTGGCATATAAACCAACATGTGGTCACCAAACGAAGTTGTGAAGGATATGAGGCTTCTAGTCTACCTCAAGTGCCGGAGCTTCCGTACAAACAAGACACTCCGTCTATCACAATTTATGGCAACAAAAAAGATATGAATCCTCCGTAAGCCTACATTGGAATATATTGTACCAAGTACTGACAATTAATATCCTCTGGGAAGCAATGATTTGGAGCTTGGGACAAGCTGATAGCTGAAAAATCAGAAACTCTAGATTTTTTTAACATCAAAATTACCAGAAGCAAAATTATTTCTTAGTTGAAAGAGACAAGTTTATGTGGTTTTTCATGTCACTCCCCCACCATGCACAATGTTGTCTTCAATGATATATTTTCAGATTTCATTAGTGATGTAATCAATGTTGTCATGGAATATGTCATGAGTGATGCATAAGTGAGGGCATAAGCAGTGCATGATCAGCACACAAGTTATAGTTACTTCATTAAACTATAGGTTGTGAATTTCATTGGTTTGTGGGGTTAGAACTTTTTTTCGCTTTTCTTAATGTGCTGTATATAGTTTTGTTTAGCTGGGTAATTGTATCCCCCAAGCCAATGGAAAAGTAAGTTTCAAGTTTATTTATAAAACCGTTGCACCTATGATCATAAAAATAGTGTTAAAATATACAACTTACAAAGCTAGGTTGATCCGGCATGTAATTAAATATCGTAAAGTGCAGTTCAAAGTGCAAGAACAACAGTAAAAAGAAAAAGACAGTATTAATATATAGAATGTGCAAAGCTGCTATAATGAAATACATGATTTAGTGTTGTAAAATGCAATGGAGAATGCAACGTAATTTAATTTGCAGGATGAACTCGACAGTTAGCTGTGCCAAGACAGGATACCCTTTAAGGTCTAACACAGAACCACCAGGCCTGGTGTGGGCTGATGCCATTAGTGACTTGAGAGCTTACATTCGAGCTTGTCCAAGTATTTCACCAGCCTGCAAGTGAGTTGTATGCCCTTCCCAATAAAACAGGATATGATTGCCTGTTTGCATCTGTGAAGCTCTGTCTGAAGCCTGATCAGCCGAAGGATTGCTTTCTGGTCGTTCATTCTTCCTTAGAAAATGGACATTTGATGAGCCAGTGTCTTAGGGGGCTATACCCCAAAGCTGACATAGCCCTGTCATGTCTCTGAGTTTTCATGAAGAGAGATATTCATATGTTGGCAAGTGTCCCATTCGGAATGTCATAAAAGCTGCTTTGGCTTGAGGTTTGATGGCTGTCCTAGGTATGACTGGGGCACTAGCTCGGTATACAATGATAAAGCAAGCCAGGCGTACTGTCTCTTGGCAAATGCCTCTTTGTCTGCTAACAGTGAGTAGTTCTTTTGTTGACTTACAGTTTAGCCTGATGGTAGGAGCTAATGAGTTCCCATCGGCCCATTAAACTAGTGATTCCAAGGAGGATTCTAAGTAAAGCCTGGCTAAAGTGTGAGACTACCCATTTATTTCCACACGAAGAAGGGAACAAAGCGTGCCAAGGGTTACCGTCTTAAGTTTGTGGCAGAACTTGATGAATGCGCCACTCCTCACCAATGACTGCCGCACCAAGCCAAATTTGAGTCGTAGCTGAGCAGATGACGTGTGATTTGGTAGGGTGATCACAGATTTCAAGAGCCTGGAGACGATGTTCTCCAGGAAGATGCTATCTCTTCCTCTTATGATTTCACTGCCAAATGCAATTATGGGGACAAGTTTGGCCTGAATTACTTTTAGTAGAGGTAGATAGTTCAAGGAACCTATTGATACTTTGACATATTTAAATGGAGGTATGAGGGAGAGGGATTTCCCACTTAGTAAGTCGAGGTGTGGCTTGAAAGTCCTGTTGTTATCCAGGAGAACTTCCAGATATTTGTATTTATGCACCTCTTCAACTTGGCTATCTCCCAAGTACCACTGATGTGAGTGTGGCTGAAATGCTTGAAAGACATTATTTTTGATTTATTCAAGTTGGTAGTCAGGGGATTTTTTGTGGGATAATTGGTTGTCAAATTCAAGAGTCTTTATGGGTGTACATCAGGCATAGCAGAACAGTGGTCCCTACTTTGGGGCATGGGAGTTGACTTGTGTTAAGCTGGTTGGTAAATCTGCTAAAAAAAGGTTGAAAAGAAGGGAAGCTAACACAAATCCCTTTCATAGGCCTTAAGAAGTAAAAAGAATTCTTGAAAGGTGGGCACCATACCCCAGGTTAATTCTCACCTAGGTGTTTGTGTGGAGGAGAATTATTTCTCTCAGCAGAGGATGTTCCACTTTGAGAGTTTGGACCATAGTTTGCTTCATCAAAGGCAGTCTTGTAGTCTATGAATGATAAGTAGAAAGGGATCCTAATGTGTCTTCCATGATCAAACAGTAAGGATACTGCCATAAAATTAGCAGAAGTGTTTGCTCCTTTGGAGAAATCTATCTCATTGAACAGGATGAGATCTTTAGCCGATGTCCAGGCTTCCAGATCCTCCAGGAGGCAGCCCGTAAAGAACTTTGATTCTAGATCCAAAAAGGCTATAAGCTGATGGTTGACTGAGTCATTGACTGATCCCCCTTTCAATAATTTCAGGTGAATATTGATTCTCTTCATGGATACAGGATTGATTTGGAGGATGTTAGCTCTTAAAAAAAAAGTGTCAGGAATTCCACTGGGGCCTGGAGCCCCCCACTCTGACTTTCAGTTATTCGTCACTCAACCGCTTCTGGTGAATAAGTAGGCTGCTTGGGTTTCATGCCTCTGGGTGGGTGGCCTTGCATATCAGTCCAACTGTTGTTTGCTTCTGGGTACGTACGTGACTTGAGGGGCCAAAGTGCTGGAAGGGATACTGGTGCCAGATGGCTTCGGAGATGTTTGTTGTGGCTTTCGGCTGTGATGGGTGGTTTAAGCTGTTTAGCTGCTTCCAAAACCGTGCATGCCTGTTAGACAGATGCTTGGCTGCTAAATTAGCCGTGGCTTCATTTTGACAATCTCATGAATGTTGCCTGGAAGTTGTTCTCGATTTGTACACAAGTGTTTTTGAGGCTTCAGAGTATCATTGACATAGCTGAAGGGCTCTATTTAAAATGTGTTTGAGTGCCTTAGCTTCCTGACTTGTTGGCTTTGTGGTACAGTTGTTATACCTGGACTGCCTGATTTGTGTGCATGGTGAGCCACAAGCTCATCCAGAAACTGCTCCCAGGTCAATTGTATGTAGGTAGCACAGTCAGGCATGTTAACCCACTTTTGTTTGGATAGGTCGAATATGATTGCTGACCATTTAAGCCTCTTACCATTATTTGTGTACATAATACGTTACAAAGCATCTGTTGACTCATGATGTTCCATGGTGATGGTGAGGAACAGTTCTTGTTGCTAAATGATCACTTTCACTTCTTTCTGTAATCTGGAACCTGAAGACTAAAAGGAACAAGAGGGATGAAGAGACTGTAAAATCAATTAGATTGCACACCTTCTGAGCGACCATTGGTGACACGTAGGATTCCAGATCGCTAATTAGTGATATTCCAAGTTTGTCAGCCCTAAAAGTTCTGCTGGTGACTTGGTCAGGAATTTGTCAGAAAATATTCTAAACCACAATAACTACCTCAGAATGTTCAGTGCCCAACAGATTCATGTTCAAGTCTCCAGAGAGAAGTAGGTCATAGGGAGAAGGACCGTCCTGCCACTTCTTGATAACCCCGACCGGATGGACTTTAGCTGCCATTTTATGATAACTTTTGGGGAGGATTCACGCACACAATCCACGCGACTCACTCCCGCATGCACGCATACAAAAACAGACACCCCCCCAACACAACACCCCCACACACACCACCCCCCACCCCTTCTCCTGTCTAGAACCCGGCTTACCTGGTGCAGGGGATCCGCCGGCAGGAGACGGAATGCGGGGCTGCTGCTTTCCACAAGCAAAACACTGCCTACCGTATCATGGCTCATGATACAGTAGGTGGTGTTTTGCTGGCGTGGTGCTGCTGCTGGCAGCAGTGCCACCTTACTGCCGACCGCCGCCATGACTGTCAACAGCATTCCGCCAGCCTTCTGGCGGAATTCCGTCTACGGTCATAATGTGGGTGGGTGGCTGGTAGCCACGGCGACGGTATGTTGGTGCTGTCGCTGTGGCGGTAGGCGGCATTTACCGCCAATGTCATAATGAGGGCCTAAGTGTCTAACTGTCCCTTAGCATATCAAGTGGCTTATCAAGTAGACCGTTGATGTCTCGAGAACATATGTTGAGTTCTGCTTTTGGGACTGAGGCCTCTAGTGTCAATCTGCTTGTTTATGATTGCCTTGCTGTTGAATTCAGGGTGCCTGGAAGCCAGCTCCAGTCGTAGTAGCGTACGAGGTCCCTGGAGGGCTGTGACAATGATAGCAAGGGGCCTTGTGGGGTGGAGAGCAGTGGCTATTTGCTCCGTGTGCTCCTTAGAGTTGTGGCAGGGACATTGGCTAGAGAGGTAGGACCCCTATTAGCTATACTCAAGAGCAAGATATGGGGCTATGCCGGTTTAATGGCCAGCGTAACCTGAAAGCCCCAGTTCCTAAAATATCCTGCCTCCCCCAAAACCCAGTGGTTCATTTCCTTGAGTTGAGCTGGGTAGTAGAAATTTCACCAAAACCATGTCCACAGTGGTTAACTTCGCAGTTTTGGGTATTTGGTTCAGCAGTTGAAGAATGCTGCCCTGATTGAGTAGGTCAAATGATCCTCTTGACTTATATTTGGGGTACAGTAGGATTGCTCTAGAGCTGTCGCAGCCGTAGCAGGATGCTGATGGTGACATTGGGATGCGTGCAGGAGCCGGGGCTCGTGTTATTGGTGACAGGCTGGGGGCGAGTAGGTGCTTGGATCACAGATATTGATCATGGGTTGCTATTGGAAGCCAGAAGCACCAAGTTGGGGGCTCTGGAAAGGGGCAAGTCCTGGCTTCCCTGACTGTGTGTGATTTGCATGTGTGGTTTGTGGTGACAATAAGTGTCGGACTCCCACCTGCAAGGGGGTGACTAAAAGAGGGTTATCCATGTTTGTGAGGGACCCTATTTTTCAGAGTGTCTGTGTATAGCTAGGTGAGATCTGATGATCCACTCCTGTAAGCATTGCTGCTTGTGTTTGAGGCCCGCTGGGGCAGCCTCCTGGAGTTGTGTGATGCTGCTGCTTGAAGGGCCTTGAAAAGGGCTCAAGGAGATGTTGTTCAGACGTTCTGAGTCTCCCTCCTTGTCCTTGTCCAGTGCAGAAGAGCTGGCTGTGGGCTGTGAAATGCCCTTATCGTGCAGGGGGTGTAGTATTGCGTCTTGGGCCAGTCCATAAATGGCTATTCGGTTGATGACTGTTGGTTCCAATGGAGATGGTAAAACTGTAATGTTTGAGTTAAGTGTGGCCATCGGGTCTTTAAGGAAGACAAATTCAGTGTCAATTTTTGATTGACGTATGTTTGTTGAAAGTACTTCATGGATGGCCTGGGGACACCTGAATCTGATTTGGCCAAAGTTGCTGGGGCTGCCAAGCCGTCCATTCTTGTCACAGACACCAGAGACAATGGCTTGACGGTTGCTTCAAAAGGATTGTTTATGGGCTCTGCTCCCCTGACCGGGGCTGTTTTCCTTTTTGACCACATCATGAGAGGGCCCATGGTCTTGCCGAATCGCATGCTAAGAATTGAGTCTGGTTGGGTCAAAGTTAATTTAGCATTGGGCTGCTGGCAGCTGCTGGCAACTGTTGGTAGTTGTTAGTGACTCTGGTTTATTCAGTCTTGAGGCTTCTTTGTGGCTTCCCTTAGAGATTCCCTACAGCTGGGGACAGGACAAGACTGCTCTTGTGGCGGGGCAGGAGTGCTCCCCTGGCCGCAAGCCGCACCTGACGTAGCTGGGCTGCTTCTGCAATCAAGGGGTTAAACCAGGTGAGGTGGGACTAACCATCTGTCTTTCCTCCGTAACTCATGAATTGATTATCCTGCAACTTGCCTTCTTGATTCAACCAGCACTCAGACTCGCTCTGCTCAAGCTCACTTTGCTGCTTGTGCCGCGCTTACTGTACCTGTCCCCCGTAGAGGTCCAGGGCTCGGAGTCCTCTGAAACTTCCTCAGTTTTGGGTGTAATGGGGCAAGTAATGGTGCAAGGGATAGGTATGGCTAGGCCTAGCCCGGATTTAGTCTTGAGTACAGTCCTGAAATCCTGGCAACTCTTGACCTTGTCAACTCTTGGACCCGTTATTGGTTGCTGCTTGTTCAGTAAGAAGCTTGCTGAGGGTGTGGGTGCTGGTCCTGGGCTTTCTCTGCTCCTTCTGCAGCCATGCTATAAGCTATAGGCGCTGAAGGCTGTCCATGGAATTCTTGAGTGTGACTTAATGCGCCTGCCATTCACCACTCCGTGCCTTGCTAAAAGTACAGAGGGGGTGTTGCAGGAGTGGGCGAAAGAGGCAGTAGCAGCTATAGGAAGCTGTGAGTAGCTATGGGATGCTGCCACGACAGTTGCACGGCAGTGACAGGCAATGACAGAACCGGCAGATCCAATGACTAGCTGCTTGCATATGAGGTGTCCCGCAAGCCAATGGATAAGCAGCCTCCGCTAAGTTTGAACAATAGCTCAGGTGTGTTTGAACATAGGGACCTTGATAGCAAAAAGACAGACTCGTAGTTACATACGGTAACTGGTATAGATTGGTGGTGCTCACATCACAGCCCCTGCTAGCAGTAGTTGCCTGTGCATTCCAGTAGACACTCACTCACTTGGCACATCTACTTTTGGTTAAAGAATCTTATCTTTTAGTAATTTCTCAATTTGTCACCTCATGACGCGGTGCAAGACATGTAACAGTGTTTTTTATGAATGTCTTTTATGTTTGAACATCTGCATATAAGCTGCACACAGGGTGCTCCGTATTTGGTAAGGTGAGCAAGTATGTTTGTTTTTTTACACATTTCAAGGTATCCCAGGGTGATTAATGAGCTCTCAGCGTGTGTAGGTCTGTATGAAACGTCTTCTATGTTAGATAAGAGGGGGATTACCAAGCATTCTGACAGAATGTCTCTAAAAGTATTTCAAAGAATAGGCTGGTAAAGGACTTGGTCGGGGGCCACCTTTCATCCACTGTCAGGCAGTTAAGGAGGTCATGAAGAAGATAGTGCAGAACAGACATATGCAATCCCTACTCTAACTAGGACACACCTCTTAGAAACTCAAAGCGAAATGTGTGGCGCAGGGATCTTAGTACCTGAGGGGTGGTGCATGCCCACAAGTGAGCTGATGTCGTCACAGAACGGGAAAATTATGTTTCGCTGAAAGCCTACTCACCGATTACGATGCTCCAACAATTGAACTCTGTTTCAATTCAGCAAAAAGACACGGCTGCTATTTCTGTAGCTCTTGACATTATTGATGATTGTCAGGTCTCGTGTCCCTGTTGGAGTGGGAGGAGGCCTTTTGGGCGTTGTAAGGTGGGGTGAGGGAGTTTAGTTGTGTAGGAGATCTGTTCCAACTCTGGTTTGTGCAAGAGAAGTAGAACTAGCTGAATACCTATGCCTATAATCTGTAATGCAGTTTCTGTCCCCTCCCCCAAACAATCCTGGCTCAGCTACAATGACAACAATAGGTATTCATTCTGTGGGTAGGCTGCACATAACTTTCTCATTTCAAAATCTGTCAAAGTAAAAACTCAAAGTATGATGATAACTTTCGATCGGGCTGATGCCAAAGCCGTGTGCACAATAACTGGGTACAGCACAACAGAGAGCTAGAAATTATCTTACTGCACCTAGGCCTCCGCAGAACTCCCGAAACAAGAGTTACCGGCACTTCTAAATTACAAGTCTTGCGGGAAAACAAGGGGGTCCATTGGTTTTCAGCCACAAACTTTGCTAACAAGTAAGTAACGTGTCCAGGTGAAGGGCAAAAATGTGGCATTGGTGCAGAAACAATGTTCTCAGAAGTTGTTCCCCAAAATCGTGTAATGGTTAGAAATTCCACCCCGTGTAAATAGCTGGTGTCAGTATTTCCAGGGTGGAAATTACTCGGTTGTTTTCCAGCCCACTCATAAACAGCCCCTCAATAACTTTGGGCTTGTTCCTAAAAAGTCCTCACACACTTAGGGACAAACTTATGGGCTTTATGACGCTGCCCTGCGTCACGGGGAAAGGGCAGGAATGCGCCGTATTTATCCAATGTGGTGCATTTCTATCCTTTCTCGTGTGCTAGAGACCCGGTGGCAGCCTAGCGCCAAACAGGCACCCTTGCTAGGGTGACCAGAATTTTAAAGCCAAAAAGCGAGACATTTCCAAAAAATAGAAGAAGGACTGCAATTTCACTTCAACCTAGCACACAGAATGACAGCTCTCATTAGCAGAGAATGAGAGAAGAGGCACTAAGGGGCAGATTTATGGAAAGTGGTGCTATAACGAGTGCAGCGCCACTTTCCCTGCGGCCCTTAGCGCCCCCCTACCCGTCACCATGTATCACCATGTATGCGTCATATTTAATTCTTTATTCTTTATTCTTTATTCTTTATTCTTTATTTCGGCTAAAAGCCATAAAAGCATCCCTATAAGAATAATATGAGATATTCACACAATGGTCGCTATAAATCAGGTAGAAAAAAGTGCCATACAATACAATAAATATCCCTGCCCCACTCTAAAAAGTTAGACTAATATAAACATATATACATTGAATAAAATCCCATTAAAACACTCAATAGAATTACACTGTTATAGCCTTTCTGCTTAGGCCCCTTGAGTTAATCTGCATTTGACCAGGTGTTTTTGTGTATTTGCAAAGCAGTCAGAGAGGTATTCTCTTGATCTTACCACCCATGCACATTGGAGATACCTCACGACTGCGAAAAAATACAAAATGTGCAACGGTCTCAGGTTGCATGGGGCAAAAATGGCAGGAACTCGAATTGCTGTCGTCCTTGCTCCAACTCGTGGTAAACGTCTTTAACGGCAAAGTCCCTAATCTAAATTTAATAAAAAGGCTTTTAATGTAAGGAGGTTTTACGTTGTCGATATAGGTTTCGAACTTTGGGGAACATTTGTGGTCTAGAAACTGCCTTGCCCCTGTTTGGACCAAATCTGCATCAGAACCATCTCCCAACAGCCTTGCTTTATATGAGGTTTCACTTCCTTGGTTAAGCTGCGGGGATCTCTCCACACCTCCTCCATTTTGATACTTTGGCACATATCTCTAATGTAGTTAAACCAAGGAATAGACATTGCGCCCTTGAGAGTTAGTAACTCTGCAGCGGCTACTTGGAGGTATACCAAATGGTCAGATGACCAGAGGCGCACCCAATACAAAAGTGGTTTCAAAGAGATTTCGTTATGGATCTCATTTAGTGCTAGATCAAATCTAAGGGGTATAAGGGGTGTGCTCATTGGCAAGCGCAACAAATTACGTATGAATCGGTTTTCAACCAATGTCAGACTCCTGGAGTAACAGTGGCCCCAAAGCTCGGCACCATAGGTTGAGGCTGCCACTGCCGCAGCCTTAAATACAGTGATAGCCGGCGAGATTTCCTCCTCTAAAGAGTCTTTAATTTTCTTCCCTATCACTGCTGACCTCTGCGTCAGGACAGAGGCACTCTTTCCAATTTGTGCTGATCATTGTTGGTCGTCCGCTAATCCGATCCCCAAGTAATCGAACTGGCTGACTCATTCTATCAGTTGGCCGCCTATGGTCATTTTACCCACTGAATTTCTTATGCGAGTTAAAAACTATAAATTTGGACTTATCTGGGTTTATTTCAAGGCCCCTCTTCTCACAGAACATAGAGAAAGCATCCAATTCGTTTTGGAGACCCATTGGGGTTCTTGAGATCAGTAGAGTGTCGTCCGCAAACATTAAAATAGGGACCGGGGCTCCTGCTAACTTAGGTGCATCGTGATTACATCTCATCAGCTGATCTTCTGCACCATTAATAAAGAGGCTGAACAGGGTAGGGGCTAGTACACAACCTTGCCTGACCCCTTTTACAATGGGTATAGCTTCTGTCAAGTTACCACCCTGTGACCATAGGACCTGGGCATAAATTTCCTCGTGAAGGTGTCTTATCAATCTCAGTAATTTGCTGTTAATATTGTAAGACTCCAGGACATTCCACAGCAAGTTGTGTGGGACCAGATCGAAGGCAGTCTTTAAATCAATAAAAGCTACGTACAGATGGTCTTTTTTTAGGTTCAGGTATTTCCAATAAAGGAGATTAAATCTAAATACCTGATCTATTGTACTTACTCCTTTCCTGAATCCTGTTTGAAAATCAGAGAGGACCTGGATATCCTCCATATTTGTCTGGAGTCTGGTCAATACCTGCTTACAAAATACCTTTTGGCTCACATCGATTAAACTTATTGGTCTAAAATTAGCTGGTGATTCCCTGTCTCCCTTTTTGTAAATGGGGACTATGATTGCTCCTCGCCATGTAGAAGGGAGCTCGCCACCCCTCAGGATCGCATTGCTAAGTGTGTTTAGATACAAAGACCAGATTCTAGGTTGAGATAAGTACAAGTCGCCTGGGACACCATCGGGGCTAGGGGCCTTTCCTTTACGTAGTGTTTGAAGAGACAAAGTAGTCTCTTTCAAGGAGAAAAAACCCAGATCAAAACTTGACGGGTTAACTTTCCCAAGAGATAGAGTATGGGGGATACAGAGCCCTTCAGGTGTAAGTAAATGTTCACTGGTACAGTTGTTCGAGTCCGCCCTATAAAGATTTTCAAAATATGACACTCAAATTGCTGGCAAAATTGTTGGATAACTCTCTGCTTTTTGAGGATGTTCCTTTCCTACCACCAATTTCCAGAACAATTTTGTATCCCCCTTTTGAAGGGCGCCTACTAGGGCATTCCATTCTTTAATTTCCCACTTTTTTTTGGCATTTTCCAACACTATTTAATAGGAAGACCTTGCTGCTCTTATCTCCCGACTATTTCCATTCTGTAATGCTCCCAACAGCTGTAATTTGGCCTGTCGGCAAAAACTAGAGAACCATCTCCATGACCTATCTGTGGTGTTCCCCCATTTTCTTACTACCAGAAAAAGAGGTCTCAGCCGATTGACCAAGGAGCAATGCAGGTTAGTCAGATCCTCCAGTTCAAAGTCAGTATGCTTCAGGGTGAGTAGAGTCGTTTTAACTTCCTTGTAGATTGAAATCTGGAACTTTACATCATCTGCCACGGCTTCCCATTTTACGTTCTTATAGTCATTAGACGCTGTTAGATTATTGTCCATCACCCATTTGGTTAGATTACTGCTGGTGAATGCAGAGGATGAAAAAGCTGTGCAAAGAGCTTGGTGGTCACTATCGACCCTAGGAGTGACAGTCATATCAATAAGGGAATGCCAAAGGATGTCATCATTTAAGATATAATCTAGGTGACTCGTATGTGATCCTTTTTTGTACATGGGAATTGCCGGAGTGTCCGACTTCGTATTACCATTTACTGCTGTTAATCCTGTGGTGTTTATTAAATTCTCAAGTACGGTTACCGATCCCTCAGATTTCTTTGCTATGTCTTGTACCGGGCCTGACTTATCCCAAGGGTCTGCAAACTGAATTCCTTCTCCTAGATAATCATCCTTGAAGTTTAGCTGCATGCTACAGTTCCCTGTAATAATTATGCCCTGTCCCCCTGACCACTGGTTCAGGAGGTTCAACATAGCAATCTGAGTTTTTCGTGAACCAGGACTAATATAAATATTTATGATCACTATACGTGAGCCCCTTTGAATTACTAGATTCGATCTCCACTGCTAGTACTTCTCTAGTGGGGCACGTTAGTTCCTTCACCTTGGGAAACAGATCTTGTTTCAGCCAGATTATCAGCCCTCCTGAAGCCCTCCCAGACGATGATGGGAGTGCGGCCTTCTGGATGGACCAATATCCTTGTCTGTGGGTCATTGAGGTTGCCCACGTCTCCTGAAGAAGGATGATGTGGTGTTGATCTATAAAACTACTCTACTCCGGGTTAATTGTTTTAGATTGCACACCTGCCACATTCCAGGATAATAGTTTAATCAGGGAATCATTACAATCTCCTGTATTCGGCCACCCCTCCTTTTCCCTTACTGGAGGTACAGCTATTTTCCAGTCCCGCCCGTCTTCATGGCCACTAGAAATTTTGCAGGACACTACTTCCTCTGTTTCCTCTGTTCCCAGACCACCCTCAGGCGAGCTGTCTGAGACACATGGTTCCAGAGCTGTTTTTATTGGCTGACCATTTCTCACTTCTCTGGTGTTGGGGGCTTTGAGTCAATCCACAGTTGAAGTTGCACTCCTTGGACCCTGACCAGGAGTGCATGTATTTGAGCGAGGTGCGTTGCTTAGACTTCCTCTGGAAAACAAATTAATCATTGTGGGGGGAAGTGTTTGGGTCAGAATAACTTGGGACTGAATGCCGGGTCTCAATCTTTGCTCAAGCACTAATAATCCCTTCACTCGAGACTGGCTATTCAATTTCAGCCCTATAAAGTCCGACTCTAGACCTTCATTTGAATATCTCTGGACATTTACTATATCTTCACGTATAACTGACCTACATTTCTTTACTCCCTTATCCAGTGTACCACTTTATTTTTAAGTGAGTCCCTTTGTTCTTTGTGATCATTACTTAACTTTGGAATATTCAACATATATATATCATGCTGACTGGGCGTGTTCTGGGTCTGCAAAGTTTCCCATGTGGTATCCCTATTCCTAAATTCAGGGTTCTCTTTCCTATACACCCCTCGATTTGCCCCTCTCATTGAATTAATCTCACACAGGCTCTTCAGATACCACCCAAACTTTCTCAAGACAATTCTGTGAGGCCATTCCATCCCTCTTTCCATTACATTCCCTTGCAGTGAGGGTTTTACTTGTCTGGGTTTGCTGGGGCTCAAGGGTGGATTTCCTTATATTCCCAATTACAGCAGTTATGCCATCCAGTTTCTTGTGGATGTCATATATTCTCTCAAATTCACTATTTCATCTATCAACTTTGTTAGCTGGGCCTCAACAGGGCATTCCCCCTGGGTAGCTGGCTGTGTTAATACCCCCTCAGGTCCCTTGGATGCGCTCTCTTCATTACTAGTAGCTGTCAAAGATACTAGTGGTGTAAAATGGTTAAAATATTCAATAAGAGGAGAGGTAATCTCCTGTGGAATGAGTGCTCTCACTTGGGGACAGTCTGTGAGGGAAATGGGAACTTCTGATGTAGTAGGATCTAAGCGACTCTCCCTTGGGGATTTTGCCTGGGCTCCTTTGCTCGCAGGGGTAAAATAGGCCTTTCTGTCCTTAATTACAGCACCATTTCCCCTCTTCGCAGACTTGGAAGGTTTAGAGGCAAGTACACTCTCTGCTTCCTCAATTAAGTCATCAATTTGGCCAGTGTACAATTCTCAGCTGAATGTCTGGGCATTTTCCTTGTCCCTCCCTGCCCTATGTGGTTACCGCTAGCTTTCCTCTTTCCCATCCCACTTGTTCAGATGTAACTCCAAGGGGTATCAAAAATATGATACTATTGACTCCACTTAGACGGTTCCAGGGTTGATCGACCGGCTAAAAGGATAAGCCATGCCCTGACTCTTCCTGGAGCGGACGGATGCAGACGATGCGGGTGGGGTGGCTGCGCTTTTATATCCCCGGTGATCACTTGGCCCCGCCCCCTGTTTGCCACAGGGTCTTCTGGAACTTGCTGTCCTTTCTGTCTCACAACAAGTGTCTGCTGCTGCTGAAGTTGACTTAATTACTAGATGCTTGTGTCGGAATCAGGGAAAGTAATAACCCGACTACAGATATCAGCGCATAAAACAACTCTCGTGCCCATAAAGTTAACAATGCTTACTTTTAGTAACAGCACTCTCACTTGGGCATAGTACAAAAGTACAAGTTCTTTGCCAAGAATTTGATGTACACTCAAATGCCTTGAACTAGTTCTGCACACAATCGTTTATGTCAAAGTTATGTAAGATCTTGTTGCGCTGGGCACTGCCTGTTCAAGAGGTAAGTGCGCGAAAAAAAGAACCTTCCCAGAGGGTTGCGTTGTATTCCTTGAATTTCCGGTAACCCGGTAATCCAGTAATTCGAGAGCGACTTTCCTCGACTTCCCTTAACTTCCCTTTGGCGAGAGAGGGAAGACGGACATATGCACAGACGACAGGACGGCATGGAAAGCGAGGAAAGACCACAGCAGAGAAATTAAAGCACTCTACCGGTGAAAGAACAAGCATGTGGAAATTATGAATACTTAGATTTTTATTTTAAAGTGCTGCATGCCGCGGACAACGTAATGCTCAGACTATAATACCGACTGGAAAGGGAAGCAGACATATTAACGACCGAGTAGGATGTCAAAAAGAGAATAGACACTGGGAAGGAAATGTGCTGTACAGTGAAATATGGCACACGTCCTAAAGCAAGCTTTGATAAAGCCAAGAGCAGGTAAATTCTTTGATAGAAGTAAAAGGGTGGATTGAACTGTGTCCAGCTGATTTGACTCGGCTGGAGTTTGGGGAGGGCGGAGAGTGACGGCTGTAGACAGCCGCAACTAAGATTGTGCACCCAGAGCCCGGCAGAAGCAGCCCGGCTAGTGCTGGGTGTGGCTTGCGGGGTTCTGGGGTGCCTCACTCTGACCCTACAATCCTCCATGCCTCACTTACTTTTGCACTCGCTACCTGTTTTGTCTGCGGTTCCCTGGCGGTTACACACGCTGATGTGCTGACGCGCTCGAGGTGGACTGGCTGCTCTGCTTGCTGGGGGTCCGTATTCCTGCCGAGGTTCTCTCTCTGTCCCGGCCTTCCGAGTGCTGCCCTGTGCACTGCGTCTACATCGCAGCTGTGGGGCTGTATTGCAAGGACACAGCTCAAACCGGCCTTTGCGGTCTTCTAACTTGATCTTACGGCGGTAGTTCTCCTCGGCCCCCCAGCCCTATGTGGAGCCACAACAAGGACGGTGAGTCACGCCTCCCCGGCACTCCTGGTACTCCTCAAACACTTTGAAGCTGGGGGATGAGATGTGAGAGCTAAAAACCCACACTAGAAACCTGCGTCATATTTAAAATACAGTGCACCATGGCGCAGGGTAGGGTGCAATAGCAGCATTTTTCATGACGTCATTGATGTACTCTTCAAGAGATGTCGCTACTCCTGCAGAGTACATAGGGCCCATTATAAATAATGGAATCCCCCTTCTAATGCCTGCTCTGAGCAAACCAGGCCATAAGTATGCCCCTAGGGCCTCATTTACAAAGAAGTGGTGTGGCGGAACATTTTGCAGCACCATCCTGTGTCATTTCAGAAACGCAGGGATGTGCCATATTTACTACAATACGGAGCACCCCTGTGTTTTCCCTAGCGCTGATGCCCCATAGTGCAAGGGTGTCTGTACTGCAGGGAATGATTGGCGATTTGTTACTTCATAATGCAGCACACATAGAAGTTACAAATCGTCATTCTTTAATGATTGTTTATGTACAGGAAGGGACACCTTCCTGCACATAACCAATCATGAATGGCATTTTGCTCTTTTTATGTGTGCTACAGAATGCAGCACACATAGGAAAAAAAAAAAATGAGGGGAAATAAAAGTACTTATCCTCAGTTGCACCACTCTAAAGCCACCCCTGGGGTCGTGTTAATTTTTGGCGATGCCTCAGGTTTACGATTTCTCGTAAATCTGGGGTAGCACCAAAATGCAATGGGTGTCGCAGTGAAATGGCCACTGCAATGCCCATTGCATGCCCCTTTCACACAAAGTGATGTTTGTAAAGGGGCCGTATTTGCAAGGTGGTGGTAAGCCACAAATATTGGCTTAATGCCGGTTTGTAAATATGGACCAGGGCATTGCGCCACCGGAACATTTGAAAAAGTGGCGCTCCGGTGGTGCAAAGCCCTTGTAAATGAGTCCTTTAGTTAGCACATAGCTATGATAATTATGTTTTTTGTAAGTACATTTCTATTCATGATTAACAGGTTAAGAGATGGTAGAGTTTCAACTTGCCAGTTTGGCGATTGTTCATAATTTTAGGCAAACCCAAATGCACATTTATGGGTATTCACATGCTCATTTAAAATAATTTCTGTCCCTGGAAGAAAATTTGCTCCTGCAAAGGGTAAGTATAGGAGCATAAATTTTTCAGTGGAAAAATGAAAAAAAAACAATCAAAATGTTCAAATGCATATTTTCATCACTTCACAACTCAGAATTTTTCATCTTGTAGATATTCCACACACATAATTAATGCACGCGGGCACTCCTAGAAACCCGTGACTTCTACAGATTTCCAAGAGTAGTCAGAGCATTCTTTGTAAATACTTGTAATCCCTTGAAAATGAAATGCGGATGATCCTTTTAGGACAATCCCTGCTAAGAGGCAGGCACCTGATTGCTATCAGGAAAGCTAATCCAAAACACACAACAGGATTCATGCCAAGTTCTAAGGTAGAACAATACATGAATGAGCTGAGGGAGATGTCTTGAACCTATTTCACAACAGTATTACGGGAAGCCGCTAGACAAATGGCTATTGAACTGAACTGCCCACAGGCTCTAGAAACTTTCCAAGGTCGGCATTACTTCTCAAAAGGTGGCACTGCAACGAAGGTAAAGTCCGCCAACATTAGCCAGGCTGGAGCCAGTTCACTGAAATGAAAGTTGCTCAATTATAGACAAAGACTGCCTTTGGGCATTTTCCTTCAATGGGTAAAATGAAGTACAAAATACATCAGATTTCTAGCCTGAATGCACGTCAGAAAAGTACCCATTATTATGATGTTGCCCATGGATGGACAATTACCATTCAAAATGCTCAGTTCAGAAGTAAATTAACACCAACTGTTTTACGTTCAAATTTTGGTATTTGATATATCATTTGGTATCCTCATAGCTTCAGCCAAGTAGGTCAATGCCTAAGGCTTAAGGCATGAGCTAAGTCAAGAAGGGTACTGTTATGTTTACAGTGTGTGGCTAAAGTGGAATTCTGTAGCACTCAAAATTCCTGGAATTTCTCAATATAATGCATAGATCTGAGCTGAGTTCGTTTGCTGAAAAGATAAAGAGAAAGTGGTATAGTTTCCTTTATGAATGAAGCAGATAAATTCAAAGGCACCTATCAGCCTCTTACTTGTTTTTGCTGTTACCCCCTTCACCTGACTACCACTAGTAGTCATCTCTCCTGAACTGCTACATTATGCATAAGGCTTCCAGTTTTCCATATGAGTGACACTCCTTGTTGTCCATCATGAATTCTAGACTAACAGCTAAAAAGATATCCAACAGGGGAATTTGAAAATAGGATACGATTCCCTTAAATACAGGCATATGTTGACATATATTTGTATATGCTGCTAATAGTTACCTGTTCATGTAGTGTTTTGTTATGTTTGGCTGTTTAATAAGCTAAAACATGACAGACAGAAAAGTATGAATGCAGGTTTATCAGTTAAATAAATGTAGAAATATGCCATTTTATGACTCCATTTATTCTCAAAACAAAAAACATATGCTTAAGTACCAATAAAATAGCCAAAAAATAAACATGGATAAATACAGATGGAATTGTTAAAAAAATGAATACCATAAAAATGTGAGCCCTAATTATGTACCAGCAAAGTCTTTCACAAAAAAGTTCAACTTTAAAGACGACTATGCCTAAACACCTAGGCCCTCATTTTGAGCTTGGCGGCCGGCCAACTGTTTAGAATGGAAAACCTCCACTCCGGTTTTCTGCCCGCTGGCCCTATGATGAGTTTCCCGCTGGCCCTGCGGGAAACAGGCCATAGCATTGATGCTGGTTCGTAATCGAGCTGGCGACAATGTTGTGGTGCGTCGAGTGCGACAGCACCCATCATGCTTTTCACTGCCTGTAATTCAGGCAGACTAATTTAGACTAATGTAAGAAACCTTTGTGTTATCAAAGTAAAATTAAATGTTTGAATGATTAAACTGGTTTTATGATGCACGGGGTCTGGAAATCAACACTTCCAAACCAAACTGATGATGTTAAATCATCATAGATCCTTCAAAGGAAAATTTACACATGAAGGCACTCCGCTTGAAAAGGTGAACACATTTAGTTACCTGGGCTTAATGTTAATAGAGGAAATGTCTTGGAAGTCACAAATTTCAAAGCAGGCATTAAAAATAAAGCAAACTACAGGGGTTTCAAATTAAGGATTTTAATCGTTCATACACTAAGCCAATACGCCCTGCACTTCAGATTTAAAAAGCTAAGGCTGTGAGTTTGGCTCTCTATGGGGCCGAATTATTGGGCTATGTCAAAGCTCAAGAACTATCAACTCTTGAAAACAATTTTTTAAGAATCTTGTTTCTCTTCCATCAAGCACTTCACTGTTTCCTCTCTTTAAGGACTTAGGTACGAAGAGCATAGGCTATAAGGCTCATCTATGTCCTTTCCTGTATTGGCGGTGTCTTTGGACGACTCAGATATATCAAAGAGTCATTTTATACAAATGGTCTCAATGAGCGCTGGGATTTTCTGTCAAAACTAGAGCTAAAACAACAATACTGGAAGGTGGTAGACCCTGATGAACTGGGGGTAGCACTTCACTCTGATTTTGCTGACCTAAAAGATATACGCAAATATAAGGCTTTCTGGGTGCCTAGAGAGAGGAATTTGTACTTCCAGTTTCATGTAGGAAGCTTGCCATTAAGATCACTTACCACCAGTTGGTAACCTGAGGGGATAATCACTTGCCCAGCTTATAGAGCACCTATTGAAAATCTCCCTCATGTTTTATTTGTTTGCCCTGCCTATGCTGCCTCTCGTAGGAAATGGCTTGCTCCTGCCTCTAAACTGCTGGGAGTTCACAGGTCCCTTGCTGCTCTTCGGATTCAAAAATCAGACACTCGCTTGACTTTGGTCATTGCTGTTCCCAAGTTCCTTGGGGCAAGTTGGGTTCTTAGAGCAAAATTTTTATCTGTATGATGGGTTTTAGCACCTATGTATCGTAATCGCCCTGGAAGAGCACTTAGGTTTTATTCTTTTAATATGTACCGTATGGATTTATATATTTATTGACTTATTTATTGTGCTTTTTTATGTGCTTTTATGGCCCCTGTGGCCGAAATAAAGTTCTTTGATGATGATATTATGATATAAGTTAGACTTTAGAAACAATATTGAATTTCTAATGATTATTGATTTAAATATGCATGCAAAAATAGAGAAAATGTAGTTCTACTTTATAGTGATTGAAATGTATTGACAGAGTTATTCGATTTAAAGTATTGAAATCTAAAAATTAATGAAGAATTATTAATGTAAAAATTATAGTTTGCATATTAAAACCTATTTTTTTGCTGTATTAATGTGCTGAATTTATTTACTTGTGTTAGCTTAAGTGAGGGCTGTTAAGCCTGAATTTTGTAAAAAATGCTAATTCATTTCTTTAACATGAGATTTATTTCAGACTTTGTTCCCATGAGAAGACTAGCTTTGGTAAAAGACTTCTATTGTTTTAGCCATAGAGAAAAGTGAAACAATGTCCTTGAATGCAGACTATCTTGAACTATGGACTGATGTTATATACAAATGTTTCAAAGTTGTTTGGAGCTACATGGATGTATGATGTTCCCATGACAGACCTAGGAACATATGTTGATGTTACAGTTTGGAGTCCTCTGATTAATTTTTATTAGATGATGCCCCTTCAACATAATGTGGAAAGTTATATTTCGTGAATCAGAATGTCATATGAATTTTAACATAATGATGACCAGTTGGACTTTGGTTAGATCCCAAAGAGACTTTTTGCAGCTTCCTCTTGGTCAGATCTTCTGGTTCTCCAAACCCCTGCAGAGGAAGAACATTGCGTGCTGAGTCCCCGAAGAGGTATCTTCCTCTCTGCTTTGGCCTTATTGAGATTTAGAGATTTTAATTCCTATGCCCTGTAGAAGACGCTTGATCGAACTTTTGACATGCTAATGCTTTTCCTTTTTCCTATCATTTGCTCCCACCGTAGCTAGTAGCCTTTTGCCCAAGATTACCTTTTTCAAAGCTTTTTTGTCCTTTATGTTCTTTTTCTCTTTTGCCCGCATGTGTTCTGCCCCACACATGCTTCCTCTGAGTTGCGCAATTCTAGGGTTTTTCTGTGCCCAGACAAAATAATAACTCTGTTGATTTATATCACTGATGCTTGTCAAATCTGACCAGTGCCTAATTCCTGTACCACAAATGTCCTTGGTAATGTTTTGCATTGTCCTTCTTGAATGTTTAGTCTTATTGATGTTATTTCCCCTGAATCTATTTATTTGCCTTGGTCAACCCTTGGTGATTATGAATCTACATAACCTGGTCTTGAGAATTGTCTACATGACTTCGAGCTTTCGTTTGTAATAAAGCTCCTTAACTTTATTTTTGACTGGAGTTTTCCTTGTATGACCAATTTGGTCTTACTTTGAAACTTAATTGGGTTGTATTGAAATTGTGTTAGTGGTTCTACCACACCTTATAATGGGTGAAAAGATCCTTTAACCTCAAGAGGGCATTGATTCTTGTGAACGATGACAATGCTCCAGCAAAGGTATATGGTAATTGTTAGAAATGGGGTCTTTGGTTGGCAGTCAGGTTACCCCCTGTCCAAGCAAGGACCCTCACTCTAGTCAGGGTAAGTCACACACAATTCAAATTATCATGTGCCCACACTCTGGTAGCTTGGCACTTGAGCAGCCAGGCTTAACTTAAAAGGCAATGTGTAAAGTATTTGTGCAATAAATCATGCAATAACACAGCAGAACACCACACAAATACACCACACAGTGTTTAGAAAAATATATAATATTTATCTGATAAGATACATGTCAAATCGATTAAGATGCAATAGGTATATGTTGAAATATCACTGTAAAAATGATATAAAGGCCTGTATTTATACTTTTTTAGCGCCTCAATGTATTTTGCAAGTTTGCAGCACTTTTGCGTCAAGAAATGACGCAGGTACGACGCTAAAAAAGTATAACTATGGGCCAAAGTGTTTTTAGTCTCTTAAAAAGCAACAAGTGTCTCTTGCAAGCAGAAAGTACCTGGTTTGCGATCAAGTTCTCCGCAAGGGACCGCAGTGGAGGAGATGCGTGTAAAAAGGGGAGGTGTGTGTCGATTTCTCAGGCCGCACACAGACGATGCATTGTTTATTTTCCACGCAGGGAAGGCCTTGCGTGGTTTTCCGGCACGTGGACTTGGATCCTCCTTGGTTGCAGGGTTTTTGGTCGCCCCGGGGACGATGCGTTGAAATCAGGCGCTTGCAGGATGAATTCACATCCGGTGGGCAATGCGTGGACATTTCTACTGCACAGCAGGCACTGTGTCGATTCCTCTCAGTAAGTCGGGCTGCGTCGCTCGGGCTCAGTTTTGCGTCGCTCCAGTGGGCTGTGCATCAAAGTTCCGGTCACAACGCTAGTGCTGCGTCAATCTTCTCCTTGCGAAGACGGGCTGCGTCGTTCCGGTTCGGCGTGCAGTGATTTTCTCACTGCGATGCAGGCTGTGCATTGTTTCTTGCAGGCTGTGTGTTGATTTTCACCGCTGAAGGAGTTCTTTTGCAGGAATGAAGTCTTTTTGGTCCTGAGACTTCAGGGAACAGGAGGCAAGCTCTATACAAGCCCTTGAAGAGCACTTCTCAGCACAGCCAGAGAGAAGCAAGACAGCAGGGCAACCGCAAGGCAGCAGTCCTTCTCAGAAAAGCAGTCAGGTGAGTCCTTTGGATAGCCAGGCAGTTCTTCTTGGCAGGTTGCATGTTCTGGTTCAGGGTTTCTTCTCCAATGGTATCTTGTCCAGAAGTGTCTGAGTTGGTAGGGTCAGAGACCCTGCTTAAATACCCAAATGTGCCTTTGAAGTGGGGGAGACTTCAAAGAGTGGCTTAGAAGTGCACAAGGTCCTCTTAAAGTTCCATCCTGTCTACCAGGGTCTCAGTAGGGAGTGTGGCAGTCCTTTGGGAGAGAGCAGGCTACTGTCCTTTGATATGTAATTGTCAGGCCCTCCACCCTTCCAGCCCAGGAAGACCCATTCAATATGGAGATGTATGCAAGTGTGGCTGAGCATCCTGTGTTTGGGGTTGTCTGAGTGAATACTCCAGGGAGCTGTCAACTGAACCTAGCCAGACGTGGATTGTAAGGCACAGAAGGATTTAAGTGCAGAGAAATGCTCACTTTATAAAAGTGACATTTCTAAAATAGTAATATTAAATCCAACTTCATCAGTCAGCAGAATTTTGTATTACCATTCTGGCCATACTAAATATGACCTTTGTACTCCTTTCAGACCAGAAGCAATAGTATATGAGGGTATCCCTAATGTTAGCCTATGAAAGGAGCAGGCCTCCCAGCAGTGTAAAACAAATTTAGGAGTTTTACACTACCAGGACATGTAAACTACACAGGTACATGCCCTGCCTTTTGTCTTCACAGCACCCTGCCCTATGGGTTACCTAGGGCCTACCTTAGGGGTGACATATGTATAAAAAGGGGAGTTTTAGGCTTGGCAAGTACTTTTAAATGCCAAGTCAAATTGGCAGTGAAACTGCACACACAGGCCTTGCAATGGCAGGCCTGAGACATGGTCTTAGGGGCTATTTAAGTGGGTGGCACAATCAGTGCTGCAGGCCCACTAGTAGCATTTAATCTACAGGGTCTGGGCACATATAGTGCACTTTACTAGGGACTTATAAGTAAATTAAGTAAGCCAATTGGGTATGATCCAATGTCGTCATGTTTTAAAAGCATATGCACTATAGCACTGGTTAGCAGTGGTAAAGTCCTAAAACCAGCAAAAAACAGTGTCCAAAAAGTGGAGGGAGGCAGACAGATAGTTAGGGGTGACCACCCTAAGGCTGTCAGGTCTAACAGTAATTAGGTATAATTACAAATGGCTATAACAACCTATCTATAAGTCCCTAGTATACGGCAGAGCACGTGTTTAGGGACCCCAGTGCGCTTAATTGTGCGCTGCTGTGCTGTATGATGTCGTTTGAATACCAGCCCTGCTTTGGAGACTGCTTTTAAAATAAAACTGTTTTTAAATTCAGCTTTGGAATTGGAATTGAAAGTACTTCCAAACTCTTAAACTACCTTATGTTTACATATACATCACTCCTAATGCCTTTTTTAGGTGCCTCAAGGGTAGGATGCACTGTAATAATACAGAGGGACATTATAAAAAAATTCTAAGCCCTGGTAAGGGAAAAACTGCCAATTTTATTTTTCCCCATTGTAGCACTGCTACCTCCATAGGCGAACATGCAAAGACTTTGTTAAACTTTATTACAGTGTATGAGTTAGAACAGTGATTCAAAGTGTCAAACCGTTAGTACCAATAACTCCAACAATTTATTAAGGTTAGCTTTAGTGCAGCTATTGCAGTAAAGTAGTTTTAAAACTGCCTTCCCATAGTTACCTAAAACCTGTCATGTAGCAGCCTCTTCTTATTGGTCAGCCTTTAACAGGCTGAGCGAAGCTACTCTGATGAGGTGTGAAGTGGCCTGGGCTGAAACAAAGAGATGATTTGGTGGGAGGAGATCTTCAGCAGATGCCAGGGCAGCAAGGGGCTGGGTAGCCAAACTGGTCTTCAAAGGGAGAAAGGCAGATAGTACAGGACTCTGGCCCACCCCCACTTCCTTCATACGAAGCTAGATGGGAGCCTCTTTAATTAGATTAAAAGAGGGCCTAAAAGGGGAGTGTAGGGAAAGGTTAGCCATACCTTTGGGTTGGGTTAGCCAGACCTGAACCTCCAGGAGAGATTTTCTCCCTATTGATTTTTTGAGAAGTGCATTCTGGGACATGAAGTGGTCATCACAGAGAAGTGGCAACTGGAACCCCATTGGTTAGGGGTGCCGGCCCTCCTCACTAGCCCAGAATGAGGACTAAATATGGGAGAGCTGCACAACACTTTAGATCCCTGACTGGAAACATCTGAAGGAGAAAGACTGTCCTGCTGAACCCCTGGTCTGCACAAGAGAGGACTGCACTCACAAGGACTGCACCTGCTGCCCACTCTAGGCTTCACAGAATGGCACTTTGCCTTGCTTCCAAGATTAAGGAGTTGACTCTCTTAAAGCAACAGGTATAAAAGAGCTTCAAGAAGTCACCTGTACCAACTCCACCAAGGAAAGACCAGCTGACCAGTGTCCAGTAGACTTTTAAGGATTTGGCCAGGTGCTTTGTGAGACTGTAGTCCCAACTCTCCAATGAGCAACTTAGAGCTTTTGGAACCTTGGCTGGTGTTGTGGATCCTTCTAGACCACAAAAAGACCTTCTGGAAGAAGCCCCAGAATTTTAGAATAAGTTGTGTAATTTGTTTATAAAAACCTACATAATTTGACAGATTTGTAGTCAACAGTAAAGCCAGTTACGTTGAACCGCGACTCAGCCTGAAATTAAGGTTTGCTCCGCTAAATTTTTCTGGAGCTCTTCCCATCCACGGTAGGATCCAAGACCTCCAAGATTTCACTGAGGCCTCCCACTGAAGTAAGCCGCAGTTGTTGACCTGCAAGCCGGCCTGTAGAGGAGACTTGCTCGATGTTGAGAGAAAAAGAACAAAAAAAAGTGACTATGTGCGAAGGTAAAATTTATACTCTTCGCTACCAACCCGTGCTTCATCGTGGTTGGCCTTAAACATTTACTTTGCCCAGGTCAGGTGCGACCAGATAGCTTTTCACTTTTTGCCACTAGAATCCACATTTTTACATTTAATCTTTGAAAAATCATATCTCTGGTTCCCTACATTGTTTTTTTTTCGTTTTGGTGTCATTTGGAAGATAAACATATTCTCTATTTTTATAAATTGGTGTTGGATTTTTATTGTGTGTTGTGTCTTACTTATGTACTGTTTTGGTGATATTAAGTGCTTTACACACCAGTATCCTAAGTTAAGCATTACTGTTCATCCGCCAAGCTAACAAGGGTTCAGCAAGCATCCATTTATTGAGACTTTGACTGAACTTTATTTGCGATTGTGGTGTTATTACTAGCTGTAGGTACCTACCTGCACCTACTAATAAATAACTTTCCAATAGTAGAACTGCAGGCTTTGCAGTGCAAGGTGAAGGGGGCCTTTGGTTTAGACACAGCCTTTTGTTTTTCCCTGCTCACACTCTTCAGTTTGGCTAATGCCTGCCAGATACAAACCTCACACCTCTTTCAAAAACTCACACTTCTTTGTGCTGATATTGTGCATGATCCAGGCTGGAGTCAACCAAGGCATCACTCAATTAATATTGTGTCTGGAAGGAAGCCTAGAAAGGTCATTTGAAAAAAGAACCACTTCTATCCAGTTCTGAAAATGCGGACATTAAATCCACATCCCTGGTCTCCTTTTGCTGCATAATAGTGGGACACGCTGACCCGCCTATCTTTCCAGTTCCAAATGCTCTATTACCAAGGAAAGGAGTATTCCACAAAGTACTCAGCTCTATACCAGCTTCCCAGAGGGGAGTGGACATCACATGAGTCTACTCTTTCCTGTACCAACAGTTCACTTATCTTGAAATGCATATAAAGCTTGCCAACCCTGCAGGAGGAGAGACTGTCAAGGAGGACCAAGGTGCAGTTTCACAGAAAGCCATCTCTATCTCTGCGGTTCCTGGCGGGAACCATGTAGCATGAATGAAGACCACCAGATCCTGTTAGGGCAGTGGTCCTCGGCAGTGTGACATGAGCCTTTGTGCTAGAAGAGAAATCGTGGCGTGACCTGAGCCCTTTTTCAACAAAGAAGTGATAGCATGACCGTAGCAGCTGTGCCCAAATATGAAACAACAATGTGACTTGAGCTGCATTCCCCAGAGAGTGAGGTCTGTGGTGGTAATTGTCATACAACCAAGACTGACCTGTGTGTGGGTGCACCACGCTGAGATTGATCTGAGCATGTCAATATAATTTTGAACCCTATTGGCCAAAATGGCATTGTAGGGATCCTCGAGCATGTGCTTACCCAGCCTCTGTGTGATCCAGAAGAGTCATCCATTCCTAAGAGAAGCTGCCCTAGTCACTGTAGAATGTGAATCAAAGGCCTGTCTGAAGGCCGACAACCCAAAGAGGCCCAGGCAAGAACTGCCTTGCATGCTCTCATAAAAGGGAGCAGACAATAAGAAGAGGATCTGACCGGTCACACGAACATTCACTGAGATGCCTTGCTTGGTGAGATAACGTTAACTACGACAGAGATTTGTGGGAGGGAACTGCTTGGTCTGTAAGGGAATATCAGGGCCAATAGTGGGAAACTACAGACATATGCAGCACACAGGGCACCTTGTTTATGTTGTAAATGTAGCATTTAACCACTCGGATGGACAAATATTTATCACGCTAATGTGTGTTTTTTTGTGTGCTGTAGTTAAGCACCCCCCCACCATCTCTCCAAGAAAGCTGTGACTCCTCGTCTGGCCCAATTTGTAGAATCATAGAGGGGCAGACCCCAGAACATTAGAAGCAAGCAGCTTCACTCCCACAGCTGAGGTCCAATAGCCTGAGCTTACCTCATGGTCTCTGGAACACACTCTGACAAATATTTAAAAAATCACAGTATATTATATAGCTAGCTTTGATTGAAATCCTCCTTTGTGAAAGCGAATGTCTATATTAGCATCAAATCTTGACATAAATAGCCGCTTCCCAGATGGCATATATTAATTCCTATACATTACTCATATTATATAAGTCTGCTGCTTTCCCTTGGACAACGCTGGTTCTCATCTCTGCGATATCGCTGTTCCCAAAAGAATAAAATAGTAAGCGAGAGAACATAACTTTGGTGCAGACTGTTTGTCAAAGGGACTATCTATAAAACATCTGAATTTCCTTTATCCACAAGAGGATTGCAAACTTGCTTTAGAAAATATTTTGAACCTTAATGTGGTAAAAGTTAACCTCAATATCAACGATGTAAGGTGAGACTAGAAGCCTGTGAATTTTCCTATCAGATTCATCCAAAGTTACTGTGCTTTACCTTAAATGTCAACATGCAATGTAACAGTTGAATACTGTAAATGCGTATAAAAGCAAACACAGGAGGTATATATAAGAAAATGAGGGGCATATTTATACTCCGTTTGCGCCGAATTTGCGTCGTTTTTTTCGACGCAAATTCGGCGCAAAACTAACGCCATATTTATACTTTGGCGTTAGACGCGTCTAGCGCCAAAGTATGAAGAAAGAGCGTCATTTTTTTGCGTGAACGCCTTCCTTGCGTTAATAAGATGCAAGGTAGGCGTTCCCGTCTAAAAAAATGACTGCGACGCAAATGCGTCGTATTTATACTCCCGGGCAAAAATCACGCCCGGGAGTGGGCGGGGCAAAAAACCCCGCATTTGCGCCGGATTTTAGCGCCTGGGTCAGGGCAGGCGTTAAGGGACCTGTGGGCTCAAAATGAGCCCACAGCTGTCCTCCCATGCCCCCAGGGACCCCCTCTGCCACCCTTGCCCACCCCAGGAGGACACCGAAGGATGGAGGGACCCATCCCAGGGACATTCAGGTAAGTTCAGGTAAGTATAATTTTTTATTTTTTTTATATTTTTTTTTGGCATAGGGGGGCCTGATTTGTGCCCCCCTACATGCCTCAATGCCCAGTGGCCATGCCCAGGGGACATAAGTCCCCTGGGCATGGCCATTGGGCAAGGGGGCATGACTCCTGTCTTTACTAAGACAGGAGTCATGTAAATGGCGTCTGGGCGTCGTTAAAAATGGCGCAAATCGGGTGGAGGTGATTTTTTGGCGTCAACCTGACTTGCACCATTTTAAGAAGCCCTAACGCCATTTTCCCCAACGCCGGCTCTGCCTGGTGTACGTGGTTTTTTTCCACGCACACCAGGCAGCACCGGTCTGCTAGCGCCGGCTAACGCCATTCAATAAATACGGCGCCCGCATGGCGCTTCAGAATGGCGTTAGCCGGCGCAAAACTTTTTGACGCTAAACTGCGTTAGCGCAGTTTAGCGTCAAAAAGTATAAATACGGGCCTGAATGTTATATTTAGACGGTGTTGAACATAACAAGCAGATAGACATTATGAGAGAGTTGAAAGACAGAAATAATGAAAACCACATAGTAGTGGTATGTTTTCATACAGCATTTCACTGATGGATTTCTACATCTCTTAATTGCACTATTCTGAGTTTATTGCCTAGACAGGCTGAACGTATAGAAAGCACATACACACCAGCTAACCTCACACTCAGGAGGTCCAGAGGAAGAACGTTGGGGAGGTTAAGCTTTGGCATGGACATGCTTTTTACATGAGAGATATTGGAGAGTATTACCAAGTTATGTGAAAAAAACACAAAACACATGACAAACACCTTAGGCCCATATTTATACCTTTTTAGCGCCACATTTGCGCCGCTTTTTTACGCAAAAGTGGCGCAAACTTACAAAATACAAATGCGGCGCTAAAAAAGTATAAATATGGGCCTTAGTGTGATATCCCTGACAGCCAATCTGGACAAGGGAGCACAATGAATGAAACCTTACGATGTGTAAATGTTAACACAATATGGTTCTGATATGTTTTCATTCAATGATATGTGTGACAAAGCCATGCAGATATCCTCAACCCGCATTTTGCTTTCAATTGTTTGACAAATTTCCAAAATTCATTACACCCAGGTTATCGCCTGTAGGCACCCCTACCCCACTTAACACTCATACAAATATGGTATGTTCACTGGGTGCCCTGAGATTGGAGACACCAGCTAAGTATGTACTGTCTAAGGGAAGATTCTGACAAAATATTGACAAAACATATTGAAACAATGGAAACATCTCTACATATTTCATCATGTCTTCAGGCTTCAATGAAATATTGGTTAAGGTTTAGCAGCAGTACACGTGCCAGAAAAAAACGAATAGGGGCATATTTACAAGTCCCATGTGCTGCCAGTGCATCGCCATTTTGATGACGCACCAGTGGCGCATAGTGTAGACCTATATCTACAAGGCCACGCAAAGCCACTTTGTGTAGCTTTTAATGGCCGTGTAGATATGGTGTAAGACAGTACAGCGCAAGTTCCTTTGTTGCCTTACTCTGCACCATGGAGGCATACCAACTGCACTGCAATGGCTGTTCCCATGCAACACCCATGGGTTTTGATGCCTTCCAAGACTTACCAGAATCTGTAAACCTGGGAATGAGTTAAAGCTGTACACCTCTCCATGGCAGCGGAATGAGGAGAAATATCATTATTTCTCCTCAATGTTTCCTCTTACTGTGTGCTGCATTATGCAGCACACATAGAAAGAGAAAAATGCCTCTTTAGATTGTTTTTGTGCAGGTGTCCCTTCCTGCATAAAAACAATCCTGCTAGCAATGCAGACACCCTTGCACATTGATGCAAGGGTGCCTGAGTTTGTTCTAGGCAGGAATTTGTGTACCAGTTCAGGAGGAAAGTACAGAAATGCACTGTATCTTGTAAATATGATGCATTTCTACCCTTTTGAATAGGTTGCAGGGCAGCGCAGCAGAAAGGCTTGTGATGCTGCCCTATGCCAATTCCAAGTAAATATGCCACAGAGGCTAGAGTCTATAGAGTTTAGTGCACAGGGTACTCTGTAACACATGTTTTTTCTAGATGGGCAGACCGTATATATTCTGTTATTGGGGTGCCTCCTAGCTCCACCAATGGAATTCTTCCACAGAAAGCTCGATGGAGTAAAGGCTATTGGAGATAGGACATCTGTCTGCCCTATTTAGTGTGGAATGGTATAAAGTCTTTTTTCCCTGACTGTCACCTTAATAAAACTAGTGGTGAAGGACAAGGAAAAAACCCAGTAATGATCCCCCATACCATGGTAGAGGACAACCATGGTTTAGGGTTTTTTGTTTTTTTTGTTTTTAAGAAACAAACTCCCACTTTAGGTGTTTCTGTCTGGAAAACAAAAAGATGTAACAGTTGGTGGATGGCTATCAAAACCAATAGCGGCCTTCCATCAGTCCTGTAGTACATTGAAAGGAACCACCACAATGGAGGTTCTTTTCATTGTACAGAGATAATCGTTAGGTCGGTGGTCATCTCTAAATTTGTTGGATGGAGTATTGTTGTGATGTTGGAGGTAGTGTCCTCCACAATTCTGACAGACACTACTCTGTCTGTCAAACCTTAAATCAGGCCCACAAAGAGTGACCAAATAGGGTATTGTGTTGAAACAATCTAATGCTGGTTTTGTGGAAAAAGATCTGACATAGAAGTGCACTAATACCCCTCCAGTGAAAACGTTACAGGTTTTCCAAAATGTAGCCTGACCAAGAGCAGAATTTGAATTTTCTTTTCAACTTATATTTAAATTAGGTTTTTTTTATCTTATCTTTTGGCCCAGAGTAAGGAGGACAAGTTGAAGATAGGAGAATTCCAGAGTACATGCTAACTCTTTGCACTATACACATTAACTCAGGCGAAAGACATATATGATCAATTCTGAAGGATATAACATGTACAATTGAGTGGAATGTGTATTCCCTTTATTATGACATGCATCTATCAGAAGATACACGTCTTAAAAGTATCCCTCCCCTTGTTTGATGTTCTACCCCTGCCAAGGCCAGGTACTGAAGTTTCCAGCACACACAAATGGAATTCCTAGAACACCCATCTTTAAATCACAATTGCTTCAAAGATTCAATCATACACACTTTGGTGATAGATTTTAATCAGAGCAAAGCTTTAACCCACAACCCTCTTGTGTATTTCTGACGTATCTTCCCTTGCCATTTGAGACTGACCTGCTAAATCGGAATCCCAGTTAATGGTGTATTAATATAATGTAAGCCTCCATTACTTTTTCTCACTGACACAGATGTTTTTCATGGGGGGACATTCCTTGGGGAATGTCAGCAATTTTGGGACCTGGGATCTAATATGCTTTGCTTTTTCCTTCTTTAGAACCTTCCTTGCATTCCTTCCTTCTTTTTTTCCTTATCATTTACACATGTGTTTCAAAGTGCTTGGTTTAATTTTCGCTTTTGTTTACATATTATAATGATATTTTGATATAAGTTCGGAGTTCATCAATAGCTCATATACTATATGTTCTGAAATATGATTTATAGACAGAAACAGAATTAGTATGGGTACATGTGTAGGAGAATTCACAGATTTCTTTTAACACCTTACAACCACCAGCCATGAGGCCCTTTTATCTCATAATGTGGTAAACCAATATATAAAACTGATGCAGAACCATTTTAGTGGAAAGAGAAGCTTCAGCAATCTGACAGAGTACTGCTCATTAAAATCCTGTACAGTGTGTTTAAGGGTTACAAACTGGTGTGGGCTGGTCCTATGTGCCTCCTTCTCAGGAGCAGTACAGCATAACAACAGTGAAGGAGTCATCTTGCTTCCAAGTGAGGCTACCGACCACAAAAACATCTATTAATTATGAGCAAAAGGTATACCCACTAGAGGCCATCTAGGAAACTGATTAGTATATTTGGTGCTAATGAAGACATTAGCTAGCAACTAAGCAGGGACTGAATTGCCTTATAGGTTTGATGATTACCATCTACATTGATCATACATGCCAACATTTTAGAAGAGAAAAGTGGGAGATTTCTAGGAAAAATTGGGAGAATGTATTTCCCTCATTGACTTCAATTGAGTGTGAATCAGGTTACTGTTATGTATGGGATTTGCAAGTCTGCAGCTGCAGGATTAGATATTAGATATGCAAATGTAGGTTTTTTCCTGTAACTGTCAGGAGTATGGAGAAAGCTATTATTTGGCTTATACCCAATTGACACATTTAATTTACTTATAAGTCCCCTGTAGAATGGTATATCATATACCTGGGACCTGTAAAATAAATTCTACCTGTGATCCTGCAGCACATATTCTGCCACCCACTTAAGTAGTACCTTAAAACATCTCCCAGGCCTGCCATTGCCACATGAATGCAGTTCTAAGTTGCTATATTGAATTGGTATTTAAACCACCTTGCCAAGCCTCAAGCCCCCCTTTTATTACACATATGTCCTCTAAGGTAGGGTCCAGGCAGCTAATAGGACAGGGTGCTTTGCAATTAAATACTTGGACATGTACTTTTACGTTTTACATATTCTGGTAGTGAAAAACTCCTAAATTCGCTGTTCACTATTGTGAGGCATACCCCTCCCATAGGATGACATTGGGGATTCCTTGTTACATTTAATAAGATGTAAATCCTTATTGGGAGTAGTCAGATGTGTCATGTCCGGTACCTATGAAATTGTAATGAAAAGCCCTCTTTAATGGCAAAGTCTGTTTATTCATTACAATTTTGAAAATGCCACTTTTAGAAAGTTGGCATTTTCCGACCCTCAGCCCTTTTTGCCTGCGGCCTGTCTTAGGTTACATGACTCGGTATAGCTGACAGACTTTGTGAAATCCTCCCAGGCAGTCACACCATAGAGGGATTAGTGGTGCCTCGATGAGCCATTTGCTAGCAGGATGGGGGCAGAGCTGAACACAGCCTGATTTACAACTGAATAGCCTGTGCTACACCAAAGTCCTAATGATCCTTCATTTGCACAGCAACCAGCTTGCAGTCAGGGCAGAAAAGTCAGGAAATTCCAGGCACTTCAAAGAACCTTTTCAAAAGCTTCAACAAACTTTAGGGAGAAGGGCACAAGGATATGAAAAAGGGTCTTCACCCCATCTCTTCAGTACACTCCTGGACCTGCGGAGGGACTCTCAGAAGACTGCCTGCTGCTGTGCAGTCTGCTAGACTGCTACGGTTCCTAGAAGGACTGTTTTTCTGCCTGCCTTGAACCCTTAGAGGCTAGCCCAGTTGCTGAGCCCTGAATCTTCATCAGCACCCGGGACTAACAGAAGTGACTCCAAGGGCTTTTTTGAACCTTAAACTTTAGGAGTGTATAACTATGGTTCTACTGTTTAGATTTTTTCTATGACAAATAATTTATTACAATTTACTCTATTTCTCTAAATTGGTTTGGGATATTTCTTGTGTGGAGTTTGCGCTTTATTGCTTTTTGTGTGCTGCATAAATTCTTTACACATTGCTCCTAGGTTAAGCCTGACTGTCATTTGTGCCTAGGTACCCAGGGTTAAGCACAAGTTAATTTAGGGACTTTTTGTAGTTCACCCTCCAAGGGATTTTGGCCGCAATCAACCAACAGCCCAATTGCTCCAAGTTTTTTGGGGAAATAGCGTCCCAGAACCCGTTAACTGATAAATTATTTCCTGGTAGTGTCTGACAGGAATAATCCCAGCCCAATTAGCATTATCATTAGGTAAGTCATTGGCGATGTTTTCTTCACAGTCTCTCTGTCTGCTCAAGTTAGTGACCTTGTTTAAACCGGCATGTGTCTCATGGAGTCTATATGGGTCACATTTATAGGCAGACATCGAAAAAGTATCAAGCAAGGCTACCAACCCCTGACATTTCTAAAAACTAAACCAAGGCAAATCCATGATGATGTAGCTGGCATGAAACCCAACATGTTTTATAACCCCAAATTCAAAGCAAATGTATGGATAAAAAAATCACACTTTCTTCAATTTTCTGTGACTGAAAGGTTTTTGACCGAAAACTCCAGAAATTCAAGGAAATAGGAAAAGTGGGACTAATCAATGTTTCCAGACATCGCCTGAAAAATGATACCCCACGTGGATAGGCAAAATTGCGACTTTGTAAAAACCACTGTACGACATAATATTGAGCTCACAGTGTCACACTTTTGGTCTGCTCCTGTCAGTTATGATAGCCCACCTATAGGTGGAGTGCTGTATTTATTGGTAGACGTTTTGCCGTACTGGGCTGAATAAAGTTTGCTGTGTCCACAGATTCCATCTCAGAACAGGATTTCTTTCTGTTATGTTAAAGATACTTGATACATTGCATGTGCACCCCTGGTTTCTTGACACTGCTTAACATACCTGTGTCTATTTAACATGAAAATGCTTCCTTGAATAGCACGTTTTTATAGAATTTGTAAAAAAGTAGTAGTTCAGATCATGATCTCAGTGAAAGTGGAAGAGAATTCCTCATTGTGAGTGCACAAAATGAAAAACTCTAGCCTCCCATTGTGGGTTTTGCAAATCTATGAACAAGAAAATGTACTAACACATAATACAGCCTACATGTTGGTACATATTTGCTGATTATGTTAGTAGGGAAAGTTGGTTCTGCTCTATGTAAGGCCTTGAATACTATCCCTAGAAACTTAAATTCTGTATTTGACTAGTAGCCAGTGTAGTTATTTTAAAAAGATCTTCTGGATGATTTTTGTAATCAATTGAACTGCTGTGGTTTGAATGATTTGCATCATATTTAACTCTTTGGCTAGGAAACCTATAAATAATGAGTTGACATAGTCTAGCCTTGAGCAAATCAGTACCACAAGTACTGATTTAAGAGTGTCCACAGACAGGTATGAGACTAATTTCTTGATTTCTTAGTAGGACATTTTGACAATACTGAGGAAATCTGTGACTGCACAGAACGTTTGCCATTAATAGTTATTCACAGGCTCTTAACAGCAGCTTTTGGTGTAGGTAATACTCCCTTCGCTGCAGGCCAAGGTATATTGGTCCAAAAGTCTATTTTGTTATTCACAACCAGCTTTTCAATTTCTCTGCATTAAGTTCTAAAAAGTTCAGACCCATCCAATTCCATACATTCAGTTTTGTAACCAATATTTCACATATGTAGGCCATTTTGGGTAAGAAAAAGGCACACACATCATGCTACCCAGGTATCCTAAAAATGTCCAGTTTTTGGAAATGTTTGGGGTTGGTAGGTTTTCTGAGGTGCCAGATGACCCCATGCCCAAATATGGCAATCCACACAATTCCAATTTTTTTTCTTCATTCCACAGTCACAATTGAGGCCTGTCCTGTGCTAAGCACTTGTTGGCTACTGTATTAATTAGTGTGAAAATGCAGAATGGTAGAAAGTGTTCTAATATTTTTTATATTTTGTAATGCTTTTGGCTTCCTATTGTAAGTCATTGGCCACTAAATGCATTTTTGCAAAAAATGCCCTCAGGATCAGCTATTATTATGGACAATCCTAAGTTCAGGTGTTGAAAATTTCCCCAAAACCCAGATTCTTCTGTGCATTTCTAAAACTTATAGCCCAATGTCCATTCAATAGATTTGTTTTTTGTTAACAAGTGATGCATGTTTGGTGTATAGAGAAATAAACATTGTAAACCATGACTGGGTTGCTAATTCCAGGCTTCGTGCCTGTCAGAAATAATGGTATGGTATTTTTGAGGTATCTAATCTCTGTCCATACATTTACAGGTGAAACCCTTGGGATGCATTACTCTTTCTCCCCATAATCCTGTGTTTGAACAAAGAGCAAAAAATTATTTGATTTGGATTGTTAGCATAAGAAAAAAATTATGTAGCAACTTATTCCTTGCTGGATTGCAGAGACATGTTTCTGTGCCTCAGCAAGAGTCACACGCATTTTGGATTTTTTCACTTAGCCTAAAATAAAAAAAGAACAGTGTCTAGCTTCCCATTGGGGCATGGGTCCGTGGGTCTCTACAACACCAAGTAGCACAATGCTTGTTGATGAATTCTTAAGCCTAAGGAAAAACTCAAAGAACATCTGGCCTCTCACTGGGGCACAGATATATGTGGTTGTGCCCTAGAATGGACCCAGACACTATGGATTTTCTATGTGGTTAAGAACAAAAATCCCAATATAATCTGGCTCCTTACTAGGGCATACAACTGTTTTATGATTTTCCAATGCTGACCTATTCCTGGGGTCCAGGTGCATAGCTGCTTTGGTTCCCAATGCTTCTCCTGGACAGAGGAGCATTTTACATGATGGAGCTGAGTGAAGTTGAATCAGGAAGTGGGATAGGTGTGAGTGAGACTAGAAAAATCGGGGTATTTGTAATATATGGGAAGTTGGTATATTACAATGTCCATTGGATACATTGGATGTCCCCCTGAACCAGCGTCAGTCTAAGTATGAACAGATGCCAGAAGAAGTGTATAGAGCAATCAGGCAAGGTTTCAAAGAATTTCAGGAGGCACATAAGAAAGCTGTATCATTTATGGAGAGGCACATTACTGCCTGGGAAGATGTGAGACCTGGGGCAATGCTAGCATTGCTATTGAAAAAAATAAGTCTGCTTTAAGGAGACCATTAGTGTAGTGTAAACTAATAGAGAGTTACTCACCTGGAAGGCAGATATTAACTTCATGTGTAGATATTAGAGTACACTGTGCATGAAACACAGAAGTTTTTCTATTGAATACACTCACCAATACTGTTATGTTATGTTATTGTTATGTTAACTGGGTTTGCTAATCACCCAATAAGTTATCTAGGTGCTGCAGAAGGTGTAGAGGTGCTGCTTCGTATAGTTAGATTAAGATCCAGGTCTTGAGCCTCCTACATAATTCAAGAAGCGAGAAGGAGGTCTTGATGCATGTTGTGGGTGTGATGTGGGAGAAAGCTAGGTCTCCTGTTCTGCTTTTGTAGATCTGGGGTGAGTGCAAGAGAAAGTGAGGCTGAGTGCAGGTGTCTGGTGGGTTGGTGGAAGTGAAGGTGGCTGTTGAGGTATGCTGGCCCTATGCAGTACAGTTTCCTGAATGAGTGTGTGAGGAGTTTGAATTGACAGTGTTTGTATACCGGAAGTCAGTTGAGTTTTCTGAAGTGTTTTGTATTGTGGGTTTGATGTGGGCGGTCTAGGGTGAGTCTTGATACAGCATTCTGGATGATCTGAAGTCAGTGAAGGAGTGGTTAGGGATTCAGGCATAGAGAGCCCTGCTGTAATCTTGTCTGCTTGTGACGAGGGCATGAGTGACTGTACGCCTGGTGTTCCTAGGCATCCATTAGAAAGTTTTTTTCTGAGGAAGCAAAGTATATGAAAGCAGGAGGAGCTGACTACAATTACCTGTGCTGGCATGTGGAATTGTCATCTAAGATGAATCCCAGGCTTCTTGCATGGCGAAGGGCTATTGGTGTAGGACAAAGCTCTGGAGTTCACCAGGTGGAGTCCTAGGGGGTAGTTCCTATTCCTGAAGATCAGCACTTACGTCTTGTCAGAGTTGAGTTTGAGGTAGCTGGTTTTCATCTATTCTTCTACACTGATCATGAAATCCTTGAAATTGGTCCTGATGTTTGTATACTTGTCAGACTCTCATAGGATGAGTTGAGTGTCATCGACATAGGAAATTATAGATATGCAGTGTGCTGTGAAGGCATCGGAGAGAGGTGTCATGTAGATGTTGAACAAGGTTGGGCTGAGATATGAACCTTGGGGAAGTCCACAAATCAAGTCCTTGTGTACGGTGGGGAGTCTGACTCTTTGTGTTTTTCCTGTGATGAAGGTGCATATCTATTTGAGGTCTGTTCCTTGGGTGTTTGGAGCACGTTGCAATTCCTTGGAGAGAAGATCAATGAGGAACTGCTAATAATCCACTGTATCATGCCAAAATAGAAAAGGCCATCTCAGATTATGTTAGTGGCAAAATCCCAGGTCTAGATGAAATGGTAGGTGAACATTCCAAGCCATTCGAAAAAACAGGTATCACCCTATATGCTGAAGAGGCACTTTCCAGGAAAACTTTAATAATGCTGTTGCTGAAACCCAGGAGGCCAGATCAACTCTGTGCTTCTCATTGCCACTAATTTTCAGGATACTTGCAAATAGACTTCTCCTGATGCTTCTCTTGTCAGTTGAGTCTGGCTTTATCGCAGGTGGATCCACCTTGCTCAATCTTAGCAGAGTCTTTGTGACCATAAACAAGATGAACCCCAGTGAGGAAGCTATCAGGAGGCCTTTAGGAGGGGTGGGAGAGAATTATCTTTCTGTCATACAGTGATCCCACAGCTAGACTATGGATGCACAGCACTATGGCCCTCATTCCGACCCTGGCGGTTTCAAACCGCAAGGGTGGAGGACCGCTGGAGCACCGCCGACAGGCCGGCGGTGCTCCAATGGGCATTCCGACCGCGGCGGTAAAGCCGCGGTCGGACCGGCAACACTGGCGGTATCCCGCCAGTGTACCGCCACCCATAGGAATCCTCCAAGGCGGCGCAGCTAGCTGCGCCGCCGAGGGGATTCCGACCCCCCCTACCGCCATCCAGTTCCCGGCGGTTCTCCCGCCGGGAACCGGATGGCGGTAGGGGGGGTCGCGGGGCCCCTGGGGGGGCACTGCAGGGGCCCCCGTAAGAGGGCCCCTAAATGTATTTCACTGTCTGCTTTGCAGACAGTGAAATACGCGACGGGTGCAACTGCACCCGTCGCACAGCTTCCACTCCGCCGGCTCGATTCCGAGCCGGCTTCATCGTGGAAGCCTCTTTCCCGCTGGGCTGGCAGGCGGCCTGAAGGCGGCCGCCCGCCAGCCCAGCGGGAAAGTCAGAATCACCACCGCGGTCTTTCGACCGCGGAACGGTATTCTGGCGGCCTATATCTCAAAGCTTAACTTTGGTACAAGAAATGAGGCAGGGATGCCCATTCTGCCTGTTACTGTTCACCCTAGCAGTGGAATGAACACACAGGGGGCTCACCGTCCATCATCAAAACCCACACTTAACATGGCCATGTACATGTATGCTGCTGGACAGGGTGTAGTTAACTGTGGATGAAGTAATGAGTACAGAGTGCACTTTGTGCTAGGTATTACTTGTAATAAATCAGAGGTGCTAGCATTGACAAGTCTGAATAAGTTCCTCTAGCAGGAACTACAATTCCAGAAAGAGTAAAATCTAGTATTAACAAGAATATGGAAACATTATAGAAGAGTACATTTGTTGAAACTCTTAATAGGATTGAGGACCCAACCAAGAAGTGGATGAAATTTCACATCTTTCTAATTAAAATGGTTATACTGCTAAGGTCTCCCTCCTTCTTGCATGGATGTTCCCATATATCAGCACAATATTTCTTTGGAATGGGACCTAGTTACCATGAGTTAGTGTGGACCAACCAAGGGTGGACTTTCAGCTGAAGATTTTATATTGCATTACTTAGTGGCACAAGGATAATATGCATCATATTGTTTTCTCAAAGAAACATTACCCACATTTATATACTGAATAGTCTTTGAGATATCGAGCAGCAGTGTAATGGGTAATAATTGGAAGTATGCTAATGCCTATTATAGCGGTTTACAAATGAATCATGTTGGGCTATGACTCAATGAAACTGACAGCAAAGACGTGCCTGGATGTATTATTCTCATGATAACTCCATCGCTCATACCTCACAATTCAATCACATCTGATTTGGATATAGCAAATTGTTATGCAGACTTGGATTCCACATGTTAGGGCCCTGATTACGAGTAGTATAGTATCAATATCACTGCTTCTACCTCTACAAACAGAACAAGTAAAGCTGTTCATACAGTCATAAGCTGTTCATAGAATGCTTAAATTAATTGATTTAGTTTATACTTCTAATGTTTACCCCATGTGCTAAATTTCATTTATGATTTTTTTTGCCTGTGGTAAACAGAATGCAAAGATGGTATTCTGAAAGCCATTGAAATTTGCCACCAAAAATACCACTAGACATCACCTGGTAACATATATTTCGTATTTTGAAATTTTTTTAATGAATTATGGATTATTAATAAAGTCACCAAGCTTTCGGGAACTTGCGAAGCCAAATTAAAAAAAAACATGTGTAACACAGTTTTGGTATTTTTGACAGAGGTAGCCCGTTTTTCCTATTTTGGGTGCTCACAACCTACTTCCAGTTTGTGGTAGAAACCAGTGTGAAACTCATGGGTGGCAGCATTCCCCAAAGTCTCTTGGCACCTCATTTGAGTGGGCAGGCCTAGTGCCCATGACAGGAAATGGGACAAAACACAACATTGATTTATCACATTTCCACTCAAGACTGAACTTTTTTTTTGCCAAGTGGGTAGCTCTGGATTTATGGCCATAGTCAGCGGCAGTTAGGGAAACCTAGCAAACATGTACTTATTTGAAAACAAGATCCCAGGGTGTGGTGACCTGTGTGTGGCTCTCACCAAGTTTTTTTACCCAGGATCCATTGCAAATCTCAAACTTTGACTGAAAAACACATTTTCCTCACGTTTCTGTAATGGGAAGTTCTAGAATCTGCAGAGAGCCACAAATTTCCTTCCATCCATCATTTCCACAAGTCTCCTGATAAAAACAGTACCTCATTTGTGTAGGTAGTCCTAGTATCCGCAACAGGAAATGGCACAAAACACAAGATGGATACATCACATTTTTCCTCTCAAAGCTGATCTGTTTCGGCAAAGTGGGTAGCTGTGGATTTTGGGCCCTAACTTAGGCAGCACGTAGGGAAATCTGGCAAACCTGAACATTTTTTAAAACTAGACAACTACGGGAGTCCAAAGTGGCGTGCCTTGTGTGAATCGCTCAGGGTTTTCTTGCCTCAAATCATATATTTTCCTTAAATTTTTGTACTTGAAAAGGAATCCACTTGTGCCAATAATAATGCGGCCCTCTTGGGTGGGAGCCCTTGTGTGGGGACATCTATTGACCTTGGTTTGATCCATTCCTGTTGCAGGCACTAGGCTCAACAACAAAAGTGGTACAATATTTTAATCAGCACAAATGAGGTAATGCTGGGTGGTAGGAATTTTGTAGACTCCTGCAGATTCCGGACGTTTCAATCACAGAAATGTGATTGTGGGCAAGAAAACCTTGTGAGAGTCACACAATGCACACCACCCTAGCATTCCCTGGTTGTCTTCTTTAAAAAAAAAATCTGTGGTTGCTAGGTTTCCATGGGTGGCAGCTGAGCATGACCCCAAATCCTACAGCTAACTTTATTGCTGATCTCTGAAAGTAGCTCTTTAGATCCTTTTGGGTCCAGGTCTCTTGACCCACTCACACAAGTAAGGTACCATTTTCATCAGAAGACTTGGGAAAATGCTGTGTGGTAAGACATGTGTGCCTCCTCACAGATTCCACTAGTTTTTCTCACAGGTTAAAGTGTGTTTTTAGTCAACGTTTGAGGTAAGCAGGACACCCTGGATGGGTAAGAAAATGGTGTGAAATGCACACCACCCTGGACTCACCTAGATGTCTAGTTTTCAGAACTGTTTGGGTCTCATAGGTTAAATACCCTATCCACCCCCCCAGGAGAGGCAGCAAAGTCTCTTAACATAGGGTGGGGTGGAGCACGTGCCCATGACAAAGGGAGGGTGTCCGCCCCAAACATATTATATGAATCTAATGCCTATTGTCTAGTGGTCTTCCTGTCCCCCGGGTGGTAGATTGGGATAATCGCCCCAACCAACCCCCGGGGGGCATAAATGCTGCCTGCTTTGCTTTTAGGGAGGTGGCATGGCCATCCTCATGGTGGACACCCCCACTACTATATTTCTTTTAAAATAAAATCCCTAGCATTTAGTGGGCTTTTTGCCACTGGCCCCATTTAGTTGGAGTGGGGCCAGATTTGATGCAACCTCTTCAAAATTGGGACAAAATTCCTATACGCCCCAAGTTCAGTGCTTAGTTTGAGCTGGTGGTTTCTGGTGCTCAGCACCGGTACTTAGTTGTCAGCACCAGCATTTATGACACTCTGCCTTATGGTGCAGCTGCTTGTTTAATTTAGAGACAAGCACAACAACAAATGTTAATTAATTAAACATACACTATGAATGACTTACACCTGCTGTTGAAGTCATTCTTTTAACTTTGGGAGCCTGGAATTGTCAGAATTGTCACACTTGTACGAGTGTGGCAGTTAATAATTTTGCTGTTACGATAACTGGAAGCATCGACAGCGGCAATGGGTGGTACAAGTGAAAGTGGCCTCCTGACTAGGGCCCTGCCACACATTTTGTTTTACAAATTAAGCACTGCCCAAGTGGGGCAGAAAGTCACTATTACCCCTTTTGGGGCAGGGGCAAGGCTCAATGTCAGGGTAAGCAGCCACCTCCTTTTGTTTGATTTGATGCCATTTTGAAATCCCTGGTGTTTACTATGTTTTCTGTCCCCCTGGGGAAGGGCAGTTTGAGGGTGAATACCCCTATCCACCATACAGGGGGGGCAGAAAGTCTATTGGGCCCTGGGGTGGAGAGAGTACAGGCCCATGCCCAAGGGGATCCCTCCCTCCAAAGCAATAGTGCATAAATGCAGGCCTTCGTGTCGAGTGGGCTTTCTGCCACCTCAGAGAAGCACATTGGAGGTAATTGATCCCATTCACCTCCTGGTGGCAAAAAGACAGGTTAGCCTTATTTTGGGGTGAAGGGCACTGTCTTGCCTATGGTGGGTAGACCCCACCCCTATGTTTTTTCCCTGGTGTCTAGTGGCATTCTGCCTCCCTGGGGGACTAATTGAAGGTAATAAATGCTATCTGCCACCAAGGTGGGCGTGAAGACTGTCTTCACCCTTTCTGGGCTGGGGTATGGCAATGCCCATGGTGGGCAGCTTCCACCCCTATGTGTATTTTTATCAAAATATACCCTGATTTCTAGGGGGCTTTCTGCCTCCGGGGGGTGCATTTGGGTAATCACCCTGCTGCCCCCAGGGGGTCAGAAAGAATGTTCCATGCATATTAGGGGTGGGGGCATGGCCATTTCCTGGTGGGCAGGCCCCAGCCCTATGTTTGTATAAAAAAATTGCTGGTTTCTAGTGAGCTATGTGTCCCATGTGGGGGTCAGATCGGGGATAAATGGTCCCATCTTTCCCCGGGGGGGTAAAAAGACTGTTAACTGTATTTTTATATATAAAATACACCCCTGTTGTCTAGTAACCTTTCTGCCCCCTGGGAGACAGATCAGCATAATCACCCTATCTACCTGCAGGGTGGCAGAAAGACTGCTGCACGTATATTGCCTCCATAAGGGGCCACTCCCCCATCTCTGGTTTCTGGTGAGTGGATCCCTGCTTGGGGATCACTCTCCCACGCAGGGATGCACTGGACAGAGATGCCATTGGAAAGGGGAGAATTTCCCGTTTCCATTGATACCTCTCCCTTAGGAATCGGTGCTGGCAGACTGAGATATCCCCTTCGAGCATTGATTCAGTGAAAGTAAAACAAGCCCTTTGCTAGTTTAACATTTTCTTTTGTAATGTAATGACGTCAGCAGCCCTGCGCACTGATTGTCATTACAAACAAATGAAAAAAAAAAGCTCAGGCTGCTTGGGAAGCTGTTCCCAAGCAGCTCAAGCAGCCCACGCCTCAGGACAATAAATGGAAACCAGAGGGCCCTTTCTAATCCTCCCTAGTGTCAGCCAACACTAGATACAGATACACTGGGGAGGGAGTGCACCGAAGGCCACTCTTATGGTGCTAAAAGTTAAAAAATATGTTTAGACCCAGGGTTGATTTTGTGTTGAATTTCAGAAATGTGAAATTGTACTCTTATTACAGAAAATAGATTTTACTTACGCACATCTCCACATGATGTATTACATTATGGGGGTCTCCATATTATTGGCTAAAGCCAAACCGCCAATTTACCACACCAACCGCCACGGTGGTAACCGCCCGGCTGGAGACTTCAGTCTCCAGCCCGGTGGCCGTCACTTGCCTGCCTGCGGGATTATGACCCCACCTACCACCATGGTTTTCGTGGCAACCTTACCGCCACGAAAACCATGGTGGTAGGCACTATCAGTGACAGGAAATCCCGTCCCTGTCACTGATAGGGGTCTTCCCCGCCCCCTCTCCCTCCCCATATTCCCCAGACCCCCCCACTACATACAAGCACCTTCATGCACACACGCATACACACAACTCATGCCCACATTCATCCATGCATGCATACATCCATTCACACACGCTGACATACATACAAACACACACGCATTCACACATCACAACATACACGCACTCACACATCCATACATGCACACATATACAACACGCATCACACACCTGCATACACACACACACACAGACATATGCACACACACCCACACACACACACACACAACACCCCCCACTCACCTCCCCTGCCGGAGCACCAGACTTACCTGATGTCAGGGGTCCTCTGGCAGGAGAGGGGACGGGGCGCTGCTTCCAGCAGGCGTGTCTGCCAGAAGAACACCGCCAGGCCATTTTATGGGTCATGATAAGGTCTGCGGTGTTCTACTGGCATGGCGCTGCTGCTGGCAACAGCGCTACCTTACTGCCATCCACCGGCATGACCACAGCCGGATTTCCGCCATCCTTCTGGGGTTGTAATGTGCCCCAACATGTTTTTTTTTTTTTAAAAGGAAGACTCAAGGCTATGCTTTCAGAACATTTATTTATTTGTACAATATTTATTTTTTCAATTGGAAGGAAAATCTTTTCACAGGTTTCAACAGTTTCAAGCAAGTGATGACAGGTATTGTTTTTCATACCGTTAAACTCAAAATAAAAAGAAAAATATACATGTTTACACTCATCAGCAAATAAATGTTGTAATATATAGCATCAAGCAATATTCAAACTTTTCAATACAACCATGTCTAATAGTCATTTGTTTTGATCGTTCTCCTCCACTGGGTCATGCTTGTTGCTCGCCTTGGTTTTCTACGTGATGTTTGCGAGGATGGAGAGTTGGGCGTAGGAGATGGGTCAGAAGTAGTGATTCTTACCTGAGCAAACTGAGTCATTTGTGTCCTTGTCATTTGCTATGAATATTGCAACCTCTCTTAATCATTATCATGTTAAAACTGCTTGAATTAGTCAAGACGGAAAGGCTTAGGCCGAGATTTATATAGCTGTCATGCAATGCATCACAGCAAATTAAGTTGTTGCGCTGCATGAGAGGGAGATGGCGCTCTCCTTCAAACAGTGATGCAGAATCAGGCTGTCTAGCACCACAAACATAACATGGAACCATAGCAAAGGTGTCTGCATCATGTCTGTCTGAGGTTTTTTACTGGAAGAGCATTATTCCAGTACAAAATACTATGCCACCATAATGTTTAAAACATTTCCCACTTTTGATGTGTGCTGTACAGTGCAGTACACATGAAAAGTCAAAAGAATGAGGTAAATAGGACCATTTCTCCTTTTGAAACCCACCTCAAAGAGGCATTATTTCTTGGTGCAAAACCCTTTCTACTATTGGTAATAGATTTTTTTTTACTGTTCAATCAATTGATTTTATTGTATCAGGAAGTAAAAGCCTTACAGTGATTTTAACTTGCTCTTTGTTGATATACATGGTACAAAATACTTCATTTTACACGTTAAAACAGAGAAGAGCAATTGCTTTAAAAAAAGTTAAAAAGATAAACAGTACTAATTACTGGATAGAAAGCTAGTTAGAGGCATAAGGAGATAGCTACTATAAAAAGCAGATGTTTCAAAGACTATCACAGATTGTTTCTACCAGAGTCTATATTTGGCATTGGTAGTATACCTCAGCATATTTGGCTTATGTGTTTTCTTGGGTGACGACTACCCGGGTCAATAAAGACTGCTTTTGTGACTTGACTCTGGATCCCATCCCCAACCGAAGCGCCACTTGATATTAAGTGATAGCAGTTATAACTTGTCTAGCATAGTAAACATCAGACTTGGCTCTGAGTATTGCCCACTAACTGGTGTACCGCTTGATATAGAGTGCTAAGAGTTATAAAGTGCCTAAGCTAATAAACATCAGACTAGGTTAAAGTGCAGTGTATACTCTTACAAAGTGGAAAAATACTTATACAGAGTTGTGCCCGTCGCTCATATTACCACAGAGAGATTATTTTTGTTTTTATAAAGCCAATGGGTTCAAGATGTTTCAGTCAACTCTTTGACAACTGGCCAAGTCTCCCACAAAAAGGCTGATACATTGTAAAAGATATCCTCACTATCTGTCCTATTGCATAATTCAATTGCACCTGTCATGCTACTGATCACGTATGACTCAAACAGAGGGTGCATCCACCTGGTGCAGATGGATGTAAATTTTGTACAGAACAATAGCTCCTACTCACCTTCCCTACAGCTTTTGAATGGTGCTTGGCCTTTGTGTTCCTAATTAGTTTAATCCAATGAAGGACTGGCTTGATTCCAGCCTGATCAGTATTAAAGACTATATCCAATTTTGCAAATGCGGGGAACCACATTCTAAGCTCAACAATGATCTAAGAAAGTTATTTTCAACTACCTGTAACTTCTCCAGTATCTTATGCCCCCATAACTCTGTTCCATATATGTCAGCTGCTACTGCCTTCTGTTTATAAATTTGTATAATAATATTTAAGTGCTGTGAGCCTGCCTTATATTTAAAAAAGTGCACCTCAGCTTTTTTGTTGCAGGGTAATGGATACATTGGTTACACAAGCATTACAATTTAATTTACTATTCAGTCGAATGCCAAGGTAGTCATGATAGCTGATCACCTCAATTTGCTCATCTTTTATCATAATATTTCTTTTAAATGATGGGAACAGGTGCATTTTCATTGCCTTTGTTTTAGTGCTGTTAATGCCAAGGCCCTTAATATTACAATAATCCATGAACCAGATGGAGGTATGCAGTGTAGTCTGCCATTTTTGGTCCTGGTACTAGTTGTTCCAAAACACTTGGGTTCATGTAATTAGAGGTTTATCACTAGATTTTGATATTTTATTGTGCTCGAGTGCCAATCTGCATTTCTCGGTAATCCAATTATAGAATTGTCTCCAGATGGGGCAGGTTGTAGGTTTAAAGTTATTACTTGCAATTGTTTTGGACTAGTATCTGGATGCAGAAAAAATGCATATAAACTGGCCCTTAAAAAATACCATAACAACATTAAAATAACCTGACCTAACCTCTACACTCTGAAAACCATTGAATTTGAAAATAAACAAAAATACATTTTTAACTTTGTTTCAAGCTGCATTGATGCCAAAGTGAGTGAACTGAACCCGAAGCTAGGCCAAGATTTAAGTGACTTCTTTGAAGACAAAATCTTCAAAATGCAAACTAACTTGCGTGCACCTTCTTTTTCCCTCTCTCTTGCATATCCCTCTGAGCCTCATCATTCCACCTTCACCAACATACTGATGTCTTTTATACTACCAAGTGAGGATGAATTGAAAACTTTCTTTCTGTCCTGCAAGTCTGGCTCACCATTAGACCCTTTCCCCACCCTGATTTTAATACAAATTACAGATGTTATAGACCCAGTGTTGCGAAGGCTCTCATTATTCTAATGAGACTACTGGATTTGGGTGGCAGAATCACTTGCGCTGTGGGGGTCTGAGTCTGAACCCACTACAGGTGACACTTCTCGGCCTAATCTGGGTTTTGTTCGAGCTAACTAGCAGTGCTTCATCTCCACCCAAGATCAGTGATGATTGGGAAACCGAGCGCATGACATAATTGACTCCTCAGGGAAATCGTGGTCACTCAGATCTCATCCGTTTCTTTCAGTTACATTAGTCTCACATATACAAGGACAATCAGAGGCAAAATATATTTCAATCAGGTTTTATTGAAGTAACTGCATCTTACATAATAAAGCATGTACTGCAATAACTAGGACGAAGAAGCATGACAGGATTAAAATTGTGACATGGAGAGAGAAGCATAAAAATACTGCTACCATATTGTCACTAGAATCATTAAAATAGCTCCTACCTAGGCTATGTTAGAGCACAGCATGTTAAGCTCTATTTCTGCCCTTCAGGTTCAGACATCATCCCTCATACCTGAGCAAGAGGCCTGTAGTCTACTTAGGCAGCTGCAGCGAAGCACCCAGCAATCAGCATACAGTCGGGGTCATCTGGCTGGAATCTCCTTCTAACGTACATGGGTCAAAGTAGTGTTTTTATAATAAAACAGCTGGTGTTCCAAGAAAGGATTCCCACGTAGGTGTGTATGTTTCTGTGACAGAGCGTACCACGTTTGTCAGCAGCCTATCTTACTGCAGCCTTGAGAAAAGCACAGAGTGAAAGAAATGTCTTGTTTAAGAACGCAGTGCCGGCCTAGGCAAAGAACAGCTAGATAGAGAAAAGAAAACAAGACCGCAATTGTTGCTATTGTTAAAATAATAAAACAAAGCTGAATAAAATATGTCTAGATTAAAGTGCACAGCGACAGGCCTAGTCTGCTAAAATAACATTTATAAAGCTATATAACAAAAATGGCTACAGTATATGCAGCGGTGTTCAACGCCTTCCTTCAGACAGGCTCAGTCCCTCTGATATGGAAAAAAGCTATCCCGTTACTGAAGAAGTCCATTGCAGACAGCAAGACTTTGTCTAATAATAAATCCTTTTCCCTTCTCCCTGCAGCTGCTAAACATTTGGAATGAGTTGTAAATATACAACTATCAGATTTTGCAGAATCCAATCACCTCCTCCAATCATCTCAATCAGGTTATTGCATGCAGCACAGCACCGAAACAGCCCTCCTACAAATCTCAGAGACTTTGAAAGTGTCCTTGGACAAAGGCCACAATGCCACCCTCATTCAATTAGATTTGTTGGTGGCATTCATTAATGTCTCCAATTATATCCTTTTACACCACCTGTCTAACATCAGAATCAGAAGACTCTCGCATTAAAATGTCTAACCGCTTTCCTAACAGTGAGAGAGCAATCAGTATGGACAAAACCCTAGTTACCCAGGGCTCCACACTGAAGCCAACATTATTCAATGTTTACATGTCCCCACTTGCAGCCCTGGTGGAATCTTTAGGCATCACAATCTTTTCCCATGCTGATGATATACAGCTAGTATTTTCCTAGAAGAGTGACTCAGACATCAACAAAGAGACGTTCTCTGACTGTACAACAGCAGTCGTAGGCTGGCTCAGGAAAAATGAACTACATTGCAACTCAGACAAAACTGAAATCCATTTGTTAAGGCCCAATCTTAATCTGAGCTGGTCCAGCTCTTGGCCCAGTGACGAACCTATTCCCCCTCCACCAACACAGCCAGCAAGAAATCAGGGAGCAATTTTCGACAACAATTTATCTTTGAAGGATCAGATCCAATCAGTTGCTAGAAATTGTATATAGATCCTAAGGGCACTTAGAAAATGTCTACCCTTTCTTCCTTAAGTACATAAAACAGTAGTCCGAGCCATAATTCTATCTAGACTGGAGTATGCGAATGCCTTGTACTTTGGCCTGCCTGCTCACTTGATTCGTCTTTTACAGGTAGTCCAAAACACGGCAGTCTGTCTGTTTCTTGATCTCTAAAATGGTACCCTTACTTCACCTTTCCGCGCCAAACTGCACTGGCTTCCTGTTTGCAAAAGGATTGCCTTTAAAGCACTCACAGTGATAAATCGGGCATTGCACAATACTGGCCCCCATTATCTGAATAAAAGAAATAAGGAGTACCAGCCAAATTAGAAGTCTATGGTCTAGCAAAGCTCATTTGATATTAGCCTCTCGTTTCAAACAAAGAAGACACTGTGGTTCCTATTTTCTGGTATGCTCAGCTAAAATATGGAATCTCCTTCCAATGCAGCTCAGGAAGTGAATCTGCCTTTTGCAGATATTTCAAGACTTATCTCTTTAGCCAGTAAATATTCCATCTACTCCTTTAAGTAGTTGCTGCAGCTCTATAAATCACGTAATCCATTCATTCATTCATTCATTCAGTACAGTATCTAATGGTACTATTGCTTTATTTTTATCCACTCCAAGTCGCTGATGCAGGGGAACGATGTTATGTATTGTGGGCGCAGTCTTCTTTAATGTTCCTTTTCGACGGTTTTCCTGGCTTAATAATCTCAGACCCCTTTTCATACGTTTTTTCTCTTTTATAATTTTATTCTTTGAGGAATCATCAATTAGATTTTGCTCACTCCCTTGCAATGCAGTCAGTGATTTACTTGTCCTATTTGCTTTGATCTTCCCCTCTAAGAATTTGGCCTGTTTCTTTTATCATCCCTTCACTATGCATTTAGCAATGAGTGGTAATTGTTCTGGCTTCCAGTTCTACAGCTACGTCCTTCACCTTATTGGTTGGTTCTTGTCTAAATAGGGCTCTCAGCGGATATGTCCATTGCTTTTTACTTTTCTTTCCCCTTTTTCTCTTTCTTTGTTGTGATCTTAGTGGGGCGCAAAAAGGCCATCTGCAGACAACTGCCCATTTTGGAAGACATAGGCCCTCATTCTGACCTTGGCGGGCGGCGGAGGCCGCCCGCCAAAGTCCCGCCGTCAGGTTACCGTTCCGCGGGCGAAAGACCGCGGCGGTAATTCTGACAGGCCGCCCGCCAGCCCAGCGGGAAAGAGGCTTCCACGATGAAGCCGGCTCGGAATCGAGCCGGCGGAGTGGAAGCTGTGCGACGGGTGCAGTTGCACCCGTCGCGTATTTCACTGTCTGCGCAGCAGACAGTGAAATACATGTAGGGGCCCTCTTACGGGGGCCCCTGCAATGCCCATGCCAGTGGCATGGGCACTGCAGGGGCCCCCAGGGGCCCCGCGACCCCCCCTACCGCCATCCGGATCCCGGCGGTCGGAATTTACAGAAAGGAATTTCACAATCAGGGAAATCCAAGAAGTAAGAATCATCTATCGTTGACACTGGACCTACTCTTTCTCACGTTTTGCCTCATCACTGCTTGATCTTGGTACAGCGGCTCTACATCCCTGAGTACTTGCACTTTAACTGTTTGTACTTCATCTGTTTGTGCACACCCATTAATTTCCCCTGCACATTTTTCAGTTGCTCCAGGTAATGTGGGAACATCATGAGATAGGGTATAGTTATAATTTGTAGGGGGCACAGAATAGGTTGTCAGGGTCATCTAATAGCTTTGTTGTACAGGAATATCCTGCTCATGTTTTTTGTCCTGGTGGAGGTGCTATTGGTGATACTGATTAAATGTTGCAATTGTCTGAATTATTATCGCTACCCATTTCCCAGTAGTTTTTATTATTAATTCCTTCTACCTCTTCTAAATTCTCACTACCTTATTTTCCTACAGCAACCTTCTTCATTACTTTAGGCTCCTCTAGTCTAGAAAAAAATGACCTCTATGGCTCTATGGTCTCATAGGGGATTAATATCTCATAGGGGACTAATATACCTTGCTATTTGGGTTGGATCCCTGCTTGCTTGGCCGCAGCCTTGGTGCCCCTGGAGTATTTAGGGAAGAAATGAGTAATGAGGGCAGCTGGAGGGAGATTATGTTCCTTTGACCAATTTCTTCCAATGCAACATCCTGTATTCCTGTATGGTTCTATCTACATAGCCCAGGGCCCTTATTGTGATCCTACAGCCCTTCGACTGAGAAGACAAAAGCCCATTGTTTACTCTCATTGAGTACCTTGTAACTTATAATCTATCAGAATCTTTTTCCCTTCCTTGGTCCTCCTGCATAATTATGGCTGATTGATTGGTGATTAATCATATCCTCCAATAGTATTCACATGCTGGAGATTACTAAGGACAATGGTCAATAATCAGTAGTCAATTTAAAGGTGATATAAAATCCTTTTTTGATGGTACTAAGTAATAACAGGCAGCTAACTAAGGATGATAGGCTATGATAAGCGATAATAAATGGCAGGAGGCATTATTAGCCGGGCAGGTTGGTAAGCACTGCTAAGGGATGTGGCACTAGGGGTAGCAATACACATGGGGTGCCAGGCCAGACATCTGCAAGGTGCACTGACACCTAGGCCAGCCACTTCCACCACTATTGCAGGACCCCTGTGCCTAATGCACAGTGTGAAGGCTGGTAGCATTGGCCTATGCCCCTTTCTCTGTCAAGCCACACCCCAAATCCCACACCCAGTAAACACACGCCACCTGCTGCACCACACCTCACCTTGATAGTTTTTTGATCGTCTCACCTTTGTCACTCCTTGGTAGTCCTTGGTAGTCCTTACTATCCCCTGGTACTCCTCGATACACATTAGTGGCTAGGTATTCCTTTGCCTTCAAACAATGGCCCCTGTTCAGGCTTAGGAAGGCAGACCCACACACAGTCCGTCCATGGACAATATGCACACTGGAATTTTCACCACAGTTACCTGTCAAAACGTTGTGGATTAACCTTCGTGGCCCCGCAGAGATGATAGGAACCTACCTTAGTGCTTCATGACATACAGAGATGATGAGGATCAACTCTGCAAGCCCTACCTCCTCATTGACAAGCTGAACTACAAGGAAGTCAGATGGGACTAAGGGAGGAGATCCTGTCTTGGGAATAATGAAGTAGATGTGATTGTCACCTGTTTGCTGTTGTTGTACCATAGAAGACATAAACCGAATACTCATAAAACTGCTCATTCTCTCTCCTTGTTAGGGTTCCCCTGCAAGCCCCGGTACATGTCAGTAATCTATCTAAAGGTAAATACTTGCAATCAACTAGACGTTGTCCTGAAGTGATGAGCTGTGCTGCCAAAGTAATGGTAATATTTCCCACCAGGTGATTAAGGATTTCTGAATAGACGTATTTGGTTCTCGAGGTTTCTGCAGAAGGGAAACAGAAGTGTCTTACACTAGCATACAAGTATAATCGATCCCCACTGTACATGCAGCATTGGTCCCCACTGTATCATGTACATTTCCTTGTTTGAACATGTGCCTAACCAACAGGCTCTTAATTACCTAATGCCTCTAAATGAGGAATGCACAGATTGAATGGTTACAAGTTAGTTCACAATACTTGGGTTAGTCATTATTGGTATTGTTAGTCTTTTAGTACAGTCTGTATTTAAAAACATCCCTCATGCGTGCAGATGATCAGGGGCTGGGAGACCAAATGTGGGGGCTGGAATGAGTGCATAATTGATGATGCATGGCACAGGACATGACATTACTAAGAGGTTTTCCGAGGCGTCTACTGTATTATTGCTGGCTGTGTATTCGTATCTATGTCCATGCCCATACCTGTGCCTAATCCTCCTAAACCTCCAGACCCCTGGACCCCCTGACCTCTATAAGACTGTGACACTCTTGTGGAAGGGGAGTAGGGCAAGAATGTCAGAGTGACTCGGTAACCCGCTCACTCAGCTCGGGCGCCTTTAGCTTGGCTTGGTTTGGGCAAGGGCTTAGGCTAGCGCATGGTCATCTTGAGAGTCTTGGGCAAGAAGCAGAATGTGGGGTGGTGTTTTGGGCGGCAGCTTTGGAGCCTCACCTCACCACATGCTTCTACAGCAGTAGCTCCAATAAGACTCTTGTCCATCATACAGTGCTTATCGCTCACCACCTGCCTTCCTAGTCAGGCTGCTTAGTTACTCCATGAAGAGCTGCTCATGACCGACTCAAAGGCCGATAATGACCTGTGTTTTATAGCAGCTCATGGTTCGTATCCACAGCCTGCGTCCTCTACCCTTAGCCCTCAGCCCACCGTCTGTGTATGCATCTCTGCGTCTCTGCCTCAGTGTCCAATTTGGGGGAGTTTGTGTTAAAAACCATGAGTGGTTGCAAGGGAAAACCTATGAGCCACCAATGCAAAGTACTCATGTTGCAAAGTAATACATTAATCTCAGGCAGCTTTCTAGTCCAAAAGACAGTTTGCGCTGGAAAGTAAAATTAAAATAAATAGTTTGTACCAGTTTGCATCACTTCTGTGACACAAACACAGTGCAATCCATCAATCAATATTTGTAAAGCATGGCTACTCACCCATGAGGGTCTCAAAGTGCTGGGGGGGGCAGGGGAGGGGCCTCATCCGAAGAGGCACATCTTGAGGTTCTTCCTGAAGATGGTGAGCGGTGGGCTTTGTCTGAGGTGCAGGGGGAAGTTGTTCCAGCTCTTTGCTGCAGTGTAGGTGAAGGATTGTCCTCCGGCGGTGGTTTTGTGGATGTGATGGATGGTGGCCAGGGCCATCTAGGCGGAGTGGAGGGATCTGGCAGGGGTGTGGAAGGAGATGGTTCAGGTAGGCTAGTCCTGCATTGTGTATGGCCTTGGACGTGTGGGTGAAAAGCTTGAAGGTGATTCGCTTCTCGACCGGTAGCCAGTGGAGGGTCCTCAGGTGTAGGGAGATGTGTTCTCAGCAAGGGAGGTCCAGAATGTGTCTGGTGGCAGTGTTCTGGATGAGTTGTAGTTTTTTGATGTTCCTAGATGAGGTGCGGGCGTAAAGGGTGTTGCCGTAGTCGACTTTGCTCGTCATTAAGGCGTGGGTGACTGTCCTGTGACGGACTGCTTGGATCCATCTGAAGATCTTCCAAAGTTTGCGGCATGTGTCCCAGCAGGAGGAGGCAACAGAGTTTACCTGGCAGGTCATGGATAAGGAGGAGTCGAGGATGATTCCTAAGTTGTGGGTGTGCTCAGTCGGTAGAGGGGGAGCGCTGAGGAATGTGGGCCACCAGGAGTTGTCCCAAGCTGAGGTGGCGTTTCGGAAGATAATTAGCTCAGTCTTGTCGGAGTTGAGCTTGAAGCTGCTTTCCCTCATCCAGGTGGTGACAGCTTCCATTCCTGAGTGGAAGTTCCTTTTTGCAGTGTCCTGGTCTTCGGTGAGGGAAATTATGAGTTGTGTGTCATTGGCATATGACACGGTGTCCATACCGTGGCTTTTAACGATGGCATCAAGAGGGTCCATGTATACGTTGAACAGTGTGGGACTCAGTGAGGATCCTTGGGGACTCTGCAGTTGACTCCTGTGGGTCTGCAAGTATAGGGTGGGAGCCTGACCCTCTACGTCCTCCTGTAGAGGAAGGAGTGGATCCATTCCAGGGCTCTTCCATGGATTCCTATGTCGTGGAGCCTGGTGCACAGAGTGCTGTGGGAGACCGTGTCAAATGCTGCTGAGAGGTCGAGGAGAATGAGTGCTGCAGTTTGGCCGCGGTCCACGAGTAATTGGATGTCGTCTGAGGCTGCCGGGAAGGCTGTCTCTGTGCTGTGGTTGGTGTGGAAGCCGGACTGGGAGCTGTCCACATACCCCGTGCAAAATTCCCTTTGTTCTTACACAGACTTGTGCAGTGTGCTGTGGTGAGTAGCACAAATGGGTATTTGTGAGTTTATCAGAACTGGGTTTGTGGCAATGTACCAGATAATGTATAACCATCATGTAGTACTTTTTTACATTGTCATATGTGTAGTAGCATAAACATTCCCAGGGCACTCGTATTGAGAACCTAGAAATTAACTCACATATTGTGATGAACTAAGCAACTTGTAATGATGTGCCACTTTTATTTTATAAATGCACATGTTGTATGTTATTTATGAAAGAAAAAAAACAATCTAACATCCAATATTGTGGATGTCTTAAATGGAAAATACATTATCTGGACACTGCACCCTCAGCAGCACTGAAATGGAAATTGGATGCCTAATGCCTGCTATATAAATCATCAAACATATATTAGTTTTGTAGTGTCAATCAGTTATCATTACCTGTCATTTATTCATAGGCTCCAACCTTTAATCCACCGCTGCTGCCTTCTATCCCTGGTATCTCCATTGTAGAAAGTACTTTCTCTTTCCAAGTTTTTAAAGGGCATTACTTTGGGGGTCCCACATCAGTTACCATGATATCCTTCTTCTTCCGTGGCACAATCCTTGCACCTGTCGCTTCAGTTCCTGGTAATGTTTCCTTAAGTACTCCAACTCACTTGGAAATTATGATACTTGGTCTATGATTTCTTTCCAAAGATGAGTAAGGATCTTGAGAGGTGATTTGAGAAACATTATAATGTGATGCTTTACTACACCATCAGCAAGTGCTTCAAGCTCTGGGTCTGGAAATTTATTTTTACATTGTCTTCTGGCCTCCATGCTGTTGTTATATGCCCTTTATGACAGTAAGGACAAAATGGATTGCTGCCTCTTTCCTACATTCACTCTCCAGTTCTTTTGTGAGATTTCTGTAGGCTCCAGATAATAATTGAAGAACTGCATCAAACATTCTTCTGACCTAGAAAGGTCCGTATAATGGGCAGTGTTCTATGGCTCGTGAAACAGCCACTTCCTGTAATTTCACATTTACATAAGTTACCACAGGTGGTATTTTTCAAATGTGGTAAAAAATGTCACACAATATATAATGGATATTCTGACTTGATATTTAGCAAGTGAAACAATTTCTGCACTCATTAATTAACAATTTTGCATGGTACAGTCAAAAGTCATTATGGCATGATATTTACTGCATGGTATCTTTAATGAAAAGGTGAAATAGTTCTTTGAGATTTTACCCATGATTTGTAATCAGGGCCTTGGCAATTTGTTAAAGTAGTGACCCCTAAATAGTTCCAGGTTTCAGAGGTAGGACAATAAATGCACATGATTTGTTTGTATACTATAACATTGTGCATCACATTGAATAGGGCTACTAACATGCAAGGTGAAAACAGATTGGTCTCAAAACTGTATAAAGGTGTGACTAACATAGTAAGATGAGAATGTCCCAGAGCCAGGCAGAAATGAGAGTCAGTCATGGAAAGGTCTGTTTTGGATATAGATTGGGTGTATTTGTGCTTTCAATTTAACATATCTCATTTGATTAAAGACATAGGGACTGATTGCGAGTCTGGCGGTCACAAGACCACCAGACTCGCGGTGGTGGTCAGACCACAGCAGCTATGGTGGTCCAACTGCCACATTACATGTATAGCAGTCGGTCCCGCCAATATACCGCGGTCTCTGCCAAGATCCAGGATCCTGACAGGCTGACAGTGGTCCTGGTTGTAATTAGACACGGCAGCCCTGAACTCAGCACCGCCCTGCTGCTTACAACCTTGTTCTCCACCAGCCTTTTCATGGCGGTTTCCCCACCATGAAAGGCTGGCGGAGAACAAGGGCTGGGGGGCCCCCTGCCCAGCACCCTCGACTTTGCAGACAGTGCCTATTCTGAGGGTGCTGATCTGCCCCCACAGTGCTGTAAGGGAGCCAAATGCTATCTCATAGCACTGTCCCAGCAGGCCTGACCAGAGGGAACGCTCTATTTCAAGGTTTCCACCGGCCAGCCAGGGCATAGCGGTGAAAATCTTGTGAAAGGGTGGCGCCCTCCCTGCTAGTTTGGCAGTCACACGTTGGGACCGTCAAACTCGTAATCGGCTCCATGGACTATATGATTGTACATACTTGCATCAAATTAATATACTATGGAGAAGCTCTGTTAATTTCCAGACAAGTCTTATATGTAAATTAGCTGTGGTAGAAGCCATGCAAAATATATACTTGAGTGCACATTTGTCTGTTCCAATCCCAAGGAACCATTGGTCATGGTAGCTGGGCTCACAGTCCCTTTTCACCTGCAAGTTCCCCAAAACAAATATGAACTTAGTAAATTTAGCACGGCAGCGTTTATCAATGAAGTAGTTAGCAACTAGGTCCTCTAGTGTGAAGGGATGATTACTAGACCTTGACAAATGCAATGAGTGTGAAGATGCATTATTTGATAATACTATATCTGCAACTAAACTTAGAGAGATTTGGATCTCTTTTACCTCATATTTACTGGCAGTTGACGACTCAGAGAATGTGTAAAATGGATAACTCTTTCATCGTTTTGTCTAATATTTGAACTGATGACTAAGCAATGGGAATTCATGTTTAACAAAGGCTGGATAAGGGAGTTGTGACGTTTATGAGGTTGGTGTGTTGGGGTAACTGGAAAATATAAAATTGTACTGCATGCTAAAGTATTCTTGAGAAATAATGCCATTTGTTGTGTGATTTTACCTGCAGTTTTTGTGATGATCCTTATAATCATTAAAAATAGTTTTAAAATAAATATGTATCATTGTCACATTTTAAAATCTTTTTAGTTGCTACAGTGTGTCCTTAATTAATCTTAAAACACAAAGGGGCTGCTCACTCAAGACTGTTACTCAACATCCCTTGCTACTGAATACCTATTTACTCATGACTGATTATGAGATGTTTCCACTTAAGGCCCAATTGGGAGAGTTGGCTTTTTGTGGTGGGATACTGAGTGGCCAGAATTATTGTTCTTGTATCCCTACAAATAAATCCAGCTATTCTAAGTTATTCTTCACCGAATGGAAAATACTCTGCTTATTTGGCAGTACTAACTCCAAATTCACGTTTTCCCCCTTCTGGGCAGAATACCTGCTGTTAGACCTGACAGCCTTAGGGTGGTCACCCTCAACATTTTGCCTGCCTCCCTCCACTTTTTGACACCGTTTTTGCTGGTTTTAGGATTCTGCACACTTTTACCACTCCTAACCAGTGCTAAAGTGCATATGCTCTGTCCCTTAAAACATGGTGACATTGGATCATACCCAAATGGATTATTTGGTTTACTTATAAGCCCCGAGTAAAGTGCACTATATGTGCCCAGGGCCCGTAGATTAAATGCTAGTAGTGGGCCTGCAGCACTGATTGTGCCGCCCACATAAGTTGCCCTTTAACCATGTCTCTGGCCTGCCATTGCAAGGCCTGTGTATGCAGTTTCACTGCCAATTCGACTTGGCATTTAAGAGTACTTGCCAAGCCTAAAACTTCCCTTTTTCTACATATGTCACCCCTAAGGTAGGCCCTAGTTAACCAATAGGGCAGGGTGCCGGGTAGACAAAAGGAAGGACATGTATCTGTGTAGTTTATATGTCCTGGTAGTGTAAAACTCCTAAATTCGTTTTACACTGCTGTGAGGCCTGCTCCTTTCATAGGCTCCTCATATACTGTTTGAGTGGTTGATTCTGATCTGAAAGGAGTAACAAGATCATAGTTAGTATGGCCATAATGGTAATACAAAATCGTGCTGACTGGTGAAGCTGGAATTAATATTACTATGTTTAAAATGCCACTTTTAGAAAGTGGGCATTTCTCTGCACTTAAATCCTTCTCTGCCTTACAATCCACATCTGGCTGGGTTACCTGACAGCTCCATTGTGCATTTCTCTCAGACAACCCCAAACACAGGATGCTCAGTCACACCTGCACACATCTGCATACTGAATGGGCTGGGAGGGTGGAGGGCCTGACACTTACATGTCAAAGGAGAGTAGCCTGCCCTCACACAATGGACTGCCAAACGCCCTACTGGGACACTGGCAGACAGGATGGAACTGAAAGGGGACCTTGTGCACTTCTAAGCCACTCGCTGAAGTCTCCCTCACTTCAAAGGCACATTTGGGTATTTAAACAGGGTCTCTGACCCTACCAACAGAGACACTTCCTGGGAAAGAAACTCTGCACCAGAACCTGCAACCTGCCAAGAGAAGCTACCTGGCTGCCCAAAGGACTCACCTGACTGCTTTTCTGCAAAGGACTGCTTCCCTGCTGTTGCCCTGCTGCCTTGTTGCCCTCTGGCTCTGCTGAGATGTGCTCTCCAAGGGCTTGGATTGAGCTTGCCTCCTGTTCCCTGAAGTCTCAGGACCAAAAAGACTTCATTCCTGCAAAGAACTGAAATTCACGTCGAACCGGAGCGATGCAGCCTGGCTCTCTGAGTGGAGATCAACGCAGCGCCAGTGTTGCGACCGGAACTTTGACGCAACGCCCACTGCATCGACGCATAGCTGAGCCAGAACGACGCAGCCCGACGTCCTGCAAGAAGAAATGATGCAGCGTCTGCCATGCAACAGAAATTTCCCCTCATTGCCCACCGGCTCGACGCAGCTCCTGTGACTTCATCCTGCAGGCCCAGGATTTCTCTGCATCGTCCCCGGGGCGTCCAATTACCCTGCAACCCAGAGAGGATCCAAGTCCGTGTGGCAGAAATCGACACGAGGCCCTGGCCTCGTGAAAAATATTGACGCATCGTCTGTGTGAGCCCGGAGAAACTGAAGCACACCTCCCCGTTTTCCACGCATCTCCACCCAAGGCCCCTTGCGGATAACTTAGACACAAAACAGGTACTTGTGCTTGCAAGAGACACTTGTTGCTTTTAAGAACGTAATACTATTTTTATAATTTCCTAAAGGGACATTTCTACGTGTACTTATCAAATCTTGATAGTTTTGACCTACATTTACTCAGATAAACCTGTGTGGTGTATTTTTGTGATGTTATACTGTGTTATTGCATGATTTATTGCACAAGTACATTACACATTGCCTTCTTAGTTAAGCCTAACTGCTCAGTGCCAAGCTACCAGAGGGTGGGCACAGGATAATTTGAAATGTGTGTGACTTACCCTGCCTAGAGAGAGGGCCCTTGCTTGGACAGGGGGTAGCCTGACTGCCAACCAAAGACCCTATTTCTAACACCTGCCTTTACCTATAGCAGATAGCAAAGGAGTGTGGGGCTTGCGGAGCAAGTCATGAGGCTGGGGTGGAAGGAGGCGAAATGAGCGAGATGCAGGAAAAGTTCAGTAAGCAGGAGCATCATCAGATCCCTCGTACTGTCCTGACTGCGTGTGGAGGTCCTGTGCAACCTGAGCGTCTGTGCTTTGCATGGGATTGTTCCTGCTTGCAGGATATGGAGTAGGGGTTGAAGATATAAAGCCACCTCACCCTCAGGCACTGCATACCCTTGCGGTGGTTGCCGCATGGACATGCAGTGGCAGATCATTGATCTTAAATACAGCTCATGGCCTGACCATACATTTCCTATACTGTCATTGGTTGCAGATTCCGACCTGACAAAACCAGGCCCAATTTTTGGGGCCCAGACTTAACATGTCTATAGTTTGCAGAGCCAGTGATTTCAGGTCTGAAAATATGAAGCTACCTGTCAGCCTCAGGCACTGCCAAAGCCTATGGCTGTTGCAGCAAGGGGCAGGTGGGGACAGAGCAGTACTCCTGCCTACAACTTCTGTCCTGCCAACACCTATCCTCCACTTTCACTGGTTCCCGACTCACATCTGGTGAAACCAAGCCCAGTTTCTGTGGGCCTTGAGTTACAGAGTCAGAAATCCGTGAGCCAGGTAACTTCATGTTCTGAAGCTACAGCCAACTTACATACATAATCGGGTGTTAAAACTTGACTTAAATCAACAATATAATAAATATATTGTTTGTTAGTGGTAATTAAAGTGGGAAAAACACATCTGTGTCATTTGAGTATGCAATCTTGCCAATGATACTTACAGGGAGTTGTTTGACGACATATTTTATAATGCATTCAACGCCCCATTGAAAATAATGATTAGGTAGTAGCAGGTTTTCTATCCGATTACATGAATATGTGCAAGTTGTTTGTTTAGTCGATAACACTGAATAACAGAATCAGTTACTGCTGATGTATTTATTCAGGGATGCCTCTCAGAAATAGGTTGCTACTCAGGATGCCATAGTTGTGTATTTCATCACTTGAAACTCACACTATTTGAATTATGCATCCACCTGCTCCTTGCATTGTTTGCTCTTGCTTATTTCAGATGGAGCAGCATATGTTTTTTGAGGAAGGCTAGCAAAAAATATGCTATGTTGAAAAATACATTATCTCTATCTACAAACCTGCACGCAATAGGTAAAGATTCCCGACAAGCAAACTCAGGCGTAAATCGTCCGTACTTTGTTCAAATCAGGAGTGCAGTCCACAATTTATCATCCATTGTCAGGGAATAATTAGCATGATGTATACTTTATTTATTGTTCTTTCTAAGTGCAATTGTTAATTGTAGAAAACTATTTTTTGAAAACTTCTTCACGATCAGTATCTGCAGCGCGGCATTATTTTTGGTCATAAAACTCAACTTTTTCGGAGGAGTCTATAGTCGGCACTATTCTGGTACCATATCAAAGTGGCTCCTGAGTCAATATGGATAAAAACTCACAGCATGCCAGCACTGCATAGTTTCCATATGTTATGGAGTCAAATTAGCCTGTACTTCCCAGCCAAAAGTATTTTTTGTCACAGTGGTTGCTGTGAAGTGTGACTTCCTTAGCCACCTATAAATTATAAAGGAAATAGCAATACGTGTTTAACACATTTACCAGCAGGAAAAAGCGTCAAAAGAAGAAGCATGCACACAGAGAAATTGATACAACCCTGGAGAAAGGCAATATCCCCAGCAAAAATACCAAAAGGAAGATCAGGCCTAAACCTTCCATTTTCTTACATGTAAGACCTAACGTAGGCCCTAGGTAGCCCCATGGGCAGGGTGCAGCGTATGTTAAGGTAGGACATATACTAATGTGTTTTATATGTCCTAACAGTGAAATACTGCTAAATTTGGTTTTCACTGTTGCAAGGCCTATCATATGCAATACCCACCAGCACCAATTGAAAGATGGTTAAAGGCCACAGACAAGCACTCCTGAATCTCCTTAGAAACAGCACCGTATACCATATACTACTATACTGATTACATGGACAGTTACATGGAAAATGACCAAAAGCTAACAGCACCTGTGAGAGGAAGTACCACAGACAGGGATAAGGAACAAATAGCCTTGACATGCATATTCTTTTTTAGAGAATAGTTACACAGACGGCATCAAGTGAAAATGCATGCACACAGGAAACTTAGACAACAGTTGAAGAAAGTTATGATCTCCAACGATAACAGCCATAAAAGGGTTAGGCAGCATCAACTGCAACACCCACCTGCCCGGGAAAGCACCACATTTGAAATAGTCAAAGACCCCTTGGGTCCCTTCTGAAGCAAAACCTGATCATATCCAGCTCTACTAATGGCACTGTGTGAGAAATTGGGTTGTTGGATGACTAGGGTGTGATCAAGCAATAGCCACAATCTATTACAGGGTGAATCACAAAAAGCCACTAAATTATCCCGTGTTTAACCCTGGGTAGTTTTGCCACAAAAAGCAGCCAGCCTTAAGTTGGAGGCTGCGCACAAACAGCAATGAAGTGAAAGCATAATGCAATAAAAATCCCAAACCAACATAGACAAAAAGAGTACATTTTTATGAATTACTTGACTCCAAAATTACAAAAATCCATTCACTAGAACTGGAAGTTATGAATTGTAAAAAAATTAAGTGAAATCTAGAGCATAAAAGATCAAACGGCCAACTGCGAACATCTAGTCGTGGAAGGCTGGGTCAAAATCAAAAGTTAAGACTAACTGCAATGGAGTGCGGTTCAGAAATTAGAAGGGGATTGGGCCCTGACAGCGCTTACCTTTGGACTTGAAAACTTTCTTGAAGAAAAATGTCTGAGAACGTAAAGTTTAACAGGGCAAGGCTGGAGAAGGTGTCCAAAGCAGGGGTTTCATCATCGAATGGCCTTAGTTCGATGCCGTGGTGAAGATTTCTACATTCAGAAAACTGCAACTGAGCAAAGCAGAGGCCTGTAGCGGAAGACAATTGCATGAGGTTGGATACTGCTTTAGCGAAAGGCAGCTGAATTGGATTTGCTGCTGTGGAAAAGAACTTAGCTAGAGAAGCCATGAAGTCAATCCATCTGGTGATGCATCTCAGGCAGACAGGAGAGGACTTTGATCCTGGTCTCCTCCTGGTTCTCAGAACACTTTTTGGCCAAATTTAGTCTAAGTACTTGTTAGACTTGGCATCCTTGCCTTGGTCTCCCATAACTTTTTGCCTCTGTTTCCCAGGTTGTTGATGTGTGCTGCACTCTGTTTTTGCTGTTTTTTGTTACTCTGGGCACTTTATCACTGCTATCCAGTGCTAAAGTGCAAGTGCTCCTATACAAAATGGGCATGTAATTGGTTCATCTGTGATTGGCATATTTGATTTACTGGTAAGTCCCTAGTACAGTGCACTAGAGGTGCCCAGTGCCTGTAAATCAAATGCTACAAGTGGGCCTGCAGCACTGGTTGTGCTACCCATAATAATGTAAACATGGCTCAGACCTGCCACTGCAGTGTCTGTGTGTGCAATTTTAAACTGCCAGTTTGTACCTACTTGCCAGGCCTAAACCTTCCCTTTTCCTACATGTAAGACACCCCTAACGTAGGCCCTAGTTAGCCCTATGGGCAGGGTGCAGTGTATGTTAAAGTAGGACATATACTAATGTGTTTTATATATCCTAACAGTGAAATACTGCTACATTTGGTTTTCACTGTAGCAAGGCCTATTCCTCTAATAGGTTAACATGGGGGCTGCCTTTAAGTATGATTCAAGCGTAGATTCCCTTTGGGAGCGGATAGACATGTGGAGTTTGAGGTCTCTAAGTTCACAATTTAAAAAAACACCTTATAGTAAAGTTGATTTGAAGATTGTGTGTTTGAAAATGCCACTTTAAGAAAGTGACCATTTTCTTGCTTAAACCATTCTATGACTCTGCCTGTTGGTGGTTTCCCTGTCTTGGTCAGTTTGACAGTTGGGCTGTTTGCACCTATCTCTAGACAGTGACACAAAGGGAGTTGGGGTGTAGCCTGCATATCCTGATGAGTTATCTGTGCTAGGAGGGAGGAGAGGAGTGGCCACTTACACCTGAAAGGGCTGTGCCTGCCCTCACACAATGCAGTCTCCAACTCCCTGGTGTGTGTCTGGGGCCTGGCCTAGGCAAGGCAGGATTTCACAATCAAGAGAGACTTTCATTTGAAGTAAGCCTACTTCAAAGGCCAAAATGGGTATAAGAAGGGCACCCAAAACCACAGACTTTAGATCACTTCTGGACATCAAAAGGAACCTCTTCCTGGAGAAGAGCTGAAGAGCTGAGGAGAAGTGCTGCCCTGCCTGAGACTGTGCTTTGTGGAGCTATCCTGCAGTTGCTGCTTCTGCCTGTGCCAGGTGACAAAGACTGGACTTTGTGTGCCTTCCTGCTTGTGAGGAAATTTCCAAGGGCTTTGCCCTGAGCTTGCCTCCTGTTGTTGAAGTCTCAGGGCCATCAAAGACTTCCCTTGCCAGCACCTGGACTCTCTGCTGAGACTCCTGCCCTGTCAAGTGGTGCCCTATCCAGTTCCTGGGGCCTTGATAGTTGAAGCTAGCAGACTAAGATTGAAAATCCACGCACTGATCGCGTGCGGGGAAATTCCCGATGCAACCTTTGGCTGAAAAAACAATGCGCCACCGGCTCTGTGGCTGAAATCGACGCACCGCCTGCAGCACGGCTGGAAGATCGACGCACGCGGCTGGAGAAACAACGCACTGGATCACTAATGGAGGCTGGTAACATCACAACTCACACAGCGCGGTTCTGAGAACGCCGTGCAGTAAGATTTTGGACGCAAACCTTTCTGGCCATGGAAAAATGACGCAACGCCTTCCCGGACCTGAGTGCTACCCAGATCAGCGCTTCGCTGTCCTGAGGAGAGGAAAAATTATGCACGCTGACCAGACTGGAGAAGGAGAAATGACACACGGCCCGCTTGCGGGTGAGAAATCGACGCACCACTTACCTTTTTTTGATTTACACTCACTTGTGCGTGTTATTTTGACACTCCCCAGGTACTTTTCGACACTAACAGTGTTTTACCTGTTTACAAAATGATTTAAGACTCTTTTGCTTTTAAAATTAGTAACTTCACCTGTGTATGTTGGATTTTCATTGTTTTGGTCTTTTTTTGTTTAGATAAATACTTTCTATTTTTCTAAACATGTGTTGTGTCATTTTTTAGTATTTTCATTACGCTACTGTGTGTGTTGGTACAAATACTTTACACCTAGAACTCTGAAGTTAAGCCTGCCTGCTTGTGCCAAGCTACCAAGGGGGTGAGCTGGGGTTAGCTGAGGGTGATTCTCCTTTACCCTGACTAGAGTAAGGGTTCTTGCTTGGACAGGGGGTAACCTGACTGTCAACCAAAGACCCTATTTCTAACAGTCCTCAGTTTTTTAAATTGGCCCAAGGGTCCAGGATGGTTAGGGCACCTCTTGCGGGTTCTAGACTCACTAAGGCTGGGTCAAGGTGCAGGTTCAGGATGGTGGGAGCCTTTTATTTCCATGTGGCTCTGGAGGCCAGAAAACTAGCTCTTGGAGTCACTTCTGATAGTCCTGGGTGCAGCTGAAGATGCAGGGCTCAGCCGCAGGGCTGGCCTTTGAGGGTTCAAAATTGGCTCCAGGCAGCAAAGCAGTCCTTTCATGTAGAGCAGCAGTCTGGTAGAGTGCACAGTGGGTCACAGCAGTAGGCAGTCCTCTGAGCGTCCTTCCGAAGGTCAGGTATTGAACTGAAGAGTGGGTCTGAATGTCCTATTTCTATACCCTTGTGCCCTTCTTCTGGAAGGTGGGAGACACTTCTGGAAGGAGTATTTGAAGAGCATTAAACTTCCTGACTCCCCTACCCTGGCGCCATGCTGGCTGCAGTGACAATACAGGGTCTTGAAGCCCTTTGTGTGAAGGCAGAACATAGGCTATTCACGTATAGGTGGGCTGTGCTAAGATCCGTCACTCTCATCCTGCCAGCAGATGGCCCACTCAGGCATGCCTATTCCCTCTATTTTGTGACAGTCTGGAGGAAATTCACAAGGTCTAGCTGTCAGTTATGCCCAGCCATGTGGCCCAAGAGGGGCTGCAAGCACAAAGGGCTGACAGCAGGAAAATGCCAACTTTCTAAAAGTAGCATTTTCAAAATTGTAATGAAAAATCTGACTTTACCATTAAGGAGGGTTTATATTTACAATTTCATAGGCATAACAATTACATATTTACCTGCTCCCATTAGGAATGACAGCCTATTAAATGTAATGAGGAATCCTCAATGATATCCTATGGGAGGTAGGCCTAACAGTAGTAAAAAATGAATTTGGGTGGTTTTCACTACCAGGACATGTAAAATTTTAAAGTACATGTCCAGTCTTTTAATTACACAGCACTCTGTCCTATAGGTGTAGGAGGCTGGCCTGGCTTATGGTGGGTACCTTGTGGTACTTACACCTTGTGCCAGGTACAGTTATCCCTTATGAGTAGATTCAAGGTGTTCTAACAGCTTAGGCTGATAGAGGTAGCTATAGCAGAGCAGCTTAGGCTGAACTAGGAGACATGCAAAGCTCCTACCATACCACTTATATCACTTAGCACTATATCATAAGAAACACAATACTCAGAGCTCAGAGTTACTAAAAATAAAGGTACTTTATTTTAGTGACAATATGCCAAAAGTATCTCAGAGGATATACTCCCTTAGGAGGTAAGTAATATACACAAAATATACACAAAAGCCAAAATCAGGTAAGTAAAACACTTAGAAAAGTAGTGCAAACACTGTAGAACAAAATAGAATGCAATAGGAGACAATAGGCATAGGGGCAACACAAACGGTATACTCCAAAAGTGGAATGTGAACCACAAATGGACCCCAGGCCTAGTGCAGTGTGAAGAGGGTCGCTGGGAGTGTAAGAAAACACTAAGGGTGTCCAAGATACCCCACCCTAAGACCCTGAAAAGTAGGAGTAAAATTACCCTACTACCCCAGAAAGACAGTAAAGTCAAGATAGGGGATTCTGCAAGGACAACAACTGACTGCAAAGCACTGAAGATGGATTCCTGGACCTGAGGACCTTCAAAGGAAGGGGACCAAGTCCAAGAGTCACACAAGTGTCTAGGGGGGCAGGAGCCCATTAAACCCCAGATGAAGGTGCAAAAGGGCTGCCTCTGGGTGGAAGAAGCCAAAGATTCTGCAACTACGGAAGGTGCCAGGAACTTCTCCTTTGGTCAGAAGATGTCCCACGACGTGCTGGGAATGCAGAGTTGTTTCCATGCAGAAAGACCAGAAACAAGCCTTGCTAGCTGCAAGAGTCGCGTTTGAGGATTTTGGGTGCTGCCACAGCCCAGGAAGGACCAGGAGATCACCCCTTGGAAGAGGAGACAGAGTGTGCGCTCTGCAACACGGAGAGCCCATGCAGAAGCAGGCAGCTCGTGCAGAAGCACCTGAACAGGCATTCAGAAGATCTGAGCACGATGGTCGACTCAGCACAACAAAAGGGAGTCCCATGAAGTTGGAGTGCAACTCAGCGAGTTGGGCCAATGCAGGACAGAGTGCTGGGGACCTGGGCTAGGCTGTGTACAAAGGAAGTCTTGCAAAAGTGCACAGAAGCCCGAGCAGCTGCAGTTCCCACAGTACACAGGATTACTGTCTGGCGTGGGGAGGCAAGGACTTACCTCCACCAAATTTGGACAGAAGGGCCTCTGGACTGTCGGGGACACTTGAATCCAGCTCCTGTGTTCCAGGGACCACGCTCGTCAAGATGAGAGGGGACCCAGAGGACCGGTGATGCAGAAGTTTGGTGCCTGCGTTGGCAGAGGGAAGATTCTGTCGACTCATGGGAGATTTCTTCTTGGCTTCTAGTGCAGGGTGAAGGCAGACAGCCCTCAGAGCATGCACCACCAGGAAACAGTCGAGAAAGCCAGCAGGATGAGGCGCTACAATGTTGCTGGTAGTCTTCTTGCTACTTTGTTGTGATTTTGCAGGTGTCCTGGAGCAGTCAGCGGTCGATCCTTGGCAGACGTCGAAGAAGGAAGTGCAGAGGAACTCTGGTGAGCTCTTGCGTTCGTTATCTGGTGAGATACCCACAGGAGAGTCCCTAAATAGCCCTCAGAGGAGGATTGGCTATAGAGAAAGGTAAGCACCTATCAGGAGGGGTCTCTGACGTCACCTGCTGGCACTGGCCACTCAGAGCTGTCCATTGTGCCCTCACACCTCTGCATCCAAGATGGCAGAGGTCTGGGACACACTGGAGGGGCTCTGGGCACCTCCCCTGGGAGGTGCTGGTCAGGGGAGTGGTCCCTCCCATTTCCTTTGTCCAGTTTCACACCAGAGCAGGGCTGGGGGGTTCCCTGAACCGGTGTAGACTGGCTTATGCCAGCAGGGCACCATCTGTGCCCTTCAAAGCATTTCCAGAGGTCAGGAGAGGCTACTCCTCTCAGGCCCTTCACACCTATTTCCAAAGGGAGAGGGTGTAACACCCTCTCTCTGAGGAAATCCTTTGTTGTGCTTTCCTGGACTGGGCAGCCCAGGCCCCAGGGGGACAGAAACCTGTCTGAGGGTTGGCAGCAGCGGTAGCTTCAGAGAAAACCCCGGAAAGTTAGTTTGGCAGTACCCATGCTCTATGCTGGAGACCCGGGATGCATGGAATTGTCCCACCAATACCAGAATGGTATTGGGGTGACAATTCCATGATCCTAGACATGTTACATGGCCATGTTCGGAGATACCATGGTGACCCTACATATAGGTGTTGACCTATATGTAGTGCACGCGTGTGATGCTGTCCTCGCACTCACAAAGTCTGGAGAAATTGCTCTGAACAATGTGGGGGCACCTTGGCTAGTGCCAGGGTGCCCTCACACTAAGTAACTTTGCACCTAACCTTCAATAAGTGAGGGTTAGACATATAGGTGACTTATAAGTTACTTAAGTGCAGTGAAAAATGGCTGTGAAATAACGTGGACGTTATTTCACTCAGGCTGCAGTGGGAGTCCTGTGTCTGAGCTCCCTATGGGTGGCAAAAGAAATGCTGCAGCCCACAGGGATCTCCTGGAACCCCAATATCCTGGGTACCTAGGTACCATATACTAGGGAATTATAAGGGCGTTCCAGGGTGCCAATCAGAATTGGTAAAATTAGTCACTAGCCTGCAGTGACAATTTTAAAAGCAGAGAGAGCATAAACACTGAGGTTCTGGTTAGCAGAGCCTCAGTGAAACAGTTAGGCACCACACAGGGAACACATACAGGGCACACTCTATGAGCACTGGGGTCCTGGCTAGCAGGATCCCAGTGGCACAGGCAAAAACAAACATACATACAGTAAAAATGTGGGTAACATGCCAGGCAAGATGGTACTTTCCTACAATAGGTTACCTAGGGCCTACCTTAGGGGTTACATATGTAGTAAATGGTAAGTTTAAGGCTTGGGAATGGGTTTTAAATGTCAAGTTTACATGGCAGTGGGACACGGCATTCAGGCTTCATTGGCAGGCCAGGCACATGTTTCTGAGGGCTACTTATGTGGGTGCTGTAGGCCCACTGGGAACATTTAATTTACAGGCCCTGGGGTTATGGTTAATCACTCTACAAGGGACTTATAAGTTATTTAAATATGCGAGTTAGGTATGTGCCACTTAAACTATGTTTAGGGGAGCGAGCACAAGCACTTTAGCACTGGTTTGTAGTGGTAAATCCTAAGGCCAATAAAAATGAAATCCAGCAAATATTATTTGGAGATAAGTAGACAAAAAGTTTGGGGGAAGACCAACTTAAGGCTGACAGGTTTAACACACTGACGTTGACACTGGTACCGATTAAAATGACCACCTGCTCGCAGTACCTGTGCAAGTTAGACTCAAAGCTTGATGAGAGGAATGAAGAGGCCAGATTTCATGAAGATTAAGGGCCATATTTATGGCAAAGTGGTGCAGTGCACCCAAGCAAGTCATCTTGCTGTGCTGCAATGCATCCCTGAGAAGGGGCCGGAATGCTCTATATGTAAGGCATACCGCGCATTCCTGTCAGTTTCTCCTATGCTGGCCCACAATGGGCTGCCTAGGGTGCAAGGGTGCCTTTGTTGCATGCATGATTGTTTTTGTGCAAGAAGAGGCACCTCTCTACACAAAAACACTCCTGAGAGGCCTTTTCCTCTTTAAGAGGAAGAAACAAGGATAAATAAATACATTTCTCCTTGTTATGCCTCTCCTGGGGATGCATATCTTTTTGGCACATTCCCAGGTTTACCAGGTTTGGGAAACCTTAAAAATGCATCAAAAACCATGGGTGTTACATGGGAAAACCCATGTGATTCGCATAGAATGCCTCACTTGCGCAGAGTAATGCATGACTTCAAATACCTGAAATTGTGTGATGCAAGCATGAAGCAAAAATGCCCCTAAATTCCTTGATTGGAGTTTGTTGGAGTAGGAACCCAACCATGAAATGTTAACACTCAAGCACAACTAAACTCCTGGTTTCACCACCTCTTTTACAGCCTGGGTACTTCTGAATTTCCGATAGCTGATCTTCAGCATGGGCTGCAGTCAGAAAACATTAACCTGGTAATTAATTTCCTTCAAGGCTGCCAGGTCACAATGAAGCATGGTGAAAACTCTCTACACATCACAACCATTGTTTTTCTTTACAAAACTACCACTTTGTGACTTGGCTTCAGAAAAATACATCTTGCCAGCTTTGTATTCAGCTGTTCCGTCTGTGCATCTACTGCAATGTCGGCTGAACATAAGACACAGAAATATCTTCTAGGGAGATGGAGATCTCTAAATATAGTGGGTTGTCTTTCTTCAGATGATGGAAAGTGAGAGTCTCTGCTGAACTGTAAGGGCCATCCAAACTTTAAATATGACAGTGAATGCCTTTGCTAGTAAATTAATTAAGGTTCTGTAAAATTATGTTTTGTTATTCTAGGAAAACATATTAAAGCTTGTGAAGAAGAGAAACTTCAGAGTATTCCTTCAACACTGTCTAAGCAAGGCCCACCACAGGAGTAAGGGTTAAACTTAGTATAGCATATTAATGTATAAGGGATTAGAATGGTAACAGGCAACCAGCCAGAACAGCATAGAAACAATCAGCAAAATATAAGAAATTGGGTAATTTGTTTAGAGAGGTAGGACCTCCACTCAAGTATTAAGCACAATCCTTGTCAGGTTGACCCACAAAAGTTGCTTAGTAAACCTGTGCTTAATTATCTGGTGGCTTGGCACAAAATCAGTGAGGCTTAACTTAGAAGCAATGTGTAAAGCATTTATCCAGCACTCAAACAGTAATAAAGTGAAAACACAACACAAGAAAAATCCCAAACCAACTTAAAAAAATAGCAGAGTAAATTTTAAAATAAAAATAAAACACCAAAATGACAAACATCCAAAACAAAGTTTTAAATAAAAATATCACCACCCACTAGACCGGGTGAAAGCAAGGACCAGGTTCACCTCAGTGAAGAATTTACCTTCTCTTTTTTTGGGTCGGGTCGGGACGTGGAAGCTCCCGTCATGCTCCGCGCCTGAGAGTCCTACGGAGCAGCACTATGCCGGCGGGACGCGCTGCTGTATTTGGTACCTCGCCTCGCCTCACAGGAAGATATTGGTTTAATTGTTTATCGCCGCTGGACAAACACTCGGAGGCTTGAGGAAAATCGAGCTTGCAGCACCGAGCAGGAAGTTCCAAAGTGCACGATAAGCACTGAAAGCACAGATGCCCTCCTTCGCCCCTCGATACAGGAACCGGCTGGAGGCTAGGGCAGTGGATAAGCCCGAGCCACTGGTTTTAGTAACACCCGCCGCTTTCAGCAGAAGAGAGGACACAGTGGCATCAACAGCAATCAGGGGACCGAGTTTTCCCTTCATCTACTGGAGGAGTGGAGAAATGGGGTGAATTCCTTTTTTGTCACGGCCACTGAAGGAGGAAGAGAAATGAGGAGCGACCACAGCGACCATAGCACAGTGCAGCCTGCAGATGTACAGATAAGTGTTGAGTGATGGATTTGTAGCTTGAAAGACTGTGTCAATACGCAAAGTGTGGCAAGGGGGGGGTTGGAGTGGAGTCTTTGTCTAATGTGGGAGGCATCCTGGAAATGTCTAATTAACGTTTGCCCTGCACTGTCTCAAGATCCAAAACTGAAGGTAAAACCTTCAGCAGCGTGTGGGATTTACAAGGATTTATCAGTTCGGCTGATTCCTAGCCAACCATATTTCTAATCCACCAAAGGGGTGCGACGGAAGCGGTTCATGCTCAAGTGGATGCAGTTTGTGGCCTCCTTGTGCCCCCGACTCACTATTCTCTTCTGGTCTCTTTCCACCCCCGCCTCCTGGCTCTGCTGTTGATACAGAATCCTTTTTCATCTTTGCTGTCTCCACAATGAAACGCATGGCGTGAGATACTGGGTCTAAATCTTGGACAATGGTCAAGTTCCCGAAAGGATCTAAATCTAAGAATCTGACCCCGGCGTCAGGAAGGCCCAGGCAAAGCTCCAGCCAACAAGACCCTGCAGGCCCTTTAAGGGAATCTCCTCAAACTCAGGATCTTTCACCATCCTCCACAGGTCCCACTTCCATGTCGGAGCTCAATATCGTGGAGCTTGTGCAACTGCCTGTTGAGTGTCCATCAAGATCCACGGAGCCATCTCTTCAATTACACTCTCAATCTCCCTCTGCCTTTCCAATAGGAGCTGTAACTGAATCTCCATCTGCATCACTTTATTTGGCGTCACCAGGCAATCTTCCTTTTGACCGTCTTTCAACTCTCCCCCAACCCAATGTGAAACAATCAGAGAAACCTGCTTATCCCTTGTTTTCAAACCTTAATAGCAACTCTAAAGGTGCACTTATATCGAGCATGAGGGGTTCAAAAGAAGGAAGGGTGGAAAGGAGAACTCTCTCAAGTGAAGCAATCCTGTCAAACACTGATGAATCCTTTGTTTTGGCTCCAAATTATGTGCCGGAAGGCCCGTGTACCAAAGCTTCTGATTCATCTGGAGTCAGTTTCAACACAAATACTGGGTCGCATCACCTCGGCTTGTCTCCCAACCTTCCAATTTCAGCCTAAAGGGCAAGCAGGACAAAAGGTTCTTCAACCGTGGAGGAGCTGATGGGAAAGATATTGGTGGAGCTTCGAGCTATAAAACTCTCTCAGGAGGAGACTCGCAGAGAGACGAAAGACCAGCTTACTCAATTGAATACTCACTTAACTCTCCTCTCGAGTCTCACAGGTGGAACAGAGGGTCTCCGACCTAGAAGATGCTGAGAATCGAACTGAATCAACAACGTCTCGGATCCAATCTGAATTGGAGGACCTCCAGTTAAAACTGGATGAAGCAGAAAACAGGTCCAATTTGTACGGGACCCAGGGGGGATTGAAGCAGCCTCATCGGAGGCCAGCGTCATCTCGGAACTCATCTATAAAGTTGTCCTCCCTGACAGGGACAAAACGGGAGGGTACCTCTCTATCATGAGGGCTCATAGAGTACCCTTTACCCGCCCTGCTAACTCTAAGTATTCACGTACCATTTTGGTCAACTTTGGAGATTTTCAAATCAAGAAGCAAATTCTTTCTCAAGCTAGAAAAGCGAGGGAGTTTACGTCTGATGATAAGTTCACTTTTAATGTTTTTTCAGATATGTCAGTAGTGGCTGCACACCGGCACCACAAGTTTGTTGGTCTAATAGACAGTTTCAAAAGAATGGGGGCGCCGGCTGTTATTGTGAACCTTGCTAAACTTTAAATCTTACATAAAGGCCAGGTGAAAGTTTTTCAGAATGTTCAGGAAGCAACCAACTTTTTGGAACTCTTAAAAAATCAAGGAGGGGCTACTAGATAAGGGGGGTTTGCTGGGGTAGAGCTAATGATAGATTTTTTTACATTGTACGCTATAGGTCTTAGCAAATGGGGGTGGTTCGTAATTTTTTTTTTTTTGGCAAGGTGACTGATCATTGTTCGGTGTATTGCCGCCATGCTGCTCTTCTGAGACCAGGGCTCTAGGGGTGCCATGTCACTGCACTCAAGTTTTAGGTTCAAGGGTGAGGGTGGGGGGGTGGTTCATTGTCCAGTGGGTTCATGACGGGTTGGATCCGCTGGGGTAAGGGAGGAAAGAGGGGCCAGGACAGGGAAGGGCCTCGATGGGGGGGTTGGAGGGTGCACAGGGTCAGGGGGTGAATGAAGGGGGGAGCTAGATCAAAAAATCAGGTGGAGACTAATCAGTTATATCCGATACCCAAGGATAAGGTTCAGGAGGAGAGAGTAGGAAAGAAGGAGAGCAGGAAAGAACGCAGCCACAGCCCAATCAGCCATGGAAGGGATGGGGTGGTATAATCAGAAATGATCAGGTCTAAGTTTAGAGTAGCCTCATGTATTCTTAATGGGGTCAATGATAATACCAAGCTCCAAGCGGTCCTCAACTGGCTGGCAACATCTCGGATACAAGCTGTCCACCTACAGGAAACTCATTTGAAGGCCAAAGGCAAGCTATTGAAACTTCCTGCACATATCGCCCACTCTTTTTTCGCCTCGGCCGACGCCGCGGTACGAGGTGTGGCAATTCTGTTTTCTAGCAAATTTATAGGAATAATAAAGGGAGTTTTTAAGGATCCACAGGCAAGGCGGATAGTAGTTACTACTATGGTGGCAGATAAAGCGATCCATTTTGTGAGCTTCTATGGTCCAATAGAGGATGATGTAGTGTCAATGCATGCTCTGTATAGACATTTATCTCTACTCCCAGGTTATTTTATAATAGGAGGGGACTTTAATGTTATACCAAACATCCAGTGGGACACATCACAGCGGAATAAAATACAGAACAAACCAAGAGCCTGCCAAATGCTTCTGAAAATGTGTACTGATTTAGCGTTAGTGGATGTGTGGTGGGCTGATCATCCCCAGGAGTAAGAATATACATGCTACTCTAAAAGGTATAATACTGCATCAAGAATCGATTATATTCTAATCTCATTTGCACTGAAGTGGCAGAGGTCAGGAATACTTGCAAACTCTTTTTCTGACCACTCGGTTCCATGGGATGATATTAGTGAATTAGGAAGCCAGCAGAGCCGCCCGCAATGGTGTTTGGATAGATCTCTTTTGACAGACGAAGGTTGGTTAGCAAACCTCAAAACCTCAGTCTCAGAATTCTTAGAAGTAAATAAGAAGTCTACCTCTCTTTTTAATATTTGAGGAGCCACCAAAGCTTATATTCGAGGACAGGAAATTTCCTTTAAGGCCCATCTAGGGAAAGCAGCTCGGGAAAGAAGTAACCTACTCCAGAGGGAGCTAGAGCAAGCATTAAAAAAGAATCAAGTACTACCTACTCCGGAGACAGAATTAATGTTGGGAGGGCTCGGGCTAAATTAAGAGCTCTCCATCTGTCAAGGGAGATACTTAATAGGCATACTAGTTTCAGAGGCAATATGAAGAAAGCGAGCATGCAGGTAGATTTTTGGCCTGGGCAGTCAAAAAAAGATCCAGTTCCAATTTAATAAAAGTTATTTTTGATGAGGAGAGGGGGTAGTGGCTAGTCATCCTGAAGCAATAGAAAAAGTATTTCTCTTGCATTACGGCAAGCTGTATACCGAGACAAAGCAAGTGAATACTTTGCAAATCAAACAATATTTAGATGCAGTGACTCGCCAGGTTTGGATGCAGGGGCACAGAATGTATTATCATCCCCTAACACTCTCAACGAAGTGGAAGAGGCAATCAGGGGAGCTCCTAATGGAAAAGCACCAGGAGAAGATGGCCTCCCTGTGGAGGTTTACAACATTTTAGAGGGTCAAATTGCTAAAATATTAGAAAAACTATTCAATTAAATACTAGAAGGAACTGTGATCCCTTTATAATTTTCAAGAGCTGTAGTTGTTAGCTTTATTAAAAAGGACACACCACCAGAACATCCGGGTTCACATCGTCCGATTAGCCTATTAAATCAGGACTATAAATTGTTTACCAAAATACTTGCGGCTCACCCAACTCAGGTGGCGCAAGGGCTAGTACACGAGGATCAATGGGGATTTTTGCCGGGGAGGCTATTATCTACCGACACCAACTTTTTGGTGCAGGCGATAGATTATCTTTCTCACAATCATTATCCGGCGGCGATCATAATGCTCAATGCCGAAAAGGCATTTGATTTAGTTCAATGGGAAGCATTGTTTTTGGTCTTAGGCAAGTTTGGCTTCCCGATGAAGTTGATTCAAGCATTACACAGATCATACGTAGGGGCCCAAGCCAAGATTTTGGTAAACACACAAATAGCAGGCCTGGTACAGATATCAGGCGGCACGCGGCAAGGCTGTCCTCTGTCCCCCGTATTGTTTGCACTTTTTATTGAGCCATTGGCTGCAGCAATTTGACAGGATCAACATAAACGGCCTCCACTCCCTCTAGCACCTAAGGTGAAGTTATTTGCGATCCTGTACCTTCATGCGGATACACCCAACATCAATAGAGCTTTTTCTAAGTGTGAGAGAACAGGGCTGATTGCACAGGCTCCCTACCTTTTTGCCCCCATTTTCCACTTTTTGCTGGTGTTTTCCTGACTCTGATGGTGTCCTGGGTATTGCTAACCAGTCCTCGGGCCTGTGCTCTGTGTAAAATCAGTGTGCAAAATCTAATCGGCTAAGTCAACCTACCTTTAAGTTTCTAGTATTTGGTAGGGCATGTAGGTTTAGGCACCTCAGTATAGGTAATGCCCCCATAGGTGCACTGCTGAGGTGCCCAGTGTCATTTTAAAGGCAGGCCTGCCTTGCTGGCTGCTTTTAAATTAAAGTTACATGCAAATGCGACTTTGGAATTAAAAGTAGTTCTAAAGCCTTAAACTATCTTATTTTGTACATATAAGTCACCCCTAAGGTGTGCCCTATGTGCCCCTAGGGCTGGGTGCCATGTAACTATAAGCAGGGACCTTATAAAAATAGTTTTATAAGCCCTGGTGAGGTAAAACAGCCAAATTTGTTTTTCCCTCATTGTAGTGAATGACCTCCATAGGCTAGAATGGGGAGGCTTTATTTAAATTTTTTTAATCCCCTTAAGTAACAGATAGCAGAAGTTTGGTATCAAATTAATTGGTTCCAGTTGTGGGATTTAATATACCTTGTTCAGGTAAAGAGTTTTAAACTTTACCTGAAAAGTTGCCAACTTCAGCCCTGCAGTGTTTTTGTTGCTGTGCTCTGATTGGCCAGTCTCTGGCAGCCTGGCCAGGCTGCCTTGATGAGGTGTGAAGTGGCCTCGCTCAGCACAATGAGATGTGCCTGGGGAGGAGATCTCCCCTCAGCAGATGGTGAAGCAGGAAGCAGGAGGGCTGCCACACTGGTCTTCAAAGGCAGAGAAGGACATTTGGAGCAACCCAGCAACACCCTCACATCCTGCAAACCCAGACAATTAGGTGCCCCCTTGATTAGATTAGGAGAGGGCAGGAAAGGGATGTGTTTAGGGTTTTTAGCCACACCAGTGGGTGGGCTCAGCCAGATGTAACCTCCAAAAATCACTTTCAGCCATGATGGATTTTTGAGGAATGTTGCTCCCTAGGATTGATTTTTGCCACACTTCCCAGGAAGTGGTCATCACAGGGGGAAAGACCCTGCCCCTGATTGGAGAACCAGGACCGCCCTGTTTTTCACCACCCAGGAGCAAGGATAAAACTGGCAGACCTGCACCCACACCTCAGATCCCTATCAGATTCCAACAAGGAAGAACTACAGGAGAAGAAGGACTGCCCTGCTGGACCCCTGACCTGCACCTGGACACTTCACTCTGGACGTCTGCACCAACTGCACACTTGGGCTTCACCACTAAAAGGACTTCACCTGTCTTCTACTGCTTCATGAAGGGACTCCCTGTTTGCTACAGGTACAAAGGAGCTGCCCAGGGTCCACGGCATCAAGTCCTGCAAGCAGAGCCCAGCTGACCAGCGTCCAGTGGCCATTGGAGGATTCTGACCAGGTGTATTCTGGGAATTGTAGTCCCAACTCCCAAGGAGCAACTCAGAGCTTCTGGAACCTTGGATCAAGTTGTGGACACTTCAAGGACACAAAAAGGACCTCTGGAAGAAGATCCGGAAGTTTGGAGACGTTTGTAGCAACTCCATAAGTTGAAGAGGTGCATTGTGGGAGTTGTAGTCCCAGACCTCAAGAGGCACACCAGAGCCTCTGAACCCTTGGCTGGTGCTGTGGACCACTTTCCTGAATCAAACACTTCTGAAAGTAAGTGTGACGGTGTTCCCTCATGGGTGGCCTGAATTCTGGACTTTGTTCCTTTCCAGTGTGACCTTTTGTTTTTATTAACCCTTTGAGCACTAGTTGCTTCTATGTGCTAGAAAGCATTAATTTTATTTAAATTCATATCTCTGGTTCCCCTTATCCAATTTTATTCATTCTGGTGTCATTTTAAAGCTAAAAATATTTCCTATTTTTATAAATTGATTTTGGATTTTTAAACTGTTTTCTGTGTTTTATTTAATTACTGTTTTATGATATTTGAATGCTTTATACTTTGTCTCCTAAGTTAAGCCTTGTCGCTCATTTCCAAGCTACCAAGGGTTGAGCTAGGTTTAATTTACTGAGACCTGACTGGACCTAAGTGGAGGTTAGTGGCCTATTGCTAAGTGTAGGTATTTACCTGCCCTTACCAATAACCCATTTCCAACATTTTTGGTGCGCAGTGGGGGGATCCTGTACTTGTGTTCAGTATCACATTACAGTTTTAAGTAAAACAAATTAAAAATCCTTTAAATTGTCCTAGTACAAAAAATGTTTTAATTTTTAATTTGGATTAATATCAATTATTGAATTTTTGTTATTTTTCTAAATTCTTGTTTTCAATTTTTCCAAAAAGTTTTTGTTGACACAAAACTAGGGAACCATGGAGCTTGATCTGGTTAGCCTACCCACACTGACAGTAGTCTAGCTTAAGGAGTTGTATACTGCAAGGGGGTATCCTACAACCACTGACCTCAGGAAGCATGTCCTGATTAAATCCCTGACAGCATGGGCTGAGGCCCAAGAAGTAGGCCCAGAGGAAGCTCCAGAGGAGGAAGAAGCAGGGGAGGATGCTAGCTCCAACCACTCAGGGGAGGGAGGGCATCTGAGTCTAAGTGAGGATGAGGAAGACCGGTCCTCACTACACACAGTCACTAGGGTAATACTCAAAGCTAGTTGGGGGAAGGGGGTCCCTTCAGGAGGAGAGAACCTGTCCCTCAGGGAAAGAGAGCTGGAGGCCCAGCTAGCATTTATAGCTTTGAAGGCAGAGAAGCTGGTCCTAGAAAAGAAAACGTGGGCAAGGGAAGAGAAAAGAGATGGTAGCAGCGACAGAGAAGCTGAGGTGTCCAAGGGTGTTTTTTTTGCCCCAGATTACCCAAAGGGGTGGTTCCTGCCTATGTAGAGGGGGATGACATAGATAAGTGGCTGGGGGCCTTTGAGAGGGCCCTCCAGATGAGGAGAGTTAGACCTCAGCACTGGGGTTCACTTTTTTGGGAGTTGGTCCCCAACTCTGGGAGGGATAGGCTCCCAACCTTGAGGGTGGAGGAGGCATATTCATACCCCAGTACAAAGAGATGCTTAACTAAAAAGCTTGGTCTGACCCCAGAGCAGTATAGGATGAAGTTCAGGGACACCCAGAAGGTCAATATCCAGTCTTGGGTTGACTTTGTAGACACCTCACTTAAGGCACTAGAGGGATGGATTCATGGTAACAAAGTCAATATTTATGAGGGGTTATACAACCTGACCATGAGAGAGCACATCTTGACCAACTGTATCCACGAAAGTTTACGCTAGCATCTAGTGGACTCTAAGCTGACCAACCCTACAGAGCTGCGGGAGGCAGCTGATTAGTGGTTGAGAACCAGGGTAGTTGTCAAGTCCCAGGGGGGAGACTCCAAGAAGGGCGGGTCAGGTCCCCAAAAACCTAAGGAGAGAGGTGGTAAGCCCACCACAGAGACTCCCTCTGTAACCCAGAACCCTAAGAAGGAGGGGAGTAAATCCCACTCCCACTCTGACAAGCAGAGACCGGGAGACTCTGGGTTAAAAAAGCTCTTGGACAGTAAGGCTTGCTTTGACTATCAGCAGACAGGTCACTTCAGAGGAGATGCAGCCTGTCCAAAAAAGGTGGTTAGCACTGGGCTGTCCACTGTAGCCATGGAGGAAAACTCCTCATATAATGAAGTCCTCCTAGCATTGGGCTGGGAGACAGGACCAGATGTTAAGCTAGTGATGGGAGTAGGCACTTTCACCCCGTTCAGGTGAATGGGATCCCTACCACTGGCCTGAGTGACACCTGTGCCAGACACACTATAGTGAGTGACCGGTTAGTGACCCCTGGCTTGTATGTCCCAAAATAGACCAGGAAAGTCAGGATAGCCACAGGGGAGGTCACCTCCAAACCTGTAGCCATAGTGCCCCTAGAGAGGGAGGGTATCCTTGGCTGGTTTAGGGTGGTAGTCAGTGCAGACCGCCCCCTAGATTGTATCCTGGGCAATGACCTCCCAGAGGTGAGTCTGGTCCCAGATGGGGAGGTCGCCCAGGGCGCCCCCCAACCCAAAGTCTTGGGGAGTCAGCCCCTACAGTTAGGAGACGGGGGTCCCCAAGAGAAGGAAAGAAGAAAGGGAAGGGTTGGCCACTCTTAAAGAGAGTTCCAGGGAGCCAAAGGCCTTCTGCCCCAGTAGGGGGGGAGCCCAGAGTTGGCACTGGTGAGGTCTTACCTGACCCCAAGGAAGTCCTGAGTAGTCAGGCAGGTGTCCAGATGTAGCGTGTTGACCCTGCCTTGACAGAATGGAGAGTGGAAGGAGGGTGTCTGCCACAGGAGGTGATAGCCCACTACTCTGATCTGCGGCTGAAGAAACAACGCACCTCCGGCTCCGCAGCTGAGAAACAACGCTTGCAGGAAACGTGACTGAAGAATCAACACACGGAGCAGGAGAAATGACGTGCAGCATCGCTGATGGAGGCTGGGAGATCACAACCCACGCTGCGGGGTTTTCAGATCATCATGTGGCTGGATTTCCAACTCGAGTACTGCTGTGCGTGGAAAAACAACGCAAGGCCTGCCCTGACCCGAGAGTGCTGACTGGATCGACGCACCTCTCTCCTGCAGAGAGAAGAAACGACGTGCCCCAACCCGGTGAAAGGAGAAACGACGCACGGTCCTGCTTATGAGTGGAATCAACACCTCGCAAGCCCTTTTTGATGCCCACTCGCCCGTGCGGGGTTAGTTTTGACGCGGACCTGGTACATTTTCACGGTAGCAGCGTTTGTGTGTGTTTAAAACTACTTAAAAGGCTCTTTTTGATTTTTAATTGATAACTTGATTTGTGTATTGTGGATTTTTGTCATTTTGGTCTTGTCTTGTTTGGATTAATATTTCCTATTTTTCTAAACTGGTGTTGTGTCATTTAGTAGTTTTTTCATTGAGTTACTGTGCGTGTTGGTACAAATATTTTACACCTAGCACTCTGAAGTTAAGCCTACTGCTCTGCCAAGCTATCAAGGGGGTAAGCAGGGGTTAGCTGAGGGTGATTCTCTTTTACCCTGACTAGAGTGAGGGTACTTGCTTGAACAGGGGGTAACCTGACTGTCAACCAAAGACCCCATTTCTAACAGGGTTATTACGCAAAGCACAAATTTGCCCATCGCTTCCAGACAAATAATATTCGTGAGCACATTGATTGCCAAATCACTGATTCTGCAGGCGTGGAAATCGTCAGTGCCCCCCACGTATGCAGCGTGGGAGGCAAAAATGGAGGCAACACAGGCAACAAAAAAAACTGTATGCTCAACGGATTGGAGCACTTTGTAGATACCAGGGTATATGGGGAAATATGAATAATTCAGCAAAGGAGTAGGTGAGAGGGGGGAAGCTGGGGTCAAGTTACGGGATTCTTCTCCAGAATGGAGTGGTTTGGATACTTTTGAGACAAGGGTATCAGAAAGTACGCAAGTTTCTAAAATTGATTTATAGATAATATTATAAGGTCAAGTGTAGTTTTACATTGCAAGATTTGTGTTCTTTTCATTCATGTAATATGATTGCACCTGCGCAAAAACAAAAAAAACAAAAAAAAAAGAGAGAATTTACCTTCTCACACGGTCCAGTTCCACAGGAGGTGCCTCAGTCAGAGCTTTGCTTTAGAGGAAGCCACAAGGGGAATGTTGTCAACATGAAAAACAGGTTACTACAGAACTTCATGTTGGCAGGAAAAGTGGACGGTTGCAGCTGATATGAAGAATAGGATCTTCATGGTGGAAGGCGACATAAGCAGGTTTTTGCAGTCGTAGAGAGACCAAAACTTCTCGATTTTCAACCGGAGTCTATTTCTTCCAGATTGCAGGGTGGAGGAGTATACTTTGAGACCATTCATGGGCCCGGGACCCAGGAAGGCACCTCTTGGGAGTCAGGATGACCTCCACCAAAAGCCAGGAGCAGTTCTCAGGCAGGTCCAGTCGGTACTGGTCAGCTGGGCAGATGCCGGGAAGCCTCTGCAAGCTTCTGGTTCCATGTAGCTCACACAAGACGTCAGTCAACCTACCCCAAGGAATCACTTCTTAAAATCTTTGGTTCATGTTAAGCAGGTCAAGTCTTCCTTTTTTAGACAGCAGGACAGTCCTTCTGAATGTTCCACAGGTTCAGAGGTTTCTTGATGAGAGGTTCTGAGGATGACACTTTTATGCCAAGTGCCAGCCTGTGTGTTTGTGGCCAATTCTTGGCCAACTCCCAAGCTAGTTGTGGCCAATTCTTCCCTGGGGTTAGTTTCAATCTGGGGGACAAAGCCAAGGGCAGGCCTATTGTCAGGTTTCTTTGTGTGTACTATAGGAAGGTCCCTTTGAAGTGTAATCAGGGCAGGGCACAACAACCCTCCTGCCACCCTGTTAGTAAAAACCACTCCCTCTACACACAGGCCCCTTTTGTCCCCTGTCTAGAAGTAATACACATAACAGGAGAGCCATTAACAATCATTTGTTCTCCAACACTTGTGGAAAGGCACAATTGGCTTAGGCAGAAAAATGCCAACTTTCTAAAAGTAGCATTTTCACAATAGTAACTTAAAATCCAACTTTTTCATTAAAGATATTTCAAATTACAATGCAAATGAGTGAAATAACTATTTCTCTATCTGCTCCCAAATTGAAGTTATCACTTATTAGGTGTAACTAGGTAACTCAATGTTTTCTATGGAAGAGGTAGCCTTGTTACAGAGAAAAACATCTTTAGGAGGTTTTTAGTGTTCAGATAAGTAAATCTTAAGTACACATTTCCTACTTTTTAAATACCATGCACCCTGCCCCATGATCCCTTAGCATCTACCCTAGTGGTGACTTATAAATACTAAAAAGGAAAGGTAAGGCCTGGAGAAAGGTTTAATTTGCCAGGTCAAATTGACAGTTTAAAACTGCACTACAGTTTACAATGACAGGCCTGGGTCATGCTTTACAGTGCTACTTTAGTTGGTGGTGCAATAAGTGCTGCAGCCTACTTGTAGCATTTAGTTTATAGGCCCTGGGTACATATAGTACCACATACTAGGGTCTTATAAGTAAATTAAATGTGCCATTTATGTGTAAACCAATTTTGTCATGTTTGAGCGAGAACACAAGCACTTTACCCCTAGTTAGAAAGGGTAAAGTGCAGCGAGTCCTAAATCCAAAATAAACGTGCTCAGCAAAAAGAAGATAGTGAAGGCAAAAAGTCTGTGAAACTACCACACCAAAGGTGTCAGGTTTCACAGACATAACAGAATGGGAGTAAGGTGCGGCATCTCATCAAAGGAGGTCATTAAATGATTTTGAAGCACAAATAAAACGCTCACAAATATCAATATCAATGCAAAGCTATGATCCCATCCAATTACAGATATTTAAGAGCCTTTACAGAAATTAGCCCAGACTTCAAATGGTCCAAAGACAGATTTGAAACAAAACTCAGCACACCAATGATGTCACTGCAAGCTGCTGGCATTGTGACAGCTACAAGTCTTACTGCTCCATCAACTAGCCAATATGAAAAAATCTCCATAAAACTCCACCTATCACTGCTCTATCAACAAGAATCATCTCAAAATACGATGAACTACTTGAGGTACAATAATCACTTCCTTTGTAGAGGAGAAAAAATCTATTTCTTCAGGCAATGATGAATCTACATCTGCAACACCACCTGAAACACCAACTGGGCATCCTGTACCACACTAAATGACAGCATCATTAGGACCCAATAAGCCAAAAACCACATTCACTTCACTTATGATTTAAGGACAGAAATTTAATTTTAAATATTTGCCTGCAGGTGACATGATTCAGCGACAATTCAATTAGTATCACCACCAGGTTAAAAATGCGTTAACAAAACAGAGATTCAAAAAGAAGGTAGAAGTAACTAAACTGCTTTCCAATGATTCTGTTCGCAAAGAAATACCAGGAGTGCTGTACTTTTCAGTCTTGCATAAAGCAACATACAGCACCAAATAATGTAGACAGTTATGTCATTGCAATTGAAAGATAACATGAACGATCTACAATGTCACATTACTGAATGAAATTGTTAATATGATTTTATGATTACAGACCTTTCAATAGAAAAAACATGGTAATGGTTTATCTTAACCTTCAGGTGATCTGGGTTTCTACAAGTCATCTTTCTACAAATGTTTGAACGCTTGGCCTCATGCAAAAATGATAAGTTTCATCATCCATCTAATGACACTCTGAAAGTCTCCCTGAAAAATGACTTACCAACATTGGAAAAGTATGAAAAATAATTGAAATGCTATCTCCCACAATGAAGAGCAGCAATACATATTTGATACATTGCACGTTAGCTGAGAATATGGGGAAAGTTCACATAACCACCAACAATACTGATTAAAAATGCCACAAAATTACAAATGAATAATCCAGTCTTTAGTACAACATCAAAGGTAGCATCATTTATAGAACAAATGAATGAACTGTTTACTACAAGCAGTCATCAAGTCAAGTACCTATCAAACCTCAATTTAGACACATTTGTGATGTCTTAATTGATCTAGTTTGACTCAGGTTGAAGAGTAATATCTTGATAGTGATATCAAATTTTGGGAATCAATAAAATCTATTTCACACACAAAGCATTGGGAATCACTTTTATTTATCAGTTTTAAAGTTGGATACTGCCTGTGGTGCTGTGTCAAAAGTTATACTGTTTAAGTTATAACCATGTTGCTCATTCACTAATGTTTTTGATATTAAAACGTATATTGAAAGGAATGCCAGGCTGTCAACTGGTTTATCCTCTAGGGATTATCTAAGATGTCATAGCAAATGTAAATTTGGCATTTCAGAAGTCTCAAAAATACCCACTGCCTTATTTTAATGACACATTTTTTGACAGAAAAAATATTAAATTACTTTGTGCAAAGTTCAAACAAAAGTTGAGTCAGACAATATTTTATGAACAAAGACATTGAAAAACTAGAGCACAATTTCTAAACCCATTTTAACTGAGTTTGGGAAGATGTTATTGAACATCATAGAGTGTTTTGTTGGATGAGACCAGTGCAGTGAATTAATACAGATGTACTGCATGACAAACATGAAGAATTGATAGGTTTATTGAGTGAGAGCTCACCAACAGTGACAATACTCTTTTCATTCACTCACTCAAACCATTGGCTTGTGGGTGATAAAGAGCTACCCTGTGATATTTGACATGACATTAATTAAGGAACAACTGCATCCATTTTGAAAATAACTGTAGAACTCAACACTATCTGCTTATGGAAATCTACGTCAGACTGCACCTCCTATCATTTGCTCTCCACCATAAACACCTCACCATTCATATGACCCAAACCCAACAAATTATGCAGCCCAATAAAATCATTAATGAACTTCACCCATGGCTTGGCTGGCAATTCAACTGATTTGTTTTTTAGTGTATTTGTCTTAGACTGCTAGTCATTACTCAACTTCACCCATGGCCTGTAGAGTGATTCAATGGATTGCATTTGTAGTGTACTTGTATTAGACTGTTAGACACTACTCAAACACACCATGCAGTCCTTCATCTTTTCACAAATTTGTCTCACCATGTTAGGCCAACAGCAATCAGATCTGAGTCTACATTTTCTTCCACAGCAATTAAACACTCTTCTTCATCCTGATTATTATTACCACTCATGGGGGACCTTGACAAATAATCAGACTGTCTGTTTTTACGTTCTCGAATATACATCACTTGAAAATAGTCCTGGCACATTTTCTTAACCTATCAAAGCCAAACCTGGTGTAGAATGATTCCTTACATCCCTCTTCAGAATGGAGATCAGGGGTTTATGATTAGAAGGCAATATGAACTTGTTCTTCAAACATAACTTTTAAACCCTTAATAGACAACAACAAGGTAGAAGCTTCTTTTCAGCCCCAGAATAATGTATTTCCTCATGTTCTAAAGTTCAAGGTACAAAACCAACTGCAATCCCATTTCTGAGACAGCACTACCCCAAATTCACACAAATTTATATTCACAGTTGTGGAACTTATAGACTTACAGTCAAAAAGTATTAATACACAATTTCATCCATCAAGATTTAGAATTCATTTGTCAATATGCTTGAATGCTCTGTTCTTTTGTTCGCCCATCATGTTCCCTGACTTAATGGCAATTGAGAATACAATTAGCATACTTGCAAGCTACTTGCTCTTCACTGACCAGTGTGAGTGCCTTTAAAATGCACCTACTCCCTGGAAAACATCCAAAACTAAGTCTATAATTTTTAGAATTCTAGTGCAAAATCAACTTTCATCCCACAGAACTGTATAGAATGCACAAAAGAAGTGAATAAAAGCTGATGCAAAAGCAGTGTAATGTTTGGATTTATAATCCAATTCATGATCACCAAAATGTGTACACATTTGTTCCCAGTTCAGTTCTGCTAATACTAAGCCTTTGTCTCCTGCTACTGGTTTCAGCATGATTACAAACTGCCCCCAGCAATACCATCTAAGAACATTCAGAACTTTCTTTCCAACATTCCCATGAATGACTGATTTTCTAAACTCCAATTAAGGCCCTAACTATACGTTAGGCAGAATCAGGAGTTACCACATGAAATTCTGTTCTACCTGATTTCAAGTGGGTCTGATTTTAAACACCCATTTTGTCAGGTGTGAGTAACCAGACCAAATTTTACCGTGAGTGTGTGGATCCACACATTCCTCTATCTTATTTTCCACAATCAAGATAAAATCTTTAAATTTCATACTTGTTTTTTCAACCATGGTGCTAATTTCCTGTCTCTCACTCTGACCAACTTTTGATTTTATTTTTACATTTTCCACACAATTTACACATGGCTCCACTAACAAGGCAACCCCTATCCTTCAGGTTATGAGAAGCATATCTCTAATACATTTATTTTTGTCTAAAGAAAGCACTCTTGTTTTATTGTTGAACATTTGATATGAATACTAATATATGTTCTGTTATTTATGGCACTCCCAGTTTTAGTTATGCTAGCCCCATCACTTGCACATTCTTTTGCATCTGATTCTTTTGAAAATGTTTGGGATGTTTCAATACGTTTAAAAGTGTCAAGCTCACACTTTACACTGTTTCACTCAAGGGTGTATTCTTCATAGACAAAATTTGTTGAACTTTCTTATAGTCAGAAACTATCTGTCCTTCAAACCCTAAATTATGCTCCTGAGGAAATGCTTTCTGTGATAAGCTACATATCTTTCTCCTCAAGTGCACGTAGATATTGCGTAAGTAATGTTTCCATTTAATCAGGAGCTGGGGAAAAAGAGGTGGGGGATCAAACCTTTGTACAGTGATGAACAAAGCAAGCAATAGTGGCAGTTAACTATATCAAAGAGTATATGCTACTCTGATCATCACCAAATCTACCAAGAGTAGAAGAATAGTAGAAAGCCTTATCTACAAAAGAAGGGAATGAGCTTAGTACATGTCCCTGAGACAGTGATCTCCCAGGGAATTGCCAAAGTGTATTTAAACTATTAAAATATGCTGTTCTTTTATTACAATGCTACATTGTCAAAGTTCAAACATAATCATGTAACATGCTTGAGGGTCTATACAATCTAGGGGGGTGCCAAAATCAGTGTTGGTCATTGCACAGCAAGACTGTGCAAAACTGTAACACAATTCAAGTACTATAACGATATGCACGCCACTATTGCACTATGCTATCAGAAATGTCAAAATTAGATTCTTTAAGCTGTACCTAAAACCAATGCAATACTGATCTGTTTGTATGTTTTGTAATGTGCGTAGCTACCTAAAGAATTTCCCGGTGCAGGGTTGGTATAGGTAGGGTGTGCAAATCAGTTAATTTAGAAAAGCTGGGTGTTCAGGCCCTTTAGGAAAGGTCATTAATGAATTACAGTTCCTTAGAGCTTCCGGAAGAGTGTTCCAGAGTTTGGGGCCTAAGTAAAAGGAGAGAATGTCCTTTCATACAAGAAAGATGACATCTCAGTACTGTAAACAAAGATTGGTTTGATGATCTTAGAGAGTGTGTGGGCTCATAGGTTTTCAGACGGTCCCTGAATGTAGCATAGTTCTACTCCCTGTTTAGCCTTGAACATGCAGCAGAGTGGATTGAACTCAATCTGCTGGGAAATCCTAAACCAATGTAGTTCCTGTAGCAGGTGAGAAACTGAGGCTGATTTGGGTAGATGGAAGAGCAGCCTGGCAGCAGCATTTTGAAATATCTGTAAGCGGTGAATTGTTGTCTTATCAGCGCCAAGTTAGAACATGTTTCTGTTATCCTGTCTGGATATAATTAGAGCCTGGATTACGGTCCTCTGAGCTGCTGGAGGGATTAGCCAGATTGTCTTTTTTGTTATAAACACCAAGGGAAACTCATGGGTAACAAGGGACCAGGGGTTCACATGTAACATATTAATGTTAAAATAGTAAGAATTTATGGCATATGAATATAACCATGTAAGATCGTGTTTTAAAACATAATGAAAAAGAGATTGCATCCCTCAACAAGGAAGGGAAACTACATTAATATGGACTGACAATGATCAGTAAAAAGTTCAAAAAGCGCTACTACCTGTAACATAAAATGCGAGAGAAAAAATAATAAGCTACGACTAATTGCGATAAAAAAGTGGAAGTACTCCAACCAAATGTGGTCCCGCACTCACCAATGTAGTATGACATGACCAATAAACCTAATAGAAGCAAAGTGGTGAAATTAACGCCATCATGTCAACCCATGAGCTGGGAGAATAAAGGGACAAAAAACTGGTAAACAACCTTATAAAATAAGAATCCAAGAATTTTAAAGGGTTTAAGGAAGTACACTTATGAGAATTGGGATCAGACAATGCTGATGTTAACATGCTGGATGTTAAGAGAAATTACAAAAATCTATGCTGATTGAACAGAAGAGGAGGAAGAAAAAATGTAACAGAAAGGGGGAGGGAAAGGTGGGGTCCCCAACCAGTAATTCTTTGCAACATCAATCAGTTGGAAATCCAACCAATACCACATTATATCATGAAAATGAAAAAGAATATAACTGAAAGCAAAATATATATATAAATAAATGTATACAAAAAAAAAAATATATATATATATATATATATATATATATATATATATATAGGTCCTCTAAAGAATGTGAAAAAGAAAAAATACATTGGGAACAGTTCCAAATCCCCATACATGTTGTGATGATATAAATTCCCAGCAAACCAAAGAACAGAAAAGGAAGGCCCATTCCTAAGAACTTGTCTAATCCATATGCACTTATACTGGAGGCAACACAACAGAAACAATGGCCTTATAATAAAGAAGTCCAGTCCTCTGTTGTGTTCAGACCCATGTATAAGCTTTTTACGTGAAGAATCCGTTTCAGTACTTTTTTGTTACGCATATTTGAAATGTCACCTCTTTTTGTTTGTGATTTCACAACAAAGATAACTTTTCAGTGAAAATTGTTCTCATTGTGTCCAAATTCAGAGAAGTGTACAACAAGAGGGGCACTGGTAACCTTACCTCACAGTCGCCTTCTGTGTTGACAAATCAGGATGCATATTTTTTGTGTTGTTGGCCAACATATACATGGTTGCATGGGGAAAAAACAATTACATTACTAGTGTTACAATTCGAAAATTGCTGTAAAGTCATCTCGACATCATTGTAAACAAATTCTTTGGTATCAAAAGTCATATCACAAACACTGGAATTTACACATTTAAAACAACCAGTCAAAGGGAGGGGTGCCCAAAGATCAAAAAGTTTTTTTTGGGCCTAATGGGAGAAATACTAGTCCTGACTAGGTGATCTTGAGACTGCGACTTTTATGAAATGCAAAAAGTAGTCGTTCAAGAGTGACCGCTCCTGCATTTAAAACATCCCAGTGCTTCAGATACTTTTTGGACCAAATTGGAGATAGGGAGAAAGTGGTGACACAAACTAATCTGTCACTATTAGTTTTTTCTTTTGGTGTCAAAAGGAACTCCATTGAGCAATACCAGCCTCTCTTCATTGATCTTTTTAATGTACATGGATACCCTCAGATAAGTCTAATCATTAGCATGTATTCCTCACGAAACAAATCTTCCTTAAAGAAACATTTTCTCCTAATCCTTAAAAACTGAGAATGGTGAAGTGAATCTCTAAGTACTCTAAGATGATGACTTGTGTAAGCTAGTAATGTGTTTGTTTCTGTGGGCTTCCTGTATGATGATGTATACATTTCTCCATCCATGATTCTGATCATACGATCAAGAAAGGAGATCGCCTCTTTGCTGTATGTGTGTGAACCTGAGGTCCTTACAATTGACATCATCCACCCTTGCAATTCCAGCAGCTTGCCAATAGATCCATGCCAAATCAAAAATATGTCATCAATAGACCGCTTCCATCTTACAATTTGGTTGCAGAAAGGATTGATGTTAGAAAGAATAACTACATTCTCAAGATCATCCGCAAACAGTCAAATTGGGAGCAAAAACTGCTCCTACAGATGTACCTTTGATGTGCTGACAGAAATTGCCATTGAACTCTAAGAAGTTGCAGGTTAGTGCCAGAGTCAGCAATTCTATAAAGAATGATGTTGGTACTGCAGGAGGGCGTGCTCTTCCTTCAAAATATTTTTGTATAATTAAAATACCATCTTGCTGCGGAATGTTGGCATATAGGGACTCATTGCCCATAGTGTTTAAAAAACAATCACGAGTCAGAGGGCAAATGCTCAACCTGATTTATTACGTCCATCTCTTACATAGCAAGCTGTAATGGGAACAATGTCCTTATTAAAATATCAACATACCTTCCTAAAGGTTCAAAAATAGACCCACAGACAGACACAATTTGTCACCCGGTGGAATGTTCTTAGTTCCTATGCATTTTGAAAAGTGAATAAACGACTGGGGAACGAGGTGTCTTAGTGTTAAGAAATATAAATTCATTGAGACTCAAAAAGCCTTTTTTTTACCTTTTTCCTTGTTCTTAAGTACAAGATCATGTAATTCTCTGGTAGGTTTGGTATTAAGTTTAAGATAAATGTTGTGTGGATATAAATTCCCAGCAAACCAAAAAACATAAAACGCCCATTGCTAAGAATTTGCCTAGTCCAGATAGTGTGCACTATTCCCAAGTTGTCTTAAGAACGCTTAAGACCTCATGCTTGCATTGGTCTAAATAATGAATAACCTTTATCAGCAAGTTTGAAATGAGGGACTGATTATGTCCAGAAAAAGTACAATTCTCTTCTTTAATAATGTGATATATGGAATAAACCGGTGTTGATGTTCAAGGTTGGAAACATATTTAAGTACTAATCTCTCAAAGGTGTGCACCTCAGGTGGAGTAGCATTAGTGAAAGGAAAGTAAGTGGACGCTGGGTGGAAGTCTGTATTGGCACACTGGGAACGTATGGATTATTATAGTATGGACACAAGATGAACTTCTGCTGATGAAACAGTATGTTTTGAGAGACTGAAAATAGAAATAGTCCTCAAATTACATAGGTGGTCATTACAACCCTGGCGGTCGGTGTTAAAGCTGCGGTAAGACCGCCAACAGGCCGGCGGTAAAAAAAATTGCAATTACGACCGTGGAGGAAACCGCCAACAAAGACAGCCACTTTAACACTCCGAACGCCACAGCGGTACAAACAAACAACATGGCGGTCACCGCCAACAGACAGGCGGGAGACAATGTACCCCCCACAGTATCACAACAGGCCAATCCGCCACCTTTTCCGGGGCGGATTCACCGCGGATAAAAACACGGCAGAAACAGGAATTCCGAAGGGAAAACGCTCATCTCTACACACCCCACGAGGAACGAGGACACCATGGACCCGGAACTCCAAATTCTACCTGCGATAGTCTTCCTGCTCCTCTACCAGGAGCATGAATGCCGGCGGCAAAGACCACGGTGAGTACTGCACCTATGACACAGGGGAGGGGGGGAGGGAAAAAACAGGGACATACACACGCAACACGCAACACCCCCACCCACTACAACACACACTAATGCATATTAATACATCACAGTTACACCCCCCCAAGCCCACCGGAAGAATGCAAAGACAATAGAAAATGAGTGTAACCATTGTAATATATTAAAATCAAGTAGGCAAAAATATATATATACACCATTTACAAAATATATACCTAGCATAGTAGTCCAGGTAGTGCTTGTCAACACCAGGGCAGTGCGCGCTCTATTGGCGCCTAGAATGCAAAAACCCAGCACTCTCAAAACAATGTAATTTATGCATTGTGCTGATATGTTGTTGTTTAACCTTTTGCATTGCAGAGTTCAATCCTGAAGACTTATTTTTAATGTGCTTACAAATGCTGTTCATTTGCAATGTATTGCTGCAGGCTTTCAGAGTGTTTTAGAGTGTGGTCCCTTTCCAGGGCCTTCTAGAGACTTTCCCTGCAACATGCCTGGGTGTGGTTGTGGGCTGAGCCAAGACTCTATAAAAAGGAGCCAGCCCAGCTCCGAGTGCTCACTATTCAGAGGTCCTGGTGCAGAGCAGCAGCTATTTCCTGAGCTCCTGTCCCGGTGGCCTATTTGATCTTCCAGACATCTGACTTTCATTCTTCATTTGGAGATCCTTGTTCTGGGCGGTAAGACGGTGGTTGGGCTGGCCTCCCGACGCCGTTATCGAGAACTCTCATGTTCTTGGGCCTAATTCATTTATGATTTGACAGAGTACTTTGCGCGTGTGAAATATGCGCTTGAGTGTTTGTGACATTTGCAGGGTGACTTGCGAATCAGCAAGACGCGCAATTCGTTTCATGATAACTTAATCTTGTTATTCATTGCATGCTACCATTTCTTGACATTTGCATGGTGGCTTAAGAATCGGCAAGACGCGCGATTCGTTTTATGGTGTTTTAACTTTGTTGTTCATTGCGCGCTACCATTTCTTGACATTTACATGGTGGCTTATGAATCGGCAAAAGACGCGCGATTCGTTTCATTGTACTTTGATCTTGTTATTCATTGTGAGCTGTTATTTCTTGGCAGGCATTTACATTGTGGTTTACGAATCGGCAAGACGCGCAATTCGTTTATTGATGATTTGACTTTGATATTCATTGCGTACTAACATTTCTTGACATTTTACATGGTGACACTCGAATCGGCAAGACGCACGATTCTCTCCTCAAGTTTAATTCATGTTGTTTATTGTATGCCACTATTCTAAGATATTTATCATGTAATATTCGAGTTGACAAGTTATGTGATTTGTTTTCCTGAATCCATATTGTGTTATTCATGGTGCACAATCCTTATATGGTGTTTACTATATATATATATATATATATATATATATATATATATATATATATATATATATAAATCTACAATATCGCAATTTGTGTTGAAACATTTTAAGAGTACACAGAAGATCAGAGTTTCTAGATGCAATATTGTATGGTCCTAGTATGCATTCTCAGAAAAGGATTTATATGACTGGTTTAAAATTTAGTCAGAATCTTTTTTCTGATTCTCATGTAAAGGAAAGTACTTAAATAAGAAAGTTTTCATTTAATCCATCTTGATTCCCTTACAGGTATCCGGCCATCTTGAAACTTAGTCATTTTAAACTTAATTCTTAGATTGTTCATGTTTACAGAATGACTATGCTTAGAATCATAGTCTAGTATTGATTTCAGGAGATATAATTTTCATATTGTGTGTTCTAACCTTTTTCTTACTACAGGTCTCCTTCCCAGCTGTTTCCCTTCCTAATCCCCTCTTCCCCTCTTGAACTCTCTTAGCCTCTGTGATTCATCTATCAGAGTCTTGGAGCTGTTCAGTGGTGGACGTGTTGGGAATGTGTGCAGACCCCGAGGATCTGGTGACTCTGACAGTGCTCCAATTAAGTCCGTGGAACACTGGGCCCACACGGTATGGGTGAGGCCCACACAAGATCCCCGACCATGACGGAGAGAACACTGCAGGGGCATCAGACAGCAACTAAACAGGCACCTCAGGGGGAGGGAAAGGGGGGGGCACCTCAGCTGGTTTAGTGCACGACGCCAAATCCTGGGGATTGCAAAGCCACAGTCTCTCAAGTGGATAACAGTCTCCACTGGTTCTGGAGGGGGCATGGTGCCCAGAGTGCTTCATCCTGCTAAGGACAGAGGTAGTGGATGGATCTTTCCACTGGTTCTGGAGGGGGCATGGTGCCCAGAGTGCTTCATCCTGCTAAGGACAGAGGTAGTGGATGGATCTCTCCACTGGTTCTGGAGGGGGCATGGTGCCCAGAGTGCTTCATCCTGCTAAGGACAGAGGTAGTGGATGGATCTCTCCACTGGTTCTGGAGGGGGCATGGTGCCCAGAGTGCTTCATCCTGCCCGTGACGGACTCAGTAGCGTCAGTGCCCTTGGCGCTCATGGGCAAGCGGTGCTTGAGGCGGCGGTGCCCGGTTCAGAGGTACTTGAGACGGCGGTGCCCTGTTCAGCGGTGCTTGAGGCAGAGGTGCCTTGTTCAGCGGTGCTTGAGATGGCGGTGCCCTGTTCAGGGGTGCTTGAGGCGGCGGTGCACTGTTCAGCGGTGCTTGAGATCGCTGTGCCCTGTTCAGCGGTGCTTGAGGCGGCAGTGCCCTGTTCAGCGGTGCTTGAGACAGCGGTGCCCTGTTCAGCGGTACTTGAGGCGGCGGTGACCTGTTCAGCGGTGCTTGAGACGGCGGTGCCCTGTTCAGCGGTGCTTGAGACGCCGGTGCCCTGGTCAGCGGTGCTTGAGACGGTGGTCTCCATTGCAGGGACTCAGCTGCTGGCGGTCCTTCATGGCCCAATGGGGCTTTTGCTGGCGGTCCTTCATGGCCCAGCGGGGCTTTTTCTGGCGGTCCTTCATGGCTCAGCGGGGTTTTTGCTGGCGGTCATTCATGGCACAGCGGGGCTTGTGCTGGCGGTGGCCTCCTGGGCAGCTGGGCTTGTGCTGGTGATGGCCTCCAGGGCAGCTGGGCCTGTGCTGGCGGTGGCCTCCTGGGCAGCTGGGATGATGGCGGTCTTCTCCGCCGTGCTGCTCTTCCCAGACTTGCCGGGTTTCTTGTGGCCCTTCCCCACCTTGGAAGGTGTCACAGCTGACTCAATACTCCGACCGGGACCCCTGGGAGCGGCTTTGTCGGCTGGAGTCTTCCCCCTCTCCCGCCAGGCACTGGCCAACTTATGATGCTTCACAGGTGGGGGACTGTCTGTGCTGTGGCTCCGTGCCACACTGGCTACCCTAGTGGCCGGTGCACTCCAGATTCCGGTGACTACAGGCACCACTGGTCCCGGAGATGTTGTGTCTGAGGTGCTAGTTCGGGACCTATGAGACGGACGGGGTGGGGGAGGTGTGGGAAAGAGGTCAAGGTTGGACAGGAAAAGATTTTTTTACACACTGGGATGGGTAGCTGGAGGGGGTTTGGGAGTGGAGGAAGAGGTTGTGGTTGTAGGAGGTGTTCGTTTGCTGACTTTGGGTGAAGGTGCATGCGCTGGAGGCTGTTGGGAGGTGGATGGCTGTTGGGTGGGTGTGTGCCTGCGCTTGTGTATCTTAGGAGGGGGGTCACAGACACACTGGGAGAGGACACAGGGGACGTGTGAATGGTAGTGGGGGTGGTGACTGCACGTCAGCAGGGTGTGGTGGTGGGTGTGCTGGAGAGGGCCGTAGTGGCTGTAGAGGTAGTGCATGCAGGTGTGAGTGTAGACGAGACAGGGAGGGAGGAGGGAGACGAGGAGGAGGGGGACACAGTGGAGGCAATGGATGTTGGTGTGTCTGCATGTGTGTGTGATGCTTGCGTGAGTGCCTGTGGGATGTGTGGTGCTTATGTTTGCCTGAGCTTCCCTTGTGTGTTGACGTGTGTGCATGCTGGTCTGATGGTGTGCTTGGGATAGGCTGGGGTACAGGGGATTGGGTCTGGGTGGAGGAAGTTGGAGGGGGGAGGCTAGACACAGGGACAATGGCTGCCATCAGTGCGGAGACCAGAGTCTGAAAAGCTCGCTGAAGGGCCGCCTGACCAGAATGAATGCCCTCCAGGAATGCATTTGTTTGTTGCAACTGCCTTTCTACACCCTGGATGGCATTCAAAATGGTAAACTGCCCAACAGTGAGGGACCTGAGGAGGTCAATGGCCTCCTCACTGAGGGCAGCAGGGGTGACTGGGGCATGGCCTGGTGTGCCTGGGGCGAAGGTGATGCCCACCCTCCTGGGTGAGCGGGCACGGGGCGAAGACTGAGGGGCTGCTGGGAGGGCAGTGCTGGAAGGGGGGGTGGCGGCTGTACCTGTAGATGGGGGGGCACAGATGTTGCCGCCACACAAGGGAGCTCCCATCAGAGGATGAGTCCGTGTCACTGGTCTCAGCTCCTGTCCCTGCAGTGGAGCTCCCCTCGCCCTCTGTCCCACTGGTGAACTCCGAGTCCGTAGTGTGGCCCTCCATGGCCATGTGGGATGCAGCTCCCTCCTGCTCCGGTGCCAATGCTCCTCCGCCTGGTGATGCTAATGCACACAAGAACAGGGAGACCACAAAAAGGGGGGGACGACAGAAGAAAGGCATGTTGAGTGTATGCATTACCGCTTCCGTTGGCAGACACAACAGACACAGAAGCCCTCTGCACTGCGCCGTGCTCTTGGGCTCCACTGTTCAATTCCTGGGAAATGGACTACAAGGCTATGGACAACATCTGCACACATAGATGACACAGGGGCATGACTAGGTGTAGTTGGCCCTCTAAAGAGGTGGGGTGGGGTGCCACAGTGCCTGCCTTATGGAGGGACCTTGCTACGGAACTCGCCCTGGCCTAGGGAAGCCCACAGCCCACCTCCCCCACCCAGACCGCTCCACTGCGTGCAAAGTCAGCAGAATGCGAGTGTACTCACCCCCTTGTGGCTGCTGTGATGCCCTCAAGTGCCCATCCAACTCCGGGTACGCCACCGCCAGGATCCTGAACATCAGGGGGGTCATGGTGCGACGGGCACCCCTCCCACGTTGGGAGGCCATCCCCAGCTGAGCCTCCGCCGTCTTCTTGCTCCAGCAGGGAATGTCATCCCATCTTTTCCGGCAGTGGGTGCTCTGTCTGTGGTAGACCCCCAGGGTCCGGACGTCCTTGGCGATGGCACGCCAAATATGTTTTTTCTGGTGGGCTCTGACGTACATGATTTGTACAGGGGGAAGAGAAAGTTATTACCAACTGCACCGTCAAAGTGATTGGCCCCCATCCCTACCCTTGCCATGTGGCACATACACTCACCGTTGTTTCATGCACGCCGCACTCTCCCCCCTTCCTTCTTACATCCACCCCTCACCACACAGGCATAGCCCATACATCATGCTCCTAGTGTACTTACTTGTTTGTCTGGAGGACCGTAGAGTAGCGTGTACTGGGGAGGACCTCATCCACGAGTTTCTCCAACTCCTCCGATGTCAAGGCAGGGGCCCTTTCCCCAGATACTCGAGCCACTGTCTCTTCCAGACTGAGGTCACAGCAGCACTTGCAGTGTAGGTCCTCTCCTGTCAAAGATCAGGTATCGAGTGATTGAACAGATAGAAAATGGCGGTTATGTCCGCGGCAGTGCGTACCGTCACTGCCGTCGTACATCGTCATTGGCTCCTGGGACCCATAGGGTCCAATGTTAACCAATGCAGCACTGCGCCGCGGTCTTCGACCGCCTACCGCGACGTGTACAACGCCAGCGCAGTTACCTCACATCCCATTGTCCCACTTTAGAGGTCAGGCAGCCGCCATTTCAGGGGCCCACATGGCTTCATTTTCAACTGCGTCACACTTTCCTAGGCCTAGACTCAACACACATACAGGCCACTTTTTGAGTATGAATGGTGTTCTGTGTAAGCTGTGGGTACGTACCTCTGAGTTGATTGACTCTGTGCTCGCTGTTGTCCTTCATAGGCACCGTCCACTGGGACATGTGAGGAGATGGCGGCATCCTCCGGTGTACCGACCGTTGGTGGACCTGTTGACAATGGAGGAAAGACATGTGATAATCACATACAGGCTTGACGGTGCCACAATCCAGGAACTGTGTACCCAGCTGGAGCCAGACCTGATGTCAGCTATCCGCCATCCCACAGGAATACCCCCTCAAGTGCAGGTGCTGTCAGTGCTCCATTTCCTTGCAAGTGGGTCATTTCAAACAACAGTGGCCATAGCATCAGGGATGCCCCAGCCTATGTTTTCCAACGTGTTGTCCAGAGTGTTGTCTGCCCTGCTGAAACACATGCGGAGCTACATCGTTTTCCCTCAGGTGGAGGATTTACCTACGGTGAAAGGTGATTTCTATGCCCTGGGACGTATCCCCAACATCATAGGTGCCATTGATGGGACACATGTGGCTTTGGTCCCCCCCCACAGGAGTGAACAGGTGTGCAGAAACCAGAAGAGTTATCATTCGATGAATGTACAGATGGTATGTTTGGCAGACTAGTACATCTCCCATGTGAATGCCATGTTCCCTGGCTCAGTGCATGATGCTTACATCCTGCGGAATAGCAGAATCCCTTATGTGATGGGGCAACTCCAGAGGCACAGTGTGTGGCTATTAGGTGAGCACCTGGAAGCTAGTCAGTGGAAATGGTTGCCTGGGTCTGGGGATATCCCTCCAGGTTAGTGAATGTCTAACAGTTGTCCCTCGTCATTTGCAGGTGACTCTGGTTACCCCAACCTGTCATGGCTACTGACCCCAGTGAGGAATCCCAGGACAAGGGCAGAGGAACGCTACAATGAGGCACATGGGCGAACTAGGAGGGTGATCGAATGCACCTTCGGCCTCCTGAAGGCGAGGTTCAGGTGCCTCCATATGACAGGTGGATCCCTATTCTACTCACCAAAGAAGGTGTGTCAGATCATCGTGGCCTGCTGTATGCTTCACAACTTGGCTTTGCTACAACAGGTGCCCTTTCTGCAGGAGGATGGTCCAGATGGCGTGTTGTTGCAGCTGTGGAGCCTGTGGACAGTGAAGACGAGGAAGCAGAGGAAGAAGACATGGACAACTGGGACTCAGTGATCCAGCAATATTTCCAGTGAAACACAGGTAAGAATACAAACCTGCCTACTACATGTACTTATACACTACTACCTCTCTACTGTCTGTCGTTTTCACCCAGTGTATGGTCACTGAGTTGTCACTTTCCCTTACGATTTCACAGATCTGGGTCCCACAGTGTGACATCTGCTTCGATTCCTCATGGACTAGAGCTGTGTGACATTGTTATGTTGACATTACAAATGAAAGAGCTTTTTGCCACAGTTATTGCTAATACAGTATTCCGAAATCACAGACAGACTCCAGATTGTTTTGTGCTTTAAGGCTGTTTATTTTAGTGCTCAAAATTGGAGGGGGTAGCAAAATGGTGAGGGGTCATGGCGGAGGAATGTCCATGGCAGAGTCCAGTCTATTAGTCTCACAGGTGCATTGCCCAAATGGGCATAGGAAGTGGAGCTGGGGCAGTTTAAGGATGGACAGGGTGACAAAGTGGGACAGTAGGATGACAATCAGGGTGGTCTAATTTCTTGGCGGGAGTCTTGCCATCATTCTCTGTCTTGTTCCTGGATCTCAGGGATCGTTTGCAAGGTGGTTCTCCCTCTGCAGGGGGTGGGGTGCTGGTGTGGTGGTCCTGTGGCGGTGCCTCCTGTCCACTAGCGCCGGCGGAAGTGGTGGGTAATTCATCGTCCAGGCTAGAGTCAGGGGCCCCTTGTAGTGCCACAGTGTCCCTCCTGGTGTTGAGTACTTCCTTCAGCACCCCTATGATGGTGCCCAGGGTGGAATTGATGGTTCTGAGTTCCTCCCTAAAGCCCATATACTGTTCCTCCTGCAAGCGCTGGTTCTCCTGAAACTTGGCCAGTACCGTTGCCATCGTCTCCTGGGAGTGGTGGTAGGCTCCCATGATGGAGGAGAGGGCCTTGTGGAGAGTGGGTTCCCTGGGCCCGTCCGCCCCCTGTCACACAGCAGCCCTCCCAGTTCCCCTGTGCTCCTGGACCTCCGTCACCTGGACCGTGTGCCTACTACCACTGCCCCTAGGTCCCTATTGTTGTTGGGGTGGTGGGTTAGCCTGGGTTCCCTGTAGTGGTGGACACACTGCTGATTGACGTGTCCTGGGGATGGAGGTATGGGCCCGCTGGGTAGGTGCTGTGCTGGTGTTTCCAGAGGGGGGAAGGTCTGTAGTGGCCTGTGACTGGATGTGGGGAACCGACTGTCCCGATGTCCCCAATGGGCCGGGCTGGTCATCTAGATCCAGTTGGACAGAGGTGCTGTCATCACTGTGGGCCTCTTCTGTTGGTGGTGTGGACATGTGTGGACCCTCCTGTCCGGTGACGTTGGGTAGGGGTCCTGCAGGGGTATAAAGGCATGATTATTGCATCTGTATGTGTCAAGGTGTGCAATGGGTGGGTGACCGTGTACCCCAGTGCTAGCATTCCTGTGTGGGACCTTGTGTGATGATGGTTTAGGGGGGTGTATGGGTATGTGCAGTGGGCATGCTTTAGTGACGGGTGTCCATGCTTTGGTGTTGCATGCAGGGCTTGGTGTTGGGATGTGTGGTTGGTGATAGTGGGACTTTTGTGAGGAGTAGGAGTGATGGGGGTGAGTGTGAGGGTAGGGGTATGTGCTGGCATGCAGGTAGGGTGGGGGATGTAATAGTAAAGCTTTGACTTACCAGAGTCCATTCCTCCACCTACTCCTGCGAGGCCCTCAGGATGCAGAATCGCCAAGACCTGCTCCTCCCATGTTGTTAGTTGTGGGGGAGGAGGCGGGGGTCCGCCGCCAGTCCGCTGAACCGCCAGGTGGTGTCTGGAGACCACGGAACGCACCTTCCGCCGTAGGTCGTTCCACCTCTTCCTGATGTCCTCCCGATTTCTTGGGTGCTGTCCCACTGCGTTGACCCTGTCCACTATTCTTCACCATAGCTCCATCTTCCTTGCCATGGAGGTGTGCTGCACCTGTGATCCAAATAGCTGTGGTTCTACCCGGACGATTTCCTCCACCATGACCCTGAGCTCCTCCTCCGAGAACCTGGGGTGTCTTTTCCGTGCCATGGGGTGGTGTAGGTGATGTGTGAGGTGGTGTGTGGGGTGATATGTGTGCTGATATGTAGTGGGGTGTTGTGTGAGGTGCGTGGAAGTAATGTGGGTGATGGTGTTGTGTGCCTGTGGATGCTAGTGTTGTTGATGGTGGTGTCTCTCTCTGGCTTTCGTTTGTGATTTGTGGTCATAAGGGTTTGTGGGTGATGTGGGTGTGTTTTTTATAGTGTATTGAGTGTGTGGGAGTGGTGAGTGTATGTGTATTAGGTGTGTGTATTTGGAATTGACCAATGTGGCTGTGTTTTGTAAGAGTGTGTGTATTTTGAGCGCGGCGGTGTGTACCGCCAATGGAATACCGCAGTTGAAAGACCGCCGCGTGGATTCGTGTGTCGTGATAGTGTGGGCGTATTTCTGTTGGCGTGACGGTGGAGGTTTTGTTATCTCCACTTTATCACTGACCTTTGGTGCGGCGGACTTGTGTGGGTGTCTGAATTTTGGTGGATTCCGAACTGTGCGTCATAATAGCTGTGGTGGAATCCCGCGGCCTCGGCGGTGTGTTGGCAGTCTTCTGCACAGCGGTAAGCGGCTTTTACCGCCAATGTTGTAATGAGGGCCATAGTGTCATGGCCATCGTGGCAGGGGTATCATCAAGTTAATTTATTTTCTTTATCTCTTCTTCATTTTCCCCCGGTTTTCCCTCCCTCTTTTCCCTCCTCTTTTTTCCCTCCCCATTTTCCCATCTTTATTTCTCCCGCATTTATTTTCACTCCCATTATTACATTTTTATGTCTAGTGCCATCAGGCTTATTTTTATTCTAGTCCTGATGTCTAGTCATGATGATGATCCTAATATTGCTAAAAAGATCCAAGTGTTGTCGACTTTGACATGTTGACCCAATGTGAATTGCTCATTACATGTATAAGAGCGATGTTGTGTCTTTATTGAATTGTGACTTATGCTATGTATTTACTTTTGTCACAGATTTACCTGAGTTTGATCTTACTGAAAATAAATTCCCACTAACATTTCTCTGTATAATTTGATTGCTAATAAAATATATCTTGCGTTGATTGGACTGTTGATATCGGTATGATTATTCTTCTGTATGGGTATATATGTTTCTTTATGTCTCTAAATTAGCGACCATTCTTTCTTTATTAATCAGATGATCTTTTTTAGCCATCTGTGAACAGCAAAACATGTGACAGTTACTTTAGTCACCTGCGTTTTAGGATCAATTTACCATCAATAAGGAAGCCCAGGTGTTTCACCTTCGTGGACAGAGTAGGCAAGGACTCTAGAGAAGCCTGCCAATGGCTAGGGCCCCAGAGAGCGGTGTTCTTACCCAGAACCAAGGCCTGTCTTATAATTATTGAACTTGGTGGAGTTTTTGTTCATCCATCCCGAGATTTTCCTTAAGCTTAGGTTTAAGATCAATGGATCCTGGTTCTGGGCTGATGATAGAGAAAAACGAATCTGTGTGTCATTGGCTTCTGCAAAAAGAGTGAGCCCCCAATTCACTATTAGATCTGCTATAAGTTTATTTCAACAGAGGAAGGACCATAGCATGTTTCCATCTCAAGGACACAACATGGTCCCTCAAAGAGGAGTTGAGAAGCTCCAGTAGCAGAGTTTGACAGTTCATATTCAGTAGCCTGAGCTTCTTAGAGGATCCAACGGGGATCTAGGTTTAATAGATTGCAGGACAGCTAGAAATTATGTGAGAATAATAGGAGGCCACTCACTTAATATAGTGCAACATCTTGTCTAAGATGACAAAAAGTTATCCTCCTCCGCACCTTGAAACAAAGTCTAGCTATTGAGGAATCTCTGGCTAGCTGTAAGGCGATCTTTTCCACTTTTAGACTAAAGAAAGCAACTAGTCCATAACACTGGCTCTGAGACAGATGAGAAGTAGGGGGCAGCATTGCTAGCATCTGCTAATTCATTCACTACCTTAAAAGAGTCTGTGGGCAGTTCTGAGCATTAGGTTTTTTTCTGTATAGAATGTAGCATGAGCTCACTTTCACAGGGCGTGGTAAGCTTTCAAAGGCTCCATATATTTACTCTTATCCTCATCCATGTCTGATTTCCTCCAGAGTCTTTCTAGTGCTCTGCAGCATTTCTTTTCTAAATTGAGTACATTAGTGAACCAGGGAGCAGGAGGGTAGAATCTGCCAGCACATTTGGCTGTGATCTGCAAGGTGGTATCAATAGCCTAGGGGAGCCAGTAATGGATCAGGTCCTGGTCCAGATCGGCCTGGTGTTGTAGTTTAGACTGAATACTAAGCAGCTGCTCACTGAGTGCTAAGATGTTAAGGTTGGACCAGTTCCTGGATTTCAAATTAGAGCTGGACCTTGTTATAGGAAGATGAGAGTGAACCCTAAGCCTAGAAGGCACTGCATAGTGATCAGACCAATAGAGTGGAAGAGGAGGGTCTACCATCAGATCCATTATATTGGAGAAGATGGGGTCCAGAAAATGCCCCTCCACATGGGTAGGCACAGAGTTAAGAAGTGCCAAGTTAAGTACACGTAAAACCTAAATGTAAGAAATGTTCACCTTCTTTTACACCTCATCAAGGTGGAGATTAATATCCCCAACTTGGATGAAATGAGAAGTTCTTAAAATATGAACAGTCAATAAGCCAGAATATAGGTACACCACTTACCACCGTGCCCTGGGAGAAAGTAACTCAGGGCTCCTGAAAGTGTAAAATTATGAGTAAGGGTAAGTGAAAAAGTCAATGCTTCTCAATCTGGAACAAGAGATTCTTCTATTTTACATGTGACCTCTTTTAAAAAAAATAATAGCAATGCCTCCTCCTAGCCTATCTCATCTGTTTATCATCACTAGAGGAAAGTTAGCAGGGAGTGTAGCAATTATATCTGGTGGGCAGCCCGCGTGTAGCCATGTTTCCGTGAAGAATACTGCATCTGGGATGTAATCACATAAGAAGATAAAAAGATGCTCCTAGTTTTTGGGAAGAGAGGGGCAATTGAGACTAAAAAAGTAAAAAAAAATCATAAATGCTTTAAAATGCTGGCACTCAACAGGGGACTGAGTGCTGTGCATGCCATTATTCTCTTTAGATAAAGCAAAATTGGTCAACACGTGATCCCACAGCATAAGGCAGAATTGGCCAACAAATGTGATACCATACGATCTTCAGCACAGTGGATAGAGCCGGTGCAAACAAAATTGGAACAGCTGCAGGTCAAGAACTCAGTCCTAGGATTAATTACCTGATAGCTCATGTAATGGGTCGGTCACAGTGATTTCTAAAGGGATGCTGTGGATTGCCTTATTATCGCCTTACCTCTGATGCTGATGGGTGCAGATGGGCTTGCCTTTGGTGCACTTTTGGCGGGTTATGGGTGCACCCGCTGTGCGCCCGATCCCCAGCCATCTTACAAAAGGCGGCCTATTTGGGAGCTACAGCGCTAACCCCCAAGCCTCACTGGAAAATGGCACCACAGAACAAGGAGCAGCAACTAAACATGTACTAATCTCCTTGGGAAAAGAACATAAATAAAAGAAATAGAGGCCCCGGTTCTCCCCAAATAGGAGTTTCAGAGTATCCCCCAAAAGTTTAAAGGCCCCAGTTCCCACCAATAGTAATTTTGAAAGTATCCCACTAAACTTAAAATCAGTTCAAAACAAAAAATGGCACAATATAATAAAGCAACAACAAGTAATTATCAGTGAGTTGCAGTGATATGTGAGATCAAGCACTCTACCTAGGTGCTGCGTGTCCGCTCCCCAACCATCTTAAATAAGACTATCTATTTGGGATTTGGGGCCAGATGTATCAAAAAACCAAATTCCATTTCTTAAATAGCGAATTTTAAGAAATCGCTATTTAAGAAATGCAAAATGGTATGTATGATTTTTGCGATTCGGTAATAGCGATTTCTTAAAATTCGCAAATGCTATTACCGAATCGCAAATAGAGAATCCAACTCCATTTGCACCTATGGGCCTGCTGCAAATGTTTTTGCATTTCCTAAATTGCGAATTCCAGTTAGGAATTAGCAATTTAGGAAATGCAAATCCCAGGGTGCTGGGGGCCTAAGGCCCCCTCTGCTGCATCCCAAAAATATTTTTACGGACATGTGAAGCACACACATTGCACATGGTTACCACCAAACTTTTGTTGGTGGTAATTGCATTTCCTAAATGCCCAATTCGCATTTAGGAAATGCTTGATACATGTGCTTAAGAAATCGCAAATAAGGATTCCTTATTTGCGATTTCCTATTTAGAGAATCGCAATTTGCGATTCTCTAAATGGGGTTGCAATTTTAAGGAATCGCTATTTTAGCGATTCCTTAAAATTGCACTGCGAATGCCTTTCATACATTCTGAAAGGCATTTTTGCATTCGCAAACGGCCGAATTTTCCAATTCGCACCGTTTGCGAATGCAAAATCGCTTGATACATCTGGCCCATAGAGAGCTAACCTGCAAGCATCACTGGAAAATGGCTGCCGCAAAACAAGGAGCAGCAACAAAACATTTGCTAGTCTCCTTTGTAAAAGAACACAGATAAAACAAATAGAGGCCCACGTTCTCCCCAAATAGGAGTTTTAGAGCATTCCACAAAAATGTAGAGGCCCCCGTTCCAACCAATAGTAATTCTAAAAGGATCCCACCAAACTTAAAATCAGTTCAAAACAAGAAATGGCACAATACAATAAAGCGACAAGTAATTATCAGTGAATTGCAGCGATATGTGAGATCAAACACCCTACCTAGGCGCTGCACGTCCTCTCCCCGGCCATCTTAAATAAGGCCTTCTACTTAGGAGCTAGAGTGCTAACCTGCAAGAGTCACCATAAAATGGCTGCAGCAAAACAAGGAGCAACAACTAACGACGTGCTAGTCTCCTTGGTAAAAGAACACAAAAAAAAGAAATACAGGCCCCGGTTCTCCCAAATAGGAGTTTCACAGTATCCCCTGAAAATGTAAGGGCCCTGGTTCCCACAATAGTATTTTTTTAAGTATCCCACGGAAGTTAAAAACAGTTCATAACAAGAACTGGCACAATATTATAAAGTGACAATTGATTATCAGTGAGTTGCTGCGATATGCGAGATCAAGCAATCTACCTAGGTGCTCCCTGCCATCTTAAATAAGGCTGTCTATCTGTACTCTGCTGAATTTGCACTCCCCAGAAAGGATGCTATGCCATGTGCCAATGTTGTGTAGAGGTAGGCTAGTTGATAGCTAAAGAAGTCCTTGGAAAATGCAATAAGTCTTCCACTGTCTTTTGGTCAGACTGAGACACTCTTAAGCTATACAGACACATTGTGCAACTGCCATAAGAGGCGCTGTATCTCAAGGATAGTTGCAAATCAGGAAAACATGAGATGATCTATGTAATAGAGAAGGTTGTTGCAGGGTCATGTAAAGTGAATCCAAGCCTAGGTTATCCAGCATAACACTCACTGCCAAGCTGTATTGGGTTCATATGGATTTAAAACAACAAAACTGTAACATTGATAGATGTATTTTGAGACAGCTCACAATCAATTCCAGGGTCAGAGTGGTCATTAGGGGGAATGCTCAATTTCTTCAAGTTTAAACAATTTCATATTTAATACATCCACTTACGCTCCAACCTAACACTAAGGGGGTCATTCTGACCCTGGCGGTAGACTACCGCCAGGGCCAACGACCGCGGATGCACCGCCAACAGGCTGGCGGTGCATCCATGGGCACCGCCGCGGTCAGAAACGGAAAACCGGCGGTGTCCCGCCGGTTTCCCGCTGCCCTGGGGAATCCTCCATGGCGGCGCTGCAGGCAGCGCCGCCATGGGGATTCCGACCCCCTTACCGCCAGCCTGGTTCTGGCGGTTTTGACCGCCAGAACCTGGCTGGCGGTAACGGGTGTCGTGGGGCCCCCTAACAGGGCCCCACTAAGATTTTTAGTGTCTGCATAGCAGACACTGAAAATCGCGACGGGTGCCACTGCACCCGTCGCACGCCTTCAACTCCGCCGGCTCCATTCGGAGCCGGCTTCCTCGTTGAAGGCGCTTTCCCGCTGGGCTGGCAGGCGGCCTTCTGGCGGTCGCCCGCCAGCCCAGCGGGAAAGCCAGAATGGCCGCTGCGGTCATTTGACCGCAGTGCGGTCATTCGGCGGCTCCCGCCGGCCCTGCGGTTACCACGGCCGGCGGGAGTCAGAATGACCCCCTAAATCCCAATCCCAGATTTCAATACTATACAACAACAAAACAGCACTATAAAGACACATAGGCCCTCATTCCAACCCTGGCGGTCTATGACCGCCAGGGTGGAGGGCAACGGAAGCACCGCCAACAGGCTGGCGGTGCTTCCAGGGCCATTCTGACCGCGGCGGTAAAGCCGTGGTCAGAAAAGTGGAACCGGCGGTTTCCCGCCGGTTTTCCCCTGGCCCAGGGAATCCTCCATGCCATGGGGATTCCGACCCCCTTCCCGCCAGCCTGTTTCTGGTGGTTTACACCGCCAGAACCAGGATGGCGGGAACGGGTGTCGTGGGGACCCTGGGGGCCCCTGCACTGCCCATGCCGCTGGCATGGGCAGTGCAGGGGCCCCCTAACAGGGCCCCATGAAGATTTTCACTGTCTGCTTTGCAGACAGTGAAAATCGCGATGGGTGCTACTGCACCCGTCGCACCCCTGCAACACCGCCGGCTCCATTCGGAGCTGGCTTCTATGTTGCAGGGGCTTTCCCGCTGGGCCGGCGGGCGGCCTTTTGGCGGTCGCCCGCCGGCCCAGCGGGAAAGCCAGAATGGCATCCGCGGTCTCCTGACCGCGGAGCGTACATTCGGCGGTGACCGCATGGCGGGCGGCGACCGCCGCCCGCCGCGGTCAGAATGACCGCCATAGTCAACAGTGCACAACTATATGATTGTTTTGTGGGTGTTCAGGCTTCTTCCAGCACTTGTCTATTTAATGCTCGAGAATTGTAAGAAAAAGCTGTGATGTGAGGAAATCTCAATGGACCATACTCTTTCAATAGCTTACGACTTGAAATTAACTTTATGTGACATTGAAGTTAAAAGGTTATTCTTGTCTTGTTTCTTTCCCACTATGGATAGACATGGAAAGCCACATTCTGGAAAAATATTTACAGAAAATACTGATCAGATATGTGTGTACTGCAAACAAAGCTCATGTTTCCTATTCACAAACGGAACCTGAGCCAGAAACCCCTTGTACGAACTTACCTCCATCCATGCAGGCAGGAAGCTTAAACTCCGAGGAATGTCTTAATGGGACCAACAACAAGAACTTCTGTGTTTCTGGCAAACTATGGGGGTTATTACAACTTTGGAGGAGGTGTTAATCCGTCCCACAAGTGACGGTAAAGTGACGGATATACCACCAGCCGTATTACGAGTTCCATAGGATATAATGGACTCGTAATACGTCTGGTGGTATATCCATCACTTTACCGCCACTTTTGGGACGGATTAATACCTCCTCCAAAGTTGTAATAACCCCCTATGTGTTACGCTCTTTCCATTCAATAGCAGATGCATGATGTATTAACCCAGTAGAAAGACAAGGGTATGAGTGACTCTGGGCAGAGCGCACCTTTTTCCGCGCCTAGTGTTAGCTGAGGTGGGTAAATAATGTTCGCAGTACAGCACTTATCAATCGTGAATAGTGGATGCACTGTTGTACAAAATGACTTACTCAATAGCTGTTCCCCCGTGTGATTAAGCGTATAACTGCCATGAATGTACATTTCTGGATGTGCACAATAAAATAAAGAATATCAAATACTCTTTGACAGTCAGAGGATACGTGCACATTTGCTTATCTGCACATCCATAGATTTTCATTGGAGCAATGAATCTGCTCTGCTCTTTGCTACTATTTGCTACTGTTTGAAGAAATGAGCGGTTGCATGGAAAGAACAGGAGTGGCAAGAAATTGACATAGCAAGGGCAGGAGAACTCCGGGGATCTACCCAGCGATCTCTTGGTCACCATTAGCTAACATATTGAAGAATTCTCCTGTATCTGAAAGTCTTTTAAGAGCAGGTGGCAGGTTCGGAAACTCAAGATCTATAGGATCTATAGGGAGTAGGGATGAGAGTGAACCTGGAAAGATATGACTAATAGGCCTTGGGGCCAGTGATTACAGATATCAGAATTTTCCTGCAGCCTTTTACATGTTTTGCTCTCGACAAACTGCATCACTTGATGTAATTGAATGTTTGTCAGTAAAGCTGGTTCACTAGCTTCTTTGTAAGACAAAAAACTCTATACTTTGTTTCGTGGGAGTGTTATTAGAGACACCCTTGGTGCACAGGGTAGCTCCCATAAGAATAGATGTTGAAATGTTCAGCTAATACCGAGAACAATTTCAATGCAATCTCAGGTGCATTTTTGTGTACAGAGCTTGCAAATTCTATAAATACCCTTTTCAGAATTTTCCTGCTAATAAGTATAGTTGGCACCGAATGAAAAATAAATGGTAGAGATGAGCATCGGGGGAACATCCGTGGTAATTGGCCAGTCACTGTTTCCAAGGGAACACGTCAGTCTGTAAGTGGGGAGAGAAGTGTCATGTTTCTACATTATGGAGGCTAATGCGGATGTAGCGGTATGCGTGCGCGCACACAGATGGCAACACACACGCCCGGTTGAAACTGCTCAGGGACGCTTCATGAAAAGAATTGAGACCTTCGTGAAAACAATGCAGGATGCAGTGATTTCGTAACACTGCAAGCAATCCTAGAATATCATCCGAACGAATACGCGCAATGTGCAGAATAATCATAATGTCTAAATCAACGAAAATGATCATATCTCTCTATAGAATGGAATTCCTGCGATACAATTATCGTTCAACAATATCTCCTTTTACAACCATACACGTGCATACACACCAATCAGACACTGAAAGAAACAGCGATGTACACATATTGTCCATTCAAATCAATGCCATTCCTGAATCATGTGTGCAATAACAAATGCACACATTTTGCGTCAGCTTAGAAACCGAGGGGCGCAGTGCAAAATTGAGCAGTGTGTTGTAGTCTGTGATTAGTGGACTATGGTCTGCATTGTTGCTGATTTCATCTGGGAGTTTCCAGGCGTGTCAGATGATGCTGGTTGGACTGAGAGCTCCTTCTTACAGAAATGTTTTTGACAATTAAGACATTATACTTAAAGCGACGCCAGTGACCGGCTACAACTGCCCGCCAGAGTTGAACAATTCTATGGAAGGATGCTGTCAAATAACCCAACGAGGCAGGGTTGGCGATAGGCATGGGCAGTGTGGGCAGCTGTCCAGGGCCTCGCACTCAGCCCACCAGCCTAAGGCCCCAAACCAGTGCCACACAGCCAGGCCACGACGGCACACCGTCCTCGTGTGCCCACTGCTGAGCCAATTAAAAGAGGGACCGCTCCTCCTGCCCCATTCGCAAGGAGGCACATTTTTCAGGTTTGTCCTGCAATTTGGCCACCTAATAGGCTGCCTATTTAAGGGACTGCGGGATGCCCATTATTCAGCAGTTTAGCTCCACAGTTTTAATTCTCAGCCTACAAGCAATTCTCACACCTTCAGACCTATATGAGCAGTACAAGAGGTGTTTGTAGGTGACCGAGTGGTCTGCACCAAGCAGCTTGAGATCTCTGAATGTGTCTTGTATGCAATTTAGAGGGGCATGGCGCTTTCCTTTCTGCCTGGAGCCCCAAACGTTCTAGAACCATCCCAGCTTCGAGGAGTAAGGTGGAAAACCAAATAGAACCTGAGAAGTGTGGATTTGAAATTAATACACCAGGTACTACATTGAATTGTACTGAAATCATTCACAAAGTTCTGTATGTAAGCCAGGGGAAAATACTTGCGTTTTCTACGCTTGTGCGAAAGGACAGGCAAACCAACCACGTGCTTCTTGCCAACTGCTCCTCGGCATGCCCTCTCACATGAGTTATCTGTGACATTCCCGGCAGTTCACTCTCACATAGGGCCTGATTCTAACTTTGGAGGACGGTGTTAAACCGTCCCAAAAGTGGCGGATATACCACCTACCGTATTACGAGTCCATTATATCCTATGGAACTCGTAATACGGTAGGTGGTATATCCGCCACTTTTGGGACGGTTTAACACCGTCCTCCAAAGTTAGAATCAGGCCCATAGTGTGGTTGCATGGAGATATCAGCATGCTGGGATCAGTGGTGACCAAGGGTTGAGAAATTCAATGAGGGAGAGGAAAATTTAGGAAGATGACTGGTGCTTACTTGCCATTCATGAACCTTGATGCTCATCATCATCATCCAGGTGCCATTTCAAAGCTATTTAAATATTCTGGCGAGACGTGGTGTTGCAATCATCATCCAGTGATGAAAGTTTCTAACTGCAGATCACTTACCCCACTTGATATTGTACAGTGCCCTCTAGTGGGAGACCAGAAACTGTATTTTTTCGCATGAACATTGTATGGATTTGAACGTTGAGATTATTGCATTATTTGTTCTGGAACTGTTTGGAACAACACTTTGAATAACAGATTGGAACATTCTCAGGAGATTTCTCAAATTTCCTCATCAACCTTGTGAGGCAATAAACAGTTTTACATTTGTTTTTTGAGGGAACGGCAAATGCATTTGTGGCAAAATTGTTCTACCACTTCCCAAAAGCTGCCATTTCGACTGGGCAAAATAAACTATTTTGCCAGGCATAAACCTTCCTTTTTAATACTTAAACAATACCCCTAAGGTAGGTCCTTAAACCTCCTGGGGCAGGGTGCATGGTATTTATAAAGTGGGACATGTGGGTTTACATTTTACATGTCCTGGCAGTGAAAAACTCTAGAGTTGCTTTTCACTGTTGTAAGGCCTATCTCTCCCACAGACTAACACTGGGTTGCCTTAATACATTTATTAACTTCTAATTTTAGGTTAGTCTCTTTTGAATTGTAACTTTAAAGTAAAGTTAGATTTTAAATTACAAAGGTGGCATTTCAGTGCCCAAATCCAACGTGCCTTTCTGCTAGTAGCCTGGATCATATGCATCTACTGTTTGGGGTTGTGTTGCTGCTAGACAGTGAGACAAAGGAAGCCTTGGTGTCTGTCAAAGGAAGCCTAGGTGTGGACAGGATGGCCGGCAGAGCAGCAGCTATCTGCACTTGCACTTCAGAGTGCTTTGATTCCAGCACGCACAAAGGAACCTGATATGAGACAGTTTGAAGCCTAGCCTACGAAAGAGGAAGAAGAGTCAAACGGGGCATCCCAAACCCACAGGCTGCCACATGGGTTAAAAGGTGGGACTCTCAAGCCCCAAATTAGATCAGATCACTTCTGGATCTGAGGAAGACTTAGAAGAAAGATTACCTTTCTATATTGCTGTTAAAAGGACTGCCGTTCTGCCTGAGAAAGGAAGACTGGACCTTCTCCTTTGATCCTACGGGGACACAATAAACTCCAGAGACCTATCCTGCAGCTGCCCAGCTGACTGGGACCAACTGGACCTGTCTGGACCTCCTTGAGCCCTCCTGCTGGCCTCTGTTGGAGTGAGTACTTATACCCAAGAGGTGCCTCCCAGGTCCGGGACCCTTGGATAGGAACAGGGTGTGCTTCATCTGGCTCAACTGAAGGTTTCATAGGAACCAATACAAAACAACTCAAACTTGTAGCTCCTGATTCGCTACTTCATCAGAACTGACACAGTCCCCACAACCTGATGCAGGACCTTGCATTGCAACACCTCACAACTCCTGATCGGCAGCTTCATAGGAACCAAAGCAGCGCAGTGAAACTCGACACAGGACCTCACATTGCAGCACCTCAAAGCTTCTGACGGGTGGCTTCCCTTGGTTGTGGCACAGCACCTTGCAGACCGATGCAGGACCTCACATCTCATCCCCAAGGACACAAAGGTACAACTCCTAGCAGTCCAAACTAGGTCCTGTAGCTGGTCTGTGCTCCAATGCAGTCTGTCTGAACTTGTGATTTATCCCAGTCCATCATGAACAGATAACAGCAGTTGATGCGTTGTGATTTTTAGTACAATGTTCCCTATACACTTTAGAAATTCATAACTCCAATTCTACTGATTGGAGTTTGGTGTCATTTTTTTTTTTAGTAAAAAATACTATATTTTTCTAAATTGGTTTGATATTTTTCTTGTGTTGTGTTTTCACTTCATTACTGGCTGTGTGCTGCATATATACTTACACATTGCCTCTAAATTTAAGCCTGAATTCTTTTGTACCAAGCTCCAAGTTCGGTTAAGCACAGGTTAATTTAGTGACTGGTTGTGGTTCACCTGACAAGGATTGTGGTTGTTGACTCAGTGGAGCATCCACCAGCTGCAACCAACAACTACATTTCTTACAATAAAGCAAGTTGAAAAAGTCATCTTCAGAAAGTTGGAATATTGAGAAGCTATGTGAATTTTTTTTTTAAAAGAGTGGCTGCTACACTAAAACATTGAGTAAAAATGATACTAATGGTCACAGGAAGTAAAAGCAATGTTGGATGACATGGTGAAGGGAGGTGTAATGGAATCAGTAGATGCAATGGATGGGTGTTTCTGGTGGTGCTCACCAGGAAAAAGTAGGACAGTTTAGATTTTGTGTATATTTGAGGAGTCTAAACCACAGTATAGCAGTGAACAGATTTATATTACCAAATAGCACAGAAAATTAGTTAATGCTAATGGAGGAATGCATTTTTTTCAAGCTAGGCTTGTCAAATAGCTACCATCAGATTAAATCAGTTGATGATTCTCAGCAGTTAACTACATTCACTGCACTATATGGTGTTTTACAATGCAAGTTTTTTTTACAAAGAATGATGTGCTATTTGTTCCAAGAACAAAAGTCACAGTCTGTCTTTTCAAGACAACATACTAGTGTTTCGAAAAATGGTGGAAGAACACAATTTGATCTTAAAGAAAGGTTTGGACAAATTGGGGTAAGCTTCCTTTCAAAAGATAAAGGGGGTCATTCTGACTCCCGCCGGCCGCGTTAACCGCAGGGCCGGCGGGAGCCGCCGAATGACCGCACCGTGGTCAAATGACCACGGCGGCCATTCTGGCTTTCCCGCTGGGCTGGCGGGCGACCGCCAGAAGGCCGCCCGCCAGCCCAGCGGGAAAGCGCCTTCAACGAGGAAGCCGGCTCCGAATGGAGCCGGCGGAGTTGAAGGTGTGCGACGGGTGCAGTGGCACCCGTCGCGATTTTCAGTGTCTGCTATGCAGACACTGAAAATCTTAGTGGGGCCCTGTTAGGGGGCCCCTGCAGTGCCCATGCCATTGGCATGGGCACTGCAGGGGCCCCCAGGGGCCCCACAACACCTGTTACCGCCAGCCAGGTTCTGGCGGTCAAAACCGCCAGAACCAGGCTGGCGGTAAGGGGGTCGGAATCCCCATGGCGGCACTGCCTGCAGCGCCGCCATGGAGGATTCCCCAGGGCAGCGGGAAACCGGCGGGACACCGCCGGTTTTCCGTTTCTGACCGCGGCGGTAGGATGCACTGCCAGCCTGTTGGCGGTGCATCCGCGGTCCCCGGCCCTGGCGGTAGTCAACCGCCAGGGTCAGAATGACCCCCAAAATGCTAATTTATGGAGGAATATCTAGGTTGCACAATGTTGGCAGAAGCAATGCACTTGAAAGAAGATTTGTTGAGGAGAAATGGTAAAGATCAAGTGTGCCCCTTTATGGGCTTAGACAAGTATATGTTAAGTTCATAAGGGATTTTGCTGAAAAAAAAGTAACCATTAAGGATGCTTTTACACAAGGGAAGCAGCTTTGAGCCAGCAAGTGTGCACTAAAATGCATTCATTAACTGTAATGTTTAAATATTGTGATGAGCGGTATTCTGTATAGGAACAATTTGCTTTCATTTACTGTTTATTGCATGGATCTATTTTTCTCCTTGGTGGTCCAATTCCTTTATTTTTACCAAGGGATCAATATTGACTTGTGATTAGAGTCCTAGAAGATGTGTTCTTACAAGTTGTTTCTGTCACTTGTACTCATGTAGTCATTTTTTTGTGTGTTGATGGTTCGCAGGAGCTATGCCTATTTTATGGAATAATGCTGCTGTAGGAAATGTGGATTTTGTGTATTTTCATCCTCTTCTGGAGCCAAATATTGTAGGTATTTGAACTCTGTGGAGTGTGACACTTCTTTCCAGTGCCACAGTGCATTTGCCGTCACCTTAAAATGATATTTGTAAAACTGTGTTCACTTAGTTGGTCTCTTTAAGTTTCCTATAAAGCCATAGTAGATAGTGCAGAAAATGCACCAGTGGCAATGAAGTTAAATATCATAGGTGGCATTCAGTGTGTATTTACACCACCAACATACATGACAAATATATGTCTGCAGTAGCATCGCTTTCCTCTGGTTGTACTTCTGTTTAAAGGCGTTGCAGTAAGACATGATAAGGAAAGTGCCCTTGTCCTTTAGTAGAACGCATGTTATATACATTATTAATTTACCTCTAAAGTGTGTCTTGTAAGCCCACAAAACTGGGTGCCTACAACATAAAATGTATTTTGTCTTTTTCAGGTAAATAATTTACCTAGTAGAAAAGGAGGGTGTCTGTTAAATGTCAATTATAGCAAATATCGTCTTCTGTTGTAAAGTCACTGTATATGCTTTGTAAATAGACTGCTCCTCTCTTTCTACTTTGGTTTACCAAGAAAAGAAATAGTTAGAGGGGTAGACATTCCAGACTCACATTGTTCTGCTCCTGAAAAGATACTCACATGACACATGATAACTTTCTTGATAGAGCTAGACAAAGCTCATAAACCATTGCAATAAATAAATTATCTGAATTCTCTCAGTAACGTTCATAGGCTCCTCTTCTTCAGCTATCGAATTGAATCCTGCATAATGCATTCCAGTCCATTTAGAGTACATGGAATTGTCATGGTTTCCTCAAGAACCACAGTTTCCTTTTGGTGACCACTGTAATGCATGCAGTGTGTATAACCCAAGGCACACCCTTGACCACTGCTGTGTATGTCTTCTGTCAATGAGGAAGCAGAAGTGTCTCCACATCCTTCCCAAGTCTCTTCCTCTACACCTGTTCTGAGTCTATTACGTTCTCCAACTCAAAGACACCCCTTCTCATGATGCACACTATTTTTTATAGTTCCGGAAGCTATTTGCATGAAGGGATTTAGCTGGGGTAACACACACCCACACAGATGGGCATGAGGGGTAGGCAAGCCATTTCTTGGCTGCACCAGGGAGTTCGTGGTCTGTTGAGACTGCTAAAATGTATCGGCCTATCGGCCCTGGGGTATGGGACCTTCAGTGCCAAAGAGCCTCTGGGGATGGGGGGCATCACATGTCCCCTCCCCATTTGTAAAACAGAATGAGTTTGAGTCATTCCCTGGGGCACAGTGCCACACACTCATTTTTCTTCTCTTTCATTTTTCTTAAGGATTCATCTTCCAAACTGAATAAATCAGGCCTTGTTGGACCTGTTTTTCTAATTTTTGGGTTGTTTTGCCTCTGACAGTCCAGCCAGGGCTAGCCACCAGGAGCATTTTCATTAGGCCTTTATAGGGGGCATTTAACGGAGAGATTCAGTTTCTGGATCCCTGCCCCAGCCTCTCTTCTGCCTGACTCCTGGCTATCCTCTTCTGTTGGGGGACGCATATAGTGCAGATATACCACTATTATCTAGCAGAAAACCCTCCTGATTGCTTCTCCCCCACACCCTAGGCCACAAAGCCACATGGCCTCCTGGCTGTCTTACAGGACACCTGCAGGGGCCAACACCACTTGCCAGGGAGAGACCATTGCTACTCCTGGAGGTCTGCTGGAGTCAAAGGCCTTAGGCCAACCTTGCAGGGCATCAGGTGGCTTCTCTTTCCAAGTTGGCATCCTTTCTGCTGCTGTCACCTTCCAGGGCCAGGATTTTCTCAACTGTCCTTCCCTTGTGCCAGGAATGATAGTGGGGTGGAAAATGTTAAAGACCTGGCAGCCCTGCCCAAATTTATTGTGCTGCAATATTCTTCCACCCCTGTCTCAATACTCCTGTACAACATTCTGGGAAAATCCAAAATGACAACTTCAATTTTCCTTTAATAACAGTTCCTCTGAGAGCCTCAGTCATTCCTTTAGCTGATACCAATGCCTGATCTCTTCTGCAAAAAAACTTCGAACCTGTCCCCCTACTTTTGTTGACTTCTGAACACTGTGCCCCCTCCTTTGTTCTAATGGACCTCGGCGGTCTCAGCCCTGGTGTAGTTTTCCCTCACACCTCTTCATTTCACAGGATTTGAGTCAACCACGGTTGATTTCCCCTTTGTGTGTTAAGGCCAATGATGCCTCTGCTGGGGAACAGAGTCATTAATTTGGTCAAGTAGGGAGGGCAAAAGCCTGGAATATTTTATAATCAGCTTAGCCAGAGAAATATGACAAATCCTGAAGTCTCATAATATGTGTATGTAGTGTTTTGGGGACTGCAAAATTCACACTTGGTGTGCATGCTTTACCATAGTTTCACACCTCGCTGAAATTTGTAGGCCTAAGTGCAGTGAAAATGTAAGTTAGGGCAGCTTTCACCTATTTGTACAATACAGTAAAAGCTTCTCCAGTAAGCACTGCAGACCTATACGATGAATGGCCACACATATTGTAAAGCCTACCCCAGTCTGGTCTGTGGTAGGCTACCTATGCACAAATACCAGGCTGTGCAGGACAGTAATATCACATGTGTTCATGTGTAACCAGCTCAGTGTCCCTCAACGTAGCTGTGCAGCAGCGGTCTTACCTTAAATGGAAAACACTGGTGATTTGTTTCACAAAATAGGGCTAGGGGAGATCTAAAGACCAGCAGGGGTTACTTTCCCCCAAATATGAATCACTATTTACCACAATGAAACATCTGGGTCTACAGCAATGACATTCTAATGTAGTCCCTCACACACCCTAAGGTGACATGCTTTCTCATATGGAACCTCCTTTCACCATGATAACTAATCATGGTGCGGGATACAATCCCCTGTTCTAGGAGGGGGGAGCTCTTGTGGATGTATTTTAGAGGTACAATCAACCTACAAGGATATGCAAAGTGTGGTGAGAGGGCAGAGTGTAAACCATTCCAAAAGAAGAAAAAAAGTGGTGTGAATTAAAACTAATTCTAGAGTTTGCCTTTAGATTTATTAGTGCATCTCTGGGTCAGGATTAAAAATCAAGACACAACAGGTGTGATAAAAAACTGCCTATAACCCTCGACAGAGTTGTTGCTGCCTTAATCAGTGCTCAAAACCCATATTTTGCTATGGAACGGCCCCCAGTCCTACATCCTATGGAGCGAGCAGGCGGAATAGCCATAACAGGTGAAAATGTTAGCTTCATGCTGTCCTGCCATTTGATAAGTTTGTTTTGACCAATGACTTTGTGTTTCACCACTGCGCATATTAGTTGCTCAATGTTCACCAGTAGCACATGGTATGTTTTGTTCAGTTTAGCCGCCTATGGGCTTTGACAGTGCATTAGTCTGTATTCTGCCTATTGGCTTTGACATGGCATTAGCCATTACTTTCTGTATTCAGTTGAGCCGCCTATGGGCTTTGACATTGCATTAGCCATTACATTCTGTATTCTGCCTATTGGCTTTGACATGCTGTATCCAGTCTAGCCGCCTATTGGCTTTGACATTGCATGCCTATTGACTTTGACATGATGTATTCAATTTAGCTGCCTATTGACTTTGACATGCTATTAGATATTCTGCCTATGGGCTTTGACATGATATTATATATTGCATTTTGTATTCAGCTTAACTGCCTATTGGCTTTGACATGATATTCAGCTTAACTGCCTATTGGCTTTGACATGATATTAGACATTGCATTTTGTATTCAGCTCCGCTGCCTATTGGCTTTGACATGATATTATACATTGCATTTTATATTCAGCTCAGCTGCCTATGGGCTTTGACATGATATAAGACATTGCATTTTGTATTCAGCTTAGATGCCTATTGGCTTTGACATGACACTAGACATTGCATTTGATATTTAGGTTAGCTGCCTATTGCCTTTAACATGACATTGCATTTGATATTTAGGTTAGCTGCCCATTGCCTTTAACGTGGAGTTAGACATTGCAGTTGAGAATCCAAGCTGTATTTTTCCAAGCTGTGTTTTTGCACCAGAGAACCAAGATGTTTTGCTCTCATAGTAGACTAGACCTGATAAGAGAGAGTACATGGGCGTTGTTTCTCTTCCCTTGAGCCTGGGAACAGGAGTAGTCTTGGAGACCTGGCCAGTCTCCAAAGGGCTTGCTCAGTTTCCCAGGTCTGAGAGGAGGGGGCACACCTTTGTAACGAATGTAACAGGCTGCAGAGAGTCAGATTCGAATCTGCCGGACCTCGTGCTGGAGCTTGGCGCAGGCTGCCAGCAATCCCGTGTGGGTAGATGAATCTCTCTTTCTCGCGGCTGACAGGGGTCCTCAGCTTGCAGACCTTAGAAAGATGAAGCTGTGAATAGTTCCCACACGGTGAAGTATTTGTTTTGCTTTGCATTCAATATCTTATAAATATAACCTGCTGTGTATATTGCAAACTGATATATTTTGTTTGATTAACGCGGACTGGAAAGCTACTAATTCGTCATTCATATAACAACAATAAAAGTCTTCTTTGACCTCAGAAGTGCATTTCTGTTGTGTTATGTTAGTGCTTAGAAACTAAATAAGAGGAAAGCACTACAATTGGTACCAGAAGTGGGGTCGGTCATTAAGAGGTGATTAAGAAGGGGTTTGACGAGTTAGTAGATTTCTAAGTGCACACTTTAAAAGTGTAATTGTTTTTTTGTTGTTTGGAGAATTACAGAAATTGTTTTCTGTTTGGAGAATCACAGTAGCACGGCAGACCATGTCTGAGAATACATGTGTTGATGAACTGCCTGATGGTGCTAAGAAAAACTGTGAATTGTTTTCTGTTTGGGGAATTACAGAAGAAAATGCATGTGTAGCTAAAAGGCCTGATAATGTTTTGAGAAATAATTCCCGTTGTATATATGTAGAAAACGTGTGTTTTGGAAGTAATGATGACAGAAAGGTCTGGATACCTTTATCTGCTTACAGAGAAATGCAGGAGAAATGTAGGAAGTTGGAACATGAAAATAGGAATTTACGTGAGCAAATTAGCCCGACTGAAAGTTATAAAAGGGCTGTTTTTGAAGAATCTTTCTTGTCCCATTCCAGTAATGAGGGGGTTAAGACAGCTCTGAGCTGCACTGAGTTTCCATGTGAGCCAGGGTTTTTGGCAGCCAAAATGCATTCCTTAACTGATAACACGGACGAGAGAGACCGTTGCAAAATGCACAAGTAAAACGAAGGATTTTAGAGCAAGACACCCCGAGTTTCATTAGCTTGTTTGATTTTTGGAAAAAGAATAGCCCTCATTTGAGTGAAATCCTAACACTTTTGTATATGGTCACTGTGAAAAATTATATGCAGCTGCGCGCTTGTGATTTGGCAAATGAAATAATGCAGACTTTAGGTTTCTGCGCAGTGCAAGAAGGAAATACTTATGTACATGTAAATCAAGAACAAGGAAAGAAAATAGTGCCCCTAGCTAGAATCATACAATGGATCTGGTACTTGCAAGACAGGGCTAGAGTACCACAGATAAAAGAATTACCGATGAAATTGTGTGCACCATTTGAATTCGTGTCTACTGAAGATAAAAAGCATGTTTGTTTTACTAATGATTCATTGACTGAAATGTTGTTTTCTGGCACCGTAGAAGGAACAGCGCTGTATAATGTGTGTCAGATTTTAAAGCAAGAGCTATGTGAGATGTGTCATTTTTACGCTGATTTTTGGTTCTTTGATAATGTTTTAGCCACATGGCTTGTACCTAACTGGTTCAATTACCTTGCAGATGTTAATGAGAAAAATGCAGAGAGAGAAGTGTTCACCCAGAATTCTGCCTTAGTGGGGATGGCTATGTGGGTGCCCGAGAAATGTGAACAACTGAGAGAAAAAGCCACTTACAGGTGGGCAGAGATGAGAGAGATGCACATTCCCCTAGTTTTGATAAAAACTGTGCAGCACGCACAAAAGCAATCTGTCATGCAAGCAGTCACAGAGCAGTTGGGGAGAGGAAAGTTACCAGGACAGAAATGGCAAATTGATCAGGTTTTAGGGAGAGTGATTGCTGCAAATTACCAAGGAAAAATCGAAATTATGCTGATACCTAGAAAAGAATCTGATTTATTCATACAAATTGGAGACAGAATGGCCCAACTTGGCAAAAATGCAGTGAATGGAGGTTTGGTAAAGAATGAGTCTGCCCCAGCCCTTCTGACAGTGCAAGAAAAGGGAAGCTGTGGCGCAGCAGATAAAAACCTCAGTGCTGATGTGTGGGCTGAAGCCCCAAGTGATCCTCCAGAACCTGCAGAGAATATAACAAAGGGCCTCAAAAACGTCCTGCTGATTATAAAACAGGGAAAGAAAGAGGAAGGGTGCAGTTTAAATGAAAAATGTTATTTGCAAGAAAAGTCATACTTGTTTCTTTTGCAGATCCTACCACGTTTCGCCACTGTCCCTGAGTGCGCTGTGTGGTCCCCCTTCCGGTGTGTGCGTGTGGGGTCGGGGAAGGGACCGAATCCCCAACCTGAACCTGGCTGAGTAAAGTGCCAGCACCATGGATCCATTTTGCGCAAACTGCGCCTTCAGTTCAAGTTCAACTTGTTTGCTGTGTTTTTTTTTTTTTCCCCTTCTCGTATGGAACTCTGACTTTTGCTTATCTTCCAGCAAACCTTTCAGGTGGACCGTGCACCTTTACATGAGCAGAACTCATGCCACATCAAATTGCTAACACTGTTGAATTAGAGACTCATTCAGAGAAAAAAGAAAAAAAAAATGCCCAGTCTTTTCTGTATAGATGTATCTGATGTGAAAGGTTATGAAATCAATGTGTTAATTCACTTCTATTGCTTTACAGGGATTGTTTTGATCATTCAAATCTGATTGGCTGATAATGGTTTTTTTTTTTTTGTGCTGATGTTTTTTTTTGTTTGTTTGAAATATGAGATATGTGAAACAAAAATTCATTGGTCAAAGGGCGGAATGTCCTGCCATTTGATAAGTTTGTTTTGACCAATGACTTTGTGTTTCACCACTGCGCATATTAGTTGCTCAATGTTCACCAGTAGCACATGGTATGTTTTGTTCAGTTTAGCCGCCTATGGGCTTTGACAGTGCATTAGTCTGTATTCTGCCTATTGGCTTTGACATGGCATTAGCCATTACTTTCTGTATTCAGTTGAGCCGCCTATGGGCTTTGACATTGCATTAGCCATTACATTCTGTATTCTGCCTATTGGCTTTGACATGCTGTATCCAGTCTAGCCGCCTATTGGCTTTGACATTGCATGCCTATTGACTTTGACATGATGTATTCAATTTAGCTGCCTATTGACTTTGACATGCTATTAGATATTCTGCCTATGGGCTTTGACATGATATTATATATTGCATTTTGTATTCAGCTTAACTGCCTATTGGCTTTGACATGATATTCAGCTTAACTGCCTATTGGCTTTGACATGATATTAGACATTGCATTTTGTATTCAGCTCCGCTGCCTATTGGCTTTGACATGATATTATACATTGCATTTTATATTCAGCTCAGCTGCCTATGGGCTTTGACATGATATAAGACATTGCATTTTGTATTCAGCTTAGATGCCTATTGGCTTTGACATGACACTAGACATTGCATTTGATATTTAGGTTAGCTGCCTATTGCCTTTAACATGACATTGCATTTGATATTTAGGTTAGCTGCCCATTGCCTTTAACGTGGAGTTAGACATTGCAGTTGAGAATCCAAGCTGTATTTTTCCAAGCTGTGTTTTTGCACCAGAGAACCAAGATGTTTTGCTCTCATAGTAGACTAGACCTGATAAGAGAGAGTACATGGGCGTTGTTTCTCTTCCCTTGAGCCTGGGAACAGGAGTAGTCTTGGAGACCTGGCCAGTCTCCAAAGGGCTTGCTCAGTTTCCCAGGTCTGAGAGGAGGGGGCACACCTTTGTAACGAATGTAACAGGCTGCAGAGAGTCAGATTCGAATCTGCCGGACCTCGTGCTGGAGCTTGGCGCAGGCTGCCAGCAATCCCGTGTGGGTAGATGAATCTCTCTTTCTCGCGGCTGACAGGGGTCCTCAGCTTGCAGACCTTAGAAAGATGAAGCTGTGAATAGTTCCCACACGGTGAAGTATTTGTTTTGCTTTGCATTCAATATCTTATAAATATAACCTGCTGTGTATATTGCAAACTGATATATTTTGTTTGATTAACGCGGACTGGAAAGCTACTAATTCGTCATTCATATAACAACAATAAAAGTCTTCTTTGACCTCAGAAGTGCATTTCTGTTGTGTTATGTTAGTGCTTAGAAACTAAATAAGAGGAAAGCACTACACATGCAAAACAATTTAGTAACACCAATTTGGAAAAACATCTAACTATGGTTCTAGTGTAGTTGGTACCTAGAAAGAAAAAGCAAATATGCAAAATAATCAATAGTCTAATTCATAATACCTATCCTCGGTGTGGATCCGCAAGCAGAGTCAGTCTTCGTCCTAAGGGCATCAGTCGATCAGCAAGGCAATCAGGATTCAGCATCAAAGTACAGAAAACGCAAAGTCTTTAAGCATTAAAGTTAAGCATGTCTCTTGTCAGGACGCAAAATATGCAAGAATGAGCTATCCCTTTTCCGTGCAGTTCTGTTAAATTAAAACTAGTAAAACTACTTCCCAAATCCCCATTGGTCAATTAATCGCATGTTCAAACTTTGTTCAATAAAACTAAAACTCCAAATCTATGAATTCTACTATTACTCCGTTCACATGTTGTTGATTAATTGTCCTTCAATGTCCTCATCATCCGGCTTGTCAGGTAACAATATTGTTGAACCTTCTACTCCAATCAGTATCTCCATTGTTCTCCTCCTGAGAAAGTCAGTCTGACACACATTACACACAAAATGTTACATTAGCAGGAACAGCATCTTCTAGGAGTCGGTTTTCCTGAGAACCTTCAGTTATGAGCACATTTAAACAATGCAAAATGGGAAATCACAGTTTAACTCTCTAGGAAAGCCATTTATTAAACATTAAGAAATACAGCTTTAACATGAGGCCTGGTAAGTAGGCCTAGACATTCGCTAAGTTAAGGCCTACATTTAATAAAACTAGGACATAATGCATAACATTCAATATGACATATTACTACATTAGTCAAACATATATTCAACATTTCACAATACTAACTACTAATAAGTACACTTTGTGAACATTGGCGGACACTCATCGTAATCACATTTTCAAATGAGTGCATTACTTTTCTACGGTATTATTTTGTACACAAATCCCTTATTCAGAATATATGAACACTCATTAATAATTTTTATTAATACACCAGCGGTAGTAATTCCTCCTCTGATGACTAAATGTGTCATCGCACTAAATACCACCAAGAAATTATTGCATCGGCTAAAATTCTGTCAATACAATCCCTTCATATTTTCGTTCCTTTTTTAGAATTTTCCCTATACAATTTTTCCCTTTTCTTTTCTTCCCTCCTCTGATTATTCTTTGACCTTTTCAATTTAATCCTTTTGCATAATTTACACAATCCCCATTTTCCAATTAGATAAACCAAAATAAATAATATCCCCTGTAAGATTTTCAATAGTATCCCATTCCAAATGTTGCAGAGCCAATTTCCCAATGAAGCAAAACCTTTGCCAATCTTTTCAAAAACACCTGGTTCTTTCAATTCTTTCACATCAGCACTTTCATTAGTCACATTAGTAATTAAGCCTCTAATTTATTTACTATTATCAGGAATATACGGACAACAATGCCTAGAATTAATCATCCTGCAGTCTCCACCATCCTTCGCTAAAAGACTGTCTAAAGCAAGACAATTCTGAAGAGTCATAGCTCTATCAGCAGTTAACTCAGTATCTATCAGGGGTATGGCCCCTGAAAAATTTGTCAGCATGTTATCCACAATAGTAGACAACTTTCAAATCTTTATTGAATTCAGAATGACTCCCACTGAAGGAATCACTGCTCCAAATATATCTCCCACTATACCAGAAGAGGACTCCCTCCTCTGTCTCATATGATGTAATTCAGTCACTTTTGGGAACTTCTTCAAATCATCCATATGATAAATCTTTGGGAAAACTATCCCCAAATAACATATCCCATACCATCCTCTTGGAAGACGGTAATAAGCATTAAGACCACAGATATAATAAATTCTGGGAATCGCTGGGTCCTGTCCATTCATTATAAACGTCCATTTACTCTGACACAAAAACACATGCTTACATTCACTAGTTCCCACAAATAAAGTGTCAGTGAGTGATTTAGGCCTATATATACAAAGTTTCCCTAAGTGTTGGGCATCTAAAGCTAATTTCCCTTGCGTTTTAATTGCACTATAAGCATAATCATTCCTGTAAGTCCTTTTCTCCAAGCCTTTTTCTAACTTCTCCTTCAATGCCTTTCTCCTGTCATCTGTGTGATCTAAGAAGCTTTTCTCTAAAGGTGTAAGCAAGCATGTCAGATTATTTCTGTGTGCATAAGCTGTGCCAAACGTCAATGTAGGTTCAAAGGAACCTCTAACTATTACTATGTCATTATCTCTAGCTACTCTACTCCAATACCTAATTATAGGGACAAACGAAAACACCATGGCCCTCATTCTGACCCTGGCGGTCGGCGGAGAGACGGCGGTCGGACCGCGAACAGACCGGCGGTATTAAAAATGGCATTCTGACCGCGGCGGTCCCCGCCGCGACCGACCGCTACTTCTCCACTCCGACCGCCACGGCGGTCATGACCGCGGGGCTGGAGTTTGCGCACTCCGGCCCGGCGGTCGTCCCAAGACCGCCAAGGGTATTATGACCCTGCCTACCGCCGCGGTTTCTTGCGGGCGGGAACCGCCGTGCGAACCATGGCGGTAAGCACTATCGGGGCCAGGGAATTCCTTCCCTGGCACTGATAGGGGTCTCCCCCACCCCCCACTACCCACCCGAGTCCTCCCCCCACACCCTCCACCCCCCTGCCACCCCCCAGAGGTGGTACGAACCCCCTCCCCACCCCCACCCCGACATGCACATACATGCACCCCGACATGCACACACCCCCAACATGCACATATACACACCCCCTACACACACATACACAACGGGGACACATACCCGCACACATACATGCCGACATGCGCACCTGCCGAACAGCACACATTACCCATAGACACAGCAGCACCCCCCGCCCGCATACACGCACTCACACACCCCCTCTACACACTCACACGCACACCCCATGCACGCACACATCACACAACACCCCCCCACCCCCTCCCCTCACGGACGATCAACTTACCTTGTGCGTTGGTCCTCCGGGAGGCGACGGGAGCCATAGGGACGTGACCGCCAACAGAAGACCGCCAACAGAAGACCGCCACACAGAAATGTGGGTCGTAATTCTGTGGGCGGTGTTCTGCTGGCGTGGCGGTGGAGGTTGACCAGTCTCCACTTTCCCGCCGACCGCCAGTGTGGCTGCTGGCGGTTTTCCGGCGGAACGCTCCCAGCGGTCAGAATGCGCACAGCGGCACACCGCCGCGGTCGGCGGTCTTCACCGCGGCGGTAACTCAGCGGTCTTGCGAAAAGACCGCCAAGGTCAGAATGAGGGCCCATGTCATAGTTTGAATAAAAGTACTGAATGTACTCCTGGTTATAAAATCTTGTTAGTAACAGGCTACAATGTATTCAATATGTTAATGTCAAGCTATGATATGTAACTCCTTCCTCAACTGAAGAAGGAATCTGCGTACACACATAACAATTCCTCGCATCCATCATCTCAACATACTCACTCAATAAGCGATAGAAGACAGTAGAAGAAAGTTTGCCTTGCGCATTAGTATCCCCATGCAAATACTTCTTATCTAACCTAAACCTCTCTATTGCTGTTCGTGCAGTAGTTGTCTCAAAAGCAGAAGTATGGTTGGCTTCACCCTTATCAAGAACAGACATACCCACAATCAACACCACAAATAATGTCTCACACATAATCGTCAAACCAATACTCATATTTTTACAGCGCCTAGTATTCCTACCCTGCTGGCTAATGTTACTCATGATCTGTAAAGAATCAGAAAGCAGAAGAAAATTTAGAAAAACTGCAGCAAAAATCAAAAATAGACAATCCTTCTTTCAGCAGTTATTTACAACTTTCAGTCTCACTTCAAGGATCCCTTGTCAAAAATCGGTAAGCAGTTTGTCAAAATGAGGCTTTAATGTCACTTCCGGTTACTTTCAACAGTCCCTTTTTCAAAATTTTCTCTCAGATTGTTTTAACAGGTCAGTTCATCAGCTTCCTTCAAGTGCCAAAATACTGACCCGGAATGTCTCTATCAAACAAAAAGAAAAAAAATCTTTTTGCCACTCACTTGTAGTTGCATACACCCATTCAAGACCTGCGTATCTTTGACTTGGTATTCTCTTTCTTTTCAACTTTCGATCACCATTCAATTCTCCTTCACTTAGACCTTCTCTTCTTGTTGTATTTACTTCCTCTTCAATTGTTGGCTCAACAGCCACTTCCTTTTCTCTTTCTACTTACGACTCCAGTCAGAGTTGAACTCAAACCATCTTCTTGTTCTGCTGTGTTTTCTCTTGACTGACCTGCAATCGGTTCAGGAGGAGTCAGATCACAGTAGCTTTGATCCACCTCAACTCCTTTCCCCTCTGGGTTTGGCAATTGCTCTGTTTGTCTCTCAAGATCGTCTGCTTCTGGGAAAACCCTCCTCTGACTAGGCTCTCCTGCTGCCTCAATTGAGATAGGCTCTTCATCCCCCTCCTGGAGGTCTTCTCCTTCGTCTCTCATGGAGTGACTGAACCATCCTCAAAGGGCTCAGATCAGGTCTCAGTTCCTCTTTGTTCTCTTTCCGGCCATGAGATTTGTTTCACTGTTGTTGGTACTTTCAACAACTCTTCTTCCTCATGATCCAGTGGACATGCCACTTTCTTCGTATGACTCCCATGAATCCAGTTTGGAATTCCAGGACACTTCACAGCTGTGGTAGTTGACAAAACTACCCGATGAGGTCCCTTCCAACGAGGCTCCAAACACGTTTCCCTCATGTGTTTCCAGACCACAACCCAGTCTCCAGCTCCCCGATTGTGCCCTTGGTCATGGATTGGTGGCAGTGTGGTGGCTTCCACCTGCTGAGAAAAAGAGCGAACCACATCAGCCAGACATTTGCAGTTGTGCAACACCATATCATCTGTAATGTTGACAAGTGCATTCACAGGCACTGCTGTCAACCTCATGGCTCGGCACATAAGGATTTCATGCAGCGAAAATCCTGTCTTCCTGTTGGGTGTGTTTCGCATTGACATCAACACTAAAGGTAATGCGTCAGGCTATTTCATATTTGTGGATGCACACATCTTTGCAACTCTTGACTTCAAAGTACCATTCATCTGTTCCACTAGTCCTGATGCTTCAGGGCGGTAACAACAATGCCACTTCTGCTCATTGTTCAATGCTGCATACAGTATTTTAATTACTTCATTGTTGAAGTGACTTCCCCTATCTGATTCTAAAGAGATCGGAATCCCGAAACACGGTATCAGTTCTCTAAGCAGTAGTTTCACTACTGTGAGACTATAATTTCTTCATGTAGGGTAAGCTTCAATCTAGTGACTAAAAATGCAAACAATCACCAACACATATCTCAAACCTCCACACACAGGCATCTCAATGAAATCCATCTGCATTCTGCTGAATGGACCTCCTGCTCTTCCAAGTGGCTCAAATTAACCACTGTTCCTTTCCCCGCATTCACCTGTTGGCAAATGACACAACAATGGCAAACTGCTTTAGCAACTTGTCTAAACTTTGGGTTAAACCAATCATGTTTGAACAATCCCTCCCAATATGTGCTTGACCAAGATTGTACCTCGCCATTTGAGACAACAGGCTATTTGGCAAAACCAATTCACCCTCTTCTGAAACCCACAATTCATCTTGTCTTTGCATAAGTTTCATTTTGCTCCATGAAGGTTTTTCCTCCCTGTTAGCATTATTCTGCAACATTTTCAATTCTTCCAAGGGGTCAATTACTTTCAATGCATAGCTTGGATATGTTTCATCTTCTTCAGATAACAGTTCCCACTTGTCTTTGAATGATATACAGTTCAATGCACAAAACCTTGCGACTTGACCCGCATATCCATTTCCCAATGATACAAGGTCTTGCGACTTCAGATGTGCTCTGCATTTCACCAGAACAATCTTTTCAGGCATTTGAATAGCATGTAACAATTCTTTAATTGTCTCACCATTTCTCACTGGTGAACCAGAAGAGGTCATGAAACCTCTCTGTGACCACAACTGGCCAAAATCATGGACTATTCCAAAGCCATACTGGATATCCGTATAGATTGTGACTTTTAGCTGAGCAGAAACATGGCACGCTCTAGTAAGGGATACCAGTTCCGCCACTTGGGCAGAATACACTCCTCGAAGCCAAGAAGCTTCCAAAATACCAGTAATTGTGCACACAGCATATCCTGCTCTCAGTGTCCCTGCATTGTCTCTCAGACAAGAAACATCAACAAAGATAACTTGGTCATTTTTTTCCAATTAGGTGTCTCTAATGTAAGGTCTCGGTTTTGTGCACAAGTCAGTACTTCAAGACAATCATGCTCAATATCTTCCACTTGCTCAATTTCAAAATTTTCATTTGGAAGTAAAGTTGCCGGGTTCAGCACTGCACATCTTTTCAATGGCATATTTGGTGACCCTAGAACACTCGTTTCATATCTGTTTGATCTTTTACCAGTCTGTTTGATCTTTTACCAGTCAAATATTGGGTTTTCTTCTTTGTAAGTAGAATCTCAACAGAGTGAGGGACCATTACAGTCAGGGGATGTCCCATCACTATGCCTTCACGCTGTGTAAGGCTTTGACCAACTGCTGCAACTGCACACAAACAACCTAGTAAGGCTGCTGAAACTGGGTCCAAAGTAGCTGAAAATTATGCTACTGGGTGATTTACACATCCATGGACCTGTGTCAAGACAGACAAAGAACATGCATCATGCTCATGACAAAACAATGTGAAAGGTTTTGTGTAATCAGGGATACCCAGAGCTGAAACCTTGCACAAACTCTCTCTCAGTTCAGTGAACACTTTCATTCCAGCCTGGTCTAACACTACAGGATCAGTGACTTCCTTATAAGTCAGCTTCTGCAATGGTCTCGAAATGACTGAAAAATTTGGAGTCCATTGGCGACAATAGCCTACCATCCCTCAAAACATCCTGACATCTCTCTGTGTGGTCGGGGGATTTATCTGCAATATGGCTGTAATCCTTTCTCTGGATATCTTTATTGATCCCTTCTCAATCTGGTGACCCAAGTATTTCACTACTTTCTGACAGTACTGCAATTTAAACGGAGACACTTTGGCCCATATTTATACTTTTTTAGCGCCGCATGTGCATAATTTTTTGACTCAAAAGCGGTGCAAACTTACAAAATACAGTTGTATTTTGTACGTTTGCACCGCTTTTGCATCACAATGCGGCGCAAATGCGGCACTAAAAAGTATAAATATGGGCCTTTGGGACCTTTCTTCCCCAAATGGTTCAACAGGGCAATTGTATCAAACGTGCACTAGTCCCTTGTTTGGGACGCAGTCAACAAGTCATCAAGGTTCTGCACCAAGGTCGACTGGAAAGGCAATTCCATTGACTCCAAATTCGTCTTCAAGATCTGATTGAATATGGAAGGTGACTCTGAAAACCTTTGAGGAATTCTGCAACAGCAATAAACAAGAAATTGGCTATCCTCATGAAGAGGCACAGAAAAGAAGGCTTGCAACAAATCAATGATGTGAACCACTCAGCATCAAATGGAATCTGAAACATTATCACAGCTGGATTTGGCACCATGGGACAACATTCGACCACAATCTCATTCATTTTTCTCAAATCCTGGACAATTTAAACTTTCCCACAGGGCTTTTGCAAACCCATTATCGGTGAATTACATGGACTGCTCAATACTTCCTTCAAAACCCCCTGTTTTACAAAGTCTGCAGTTATCTGGGCTTGTGGTACTGCGGAAGTTGAGGAAAAACTGCGTTCAGCTTTAAAGTAACTTTAACTGGATCAACTCCCTTTATCAGACCTACTTCTTTTCCTGTCAAATCCCACACTTTCTCCTTAACCATTCCCTGCAAATCAGGATGAAGCTCTTTCTCATTGAAGATCAGGAAACATTCAATCAGAGGGTATTCCTCAGTTGTAGTCTCCTCTTCTATTTCTGGGGCTTGGCCATCTTCATCATCACTATTCGTCTGAATCTCAATTCCATCATTTGAACATGTTATTGAACATTTAGTTTTACACAGCAAGCATCTTCCCAGTCGGGATATCGGACTTGAATCGCAGACTACAAATTTGTACAATCCCTGAAAGTTGCCAATTTTAACATGCACTGGTTCTGTAATCGGGTTGGTCAAATACTGATTCGCTACTCCTACAATCTGAACTTTTCTACCTGAAAGGGGCAATTTTGGAACTTATGCACTTATCACCGTAGTGTGTGTAGCTCCTGTGTCAACCAAGAATGAAACTCTGTGACCCATAACTTTTCCCTTCACATAGGAACCTCTTTGATCTACTTCTAAGGAAGTTACAAGCACACACAGATCCTCATCTGAATTGTCGCTCATCCAATCATCATTTATTCCACTCTCACTGTGTAACGGGAATTGATGCACTGTGTTATTACTTTGGTTAAGCCTCTGACCTGTGACCTGTTGAGAAACATCATCTATTGCTGTTCCATTGGGGCTTGAGGTATTTGAATTTGCTGTCTAGGTACCATGGGAACCTGCTGTTGCATTGGTTGCAACTGTGACATTTGTACACATGGCATGTGCACCTGCTGCATGGGTTGAAAATTCTTCATTTGATTCACATTATTCTGAAAATTTGGATTAGGACCTCTCACTCTCGGTCCTTTGACATTCTGGAATAAAATGATCCATCAAAGGTCTGTCCCACAGGAGAGACTACTCGAGCATTTTCAGTATGACCCCCCCTCATTATACTATGGGACATTGCTCCCTGTTCACCTACAGTCATTTTCTTCTGTGCAAATAAGGGTATGGCTGGACCAACAATAATAGGTAGTGATATAGCATCTGGGACTGTTCTGGCACTTACACTCTGTGAGAGAGTAACTCCCATATTCTGATTCATCATGGGAGTCATATCTGAGTGTCTCCCTGTTACTGGAGTGAATCTTGGCATTACCTGCACTGCAGTTGGGGCAGTAAAAGTGGAGTTGGCTCAGTCTGAACAAGCATTGCTCTTGTGTAAACCTGTTCCGCTGGCACCATTAAGTTCAAAATCGTTTCCATAATGAGCACAGCAGGATAACTACTATGAACCTGTGGCAGCTATTTATTAAACATTAAGAAATACAGATTTGACATGAGGCCTGGTAAGTAGGCCAAGACATTTGCTAAGTTAAGGCCTACAATTAATAAAGCTAGGAAATAATGCATAATTAGTCTCACATATATTCAACATTTCACAATATTAAATACTAGTAAGTACACTTTGTGAACATTGGCGGCCACTCATCGTAATCACACAAACCCCTTATTCAGAATACATGAACACTCATTAATAATGTTTATTGATACACCTGCGCTAGCACCTAACAAGTCAAATTGGGTAATTACCTGTCCTAGTGTGGTGTCATTGTATGTGGGTTCCCAAAGGCTCCTCACTCTCAGATGCGTTTTTTTCAACTAGCGCAACTAAGTACTCTTATTAATAAGCAGTACATAGCATTGCCGGTATGCAGAGAAAATACCCCAAACTACCCCAACTGTACTATGTCAACAGCCCAATTGACTTTAAACCCAGGAAACTTAATTTTGGCACATAATGTTGGATGCAACAGCACATTTTTATTGTCACAAAATTGAACACAACGATATGGCAGATTCTAACGCCATGGTTGTGTTGTATTTACAATACGGCAACATGGCGTAAGGATCCTGCTAATGTAAAAACAATTATACTAACCTGTGCGTTGCATCATTAGGAAATTTGACACTACTGCTGCAAAAGTGACAGGCGTTCTAGCGTCACTTTTGTGCACTCAATGTGTCAAAACAGAGGTGAAAAATGCTGCATTGAGCTAAAGAAAGAACACTCTCCTGAAGCAGTAATGGAAGATAGAGGATACCACAGAGTCTAGAATAACCCCAGACACCCCACTACCAACCAAGATGTCCAGACAAACTCCCAGGGGAATCGGAAAGGAAGGGCAAGCTTAGTGAGGAGGAGAATAACTTCCTGAACACTGAGGTGATGGAGCACCAACACCAGATCTTCAACACCTCAAAAATGCCACTAGGGAGGAAAGAGGCCACATGGTAGTTCCTTGTGGACCAGGTCAACAGTGTGTCAGAAGTCAAAAGAACAGAGATCAACCGTAAGAAGCACTGGCATGATTGCAAGCGCAGGACAAAGGAGAAACTGGCTAGCAACCTCAAGGCAACATTGCAGACAGGAAGTAGAAGTCCCAGGTGCAGCCCAATGAGTTGGATGAGATGGTGGCAGCCATTATCACAGAGGAGTTCGTGGCAGGAGTCCTGGGACAGCACAGTGCAGCCTATGATGAACAACAAGACCTACATGGTAAGTTGCAACGAGGAGCAATGTGGCAACTAGGTAATGTCGTAGGGTGCAAGCAGCTATGTCCCAGCACTCTAATGAACTGTCTGTAGGCCAAAGGGTAGTATGTTGGCTCGTCTATGGTTAAACATCAAATAAATGCAATTTGCACTGACCAATTACAATTTGCACCGCTCAGTCCACATTCGTCACTTTCCTCCCTTCAATGTCTGAAGTGCAGTTTCAGACCATGTTTACCTTCCTTTTTATACTGGCACTTGCAGTGCAACATACATCACTCACCACAACTACAACTCCCAGAATACAAAGTAAAAAAACATGGACTGGAACTATACATCATGCATGCACACTGCTACCCTGCACAACCTGACTGGGACAATGCAGGCCACCTTGCACCATGAAGCTACTCAGTCTCACTTAGGCCCAGGCACACTAATCTAGACTATGAACCCTCTGAATGAAATGGGTATGTCATAGCAGAGACCTCTCATCTGAGAGGGAGGTCAGGTGTGTGCCATGCAAAGTATCTACACACAGGGACATGGCAAGCGACACGTCTATAGAACCCTGCACAAAACTATATCACACCCAGTTGACCTGGCGTGCACTGTGAGAGCACACAGGTGTCAGCTGCCATGGAAGGGGCCACCTCAACACCTCTCATCTACTAAATAGGACAGGGGGAGGAATGCAAGAAGTGTTCACCAGAGGAGCATGTGTGTCCAAACTAATGATGATGTGTGAATAGTTGAGGTGACCTGCTTACTGTCTTTGCATGTGTGTGTAATGTGTGTGCTGACAGTGTACTTATGTGAGAGTGCATACATTACTGGGATCATACTATGCATATGGCCCAATCCCTCTGTTTTTGCAATGACACAACTTACAAGAGGTGCCCCATGTGCCAAATAAGTATTGGTACCCAATTACATTGCACAAAATACCCCCAGGGATGCTGCAAAATTGCACTAGCATGGGGTCAGCGCACCCACATCTAAGACAGCGCAGCCTACTGGCAATCTGCACCATCATGGTGCAGGCAGCAGGCTGTGAGGCAACTTGGTGGGGGGGTACAGTCTACTTTGCAGGGAAGTGTGTGATTGGTTGGATCCACATAGAAAGGGATGTATGGATGAGGCCATATGCCCCCTTTCCCACCACCAGGGGGCTCACATCAGGGGACGCAATGCCAGTGTGTGAGAAGGTAGTCTCTATCTACCATGGTTACTCCCATTTTTGGCCTGTTTGTCAGTGTGTTTGACTGTGTCACCGGGATCCTGCTAACAAGGACCCCAGTGCTTATGCTCTCTCCTCTTAAAATTGGTTGTTGGAATACTGTCAACACAGTATTCCACTCATAATTGGCATACTGGTGCCCCTTATAAGTCCCTAGTATATGGTACCTAGGTACCCAGGGCATTGGGGTTCAAGGGGATCCCTATGGGCTGCAACATTACTTTTGCCACCCATAGGGAGCCCATGCAAAGGCTTCTACAGGACTGCCATTGCAGCCTGTGTTAAATGGTAGATGCACCCTTTCACTGCCATTTACGCTGCACCAGGTCACTTATAAGTCACATATTTGTCAAGCCTCCCAACCCTGAAGATTGGGTGCAGAGTACCTGTATGTGAGGACACCCCTGCACTAGCAGAGGTGCCCCTACATCATCCAGGACAATTTTCCCAGTCGTCCTGAGTGCGGGGACGCCATTTTACGCGTGTGCTGGACATAGGTCAATACCTAGGCCGAAATTCACAATGGTAACTCCGAATATGGCCATGTAAGGTGTCTAACACCTGGGAATTGTACCCCAATACTGATTCTAGTATTGGTTGTACAATTTCATGCACTCTGGGGGCTCCCCCATGGACCTCCCAGTACTGCCATTTCAGCCATCTGAGGTTTGCCAGGCAGCCCCAGCTGCTGCCACCTCACAGACAGGTTTCTGCCCTCCTATTGCTCAAGCAGCTCGAACCTAGGAAGGCAGAGCAGAGCATTTCCTTTGAGAGAGGGGTGTTACACCCTCTCCCTTTGGAAATAGATGTTACAGGCATGGAAGGGGTTGCCTCCCAGAGCCTCTGGATATGCTTTAAAGGGCACAGATGGTGCCCTTCTTGCATCATCCAGTCTACACCGGTTGGGGACCCCGAGTCTCTGTTCTGGCGTGAAACTGGACAAAGGAAAGGGAAGTGACCACTCCCCTATCCATCACCATCCGAGGGGTGGTGCCCAGAGCTCCTCCAAAGTGTCCCTGGTTTTTGCCATCTTGGATTCCAAGGTGGTGGGGCACTCTGGGAACATCTGAGTGGCCAGTGCCAGCAGGTGGCATCAGAGCCCTCCCCTGATAGGTGCTTACCTGTGTAGCTGACCAATCCCCCTTTCAGGGCTATTTAGGGTCTCTCTCCTGGGTGTTTCCTCAGATTTGAATTGCAAGACTCCAGGAGGAATCCTCTGCATCCTTTACTTCATCTTCTACCGATGTAACTGCATCTGGACCCTCCAGGAACTCTTCAAACTGCAACAAAGAAGGAAATACAACTTGTGCAACATTGTATCTTTAGCTCCTGCCAGCAACTGCAACTGTTTCCAGGCCGTGCATCCTCTGAGGACTGCCTGTCTTCAGCCTGCACCAGAATAAGGGAAGGAATCTCCCTTGAAGTGAAGGAGTCACCACCCTGCTTCAGCAGGCACCCCTCTGCAGTGACAACCGGTGGCATGGGTCCCCTCTCCCGGTGACGAGTATGGATCCAACAACACGGGTGGTGGACTGAAGTGACCCCGACTCTCCCAAGGTCCAGCTGTCCAGCTTTGGTGGAGGTAAGAGCTTGTCTCCCCACGCAAGACCACCATGCACTGCATGTTTTACAGTTGCCAAGGCTTGTGTGCGACCTTCCAAGAAGTTCTTTGTGCACAGCTCAGGCCCCCCAGCACTCCTTCCTGCGATGCACAGCTTCCTGAGTGGTTCTCCGGTGGCGTGGGACCTCTTTGTGTTGTGCTGCATGGGCCTCCATTTGCACCTTCTTTGTTCCCATGTTGTGGGACTCCTGTGCATGCTGCCTTGTCTTCTGAGGGCTCTCTGAGTTGCTGAGAACCCCCCTTTTCTCCCCCTCCTGGGTAGAGGCCATCAGGTCCCTCCTGGTCCCAGTCTGCTAACTGCTTGCTTTGCGTGTGCCAAGGCTTGTTTGTGGAATCCAGCGATGGAAACCAGACTGCAATCATCCATCCGGCGTGGGACATCATCTGCACCCACCAGGAGCCCGCATCTGTCTTCTTGGGTGCAGTAGTGACTGTTCTTCTTCACCAGTGGTTCTTCGTTTGCACCTTCATCTGGGTTAGTAGGGGCACCTGTTCTCCTTGGACTCTTCCTTGCTTCTTGGACTTGGTCCCCTTCTTCCACAGGTCTTCAGGTCTAGGAATCCATTATTGGTGTCTTGCAGTCTCTTCCGATTCTTGCATAATCTTCTATCATGTATTCTTGTGTGTTCTAGGAAACTTATTGTGATTTACTCCTGCTTTCCTGAGCTCTGGGGTGGGTTATATTACTTACATTTGGTGTTTTCTTACACTCCCAGTGCCTCTCTACACTCTACACTTGCCTAGGTGGGAAATCAACTTTCGGATTCCACTATTTTAGTATATGGTTTGTGTTGCCCCTAGGCCCATTGCTATCTATTGTGATTTTCACTATTTCCACTGTTTTCCAACTGTTTTTACAGCTATTGCTGCATTCTTCTCTATATACTGTGTATTACTTACATCCTAAGAGAGTTTAGACTCTAAGATATTTTTGGCATTTGTGTCACCTAAATAAAGTATCTTTATTTTTGTAACACTGAGTATTTTCTTTCATGTGTGTAAGTACAGTGTGACAACAGTGGTATTGCATGAGCTTCGCATTTCTCCTAGATAAGCCTTGGTTGCTCAGCTACTGTTACCCCTAGACAGCTTGGCTTCTAGATACTGGATACATTTCACTAATAAGGGATAACTGGACCTGGTATAAGGTCCACTACAAACCAGGCCATCCTCCTACACAGTGCACCTCCAGAGATTGACTTACCTCTAGCCCCATAGCTTACATACACCATACAGTCAAAATCTGGGTGGTTTTCACAATAGTATGGGCCCATGCACTCAAGAACAAGAGGGTGCTCCCTCTTTTGATGCCACAGCCAGTATACGTGCTCTTACCCCACAGCCTTCACATGGATGTCGGCTCAAGGATATACAGCACCCCTTCAGGCATTTCCAGGGACCCTGGAGCGAAAGCCCATTGTGCACTTGCAGTACTTGTACCAAACATCCCTTGGTGTGAATACTGTGGGACTTAAAGTACCATTTTCAAATTGGTTAGCATGTGAAGGTGACCATGATAGTCAAATGTTCATGATGTGAGGGGCACATGATTCTCACTCATGCGGATGATGCAATACTAGAGCACCATGCATGCTTTGGCGTGACCTCTCAAATAATGAGGGCAGCAATCACACCATTACTACACTTTGCATCAAGGTGGTGTTTCTTGTGCACAGTAGTGGGTTTTAACATGCAGCACTGATGTCATTTGACACAGTGACAGGTAATAAGACTCATGTGGACCTGGAACAGTCCCAAACTTGTCAGACATCCCCAGTAGAGCCTGAACAAGGATGTGGAATTTTGCTGTGACCTTGGCTCATCTGTTTTAATGTGTCCTGCATTCTGTTGCTCAGCATTGCAATGTGGGACAGCAGATTAAGTAGATGTATGGGGCTTTTCTACAGCCCCATGTTGGCATCTATAAGTTTACTAGAGTCATCCTGATTATCCATGGGGACTGTCCAACAATAATGCACCAACAAGATCCCTGCAATTTACCCATACTCCATAACTATAAGTCCAGGATGAGCCACACAGCTAGACTTTTCATGGCCTCATGGATATTAAGAGGATTGGGCCACCAGGTGGGCCAAGAGTGGTGTGATCCCAGCGTCACCAGCCTCTGGTACCTAAACCCATATCTGTATAACTTGCTATCCTAGGAAGCCTTGTGGTTGCAGTATGCACACTCACGGAGTGACTGAGATTGTGTGTTTCAGTCACTCTACAGTGGAAGTGGCATACTGGTGAAAAACTGGCTCTCTACATTTGCTATGTATGTGTAGTGGCATTAATGCCCCATGTTGATATCTGCATACCAAAGGTTATCAGAGAGCCTTCAGAAACACACACTATAACACATTGTACTACACAAACATCAGCTGTATGGCCTTGTGTTTTTGGAGGACATTTGCTGAACAGCTACACTGCAACAGCTCCTTGCCTTTACCCACATACGTAGTCTATGATTTGTGGCTCACGTGGCCAGCTTGTCTACTAGTCAGGTGCAGTTCAATCATGAATATGTTTGCCGTATGTGTCTATAATGTGTGATTACTGGAAGTTGGGTGATGGGTATGCATTTGGACACAATGTTCACCTGCAAATTTCTAGTCACATTCAAAAAACATATCTTGAGATGCATCAGTGCCTGGAACCTTGGTTGGATGAACCTTGCTTTTTGTGATTTCTATTGGGCAATTGTTTCATTCTCAGAATCTTGATTTTGTGTCTTTACATTTGCACTAAGACTGTACGCATGGGAGTGAAGCCATTGTTTGTATTTGAGTGCAACACACCAACATGGTAGGCTACATTACTGCCTTTTCCATTGGAATTTTGGCCTAGTGGGGCAAATGTGGGCACATTGTTACTAGGTCAACACTCTTGCACTGGCAAAGTTTAGTATTTATCATTTGTATGTGTGATATGAGATCTCCAAAAGGATATGATATGTGGTTGCACATTTGTATGTTACATAGATAGACTATAGAGGTTGGTCTGTCTTCCCATCCACATACAATGTGGATCAATTCACAGTCATCATACTATGAGTAAACTATACTATCCTCCACAAGCATGAGGCCGTACGTATGGCTAGCTGCACAAGAGAAACACACTGTAATTGCACACTATATACATTAGCACACCATGTTCATTGTGTTTGGCAATGGAGGACTATTTGGTACAGGCTCTTGGCATGCACACTATTTTGGATGTACCAGATGTTTTTCAGCACTGTTTGTCACACATAGCTACATATGTTTTCTGGGTGACAGTTACTAGCAGATGTGATGTGAGTGTTCACATGTTTACTGTTAACTTGCTTACACACTGGCAGTGCTTATATGTTTATTTTCATATAGGTACACCATTTAATTTAGCCATATTTTGTGACACTGTGAAAGTCATTTATGTTTTTGTGAAAAAAGTTTGTACTATATTGTCCCCTGTCGTGTTGCTGCTACATTTTGAGCTTGCTCTTTAGCTTGCTCCTCTGCAGCGTCCAGAACTTCCTGCTCCTCATTGTCATTGGGCCATGGTAAATTTGTCCATTAAAAATTATTATACAATGTGCAGCACACTAGTATTATTTTGCAAACCATTGGTGGCAAATAGAGTAATCCCCAGATATATCCAAGCTCCTGAAGCATGACTTGGGGATTCCGAAAGTCCTCTCTACGATGGAACAGTTCCAGATTTAGGGCATTATTTAAGCTCTGCTGGGCTTCCATATGAGGGCATTTATAAGGAGTCATCACCCACGGCTGAAGATAATATCCTTGGTCAGCTGCACAGAAAGGAGGGGGTAAAATTTGTAAACAGTCATAACAGATGATGGCCCCACATGCACATACATTCTGTTAGGTGTCCTTATTGATTCATACACTTTGCTAACAGTATGAGGCGTGCTATGACATTGTTTGGCATACACACAAGTTAATTTCAGATTTGACTGATACTATACTACAAATACAGGTGTACTGTCCTCTGTTGTACACTTACTATTTGTCAGACTTGTGAGTGCGAATGCCATGAAGGTGGTGATTTGTCACCAGTAAGTAGAGTCAGTTAGCCATTGAGGAGTCAAATCTCTCACACTCATCTATTGTTTCTGTTTATGACTATTATTTTCATACAAAAGCATCACATTTGGGCCTAACACATATTTTTTTTTAACTTAACCAACAATATTACAGAAATGGTTTCACCTTTCTTGCAAATCATCACGTTTGGGCCTAAGGTGTCTCATTGACACTTAAAGTTGTCTGATTTTGTTATGTTCTGACACATATTTTGCTAAAATATTTGTTTTGATTACGACATGATTGTTCAACGGGCAATGTGCATGTTACGCACAACACTTTACAAAAGTCAGTGCATTGCGTCTGGCACTTTGAGAATGATGACAACATTCAAACATGATTGACAACTCCTGTGACCTGCTTATAGTTTCCAAGATGCGGATGAGTTGTTGTTTTCTAGAACTCTGATATAAAGGTAAAGACAAATGATGCTTTTGATTATTTGTTATCATGTGAAAGCACTGTCATACATGGTTTGGCGATACATTCACAGACATGTAATTCAGCTGAATAAATTTTTCACAATGCTTGTGCAGGTGTGAGTGCCTGCAGTTGCGTTTTGGATGTCTCTATCCTGAGCTACCTCCTCCTACTCCTCCTCCATTGTTGTGCAGTATAGTACAAACTCATATCATTTTGCACACCGGGAGGGGTGAGGCAGTGATAATAGAGCAATCTACTCCCAGATCATCCAAGCAGCGGAAACTGCCCTTGAGCAGGCCAATGGTCCACTGCACAACATTACGAGTTCTGATGTGCACATGGTTGTATGCCTTCTCCGGATCTGTCTGGGGATTTGTATATGGGCTCATTGCCCATTGCTTTATCCCATATCCTTGCTCAGCTGAAATTGAAAAAAAAAGAGATAGTGTTAATGTTTAGGATGACTGCATTGTGTACATTCCTGTCCATGTGTGTTATGTGTAGTGGTATTGTCCTGCACTTCTCCAAGATGTAATCACATGATGTGTCACTCATACCAGTGTACTGATGTTTAGAGGGGACTTTTCAATCAATATATGAGATGTCACATTCAGTGCATGGGCAGAGACATCATACAATTCTATATCCTGACTGTCATGTCAATGCAGCAGAATTTGGTGAGGACTATTTGCCGCCGCATTAGTTTACTCAATGCTACATGTTAGAAATGGGATTTCTGGTTGGCAAGGGTATGCACCTTAGCCAGACAGAACCCACCCACTCTAGTCAGGGCAAGGGAGTTACACATCCAAGATAACCCCTGCTCACCCCCTTGGTAGCATGGCACGAGCAGTCAGGCCTAACCCGGAGGCAATGTGTAAAGAATGTGCACAACACACACAACACACGTGAGGCAATATGTACACCACAAACTAAACACAACACTGAGCTATGTAAAAATAAACTGTACTGCACAAAACATAATTAGACCAAACATTACATGTCAGTAATACCCTGCTACCTAAGCAGTTGTCAGAACGTTACACAGGTTACTAATACTCTGCAAGAATAAGCAGTAGTCAGGAATCACAGTAAAGAAATAAATGCACTTGTCATGGAATATAATAAATGCCTATACTAAGAGCATTATAAAAAAACCTATGGCAAGTTATGAAACACATATCAGCATGTCATGTCCATAAAAGGTACACCAGCACATATATGTGACATCATAAAAAAATAGGTAGGTAACATATAACTCCCCCCAATGTCCATACTAAGCTCATAGAGCGAATATGTCCCAAAAATTACCTGTTTTTATGAAGAGGGGCACTTCCAGTGCCACACATTATCCACAATGGGCCCTAGTGCTCCATGGTGTGAAAAACAGGGGCCTTGAGATGCTTTGGGAAGAGAGGGGCAGGCACGCACCCTCTCAGATTTTTATAACGGGCCCTTCCTGGTGCCCGTGATCTCTGGGGGCCTGCCGGGGCCTCAACTGGCCCTCCGACGTGGGGGGGAAGCCAAATTGAGAACCCCACCATGGGGGAAAGGGAAATAGCCCTGGCGGTGCAGGGGCCTCCGGTGAGGCTTCCTCCCGCCTGCGATCTCGGGGAGCCCACACTTAGGCTCTGATGGGCAGAGGGGGAACCTCTGATGAGTCTCCCTTCCCCCTCGCCTGCTTTTACTGAGCGTGAAGAAGCTCGTGCCACAGCATTGAAGCAGCATCCAAGTGGGTGCCTGCTTGTGCCCCAGGGACGCAGCTCCTGGCACGCTTTGCCCCGGGGGCACCAAGTACAGCACATCTCTGATGTGCTCAGACTTCAAAAGAGCCGGGTCGCAGTGGTGAAATGTGCAAAGGGACTCTTCGAAGAGCCTGGAGGCAAGTCTGTAGAATCCGGCTCGCAGCGGTGAAAGGGTCACAGCAAGGCGTTTTCCCACAGCGCCTGGAGATAAGTCTGTAGAGCCCCGGTCGTGGCAGTGAAGTGGTATCGGCAAAGCACTTACGGAACGCTCAGGGGCCACACAGGCAGTCCTCTACAGTGCGCTACGCCCGGTTTGCGGCGGTGATCCTTCCTCACCACAACGCGCTCCTGTAAAGCGCGCAACGTCCCCCTGCAAGTGCTAGAAAGGCGCTTTAGGTGAAAAATGAAGCACTCCCCGTGCTGCGGTTAGTTGCAGGGGTCAGGGGCAACGGCACCCCGCCCCTGGAGACAAGAGAGGGGAGAAGCACAGGGCTAGCAGGCCCAACAACAGGCCAGCACAAGGGTGTCAACATCAGGGCAGTAAGCGCTCTACGGGCGACTAGAATACAAAAACCTAACAATTTCAAGCTAACATAATTTATGCATTGTGCTGATATGATGTTGTTTAACATTTTGCATTACAGAGTTCAATCCTGAAGACTTATGTTCAGCATGCATATAAATACTGTTCACATGCAATGTACTGCTGCAGGCTTTCAGACTGTGTCAGGGTGTGGTCCCCTTCCAGGGCCTTCTAGAAGCTTTCCCTTCAGCATGCCTTGGTGTAGTTGGTGGGCTGGGCTAAGACTCTATAAAAGGGAGCCAGCCCAGCTCCACGTGCTCACTATTCAGAGGTCCCGGTGCAGAGCAACAGCAACTTCCGGAGCTCCTGTTCCGGAGGCCTACTTTGATCTTCCAGGCCTTTGCCCTTCATTTACATTGGTGATCCTTGATCAGGGCGGTAAGACGGAGGTCGGGCTGGGCCTCCGATCCCGTTTTCAAAGGCATCCGAGCTCTTGGGCCTAATTTTCATTTTGAGAGATTTTACCTTGTGCGTGTGAATATGCTCGGGCTTTTTTCTGGCATTTACATGTTAATATTCAAATCGGCAAGACGTGCGATTCGTTCCTCGTGCTTTAACCCTTGTTATTCATTGTGCGCTACCATTTCTTGGCAGTTACATGGTGGCATTTGAATCGACAAGACGCGCGATTCGTTCCTCGTGTTTTAACCCTTGATATTCATTGTGCGCTACCATTTCTTGGCAGTTACATGGTGGCATTCCAATCAGCAAGATGCGCGATTCGTTCCTCGTGCTTTAACCCTTGATATTCATTGTGCGCTACCATTTCTTGGCAGTTACATGGTGCCATTCGATTTGGCAAGACGCACAATTCAATTATTGTGTGTAATTCATGTTATTCCTTGTACACTACCATTTCTTGTTATTCATATGGTAGTCTTGGAATCGGCAAGTCGCGTGATTCCTTTTTCTTGTGTTTAATTCATGTTATTCAATGTGGGCCACCATTCCTTGGCATTCACATGGTGGGCTTCGAATCGGCAAGACGCGCAATTCATTTCTTGTGTCTAATTCATGATATTCATTGTGTGTTACCATTTCATGACATTTATTGGCTGACATTCGAATCGGCAGAACGCGCGATTCATTTCTTGTGTTGAACTTGTGCTATTCAGTGAGCGTTACCATCTCATGGCATTTACTTGGGGGTGCTCGAATCGGCAATACACGCAATTAATTTCTTGTGTTTAAAATCACAGTGTTCATTAGGCGCTATCACTTCATGGCATTTCCTTGGTGACCTCCGAGTCCGCAAGACGCGCAATTTATTTCTTGAGTCTAACTAATGTTATTCATGGTGCACAATCATTCCATGGTATTTACAACCTTTGTGAAAATCTGCAATGTGCGCAATTCATGTTCCTGCAATTTTGAGAAAACCAAAAATGCTAGAGTTCTAGATATGATGTTGTATGTACATAATAAGTTCCTCAAGCACGATTCATATGATGGTTTAGAAATCATTCAGATTATTTCCTGATCCTCATGCAAAAGATAATACTTGAATTTGAAAGTTGCATTTAATCCTTTCTTGATTCCCTCACAGGTATCTAGTCATCTTGAAGCCTAGTTATTTAAGTCTAAGCTTAGGTTGTACATGTTTTCAGAATGGCAATGCTTAGAGTCATAGCCTAGTACTGATTAATATGATATAATCTTGATATTGTGTGTTTTAACCTTTTTGCTTCCTACAGGTCTCCTTCCCAGCTGTTCCCTTCCTAATCCCCTTTTCCCCACTTAGAATCTTTTAGACTCTGTGACAATTCTAATCAGAGTATTGGAGCTTTCTTGTGGTGGAAGTGTTGGGAACGTGCACAGACCCCGAGGATCTGGTGAGTCTGACAAAGGGATGTAGTTGGTGGCAGTTCCTCCTAGTGACCAGCCAGGTCACAGGTCAGCACAGCAGCAGCATTCAGCAGCGTCCTGCGTCCAGTTTCAAGTAAGTATCTAAAATCCCAAAAATGTCTAAATTGTGGGGAAAATTCCCTTGTACTTGTAATCAGTTTACAGTGTATTTTAAAAAAGAAGGGGAGAGGAGGTTCAAGCCAGTTACAACTGGAACTGGGAGTGCCCTTCTCTCCTGAAGTACAGGCTCACAACATCAGTAGGGGGCAAACAACCCTATTGTGTGAGGCCAGGGCACAGCCTCTACAAATGCAGGTGTGCCCCGCATCTCCCTTCTCCCAGCCCAGGAAGACTATTCAGTACATAGATGCACCTCTGTCACACCTCCATCCACCCTGTGTACAGGCTGTCTGAAAAGTATGCACAAAGCCCAACTGTCACTCTGTCCAGACCTGGATTGGAGTCAAGCTGCAAAACACCAGAGTCATAAGCACTGAGAAATGCTCTCTTTCTAGAAGTGGCATTTCTGTAATGATAATAAAAAAATCCACTGACACCAGCAAGCAGCCTTTCTCACGACCATTACAACCATACAAATATGCCTACGCTACCCCTCATAAGTCAGACAATACCCCTGTGTGAGAAAACAGGGCTGATTGCAGAGGCCCCCTAACGTGTTGCCTCCATTTTCCACTTTTTGCTGGTGTTTTCCTGACTCTGATGGTGCCCTGGGTACTGCTAACCAGTCCCAGGACCTGTTCTCTGTGTAAAATCAAGATGCAAATTAGGCTAATTATAATTGGCTAAGTCAACCTACCTATAAGTCTGTAGTATATGGTAGGGCATGTAGGTTTAGGGACCACAGCATAGGTAGTGCACCAATAGGTGCACTGCTGAGGTGCCCAGTGTCATTTTAAAGGCAGGCCTGCCTTGCTGGCTGCTTTTAAATTAAAGTTATATGCAAATTCGACTTTGGAATTAAAAGTAGTTCCAAAGTCTTAAACTACCTATTTTTTACATATAAGTCACCCCTAAGGTGTGCCCTATGTGCCCCTAGGGCTGGGGGCCATGTAACTATAAGCAGGGACCTTATAAAAGTAGTTTTATAAGCCCTGGTGAGGTAAAAACAGCCACATTCGTTTTTCCCTCATTGTATTGTAGTGAATGGCCTTCAAAGGCTAAAATGGGGAGACTTTATTTTAATTTTAAAAGTCCCCTTAAGTGATAGATACAAAGAGTTTGGTATCAAATTAATTGTGATAATAAATCCCACAACTTCCAGTTGTTGGATTCAGGTACAGAGTTTTAAACTTCACCTGAAAAGTTGCCAATTTCAGCCCTGCATTGTTTTTGATGCTGTGCTCTGATTGGCCAGCCTCTGGCAGCCTGGCCAGGCTGCGTTGATGAGGTGTGAAGTGGCCTGGCTTAACACAAAGAGATGTGCCTGTGGGAGGGAATCTCCCCTCAGCAGATGGTGAGGCAAGAAGGGGGAGGGCTGCCAAACTGGTCTTCAAAGGCAGAGAAGGACATTTGGAGCAACCCAGCAACACCCCCACATCCTGCAACCCCAGACAACTAGGTGCCCCCTTGAATAGATTAGGAGCGCGAAGGAGAGGAGTGTGTTTATGATTTCTAGCCACACCAGTGGGTGGGCTCAGCCAGATGTAACCTCCAAAAATCACTTTCAGCCATAATGGATTTTTGAGGAATGTTGCCTCCTGGGATTTCTTTTTGCCACACTTCCCAGGAAGTAGTCATCACAGGGGGAAGGACCCTGCCCCTGATTTGGAGAACCAGGACCCCCTGTTTTTCACCCAGGAGCAAGGATAAAACTGGCAGACTTGCACCCACACCTCAGTTCCCTACCACATCCAACAAGGAAGAACCAAAGGAGAAGAAGGACTGCCCTGCTGGACCCCTGGCCTGCACCTGGAACCTGCACTCAGAAGGACTGCACCAGCTGCACACTTGGGCTTCACCACAAGAAGGACTTTGCCTGGCTTCACCTGGTTCAAGGAGAGACTCCCTGTTTGCTACAGGTGAAAAATTGCTAACCAGAGTCCCCTGCACCAACTCCTGAAGAAATCAACCAGCTGACCACTGCCCAGTGGCCAAAAAAGAGTTTGCTCCAGGTGCATTCTGTGAGTTGTAGTCCGCACCCCCAAGGATTATCTCAGAGCTTCTGGACCCTTGGGGTCAGTTGTGGACCCCAAAATAACATTAAAAGAACATTTGGGAGAAGACCCAGAAGTTTGGAGAAGTTTGGAGAACTTTTGAAAAAAAACTCCATAGAGGGACCGACCCGCCACGGCAACTCTAGCCGGCTTGCCTCAACCGCGACCCAGCCTGATTTGCAGGTTCGTCACAGTGAAGAAAATCTCCAAAAAGGAGACTAAGGGGGTCATTCTGACCTCGGCGGTAAAAGGCGCTTACCGCCGGTCAGAAGACCGCCATAATACCGCCGTGGCCGCGGTAAACCGCCACGGTCATTCTGACCCGCAACAGCCAAACCGCCGAAAACCCGACATCCTCAATAATCCGCCACACCAAAGGTCAGCGAAAAAATGGCGCTGACCAAACCTCCACCGTCACGCCAACAGAAATACGCCCATACCATTCCGACCCACAAATCCACGCAGCGGTCTTTCAAACGCGGTATTCCATTGGCGGTACACACCGCCGCGGTCAAAATACACACACACATAGAAAACTCAGCAACATTGGTCACTTCGAAATACACATACACATACTAACACCACTCCCACACACCCAACACAATATAAAACACACACCCACATCACCCACAAGCCCCTACCACCCGAAATCATTGACGAAGGTTAGAGACAGATCACAGAATAGAGAATCCCACAACACAGAGGCACACAACACCATCACCCACACAGAATCCACGCACCAAACACCACACACCACCACACGCACCACACTCATCACCACAAACGCCACCCCACACCTCAACCACACCACCCCATGGCACCCCAAAGACACCCCAGGTTAAGTGACGCAGAACTCAGGGTCATGGTGGAGGAAATAGTCCGTGTAGAGCCCCAGCTCTTCGGGGCACAGGTGCAGCACACCACAATTGCCAGGAAGATGGAGCTATGGCAAAGGATAGTGGACAGGGTTAACGCGGTGGGACAGCATCCACGCAATCGGGAGGACATCAGGAAGAGATGGAACGACCTACGGGGGAAGGTGCATTCCATGGTATCAAGGCACAACATAGCGGTGCAGAAGACTGGCGGCGGACCCCCACCTACTCCCCCAGAATTTACCGCGTGGGAGGAGGAAGTCTTGCACATCCTGCATCCTGAGGGCCTCGCTGGAGTAGGCGGAGGAATGGACTCTGGTAAGGCAAATCTTCACTACTGCTTCCCACCCCCACCCCACCTGAATGCAAAATCATACCCCCACCCTCACCCCCTCCCCCATCACACCAACCCCTAGCAAAAGCCTCACCATCACAACCCACCCATCCCAACATCAAGCCCTGCATGCGACCCCAAAGCATGGACACCCATCACCAAAGCATGCCCACTGCACACACACATCACCCCCACAAGCCACCCTCACAAAAGCCCCCACAAGGTAATGCCTGCACATGGGTACACGGACACCCACCCATCACACGAAATCCCACACACAGAAGCAATAACCATACCTTTATACCCCTGCAGGACCCGAACGCCACCACACCGCCACGGAGGGTCCAGAGATGTCCATCCCACCCCCAGAAGAGGCCCCCAGCGATGACAGCAGCTCTGTCTCCCTGGAGCCAGACGACCAGCCCGGCCCATCGGGGACCTCTGGACAGTCGGTTCCCCACAGACAGCCACAGGCTACACCAGACCCAACCCCCTCTGGGAACACCAGCACAGCTCCCACCCAGTGGGCCCATGCCTCTGTCTCCAGGGCACGTCAATCAGCGGTGTGTCCACCACTACAGGGCACCCAGGTTGACCCACCACCCCAACAACAACAGGGACCTGGGGGCAGTGGTAGTGGGCACACCGGCCAGGGGACAGAGGCCCAGGGACACAGGGGAAATGGAAGGGCTGCTGTGCGACAGGGGGGGGACAGGCCCTGGGAACCGACTCTCCAAGAGGCCCTCTCCACCATCATGGGAGCATACCACCACTCCCAGGAGACGATGGCGACGGTACTGGCCCGGTTCCAGGAGATCCAGGAACTGCAGGAGGAACGGTACATGGGGTTCAGGGAGGAACTGAGGAACATCGGTTCCGCAATGGGGACCATCGTCCTGGCCCTTACCCAGATCGTCACCACAGTGCGGGACCATGTGGCACCCCAAAGGGACCCTGTCACTAGCCCAGGCCAGGAACAGCCTACCACCTCCGCCGGCGCCAGTGGACAGGAGGCCCCCACACAACGACGGGCCACCAGAACCCCACCTCCTGCAGAAGAAGAACCACCCCGCAAGCGGAACCTGAGATCTCACAAGAAGACAGAGTAGGATTTCAAGACCCCCGCCAGCCTAAGATACCCCCTGATGTCATCCCACTGTCCCACATTGTCACCCTGTCCAACCTTGAACTGCCCTTGCTCCATCCTTCCCCAGGCATATGGACAATTCACCTGTGCGACTGAGAACTGGACTCTGCCATGGACATTACTCCACCCCCACCCATCCCCGATTCCCAATCATTTACCTATATCTAGCACTTTAAAAAAATCACTTATTCCACTTAAATAAACAGGAGTCTGCTTGTATTCTTAACAAATGTATTACACATAACGGTTCAATAATGTCCAGTTACTTTGTGATGACAACATACCAATTTCAATAAGCTTTAGTCCATGGGCAAACAAAGCTGAAGTCAGGCAGTGGGTCATACAGCTCTGAAAAGGGAAGGGAAAGTCACAAATCAGTTAACAGGAACTGGGGGGGAAACACAGACAGTGGAGACGCATGAGGCCTCAAGTAAATGTAAATTGGGGTGGCTGTTTCTTACCTGTGTTCTACTGAAAGTATTGTTGTATGACTGTATCCCTGTAGTCCGTGTCGTCCCCGTCGTCTTCCTCTTCTTCACTCTCCACAGGCTCCACAGCTGCAACAACACCACCATCTGGACCATCCTCCTGCAGAAAAGGCACCTGGCGTCGCAATGCAAGATTGTGAAGCATACAGCAGGCCACGATGATCTGGCACACCTTCTTTGGTGAGTACATGAGGGATCCCCCTGTCATATGCAGGCACCTAAACCTGGCCTTCAGGACCCCGAAGGTCCTTTCTATGATCCTCCTAGTTCGCCCATGGGCCTCATTGTAGCGTTCCTCTGCCCTTGTCCTGGGATTCCTCACTGGGGTCAGTAGCCACGACAGGTTGGGGTAACCAGAGTCACCAATTAGCCACACACGGTGTCTCTGTAGCTGTTCCATCACATAAGGGATGCTGCTATTTCGCATGACGTACGCGTCATGCACTGACCCAGGGAACTTGGCATTTACATGGGAGATGTACTGGTCAGCCAAACAGACCACCTGGACATTCATCGAATGATAACTTTTTCTGTTTCGGTGCACCTGCTCACTGTCTTTGGGGGGAACCAAAGCCACATGGGTCCCATCAATGGCACCAATGATGTTGGGGATATGTCCAAGGGCATAGAAATCACCCTTCACTGTAGCCAATTCGCCCACCTCAGGGAAAATATTGTATCTCTGCATGTATTTCATCAGGGCAGACAACACTCTGGACAAAACCTTTGAAAACATAGGCTGAGACATCCCAGATGATATGGCCACTGTTGTCTGAAACGACCCACTTGCCAAAAAATGGAGTACTGACAGAACCTGCACCAGAGGGGGAATCCCTGCGGGTTGGCGGATGGGGGACATCAGGTCTGGCTCCAGCTGGGCACATAGTTCATGTATAGTTGCTCTGTCAAGCCGGTATGTAAGTATGATATGTCGTTCTTCCATTGTCGACAGGTCCACCAGCGGTCGGTACACGGGAGGATTCATCCTTCTCCTCGCAAGTCCCAGTGGACGGTGCCTAGGAAGGACAACATGGAGCACAGAGTCAAGCAACCCACAGGCTCGTTCACACAGCATGCACAGTACACGAACCGCTATACATGGAACGGCTTGTATGAGTGGCAATGCAAGGCCTAGGCCTGTGTGACGCAGTAGAAATCATGCCATGTGGGCCCTTGAAATGGCGGCTGCCTGACCTGTGAAGTGTGACAGTGGGATGTGAGGTCACTGCGCTGGCGTGGCACACCGTGGCGGTAGGCGGTCGAAGACCGCGGCGCAAAGCAGCATTGGTTAACATTGAACCCTATGGGTCTCAGGAGCCAATGACGATGTGCGCCGGCGGTCGTGGTACGCACCGCTGCGGTACGCACCGCCGCGGGCGTGACCGCCATTTTCTATCTGATTAATCACTCGAGACCTGATCATCCACAGGAGAGGACCTATACTTCAAGTGCTGCTGTGACCTCGGTCTGGGAGATACAATGGCTGCTGCGACTGGGGAAAGGGCCCCTGCCTTCACTTCCGATGAATTGGAGAAACTTGTTGATGGGGTCCTCCCCCAGTATGCGCTACTCTACGGTCCTCCAGACGAACAGGTTAATACACAGGGTGCACGCCGAATGGGCTATGCCTGTGTTGAGTGGGGTGTATGTAAGATGGTGGGGAGGGGAGCGAATGAGGAGTGCAACGCACGACAGATGGGAACATGTGCCACATGGCAAGGTTGGGGAGGGGGGGCCACTCACATCTACCATGCTGAAAAGTGATGATATTTCCTTTCCCACCCTGTACATGTCAAATAGGTCAGCGCCCATCAGAAGGTCGACATTTGGCGTGCCATCGCCAAGGACGTCCGGGCCCTGGGGGTCCACCACAGACGGGACACCCACTGCCGAAAGAGGTGGGAGGACATCCACCGCGGGCCCAGAAAGACCGCCGAGTCTCTGCTGGGGATGGGCTCCCAATGTAGGAGGGGTGCCAGCCGCCAATTGACCCCCCTGATGTCCCGGATCCTGGCGGTGGCCTACCCCGATTTGGATGGGCGCGTGAGGACATCACAGCAGACACAAGGGGGTGAGTATCAGCACATTCTGCTATCTTTGCGCGCAGTGGAGGTGTCTGGGTGGGGGAGGAGGGCTGTGGGTAACTCAAGGCCAGGGCGCTTTCTGTAGGCTAGTCCCCTCCGTTAGCCATGGCCCTGTGCCCCCACCCCCCACCTCTGTAGGGTGCCAAGTCCAGCTATCCATGGTCCTGCATCACCCATGTGTGCATTTGTCGTCCATAGACCTGTAGGCCTAGTCACAAGAACTGAGTAGTGTACCCCGATTGCGCAGTGTAGTTCAGGGGGCTTCTGTGTCTGTCCTCTCCGCCAACGGTGTTGTCAATGCGTGCACTCAACCTGTCTTCATTTTTCCCCCCCACCCATTTTCTTTTTCTTCCTGTGCATGTGTGCATTAGCATCATCAGGCGGAGGAGAAGTGGCATCGGCGCACGAGGGAGCTGCATCTCACATGGCCCCGGAGGGCCATGCAATGGACTCCGAGTTCAGCAGTGAGACGGAGGGCGAGGGGAGCTCACAACGGGGACCCGTGGAGACGTCAGCGACACCGACACGTCCTCGGAAGGGAGCTCCCTTGCGGTGGCGGCAACATCCGTGCCCACGGCAACTACAGGTACAGCCGCCACCCAGCGCACCAGCTCCGCCCTCCAAGCAGCCCCTCAGCGTTCACCCCGTGCCCGCTCGCACACCAAGGCGGGCATCTCCTTCGCCCCAGGCACCTCAGGCCCTGCCCCAGTTACCCCTGCTGCCCTCAGTGAGGAGGTCATTGACCTCCTCCGGACGCTCATTGTTGGGCAGTCTACCCTTTTGAATGCCATCCAGGGGGTGGAAAGGGAGGTGCATCTGAGCAATGCATACCTGGAGGGCATTCATTCGGGTCAGGCTGCCCATCAGCGATCGTTCAACGCTCTGGCCTCAGCACTGACGGCAGCCATTGTCCCTGTCTCCAGCCTCCCTCTTCTAACTCCCTCCACCCAGTTCCTCAGCCTATCACATCCACACCATCAGACCAGCCTGCACACACCTCAACACCCAAGGGCAGCTCATCCAGACATAAGCACCACAGATCCCACAAGCATTCACACAAACAACATCCAGATGCAGACATGCCAACAGTCACTACCACCTCTGTGTCCCCCTCCTCCTCGTCTCCCTCCTCCCTCCCTGTGACGTCTCCACTCACACCTGCATGCACACCACCATCAGCCAGTACTTACATCACCAGCACACCCTCCATTACAGTCAGCACACGTGCAGTCACCACCCCCACTGCCATTTACACGTCCCCTGTGTCCTCTCCCACTGTGTCTGTCACCCCCTCTTCCAAAGCACACAAACGCAGGCAGCCACCCACCCAACAGCCATCCACCTCACGACAGCCTCCAGCCCAAGCACCTGCACCCAAAGACAGCACACTTGACTCTCCTACAACCACATCCTCTTCCTCCACTCCCATACCCACTGCACCTACCCGTCCCATTGCTCCTAAAAAAACTTTTCCTCTCCAAAATTGACCTCTTTGCATCACCTGACCCACCCCCTCCATCTGGTAAGAGTCCAAAGAGCACCTCAGCCACCACCAGCCCTGCATCTAGTATCACCATAGTGCCGGGCTACTGGAGTCCACCAGCTACTAGGGAAGGAACATCGGCCAGCAGCAAGGGGACAGCCAGCCCACCCCCTGGGAAGAGGACAAGAAAACTTAAGGGCCGGCGCGAAGAGCCTGAGACGGCTGCCACCACGGAGAGTGGCCTTGCCACGTCACCTGCCACATCATCTAAGGGAGGCAAGGGCCCGAGAGCTGCAGCGAAGGAGGGCAAGGGCAGCAGGGCGGAGAAGACATGCAGCAGCCGAGCGCACCAGGAGGGCCCCACCAGCCCCATACCGGGTGGGACGGACGACACCCACGGGCACAAGACTCCATCACAGGAGGGCCCCGCTACTGCAAGGTCGGAGGGCGACTAAGCGGGGAGTCTTGGCCAGGTCTGGCTCCCTTGAAAGACAGGACAAGCACCGCTGAAGAGGGCCCCGCCAAGACAGGCACCGCTAAACAGGGCCCCGCCGTGAAGAGCACCGCTGAACAGGGCCCCGCCGTGAGGAGCACCGCTGAAGGGGGCCCCGCCGTGAGGAGCACCGCTGAAGAGGGCCCCGCCAAGACAGGCACTGCTGAACAGGGCCCGCCGTCTCAAGCAGCGCTCTGCTGGGCCCTTCCTGTCAAGCACCGCTCCGCTGGGCCCTTCCTGTCAAGCACCGCTCCGCTGGGCCCTTCCTGTCAAGCACCGCTCCGCTGGGCCCTTCCTGTCAAGCACCGCTCCGCTGGGCCCTTCATCTCAAGCACCGCTCCGCTGGGCCCTTCCTGTCAAGCACCGCTCCGCTGGACCCTTCATCTCAAGCACCGCTCCGCTGGGCCCTTCATCTCAAGCACCGCTCCGCTGGGCCCTTCCTGTCAAGCACCGCTCCGCTGGGCCCTTCCTGTCAAGCACCGCTCCGCTGGGCCCTTCCTGTCAGGCACCGCTCCGCTGGGCCCTTCCTGTCAAGCACCGCTCCGCTGGGCCCTTCATCTCAAGCACCGCTCCGCTGGGCCCCTCATCTCAAGCACCGCTCCACTGGGCCCTTCATCTCAAGCACCGCTCTGCTGGGCCCTCCATCTCAAGCACCACTCCGCTGGGCCCTTCATCTCAAGCACCGCTCTGCTGGGCACCGCCGTCTCAAGCACCGCTCCGCTGGGCACCGCCGTCTCAAGCACCGCTCCGCTGGGCCCTCCATCTCAAGCACCACTCCGCTGGGCCCTTCATCTCAAGCACCGCTCTGCTGGGCACCGCCGTCTCAAGCACCGCTCCGCTGGGCACCGCCGTCTCAAGCACCGCTCCGCTGGGCACCGCCGTCTCAAGCACCGCTGGTCCATTGACAGTGCCGGTTCTGTGTCGATCAGGTGTTCACGAAGCACTCTGGGCACCATGCCTCCTCCAATACCAGTGGAGTCGGTTATCCATCTGATGGACTGTGGCTTTGCACTCCCCAGGATGGTACAGTGGGCATGGAGGCCCCTCGTGGATCTGGCGTCATGGACTCATGTGGCTGAGGTGCCCCCCTTTCCCTTCCCCCTGAGGTGCCTGTTGTTTTCTCATCTGATGCCCCAGCAGTGTTCTCTCCAATGGTTTCCGGTCTCCTGTGTGGGCTTTGCCCATGTGTTTGTACACATTGGCCCACGGACTATGGATATTGAACAGACTGTGCAGGACTATGTTTATACTTTGCACTATGTTCATTATTTCTTTTGTATATTTCATATGGCATATTTACCATGACTTAAATGAACCTATTTTATACATAAATTTTAAACTTCATTTGAATTATGTCTTTGCATTCTTCCGGGGGGTTTAGGGGGTGTCACTCTGACTTGTTGCTCTGCATTGGTGTGTAGGTATTGGGTGGGTGGGTTGGGGGGGTGGGTGTATCGCGTATGTGTGTGCCCGTAAGCTTTCCTCCTCCCCCCTCCCCTGTGTCGTAGGTGCAGTACTCACCGTTGTCGTCTGCGCCGGCGTTCGTACTCCTGGTAGATGAGCAGGTAGACAAGAGCTGGTAGGATGTGTAATTCGGGCTCCATGCTGTCCTCCTTCCTCGTGGAGTGTGTATAGGTGAGCGTTTTCCCGTTCGTAGTCTGTTTCCGCCATGTTTTTATCAGCGGGGCTCCCGCCCCGGAAGAGGTGGCGGATTGGTGAGTTGTGATAGGGTGGGCGGTACATTGTCTGCCGCCTGCCTATTGGCGGTGACCGCCGCGCTGTTTGTCGGTCCCGCCGTGGCGGTCGGAGTGTTAATGTGGCGGGCTGTGTTGGCGGTTCCCGCCAGGGTCAGAATTCCATTTTTTGGACCGCCTGCCTGTTGGCGGGTTGGCGCCGCTTTATCACCGACCTCCAGGGTTGGAATGACCCCCTAAGTCCGAAGGTAAAAAGTTGACCATCACCTCCCAGCCTGTGTATCCGAGGAGGACTCCAGGGACGTCGGATCAAGATGCAGGTTTGCCCCTGTCAAAGGATTTTCACCTTGAAAAAACGACTAAATCCGAAGGTAAAAATCTCCACCGAGGGCTCCCGCGACGCGTATCCAAAGAAGAGTTCCAGGAGGTCGGATTGGACTGGCAGGTTCGTCCCGCTGAAGAAAACCTTCAGAAAAGAGACTAAGGCGGTCATTCTGACCGCCGCCTCCCATGCGGTTACCGCCGAATGACCGCCCCGCGGTCAAAAGACCGCGGCGGCCATTCCAACTTTCCCGCTGGGCCGGCGGACGACCGCCAAAAGGCCGCCCGCTGGCCCAGCGGGAAAGCCCCTGCAACGAGGAAGCCGGCTCCGAATGGAGCCGGCGGAGTTGCAGGGGTGCAACAGGTGCAGTGGCACCCGTCGCGATTTTCACTGTCTGCTAAGAAGACAGTGAAAATATGTGTGGGGCCCTGTGAGGGAGCCCCTGCACTGCCCATGCCAGTGGCATGGGCAGTGCAGGGGCCCCCAGGGGCCCCACGACACCCGTTACTGCCATCCTGGTTCTGGCGGTGCAGACCGCCAGAAACAGGCTGGAGGGAAGGGGGTTGGAATCCCCGTGGCGGCGCTGCAAGCAGCGCCGCCATGGAGGATTCCCTGGGCCAGGGGAAAACCGGCGGGAAACCGCCAGTTCCCCTTTTCTGACCCCGGCTTTACCGCCGTGGTCAGAATAGCCCAGGAAGCACCGCCAGGCTGTTGGCGGTGCTACCGCTGCCCTCCGCCATGGCGGTCATGGACCGCCAGGGTTGGAATGACCCCCTAAGTCCGAAGGTAAACTTTTGACCGAGGCCTCCCGCAAGCTGTAGCCGAGCAGGGCTCCATCGCGGTCGGCCTTAAACTTTGACTTTGCCCCGGTCGAGGTTCAACCAGATGACCCGATTTGGCGCTTTTTGTTTCTAGGCGCTAAAAAAACAATAATTCTTTAAAAAATCATATCTCCGGTTCCCCTTACCCGATTTTATTCGTTTTTGTGTCATTTTAAAGATAAATATATAATCTATTTTTATAAATTGGTTTTGGATTTTTAAACTGTTTCCTGTGTTTTATTTAATTACTGTTTTGTGATGTTTGAATGCTTTACACTCTGTCTCCTAATTTAAGCCTTGTCGCTCGTTGCCAAGCTACCAAGGGTTGAGCTGGGTTTAATTTACTGAGACCTAACTGGACCTAGGTGGAGGTTAGTGGCCTATTGCTAAGTGTAGGTACCTACCTGCCCTTACCAATAACCCTTACATTTAAGGCAGGGCATTTCCAATGCAATCCTATGAGAAGGCAGCACTCACAGCAGTGAGAAACCAAATAGGCTGTTTGTCACTACCAGGACAGGCCACATTACTAGGCACATGTCCTGCCCTCTACATACATGGCCCCCTGCCCATAGGGCTAGCTAGGGCATACCTTAGGGGTGACTTACATGTAGTAAAAGAGGAGTTCTGGGCCTGGCAAGTAAATTGAGATGCCAGGTCCCTTTGGCAGAAAACTGCGCACACAGGCCCTATGCAAGCAGGCCTGAGACAGGTTTGAAAGGCTACTTCAATGGGTGGTGCAAGCAGCGCTGCAGGCCCACTAGTAGCATTTAATTTACAGGCCCTGGGTGTAGGGATACCACTTTACAAGGGACTTATAGGTAAATTAAATATGCCAATTAGGTATAAGCCAATCATGCCAAGTTTACTAGGGAGAGCACATGCACTTTAGCACTGATTAGCAGTGAAAAAGTGCTCAGAGTCATAACGTCAACCAACAAGGATCAGAGAAATAAGGAGGAAAAAGCCAAAAAGTTTGGAGAATGACCCTGTAAAAGGGCCAGGTCCAACATGACCCCCTACCAGCCTAAAGCCAGGGGGGACCAATCAATACCTTGATGGACTTCCCTGCGCGGGGCAATAGAACCAGGACCCTGTCCCGCAACTGCTGGGGCATGATCCAGTTCTACGCCAATCTGAACCCAGCTGGATCCTCTGTCTATGCTCCCCAGACATTCTAAGCTAACCCATGGAGGTGTCCTTGTTGACTGTGGCCAGAGCCAGGTCCCAGGGCATCCCGGGGCCTCTGGTCTCTGAAATCTCTCTGAGTAGGGGGCAGGAGCCCCAGGTGCATTGCATCCTTTCTCCACTCTCCTTCCTATCAGTTCAGGAGTTACCGCCTGCCACTGGTCTTCTAGCCTAGGGACTGGCCCCATAGCCTGAATAGGGGTCAGGGGAAAGTCTTTCCTCCCCCTGCCCCTACTTCTAGGTTTCCACCCCCTCCGTGGAGGAGTGGTACCTCCAGAATCCAGAACTGCCAGGGCGCTGGTGTCAGTCATCTTGGTCAGCTCACCCTCCAGTTCAGAGGAGCCCCTCTGTCACTGGTCTCCCAACCCAGAGTCCTTCCCCTTTGGCTGAGCCAGGGTCAGGAAAGAGCCTTTCCTCCTCCTGCCCCTCCTTCTAGAGTTGTGCACCCTCCCACCAGGAGTGATATCCCTAGAAGTATTGGTAGAGAGACTGGGGTCAGCTGTCTCTACCTCCAGGTCGAGGGGGTTGCCCATGACCTGGTTCTCCAATCTAGGGACGGTACCCTTGGGTTGGACATGAGTTAGGGGAGAGTCTTCCCTCTTCCTCAAACCCTTCCCCTCAGAAGTGAAATTCCTAGGGAACAAAACAGTAGGGATGCTGGGTACAGCAGTCTCTACTTCTAGATCTAGGGGGTTGCCCATGACCTGGTTCTCCAACCTAGGGATGGTACCGAGTTAGGGGAGAGACCTCCCTCAAACCCTACAAAGTAAGCATCCGCACCCCCCTTTGCGGGAGGTGCTGCTGGTCTCCAGAGCTGGCAGGACACTTGTTCCAGTTGTCCCTCCCACTCCTTCAGACTCCAGGGGATCCCTTTCAGAGGATCGGCCTTTGGTAACGACTAATTTCCCGCCTTGGGGCCCCTTTTGGGTGCCTTCCAAGACAAGCGTAAAAGGACAGGTCCCTCTGGATCCTGCACCCTCCCCGTGCTGGATTTTGTCAGGGTCGGTTAAATTCCAGCCTTGGGGCCCCTTCTGGGTGCCTTCTAAGACATGCGTAAGAGGACAGGTCCCTCTAGATCCAGCACCCTCCCCGCTCAGAACTTGGCCTGGATTACCTAGAACCTTCCCCACCCTGTGCCGGTGTGAATCTAAGACAGCCCTTAATGCCCACTAGGTCCTCTAGCACTAAGCCAGATGTCGGCCACCTTTGCAAGTTCCCTGGGGTCAGAGAACTCACAGTGTGACAGGTGTTGGCGTAGCTCTGAAAAACAGCAACGGAACATGTGCTCCCTTATAATGAGATTAAACAGCCCTTCATAAGTGGTTACTGTGCTACTCTCCACCCAGCCTTCTAGTGCTTTGCAACAATTACCTATGAAATCCTCCCACGACTGGTGAGACCGCTTCTTGCTACCTCTGAACCTCAACCTGTAGTCTTCAGGGGAGAGACCATACCTTTCTATCAGGGCCTTTATGCTGTGGGGATACCCCTGCCTGTCACTGTCATCTGGGGCCAGTAGGGCATCCCTTTCTAGCTCAGGAATATAGATCTCTAGGAGAGTTCCCCAATCCCACTTAGGGATCTTGCCTGCAACTAGACCTTCCTCATACTCCCTCAGGCATTGACATATGTCGTCCCCCTCCTTGAACCCAGGTACCAAGTCTGTGGGTAGGTAAGGATTGTGCTTAACACTACAATCAATGCTGCCACCACTGGACTCTACCTGCAGTGCTGGTGAGTCCAGATGTGTCAGACTGAGCTCTAGAGTGAGCCTTTCCTAGGCAAAGGCCATTTCAGCATCTGCCATCCTCTCCTGAACTAAGGTATTTTCTACCTCAGCCTGTCTCACTTCTACAGCCAGCCCAGCTAGCTGAAGCCTCAGGTTCCTCTCTTCCCGCCTATCTCTGAGCTCCTCAGGTGACAGGGAATGGGAGGTGGTGCTGCTGCAAAGCAAGGACCCAGTAAGGGACTCCCCATCTATGGGGTCCTCTCTCTCTACTGGCGTCCCTGGCCAGTCATCTTCTCCCTCAGTGTCTAACTCTCTGGGGTCACTGTCTCCCTGGGGTGTGGACTGGGGATCCTCCGTCTCAGAGTCCTCACTACTCTAATGGGTCTCTTCAGGGTCTCCCTCAGAACCATCCCCCCTTTGGGGCTCCTCTTCTCTTGCTTCATCGTGTGCCCGTTCAAAAAAATACAGGGCTCTCCTGAGGGCCATTATATTTGATTCTCCACACTCAACAGATATCCCTCTCTCCCTGCAGAATCCCTTCAACTCTTCTAGAGTGTAAAACCACAAGTCTTCTACGTCAAAGGTGGACTCCATTTTGATGAGAGCACAACACAGGTGTAAAACGACCAGAGTCCAAAGTGCAAGTATACAACACAGGAGTGAAAATAAAAATGACTAGTTTGAGAGAACACGAGAATAATTAAAAAAAGAGAATTAGAACATGTAATGGTCTAAGTGCAATTTGCGGTGCAAACATGAGTCACAATGGTATTGTGCAAGCGCAAGTCCTATCCTCAGCGCTGACAACTAATGTTAGAAATTGGGTTTCTGGGTGGTTAGGGCATGCACCTAAGCCAGGCAGAACCCACCCACTCTAGTCAGGGCAAGGGAGTTACACATCCAAGATAATCCCTGCTCACCCCCTTGGTAGCTTGGCACTAGCAGTCAGGCCTAACCCGGAGGTAATGGGTAAAGTGTTTGCACAACACCCACAACAAATGTGATGCAATATGTACACCACAAAGTAAACACAACACTGAGCTATGTAAAAATAAACTGTATTGCACAAAACATAATTAGACCAAACATTACATGTCAGTAATACCCTGCTACCTAAGCAGTTGTCAGAACATTACACAGGTTACTAATACTCTGCAAGAATAAGCAGTTATCACATTAGAACACACAAGTACTCAGGATTCTGGAACATAAGCAGTAGTCAGGAATCACAGCAAAGAAACAAATGCACTTGTCATAAAATATAACAAATGCCTATACTAAGATCATTATAAAAACCTATGGCAAGTCATGAAACACATATCAGCAAGTCATGTCCATAAAAGGTACACCAGCACATATATGTGAAATCATAAAAAAAATAGGTAGATAACATATAACCCCCCCAATGTCCATACTAAGCTCATAGAGCAAATATGTCCCCAAAAGTGACTGTTTTTATGACGAGGGGCACTTCCAGTGCCACACATTATCCATTAGGTGCCCCTGGTGTTCCAGTGCATGAAAAACGGGGGCCTGGTGAGGCTGTTGGGGGAAAGGGGCGGATCGCACCCTCTTGGAATTTTATAACGGGCCCCTCCGGGGCCTGAGATCTCTGGAGGACCCCCCCAGGCCTCAACTGGCCCTCCAACGTGGGCGGGAAAGGCAAAATGAGAACCCCACCACGGGGAAAGAGAAAGAGACCTGATGGTGCAGGGGCCTCCGGTGAGGCTTCCTCCCACCCGCAATCTTGCGGAGCCCACACTCAGGCTCCGATGGGGCAGAGGGTGAACCTCCTATGAGGCTCCCTTCCGCCTCGCTTGCTTTTCTTGAGAGGGAAGATGCTCACGCCACAGCATTGAAGCGGCACCCAAGTGGGTGCCTGCTTGTGCCCCAGGGGCGCCGCTCACGGCATGTTTCGCCCAGGGGACACTAGATACAGCGCATCTCCGATGCGCTCGGACTTCAAAAGAGCCCGGGTCGCAGTGGTGAATTATGCACAGGAGCGTGCTCTTTGAAGCGCCTGGAGGCAAGTCTATAAAGTCCGGGTCACAGCGGTGAAAGGGCCACATCGAGGCCTTCTCCCACAGCACCTGGAGACAAGTCTCTAGAGCCCTGGTCGTGGCTGTGAAGTGGTATCGGCAAAGCACTTATGGAGCATTCAGGGGCCACACAGGCAGCGTTCTTCAGCGTGCTACTCCCGGGATGCGGCGGTGATCCTTCCTCACCATAACATGCTCCTCTAAAGAGTGCAACATCCCCCTAGCTAGTAAGGTGCTTTAGGTGAAAAATGAAGCACTCCCCGTGTTGCAGTTAGTTGCAGGGGTCAGGGGCCACGGCACCCTGCCCCTGGAGACAAGAGAGGGGAGAAGCACAGGGCTAGCAGGCCCAACAACAGGCCAGCACAAGGGATGCAGATGGTGGCAGTTCCTTCTAGTGACCAGGCAGGTCACAGGTCAGCTCAGCAGCAGCTGCCCAAGGTGGTTTCTGGTGAGTCCATTAAGCAGTGTCTTGTGCCCAGTTTCAAGTAAGTCTCTGGAGTCCCGAGAATTTCTAAATTGATAGGGAAAATTCCCCTGTACTTGTACTCAGTTTACAGTGTATTTTACAAAAGAAAGGGAGAGGAGGTTCAAGCCAGTTAAAACTGGTCCTGGGAGTGCCCCCTCTCTCCTGCAGCACAGGTTCCAAACATCAGTGGGGGGTAAATAACCCTATTATGTGAGGCCAGGGCACAGCCTTTACAAATGCAGGTGTGCCCCACCTCTCCCTTCTCTCAGCCCAGGAAGACTATTCAGTACGTAGATGCACCTCTGTGACACCTCCACCCACCCTGTGTACAGGCTGTCTGAAAAGTATGCACAAGAGTTATAAGCACAGAGAAATGCTTCCTTTCTAGAAGTGGCATTTCTGTAATGATAATAATGTAAGCAGCCTTTCTCACGGCCATTACAACCATACCAAACATGCCTACGCTACCCCTCATAAATCAGACAATACCCCTTACACTTAAGGCAGGGCATTTCCAATGCAATCCTATGAGAAAGCAGCACTCACAGCAGTGAGAAACCAAACAGGCTGTTTTCACTACCAGGACAGGCCACATTACTAGGTACATGTTCTGCCCTCTACATACATGGCACACTGCCCATAGGGCTAGCTAGGGCGTACCTTAGAGGTGACTTACATGTAGTAAAAGGGTAGTTCTGGGTCTGGAAAGTAAATTTAGATGCCAGGTCCCTGTGGCAGAAAACTGTGCATACAGGCCGGCCTGAGACAGGTTTGAAAGGCTACCTCAATGGGTGGCGCAAGCAGCACTGCAGGCCCCCTAGTAGCATTTAATTTACAGGCCCTGGGTATAGTGATACCACTTTACAAGGGACTTGTAGGTAAATTAAATATGCTGATTAGGTATAAGCCAAGCATACCAAGTTTACTAGGGAGAGCACATGCACTTTAGCACTGATTAGCAGTGAAAAAGTGCTGAGTCATGATGTCAGCCAACAAGGGTCAGAAAAATAAGGAGGAAAAGGGCAGAAAGTTTGGGGAATGACCCTGTAAAAGGGCCAGGTCCAACACTACACTACATGTGTGAAGAGATGAAATGTGGATGAGATTTGTTTTTTGGAGGTCCTCCCTCGGTAGGTGGGCCATCGTCATCCACAGATGTTGATAGTGGCCTACATTACATTGGCATAGACCTTTGAGTGTAACATATTATCCAGGACAGTTGACATAATACCATCCTCAAAGGATGCACTCACAAATACTAACTGAGTGACATGGTGCACAACTGCCACTGCCAGATCAATGAGTGCATGTCATGGAAGGAGAACATTGTGTACATATGTGACTGCATTGTGCCCAATATGTGCAAATAGCACATAGATCCTGAAGATTTGGAAGTGGTCCTCTGCAGTCCAGCCACACAACTTTCTGCACTGCATGACATCTCTGAGAAGGGAAATTAGTATGCAATATTTGGGACATACTGCACTTTGAAGTTCCTTCTAAATTCACTTGCATGCAAGTTGCCCAGCAGGTACACATTCACACTTGCATCAGGGGTTGTAGGGGTTCTTCATTGCAAGCACGCTTGAATTTGTGTGTTCGGGGGTACCTTTGAGCCAAGGCTCCTGCCTCAGAGGCATGGTGAGTGATGAATGTGCAGGATTATACATCACACATAGCATATGTGAGTGATTTTGATGATTACTGTTCATTTGGACAGTTACACGTCACCTGCCCATGAGCTATGGTTTGTCACATTGCACCTAGTTCCTGGTGTCGGATCCATGACATGCCTGATGGATCATGGGAGTCGCATGCCCACAATGGACATGGAACAGGTCCCTTTAACACAGTCATGGTAGCCAGCATTCCTGCCTGCCACACATTGCTCTGAGCCTTTACACCATGCAACATCTGCAAAACTGGCTTTAGATATATTCACATGTATGGCTGGGGAATTGGCATTTCATATGTAGCATGATGCATGGTGCATGTGTGTAGAACAGCCATTAAACTGAAGTCCCTTTCTGTGTAGGCAGACACTGAGATGTGTATTGTGTCACCCAACCTAATTGTTAGGGGGTCTGTTAAGTACTTGAGATTTGCTTACCTACAAGTAGGCCATTCCTATATTGTCGATCCTGGAATTGGTTATTTATGATGGAGTTCTGGACTATGTATGCATTGTGCACACTGCCAGCTTATTTTGCCACCACATTTGTGATCAACCCATGACGGTCGACAATGGCCTGGACATTGACGGAGTGGGTGTGTTTCCTGTTGCGGTACAGATGGGCAGTTGCAGTAGGAGGAACTAGTTGTACATGTATGCAGTCCATGGCACCCAGCACAAGTGGGACCCCAACAATGGCATAAAATCCTTGTTTGATCTCCTGCTGCAGTTGCTGGGTTTTGGGGAAGACAATGTTGCGTGGTCAATCAGGTGAAGCAGCTATACAATGGACTCCCTTTTCAGACAATAATAGGTAATTAACTCTTTCTCGCTGAGGCTAATTAGTGATGTACCCTGTCAATATATGCAGTTCCCTCGCCTGTGCTGCCTCCATGCTGCAGGTGGTGGAGATAGTGTTGGTGATGTTGGAGATGGTGCTGATGGTGGTGGTAGTCTTCTCTGGGCTCCAAGCTGCAGTAGGAGTCAGTTCATGGTGTAGAACTTGCCAGAGTGATTTGTGTATGTTCTCCTTATATACCAGTGCCAATACGTCATTTTTACACCTGGTCTCACAAGGCGTAATTTGTTTGACGCATTTGAGACTCTATCTATCTTTTGCCAAGAAAGCATCATTTTTCGGTTTCTTTGTAAATACGACTGAGTCAGTTCTGTTTGGCTTTTCAAGAGTGACCGCCTACCTTGAATATCATTGTCGTTATCTGACGCAGCCGGATCTGACGCAAGGAAAAATTGATGCAGGGGAGACAAAAGTGATGCTAAAGGCCTCTACCATCACTTTGTAAATATGGAGCAGTCAATGCACAGCCACTGCATCAAAAAAAGGGATGTAGCTGTGGCTCCTTGTAAATGAGGCCCTATGAGTCGTTTTAGACATCAACTTAAATGGGTTTAAACAGGTCAAAATTGTGATCAAACAAGCTACATTTCAGTATAAGATAATAAAAATATCACCCCATTTCAAACTATCCAAGCCAAATGCCATTGTCATGCTTTCTCGACAGGATTAATGCAGTTTCAAATAACTAGGTTCTGCCATTTTCACAAACTCGATTTGATGCAAAGCCGAGCAGCTCACCAATTCTTCAGGCTTCATAAAGACGTTCAGCCAGCCTTCTGACATTTTCATTGCCTCCCAATGAAGAAACTGGAGGAAACAACCATGCACAAAACCCTCTGGGAAAATGCTTCTTGGCAGACAAAGACCCAATAGAAACCTCTGACTAGCTCACCTAATCAAACAGACAATTATTTGCCAATATATCTTTCAACATCCTGTTTCTAAGACTGTGCAATGCCCTATCACAATATCTTCTCAAAGAAGAGAACTATTGCTGATTCTGCATTCACTTAGCTATTCTTGACATCTTTTTGTTGCTTTTCCCACACTCTAGTGTGCATGTCAAACACAACGAGGCACTCCAGTGCTGAATGACATGTTATAGAAAACACTCATAATAACAATGATAGTACAATAAATGTTGCCAGATAGGCCCAGGTTGGATCTGCTACTGATTTATGGTGTTTATGACTCTTTTGATGCTTCCCTGTTCTTTCCACATGATAATAGTAACTGCTTTGACTATATGATGTATCTTTTACCACAGTTCATTTTTTCTAGCATTTTTTGTTTTGGTAGCCAAGCATCTAAACAGTGGATAGGACCAGCGTCTGTGTCTCCTAGGCTGTCTGCTGGGAAGGTGGAATATCTTGATAGCAGGGATACAGGCAGCAGAAACATTCATCAGAGAGCAAATACCATATATAGGGTATAGCACGTATGTAATTTAGTCACAGTAGTGCCATATACAACAACTTCACTACCAGAGTGCTGCTTTATTTGGAACAGACCCTTCACCTTCTTCTGGATGATTGAATAGACCGGTGGAACAATTACATCCACAGCATGAGATGTTATCTTATATGTGGAAAAATGTACCCCCAGCCATATATTGCAAGGATATTGCAAGTTACTAAGAAGTATAATGATCATTTGAGATGCATGAGTCTGAAGCCTGAATGTCTTTATAAGGTCATATAACTCCTCACCCACTTTCTATACATTTATAATAATCGTATGAGGGAGTATGTGTGCGCAATCTTTTTGCAGGCATAACCTGCCCTGCCCTCTGTGGTCTCACTGCTGACAGCTCTTATTGTGTGTGGTCTCTTACTGCTAATCACTCCTGCTGAGGGCAACCTCTCATTACTAAAAGGCTTGGCTAGACAACTTGGGGAGCAGTGCCATTCACAACATCTCCCACCTCAAGTGTATTGGGTTGAGAAGGGCAGGGAACAGAGATTGGAGGCCAGTAGCATTATACTGTCATGTGATGGGATATCATTACAAGCAAGTAGAAGTGTTATTTTATTACAGAAGCATGTATACATTCTTAAACGGAGATTACCCTCTACCATGAATTTTGCTAAAATGTAGCTAAAATGAGAAGATTAGGTTTTCGTTGACTGGTTTAGTAGATGTTGTAAATTAACTTTGTGGCTCAAGTAGGAACAGGAACATATACTGTACCATGTAACAGTCAAGCAAAGTAATTAAGGGTAATTTACTTTTTTGATTAGTAAAATTATCAATTTATACTATATAGATTCATTTAAGAGGTAATACAGTTCTTACTACACCAGTGTGCATATACTAACGTAGAAGTTATGATGGATATTCAGACAGTAATGCTAGGCAGACTCTGCAGGCAGAAATAAATGTTAGTGACAGTGATACCCTATTATCTCTGATTAACTCTATTCCAACACCTCTCTTTCAGCTAGGTCACAAATAAGTTGAAATGGTGATTAGGTCCTTGCTGCTGAGTAATCAGGCATGAAGACAGGTGCACATACAATAAGTTTAGACACAATGCGTTAGCTATCAAGCCCCACCAGACATACAAATAATATTATGACTATGGTGTTCTGAACCAATCAATGCACCCAGTGCCACTATTTATGCATATATTTCTTACCCATCTCTTTTCAGTAGCCCAAATATATCTCCTTCTCATGAAACACAAAGGTCCATGCACATACACACATTTCTATGACATTGGGCGGCGCTGGTTTGCGCCAAAACATTTAACGCTGGCTAACGCTATTCCTACGCGCCAGACGGGCTCCTTATTTAAGGATTGACGTTAGCCAGCGCTGCAGGCTGGTCAGAGTAAAAAAAAAAAGACTCAAACCAGGCAGCGCCAGCGTGGAGGAAAATGAGGGTTGTGCGTCTAAAAATGGTGCAAGTCAGGTTTGAGTAAAAAATCATGGCTCAAACCGCACTTGCACCATTTTTTTATGCACAACCCCCATTGAAATGACTCCTGTCTTAGCAAAGACAGGAGTCATGCCCCCTTGCCCAATGGCCATATCCAAAGGACTTCTGTCCCCTGGACATGGCCATTGGGCACAGTGGCATGTAGGGGGGCCCAAGTTAGGCCCCCCATGCCACTTTAAAAAAATAAAAAAATGATACTTACCCCAACTTACCTGTACCTACCTGGGATGGGTCCCTCATCCATGGGTGTCCTCCAGAGATGGGCAAGGGTGGCAGGGGGTGTTCCTGGGGGCAGGGAAGGGCACCTCTGGACTGCTTCCATGGTCAGAGACCATGGAAGTGGGCCCACATGTTACTTAACGCCTGCCCTCACCCAGGCGTTAAAAAACGGCGCTCATCAGGCTGTGCGCCATTTTTTAAGGCCCGCACCCTCCTGTGCGTCAAAATGACACAGGAGTATAAATAAGGTGCACAGGCTTTAAAGTCATTTTTTTGATGGGAACGCCTACCTTGCATGTCATTAACGCAAGGCGGTTTCCCGCATCCATCAAATGATGCACACAGAGGAATTGTGACGTTCGCGGGTCGGGCGTCATGATATAAATATGGGGCAAGGTTTGCGCTGAATGTGTGTCAAAATTTGTGACGCACATTCGGCGCAAACAGAGTGTAAATATGCCCCCAAATGTGAGAAAAATGTTTTTTTAGACACATTTTGGTGGTTTGCAAATGATTCTGGGTAAAATATGTGGTGGGAGTCACACAAGTCACCCCTCCCTGGATTTCCTTTGGTGTCTAGTTTTCTAAAATGTGCAGGTTTGCTAGGTTTCCATAGGTGGTGTCTGAGCTAGGGCCTAAAAACCACAGCTACCAACTTTGCAACAAACTGGTCCGTTTTACATTGAAAAAACGGATGTATCCATGTTGCATTTTGAACCGTTTCCTGTCACAGGCATTAGGCCAGCTCATGCATGCAAGGTACCATTTTTATCAGAAGATGTAGGAGAATGCTGGGCAGAAGGACGTTTGTGGCTCTGTGCACAATCCAGCACTTTCCAGCACAGAAATGTGAGGAGAATGTGTTTTTAGTGAATTTTTGAGGTTTGCAATGGATTCGGAGGGAAAAAAAAGACAGCGTGAACCACACAAGTCACCCCATCTTGGATTCCCTTAGGCATCTAGTTTTAAAAATGTACAGGTTTGCTAGGTTTCACTGCCAGCTGAGGTAGGGCCCAAAAACCACAGCTATCCACTTTCCAAAAAACAGGTCAGTTTTGAGTAGAAAAATGTGAGGTATCTATGTTGTGTTTTGGGCTGTTTCCTCTCACAGGCACTAGGCCTACCCACACAAGTGAGGTACCATTTTATTGGGAGACCTAAGGGAACACAGAATAGTAGAACAAGTGTTATTACCAATTGTATTTCTATGCATTTGTATCTTCCAACTGTAAGTCAATGTGAAAGAAAGAAGTCATTTTTAGAAATAACCTCTAATTCACATGCTAATATGGGTACCCACAAATTCAGAAATGTGTAAGTACCCCCGATTTGGTTTCCTAGATATCTACTTTTCACCATTTATATCTTACCATATGAATTGCTGTGTACCTAGTACACAATGAAAAACCATTGCAAGGTGCAGCTCAGTTATCCGCTCTGGGTACCACAGGTTCTTAGTGAAACTACAAGCCCTCTAGGTCCCTGCAACCAGAAGGGTCCAGCAGATGCAGTGGTATATTACTTTTCGAAAATCTGCCATAGTTAGAAAATGTTACAGATGAAAATGCAGACACAAATGGCTGTTTTTTCAACTAAATTTCTTTTTATTTCTTTTTTATTTCAACTGTTAATTTCTATGTGAAAACCTTGAAGGATCCATACATAAGTGACCCACTGCTGAATTCAGAATTTCGTCTACTCTTCAGAAATGTATAGCTTTCCAGGATCCTCCATTAGTTTCACACCCATTTCTGCCAGTAACTGGAAGGCAGTTAAAAGCACAAAAAATAGGAAAAATGGACTACGTCCCAGTAAAATGTGAAAACTGTGTTGAAAGATGTGTTTTTCTGATTCAAGTTTGCCTGTTCCTGAAAGTTGAGAAGATGGTGATTTTATCACCCATAAACCATTTGTTGATGCCATTTGCAAGGAAAAAAACAGATGCTTTCTTCTGCAGCATTTTTTTCCCACTTTTGCTAAAAAAGCTCAACATTTAGCTGTATTTTACCCATTTTCTCGGTCTCCAAGGGAATCCACAAACCCTGGGTACCTTTAGAATCCCCAAGATGTTGGAGAAAAGGACACAAATTTGGTGTGGCTAGCTTATGTGGACAAAAAGGCATGGGGGCCTAAGAGTGAACTGCCCCAAATTGCCAAAAAAAAGGCTTAGACGAGGGGATGGGCTTGGGGAATCAGATCAACATAATAATAACATATAACACACAAAATCATAAAACATTACATAACAATGAAAATTCGATATTATATACAACTATATTTACAAAGAGCAATATTTAACACTTAAAAACGTGATATTATTACGTTAAATAACTCATGTATGATAGTCTTTTCCTCATCACATTTTTTGATGATGTTTGCATCAGAAGTAGAGACATATATACTAGCCCCTACTGCCTCCTTGCGCCACATTAGTGTAATTTTTTCACACTAATGTGGTGTTAAGGAGGCATTTATGCTGCGCCATATTTACAAAGTAACGCAATGCATGCATTGCACCACTTTGCAACCCATTGCACCGCATTATGCCTGCGTCAGGCATAATGTGTACAAGGCCGGCATTCCGGCGCTAGGAGGCTTTCAAAAATGGCGCAGTCAAATTTACATTTCCCGGTGCCCTAAATAGCAGGTGTTAAAATGACACACCCATAGTAACTTATGGGTCTCCTTGCACTTTGCTGCACTAGCGCCACAATATCATGAAAAATTCTGATGCTATTTTCCTAATGAGCCCCACGGTGCGTCGTATTGTAAATACCACGCACCCATGTTGTGGTTAGTTGGGGCAGTGGCGACTCAAGAAAACTGGGGCATCAGTGCTGATGTGTCAGTTTTATGTAAATATGTCATGAAAGTCTTTACACAGTGTTAAGGTTACGCATTGTACACACTCACCCAAAAACTAAATAGTTGGGTTATTCACTCCCAGGTCAAGAAAACTAGATTAACATATTCTGCTTAAATCGTGAGTGTTCACAATGATCTCCAAAACCCCTATCCTCCATCTCCGTGCTCCCGTCCGTAACCCGTATCTCCAATTCTAATTGTTGTATATTTTGTGTACAACTTGTTTGTCTTCCATCTTTAGCTTTCATTTCATCCTTACAGTACTTTCTGTAAATTTCGTCTCAACGGTGTAACGTCATATGTTATTGCTCTGACTTGGCAATATTACGACGCATGACCATTGTTTTGTTTGCTGAGCCAGAAACTGGACCTATGGCTTTCGTTTCTGCATCTAAAATAAAAAGCTTACATTTATCTTAGGTCACACTGTCTAATTTCATGATTAAAAAAAACAGATAAAAATGTGTCGTTTTTCTCCTTCAGTTAATCAGTCACATATCTATTAATTGTGTTATGCTCTTTGACGTAAAATAAACTCTAGCTTGCTCTTTGTCACGTGTATTGTCCCTCACATGCTTTTTTATCTATAATATTTTTGAGCAAATATGACGAATATTCCCATTTGTCAAGCACATTTTGGAAAAGCAGAACAGGTTGGTAGAGTTTCTGATCTCTAGTCTGGGATGTAATAGGCCTCCTTCGAGAGAGAGAGAGAGAAAGAGGGACTGAATGTGTTTTAAGCTATAGATATAAGATCATGCAATCGTACAGTGTAAAGTGCACGGGGTAATGCTATCCCATTTATAATGAACACGCTATTGTTTTTAAGTGGTTATTATATCATATTCTCTAAGCCCGTTAGTAAAATGTACTCAAAAGTATCGCTCAGTTGTTTGAGATGTGAAAGCAATACAATTGGCGATTGGTGGCAGATAGTAGAGGGATGCCCATCATTTTCCATTTTTTGGTGTGAGAAGTCAATGTATAATTTTGAGAGTAAATCAGCATAGGAAGTTAGATTCAGCATGATGTCCTATGCATCTGAGCTTAGATCGTTCTAGGAGAGGGAGCAATCACCTGCTCATTAATTAGGCAGTGATGGAAATCATTGCAAATTCTTATATTTAATGAAAGGAACAATAAAATAGAAAATCAAAGAAGAAGGCTATGCTATAAGGTAACATAATTCTAAGAAATTCACAAAGATTTGGATATTTTTGAAAGACGTTTGAATCTAAGTGTGAGGTTTTCAAAATTAAAGGCCACAGCATGGTGGTATTTGCAATGTAATGTGAATTTTATCTGCTTAGTCAGTGTATGATGAATTTGTAATTTTTCGAAATTTTTACCCAACACAAAATCAGTTTTTCTTTTGTCATTACAATTTCCAGGGTAATCATCAGCATGGCTGGAGGAATTTAGTACTTGGTGCCTTAGACCACCTTAATCGTTGTCTGAAGTTTAGTTTAGTTTAGTAGATTTATAAAGCACATAGCTACCTATAGGCTTCCCAGCGCTAAGAAGGAAAGTAACTGCTTCAAATTCAAGAAAATAGATGACTAGGGGAAGAAAGTTAGGTCAGATAAAGGACACTTTTTAGTTTTTTCCGGAATGATAGTTCTGGAGGTTCTTGCCGGAGTTCTAGGGGTAGGGTATTCCAAAGGCATGCTGCCTTGCTTGAGAAAGATTTGCCTCCCCATGAGGACCTCTTGAAGCGTGCTATGTGTACTAGGTGGGTGGTGGAAGATCTCAGATATCTAGTGGGGGCATACGGAAGAATAATTTTTCTAAGGTAGTGGGGTCCCTTGCCATGCAAGGCCTTATGTATCATGCATAATTCTTTGAAATGAATGCGCTGTTTTGTGGGCAGCCAATGAAGCGCGGCTAAGGCTGGCTTAGCTGAATGATGTCTTGGCAAATTCATAAGCAGTCTTGCAGCAGCATTCTGTACGACCTGGAGTTTCTTCACTACGTAGTCAGGAGAGCTAAGGAAAAGAGAGTTGCCGTAATCAAGTCGCGAGAGGATCATGGCCTGAATAAGAATTCTTCTGGCCAGAAGAGGTAACAGCTTGAAAATTTTCCTTAGGTTTCTAAGGAGGCCAAAACAGGAGGAAGAGATCTTTTTGGCTTGTTGTTCCATCGTTAAGCGTCAGTCCAGCCAAAAACTAAGGCTCTTTATGTGGTCCTTGGGGGGGGGGAGTTGCTAAAGGCATCTGGATATAGTGCCAAAAGGTTGGGGGGGCGCCGTTGCCTACATTCATTACCTCAGATTTTCCATCATTGAGTTTCAGTTTGGACAGATTCATCCATTTACCAATGTCAGCCAAACAGAGGGAAAGATTGGTTAGAGAAGGATCTTTAGTGTTGGATAGAGATACTATTAATTGAGTATCATCAGCATAGGTGACCACTGACAGGTCATATGGTTTAACTATTTTGGCTAAAGAGGAAAGATAAATATTAAAAACAGTGGGGCTTAAAGAAGAGCCCTGAGGGACTCCACAGGTCGAGGGAAAGATATTGGACAGGAAGGAATGATTTAAGAACTGAAAGGTTCTTCCTGTGAGGAAGGAGGAGAGCCAGACTAATGCTGTGCCTTCTATCCCTATACTGGAGAGCCTACGGCGGATGGTATCATGATCTACGGTGTCAAAGGCGGCACTGAGATCCAATAGAATGATAGCTGCGCGACCCCCCTGATCTAAGATTTGCCAAGTGGATTCAGTAACAGACAAGAGGGCCGACTCAGTACTGTATTGGGGTCTAAATCCCTTTTGAGTAGGGTCTAGGAGTTCATGGTCCTCAAGAAAGCGTGTCAGTTGCTTATTGACATGTTTTTCCATGATTTTTGCTAAAATTGGGAGAAGGGCAATGGGTCTGTAGCTACTAAGCAGAGTGGGGTTGAGTTTGGGCTTTTTCAGAAGAGGTTTGATGATTGCATGTTTAAGGGACTGAGACAGAATTCCTGAGGTTATAGAGTGATTGCGAGACTTAGTCAAGTGTGGAACGATAATGTCAGAAGCCAATGTCATAATGGCGGGAGGGGCGGGATCAAGAGGAGACCCAGTCTTAATATTGTGGAGGAGGTCTGTAACCACAGATTCTGTTAGGGGACAGAACTCTGAAAGTAAAATCCCTGAAGACTGGAGATTGGCACACTTCTCCTTTATAAGCTCCTGGTTGGTAGAGGTAGGAAAGGAGGAGTATATGTCAGTGATTTTCTCCTGAAAGTAGGTTGCCAAGTTATTGCTATGTTCAGTAGAGGCCTCTATTGATGATTCATTAGGAGGAAAGTGGTAAAGTTCTTTAAAAATATAAAAAATCACTTTCTGGGAGTTTGCCAACTGCTCGATCTTAGTGCTGTGGAATAGGGATTGGGCTAGTTTAATGTTTTCAGGGTAGTTTCTAACAGCTTCTCTGTAAATTACCTTGGAAGAGATACTAAAATCTTTTCTCCACATTCTTTCCAACTTCTTACATTTCTTTTTTTGTTATAACAATTGCGGAGAGAACCAGGAATTGAGCTTATGTGTGGATTTTATTAGTCTTGTCTTAATCGGCAAAATAGAGTCTAGGGAGGTGGACATCCAGTTGTTGAAAGACTCTACCGTCGTGAGATTGGGATCATTGTAGTTAGTAAATGAAGAGCGGAGAGTGTTATGCCATACTTTAGGGTCAAGCTTTGACCACTGGCGATGGGTAGATTTAGTGCCGATTGAATCCCTGGAAGAACTGTCATAACGAGGAGTGAATGACAGTAGAAAATGGTCTGTCCACGTAAGAAGCAGAGGAGTATGGAAGGAAAGATCAGAGCGATTGCTAAATATGAGGTTGATGGTATCGCCTTTATGGTGGGTGGGCCCAACAGTGTAATGGGTAAGGTCTTGTGCTGCCATCAAGGATAAAAGTTATTTTGCCGAGGGGCAGTCCATATTATCAATCTGAATATTGAAATTTCTAAGTATGGTTAAGTTAGGAGTTTTGCAGAGAAAACTTGATATAGAGTCAGGTAGAGCTTGTAAGAAGCTCACATAAGGACCCGAAGGACAGTAAATTAGAATTCCAGAAGAGGTAAAAGAGCAGAAAGATATAGTGAAAAAGCCATACTTTCACATCCTGGAATGACGAGAGTGGTAGTAACACATTTAAATATTTTCTTATGGATAATGGCAATGCCACCCCCTCTAGCCTGAGACCTATCTAGATGGGCAATCAAGTTGTTAGGGGGAAGTGCCTTGAGGATTTCAGAAGAGGAGTTTACCTTAAGCCATGTCAGAAATAGGATGGCAGGATGATGGTCATCTAAAAGAGTGAAGATGTGCAGACAGTGTGCAGACAGGGAACGACAATTAAGTAGGAACAGTCTGCCAAGCTGACTAGAAGTGCTCTCCAAAAGGGATGGCAAGACAGACGATGGAGACCAGGAGCAGCTATGGCAAGGCCGAGTTATAGGGTCTGAGAGAGCGGTTGAGGGTATTAGGCAAAGAGGGGTGTTATTGTAGGCTAACAGTTGCTGAGAGGAGTAGACTAACCTTTCGGTAGAATGGGCAACAGCATTCCTAGGCTCATCTCTCCCGGGCACGGACGGGCGCAGACGGGCGCAGATGGGCTTGACTTTGGCGCGCCGGCAGGGGAGTTTAAATAGAGCATCTAATTATGATGCTTGCAGTGCTAACAGGTGCGGCAACTAAAGTGCTGACTCAAAATGGCGGTCCAATCGGCCCGACAGGTAGAAAAGGGAAGAAAGACTGCCGGAAGCCTCTAAAGTGTAGACTGAATTTTCCTTCTGTTAATGTGTCGCTCACATGTACAGTGTTAGTGTGAGTGATTGTGCCAGATGGTAGCAAGTGTGTAGGTTGTGTGGGTATTGCTCTGATTGATAGCTGTCCCTTCTTTTACAGTCAGATGTTTGTGTCCATCTTGCTATTCTTTGCCCCATCATATAGAGATCAGTCACATCTATGCTATTCTGCCATTTTATTGGAAGACTGCGTTGTATTAAGGCAAATGTTTTGCTTGTGGATGGACACACTGCCATAATCAAACCCTGAACTATATTTTTTTTCCTGTAAATAGGTTGTTGCAAGTGTATTGTGTGTGCCTCTTCTAATCAGGGCTGTTCCTCACTCCTGTCTGCATCTCTCTTTGTCTGTTCTATTTTTTGCATTTCATTATGATGTCGTACCTAGGAAGTATTATCTAGCTCATATGTACAGCTTTCACATGTTATTGCGCTGCAACATGTTTTTATGTTGTGAGGTATAGTTAGAGATCAGGACTAAGTGACTGTGCTGCAGCCAATGTTTAATTTGAGCCAGTGGTTGTAGGTGGAGCCCACTAGCACTTATTTCTGGGGACCAGAACTTATATTTTGTCAACATACTTTGATCCAGAGCAAGAGACAGAAAAACATAAAATGGGAATGAAAGAGAAAGATGGCCTGTGTAGTTTGCACAACCAACTAACCCTGCCATTGCTACCAACTGCCAGTATAAATGCTCCTACAGATGTGTCACTGTCGACAATGCCAGGCCCCATAGAGCTCTAAGAATGACCTAAATGCACAGGAATCCTTTCTTAAATGGATATTTAATTTTTAAATTAAAGTACAAGTGTGTAGGTTGTGTGGGCCTTTGTGGGCTTTAAAATGCAAACAGCTCAAGAGATAATAGCGCACCAGCAAGAACCACAATGACAGAGCCACCTTGAAATCAGCACTCATTGAATACCATCTTCACATCAAAGCAGCAAAGAGAGAGGCCCTGACCCATCAGATCAAAACCAGTGCCAGGCAAACCATGGAACTCTTCACCATTGTCAGAGAGCTCACCTGCCTAGCAGTCACTGAAAAGGTGATCCCTCCTAGCAAGAACTCTGTGACGTCCTTGCCGTACACTTCCACAACAAGATGACGGCCATCTACAAGAACATCAATGCCCGACCCTCCAACCCCCGCAGCCTCCGATCGACCTCCACTGCCGACTTCATGCTCAACACATGGCGATAGATAAGCCCACAAGACACAGCCACTCTCATGAACCCTATCCACTTGGGGCACCTAACGACCCCTTCCCACACCAACATTTCAACTTAGCAAAAGACAAGATCAGTCCCCAACTCACCACCATCATCAAGGCCTCACTAACCGCTGCCACTTTCCCTGATGCCTCAAACCACATAGAGGTTAGACCCCTACTCAAGAAACCCTCAGTAGACTCCAGCAAACTCCAGAACTACTGTCCCATCTCTCTGCTCCCATTCCCCGTCAAGGTATTGGAAAAGGCCATCAACCTACAACTCATTGATCACCTGGAAAGAAACAGCTTGCTAGACCCCTCCCAATAAGGATTCAGAACCGATCACAGCACATAGACAGCTCTGATCACCGCAACCAACTACATCTGCACCCTACTTGACAAAGGAGAATCAGCCACTCTGATCCTGCTCGACCTCTCCACCGCCTTCGACAAGGTCTCCCACCACACTCTCATCAATCACCTATTCAAGATGAGAATAACAGACAACAAGCTCAGATGGATGGCATAATTATTTACAGGATGCACCCAGAAAGTCCACCCCCCCCCTCCTACACATCACAAGCCAAGCACATTATTTGCGGTGTCCTCCAAGGCTCATCCATCAGCCCCACACTTGCAGACATCGTCTCAGCGCACAACAGCAACATGATCTCCTATGCTGATGACAACAAGCTAGTCCTATTACTCTCTGCTGACTCCTCCACAACGAAGGCTAACTTCCCCAACTGCATGAAGGATGTCTCAGCATGAATGAGGGACAACTGCCTAAAACTCAATACTGACAAGACGGAAGTCCTCATCTTCGGCAAACACACAGCCCTCCGGAATGACTCCTGGTGGCTATCAGAACTCAGACCTACGCCTGCACTTAAAGACCACCCCTGCAACTTCTGCATCATCCTAAACAGAAAGCTCTCCATGAAATGACAGGTCAACACCATATCCTCAGCCTGCTTCCATGCGCTCGCATGCTTTGCTGAATCTTCAAATGGCTCCCCATCGACACCAGGAAGACAGTGACGCATGCCCTCATCACTAGCCAACTGGACTACAGCAATGCACTCTATGCAGGCACCTCCACCAAACTCATGCAAAGGCTCCAGCTGATTCAGAATGCAGCCTTCAGACTGATCCTCAACCTGCCCAATAGAGCCTACATCACCCAGCACCAGAAAGATCTCCACTGGCTCCTGTTCCAGAAGAGATGTCAATTCAAGCTCATGACCCATGCCTACAAAGCCATCCTTGACCAGGGACCTGCCAACCTCAAACACCGGCTACACTTCCACCACCTTTCTAGTAACCTTCGCTCAGCACAACCTCCACTCTGCACACCTTGCCCTCGCACAGATCCCCCACACATGCCACTGCTGTACTGGAGGATGTTCCTTCTTCCATCTCACTGCCAAAGCCTGGAACACCCTCCCCCACCACCTCCACACCTCGTCCTCACTGTCCAACTTCAGAAAGGGGTTAAAGACCTGGCTCTTCGAATGAGACCCGCAGCAAAGCGCCTGGATACCTTGCGGGTGATAAGCCGTGCCACATAGATACAACTTGCTTGATTGATTGAAAAATAGACAGTTGTTGACTGCTATAAATAAGGTGTTAAGAAGTGAGTGCAGGTGCTGAACACTGGCAAACCCCAGCACAAATTAAGCACTGCAGAAGGGTATATCATAACTTGCGAGAATGGTAAGTTCACTGTCTTTGAGACTTAATGTAAGTAATTCTGTGTTATATCATCACAGGAGAAAGCAGTATTAACCTTAAACATTTTAATCCTCCTTGAAACCCTACCATAATTGCGTAAATTCCTTCTATCTTTAATTATGCGTCTGCCATTTAATGCCCTTTAATAAGTTACACTACTCCTTATCCATTTGCATGAATGAATTTCTTTTGTTTAAATGTTTATGTGACCTACAAATTAATCAACGGTGTGGCTGAAATCAGACCACGTTAAGCATGCAATTCTCTTTGGCTGCCACCTTTTCATGGTTCTGTAGGATCCAATAAGGGAACGTTATCACCCTCAGATAGCTGCTGAGGACTGAAATATATTCAGGAAAACAAATTACTGTTTCATACACACCGAAATATTTACTGTCAACTGTTAATGATCAAAAAGATTTTCTAACCTCAGAACGAAAAAGAACACACTTTAAATGGGTTTTCGACGAACCAAACTTTACAAGGACGTACTTTTAATGCTAGTCTCTTACAAACACGCAGTTCATCTTTGCTAACGGGTGGGTAAAATTATAAAATGTTCTACCCACATATAATAAGCATAATTGTAGTGAGAATAATGCGTTTTATGCGTGGTATGTGTGGATAGTTCTCTAGGTATGCCCTATACTTATGACATGTGTAAAGTACAGCTCCAATCTATTGTCAAACCTGGTCTCCATAGGCACACAGTAAACCATGCAGTGGGCACACATCCAGTGTCTTAGTCCCCGCAAGACATTTTGAGCCATATTTATACAGCTCTAGTGTCACAGGAGCATCACTTTTTGTGACGTTCCTGTGGCGCTAAGCACAGCGCCGTCATTACAAGGTGGTGTTAAGCCACTAGTTGTGGCTTAATGCCACCCTGTAAATACGGCCCCTTCCCACGCAGCACTGTGCGTGGAAGGGGCGTACAATGTGCAATGGCTGTTGCTGTGGGCATGCTACAGGAACACCCATTGCATTTTGACGCTACCTCAGATTTATGAAATCAAGTAAACCTGAGGCAGCAGCCATCCCCAGGAGTGGCGTTAGCAGGGTGCAACAAGGAGGAATACTTTTATTCCTCCTAATTTTTTGCTTTTTCTATGCGTGCTGCATTCTGCCGCACGCACAGAAAAAGCAAAATGCTAGAAATGATTGTTTATGTGTGGGAAGGTGTCCCTTCCTGCACATAAACAATCATTTGAAAATGACGCTTTGGCACTTCTGTATGTGCTCATTGTGCAGCACACACAGAAGTGCCAAAGAGCCATTAGTGATTGTTTATGTGCAGGAAGGGACATCTTCCCGCACATAAACAATCACACAACTCAACACAGACATCCTTGCACCATGGTGCAAGGATGCCTGCGTTGGCAGCTAAATTTAGCGCCAACGCAGGGGAAAACGCAGGGGTGCGCCGTATTCCCTTGAATACGGCGGATCCCTGCCTTTCTAAAGGGATGCAGTGCGGCACTGCCAATTTTGGCACAGCACTGCGATATGGCACTTTTCTCCATATCTGACACTTTGTGTTCAAACCAGGTCGCCCTGCAGTAGAAACAAATATGTGATCAGCATAAGGAGCATAGAAATTATGGTGGATACACATGACCCTATAATTAGGGCTGATGAGAGAATACACTCCATGAATAAAAAAATATTCACACCCTTAATTTGCACCTTAAATATGCACACCCCTATTTTACACCTTAGCGAAAACCCATCAATGTTAAAGTATTTGTCAGGTTCCCTGATTGCAGAAATATGACGATTTTGTTTCAAAATGATTCTCTGCTTGAGGGAAAGCGGAAGATGTGCTCACCTGCTGCACAAAGATGGCTATCCCCACCAGTTTCAAACACCTCTGCACCTTACGTTTCAAAGAGTGGAGATGGAAGGGGGAAAACAAATAAACTGCAAAAGCTTTACATTTCTTAAAAAACACAATGTTTTTCATGGTTTCATCCAAAATGATTCTGAAAGGAAAAGTATTAAAACATTTAAACATTTTAAGAAAGTGCCTGTTCCTGTAGCATTATCTCATTGCTGTATATCCAAGACAATGAGATGCTGCTATGTGCCAGTAACATTTCTAGTCTTTAGGGCTCAAGAATGTCTGTTTTTAAAAACACAATACCAAAAGCCTATAACTATCTTTGAAGATAAGAAGCAAAGCGAGGGGGAAATGATCCCGCGGGCAAAAAAGAATCAGCAGCATTGCGACACAAGGTTCCTGAAAGTTGAAAGTTGCTTATATTAAATCTGGACAGTAAGAAAATTAAGGCAATTAGGAAGTAACCTTTCCCCTGATGAATAAGGTTTCAGTAATTAGAGCAAAAATGAGGATACCATCCTGGATTGTATTGAAAGGCTAAACTCGTTTTCCAAGATTGTGCCACTCGCTTGGGGAGACTTCACTGCATGGCATTCGGCCACATCTTCAGCATTCTGGAGAAAGGACAATGCAGTGAGGGGCAGCAAAGACCCACCCTGCCTAATCTTCAGAGATTACACGGAATCTGCCAATATTCAGACACCCACACAAGTCCACCACACCAAAGGTCATTGATAAACTGGCAAAAACAAAACCTCCACCGTCACGCCAACAGAAATACGCCCACACCATCACGACCCACGAATCCACATGGTGGTCTTTCAACCGCGGTATTCCATTGGCGGTACACACCGCCGCGCTCAAAATACACACACATCTCCAAAACACAGCCACACTGGACAAATCGAAATACACACACCTGATACACATACACACACCACACCCAATACAATATCAAACATACACCCACATCACCCACAAACCCGTACGACCACAATTACTGAGAGGAGGCCAGAGAGAGACACCACCATCAACAATACTAGCATCCACAGGCACACAACACCATCACCCACATAACTTCTACGCACCTCACACTACACACCACTACATACCAGCACACTTATCACCCCACACACCACCCCACACATCACCTACACCACCCCATGGCACGGCAAAGACACCCCAGGTTCTCGGAGGAGGAGCTCAGGTTCATGGTGGAGGAAATCATCCGGGTAGAGCCACAGCTATTCGGAGCACAGGTGCAGCACACCTCTATTGCAAGGAAGATGGAGCTATGGCAAAGAATAGTGGACAGGGTCAACATAGTGGGGCAGCACCCAAGAAATCAGGAGGACATCAGGAAGAGGTGGAACGACCTACGGGGGAAGGTACGTTCCGTGGTCTCAAGACACCACCTTGTGGTTCAGAGGACTGGCGGCGGACACCCACCTCCTTTCCCACAACTAACAACATGGGAGGAGCAGGTCTTGGCGATTCTGCATCCTGAGGGCCTCGCAGGAGTAGGTGGAGGAATGGACTTTGGTAAGTAAATTCTTTACTATTACATCCCCCACCCTACCTGCATGCCCCCACCCTACCTGCATGCCAGCACATACCCCCACCCTCACCCTCACCCTCACCCCCATCACTCTAACTCCTCACAAATGTCCCAACATCACAAACCACACATCCTAACACCAAGCCCTGCATGCAACAACAAAGCATGGACACCCATCACTAAAGCATAGCCACTGCACATACCCATACACCCCCCTAAACCATCATCACAGAAGGTCCCACACAGGAATGCTAGCACTGGGGTACACGGTCACCCACCCATTGCACACCATGCCACACACAGATGTAATAAACATCCTTTTATACCCCTGCAGGACCCCTACCCAACGTCACCGGACAGGAGGGTCCACACATGTCCACACCACCAACAGAAGAGGCCCACAGTGATGACAGCAGCTCTGTCCAACTGGATATAGATGACCAGCCCGGCCCATCGGGGACCTCGGGACAGTCGGTTCCCCTCACACTGGCACAGGCCACCCCAGAGCTTCCCCCCTTTGGAAACACCAGTACAGCACCCACCCAGCAGGCCCATACCTCCGTCCCCAGGACACGTCAATCAGCAGTGTGTCCACCACTACAGGGAACCCAGACTAACCCACCACCCCAACAACAAAAGGGACCTGGGGGCAGTGGTAGTGGGCACACGGTCCAGGGGACGGAGGCCCAGGAACACAGGGGAACTGGGAGAGCTGCTGTGCGACAGGGAGGGGACAGGCCAAGGGAATCCACTCTCCACGAGTCCCTCTCCAACATCATGGGAGCCTACCACTACTCCCAGGAGACGATGGCAACGGTACTGGCCAAGTTTCAGGAGACCCAGCGCCTGCAGGAGGAACAGTATTTGGGCTTCAGGGAGGAACTCAGAGCCATCAATTCCACCCTGGGCACCATCGTAGGGGTGCTGAAGGAAGTACTCAACACCAGGAGGGACACTGTGGCACTACAAGGGGCCCCTGACACTAGCCTGGACGATGAACTGCCCACCACCTCCACCGGCGCTAGTGGACAGGAGGCACCGCCACAGGACCACCACACCAGCACCCCACCCCTTGCAGAGGGAGAACCACCTCGCAAACGGTCCCTGAGATCCAGGAACAAGACAGAGAACGATGCCAAGACCCCCACCAAGAAATGAGACCACCCTGAATGTCATCCTTCTGTCCCACTTTGTCACCCTGTCCATCCTTAAACTGCCCCAGCTCCACATCCTATGCCCATTTGGGCAATGCACCTGTGAGACTAATAGACTGGACTCTGCCATGGACATTCCTCCGCCATCACCCCTCACCATTTTGCTACCCCCTCCAATATTGAGCACTAAAATAAACACCGCTGGATCACGCTGCAATGTCTGGCCTGGCCTTAGGGGCACCCATTAGCTCACACCTACCACCCAGATCACATGCCACCTGCCAATTATTGCAGTAATGACCACTGTACTCACCCCCTTGTGGCTGCTGTGATGCCCTCAAGCACCCATCAAGATCTGGGTAGGCCACTGCCACTATGCGGGCCATCAGGGGGTTCAGGTTCCGACGGGCACCCCTTCCTCATTGGGAGGCCGTCCCCAACTGGGCCTCTGCAGTCTGCCGTGCCCAGCGTCTCAGGTCCACCCACGTTTCCGACAGTGGGTGCTCCGCCTGCCATAGACCCGCAGGGTCCGCACGTCTTTGGCGATGGCATGCCATAATCCTTCTTTTAATGGGGGCTGACCTGCAGAGGAAATACAGACAGGAGACAGGAGGACATAATTTCACATACAATCCAGCCTGTAACACATATGGACCAACAATCCTGTTTCTGTCACCATTGGCATACATATTGGCCGGCGTACACCATGTACACCACCACAAGACATTCCCCCCCGATGACACGATGCTTGCACACACATCTCAATGCATCCGTCCCACATGCATCGTGCCCAAGGTGTACTCACCTGTTGGGCTGGAGGTCTATACAGCAGTCGGTACTGGGGTAGGACCACGTTCACCAAATGCTCCAACTCCTCCGAAGTGAAGGCAGGGGCCCTTTTTCCGGACACACGGGCCATGTAAATTCCAGACACAGGTCTCAGCAGCACACACAGTGTAGGTGTTTTCCTGTTGAAGGTCAGGAAACAAGTGACGATTCAGATGGAAACGGTGGTCACGTCTGTGGCGGTGTACACCGTCACCGCCGTGCAGATCCCCATTGGCTACTGTACTCCATAGAGCCCCACATTATCCAATGAGAAATTGCACGGTGGTGCAAGACCGCCTTCCTCCACCCAATGTCGGCGGAATTACCCCCTTTCCACCTGTCCCTACAAACAGGACAGACGGTCACCATTTCATGGTAGCTGACAATGGTCATATCAACCTTAACTGGGTCACAGCCGAGATTAGCACATATCTTGCCATTCCCACTATCCCATCACATAAATGCACTATGTACACTGAGGTTGTGGTTCCATTGTTCAAATTGTGACAGCCTACTCACTCTTGTGTCCCTTAGATACCCACCGCTGCGGATAAATAGGAGGATCAGACATACCCCAGTGTACAGACTCCTTGTGGACTTGGCTACACTGGAGGAGAGGCACATTATGCTTACCAATAGACTGGACAGGGTCACAATCACAGAGCTGTGTGCCCAATTGGAGCCTGACCTGATATCTGCTATCTGTCATCCAACTGGGATCCCCTTTCTTGTGCAAGTGCTATCAGTGCTCCATTTCCTGGCAACTGGTTCTTCCCAAGTGAAGGTGGGCTTTGCAGCAGGAATGTCACAGCCAATGTTCTCATTCGTGCTGGCAAGAGTTTTGTCTGCCTTGTGAAACACATGTGCAGCTACGTAGCTTTCCCCCAGGTGGAAGATCTGCCCACTGTGAAGGCTGGATTCTATGCAATGGGACATATCTCCAATATTGTTGGGGCCATTGACAGGACACATATTGCGTTAGTCCCCCCTGCCAGAATGAACAGTGTTCTGGAATCGTAAGAGTTTCCACTCACTGAATGTGTAAATGGTGTGCCTAGTGGACCATTACATCTCCCACGTCAATTCTAAGTATCCTGGGTCGGTGCATGACGTCTTTGCTCTGAGGAATAGCAGCATGCCAAATGTGATGGCCCAACTACAGAGGCACAGGGTGTGGCTACTAGGTGAGCCATGGACCCCACTCACTGTATGTTAGTGTATGCCTTCAGGTGTCATCCCCAAATCATTGTGTGAGGCTAAATGCTGTCCCTCTATACCTGCAGGTGACTCTAGCTACCCAAACCTTTTGTGGCTGCTGACCCCTGTGAGGAATGCCAGGACAGGGGCTGAGGAACGTTATAATGAGGCACATGGTCGAACCAGAACGATCATTGAGAGGACCTTTGGGCTCCTGAAGGCCAGGTTCAGGTGCCTCCATCTGACAGGTGGATCCCTGTGCTACTCACCCGGGAAGGTCTGCCAGATAGTAGTGGCATGCTGCATGTTGCACAACCTGGCCCTCCGATGTCATGTACCTTTTCTGCAGGAGGAGGAGACTGGAGATTCCCTTGTGGCAGCAGTGGACCCTGAGGACAGTGAGAATGAGGAGGCAGAGGATGAGGATGTGGACAACAGAACATCAGTTATATATCAATATTTCCAATGACACACAGGTGAGATAGTGCAACTGACCATTCCTCTGACTATTGATGTTTGTTTTCTGGGTGGCTGTTAACTTCCTTTGCATTTCAAATTACTGTCACCTATGGCTTGTCATTTTACAGACGTTGGTGAGATAACAACTGTGTACTGATGTGATGAGTACAGGCAGCTACAGGTTATTAATTCTATGCTCTCACAGTGTTCAGATCATTTGCACTAGATGTGACTGTTTCCATAAATGCACATTTGTAACACGTGAAATACTAGTAGTCAAGTTGTGTTCAAGGGTGTTTATTGTAGTGCTATGAAAATGACGGAAAAGTGCAATGGAATGTGGTGATGATGGAGGAAAGTCCAGGGTATTTTTCCAGACAGTTTGTAGTTCAGATGCAGTATCCAAGGGGCCATAGGAAAGGGAGCAAAGGCAGTTCAAAGTGGACAAGGTGACAGTGTGGGACACAAGGGGGAAAATAAGGAGTGTCTCATTTCATAGCAGTGGTCTTGACAAGTGTCTCTGGCTTCTGTCTGTGTCACAGGGAACGTTTGCAGGGTGGTTCACATTCTGCAGGGGGAGGGGTGCTGGTGGCTTGTTGGTCCTGTAGTGGGGCCTCCTGCCCACTAGCTGCAGCGAAAGTGGAGGGCTGGTCAATGGACTTGCGAATGGTAGGGGCCCGCTGGTATGCTGCTTCCCTAATGATGTTGGCCTTGTCTGCCAGCACCCCTGCTTTGGAGATCAAGGTGGTGTTGATGGCCTGCAGGTTCTCCCTGATCCCCTGATACTGTTCCTTCTGCAGCTGCTTGTTCTCCTACATGTTGTCAAGGATCTGGACCATCGTGTCCTGGGAATGTTGGTAGGCTCCCAGGATCTCTGTGAGTGTCTCCTGGAGAGTCGGTTTCTTGGACCTCTCCTCCCACTGGTGCACAGCGGTCCTCCCAGTGTCCCTGTTAGCCTGTGCCTCTCTCGCCTGAACGGTGTGCCGACTGCTACTGAGCCCAGGTCCCTGATTGTCTTTGGGATGAGATGTGTCTGAAAACATTGATTCACCCTTTATTTGTGATCATGTATCTTGTTTTTGCCTCTGGAATGGAAACCTTTGCTGCTACATTTGCAGGTGATATCCACTTTAGTGAAAATGAATGGCTCTCATTGCCTAGACCTAAGAAGCACTTAAAAATGCTTTTTTGATGAAGTGAGCAGCAGCTCTGGTGTCTATTGTGTCATCATTCATCCCCTTTAAAATAAAACCATACTGCACTTTTCATTGCTGCCTGCTCTATAAACATTGAGTATTTATGAAGCTCAAACGCATGTGGGCTTCTTTGCAGCATAAACACATAAACAGATGGACAGTAATTAGACTATGAAGCTGTGATCCTACTGACCTTCCTAAAACAAGATGAATAGTTAGCCGCTTGATAGTCAAAGGAAAATAATGCCATTAAGGTTAAGCACTAACCAAAAATGTACAGCCCAAGTGTGCTGCGTCCTGAAATGAAGGAACAAAAACAACAATCATTAGCAATACCAGTATGTCTGGCTTATAGCTGAATGTGCCTTTTCAGCCACCGGTGTGTTAAAGCACTAAATAGGTCACCTTCATGCACTCTGTCAATCATACTTGCACTCGTGCGTTCATTTATCTCCCCAATGACTCCTTCTTGCTTTCACTCACATTCGCATCTGCAATAAATAAGACACTCAACAATCATATATATCATAAATAAAAACAAGAAAACTGAAAAAAGGAAAACATGTTTCCACCTAAGCTTGGTGGGCTTATACTTGTAATAGAAAATTACATTAAACATAGCAGCCAGTGTCCAACTGTACATAGAGTATTCTTGATCTAATATAGCTTTTGCATTTAGAAACAATGTGCTGTCCATCACGTAGCAATAATTCAATGATACACTATGTACAAGACCATTCCAAGACGGCTACTCAGCAAACTTTCACATTGGGCTGCCATCTTTGAATGAAAAAGTGTATAGTGCATGACTGTTTACCACACAAGATGGAGCACACTGGATATGGAATTAGTAGCAAGCAAGCGGCTTGGCAGGACTCGGGGGTCCTGCCAAATGCTTTTAAAAAGAAAGAAAGAACTGAAAGGGGATCATTGACAGGAAAAACATAGAAACCTGACGGGCTAGTTACCAACGCAGAAAATAAAGCAGTCTCTTTTTCAGGCAGATGTTCCCATGCCATCAGGCAAATGCTGTTACGCACACAATCACAGAGCCAATAGATGAAATGGGTTAACCAATTACCCCAAGCAGTTTTACAAGGGTCTGGAACATAACTACATCTCAATACACATAAGAACTGACTGTCTCTAATGTGAAGGTAATAGCACTTAAAAAAAAATAGAATTCCAATGGTGAAGACATCCCCTGTTATAGGACAGAAGCCCTCACCCTCCCAGTGGGTAGGATGCTTCATCATTGGATCCCTTTTGGCACTTTTCCAATGGAATTAGGTACAAGCTACTAACCAGGGGGAAGCATAACTCGCGTAATTCATTGTAGTGTAATCACATGGAATTACCATAAAATTACATGAAATTACGCATAATTATGCAAGAAGAGTAATTCTGCATTTAGCTCTATTTCCTATCGAAAAAATAATCCCTTGCGTCCAAAATGAGTGCAAGAGTGCATTTTGCACTAGCAAAATAGTGCTAACTGCACCAGAAAATGAAGTAAGCTCATGCTCACTAAATGTGCTCTTGGGGTAGGATTTTCCCCTAACTTAAATTCTGGTGTTTACAGCCATTTTCTTTTTACAAAATGCCCCACTTGCATCCAAAATCGGGGCACGAGAAGGCATTTTGCACTGCTAAATAGTTCTAAATGTGCTGTTGGAGTAGAATGTTCCAACTTACTCCTGGCATCTAGCATTATCTTTCAAGATCAAAATACACCCTCACATCCAAAATGGATTTAAGACATAGTTATAAATGCAGCAGAACACAAATAGTGAGTGACTTCTCCTGGATGCTAAACCTACACCTGAGGCAGGATTGCTTTCCCCCCAAATTACTTCTAATTATGCAAGGCGACTCTGGCCCAGCGGGGATGATGGCGGTGGCCTCCTGGGCAGCGGGGATGATGGCGGTGGCCTCCTGGGCAGCGGGGATGATGGCTGTGTCCTCCTGGGCAGCGGGGATGATGGCTGTGGCCTCCTGGGCAGCGGGGATGATGTCTGTGGCCTCCTGGCCAGCCGGGATGACGGCTGTGGCCTCCTGGCCAGGGGGGATGATGGCTGTGGCCTCCTGGGCAGCGGGGATGATGGCGGTCTCCTCCGCTGTGCTGCTCTTCCCAGACTTTCCTGGTTTCTTGTGTCCCTTCCCCACCTTGGAAGGTGTTGCAGCTGACTCCACACTCCCACCGGGACCCCTGGGAGCTGCTTTGGTGGTTTGAGTCTTCCCCCTCTCCCGCCGGGCACTGGCCAACCTTTGATGCTTCACAGGTGGGGGACTGTCTGTGCTGTGGCTCCTTGCCACACTGGCTGCTCTGGTGGCCGGTGCACTCCAGATTCCGGTGACTACAGGCACCACTGGTCCTGGAGATGTTGTGGCTGAGGTGCTAGTTCGGGACCTAGGAGACGGACGGGGTGGGGGAGTTGTGGGAAAGAGGTCAAGGTTGGACAGGAAACGTTTTTGGGAGACACTGGGACGGGTAGCTGGAGGGGTTTGGGAGTGGAGGAAGAGGTTGTGGTTGTAGGAGGTGTTCGTTTGCTGACTTTGGGTGAAGGTGCATGCGCTGGAGGCTGTCGTGAGGTGGATGGCTGTTGGGTAGGTGTGTGCCTGCGTTTTTGTATCTTGGGAGGGGGCGTCACAGACACACTGGAAGAGGACACAGGGGACGTGTGAATAGTAGTGGGGGTGGTGACTGCACGTGAGCGGGGTGTGGTGGTGTGTGTGCTGGTGATGGCAGTAGTGGCTGTTGATGTAGTGCATGCAGGTGGGAGTGGAGATGAGACTGGGAGGGAGGAGGGAGACGAGGAGGAGGGGGACACAGTGGAGGCAGTGGATGTAGGTGTGTCTGCATGTGTGTGATGCTTGCGTGAGTGCCTGTGGGATGTGTGGTGCTTATGTCTGCCTGAGCTTCCCTTGTGTGTTGACGTTTGTTCATGCTGGTCTGAAGGTGTGCTTGGGATAGGCTGGGGTACAGGGGATTGGGTCTGGGTGGAGGAAGGTTGAGGGGGGAGGCTAGAGACAGGGACAATGGCTGCCAACAGTGCTGAGGCCAGAGTCTGAAAAGCTCGCTGAAGGGCCGCCTGACCAGAATGAATGCCCTCCAGGAATGCATTTGTTTGTTGCAACTGCATTTCTACACCCTGGATGGCATTCAAAATGGTAAACTGCCCAACAGTGAGGGACCTGAGGAGGTCAATGGCCTCCTCACTGAGGGCAGCAGGGGTGACTGGGGCAGGGCCTGAGGTGCCTGGGGCAAAGGTGATGCCCACCCTCCTGGGTGAGCGGGCACGGGGCAAAGGCTGAGGGGCTGATGGGAGGGCGGTGCTGGTAGGGGGGGTGGCTGCTGTACCTTTAGATGCGGGGGCACAGATGTTGCCACCACCTCAAGGGAGCTCCCATCAGGGGACGAGTCTGTGTCGCTGGTGTCAGCTCCTGTCCCCTCCGTGGAGCTCCCCTTGCCCTCCGTCCCACTGGTGAACTCTGAGTCCGTAGTTTCGCCCTCCAGAGCCATGTGGGATGCAGCTCCCTCATGCTCCGGTGCCACTGCTCCTCCGCCTGATGATGCTAATGCACACAAGAACAGGGAGACCACAAAAAGGGGGTAGCGACAGAAGACAGACATGTTGAGTGCATGCATTACCGCTACCGTTGGCGGATACGACAGACACAGAAGCCCCCTGCACTTCGCTGCGCTCTTGGGTCCTTCCCATGTGTGCATTAGTATTATCTGGCAGAGGAGCAGGGGCACTGGCGGCAGAGGGAGCTGTATCCCACAGGACCCTGGAGGCAGAGTCTACCGACGCCGAGGGAATCAGTGGGACGTAGGGCGAGGGAAGCACCATGGCGGAGACAGGAGGCGACAACACAGACTCAAATACCTCCTCCGATGTAAGCTCCCTGGTGGTGGTGGACACCTCTGTGACCATCCCAGCTGCAGGTACCACCACCCCCGTACCAGCACTGCCCTCCCAGTAGCCCCTCAGCGAGTTGCCCGTGCCCAGTCACCCAGGAGGCTGGGCATCTCCTTCGCCCCAGGCACCTCAGGCCCTGCCCCAGTGAGCCCTGCTGCCCTGAGTGAAGAGGCTATTGACCACCTGAGATCCATCTCTGTAGGGCAGTCAACCATTTTGAATGCTATCCAGGGGCTGACATCCCAGATGCAGCAATGCAAAGCATTCCTGGAGGGCATCCGCAGTGGATTGGTGGCCCAACAGAGATCAATTCAGGCTCTGGCCTCCTCTCTGATGGCAGCCATTGTCCCTGTTCCTACCGTCCCCCCTCCAACTACCACTTCCCAGTCCCAGTCTCCTCAACCCCAACCCATCTCATGCACACATACAGATGAGCATGCACACAAGACAACACACAAGAGTGGCACAGTCAAACACAGGCACCACACTTCATCCCACAAGCACTCACGCAAACACCAGACAGTTGCATACACAACCAAATTCACTACCTCCACTGTCTTCCCCTCCTCCTCCACCTCCCTCACAGTCACGTCCACACTCACACATTAAACCCTTCTCTAGCAGCAACCACAATCTTTGTCAGGGTGAAAGACTGTGACCTTGCACTCCCCAGCAATGAGAAATGGGCATGAAGCCCCCTCCAGAACCAGTGGGCATGTTCCTGTATTGAGCAGAGGTGCCCCCCACACTCTATCCCCCCTGAGGTGCCTGCCCTCTTGCAAACTGATTCCCCTGCAGAGTCCTATCTGGATGAAGTCACGATTCAAGTTGGGCCTTGGACTGTGCCCTGTGGCCATGTGGGCCCTCAGTACTTTGGAATGGGCATTGGTCCTTTATGTACATTTGTATATTTGCTAGCTGTTTATATCAATACATTCTCATTACTGCCTTCTTGTTGTCCTTGCATTATTCTGCCAAGTATCGGGTGTCATTGTTTTTCGTCTGCAGCTGGTTGTGTATATGGTGTGTGTGTGTCGGGTATGTGACATGCGTGTGTGTGTGTCACTCATGTTTTCCTTCTTCCCTCCCTCCCTTGTGTGCTTGGCGGCTGTACTCACCGTCGTCGTCGACGTTGGTGTTCCAAGTGAAGCATGATGTAGATGAGCATCGGGAAGACTTGCAGTTCCGGTTCCATGGTGGCGTTGTTCTTCTCTGTGCCTTCCATGGTGAGTCTTCGCTCTTCTGTGATGTGTTTCCGCCAGGCTTTTGATGATGTTGGGACCGCCCCGGAGGGTCAAAATATGGTGGGCGGTACCTTGTATTCCGCCTGGCTGTTGTTGGCTACCGCCGTGGTGAGTGGTGTTAATGCCCTGGCAGTTGGTGTGGTACATTGGCTGTTTATTGGAGTTTTCTCCACCATGGTCATAATTTGAAGGTAATTACCTCCAGCCTGTTGGCTGTATTACCGTCACTTTATCACTCACCACTGGGGTCATAATGAGGGCCTAAGTATTCATTTTGTAAGAGAAGATCCAAAGAGTTCTCTTTGGTGAATTTACCTTGCTGACACAAGCACATTTTATTTACTGATTTATGTTTTTGTTTGTTTAGGAAGTGCGTATTGTTTGGATCCCTTGGCCACTCATGAAGACACAAAAGATCAAAATGCTCACTTAGACTTACTTAATTATGGAATGAAAATACTGGACATTTTTTTCAAAACTCCTATGGAATATTTTCTGTATATGTATTTTAAGTTCACCACTTCAGAATGCAAAAGTCATCTGACTCATTTTCATAGCACTCATGTTTGAAAGTAAGATTAATATTGTAAATGCAGTTTGGCCACCAAAGATGCCCTACTACCAGCTATCATACAGTTGTTGGATAAGATATTGCTCCATTGTAGGATTTTCCTTGTAGGATAACTGTTCGCAACACACACAAAGTTGCCCACAATTAAGGAATTCTTACCACTACCCCTTGTTTATTTTGTTTCTTCAATGGCAAGGTCAATGTGGTTTGCTTATCCTGTCTTTTAAGGTCTGATTGAAAAGCAGATTCATTCTTCCTTTAAAATGAGCACACATATCAAGTTGCTCTGCACTTGTTACTGGTGTTCATTCTTGACTTACAAACTCACTGAATGACATAGTTAGCAGGACTAGGACATCTAGCAACACTTGATTTTGCCTTTCCTCTGAACCATGTCAACTTGCTAACAACACTACCAGCCTTTGGGCTGCAGAACTGGAAAAGAAGGATAATGCGAACCCATAGATCTCCAGTGCCATGTTTTGTGCATCCCTCTCCTCGGTCCATTCAACTTGACCACAATGATGCAAGTGCAATTCACATGTGAAAATACACATCTGCTCATTTAACTTTTAAAACACTTTGGGCCAGATATACAATGATTTTCGTGTTTTCAAAAGGTCAGATTAGCAGATTTGGGCTGTTTGTGACTGCAACAAGGTGTGTTGTTATGTATGAAGCACACATTGTGATTTGTAGTTTGAGTTTGCAACAAAATACCAAATTGGTATTTGGAAGGGGCATGTTTAGGGCATCCCTTCCAAATTCTGACTTGGAATGAGATGTATTAGTGTTTTGGAAATGAAATTCAGCTGCAAAACATTAATATTTTACTAACTATACAATGAAGAAGTAACCCATTCACAAATGGGGAAGGTTCCCTGAGAGATCTCTTTCCATTTATGAATGTTGAAAAAAACATTTTCAGTCAGTGGTTCTAGGGACCACAATGCAAATTGGAATTGTTGAGAGTTATACATAGTAAGTAGCTCAGTAAGCTGTTGGCTAGTGCTTTCGGGTCATTTGCAGGTGTGTTGTTTATTGCTACCCCAGTGCTGTGTGCCAGAATACTGTGCAATCATAGCCAAGCAATAAATGGCATTGTCCTGGCACTGGATCATTCAGGGATATGTTATCTTGGCCCTTATATGTTTAATCTTGGCCCATAGCTAGTTGACTATAGTCCACTTCTATGTGATCTTGGCCCAGTGCATTGTGATCTTGAACCAACATTGTGAGGTATCCAACATAATTCTGTGATACTGGCCCATTGCTGTGTAGGAGAATTGTTGGACATAGTGTTACTGTTGGAAAGTGGATTATTGGTAAGGGCAAGTAAGTACCTACACTTAGCCACTAACCTCCACTTAGGTCCAGTTAGGTCTCAATAAATTAAATCCAGCTCAACCCTTGGTAGCTTGGCAACGAGCAACAAGGATTAATTTAGGAGACAAGTGTGAAAAGCATTTAAAAATCCCAAAACAGTAAATAGGTAAAACATGAAACGCAAGCAATAATTTTTTTTATAAAAATAGGTTAAATGTTTATCTTTAAAATTACACCAAAATTAATAAAATCGCATAAGGGGAACCAGAGATATGAATTTGTGCCAGCTTTGAAATAGGAGAAGAGTCTGGAGGTTTCTACCATCAGACTTGTCTGGAATTTCTTGCCTCCATGCCCCAGCTTGCCTGGGATCACAAACGGCTATTGTGAAACCCTTCGTGAGTGTGCTGAGGCAGACCCCTTGTCATGTACAAGTGCAGTAGGTGACAACTCCTCCCTCTCATCGTGTCAGAGATGCCCCATCCTGCTACTACCTATTCCCCTTTGTATTACTGTTTGGAGCAATACAAAAAGACCAACTGCCAGCTGCATCTAGTGATGTGACCAAGGGTGCAGGCTGCAGGTATCAAATTGTTGGGACAGAAAATGCCAACGTTCTAAACATTACATTTTTAGAATTGTGACAAAAAATCTGACTTTGCCATTAAAAAGGACTTTAAAGTACAACTCGTTAGACACCAAACTTGACATTCATATCTGGTCCAAATTTAAAGTTACTACTTATTACATGTAATAAGGGAACCCAATGCTATACTATTGGGGAGGGAAGCCTCACAGTAGTGAAATCTAATTTAGAGTATTTTTCACTACCAGAACATGTAAATCGTAAAGGTACATGTCCAACATTTTAAACACACAGCACCCTGCACTCAGGGTTGTGTAGGGCCTACCCTAGGGGAGGATATGTACTAAAAGGAAAGGTTTAGGCCTGGCAAAACGTTTGTTGTGTGAGGTCAAAATGGATGTTTAAAGCTAGACCTAGGCTCCAATGGCAGCCCTGAGACGTGTTTAAAAGCTCACAAGTGGGTGGTACAATAAGTGCTACAGGCCCACTAGAAACATTTAATTTACAGGCTCTGCATACTTGTAGTACCACTGGTGCGGTTAGTGTGGTAAAGTGGGAGCACTGGTTGCTGGTCAGAGCGCTGGTCAGGTTGGAATAGAGGATGCGTAGAACACAGTGCACACAGTGGACCAGAGGACCAAAAGGAGCAGCCGGAGCAGGGGGGCGGCCCAGCCGAGGACCAGAGGGCAGTCGTAGGTCACAGTAGGGCACAGTGGGTTTGCAGGTTTGCAGCAGGGCCGCAGCTGGGTTGTGCATTGGAAGGAGGAAGGCAGTCCCTTGTTCTGCGATGCACCTCATGCCTGCCATCTCCCCATCCACCCATCTGCCCATTTGCCCGCCCATCTGCCTGCCTGCTGCTGGGCTAACCAAGCAAAGGACTTAGGACTCCATACTCGAATCCCCCCACCCCATCCCGGCTCCAGCCTCAGCACCAGTATTAGCCCTCCTGCACTAGCCCCATACGATGGCAGAGGTAGAAGTGACGGAAAAGTACTGGGAATGGGAGTGCAGGGGAGTGCAGTGGGCGAGAGCTCTAGCCATCCACAGCACCTGGTGGTTCACAGAAGCAGCTGGCATTAGGCCGGTGAGGCTTGTGGCAGCTGAGGTGCCCAAGCTCCCTCCTGTGTTTCAGTCTACATAAAAATCTACCAAAAATACCAGACTAATTTAATACCAAAAGTAACACTAAAATCAAAACTAATACTTTTGCTAGAACTGTCGCTGCAACACGACTCGACTCAGTGAAGTTGAGAGGCTGAGAGGAACCAAACTACCATCAACCACCATCAACCTGGCAAACCAGCAACCCAGTGTGCTCGTGCCCCCTTGCCTCTGAACCCTGGTGGGGAACACATCTTGGTGGGTAACACACCTAGGGTGAGTGATGGCCCTGGACAAGATGCTGTAAGATCCTGATACACATAGGGATACCTAGGGATAACGTGGGACCTCAAAATGAGCACAACACCACCCCACTTGCACAATAAACTCTTCGTCGGGCTCCACAGCCTCTTTAAACTTGTTCAGACTTGTCTGTCCACCCTATAACTGCCTCTCACCCGCTCTACTAGCATCACTAGATCTAATAGCTTATTTTAACATTTTTAGCTGTTAATTGTATATTTCGCTATTGATAAGTTTCATCTACAATTCCACTTTAGCTGCATGGTCTCTGTTTAGAGACCATAGCAGTGACTGAGCATTGGTACAAGATCAAACTGTCAATTTTAGATTTTGTGTATGGCTGTAATTTAATGTCAAATGCCTTCACGTTTGCAATGGCTTTAATTAATCACACACATAAAGATACTATTACTGTAGTACAACCTTACCAGGGGCTTACAAGTAAATTATATGTGCTAATTGGGTATAAACCAATTTCACCTCATTTAAAGGAAAGAGCACAAGCACTTTAGTACTGGTTAGCAGTGGCAAGGTGTGCAGAGTCATAAAAGCTAAACAAAACAGGTTCAGAAAACAGGAGGGTGAAGGCAAAACGTTTGGTGATGACCCTGCAGAAAGGACTAAGTCCAACAAAAAGTGGCTGACCTTGGAGAGTACTTTTGAGCAAGACAAGCATCTATAATGGATTACTATTGTGTACTGAGAAATTACTGGTCTGTGGCAGCAAACATGCACTGATCTTTCTAAAAAAGGATCATAATTTTTTTCAAAAGAGTTGATATTTGCACATGTCGACTATCCATTATGAGATGAAAATACTTATGTTATGCCAATAGTTCTACCTGTTCCAAGTGTACACACTGACATTCTGGCAGTAGCAGTACTTCTTGCACCAGATGTAAAAACATATGTATACTCAGTACGCAACATATTTTTCTGATTAAAAAGTTAGGCGCATTGACTTTGTCAATACTTGTTTTTAATTGCTATGTGTGAAACAGTCTGATTTTATTGTGCTGTGTGTGCACTTGTTGGGTGTATGCATTCTGATTCAGCAGCATGTACTCTATATATTTTAAGCATCCATCTGTTGCCTTTTCTATGCCAACAAGAACCTTGTAGAAGCTGTTGATTTATTTATTTTGTCAATGCTATAAATTAATTTACTCAGACTACATAGTTTTGTTTTGTGTAGTCTATCCCAGACACCTCAGAGCTTTTACAAAGCAATGCATGGATAGTGGCAGCAGTTTTGTTGCTTTGAAAAATAATCCTTTAATATTGGCTGCTTTTTAATTTTGAAATCATCTGAAACAAGAGAGCAATAAAATATCCATATGACCACTGTATTAAAACTGAGTCACAAATTAGGTGCACAAATCTTTACTTGCATCTCTCCCAAAAACTTTGATTCCACTTCTGATGATTCAAAAAAAGTTTTTGATTAGCTTTGATACGTATACAAAGCATTATGAAGATATTTGCACTTCAGACTTATGCTTTTTCTTACTATATGTATGGTGTATAGTATACACACACGTGACACAGCAGTAGACAACCTCAATTTCCAGGGGTATATAGAAAGAAAAATGCTCATATTACTTTGGATGAGATGGAAAAAAATGAAAAAATGAAAGTTTATTTGCACATTCACTTATGTCTACTAATGCTGATTATTCACTTTACATACATTGTAAGAAATTGATTTATTAGTTTTGGAGGATGGGAATCCTACACAAGTATTGAGCGCTCAGTTGCCTTTTTACTCTGAACTAAGTACCCAGTTATAGCTTTTAACTCTCTCGGGGTAGAGAAGCAGAGCTGTAGAAGGCCTGCTCACAGGGGGGTGGTGAGGGCTAACAATCTCCATCCACTGGCATGCAACAACACTCAATAAATTATTATTTAGTCAGACTTTTAAAAAAAAAAAGGAAAAGTACTTTTACTACACACACACTACTAAATACTGCAGTACATTAAAAATATATGCATCAGGTAGAAAGAAATATGTTTGGTGACATCCTCATATTACCCTACACAAAAAGGGGAGAGAGATTATGAAAGCATAACCCCTGGACCTACCAATGTCCACATCATAACACACAATAAAGGGTTTCAGTTATTTATAATCCCTGAGGAACAGTTCCCCTGGGAAAAGCAAGGCCCTCCCCTACATTGAGATGTGGCAGGCTTTATCATTGGGCTTCCCACGCCTTGGACTCACATGAGTCCAAAGTGGGCTCCTACCGCACAAAGTTCCTGGAGTGATTATTTAAATATGTTGAACTGATACTAGTGGAGTACGTATGTCACCTCAGCCAGAGATCCAAAAATAATGCTTAAAACTACTTAAGGGTATCTAATCTTACTATTTTATTTAGGGATAGCGTGATAGGATTAAAAGACGAAAAGAGATGAATAGTCGGGAAATAATGGCTGCATCATCCTAAACTGGTCAACATGTACTAGAGTGCCAGATAGGGTCTCTGGCCTTCTTCAGGACCTGTAGTCTCTGGCCATGTTGCAAACTACCTAACTCTGAAGTGGTGTTGTTATCAAATGAATACCCCTTCATTAATACTTCATAGATCAACCCTTCAAATATGTTTAGGAGCAATGTCTAATCTGGGGAACCCAAGGGAGTGTTGCTCTGTAGTCACACTTAAGAGTCAGACACCAGTTCTCCTACTTGGGTAGTTCCCACTGCCCCACAGGGTACTCTAGTACAGCTGAAACATGTTGACCAGTTTAGGTTGATAGCATTATGCTACATCTCATAGTGGGTGAGGGCCTTGCTTTTTTTCAGAGAGACTTCTCCTCAGGGATTAACAATAACTGACATCCTTATATTACATTGTACACTCAGTAGGCCCTGAACCACTTAATCACAATACTCCCAACCTATCCCAGATGTCACATCACACTATAAGGTGGTGTCATTATTTATAAGGCAGGCTGTTTCAAGGGGTCACTACATTAAGGTATACATAAGATAAGCCTACTAGCTTTGTCAGTGTGTTGCCACATTAATAATATTAGCCATGTGTTATAATTTAGCAACATATCGCCATTTAAACTAATGGGAACAATCATCATATTCAGATAGAGACATCATATTGCAATTCAGTGTTTGTCAGAAAATCTACCAAAAAAGTATTAACATTCAAAACAATCACAAACATGTGTTAAGAATGTCCTTTACATGTTTCTGTCCACATAAGGCAACTCAAACACTAGGAGTACCAGCATGTATGCTTATCTTCACACAAAAAAAACTTCTCCTGGGGTCATGGTTACAGTTACTGTCTTAGTGTTGATGCAATGGAAAACATAAGGGATGTTGCAAATGATCATAATGAGTAATGAATTGATTGATTGGCTCCTGGAGTTGTGGGAAAAGATACAAATGTTGCTAAAGCTTCTCTTGTTTTAATTGGGGTTCACACCATTTGTTGGGCAGATTCCCTTTAGACTTTGAGGAGTACAGACCTCTCTGCTTTCCTATATTATTGCAAGTGTGAAGTATTATGATAAACACTTAGGCCCTCATTATCAAGCCTGCCACATGACCGCCAGTGTTGGAGATCTTCAGGCCGCCATATTATGGCTGCTGGCTGCTCTCAGCCACTATTTGGTGGGGAAGTCGCCAGCAGCCATACTGGCGGATGGTGGTTTAGAGGAGCTTGCAACGTTGCCACTGGCAAGGCACCATAACACCGCCTGTCGTATTACAACATTGTAGATGGCTTGGCGGTGTTGTGTTGGTGGGACGATGGCGGCGGAGCAAGCTCCATGGACCCCGTTCCCTCCTGGATGACCACCGTGACCACCAGGTAAGGTGATTTTCCGACAGGGGAAGGGGGGAGTTGAGTGTTGCATGCGTGAATGGGTGTGTGAATGGAGCAGGGTGGGGGGCGTTGTGTGTGTTTGTGTGCTTGTGTGCAAGTGTCTGTGTGCATGCCTGTATGCGGGAGTGGGGGGAGTATGTGTGCAGGGGTGGGAGGGTGTTGTGACCATGTGTGCATGTGTGTGTGAATGAGTGAGTATGGATGTGTGCGTTTATGTTTGTAAGTGTGGTGTGTGCATGCTTGGATCAGGGGCGGAGGGGTCAGTACGGGGATGGGGCAGAGGGGTCAGTACAGTGATGGGGTGGGGCTTCAGTAGGGGGATGGAGTATGGAGGTGTCGCTGCTTGAAGGGGTGGGGGGCTTCTGATGGGGTCGGGTGGGAGGGGCTACTACATGGAGGGGGGTTCGGAAGTACTGTTGTGGCGACAGGAATTAGTATTCCTGTCACCAGTATCCTTACTGCCAGGGATTTCATGGCGGGGCTTCTGCTACGGAATCCCTGGTGGGAAGGATACTTATTATACCACAGGCGGTGTTAGGTGGACCGCTGGGTCGAAGGTGGTCAACCTTCAGCCAGGCTGTCCCACTGCCTTGGCTGTACAGGTGGAGAACTGACTGCGATGCAGCCAGTTCACTGAGGAGTTCATTATTTGAAGGTCCTGCACCGCCACGCTGTTGCCGGTCTGACCGCAACCGCAGGCGTGGCGGTGCAGGACCGCCAAGGCCATAATGACCACCTTAGTTCTCTCTTTTGAAGTCTTCTCCAGGAATCGTTATCATGTTGACACCTTCCCACACTCCCTCATTAGAGTTCTGATTAGTGATCATATAGTTATTCTACGTTTAGGAGAGAGAACAGATCTTTAATGGAACACATATTCCTTATTCTCAGTTTCTGTATTACTGTGGCTGTTACAATTTGTATCCTATTTTGTTACACCTGAAACTATTGAGATATATGACCTTGCCAGCTGTATTGATATATCTTTTGAATTCATTCCTGACATGTCTAAATACTGGATTGGTTAAAAACCTGAAATAAATCCCTGTTAACCACATTTAGTGATTCCTGTTCCTCCCTGTGGAGTCAGATTGGCTTCACAAGACTGAAATGTATTTTTGTTGCCTACTGCCTTTCAGTGCTTTACGTCAACCAACAAAGTTCCATGTGCCCAATGGGGAAAATCTTTGACTACTTTACTTAGAGATTGTGGTATACTTTCCTGCATGTTCTCAGATGGCAACAGAGGATGGGTGGTTACTGAAGCAAAGGGAGTTACTGTATTCCTGTAGGAGCCATAAACTTGCCCAAACCCAGTCCTAGTCTTAAAAAGCCCATGTCTCAATTTGGAAGATGAGCAGCGATCCACCGGTTCAAAAAAGAATCGTAGCAGTTGAGGAGGGAACATTAATAGGGTTGCATGTTGCAATTGTGTATGTCAAGCTTGAAGTATTTGATGAGGTTGTGTGATGCGGTGATGTTTTGTTATTGTGTGGATCTGGATGTGCTTAATGCTATGAAGTTGAATCGGTTATCAGGATGGACGCAGCCCAAGATCTATAGGCTCTATGTTTTGTGGTGCTAGTTGTGATGTACCATCAGCTGTACATTTGAGACAGAGTGTAGGTTGTGATTGGTGTGGTGGATCCTGTTGCACAAATAGAAGCTGCACTGATCTAGGTGATTTCCCACTGGTCGAGGTTCACTCAAGTGTGTGTTTGAGTGGGCCAGAAAGTGTCACTCCGGATAATTTCTTGCATGATTGAATACTTTCAATTCTTAGGTGAAGCAGACCAAACTATTTGTTGAAATTGCTTACCGTTTTGTTTGCTGAGAGGTGACAGAGGAGTATGCTTGTGAAAATTGTAAACAAGGGTGAACCACTGCGAGGAGTGAGAAGAACGTGATAGTGTGCCATGCTGAGATTGAGCAATTGGCCTCACTGCAACACTGTTATTGGTTGATTATGTTATAGAGTGCCAGGCTCCTGTTGGTTGTTAACGCTATAAAGAATTGTGGTTAAAGAGATTATTTCCTAGTTTGTATGAACATTCTACTTGTGATTATTGATTTTAATGTTGAAAAATGACGTTTTTCAAGGCTTTACAAGATTTGATATGGGAAGATGTAAGAGTCCCTGTTTGAGGAGGAGAGAAGGGCTGCCAGAAGACACAGCAGCTCCTTAAATAGCCATAAATGTGGGGCTCTACATGTACATTGGCTTACATCAATAGCATAAGATCACTGAAAAAAGGGTGCTTTGATGTTTCTGTTTTATTGCACATTTAATTTGAGAATTATTGAAGATATGAGAATGATGTTGCTTGAAATAAAGCCACCTCCTAGACCTGCACAGTATGAGGCACTTTATGCTTGGAAGCATGTAGCTCATGCTAAAGAAAGGGATAAATATCAGGGTACAGTCCAAAAGTCATTACCTAGCTGGGCCAAAGCTAGGTGGGGTGTAGAACAACAAAAACAACAAAAGAACAACAAAAATAGAGATCTGACATAATTGAAGGAACTAGGTTATACCCTGCATTGACAACTTAGGAACCTCAGGAAGAGAAAGAGAAGAAGTAAAAGAAGCAGGAGGGTAAGGTAGAGAGTACAGAGGGCTCAAGCAAAGATAGTGATAGGAATTCTAGTGATGACTATCTGGATGTGCTATTGTCAACCTGGCCACCTCGATATAAAGTAACCCAACTTGAAGGGATGCATGGTGCTGTCACAGGTGGAGACATTGAAAGAGCTACCGTCCCAGGGAATACCAGTCACAATAATATGGGAGAGAGTTCAGGGGTCAGTGCCCCTGTTAACTATTCACTCCACAGATCCCTTGTACAAACCTGAGTCATCAGGAACCAGGAAACATGCTTTGATAGTTCCTACTGGAGTCCCTTTAATTGGGTGGGATGGGGGGGGGGCAAGAAGAACTCCTTTAGATCCAAATCAGGTGACTCCACCGTATGTTACTCCTGTATTAGCAACCATGAATCAGGCCGTACTAACTGCTGTAGGAGGTCTCACTCAGAGATCGCAAAATCCTAACCTAACTGTTTGGAATTCACCTCAGTGTATTTCAAGCAGTGGTCCCTGAGAAGAGATAATGTCCAATAATTTAGGAGTCCAAAATTATGTTAGTTTACAAGAGCTGAGTGATTTGATTAGGTTTTTCAACTGGTCCCCACAAGAAGGTGAGGGTTTGGGACTGAGCAGAGAAACTTAGTCTTCCGGAAGGGAGAATGCAGTAGATGTTGTCAAATTTAAATCGGAATTGGATTAGGAAACCTTAATCTTTCCTGAACAGATACCTATCAGGAGAATGAGTTTATATTCAGATGTCAATGTTATAAGGACCCTTTTTACTACCCGGGTTGGGGGACCCCTGTTTTAGCTTAGTAATATGGCTTGTACCTCATTCACATTTTATACATGTTTTCATTCATAATAAGCAAGACCTCTTTTTAGGGATGCCTTTGCACATTTTATCAGGTGCTTCATTCTAGGAAAGCAAAGACCATGCTGTTAATTTAATCAGCCTTTGCACTGCATATAATCTGTACTGGTTGTCCAAGGCTGTTACACGCAGTACATGATATGCTAACTTGTGTTGCCAGTCCAGAAGCCAGCTTCTATTTCTGAGAATCAGCAATGCATCAGAACTGCGGTCCCAATGTGGCACGGATTATTAAATAAACTACACACTGACCAAAGGAGAGTAGGGGGCATTCCGGTTATGATCATCCTGGGACACGTACTGCACGACAGGCAGTTCTGCTTTTGCTGACCTTCCAGCTTCCTGAAAGAATTGACATCTGTATTACAGGTTTATTCCTGATGTTCTATTCAGGTATGGGGCTGGGGCTAATCCCTTAGACATGCTTTTTATACCAGATCGTGATTGCTTCAATTAATATACTGAAAACCTATTTTGCATTGTACCTCATGGGGAGATCTCAGATGAATAAAATTGAAAACTGTCTCTCAACTCCAAGGGCAGTGGATCAAGGTGTTCCTCAAGGCTCTATCCTTGTTCCAACTCTATTTAATCTTTACATTGAACCACTAGGGGTCACTTTAAAAGAAGCTGAAACCCTCTATCACCTCTATGCTTATGACACCCAACTCTACCTCAAAGTTCCCTTCGCTCACAACATCTCACTTCTCGCCACCACCCTCAACTCGATCCAAGAATTGATGATGCCTCATCACCTAGAATCCCTCTAAAACAGAATTCTTTCTTAACTCTTCCTCTAATGCCCCACCTCCTGTTCAATCATGAATGGATAATCTAAAAATTCTTAACAGTAAACCTACCATCGATGACTGTGCTAATTCACTAGGTGTCATCCTGGAAAAAAGACTTAACATCCAATCCCAAATCTGCACCATTGTCAAAAATGCACGCTTCCAACTGCACCTTCTTTCGGGGACCCAAAGTTACACTCCTGAACAAGACCTGAAGATTATTGTCTAATCCTTGATCCTCTCCAGACTAGATTACTGTAATTCTCTCCATACGGGCCTATCCAAGAACCAACTATCTCCTTTAAAATCTATCTTCCACTCGACTGCACACTTCGTCTACAATGCCAGAAAGAAATGACCAGATCACACTTATGCTGTTAACTCTTCGTTGGGTTCATATAGAAGCCAGGATTGTGTTCAAGATTGGTTGTAACTCCAACAAAGCCATTCACACTTCCACCCCTCGCTACCTAGCCAACAAACTCAAAATTTGAGGTGGATCTAGACCTTCATGAAATACTAGAAATTTGCTGCTTGCACCTCCAACCTTTAAAAGGGAAAGATTCATGGAGCAATCTTGTTCACGCAACGTGACTAGAATTTGGAATTCGTTACCTCAAAACCTTCGCACCACCACCTCTTTTAGCATCTTCGAAAAGGATCTTAAAACTCTTCTCTTCCAAATGCATTTTTCTCAATAGCACTCCTCATCAATGCCCCCACCAATCATATGCCCCCACATTATATAGGTTGACCTTGTCTGTTGCATGACACCCTCAGGACCTTTAATGACCTTCAGCTCCAACTTTTGTAAATATGTAACTCTCTAAATTTACCTTATTAGTTTTATCCCTTACAAGTTATCTAATTTTGATTTTGTAACTTGTAAATACGTAACTATCACCATGAGCAATCGCAGTATCTACTGATACTGTCACATACTACTATGTTTCTCAAAAATTCTCATGTAATGTTCTTTTGTTCTAGTGTAAAGTGCTCTGACACCTCCAGGTAATGTCAGCGGTATAAAAAATGCATAATTAATACAACTACTACTAATAATAATAATAATAATAATAATAATAAATACATGTTGTGTCTCACCTTGGCATGTGTGAGTACCAGAACGAAAGGGAGTGGGTTGCCATAATCACCTTTCACCTCCAGAGGTTTGGAGATTTGGGTGAGGCACTGTGAGCTAGCCAGGAGTTAGGCCGACAGCTACTCATGGTATGGCGTGCGCCCAGACTCCCACACTCTGAGGTTGTGCCATCCTAAACATGCATTCCTATCACCAAAGTAGGAACTGCATAAAATAAAGATTTTACTAACCGGGCAGGATAAGTTCATGATATGTTATCTAAATTAACTCAAATGTAGAATTAAGTAGAACCAAGTAATTTCAGAAAAGTTATCATATGGGTTTTGATGAAATGGCATCCTCAGTATGAGAACAACAGGGATTAAAATGCACATTAGGGAACTAATTGGTAGCATACTGAAATGGAGGGAGTTGGACAGTGGGAAGGCAGATGGGGTAAGAAGGATCAGAAGAAAGCAAACGAAGAGCTACCTCTGTCTTTGATAGATGTAGAAGGTGCTTCAAACTTCCCATTGAGAGAAGTGTCTGGTAGTGGTTGTATTCATGTACCATGGAGTAGGAATGAACTTGTGTTATTTGAAAATGATTTCCAGAAAATTGAGAGAGAAGCCAGTGCAGAGGTATACCCAGAGTGATCGATTTGTGCAGAGTTCACAAGTATTGTGGGTTGATTTTAAATACCCTTTTCGACATTGTGGTACCGAGTGACTTGCAGGCAGAGTATAAAGGGGCTATACAGTGACCACAGTAAAAGCCTTAGAGGGTTCTCAAGGTGATTACTTTCTTGAAAGGAAAGATACCAGTGAAAGACATTGATAGGGCTAAGATTGATAGAATGACCCAAGACCCTAAACAGTATGTACACACTTTCTAATAGAGATTGTAGTACAGTGGGGTGGGAAGCATTAAAAACCAAGGATATGGGAAGCTTTGTATCTCAGTTTGTGACAGGACTGAGACCTGAGGTTAGCTTCATGATTCAGCAGCATTTGATCTGTTGATGAGATCTTGAGGTATGTGAAATATTGTAGCAATAAATTAGAGATGAAACAGAAGTGACTGAAGGAAAAGCTCATGTTGGCACAAATAAAGAAAGCACAGAGAGGAAGTTGGAATCAACTGTATGTAGAGAATGTTTGCACTCTGCAACGTGTGTCTCAACAAGAAACTCCTGCAATGCAAGGTGGAAATGGTTACCTGCAACAGGGTAGAGGTCAAAGTGTTCTGATCCAAGTACTGGAGTTCATGTGGCAACATTGAAGAGACCGAATTAGCGTCATTATTGTAACAAGTAAGGGCATTGGAAGTAGGAACGTCCTCTTAATCCCAACAAAGTAATGAACAAGAATCAGGTTCAAAGTTCAGGGTTTATGCACAGGTTACCAACCTTGTACAGCCACAAAAAGTGCCAAGACAGAGAATGCTAAATTCTAATGTGCCACAAGCTTCAGTGATGCAAGTTCCACAAGCCCTGATGCCTTAGCAAAATGTAAATGGTATTAGATTTAATTTTAATCTGGTCCTGAAATTGTTTTATCAGAATTCCTTCTAGACTCAAAACCCATGTCAGCGACTTCCTATATTTCACACAGTTGAGGGCTACAGCTCTGATCAATCACTATAATGGTACCTGAGGGGGAGGAAGACTGTATGCTTGGTGCAAATTTAGAAATAGTTCAGAGTGGTCCATTCATGGAAGGTGAGGTGAATGGCCACCCCAAATCATTCTTGATCAATACTGGTGCTACCAGTTCTACTGTTAAAACAGTGGAAATTCCAAAACTACCCCTCTTGGGAAAAATAATCCAAGTTGTAGTTGCAAATAAACAAATTACAAAACCTATAACAAAAGAAGTGCCTGTTAAAATAGGATCCTTTGAGGAACACCACCAGTTTCTGGTATGTGATGTATTCCTGTAAATTGTTGGTGGCATGATTTATTGTGCAAGTTAAATTGCACTATCTATTGCATGCCAAAAGGTGTGGAGTTTCAGATTCACAATGAAGATGTTAAATTCAAATTGATAAGCCACAGGCCAAAAGTTGAATTGTGCCCTTTGATGACGAATGATGATTTTCCACTGGATCCCAGAGATACGGTGAAACCTGAAGTCTAGGACTTCTCAGGAAAGACATAGGTCTCATAAAAGGAGTTGAGCTTATCTGCATAAATGTAAAGCCCAATGATGAATATCCAAGAGCCATTGAGTACAATTTGACTCCCAAATCGATAGCTGAGATTACCCTTGTGATTGAGTCAATGATATAACAAGGCTTTTTAAAGGAGATCATGGGGAGTCTATATAACTCACCGATCATGCTCCTACAGAAGTCTAAGGGTAAGTACTGCATTGCGCAGGACCTGCAAAAGATTACTAACATTGTTGTTGCCTGTTGTCCTGACACCCTAAATCCAGCTGAGATACTGTTTCAGATTCCATATGAGTCTAAGTGCTATACTGTATGAATTTATGCCAGGCATTCCTCTCTATACCCCTGCATGAGGACAAACAGTACCTTTTTTGCCTTCCAGTTCCAGAACTGTGTTTTGGCACAGGGGGTATACAGAAAACCCCTGTAACTCTGTCCTGATCCAGCGTATCGATGACCTGTTAGTGGCACTGGATCCTCAGAAAGCTAGTAAACAAGACTCCATTGTGTTCTTGAACCACTTCGCTTACTTCACTTGGGAATAAAAATAAAGTGTACCTGAGTAAGTAGCAGTATTGTGAGAAAGAAGTTATGTGTCTTAGATATCACATTTCAATAGGAACAAGGAAGGTGTTGCAAGAAAGAATCATGGTGATTCTTAGGTCCTGCACCTTGCTCTCCCTGCTGCTTCTTGCCAGCTCTTCGGCTCCCGGTGTTCTGGTACTGTTGACCTTGCTCTGCATTCTGTTTGTTCTGCGGTTTATGTTGTGCTCTTGATTTTGTTGGCCATATCTGTTTTGCTGTTTCCCCATGTGCTCCTGTCCCTGCCACCTGCTTCCCACCGTTTTTCCTTACCACTCCTTACACCTGGCCCCTCCCCAGGACTCATTTAATGGTGGTTGCTGCTCGACCCCATTGAGCAGGTCCTGCACCTTGCTCCTGCACCTTGCTCCTCATGCTGCTTCTTGCCAGCTCTGAGCTCTCCTGAGCATGCCTGAGCCTCTCCTCTCTCTTCTGCCCACGGTATTCTGGCACAGTTGGCCTTGCTCTGTATTATGTTTGTTCTGCAGGTTCTGTTGTGCTCTTAATTTTGTCTGTCTTATCTTTTTTGCTGCCTCCCCTCGTTTCCCTGGCCCCTCCACCTGCTTCCTGCGGTTTTCATTTCCTGCTCCCTGCACCCACCTCCTCCCGCTGCGCCCGACCTCCCAGGATCTATTTAATGCACCCATCCACACCTGGTCTGTGCCCAGCACTATGACCTCTGAATCTGCAGCCCAACAGTGGTACTCCTCTGATCAGGTCAGAGACCTCAGGTCGAAGACCCCAAAAACCAACTCCAGCATCAGCTAATTTTGATCCACCAAAGGCCCCTTCTCCTGCCACAACTGCCACTTCTCTTGCAATGTAGGTACCACTACAACCTCTGCCCAGCAGACTCCCATCCACAAATCATAACTCCACTGTGCACTACTCAACATCTGATACCTCTGCAAGCACACCATGGGAATCTGGGACACCATAACCACCCTCGCCTGACATCATTTTCATCACTGAAACCTGGCTGACCCCCGCAGCTGCACCAGACATCGCCACCGTTACTCCTCCCGGATACAAGATGATCCACTGCAACCACCCCGACAGACACAGCTGAGGCATCACCATCATCCTCAAGGACTCCCCCAATTGCACCGCCTCGGTCAACGACACAACACCGATCATGGAACACCTCAACTTCCAGATCAAACCAGACTCCAAAACCACCATCAGAGGAACCCTTGTCTACAGGCCCTCAGATCCACACCACAACTTTTGCAACTCCATGCCGGACTTTATTGCCCCCCGGCAATCAACTCCAACAACTACATCTTCCTGGGAGACCTGAAATCCACCTAGAAGACCTGAATGACAAACTCCACCTCGCTCCTTGAAAATGTGAGCATCATTGGCCTCACACAGTTGATCACTGCCCTCATGCAGAGGACACACATTGGACCTCATTTTCTCCACCAGCAACAAAGCCACATTCGTCCACACCACCAAGGTAACCTGGACTGACCACAACATTGTCCACTTCAACATCAATATACAACATGAGGCCCCGATGAAACACCTCTGCCCTCCCACGCCACAACTGGGGCAAAGTCACTGAAACCCCCTAGATCACTGCCCTCAAAGAAGCCAGACCCATCTCTGCAGACACCCTTGAACTCTGTGTGCAAAACCTCTCCAACTGGATCTCCTCAGCTGCCGACATCATCGCTCCCCCCTCAGGAGCACCACCAACAGCAAAACTGCCAATCAAGCCAGATGGCTCACTCCAGAATTTCTGACCCTCAAACGTCACTGCTGAAACTAGAGAGACACTGGCGCTCAAACAAGGCCACCGTCAACTTCAACTCCTTCAGGTCTGCCCTCAATAGCTACTATCACTGACTCAGGAAGATCAAGAAAGAAGCACTCAACACCTGCATCGAGGCAAGCACCAACCACGGCAAAAAACTCTTCAGTATCATCAGAGAGTTCTCCTGCCCCTTCACCACAGAGAACACAATCCACCTCGCCCAAGCCCTCTACAACACGTTGTCAGACTACTTTCACCACAAGATCGCCAACATCTACAGCAACTTTGTCCACCAGCTCCTAGCCCTCTGACCTCAACCACCTCCACACCCAAGCTCACTCCTCATTCCCCCACCATCTCACACACTGGAAACAGCTTGCTACCAAACCCACCATCTCAATCATGACCACCATCTGCTCTGGATGCCCCACGGACCCCTGCTCTCACCACTCCTGCAACCTGGGATCAAAAGTAATTGGAGTCTCCTTTACAAAAATCCTCAATGCCTCCATCTCCACTGCCTCTGTACCCGACTCATAGAAGCATCTCGAGGTCAAGCCAATCCTGAAGAAACCCTCAGGCAACCCCAACAGACTCAAAAACTACTGCCCCATTTTGCTCCTCCGATTCCCCGCCAAAGTCCTGGAAAAGGCCATCAACCACCAGCTCATGGACTACCTCAAAGACAGCAACCTGCTCAACCCATCCCAATCTGGCTTCCAGCCTAATCACATCACCAAGACCACCCTGATCGCAGCAACCAAAGACATCAGATGCCTCCTCGACCTCAGGAGAAGAGTTGCCCTCATCCTCCTCAACTTATCAGCAGCCTTTAACACTATCTCCCACCACACTCTCATCACCAGATTCCACTGCATTGGCATCCAATACAAAGCACTCAACTGGATCTCCTAATTTCTCTCTCCGGCTGAACACAGAGGATCCCCCTACCACCCTTCATCTCTACACCCAAGGACATCATCTGTGGCATTCCCTAGGGCTCCAATCTCAGTCCCACCCTCTTCAACTCCTACATGACTCCTCTGGCATACATTACACACACCCTCAGACTCAACATCATTTCCTATGCCAACAACACCCAGTTCGTCCTATCCGTGACAGATGACTCCATCACCATACAAACCAATTTCCAAAAACCATGACCAACATCACCACCGGGATGAGGATCAACTGCCTCCAGCTCAACTCAGACAAAACAGAGCTCCTTATCTTCGGGAACAAACTGCCCCCCTGGTACAACACGTGGTGGCCCGCTGCCCTCCCGCCCCGACCAGCCATGCATGCAACCTCAGAATCATCCTAGACACCCAACTGTTCATGAAGCAACAGATCAAAGCCCGCCCCTGTCTGCTGCCACATCCTCCGCATGCTCTGCAAGATCTTCCAATGGATCCCCATCTTTACCAGGAAGACAGTCACCCAGGCCCTCAACTCTAGCTGACTCGACTACGGCATTGCACTCTACGGCTGAATGACGAAACATCTCATAAACCACCTACAGACCATCCAGAAAATAGCAGCAAACTCACCTTTGACCTCCCCAGATTACCCAGCATCACTCTCCACTTCAGAGCTGTCCACTGGCTCCCTGTCCAGCAAAGATGCTTCTTCAAGCTCCTGATGCATGCCTACAAAGCCTTCCACAACTCCGGACTGGCCTACATCGACACCTGCCTCACCTTCCACCAACTGACCAGAGAGCTCCAATCAGCCACTCTCGCCCAGGCCCTCATCCTCCACATCCATTGCACCCACTTTGGAGGGCACTCATTTTCCCACCTCGCCGCCAGGTTCTGGAACGGCCTTCCCCTACACCTGTGCATCTCCCCTTCTCAGAGGGACTTCAGACAGCAGCTCAAGACTTGGCTCTTTGACCGCTATCACCATCTAGATGAGACACACAGCATCCCACCACCGCCTGGAGAGCCCCTGGGGTGACAAGCTATGCTTTACAAAACCCCCTTGATTGATTGAGGATGAATCTGCCAACTATGCAGAGAGAAGTCAGGGTGTTTTGGGGAATGGTGGGGTACTGTCAACAGTGGATGCCCAACTTTTCCTTAGTGTCCAAGCCTTTGCAGAGGCTGTCACACAAGAATGTTTCAGATCCAATACCATGGCAAGACGATTGCTTGACTGCCTTTCCTAGAGCTGAGAGAAAGTTTTTGTCATGCCACAGCACTAGGAATGCCTGACAACAATAAGGTTTTTACTCTTTTCTGCAGTGAGAGGAATGGCTGCACTCTCTCAGTGCTAACACAAATGCATGGGAATGCACAGAGACCTGTTGCTTATAATCCTACTACCACTGATACTATAGCTGCAGGACTGCCAAGATGCCTTAAAGTACTGTAATGGGACATCCTCTTACTTTCCTAGTACCCCACTTTATAGAGATCTTGCTGATGCACGTATGCAAACAGTGCTTAACAAACAATCAATTGACTAAATATGAACAGATCGTACTTGCTGCAAATATTGTGACCCTCAAGCGATGTGTGTCTTGAAATCCTACTACTTTATTACCTCTACCTGAAAGCAAAAATGATGATGGGGAGGTAAAGCATGACTGTCTCAATGTGACAGAACTATGCACTATGCCGAGACCACATATTCAAGGTGAGCAACTTTCAGAATCTGATTACATACTGTTTGTGGATGGGTCTTGCCTCAGTGACAATGAGGGAACTCTGAGAGCTGCTTACGCAGTCTGTACAGTGTCAGAAGTAGTTGAAGCCTCCGGGCTTCAAGTGCTGTTTTCTGCAGAAGTGGCTGAACATATTGCTTTTCCTAGAGTTTGCTGCGTCTCTGAATAGCTGAGAGTGACTATTTTTACTGAGAATCTGTATGACTTTGGGGTTGTTCATGACTGTGGACACCTATGGCCACAGATGGGGTTCATGACTTCTTCTGGATCCCCCATCAGAAATGGCAAACATGTCATTAGGTTGTTAGAGGCATTGCAGTTGCCTGCAAAAATTGCAGGAGTGAAGTGGAGACGACTATGTGAGAATCGTTATTCTGATTAGGTGGGAAACATCCTTTTTTACGACTTTTTTTTTACGAAGGTCGTGGTTAACGAAAGCGCAACAACGCTTTTTTTAACCACGACTTTGGTTTTTAGTGCCTTAACTACGTATGTTCTGAACAACGAACATGCGTGGTTAAGGTACAAAGAAGGGACTTGGCGAAGGTAAGTGGTGGGTTTAGGTTTTGGGGAGTGGGTGGGGGGTCACGGGGTTTTAGGTTTTAGGGTGGGGTTGGGGGGTGGGGCGTTTTTGGTTTTGGGGAGTGGGTGGGGGGTCAGGGGTTTTAGGTTTTGGGGTGGGGTTGGGGGGGTGGGTCGTTTTTGGTTTTGGGGAGTGGGTGGGGGGTCAGGGGGTTTTAGGTTTTAGGGTGGGGTTGGGGGGTGGGGCGTTTTTGGTTTTGGGGAGTGGGTGGGGGGTCACGGGGTTTTCGGTTTTGGGGTGGGTTTGGGGGGGTGGGGCGTTTTTGAGAGTGGGTGGGGGGTCAGGGGGTTTTAGGTTTTGGGGTGGGGTTGGGGGGGTGGGGTGAGGGATTTAGGGTGAATGGTGCCTATTGCTAATGATTTTATCAGGAATGCCTTTACAACGAAATATCGTTGTTAAGGCATTCATGGTAAAATCATTAGTAGTAGCAACGAGGTCGGTGTTCCGACCTCGTTGTTAAGGCAGTAGTTGTTTTTGCAGTCGTTGTTTCGTCGTATATTCTGATTAGGTTGCACAATGTTGCGCTCATGGGTCCTGAACATTTAATGGTGAATTTTAAATGAATCGGAAGATGAGTTCAACTATAAAAAAATGTTGTCAACAGCTGATATGTTGGAGGAACTGAAGAGATTACAGGAAGATGTACCATAGGCAGAACAGCAAATCTGGGGCAGAGCAGGTTGCATAAAGAGAGATGATGACATATAGGTTTCTGTGGGTTGAAGACCTGTGTTATCAGATAGCTTGCTGTCCCCAATGACTAGGAATTTGCATGGACCTGCACATGTTGGGATGGATGCAATAGTCAGGCTGTTCAGACAACATTGATTCAACCCTCAATTCAGATTGGTGGTTAAAGAAGTATGTCACAGATGTGTTGTGTATCAATAGATGCATTTAGGGGAAAGTAGGGAACCCTCAGTGACATTAGCCATGTAGGGAGATCAGGAAGGCTGTTCAACAGAATACAGCTGGACTTCATCAACATGCTTGTGTGCAATGGGCTGAGATTTGTCGTAGTGATTCTGTGCATCTTCCCATGCTTACCCAACCAGGAAAAATGACAGTCTCACAGTAGCTAAACTGTTGCTAAATTAATTAATTCCTAGATTTAGTTTCCTGACTACACTGGAGTCACACCAAGGAACTCATTTCAATAATGAAGTCCTGCAAATGTTGTGTGAAGTCTTACAAGCGGAGCAGAGACTACATTGCAGTAATTGGCCTGCACCAGGTGAACTGTACATTGAAGTCCAGGTTGGCCAAAGTGTATGCATCAATGTTTCTGAAGTGGTCTAATGCTTTGCCTCTTTTGTTTATGAGTCCTTGCAGCATATCTGATCAGAGTACATGGATTTTCTCCTCCTGAGATAATCATGAGGAGAGCAAACAGGCTGCCTGCAGTGCCTGCAAATGAACGTGTAAACATTGTGGAGGACATGGTTCTTGACTGTTGCAATGGATTAGCTGATGTGGGTTGTTAGACTTGACATACTTGGTGTGGTCTCCCCTAACCTTTTGCCTCTGCTTCCCAGGTTGTTGATGTGTGCTGGACTCTGTTTTTGATGTTTTTGATACTCTGGGCACTTTACCACTGCCGACCAATGCTAAAGTGCAAGTGCTCCTATGTAAAATGTGAGTGTAATTGGCTTATCGATGATTTGCATATTTGTTTTACTGGTAGGTTCCTAATACAGTGCACTAGAGGTACCCAGGGCCTGTTAACCAAATGCTACTAGTGGGCCTGTAGCACTGGTTGTGCCACCCACATGAGTAGGCCTCTAAACATGGCTCAGACCTACCACTGCAGTGTCTGTGTGTGCAGGTTTAACCTACCAAGTCGACTTGGCAAATGTACCCACTTGCCAGGCCTAAACCTTCACTTTTTATACATGTATGGCACCCCTAAAGTAGGCCCTAGGTAGCCCCATGGGCAGGGTGCAGTGTTTGTTAAAGGTGGGACATGTACTGGGGTGTTTTACATGCCCTAACCGTGTAATACTGCTAAATTCTGTGTTCACTGTTGCAAGGCCTATCTTTCTCATAGGTTAACATGGGAGCTGCCTTTAAATAACTTTAAAGTGCAGATTCCCTTTGGGAGTAAATAGAAATAATATAGAGTTTGGGGTCTCTGAACTCACAATTTAAAAATACATCTTGTAGTGAAGTTGGTTTTTAGTTTGAAGATGACACTTTTAGAAAGTGGGCATTTTCTTGTTTAAACCATTCTGTGACTCTGCCTGTTTGTGGATTCCCTGTCTGGGTCAATTTGACAGTTGGGCTGTTTGTGTATCCCCTCTAGACAGTAAGGCAAAGGGAGCTGGGGTGTAGCCTGCATATCCTGATGAGCCATCTATGCTAGAGTGGAGGGAGGAGTGGCACTTACAGTTGAATGGGCATGTCTGCCCTCTCACAATGCAGTCTCCAGCCCCCTGTTGTGTGTCTGGGGCCTGGCCTGGGCAAGGCAGGATCCTGTGAACAACAGAGACCTTCCTTTGAAGTATGCCTACTTTAAAGGCAGAAAGGGGTATAAGTAGTGGTCCCAAATCCCCAGACTTTAGATTTCAAGATCACTTCTGGAACCAAGAGGAACCTCTGCCAAGGAGAAGAGCTGAGAAGTGCTGCCCGTGCATGTGACTGTGCTCTGTTGGGCAATCCTGCAGTTGCTGCTTCTGCTGTGAAAGGGGACAAAGACTGGACTTTGTGGTATATTCCTGCTTGTGAATGATTTTCAAGGGCTTGAATTGAGCTTGCCTTCTGTTTTGAAGTCTCAGGGCCATTAAAGACTTCCTCTGCTAACATCTGGACTCTCTGCTGAGACTCTTACCCTGCCAAGTGGTGTCCTAACCAGTCCTTTGGCCCTAGAAGGGTGAAGTAAGTAGAACAAGAGCTGAAATTCCATGTACAGAACACCTTGCAGGGAAATGTTTGACGTACCATATGCAACGCGGCTGATAACCGATGTGCCACCAGCTTTGCGGCTAAAATCAATGCTCTACCTGCATCACAGCTGGGAGATCGACGCATTATGGCTGGAGAAATAATGCACAACACCCGCTTGCGGCTGGTGATAATGACGCAAACCCCACGCAGCGTGGTTTTCTAACACTGCATGCCTGGATTTTCCACTCATAGTCCCTGGGTGTCAATGTCAACCTGACTGTGCGGGTCCGAGGTGCATCCCTCTTGCGAGGGACAAAAACAACGCATCACCGTCCCCGACCAGAGAAGAAAGACCTTGCAAGGAAGGAATTGACGCACTGCTGCCTTTTCTGACGCAAGGTCGCTGATGCGGCTTTATTTTGGACTTTCTGCAAAATCATCATTTCCATTGTTTACTATGGAGTAAGACTCTTAGGGGGTCATTATGACCCTGACGGAAGGCGGAGAAGCTGCGGTAAGACCGCCAAAAGGCTGGCGGTCTTTTTTTTTGTATTATGACCATGGGGGTTACTGCCACGGTCATCCACCACTTCTCCGTTCCGCCCGCCGGGCTGGAGACCAGGGTCACCAGCCCGGCGGCCGTCACTATACCGCCGCCGGTATTTTGACCCGGCTTACCGCCATGGATTTCATGCGGTTTGAAACCGCCATGAAATCCATGGCGGTAAGCACTATCAGTGCCAGAGAATTCCTTCTCTGGCACTGATAGGGGTCTCCCCCACCCCGACTCCCTCCCCTATCCCCCCACCACCCCTGCCACCCCCCATAGGTGGCAGGACCCCCCTCCCCACCCCGACCCCCAACATAACAACACACATACACACACGACACGCACGCAGGTACCACCAACACACATACACGCACATACACCGACATACATGCAAACATCCACACACACAGTCAGACACGCACATCCACATTCAAACATACATGCACACATCCATACAGATATACCTACAGACATACACGCACTCATTCCCATACACACAACACCCCCGCAAGCATACACGCACTCACACACCCCCTCTACATACACACACGCACACCCCCACTCACGTACAAAACACACAACATCCCCCCACCCCCCTCCCCTCACGGACTATCGACTTACCTAGTCCATTGATCCTCCGGGAGGGGACGGGAGCCATGGGGCTGCTCCGCCGACACCACACCGCCAACAGAACACCGCCACGCCTAATCACAGGACGTGATTCGCTGGACGGGGTTCTGTTGGCGTGGCGGTGGAGGTGGAGCAACCTCCACTTCCCCGCCACCCGCCAGTATGGCTGTTGGCGGCTCTCCATCCATAAAAGGATGGAGACCTGCCAACGGTCATAACAGGCCGAGCGGCAAACCGCCACCACTGGCGGTCTTCCGCACGGCGGTCCCTCAGCGGTCTTGAAAAAAGACCACCGAGGTCAAAATGACCCCCTATTTCTTTTGAAAATTCATATTTTAACTTGTGCATGTTGGATTTGTGTCATTGTGATCTTTTGATTTAGATAAATATTGCCTATTTTTCTAAACTGGTGTGGTGTCCATTTTGTAGTGTTTTCACTGTATTACTGTGTGTTGTTACAAATTCTTTACACATTGCTTCAGAGTTAAGCCTGCCTTCTCATGCTAAGCTACCAAGGGGGTAAGTGGGGGTTAACCAGGTGTGTTTCTCCTTTGCCCTGACTGGAGTGAGCGTCCTTGCTTAGACAGTCCTGTGGAAGTGACTGTACCAAGTCATCCTTGTGACGAACACAGCTGTTAAGTGTGGAGGGATTCCCAACTGGATTCATACAGCCCACACTCATAGAGTGGATTGTCCTCTTGATGATGTGGTAGTACCTCTCCCTGAAGTGCACCCTGCAGTTGAAAGACAGGGAAAGGAGGTTGCACAAAGTACTGAGACTCAGGGAGAGCCTGTGACAGCACACTCTAAGCCTCAAGGGGGTCTTGAGGAACTGACATTTGAAGAGTCTTAGCTTCAACCAACACTTGAGCCAGACTCAGGCCCTGATGAAGGGCCTAGTGCTGTGTCAAACGGAGTAGAAACTGGAGACAGTTGAGGCAAGAGAGGAGAGAATAAGTTTGCCTACAGAAAGTGCACTGAGTACTGCCCCAGAAGAAATTGAGGACCCTGGTCTGAGTGACAATGAATACAAGCGATCCATGATCAGGAGATGCAAGAGAGCTAGAGTACTTTGTTGGAGGTACTCTCCGCCTGAATGGACATACTTTGCAGCAAAAGAAAGTGAAACAGAATCTTGTGAGTTGGAAGACAGTAGTCAGATCCCAGTTGAACCTCCATGAACTTGAGTTTGATTCTGAACTGTGCTCTGAGTTTGCTCCTATAATTGAATGAACTGTCCTGAGATTCTACTAGTATAATCTTTGAACTGAACTTTTATGTGTGTTTTCATCAGAAAAATGTAATGGACTCTGTTTAAAAGAATTACAAAGATTCCCTAGCCCCGAGGTTGCAGAAGGAGCGTAAGGGTATCATTTTAGAAGATGATGGAGTAGTGCTAGGGATGACTTTGTAAACAATTTTGTTATATATTTCATGAGCTTGAATTTGCCATTTGTATGAGTAGGAATGTAAGGAGAAGATTCTGTTTTCTGCTAATTTCTACACAACAGACTCATTCTAGAGAAGCCCTGAAAACCAGTAACACTAATATTTGTAGGTTTACATTAGTTGAAGTTTTATTAGCTATTGCAGTAGGTTTGCTTTTAGGATTGTTTTTCCCTACATCACCCACATTATCTGAGTTTAACCCTGACATAACCCCAGAAACCCTGATCTCTGTAGATGATAGTTTGTATACATTTGATTATGAGGCACTGCACATTGATTCATTAGGAGGAGATTTCTCTTCAAACACTTAGTCCAAATTGTATTATGAATACATTGATACTATGGATGCTAAGAAAACCTACGTGTGTATGCGGTTACCGGTATCAGCTGCAGTAGGGATCACCTTTCCCATATTCCTCTTACGTATAGTGTTACATGTCGCCTTTCAATAAGTTTTGTATATGGACAAGGCCATTTTCAGTATTACTTTTTGAATTGTGATTTAGTGCTTTCTGAAGTCCCTTTGTTTAACCATCTTAATTGCCATCCCAATACTAAATTAATGGAAACAGCTATAGTTTAAAAAAAAAACAATCATGACATTAGATACACCTTATCCTCATAGACACGATTTGACTTGTTCCGTGACTGAGGTTGAGAAGTAAGTTCTAGACATCGTAGAAGGCAGGAAAAGGACACTAGATGTAAAAGGGAAAATAAGGTGTGATCAAATAGACAAGGGTATGTGTGCTAAGGAAGAACCAAAACACCAAGAGTAAGGGGTCATAGCTGCATTAACGTTATATTAGGGAAAACCATGGGGGTTATTCTAACTTTGGAGGAGGTGTTAATCCGTCCCAAAAGTGACGGAAAAGTGACGGATTTACCACCAGCCGTATTACGAGTCCATTATATCCTATGGAACTCGTAATATGGCTGGTGGTATATCCGTCACTTTACCGTCACTTTTGGGACGGATTAACACTCCTCCAAAGTTAGAATAACCCCCTATATGTTCATTGAGCCAAATTTGTTCTTCCCACTAAAACATGGAAAGGCGTGATTGTGATCACATTTTTGAACATGGAGGGAACCGGCCTTTATTCACGGGAGGACAATATACAGTCATTCCTGCAGATTATGTATGTGGAGAGCGTGCATATTTTACATTGCCCGAAGGTGGTATGGTACATGTTTTTAGCTGTAGTTTTACCAAAGATTTATCATGTAGAATATTTGAATGATCCTGTGTGGGAATCACAAGGTTGAACTAACCAGAGAGGTAGTGGTGCTTAAAGATATATTTGGTGCAGTTATTGGAATGATTTTGAATGGTCTCAAAATTAGAAAGCTTTCTAGTATAGTGGATAAATTAGCAACTATTACAGCCAGTTCAGTGTTAGTAGTGGACACAGAAATGATAGCTATAAGGTCTATGTTAATGCAGAACCGCCTTGCATTAGACATCGTTCTTGCAAAGGAGGGCATTATCTGTATGATATTGAGGGTTTAGCAATGCCACACCTATGAACCTGACAAAAGTGAGGAGATAAAGAAATGCATTAAGAATATTGCAGACTTAAAGGGAGATTTAAAGGAGTTGGATGCTGTAAGTCTTTGGAAGCAAGTGGAAATGGATTTGCTGCAATAGGCAAATGGTTTGGAAACTTGGGAAGTGGAATAGCAGGTTACATTTTGAGACCCCTTATAGTCATTGTCATTTGTGCAATTTGCTTGTTCATATTCATTAAGGGATCCAAGTGTATAAAGGCAAGGAGGGAAAGGCAAATTGAAAAGGGAGTGACAAGGAAGAACAAGCATTTGCAATGCAATGGATCGCACATTTGCTAGAGTTAGAGATATTAGTACTGTAAACTCCCAATCTGACTTTTCCTGCCACATATTACATATGCGAGCAGACGGATGCCATGAGCATGAATGAGACACAAAAAAGGAAACAGAAGTTTGCACGCAATGAAACGTACCAGCAAAAGTGCAATTATCCATGTAACTGGCAAAGGTGTTATCCATGTAATCAGCAAAAGTAGAATTATCCATGTAACAGGGTCGATGTCACACAAATGCTCAAAGACTGCCGAGCGAGATTGTGCTGCATAGGAAATAAAAATAAATAATGCAGAAGCCATTTAGAAAACACGGAGCCTCGTATGTTTTCAGTAGTTTACCAGTACTGTAGAGGAGGGCTAAACACTGGAAACGTATGCATGCCTTTCACTAATGAAATCAAGCAAATTTTAAAAGGCAAGCCCACAAACCAGCCAAACCGATGGGTGTGGTTAAAAGACCACAGAGAGCCTACAAAAGGGCCCGGAGCACGTGCGCGCGATCAACCCTAAAAAGGATATAGAACTGAGGAGAATCAAAATAGATTTTATGATAAAATGAAGAACTTGGAAAATACAAGGCAAACATTTTTGAAAACCTCAAGGTTATGGCTTGATCTCATCTGATAAGGTCCATGTGCTGGCTGTGAAGACTAACATTACCAGCAAAGAGAGTACTAGAGCAGTGCAATTTATCCTCCACCCTTATATGTCATAATTATGCAATCATATACTCATACTATATTCACTGTGTGCCTTAATTTTATAACGTGTGTTAGAACTGACAGCCTTAGGGTGGTCATCCTCCAACTTTTTGCCTGCCTCCCTCCACTTTTCGGACACTTTTTCTGCTGGATTTAGGACTCTGCGCCAATGCTAACCAGTGCTAAAGTGCATATGCTCTCTCCCTTAAACATGGTAACATTGGCTCATACCCAGTTGCCATATTTAATTTATTTATAAGTCCTTGGTAAAGTGCACTACATGTGCCTAGGGCCTGTAAATTAAATGCTACTAGTGGGCCTGCAGCACTGTTGTGCCACCCACGTAAGTAGCCCCTTCACCATGTAGCAGGCCTGCCATTGCAGGGCCTGGGCATGCAGTTTCACTGCCACTTCAACTTGGCATTTACAAGCACTTGCCAAGACCTAAACTCCCCTTTTTCTACATATGTCACCCTAGGTAACCCATTGGGCAGGGTGTTATGTAGTTAAAAGCAGGACATGGTCATGTGTGATTTATATGTCCTGGTAGTGGAAAACTCCTAAATTGGTTGTCCACTACTGTGAGACCTGCTCCTTTCATAGGATAGCATTTGGACTACGTCATATACTGTTTGAGTGGTAGATTCTGATCAGAAAGGGGTAACCAGGTCATATTTAGTATGGCCAGAATGTAATCCAAAACCTGATTATTGGTGAGGTTGGATTTTATATTACTATTTTAGAAATGCCACTTTTAGAAAGTGGGCATTTCTCTGCAGTTAAAATTCATCTGTGCCTTACAGCCTATCTCCAATTCACGTCTGGGCTGGTTGACAGCTCCCTTCTGCATTTCACCCAGACAACCGCAAACACAGGATACTCAGTCACACCTGCACTCATCTGCATACTGAATGGTTCTTCCTGGGCTGGGAGAATGGAGGGTCTGACACTTACATTTCAAAGGCTAGTTGCCTGCCCTCACACAATGGACTGCCAAACCCCCTACTGGGACCCTGGCAGACAGACCTGTACTGAAAGGGGACCTAGTGCACTTCAAAACTACTCTTTCAAGTCCCCCCCACTTCGAAGGCATTTTGGGTATATAAACTGGGTTTCTGACTCCAACAACTCAGACACTTCTGGACCTGAACCTGCAGCGTATCAAGAGGAACTACCTGGCCGCCCAAAGGACTCATCTGGACTACTTTGTTGAGAAGGACTGCTGCCCTGCTGTTGCCCTGCTTTTAACTTGCTGCCTGCTACCTTGTTGCCCTCTGACTTTGCTGAGAAGTGCTCTCCAAGGGCTTCGGTTGACCTTGCCTCCTGTTTTCTGAAGTCTGAGGGCCAAAAAGACTTCGGGGGTCATTACAACATTGGCGGTAAAAGCCGCTTACCGCCATGCAGAAGACCACCAAAAACACAGCCGCGGCCGCGGGAAACCGCCACAGCTATTATGAACCACATCTCGGAATCCGCCAAAATCTAGACACCCACACAAGTCCGCCACACCAAAGGTCAGTGATAAACTGGCGAAAACAAAACCTCCACCGTCACGCCAACAGAAGTAAGCCTACACTATCACGACACACGAATCCATGCAACGGTCTTTCAACCGCGGTATTCCATTGGCGGTACACACCGACGCGCTCAAAATACACACACTCTTACAAAACACAGCCACATTGGACAATTCTAAATACACACACCTGATACACATACACACACCACTCCCACACACCCAATACAATATAAAACACACACCCACATCACCCACAAACCCTTACGAAAACAAATCACGAAAGAAGGCCAGAGAGAGACACCACCAGATACAATACAAGCATCCACAGGCACACAACACCATCACCCACATAACTTTCACGCACCGCACACTACACACCACTACATATCAGCACACTTATCACCCTACCCACCACTCCACACATCACTTACACCACCCCATGGCATGCCAACGACACCCCAGGTTCTCAGAGGAGGAGCTCAGGGTCATGGTGGAGGAACAGCTATTCAGATCACAGGTACAGCACACCTCAATTGCAAGGAAGATGGAGCTATGGCAAAGAATAGTGGACAGGGTCAACGCAGTGGGTCAGCACCCAAGAAACCCGGAGTTGGATGGGCGCATGAGGGCATCACAGCAGCCACAAGGGGGTGAGTACACTCGCATTCTGCTGATTTTGCGTGCAGTGGAGGTGTCTGGGTGGGGGAGGTGGGCTGTGGGTTTCCCTAGGCCAGGGCGAGTTCCATAGGCAAGGTCCCTCCGTAAGGCAGGCCATGTGGCACCCCACCGCACCTCTGTAGAGTGCCAAGTACACCTAGTCATGCCCCGTGTCATCCATGTGTGCAGATGTCGTCCATAGCCTAGTAGGCCATTTCCCAGGAATTGAACAGTGGAGCCCAAGAGCGTGGCGTAGTGCAGGGGGCTTCTGTGTCTGTCGTGTCCGCCAACGGTAGCGGTAATGCATGCACTCAACATGTCTGTCTTCTGTCGTTCCCCCCCTTTTTGTGGTCTCCCTGTTCTTGTGTGCATTAGCATCATCAGACGGAGGAGCAGTGGCACCTGAGCACGAGGGGGCTGCATCCCACATGGCCATGGAGGGCCACACTACGGAATTGGACTTCACCAGTGGGACAGAGGGCGAGGGGAGCTCCACAGCGGGGACAGGAGCTGAGACCAGTGACACGGACGCGTCCTCTGATGTGAGCTCCCTTGTGGTGGCGGCAACATCTGTGCCCCCCCATTTACAGGTACAGCCTCCACCCCCCCTTCCAGCACCGCCCTCCCAGCAGCCCCTCAGCCTTCGCCCCGTGCCCGCTCATGCGGGAGGATGGGCATCACCTTTGCCCCAGGCACCTCAGGCCCTGCCGCAGTCACCCCTGCTGCCCCAGTGAGGAGGCCATTGACCTCTTCAGGTCCCTCACTGTTGGGCAGTCTACCATTTTGAATGCCATCCAGGGTGTAGAAAGGCAGTTGCAACAAACAAATGCATTCCTGGAGGGCATTCATTCTGGTCAGGTGGCCCTTCAGCAAGCTTTTCAGACTCTGGCCTCAGCACTGAAGGCAGCCATTGTCCCTGTGTCTAGCCTCCCCCCTCCACCTTCCTCCACCCAGACCCAATCCCCTGTACCCCGGCCTATCCCAAGCACACCTACAGACCAGCATGCACACACGTCAACACCCAAGGGAAGCTCAGGCAAACATAAGCACCACACATCCCACAGGCACTCACGCAAGCATCACACACATGCAGACACACCAACATCCACTGCCTCCACTGTGTCCCCCTCCTCCTCGTCTCCATTCACCCTCCCAGTCTTGTCTACACTCACACCTGCATGCACTACTCCTACAGCCACTACTACCATCACCAGCACACCCACCAGCACACCCCGCTCACGTGCAGTCACCACCCCCACTACCATTCACACGTCCCCTGTGTCCTCTCCCAGTGTGTCTGTGACGCCCCCTCCCAAGATACACAAACGCAGGCACACACCCACCCAACAGCCATCCACCTCACGACAGCCTCCAGCGCATGCACTTTCACCCAAAGTCAGCAAACGAACACCTCCTACAACCACAACCTCTTCCTCCACTCCCAAACCCCCTCCAGCTACCCGTCCCAGTGTTTCCCAAAAACTTTTCCTGTCCAACCTTGACCTCTTTCCCACACCTCCCCACCCCGTCCATCTCCTAGGGCCCAAACTAGCACCTCAGCCACAACATCTCCGGGACCAGTGGTGGCTGTAGTCACCGGAATCTGGAGTGCACCGGCCACCAGGGCAGGCAGTGTGGCACGGAGCCACAGCACAGACAGTCCCCCACCTGTGAAGCATCAGAAGTTGGCCAGTGCCCGGCGGGAGAGGGGGAAGACTCCAGCCACCAAAGCCGCTCCCAGGGGTACAGGTGGGAGTGTGGAGTCAGCTGCGACACCTTCCAAGGTGGGGAAGGGGCACAAGAAAGTCAGCAAGTCTGGGAAGAGTAGCTTGGCGGAGAAGACCACCATCATCCCCGCTGCCCAGGAGGCCAGCACCAGCCCAGCTGCCCAGGAGGCCACCGCCAGCACCAGCCCAGCTGCCCAGGAGGCCAGCACCAGCCCAACTGCCCAGGAGGCCACCGCCAGCACAAGCCCAGCTGCCCAGGAGGCCACCGCCAGCACCAGCCCAGCTGCCCAGGAGGCCATCGCCAGCACAAGCCCAACTACCCAGGAGGCCACCGCCAGCACAAGCCCAGCTGCCCAGGAGGCCACTGCCAGCACAAGCCCCGCTGGGCCATGAAGGACCGCCAGCACAAGCCCCGCTGGGCCATGAAGGACCGCCAGCACAAGCCCCGCTGAGCCATGAAGCATCGCCAGCAGCTGAGTCACTGCAAAGGAGACCGCCGCTCCAATCACCGCTGAACAGGGCCCGCCGCCTCAAGCACCGCTGAACAGAGCACCACCGCCTCAAACATCGCTGAACAGGGCACCGCCGCCTCAAGCACCGCTGAACAGGGCACGCCGCCTCAAGCACCGCTGAACAGGGCACCGCCACATCAAGCAACGCTGAACAGGGCACCGCCTCATCAACAACGCTGGCCCATGAGCGCCAAGGGCACTGACGCTACTGAGTCCGTCAAGGGCAGAATGAAGCACTCTGGGCACCATGCCCCCTCCAGAACCAGTGGAGAGATCCATCCACTACCTCAGTCCTTAGCAGGATGAAGCACTCCAGAACCAGTGGAGAGATCCATCCACTACCTCTGTCCTTAGCAGGATGTAGCACTCTGGGCACCATGCCCCCTCCAGAACCAGTGGAGAGATCCATCCACTACCTCTGTCCTTAGCAGGATGTAGCACTCTGGGCACCATGCCCCCTCCAGAACCAGTGGAGAGATCCATCCACTATCTCTGTCATTAGCAGGATGAAGCACTCTGGGCACCATGCCCCCTCCAGAACCAGTGGAGAGATCCATCCACTACCTCTGTCCTTAGCAGGATGTAGCACTCTAGGCACAGTGGGCAACCCACCCACTGTAGAGACTCGAGAGACTGTGGCTTTGCACTCCCCAGGAATGAACAGTGGGCAACCCACCCACTGTAGAGACTTGAGAGACTGTGGCTTTGCACTCCCCAGGATTGAACAGTGGGCAACCCTCCCACTGTAGAGACTTGAGAGACTGTGGCTTTGCACTCCCCAGGATTGCACAGTGGGCAACCCACCCACTGTAGAGACTTGAGAGACTGTGGCTTTGCACTCCCCAGGATTGAACAGTGGGCAACCCACCCACTGTAGAGACTTGAGAGACTGTGGCTTTGCACTCCCCAGGATTGAACAGTGGGCAACCCACCCACTGTAGAGACTTGAGAGACTGTGGCTTTGCACTCCCCAGGATTGAACAGTGGGCAACCCACCCACTGTAGAGACTTGAGAGACTGTGGCTTTGCACTCCCCAGGATTGAACAGTGGGCAACCCACCCACTGTAGAGACTTGAGAGACTGTGGCTTTGCACTCCACAGGATTGAACAGTGGGCAACCCACCCACTGTAGAGACTTGAGAGACTGTGGCTTTGCACTCCCCAGGATTGCACAGTGGGCAACCCACCCACTGTAGAGACTTGAGAGACTGTGGCTTTGCACTCCCCAGGATTGAACAGTGGGCATGTGGCCCTCTCGTGGATTTGGCGTTGTGCACTCAACCGGCTGAGGTGCCCCCCCTTTCCCTCCCCCTGAAGTGCCTGTTTTCTTAGTCTATGATGCCCCTGCAGTGTTCTCTCCGTCATGTTCGGGGATCTTGTGTGGGCCTCGCCCATACCGTGTGGGACCAGTGTTCCACGGACTTAATTGGAGCACTACCTGGACTACTATGCTTGGTATATATTTTGTACATGGTGTATATCTATATATTTTTGTCTACTTGATTTTGATATATTACAATGGTTACACAAATTTTCTATTGTCTTTGCATTCTTCCGGGGGGTTAGGGGGGTGTAACTGTGATGTATCAATATGTATTAGTGTGTGTGTTGTCGTGGGTGAGGGTGGGGGTGTTGCGTGTGTGTGTCCCTGTTTTTTGCCTCCCCCCTCCCCTTGGTCGTAGGTGCAGTACTCACCGTGGTCTTCGCCGCTGGGGTTCGTGCTCCTGGTAGAGGAGCAGGAAGACAATCGTAGGGAGAATTTGGAGTTCCGGGTCCATGGTGTCCTCGTGGGGTGTGTAGAGGTGAGCGTTTTCCCTTCAAAATCCTTTCTCCGCCGTGTTTTTATCTGCGGTGAATCCGCCCCGGAAAAGGTGGCGGATTGGTACGTTGTGATACTGTGGGCGGTACTTTGTCCTCCGCCTGTCTGTTGGCGGTGACCGCCGTGCTGTTTGTTTGTACCGCCGTGGCGGTCGGAGTGTTAAAGGGGCTGTCTTTGTTGGCGGTTTCTGCCACGGTCGTAATTGCTAATTTTTTATCGCCGGCCTGTTGGCGGTCTTACCGCCGCTTTAACACCAACCGCCAGGGTTGTAATGACCACCTTCATCTCTTCAAGGAACTCCTTATGCGCCAAAAATCGACTCACAGCCTGCCAGAAATGATGCACAGCCTGCTTTGCAACGAGAAAATCGCTGCACAGCAGAACTGGATCAATGCAGCCCGACTTCCCGAGTGAAGAATCTACACAGCACCTGCCTTGCGATCAGAAATTCAACACGCACAGCCTACCGGATCGACTCACAGCTGAACCGGAGCAACGCAACCCGACTTCTGGAGTGAAGAAACGACGCAGTGCATGCCGTGCAACAGACAGTTCAATGCATCACCTACCGGATCGACCTAACGCTTGTGACTTCATTCCGCATGCCCAGGATTTCCATGCATCGTCCCTGGGAGTCAAAAAGATCCCTGCATCACAGTGAGGAACCAAGACTGTGCGCCAGAAATCTACGCAAAGCCCCTTACAGCATGGAAAGAAATTACGCAACGTCTGTGCCATGCCAGAACTTCCGACGCACACCCTATTTTTCCACACATCTCCTCCTCTGCAGTCTACGTGCATGTTTATTTCTAAGATCTAAAACTCTATTTAATCTTGTAGAAGTGATAGCTCACTTTGTGCTTATTGAATCTTTAACCAGATAGATACATTTTTCTAAACCTATGTAGTGTATTTCTGTGGTGTTTTCACTGTGTTACTATATGATTTATTGCATAAATACTTTACACTTTACCTTCTACGTTAAGCCTGACTGCTCAAAGCCAATCTACCAGAGGGTGGGCACAAGATAATTTGGATTGTGTGTGACTATGATTGGTTGCCCATTTTGACTACTTCTGCCAACTAGAGGCCCAATTTCTAACAACGTGTGTAGAAGAATTGAAGCATATTCATGAAATGTAATCATTGTAGAGACTAAGGGCCTGATTTAGAGTTTGGGGGAGGAGTTACTCTGTCTGCTGTATTACGATCTACAAAGGATATCATGTGATCATAATAAGGCAGATGGGATATCTGTCATGTGTGTGATGGAGTAACCCCCTCCACCAAACTCTAAATTAGGCCCCAAGAGATTTATACATGTGTGCACTAAAGATCAGTTGAAACATGCTTACATATATTCTTTTTTTGCGTTTTACAATTACACCTCTTGTTATATTTGCATAGGTAAACATGTATTCTTTATTCACATTTTGAATTCATTTTTCAAGTTACACATGTGCTTGTATAACAACATTTTCTAAGTGCATATTACATGTTCAGTTAAATTAGCCTAACTGTGCGCCTTGTATGAAATACAATTTGCTTTGCCAGTATGTTCTCTCTTTCTTTGCAGGTTTGTTATCATGATTGTTTTAGCTAGAGAAAAGAGTATTGATTGTATTAAACTGCTGATAGTGAGGTCTGAAGAGAAAAACTTGGCAATGAGTGTGGAGACTAAGGGTGAAAAGAAGCCTCCTGTTCATTGTGTACCAAGACAGCAAGATGTTCAAGGTTGCAGTTACCGTCCTACTGTTGATGCGATGGGATACCTAAGGGATGTTTCAAATACTCATGATGAGTAATACATTGATTGGTTCCTGGTGTTGTGGGAAAAGATACAAATGTTGCTGAAGCTCCTTTGTTTTAACTGGTGTTCACACCATTTGTTGGATAGATTCCCTTTAGACTTTGAGGGGTACAGACCTCTCTGCTTTCCTGTATTCTTGCAAGTGTGAAGCTTCAACCTAAACACTGAGGGGCTTCTTTACAGGCCTCCGTGCTCCACTGGAGTCTCACTTTTTTGCTCTCTTGTGGTGCACACTGCAGCGCCATAGCTACAAGGCCAAGTAAAGCCACCCTGCATAGGTTTTAATGGCCTTGTAGATATGGAATGAGGCAACCAAGCACAGGTCCCTGTGTTGCCTCATACTGCTATAGGGAGGCATTCCATGGGCATAACAGTTGGTGTTCCCACATAACACCCATGCCATTTAACACATTCCCAGATTTACAAGATTTCATAAACCTGGGAACGCGTCAAAAGCCTACACCCCCAGAGGAGGCATATGGGAGGAGCAAAAAGGAGAAATAACTTTATTTCTCATTATTTTTTACCTCCTTCGATGTGTGGTGCATTCTGCCAGCACACATAGGAGGAAAGTGCCTCCACTGATTGCTTTTGTGCAGGAGGGTATCCCTTCCTGCACAAAAACAATCACCCCTACAATGCAGACACCCTTGCGCCATTGTGCACAGGTGCCTGCTTTAATGAATGCAGTCCATTATGTGCCAGCGCATGGGGAAAGGACAGAAATGTGCTGTGTCTCATAGACATGGTGCACTCCTCCCCTTTTCTTTTGGCTCAGGGCGGCGCAGCAGGAATCCTTGTGGCACTGCCTTGTGCTAAAAGAGGGCAGCGCCATAAGACTGACAAGACTTTTTCAAAGTCTTTTACTGGTGTCTTTACTATGCTGACACTTTCTGAAACTTCCTAATTAGAGTCCTGATTAGATCATCTTATAGTTATTCTATGTGTAAGTGCGATAACAGAAGTTTCTTTATAGAACATGTTCCGTATTTTCAGTATCTGTGTTTCTGTGGCTGTTACTATTTTCTATCTTATTTCGTAACAGCCGGACCTTTTGAGATATTTCAGCTTGCCAGCTGCATTGCTATATCTTTTAAATTTATTCCTGGAATGACTATGTACTGGATGGGTTGATAACCTGAAATAAATCTCTGTTAACCACATTGGGCGATTCCTGGTCCTTACTGTGGAGTCACATTCTACAAGTCTGGAATGTAACATTGATCCTACTCCTTTTTAGAGCTTCACATCAACCATCAGAGATTCATACGGCCAATGGAGAAAAATCTTTGTTGACTTTACTGAGAGATTGTGGTATACTTCCCTGCGCACTGTCAGTAGTCTCTCATGTGCAGCCCTCACATGTGCGCATACGTGTTCACTTGTAACCAGTCCTGTGCCATTTACCTTAGCTGTGCAGCAGTGGCCTTATATTAAAAGGCAAACACTAGCAATTAACTTGCTCAATCCAATTACCATGAATTTACAATGAGTGCAACTCGGGTAGTGAGACTCACTCACAGTAAAAAGTTTTTTTTTAAAAGTTAGTCAATTGTGAAAAATCCTAGTGAACTAAATAAGTGTAACCCATTTGCTACAGTCATACTTACGTTTAAAGCCTAGAGGTATTCTCCAGGCCTGGAAAATTCTGCAAACTATAGGAAAATGCATGCGTGCTCACTTATTTGTGAATCAGCCCAGTCTTCATAATGGGCTATGATGGCTCAGAGGACCCAGATTTCACAATTTTCTGCTTAAGATATTGATTTGATACGGAGGGAGAACAACCAATAGGTGGGTATCCTTGTTTTACTCCATAAGAGCATCCCCAAGTCCAGGATTGTAGTTCATAGTACTGCTTCTTGTTGGCAAACCAGCCCAGTCTGTTCCCTGAATATAACAAAGCTGTGGGCCTTATTTAGAGTTTGGCAGATGGAGTACTCCATCAGAACATGGCAGATATTAGGTCTGTCATATTACAAGTGCCGTAAGCTATAATGCACTTGTAATATGGTGGACGTGACATCTTGTGGTGAATTAACCCATTCTCTGAACTCAAACTAAGGCCCTATGTTGATTTAGTTTAACACTGGTGTCCAAATTTGACTTTGGATGTTGATCTGATGGAGCAGAATGGGTCAGAAGCTAAATGAAGGGTAACATGAGCTATGAGGTATGCTAAACAGCATTTTTTATAATTTATAAAATCATTGTTGGGAAAATTGTTATAGGTTCTGCATCACTGAACATTTCCAGCACTATTTCAGTTGCAGGATGTGTCAGAATGGGAGTGGCTCTTAAACACACATCTATGCATGACTATAGAGATAATGACCAGATAATTATGCGCTGTAGCAGGATAATGAGCACCTGTTGTATGAGGAATGCTGCGTCATTATTGAAGTATTTTATTTTAAGCATCAGATGATTATTCTGTCACTACATTTGCACACATCGATAAAAGAGGATCAAAAAGTCAAAAACTGCAAAAGGCATTGAAGGCATGAAGAAAGCAGGTCCAGTCATGGGCATGCCTCCTCGTTTTACATCATTGAAATACACTTTTGTCTGTACCAACATACTATAAAAATATCCATTGATTTCAGGAGAGATTGGAATATTATGTGTTGAATTACTGGTGTTTGTGTTTTATTATTTGTACTGTATAGCATAGAGCATACTAAAACAGTAAAGTTCAGAATGCCTGTCTTATATGCTAGTGTTGCTTTATTGTGTTTGTGAGCGTTTCAGAAACTCAGCCTGAATTGTGAGTATTGGCAAAGGGATTTCTTAGTCGTTGATGGGATTCAAAAATGTACATTGCTAGGGCCGATTAGACCTAAGCTTCTGTCTACATCTGATAATGAGGCAGTTGGGCTCCCCCTTAGGGTCAGTGCACTGTTATTCTTAAGGAGGTGTGAGAAAGTGCTTGTTTTTGGTTGCCCCACCCGCCAGTTTTCTGTGGACTGATGCTGTTGTCTTTGAATTCTGCACACTGGGACACTGCTGCCCGGCCATTTTCACTGTATATGCTTTGAACCCTAAAACATGAAAGAATTAAAGAAATCCTGATTGGCACATGTAGCTTTCCAGTAAGCCATATTATATTGTGCAGGAATACATCAACTGCATGGAAGTTAAATATCCCCTGTGAAATGTAGCAAGTATTATACCATCCTTCACGCTGACCTGTAAAACATGGTTTCAGGCCAATACTTGTAGCCTCACTGCTGCAGCTTTTAAAACTGTAGGCAAATCTGTCAAGATAAAACCTTTTGGAAGGATGAACTCATGATTTATTCTCCCTAAATAGCATTGGCGCACACAAGGCAGGATCCTGGTATGTATCAAGGGAACATGTAAGAATTTAAGGTTGGCATGTTCCTGTAACAAGTACTCTTCAAAAGCTATTTCGGTGGTGGTGTTTCTTTCTTTGAGACAGGTTAGGTACAATGAAAATGCTATTTTTTTAAAATAACTTTGTCTTATAAAAAGTTGCAGACCTCACACTCTATTTTTACTATTTGTTAAAAAGCCAAACTATAGGTGTTAGAGGGTTCATAAATATAAAGATAAAGGTACTTTTATTTCATACTTGTCCTGCCTGTAGTTCCAGTACCCTAATTAGAATTAGCCTGCCTGCATATGCCCTCCCTGTCAGTGCCTTTTTTCTTCATGAGGTGTGAAAACTTCGTCTGGAGAGGAAATAAGGGATTGGGCCTTTCGTCACAAAAACATGAAACTGGGGTATGTGGTACATCCTCTCTCAGGCATGGCAGTTGGGGGGTTCAGGAACCCCGATAAATCGAAAGGGGTCAGGGTGAAACCTGCTTATTTATAGTTAAGTGTAAAGTGACACCCGGGGGAAGAGGGATCTTTTGATCCCAGAGCAAGCTTTAATCATCTTGTCTACATCCCTCTGGAAGTTGGTTACCGAAGCAGTTCAGAGTGACTGAAGAGAAGAGGACTGCTCGATTCCCTAGAAACACCCTTTTGTGAGCCACTAGCCTTCTCCAGGCTAACAAACTGTCCAACACAAAATGTCCAACACCTCGGCCTCAAAAAGCTCATCACGACACCAACCCACTCCGCAGGACACACACTCAACCCTATTTTCTCCGCCAGCAATCACGTCTCTTTCAGCCACACCACCGAACTCCACTGCATCCACTTCTCTTTCAAGAAACCCACAACCCACCACCACCCACAACGGATCGCCCACCGCAGTTAGAACAAGGTCACCGAAGACCAAGTTATTGCGACCCTCTCCCAGAACCCACACATCGACACCACCGACACTGATGCAGCTGCCCGCAACTTCAGGCGATGGGTCAACACCTGTTCCAATACTCTCATACCAATCAAGAATCCCTCCAATGAACGCACTGACAGAAAGGACTTCAGGTTTACTGCCGACCTCCATGATTCTAATCAAAGCTGCAGAAGACTCAAAAGAAAATGGCGCCAGGATCAGACTCTGGACAACCACACAGCCTTCAAAAACACCATCCGCAGACACCACCAACTCATCCGAGCCGCCAAAAGAAGCGCCTTCAAAGACCTAATCCACAACAACCACAAGAAGGTCTTCAACGCCATGAAGGAACTCTCCAACCCCAGCTTCAACATCAACGACATCCCGCCATCCCAAGATCTCTGCGACTCCCTGGCCTCCTACTTCCACCACAAGATTGCAGACATCCACGACAGCTTCAGCACCCAGAACCCCCCGGCAACCACCAACACCACAGATCCACTCCAACCAACCTCCTGCTCTCCTGGACCCCGTCAACGACAACAACACTATCGAAATCATGAACACCATCCACTCCGGCTCTCCATCTGACCCCTGCCCTCACCACATCCTCAAAGAAGCAAGCTCTTTCATCGCACCCCAGCTAAGGAAGATCATCAACAGCTCCTTTGAGTCTGCCACCTCCCGGTGAGCTGGAAACACGCCAAGATCAACGCCCTCCTCAAAAAATCTAAGGCAGACCCAAAGGACCGCAAGAACTTCCGGCCTATCTCCGTGCTCCCCTTCCCAGCTAAAGTCATCGAGAAGGCCGTCAACTGACAACTAACCCACTTCTAGGGGAGAACCACACCCTGGACCCTTCACAATCTGGATTCCGCAGCAACCACGGCACTGAAACTGCCCTCATCGCCGCCACCAATGACATCAGATTCATACTGGACAATGGCAAAACCATACCCCTCATCCTCCTGGATCTCTCAGCCACATTTGACACCGTCTGCCACCATACCCTACGCTCACGCCTCAGCAATGATGGAATCCACGACAGAGCCCTGGTCTGGGTCACCTCCTTTCTCACCGGCAGAACCCAGAGAGTCCGCCTTCCCCCATTCTGCCTGGAGGCCACTGAAATCATCTGCGGCATTCCCCAGGGTTCATCCCTCAGCCCAACCCTCTTCAACATCTACATGGCCCCGCTCACTAACATCGCCCGATCCTACAACCTCAACATCATCTCATATGCAGATGACACCCAGCTGATCCTCTCCCTCACCAAGGACTCCTCCAAGACCTACCTCCACGAAGGAATGAAGGCCATAGCTAATTGGATGAAGAGCAGCTGCCTCAAACTCAATTCAGACAAGACAGAAGTCCTTATCTTTGGCTCCACCCCCTCCGCATGGGATGACTCCTGGTGGCCTGCCACTTTCGGAACCGCTCCGACTCCCACCGACCATGCACGCAACCTAGGATTCATCTTGGACCCCTCACTATCCATGACCCAGCAAGTCAGCGCCATCTCCTCCTCCTGCTTTAAAAAACCCTCTGCATGCTACGAAAGATCTACAAATGGATACCCACCGAAACCAGAAGAACAGTCACCCAAGCCCTTGTAAGCAGCAAACTGGACTACGGCAATGCCCTCCATGCAGGAAACACTGCCAAACGCCTCCGCACGCCTCATCCTGGACATCCCCCTCCACTGCCACATCACAGACCACCTGAAAAACCTGCACTGGCTCCCAGTCAACAAGAGAATCACCCACGCTCACAATGCATTGCACAACACCAGACCAGAATACCTCAACAAACGACTCTCCTTCTACACCCCGACCCGGCATCTCCACTCCACTGATCTCGCCACCATCCCACGCGTCTGCAGAACTACAACCGGTGGTAGATCATTTTCACACCTCGCCTCCAAAACATGGAACACTCTTCGCACCTGCCTGCGCCAGACCAAAGACCTCCTTACCTTCAGGAAACTTCTCAAGACCTGGCTGTTCGAGCAGTAGTAGCAGCTCCTTCCCCTTATTCTCCCCCTCCCCTCCACAGTGCCTTGAGACCCTCACTGGTGGTGCGCTTTACAAATCCCTGATTGATTGCTATGTTGGATTTTGACAGGAAAGGTCCACTGTAGGATATGTTACAGTAGGGAAACAGATGGGATGCAAAAGACGGCGGGGTTGCCCCTCAGAACCTTGTGCCCATTATTTAGGGAATGTCCAGGAGTCTCACTCATTCACTGGCTAGTGAATTGTACAAAGGTGGCACCTCACCCCCAGCTGCTTATAATGCATCTGGACCTGTAGATGATCAGAAGAGGAAGAAGTCTGCTGTTCATGACCTTTGTGGAGACCTGAAGTCCTATACATGACCCCATATGTACCCAGAACTGAGAAGTGTATTGCAAGTGTCAGTTGGCTGACCTCATGTGTGTCTACAAGGACATTAGGAACTTCAAGAGGCCTTTTTATTGAGTGACCAGTTGGCCAATGACAAGTGGACCCCAACTTGACTGTACTGGTGGCCTCGCTGGAGTGGGTCCTGTACCTGAGGCCATAGGAGCTTTATAAGTGACCAAGAGGACCTGCTCCAAAATGAAGAAAACTTTGGAACTTAGACATTTTTTGACCACCTGAGGACCAGTGTTACCATGCAAGGCTATCTGATTAAGGCACAACCTTGTCAGGCAGGAAAATTGGGCAGCCAAGCACCACTCCACGCACACTGCCAGCCAAGCACCACCCTATGCAGACCGCCAGCCAAGCGCCACTCCACACACCGCCAGCCAAGCGCCACTCCATGCACACCACCATCACTTTTTTTTGTTTTTAAACAACAAAGAAACCACTAACTAATTATAAATAAATACAAAATTAGAAACACAAAAGCTCTAACTGAATACATGACAGTAATGCCAACAGTGAAACTGAACATATGAAAATATAAAACGGCAGTTTACGCTCACAGTAGTTCCCAGTAATTCTTCTGTGTGTGGTAACTCCTGAAACAGCCTGCCACACACAGCCCAGGCTTTGAAGGACATTCTGGGCAGTACATCCGTCTTTCCCTCCGGATACCTCTTCGGGCACAGACTCTACATTTCTTAGGCGGAAAGTATTTTTTGGGAGTTGGAGGAATCTGATCAGGAAAGTGGTGATCTTTCAATCTAGCCACATCCTCCACAACTGCTACTCTGGGAACTCTGGCATGATCTACCATAACAAGGTTCTCTATCACTGACTCCTGAAGTTTAACAAATTTTATCCTTGACTCACAGGAACAATCCTTAAACACAATAAAAGCATTAAAAGTTGCTAGATTAAACAAATGAATAGCCAACTTTTTATACCACACGTAAGACTTAGGAACTGCAGTTTAGGGTTCCAACCTCTGATCTACTCTATCAACACCACCCATGTGCTTATTGTAATATAAAATGCACACAGATTTGCGCACTTCAGCAACTTGACCCCAGACAGCCACAGGTGAAGTACTCTCATCATGGATGGTAGTTAACATTTACACATCCCTCCTGTCTATAAATTTCAGAGCTAGCAGCTCATCATTCCGCAAGGCACTTCACTGTCCCCTCACAAGTTTTTTACAGACAAGGTCTCTTAGATGGCCTTTCCGGTTAGAACGGATTGTGCCACAAGCAACAGTGTCCACTCTGAACAACTCCTTGAACAACTGAACTCCTGTGTAGAAGTTATCTACATACAAATAGTGACCTTTGCTAAACAGTCATCTACCAAGTTCCCACACAATTTTCTCACTAACTCCAAAAGTGGGCGGACAACCAGGGGGGTCAATACTGGAATCCCTACCAGTGGAGACCTGGAAATTATAAACATATCCTGTACTACTTTCAGACAGCAGATACAATTTAATTCCATACCGTGCACTCTTGCTAAGAATGTACTGCCTAAAAAACAAATGACCCTTGATCAGGACCAAAGACTCATCCACACTTATTTCTTTGCCTGGCACATAGACCTCTGAAAACTGATCTACAAAATGATCAAGGACAGGCCTAATCTTAAAAAAATGGTCCCAATCGGGGTGATCTCGTGGCAAGACTAACGCAAGGCTAACGCATTGTCAACAAAATGCAGCATCCGAAGAAGAAGCAAATACTGATTACGAGTCATGGTTGCATGAAATATAGCCAAGGGGGCAGAAATGGCCACCAGTACTGTGCTGAATCCTTTGCCCAAGGGGCCTCCTGCCCACACAAAGCACACACACAAAATCCCTGGTGCGAAGTGGATTCTGCCCCCCTTGGAGGTAGATGTGCCTAAAAAAAAGAAAAAGGTCGATCTGCCCCCAAGAGGTGCAGAAGGGCCCAACAGTGTTTTTCCCCCTTTGGAGGGTGGCCCCTTACGCCGTTGCCCAAGGGGTCACCCCCCCCCACAAACAAAAGCGCAATACATCCCTGGTGTCATTGTGGCTTCGGCATAAAACATTATGCCCCCTTAGGGAGGCAACCCTTTCCCAAGGGACAGCCCCCTACACAAAAAACACACACACACATACACACACAAACAAAATCCCTGTTTCCTAGTGGATTCTGCCCCCTTGGGGGCAGGTGGGCCAGAAAAAAAGGCCAATCTGCCCCCAAGGGGGACAGAACTGCCCAAAAGTGTTTTTCCCCCTTTGGGGAGGGGGGCGACCCTTGCCCCAGGGCCACCCCACACAAAAAACACACACACACTCAGACACAAACAAAACCCCTGGTGCCTAGTGGGCATTCCTGCTGCCCGATCACACTGCGATCGGGCAGCAGGAATGCTAAAAGAGGCATCAAGGGGAAGGAAAACTCTTTCTTTTCCCCCGTTGCCTCTTTTGAAGCAATCCCCCCCGACCGGAAGAGAAACTCACCTCTTCCTCCCTCGACGCGCTGGAAGAAAATGGCTTCCAGCGCGTCGGGCGGCCTCTAATGATGTCAGCGCGCAATTGCGCGTTGATGTCATTAGATAGGGTGGAGGGGCAGGAGTGGAAGGAGAAGCGATTCCCCTTCCAGCCCTGCCCTGGGGTTTGGGAGGGAGGCCCTCAGGGGGAGTGCTAGCACTTACCTCGAGGGCCGTGTGCAGGATGTAACAGGTACATCCTGGGCACCTGAGCGGTGCTGCCCAGATGGTAACCGTTATGTCCGAGGCACCCGAGGGGTTAATGAATGAAAGTAAATGCAGAGGTGATAAAATCTGCAATTGGTTGGGGTGTGAGAAGAGTGGGCAAGGGAAGACTGTCAATTGATCTAAAAAAGCTAATAACCATTTCTCTGACTTTAGAAGTTTTAAGCCTGGTTCTCAGCTGAATTTGGCATATTTCACTACAAGTGGCCACATTCATCTATAGGCTGCATTAAGCAAGACAGCTCGATGGTGCATCTCTTTTCACCCACATACCACATAAACAAATGCTGTTTGCTCATAAACATTTCTGCACAGCTTAGTGTGGAGATACCCAGGAGGGACAGTTTGCCCAGGTCGAGTGTGGCATTCCAGTCCTCTAATAAAAATAGATGTTGGGTTTCGTTGCCAGTATTGGTCAGGGTGCTTCGCATGTGATAAAAAGTCAATGGTGATTAAATGACTGATCAGATGGATGGAGAAATTAGTTAGGGACTACATGGATTGGGTGCATGGATACGTATTGTGTGTAAGTATTGTGTAACTGTCTCCATAGATGCATCAACTGTTGAATAAGTGAGTGAATGCATTGATGTTAAATGGATGCATTTGTGAGTGCACAAAAGTATTAGTGAGTGAGTGTGTTGGACTTTTTTCCTTATGCAGGGTCATCCCCAATCTTTTTGCCTCCTATTTTTTCTTACCTGTTTTTGTTAGCTTTAGAACTCTGAGCACCTTACCACTACTGACCAGTGCTAAAGTGCATATGTTCTCTGTGTAAACTGTATTGTTGATTGGATTTCCATGATTGGCATATTTGATTTACTGGTAAGTCCCTAGTACAGTGCACTAGAGGTTCCCAGGGCCTGTAAATCAAATGATACCAGTGGGCCTGCAGCACTGTTTGTGCCACCCACATTAGTAGCCCTGCAATCATGTCTCAGACCTGCCACTGCAGTGTCTGTGTGTGTAGTTTTAAACTGCCAATTCAACTTGGCAAGTGTACCCACTTGCCAAGCCTAAACCTTCCCTTTTCTTACATGTAAGACACCCCTAAAGTAGGTCATAGGTAGCCTCATGGGCAGGGTGCAGTGTATGTTTATGGTAGGACATGTTCTAATGTGTTTTACATGTCCTAACAGTGAAATACTGCCAAATTCGGTTTTCACTATTGCAGGGCCTATCCCTCTCATAGGTTAACATGGGGACTGCCTTTAAATATGATTAAATCGTAGATTCCCTTTGAGAGCGGATAGGCGTGGAGTTTGGGGTCTCTAAACTCACAATTAAAAAATACATCTTTTAGTAAAGTTGGTTTTAAGATTGTGTGTTTGAAAATGCCACTTTTAGAAAATGGGCATTTTCTTGCTTAAGCCTTTCTGTGACTCTTCCTGGTTGTGGATTCCCTGTCTGGGTCAGTTTGACAGTTGGGCTGTTTGCATCTCTCTTTAGACAGTGACGCAAAGGGAGCTGGGGTGTAGCCTGCACATCCTGATGAGCCATCTGTGCTGAGAGGGAAAGAGAGGAGTGGTCACTCACATCTGAAAGGGCTGTGCTGCCCTTACACAATGCAGTCTCCAACCCCCTGGTGTGTGTCTGGGGCCTGGCCTGGGCAATGCAGGATTTCATAAAGAAGAGAGACTTTCCTTTGAAGTAAGCCTACTTCAAAGGCCAAAATGGGTATAGGAAGAGCACCCAAAACCACAGACTTTAGATCACTACTGGACATCAAAAGAAACCTCTGCCTAGAGAAGAGCTGAGGAGAAGTGCTGCCCTGCCTGTGACTGCGCTTTGTGGAGTTATCCTGCAGTTGCTGCTTCTGCCTGTGTAAGGGGACAAAGACTGGACTTTGTTTGCTTGTGAAGAAACCTCCAAGGGCTTGTCCTGAGCTTGCCTCCTGTTGTTGAATTCTAAGGGCCATCAAAGACTTCTCCTGCCAGCACCTGGACTCTCTGCTGAGACTCCTGCCCTGCCAAGTGGTGCCCTATCCAGTTCCTGGGGCCTTGGAAGGTGAAGCTAGCAGACCAAGACTGAAAATCCACGCCAGACTGCCATGCGGGGAAAATATCGAAGCACCTTCCAAGATGAGGCTGAAAAACGACGCGCTGTTGGCTTCGCAGCAGAAATCGATGCTCCACCGACATCGCAGCTGGAAAATTGATGCACGTAGCTGGAAGAACAACATGCAACACCCGCTGACAGATGCTGATAATGTCTCAACCCACGTTGTGCGGTTTTGCTGATAACATGCAGCAGGATTTTCAACACAAACCTTGCTGGGTATGGAAAAACGACGCAACACCAGCCGGGACCCGAGTGCTGCCCGGATCTACGCATTTCTCCCCTGTGGGGAGGAAAAACGATGCATGCCGACCCGACCGAAGAAGGCAAAATGGCGCACGATCTTGCTTGCCTTTTTCAACACACAGTCGCCTGTGAACTACCCAGGTACTTTTCAACGCTAACTGTGTTTTTACTGTCTTCTCAAGGATTTAAGACTCTTTTTGCTTTTTAATAAATAACTTTGTCGTTTTGGTCTTGCTTTGTTTAGATAAATATTTTCTATTTTTATAAACCTGTGTCATGTCATTTTGTAGTGTTTTCATTAAGTTACTGTGTGTGTTGGTACAAATACTTTACACCTAGATCTATAAAGTTAAGCCTGCCTGCTTGTGCCAAGCTACCAAGGGGGTGAGCGAGGGTTAGCTGAGGGTGATTCTCCTTGCTTCTACAGGGAGTAACCTGACTGCCAACCAAAGACCCGTTTCTAACAGAGTGCATGGATGATTGTGGACAGGATGCACTAGTCGTACACAATGATGTCTGAGAAGTAAAGACAGCAATATGTAATGGTTTATAAAAATGCCATAGTTTTACACAAATGCCAATAAGGTCCATGTTTATGCCAAAGCAAGCATCACCCCAGTGATAGGCAACGGTGTGCGAAGAATGCTTACAATATACTGACCAAAATTATGCATTATCCTAACAGGATTGGACAACATTGTTCCTACACTATTTCAAGAATTACAGCCACAACATTATGCAGACGTGGGCACCATCATACTAAAAATGCCCACTGTTTGTGAAGTATTACCTATATTATGAATACTAACATTTTCACTGTCAGCTGTTATTGCTTATTGCGTGGTCAGATTGTCATCATAACTCATTCCCCTTGAATTCTTGTTTAGAGTTGCATTGAGTAGTCTTGAGTGTCAGCCCAGATTTCACTATTAATTATAAGACTTCACTGCAGAAACACATTTGCACCATGATTTATGAATTCTGGTCAGTTCTAATATTTGCACCATCACTCAGAAATCGTTCGTACATGCTGATATTTTCAACAGTAATCACTAATCCTCAGAACATACCGTGGCATATTTACAATATTTTTGCACAGGGCAGTGCCGCATGGTTTCTTGTAGCAGTGCCTTGCATCAAAAGAAAACGGCAGGAATGTGCCACATCTATAAGATATAGTGCATTCCTGTCCTCTTCCACTGTTCTGGTGCACAATTGGCTGCCATTTCTCCCTTAATACACTTAAGTGGAAGTAAGACAAATATGTATCCTTCCACTCATCATCATACTTCCCTTCTCATCAGTCACCCATGCTAATATGACCTAACTGCAGCATGGTTCAGTTTGACAGTACAACAGTGCTGTCTGTGCAATGTACATCTGCTTCAGTTACTGCAGCCTTTACAAAGTTGTAAATGCATTGCAAACTTAAAAAGTATGTTTCCCTTCCCTCCCAAAGCCCACTCGGTCACCTCCTACTACTTAAATCATTTATTCTTTCCAAAGTTCTGTCCCAGCCCCCCAAAAAAATGAAAAATTCCTTTTGGCATGCATCACAATTATGTACAAGTGATTAATATTTCATGGCTCCCAATGACGGATTAATGCCAGTTCAAATTTTACCCTTTTGACATTTGCCAAGTACAGTGAGGCATGTGGTTAAAAAAAATGACCCTGTTACTCATCGTAATCAGCCACATCAAATTCCAATAGCCCTAGGGGACATACAGTTCACTGCTACTGCGCCACTCAACTTTTACAAAACAGTTTATAAATTGTAATTTTCCTTTTTCTTTTCTGCTATAGCTACGACTGGTAGACATTGAGCTTGCCAGGTGATAGCAGTCTGGCTGTAGCAGCAGAGGTTGGAGGGCTTCTATAGTGAATATCGCTGGCTGGTGGCCTTTCAGGAGGAGGAGAACGAGGCCCAGGCAGCAGCAAACATGCCCACCACTCCTCTGACCAGCCACCAGTGCCCCCAGCCTCCCAATGGCACCATCATTGCAGCCACCAGCTGGCATCAGCCTGTCTCCGTTCCAACTCTGCTGCCCCCCTCGCACTCAGACTGCAACTTCCAACAACTTATCCTGCAACACTCTGCATGCCTGGACCACTGGGTGGCACACACAAAGGCAATTCTGGACGATCTCCAGACCCGCATGGAGAACACCCTCTTCTGACTCTTTTTTAAATTTTTTGTTTTAGTGGGAGAAACACTTGTTGTGGGTGGAGAGGCTGGTGAGGGAGATGGGACCGGTTTTCACATTGGACTTTATGTTAGACTTTTATGGGGAAAGAGCTATTTGTTTGGGGAGAGGGGTGGGCCTGTTATGAGTGGAAAGAGGGAGTTTTTGTATTTATTAAACATAAAAAGGGGCTACTTTATTTTACTTGATTTATGCCTCAAATCTTTATTCTGGTGTTTTAGTTTGTACTGCCGTCTTTTAATGCAGCCTGTTTTTTAAATCAGCAAAACAAGTGTTTGTCATTTACTCATACCCTTGCACTACTGCCCTCTGCAATTATATTGACCACTAGAAGATGGTTGCCATTGCCTATTTTGCCTATCAAAACCTAGATAGACTTCTTCAGTAGGAGTTAATTACTGAATAAACAAGTTCACTTCAAACCATAGTTCTTCTTTTACCTGACTAGATGAAGCAAGGGTTTTTCCCAAGGTGGCATTTTTAGGGGGTGGTAGGTAGTAGTAGTAGCAGGCTAGCATGCTAACAGGGAAGACAGAACAGAAGGTGCCACTCCCACCTATGCGAACTCCAGCTGCAGGATTAATCAAAGGGTTATCCATCACTGTCATTTAGATTGAGAGAAAGTAGAGAGTCAGTAGGTCATATTATATCATAATAACTTTAGGAAGACTGAGACCAGACTACCACAATGACAGTATTTGACACACAATAAAGAAGATCTGATATGATAATAAAAACTAGCAATATCACCTTCTTCTGAGCAATGGTGGGGAGCTAGTATCTAAAACTAAACTTGGGAAATTTAATCATGGAGTCAGGAGAAGTGGGCTCGGAGTCAAGAGTGGTTGGAAAAGGCTGAGAGTTTACGCAACACACAACACAAGGCATGAATAATGATGTTGATGGGGCCGGTGTGTAATATTGCTCAGGTAACGCAGTGAGTTGGTGATGCTTTGACCACATCCACCCCAGCAAGTGTGTGATTAATTGATGGTAAAATTAAGTCACTCCTCAATAAATCAAACAGCCTGGAGAAGACGATTAGGAACTCAATGAATAGATGGAAAAGAGGAATTGGGTAAAATACTACACAAAGGAAACCATGACAATATTCATAAGAGCCCTAAGCTACACACCATTATCAATCTATTGTTGAAGGAAACGATGAAGGGATAAGTATGACACAGTTCAGTTAAATACATTGCAAACAGTTCTTCTGCCCCAGTGAGGCCCAATATAACATATCTGTAAATGTTATTTCTTCTAGATTTGAAAAATATACCTCTCTCAAGTCCAGAGAGCAGAGTGAGTACTACTCCTCAGAGTCTTCACCATCATCATGGTTTCTCTTTGAAGTCGATAACTTTCCCTTTATAGCTGTTGAGATAGTCCTGCCCTGAGTCCATCCATCCTTATTCTCCTGGTTCTGGTAACTCCCTCCTAGTCCAAAAATGAGTGAGATAGAAAGGTGTAGTTAAGTGGACTGCTATTGAAGAACAAATAGAGAAACAGAACCTATTTTGTGTAGATTTGTGCTTGGTAATTAAAGTGACTGGTCTGAGGAATTGGACAAAACCTGGACCCTGCAGGTAAATTTCACTAAATTTGAAAGACCAATCACTTTCAGGAAAAAAATATCACCCATCAGCCCCCACATATTGCAAATCATCAGAAGCAAGTTTACTAATGTGTTGAACTGTCAGCCACTGCATACATCATCAATCATCACCCACAATCACTCAATATGTCATCACTCAATAGTTAGTAGTTACCCTTACAATCCAAGCATGCTAGTTGAATAAAATATTATCTCCTCCATTTGTAGCAAGCAGCAACACATTGGAATTCGGCATTGGCACTGGCAGTCTTTGAATCAGTGATCTTCTGGGGCAGCTTTGCTAAGTGATGTAAAAAAAAAAGGATAGGCAATGGCAAGTGAGGTGAGGCCGGCATGGTCTCCAATATCCTGAAGGGGATGTGGGGCTTCTTCACTGTACACAGGTCCAAATCCAATCCAGTCATATAATATGTGGCTAAACAATTGCGGGGAAGCATACATCTGACACAAACATAATGTCCCACTAGCAATTTCTTTATTTGTAAAGAAAGAAAGAAGTTCAATGAGAAATAATTTCAAACTTCTAATGTGGTACTTGGCATACTTAGGCGGTCATTATGAAAATGGTGGGAAAGAACAGAATCCCGCTGTTGGCGGCGAATGGAAACCCGCCATATAATGAACCCAAAACCCAACCTGCAAAAAATTCCCAGACCACCACTCCCCGCCAGGACTCTGTCGGCGGGAAGACCCACCCAACCCACCCCGCCACCACCAAGCACACCCACATCCCGCCCTCCAAATAATGATGCACAAATCACCTTGGCGGACAGTGGAGGCCAGACGACCATTGGCGGCTGCGACTGCCACGGGCGGCAAGTAGACACAACAGCAACAAGTGCACACATTGGATAGGCGTATTACCCACACACCTTACACACATCCAGAACCACATAAAACACCCCCAGACACACCCCACAATCCCTTGCAATGAAACGAAGACCAGAAGACGGAAAGCACCAGAGCCAGACAGCGAATGCTATCATACAGGAGACGCATATCACCCACAGAGGAGCACCCTTACCCAGTCCCCAGTCCCGACGCCATCCACTACACTCACCATGTCCCCCCAAAAACAATCCATGCTTCACCAAAAGGGAGCTATGGACCATGGTGGATGAGATCCTGAAGGTGGAGCCGCAAATATTCGGGTCCGAGGTGCAGCACACACCCATTGCGCGGAAATTGGAGCTGTGGCAGACCATTGTCAACAGGGTGAATGCAGTTGGACACCATCCACGCATCAGGGACGACATCCAGAAGAGATGGAACGACCTGCAGGGGAAGGTCAGGGCCATGGCATCTAGGCACCACATTGCAGTTCAGAAGACTGGGGGAGGACCGCCACCGACACCACCTGACTACGCCGACTGGGAGGAGAAGATCCTCGCCATCCTGCACCCAGAGGGACTCACTGGAGGAATAGACTTGGGTAAGTCATCTACAATTACCCCATATACAACACATCTGCAATGCATGCAACACCCCACCCCACCCACACCCACCTGGACCTACACCCCACCCAGCCATTACCCACCACATCCACCACCCGGCATCACCAAGAACCCACTAACATGCCCACATCACTCCTGCTGTGTACAGCCACCCACCCCTGCATGTACCCACAATGGAATAATACCCCCCACCACAATGCAACCCCACAACTGCCACTAAGTGCAATGTCAACCTCACAAAGGCACCCTGGAAGGACACTGAAATTAACACCAGCACACAATAGCACAGTCCTGTACACCTCCAACCTACATGCATATGTAACAGACATGTGTATGTCCCCCAACAGGCACCACCACCCATGCAAACCTAATAGAGGGGACAAAGAGTGCCACAGCCCTCCAGGGAGACAGAGGCACCTCACAAGACCTTGGCGAAGGATCCCTGCACACTGATGAGCAAGCAGGCCCCTCACACAGTCCTGGATTCTCACCATGCAGCAGCCCCACCCAGGAAACCACTGTAACCCCTAACACCCAGTCAAGACCAGCAGGCTAGGGGAGGCGTACCCACACCAGTGTACCCAGGGCACAGAATGGTGGAACACAGCTACAGAGGCCACAGTCTCCCACTCCCAACATACAGGAAGGCGAGGGCCCCAGCACAAGTGGAACTGCCAGACCTGTGCACGGGACACAGGCACAGGGGGCTAGGGCAAGATCAAGGGGGTGATTCTAACCCTGGCGGTCGGTGATAAAGCGGCGGCCAACCCGCCAACAGGCTGGCGGTCAAAAAAATGGAATTCTGACCCTGGCGGGAACCGCCAACACAGACAGCCACTTTAACACTCCGACCGCCACGGCGGTACAAACAAACAGCGCGGCGGTCACCGCCAACAGGCAGGCGGCAGACAATGTACCGCCCACACTATCACAACTCACCAATCCGCCACCTTTTCCGGGGCGGGAGCACCGCCGATAAAAACACGCCGGAAACAGACTACGAACGGGAAAACGCACACCACTACGCACTCCAGGAGGAAGGAGGACAGCATGGAACCCGAATTAAACATCCTACCTGCTCTCGTCTACCTTCTCATCTACCACGAGTACGAAGTCCGGCGCAGACGACAACGGTAAGTACTGCACCTACGACACACGGGAGGGGGAGGACGAAAGGTTACGGCCACACACATATGCGCACCCCCCACCCCCAACTATGTACACACCAATGCAGAGCAACAAGTCACAGTGACACCACCCAAACACCCCTGAAAAATGCTATGACATAATCAAATTTGGAATAAATATTTATGTACAAAAAAGCTCCTGAAAATTATCGTACAACCATGAAAGATATTTACAAGAAAACAAATGATATACACATCAGTGTATAACTGAAGTAACAAGTCCTGCACATCCTACGAAACCATCATGTCCGTGGGCCAAAGTTTTGAGAAACAAGGGCAAAGCCCACACAGGAGACCTGAGTCCTTTGGAGAGAACACTGCAGGGGCATCAGATGTAAAAACTACAGGCACCTCAGGGGGAAGGGAAGGGGGGGGCACCACAGCCACATGAGTCCACGACGCCAGATCCACGAGGAGCCACCATGCCCACTGTACCATCCTGGGGAGTGCAAAGCCACAGTCTCTCAATGTCTCTACAGTGGGTGGGCTGCCCACTGTACCATCCTGGGGAGTGCAAAGCCACAGTCTCTCAATGTCTCTACAGTGGGTGGGCTGCCCACTGTACCATCCTGGGGAGTGCAAAGCCACAGTCTCTCAATGTCTCTACAGTGGGTGGGCTGCCCACTGGACCATCCTGGGGAGTGCAAAGCCACAGTCCATCAGGTGGATGACAGTCTCCACTGGTCAAGGAGGAGGCATGGTGGGCACAGTGAACCATAAACAGTGCTTGAGATGGCGGTGCCCAGCGGAGCGGTGCTTGAGATGAAGGGCCCAGCGGAGCGGTGCTTGAGATGAAGGGCCCAGCGGAGCGGTGCTTGAGAAGAAGGGCCCAGCGGAGCGGTGCTTGAGATGGCGGTGCCCAGCGGAGCGGTGCTTGAGATGAAGGGCCCAGTGGAGCGGTGCTTGAGAAGAAGGGCCCAGCGGAGCGGTGCTTGAGAAGAAGGGCCCAGCGGAGCGGTGCTTGAGATGGCGGTGCCCAGCGGAGCGGTTCTTGAGATGGCGGTGCCCAGCGGAGCGGTGCTTGAGATGAAGGGCCCAGCGGAGCGGTGCTTGAGAAGAAGGGCCCAGCGGAGCGGTGCTTGAGAAGAAGGGCCCAGCGGAGCGGTGCTTGAGATGGCGGTGCCCAGCGGAGCGGTGCTTGAGATGAAGGGCCCAGCGGAGCGGTGCTTGAGAAGAAGGGCCCAGCGGAGCGGTGCTTGAGAAGAAGGGCCCAGCGGAGCGGTGCTTGAGATGGCGGTACCCTGCGGAGCGGTGCTTGAGATGGCGGTGCCCAGCGGAGCGGTGCTTGAGATGAAGGGCCCAGCGGAGCGGTGCTTGAGATGAAGGGCCCAGCGGAGCGGTGCTTGAGAAGAAGGGCCCAGCGGAGCGGTGCTTGAGAAGAAGGGCCCAGCGGAGCGGTGCTTGAGAAGAAGGGCCCAGCGGAGCGGTGCTTGAGATGGCGGGGCCCTCTTCAGCGGTGCCTATCTTCACGGCGGGGCCCTGTTCAGCGGTGCTCTTCTGCACCGCGGGCCCTGTTCAGCGGTGCCTATCTTCACGGCGGGGCCCTCTTCAGCGGTGCTCTTCTGCACCGCGGGCCCTGTTCAGCGGTGCCTATCTTCATGGCGGGGCCCTCTTCAGCGGTGCTCTTCTGCACGGCGGACCCTGTTCAGCGGTGCCCTTCTGCACGGCGGGCCCTGTTCAGCGGTGCTCTTCTGCACGGCGGGCCCTGTTCAGCGGTGCCTATCTTCACGGCGGGGCCCTGTTCAGCGGTGCTCTTCTGCACCGCGGGCCCTGTTCAGCGGTGCCTATCTTCACGGCGGGGCCCTGTTCAGCGGTGCTCTTCTGCACCGCGGGCCCTGTTCAGCGGTGCCTATCTTCACGGCGGGGCCCTCTTCAGCGGTGCCTATCTTCACGGCGGGGCCCTGTTCAGCGGTGCTCTTCTGCACCACGGGCCCTGTTCAGCGGTGCCTATCTTCACGGCGGGGCCCTCTTCAGCGGTGCCTATCTTCACGGCGGGGCCCTCTTCAGCGGTGCCTATCTTCACGGCGGGGCCCTGTTCAGCGGTGCTCTTCTGCACCGCGGGCCCTCTTCAGCGGTGCCCTTCTGCACGGCGGGCCCTGTTCAGCGGTGCTCATCCAGCAGGTCAAGGGAGCCAGACCTGTGCTGCACTCCCTGCTCAGTCACCCTCGGACCGTGACGTTTCTGGACCCTTCGGGGACGGACTCCTGGCCTCTTTAGTGTCCTCCTTCACAGCTGGGATGTGACATGTGGGGTCCACCTTCTCCGCGCTCCTGCTGCCCTTCCGCTCTTTTTGATGGGGCTCTCGGGCCCTTGCCTCCCCTAGATGGTGTGGCTGGTGAAGTGGCCGCACATTGCTCCTTGGGGGCAGCCCTGTCAGTCCTCGCACGGCGGCCCTTGTTTTTGCGGGTCCTCTTGCTGGGGGGGGGCTGGACGTGTCCTTGCTGCTGATCGATGTGTCACTGCTGGCAAAGGGTGGACTCCAGAACCCATGCACAACAGTGACACCCGAAGCTGGGCTGGTGGTGGCTGCGGTGCTCTTGGGACTCTTTGCAGATGGAGGGGGGAGCTCATCGGAGGGAAAGAGGTCAAGATTAGCCAGGAAAAGCTTTTTAGGTCCAAGGTAAAGGGTAGGAGAAGTGGTGATGGGAGTGGAGGAAGAGGATGTGGTTGTAGGAGAGTCAGGTGTGCTGTCATTGGGTGAACGTGCTGGTGCTGTAGGCTGACGTGAGGTGGATGGCTGTTGGGTGGGTGGCTGCCTGCGTTTGTGTGTCTTGGAAGAGGGGGTGACAGACACAGTGGGAGAGGACACAGGGGACGTGTAAATGGCAGTGGGGGTGGTGACTGCACGAATGTGGACTGTACTGGAGGGTGAGGTGGTGATGGAAGCACTGGCTGATGTTGGGGTGCATGCAGGTGTGAGTGTAGACGTCACAGGGAGGGAGGAGGGAGACGAGGAGGAGGGGGACACAGAGGTGGTTGTGACTGCTGGAATGTCTGCATCTGTGTGTTGCTTGGGTGAGTGTTTGTGGGATCTGTGGTGCTTGTGTCTGGATGAGCTGCTCTTGGGTGTTGAGGTGTGTGCAGGCTGGTCTGATGGTGTGGATGGGATAGGCTGAGGGACAGGAGACAGAGAAAGGGTGGAGGCAGTCAGAAGAGGGAGGCTGGAAACAGGGACAATGGCTGCCGTCAGTGCTGAGGCCAGAGCAGTGAACGCTCGTTGATGGGCAGCCTGACCCGAATGAATGCCCTCCAGGTACGCATTGCTCTGTTGCACCTCCCTTTGCACACCCTGGATGGCATTCAAAAGGGTAGTCTGCCCAACAATGAGCGTCCTCACCAGGTCAATGAGCTCCGCACTGAGGGCAGCAGGGGCAACCGGGGCAGGGGCTGAGGTGCCTGGTGCGAAGGAGACGCGCACCTTCCTGGGCGAGCGGGCACGGAGCGTAGGCTGAGGGGCTGCTGGGAGGGCGGTGCTGGTGCGCTGGGTGGCGGCTGTACCTGTTGTGGCGGGGGTCCCGGATGTTTCCGCCACCGCTAGGGAGCACCCATCCGAGGACGTGTCTGAGTCGCTGGTCTCACCACCGGTCCCCGTTGTGGTGCTCCCCTCGCCCTCCGGATCACTGGTGCCCTCGGTGTCTGTTCCTGGGCCCACCGGGGCCTTGTGTCCTGCAGCTCCCTCGTGCTCCGATGCCAAATCTCCTCCGCCTGATGATGCTAATGCACACATGCACAAGAAGATGAAGAGAAAGGGTGGGGGGAGAAAAAAGAAGACCAGGTTGAGTGCATGCAATGTCAACACCGTTGGCGGAGAGGACAGACACTAAGCCGCGCATTCGGGGTACACTACTCAGTACTACTGACTAGGACAACAGGCCAAGAGACGTCAAACGCGCACATGGGTGATGCTGGACCATCAATGGCTGTACTTGTCACCCTACAGAGGTGGGGGCCGGGGGCACAGGGCCATGCCTAAGGGAGAGGACTACACTACAGAAAGCGCCCTGGCCTAATGTCACCCACAGCCCTCCTCCCCCACCCAGACGCCTCCACTGTGCAGAAAGATATGAGAATGTGCTGATACTCACCCCCTTGTGTTTGCTGTGATGTGTTAAAGCGCCCATCCAATTCAGGGTAGGCCACCGCCAGGATCCGGGATATCAGGGGGGTCATGGTGCGACTGGCACCCCTCCTAGGTTGGGAGGCCATCCCCAGCAGTGTTTCTGCGGTCTTCCTTGTTCCGCGGCGGATGTCCTCCCACCTCTTGCGGCAGTGGGTGCCCCGTCTGTTGTGGACCCCCAAGTTCCGGACTTCCTTGGCGATGGCACGCCAAATCTCGATCTTCTGATGGGCGCTGACCTATTTGACATGTACAGGGTGGAAAGGGGGAATTCATCAATGACCTGCATGTTAGATGTGATTGGCCCCCCCCCACCAACTTTGCCATATGGCACATGCTCTCATCTGTCGTGCGTTGCACTCCTCATTCGCCCCCCACCCCACCAACTTACATCCACCCCAATCCACACAGGCATAGCCCATTCCATGTGCACCCGGTGTACTCACTTGTTGGTCTGGAGGACCGTAGAGTAGCGCATACTGGGGGAGGACCCCATCCACGAGCTTCTCCAACTCTTCAGACATGAAGGCAGGGGCCCTTTCCCCAGTCGCAGCAGCCATTGTCACTTCCAGACCGAGGTCACAGCAGCACTTGCAGTATAGGTCCTCTCCTGTGGATGATCAGGTCTCGAGTGATCAATCAGCTAGGAAATGTCGGTCACGCCCGCGGCGGTGCGTACCGCGGCGGTGCGTACCGCGACCGCCGGCGCACATCGTCATTGGCTCCTGAAACCCATAGGCTTCAATGTTAACCAATGCGGCTTTGCGCCGCGGTCTTCGCCCGCCTACCGCCACGGTGTGCCCCGCCAGCGCATTGACCTCACATCCCATTGTCCCACTTCACAGGTCAGGCAGCCGCCATTTCAAGGGCCTACATGGCTTAATTTTGACTGCGACACACAGGCCTAGGCCTTGCATTGCCACACATACACGCCTTTCAACCCATTGCCATTCTTTACCTGTGCAAGCTGTCTGTACGTACCTGTGGTTTGCCTGACTCTGTGCTCCATGTTGTCCTTCCTAGGCACCGTCCGCTGGGACTTGCGATGAGAAGGAGGAATCCTCGCGTGTACCGACCGCTGGTGGACCTGTCGACAATGGAAGAACGCCATATAATACTTCGATACAGACTTGACCGTGCCACTATCCATGAACTGTGTGCCCAGCTGGAGCCAGCCCTGATGTCCCCCATCCGCCAACCCACAGGGATTCCCCCTCTGGTGCAGGTTTTGTCAGTCCTCCATTTTTTGGCAAGTGGGTCATTCCAGACAACAGTGGCCATGTCATCTGGAATGTCTCAGCCTATGTTTTCAAAGATTTTGAGCAGAGTGTTGTCTGCCCTGATGAAACTCATGCGGAGCTACATCATTTTCCCAGAGGAGGGTGACTTGCCTACAGTGAAGGGTGATTTCTATGCCCTTGGACATATCCCCAACATCATTGGTGCCATTGATGGGACCCATGTGGCTTTGGTACCCCCAAAAGACGATGAGCAGGTATACAGAAACAGAAAAAGTTATCATTCGATGAATGTCCAGGTGGTCTGTTTGGCTGACCAGTACATCTCCCATGTAAATGCCAAGTTCCCAGGGTCAGTGCATGACGCGTATGTTATGCGAAATAGCAGCATCCCCTATGTGATGGAGCAGCTACAGAGACAACGTGTGTGGCTAATTGGTGACTCTGGTTACCCCAACCTGCCTTGGCTACTGACCCCAGTGAGGAATCCCCGGACCAGGGCAGAGGAACGGTACAATGAGGCCCATGGGCGAACTAGGAGGATCATCGAAAGGACCTTTGGCCTCCTGAAGGCCAGGTTTAGGTGCCTGCATATGACAGGGGGATCCCTGATGTACTCACCAAAGAAGGTGTGCCATATCATCGTGGCCTGCTGTATGCTTCACAATCTGGCATTGCGACGTCAGGTTCCTTTCCTGCAGGAGGATGGTGCAGATGGTGTTGTTGAAGCAGCTGTGGAGCCTGCGGAGAGTGAAGAGGAGGAAGACTCAGAGGACGACACAGACAACAGGGACAGAGTAATAGAACAGTATTTTCAGTAGCACACAGGTAATAATCACCCATGCCATTTTACATTTCCTGAAAGCCTCCTGCATCTCAACTTTGTCGATTTCCCCCCAGAACTATAAACATGATGTTTGATTTTCCCTTCCCTTTCTGTGCTGTATGAGCCACTGCGTGACCTCGGCTTGGTTGGCCCATGGACTAATGCTAAGTTACCTCGGTATGTGTAATTCACAATGTTAGAAATACGTAATTGATATGTAATGTGTCATACATTTGTAAATAAGACAGGCTGAGTCCTGATTGATTTCAGTGCAATGTGTGATTTATTATTGGTGCATAGATATTGGTACATGATAGTGAAACAGTGATGGGTGGGGGTGGAGTAATGTCCATGGCAGAGTCCAGTTCTCAGTCTCACAGGTGCATTGTCCATATGCCTGTGGCAGGATGGAGCAGGGGCAGTTCAAGGTTTGAGAGGGTGGCAATGTTGAACAGTGGGAGGACTTCAGGGGGTATGTGATGCTGGCGGGGGTCTTGACATCCTACTCTGTCGTTTTTTTTGATCTCAGGCTCCTTTTGCGGGGTGGTTGTTGTTCAGCAGGAGGTGGGGTTCTGGTGGGCTGTCGTTGGGGTGGGGCCTCCTGTCCACTAGCGCCGGCGGAGGTGGTAGGCTGTTCCTGTTCCTGGCTAGTGACAGGGGCCCTGTGTGATGCCACATGGTCCCGAAACGTGTCCTCTATACGGTTCAGGGCCTGGACTATGCTCCCCATAGTGGTTGAGATGTTGGTGAGTTGGTCGTTGAACCCCATGTAGCGTTGCTCCTGCTGTGCCTGGATCTCCTGGAACCTGGCCAGTACCGTCGCCATCGTCTCTTGTGAGTGGTGGTAGGCTGCCATGATGGTGGTGAGGGCCTCTTGGAGAGTGGGTTCCCTGGGCCTCTCCTCCCCCCCCTGTCGCACAGCAGCCCTCCGAGTTGCCCTGTTTCCCTGGGCCTCTGTCCCCTGGACGGTGTGCCCACTCCCACTGCCCCCAGGTCCCTGTTGTTGTTGGGTTGGTGGGTTACCCTGGGTGCCCTGTAGTGGTGGACACACCGCTGCTTGACCTGTCCTAGAGACAGAGGCATGGGCCCGCTGGGTGGGAGCTGTGCTGTTGTTCCCAGAGGGGGTTGGGTCTGCAGTGGCCTGTGTCTGGGTGAGGGGAACCGACTGCCCAGAGGTCTCCGATGGTCCGGGCTGGTCATCAGGGTCCAGGTCGACAGAGCTGCTGTCATCACTAGGGGCCTGTTCCGGGGGTGGGATGGACATTTCTGGTCCCTCCTGACCGGTGTGTTGTCGTTCGGGTCCTGCATGGGGTAAGAGGGTATGGTTATTGTTTCTGTGTGTGCATTAGCTTGCGTTTTATGGGTGCCCTTGTCCCCCAGTGCTGGCATTCCCTTTGGGGGAGGTGTTGTGAGGGTGTTTTGTGGGGGGGGGATGGGTATGTGCAGTGGTCATGCTTAGGTGATGGGTGTCCATAGTTTGGGGATGGCATGCAGGGGTTGGTGTTGGGTGGGTTGTGCTGGAGAGACATTCTCAGGGAGGATGTGTGCTGGGGGGTTGGGGGTGAGGGTGGGGGTTAGCATGCTGGGGGGGGGGTGAAGTGGTTGGGCTTGTACTTACCAGAGTCCATTCCTCCGTGTACTCCAGCGAGGCCATCAGGATGCAGGATGTTTAGTACCTCTTGCTCCCATGCTGTGAATTCGGGTGGAGTGGGTGGGGGTCCCCCGCCAGTCTTCTGCACTGCGATGTTGTGTCGCGAGACCATCGATCGCACCTTCCCCCGTAGGTCGTTCTATCGTTTGCGGATGTCGTCCCTATTTCTGGGATGCTGTCCCACCGCGTTGACCCTGTCCACGTTCCGCTGCCAGAGCTCCGCCTTCCTTGCTATGGTGGTGTGCTGAACCTGTGAGCCGAAGAGCTGGGGTTCCACTCTTAAGATTTCCTCCACCATGACCCGGAGTTCTTGGTCCGAAAAGCGTGGGTGCCTTTGTGGTGCCATGGGGTGGTGTGTATGAGGTGTGGGGTGGTGTATGTGATGATGTGTGTGTTGGTGTGTGGTGCTTTGTGCTTCTATGTGGTGTGTGTGATGTTGTGGTGTGCCTCTGTGTGTCTGGCTCTCTATTCTCTGATGTGTCTCTCTCTCTTTCGTCTCTGGTTTTTGTTGGTAGTGGTTTGTGGGTGATGTGGGTGTGTGTTTTATATGGTATTGGATGTGTGGGAGTGGTGTGTGTATGTGTTTCAGGTGTGTGCCTTTCAAATTGTCCAATGTGGTAGGGGTTTGTAAAGGTGTGTGTATTTTGACCGCGGCGGTGTGTACCGCCAATGGAATACCGCGGTTGAATGACCGCTGCGTGGATTTGCGGGTCATAATGGGATGGGCGTATTTCTGTTGGCGTGGCGGTGGAGGTTTGGTCTTCTCCAGTTTACCGCTGGCCGCTGATGTGGCGGACTGCAGTGGAGGGCGGATTTTTGGAGGTTTTGCAGTTGTGGGTCAGAATGTCCGTGGCGGCTGACCGCGGCGGTATTGTGGCGGCCTTCTGACCGGCGGTAAGCGGCTTTTACCGCCGAGGTCAGAATGACCCCCCAAGTGTCCCAGTGGGTCGGGGGGAGGCCACCAGATGGATGCAGCAGCCCAGGACGTTATTGCAGAGGTATTGGGGGCCTACCAACATACCCAAGACAGTTTGGCACAGATTGTGTCCTCCCTGGAGCAAAGTCAGAGGATGCAGCAGAAACAACACCAAAAGGACATGGAGCAGTGGAAAAAGCACAATCCCACTATGGCCACCACTGCTGGAACACTGCTGCAGTTGGTAAAAATGCAGTCTGACACCCACACCGGACAAGAGGCCCCCACAACAACCGGCAACTGATGACCCAAGCATCAGAAACATCACAGAAAATACCCTCCCAGGAAACCCAAGGGCCAACCATGCCACCCCAAGAGGCTCCACAGCAGGTGCCCAAACGTAGTCTTGGGCCAAGATATGGCACTGGAAACCCAGCTAAGAACAAGGCCCCCTCCAACAATTGACACTGCTACTAATTGAAAGGAACCATCCCACCCATTCACCAACAACACTTAGCTGAGGGAAAATTGAAGTACTGTTCTACAAAATGGACCCATCTAAAACATCCAACAAGGCTGCCACCAAGTTGGTTTTGATGACACCCAACCCTTACGACTCCCATCACTGTATATAGCACAATTCACTCAATTCTACCAATAAAACACATTTCACACCAGTAACACTGTCCCGTGTCTTCAATGGTGAACAAAGTAGAGTATGGATGCAACTGGCAGAGAACAACTTTATTGTCAATTTGTGCTTGTTGGTGGTACTGTGTGCCCAAATTTTGGCAAGGGGGGAATGCATATATTTTTTGTCAGTACCATGCAGAAGTGGTCCATGTATCGCCCATCATGACCAATCCCCCCTATATGACAGAGCACACTGACAGTATTAGTCACTAACCCCAATAACAGGTTTAAGTCCCACACAGTTATTGGAAGTAGAGTTGTATCAGTTGGCTCATGGAATTGACATCTTCCCCTTCCTCATCCTCACCATCACTCTCCTCACCTCTCTGAGGTAGCTGATCAGGACCTATGGCACCCTCCACCTCCAAAAGGGGGATAGAATGTCTCACTGCCACGTTGTGCAGCATGCAGCAGGCCACCACTATTCTACACACCTTATTAGGCTCATAGGCCAGGGAACCCCCAGAGATATGTAGACACCAGAATCTAGCCTTCAGGAGACCTATAGTACGCTCTATGACCCTCCTAGTACGTCCATGGGCCTCATTGTATTTCCTCTCTGCATCCGTCCTGGGATTCCTCACTGGTGTCAGGAGCCAACGCAAGTTTGGATAGCCAGAATCACCTACAAAATGGTTCAATACAGATTTGTCAATGTAATGTCCCTTAGTCAGACAGGCTGGTTTTCTGCAATGTGTCAGTTAGTGACAGGCAAACTTACCTATGATCCACCCTCTGTCCTCTTGTAGTTGTTCCATCTTCTGTGACACACTACTGTTCCTCAACACAAATTAATTATGGACTGAACCTGGAAACATGGCATTTACATGGGAAATGTATTGGTCTGCAGTACACACCAATTGGATGTTCATGGAGTCAAAGTTCTTCCTGTTTCTGTACACCTGTTCAGTCACTCTTGGGGGGATGATAGCTATGTGTGTGCCATTGATGGCACCTATGACATGGGGAATGTTTACAAAGGCACAGAAGTCAGACTTGATTGCAGGGAGGTCAGTACTTTGGGGAAATTGCACGTAGGATTGCAGATGTTGTACAAATGCATTCAGAAATCTTGTCCGTACCTGGTTGAACATTGGCTGTGAGAAACGGACCCATGCCCACTGTCACTTGAAAAGAGCCTGTGGCCAGGAATTAGAGTGCGGAGAGCACCTGCACCTCAGTTAGAATGGCATGCTGATTAAGATTTCCTGGAGTTAGTGCAGGATCCAGTAATGCACAAAGGTCCTGAATAGTTGCACGTGTGAGTCTGTAAGTGATTATGATCTGACGCTCCACCATGGTCCCCATATCCACAAGTGGTCTGTACACCGATGGTGCCCTTCCTTGCCACAAGGGTCGGTACCTACGAGGGGTTACAAAAATGAGTGATGTACACACATACATAGGCACATTTTGCAACATTTCTTCACTGCATTGTTCATTGTAGTGTCTCTACAATAACTGCTACCTGACAGATATACATGTACATCACTAGAAGGGAACAGAGTAATTCATGGATAGAGGCCTAGGTGCTTTATGAGGCTAGTGGGGCCTGTATTGTGAGTAGTAGGAATTACAAGATGCGTAGGTGATGGAAAAATGTCTGCCCACTGTAGATCTTCCCCTTCATTATGGAAGTGACCTCATACCGCTAGTGGTTGACGTCACAGCGTAAGGAGGTGTTGACCGCTGTTCACACCCTCATTGGCTAACATGGATGCCAATGGGCAATCCTGGCGTATCATGACTGCCACCGGCAGTGACGGTGCATACCGCTGCGGAACGTACGTGCGTTCCTCATCGTTTGATCACTTGACTCCCTGACCTCGTGCGGACAGGTACTCTACTCTGTGTACTGCTGTGGCCTGCCTCTGGCTATGGATGTGCCTCGTGGTGCAGGAGAAAGGGCCCCAGCCTTCACCCAGGAAGAACTGGAGAAGCTAGTGGACTGGGTCCTGCCCCTGTACGGCAAACTCAATGGATGGCCAGAGGTACAAGTGAGTCTGGGTTTGGGGGGCACTGTGTGTGTAATGGATGGTGTGGATTGCACATATGTGTGCTCCTCTGATCCTGCATGGGCCATGATGCATGGAATGCTGCGTGCAACTGTCCTGTATGTCTGAGAGTACTGTCAGTCTTATGTTGGACAATTTGCCAGCTGTTCCTATTGTGCAAGTGCCAGACCTCTGTGCTCCATTTATGTGTCGCCCTTCTAGGTCAGCACCCACCAGAAGAGGGCACATTGGCATGCCATCGCCAAGGAGGGTCTACAACCGGCAGAGCACCCACTGTCGAAAGAGGTGGGAGGACCTGCGGTGCTGGGCACGAAAGATCAATGAGGGCCAGCTGGGGAAGTCCTCCCAACATGGAAGGGGTGCCCATCGGGCACTGACCCCCCTCATGCGACGGATCCTGGCGGTGGCGTACCCAGACCTGGATGGGCGCTTGAAGGCTGCACAGAAGTCATCAAGAGGGTGAGTACTCATTTAACATACTTCAGTCTGGAAGGATGACTGGGTGTACAATAGGGCTCATGCTACTTAGAGCAGGGAATTTGACTGGAGTCCATCTACTATATGTTCCCCAAGGGGTGTAGGGGTGTCCCTGTCAGGTTTTACCTACCTCAGCTCCAAAAGTATTTCAGGGGATGTGTGTAGAGCAGTATTCTGGTCAGTAGTCAGGGGCATGGCCATGGGCTTAGTGTACTGTAGTGTAGTGTAGTGTGCTGCCTGTTGGGTGTGTTTGCTGGGTGGGTGTATGTCTGGCCATTGTGTATCAGCATTCAGCTATTTGCAAGTATCTTTCATGTTTTGTCTCCTGATCCCTGTTCTCTTGTATTGGTTTGGTACAGCATCAACATCAGGGGAAGGAGCTGAGGCATCAGCAAGTGGGAAGGCAGTGGCCCACGGATCCTCCGAGGCGGAGACAACGGACGCCCAGCGGACCAGTGGGTTGGAGGGCGAGGGGGAGGCTACTACCACAGGAGGTAGTGACTCTGAGACCTCCTCTGATGGGGGTCCCCCTGCAGTGGCGGACCCTAGTGCACACACCACTACCGTGAGATCTTCTGCCACCCCCCATACAATCACGCCCTCCCTTCTGCTCCCCTCCGAGTTGCCCGTGCCCGCCCACCCAGAAAGGTGGGTGTCTCCTTTGCCCCAGGCACCTCGTCCCCTGCCCCTGTCAGCCCTGCTGCCCTCACAGAGGAGGCTATTGACCTCCTGAGAACCATCTCTGTAGGGCAGACAACCATCGTCAATGCCATCCAGGGGCTAGCATCAGAGGGGCAGCAGACCAGTGCCTATCTGGATGGCATTCATGGTGCCGTGTCTGCCCTACGGAGATCTTTTCAGGCTCTGGCTTCCTCTCGGATGGCAGCTAGTTTCCCTGGCCATTCCCTCCCCCCTCCAACCTCTTCTACCCCTTCCAGCACCCCACTCCCTTCACCCATCCAAAGCATACAATCAGAACCACTGATAGGCACATCAACACACAAGAAGCACACTTCAAAACACAAGCACCGCCCCTCCCACCACAAGCATTTACACAGCTAAAAGACACCTGCACACACAATAATGCCCACTTCCCCTAATGTGCCCACCTCTTCCGCCTCCCTGTCTGTCCCCTCTACAGCCACAACCTCATGCACTGCACCTTCACTCACTGTTACTGCTCCTCTTCCTGCACTCACCACAATATCAGACAGCCATACATGCACCCCATACACCACACCTGCACTCACCACTTCTACTGTAGGTGACACATGCAGCACACTCACCAGACTTGCAGACACCCACCCAACATGCATCCACACTAGCTGTCTGTCTTCTCCCACTGTGTCTACCACCCCACCTCCCAAGACACACAAACGCATCCACCCATCAGACATCCACCACACCACAGCATACTGAGCAGTTACCTGCACCCACTACATGCACACCTACACCCCATACATCAACTCCCTCTGCCTCCACTCCCACACCCTCATCCACGCCCACCCCAATTGCTCCCAAAAAACTTTTCCTCTCCCATGCTGACATCTTCCAACCCACTGGCCCACCCCGTCTTGTCCCCAAACGTGCCCACCTCCTTGCCCTTTCCGCTCCTTCAACATCACAGCCCATCCCGTCCAGCCTTCCCATTCCCGTGCCCCTTCCCCGGTGAAGAAGAAGGCCCAGTCAGAGCCTAGGCCATCCAGCTCCACCCGAGCCAAACAGCCCCCACCCCCTTCAAAGGAGAAGCCCACCCCCTCCACCCTCCACAAGAAAGTCAAAGTCCCACCCCTGTCAAAAATCCCTTCCCTGAGGTGCCTGGATTCCCATATGGTTCCCCTTTCTGTGGAGTACCCAGCACTTGTGGGAGTCAGGTGTGGCCCGTTGTGGCCCATGACAATCTGGATTTTAAGGACTGTCCATTGGCCCTGTTTGCACTGTTTGGCTCAGTGAGCTTATTATAAAAGTTTCTGTGTGGCCTGTGTTTGGGCTGCACGCAGTTACACCCTGGTGTTTGTTTTGATTTTTTATGGGTGTGGGGCTATTGTATATACTATGGGCAAGTTGTATTAGCCTTCGGTCGGGTACTTGCCTCTTGGTGTGGGGTGTATGACTTGTGCTACTGGGAAGGGTTGGGGGCGTTGCTGAGTGGGTGGAATGGGTGGGTATGTAACTGTGCCCTTTCCTCCCTTGCGTCGTAGGTTGTGGTACTTACCGCCGTCGTCTTCGTCGGCGGTCTCATCGTGTAGGTATATGGCAAGGAGCAGGGCTGGCATGATCTGCAGCTCTCTGTCCATGGCTGCGGAGCATGTTCTGTTGAACTCCGGTGAGTGTTTCCTTATAATTGGTTCATTTCTACCTGGCTTTGTGTGGCGGTGGTTCCCGCCCCGGAACTGGCGGCGGAATTGTGGTTCGTAATTTGATGGGCGTGTAGGGTTTTCTGATGGCCTGTGGGTGGACCCTGCCGTCGGCGGCGGGACTCCTTTCCTGGCTGTGGGTGGTTTGCGGGATGCTTGTGTTTCGTTTGGATCATTATTTGGTGGTCCGAACCACTCCTCTGTTGGTGGTCTCTACCGCCACCTTCGGCGTACCGGAACGGTCGCCATGTTCGTAATGAGGGCCTAAGTCTGTGAAGTAGAGTTTGTCCTGAAACTCAGGTGGTTCACCCAGAAGTTGGTCAGCAAATAGACTTCATTCTGGCAAATTATCCTCCTCCTCCTCCTCCTGTGGTGTTTCGGGAACAGTGTAATCAGTTAATATAAAATGCTGGTTCTTTTTGATCATAGTTAATTTATCCATGCTTTAAGGTGAGAGACTGGTCCTTCTCACTGTAACAACTACACCAGCTGCAGTGAACACACATTCAGCAGACAAATTGGCTACAGGACACGCCAGATTTATTGCCAGCCAGCTGAGCTCTGGCCATTGGGGCATCTTCCCACACCAATACACCAATGGGTTTTGATCCACATACATGTCTTTTGGGTCATCCAGATACTCCTGGAACATCCTATGAAGTGTCATTAGTGCTGCCACTTGCTCAACCTCTTTTTCCTTTGCCTCTGCACTGGACTTAAGACCTGCTACTTGAAATCAAGCCAATGCAGAAGTTGAGTCTGATTCTTCTGATGCTGTTGTTGCCGGTGTTCTTGTTGCTGGTATTGACTGCTGTGAGACAAGACTGCCCTCTCTGGAAGTTGAAGGCAGCACCCCAGAACTGTGGAGTGTGACTCTAAGTTCCAGCTGTTCTTCTTCCAGTTCTTCGGCTTGCTCAACAATCCACCTTTTGTATTTTAAAACATCCCATTCAGAAAAGGGAATGAAAGAGGAAAGATTTTTTTGTAGAGTGGAATAAGTGGGATGGCAAAGATGTACAGTTTGGACTTGACAATGTCATTTTGCAGCCTTCCATTCCAAGTCAAGAGGTAGCTTAAGCTCTCAATCAACGCATGCACTTCTATGTTGTCATTCACACCTCAGAGTGCAAACCTTTCAGACACCTTATTTAGCTAGTCCTATAGCAGATGCAACAACGGGATAGCTTTGTCCATCGTTCTGTCCTCTTTGCTAACTTCCAGTGTGAAAACCTCAAAAGGGAGAGGCATCTGTGTCAGGCATTTGACTAGGCCCCATTTGTCCGCATTCATGGTCATAGCTTTTCCAATTGCATTCCCTCCTCTTAGAATGACATAGTCATTGATCTGTCTGTACTACTCAAACAGACATTGCAACACATGATAGGTTGAGTTCCAACGTGTTGGCACCTCCTGTATCAGGGGTTTGACTGGAACTCTATTACGATGCTGAATAATCCACAACTGTTTCCAGGCTTTAAACGAATGGCGCAAATGAGTGCAGATTTGTCTGCAGTTGGTAAAAATTTTGCTGACAATGTCTTCTTTTGTAAGAAAGTCAAGCACAACCAGGTTGATGCAGAGTGCAAACACAGGATCCTGAAATAACAACTGTCTGCCATTGCCATGACTATCTTACTGCCATTATCCGAGGCAACAAATCCAATTAAGAGACCGCTGGGTCGCAGCCATTCAGATACCGTGCTATTAAATTCATCAAACATGTTTGCAGCTCTGTGTGATTTCTCCATAGCAAGCATGGCCACTGTTGCATGCTGCTTAACACTCTTAAAAATTCTTTAGGGACAAGACCTGTATATAGATTTTGCTTTACTCCCAAAAAGCCAGATGCAGTATGCAGTGATGCACATGTAATCATAAGCCTGAAAACTGGTCCACATGTCTATCGTCAGGTGGATAGTGTTGACAACACTCTGCAGAAAAGCTTGACCAACCAATTGCAGCACATCATGATGCATTGCTGGAACAGCAACTCTGGAAAAATAGGTCTGACTTGGAACCTTCCATTTTGGGCAGATGGCTGCCTCAAATTCTAAGAATCCCACTCCTTCTACAAAAGAAAAAGTAAGGAGGTCCAGTGCTAACATTTGTTCATATGGGTCATCTGGCCTCCAGTACCATAATGTGAACCAGGCTTATCTTGATGAACACTCAGATGGCAAATAGAGCATACTGCAATGTTCTCCTCTTGTTTGCTAATCGTAAAAATTGCCCAAACTGCGGAGGAGTACTTTCTTATTGGGCCACTGTCAATGCCTGAAGAGTAATTGGAGGCAAGTGGGTGTGTTGATTGCCTCTCTACAGTGCACACTTCTACTGAAGTATGAGTTGGTGCAGGTCTCTGCTGGGGCCTTACAAATATGGGAGCTGTTAGTGCTGCCTGTGCCACATCCCCTGGAGCATGTTGGATAATAATGTTGGACTCCTCTGGGCCAGCTTCCACAATGACTGACTCGTCATCATCATCCTCCTGATCATCACCCCCTTCCATGATTCTAAGGCTTTCTGGAACTGTTCTTTTCTCCTGCCTCTTCTAGCATCTCCTGGACTATGCTGGGGACCACTCCATGTTCCAATTATTGTAATCATAAGTGGTGCTTGGAGAAGATGGTGGTGTAGTACACTTCCTTTTGTTGCTGGAGATCAGGTATACATTGATTCTAAAAGAGGAAGTTCTTGCTCCTCAGGATGCTCAACCTCCAGTTCTGCTTCAACTTTGGGAAGATCTACTATTGCTGGCTGTAGCTGCAGTCCCTTTGCTCTGTTACCTGAAACAATTTGTTTCTACTTTGCGAAATGGATGAATCCAATTAAACATCACTGCTTATTGGCATTGCCATGACTGCAGTGGCTACCTCACTGACAGACATGGTCTTGGGCTTAGGTTGGGGTGGTGCTGTTGATGCAGAAGTGCTGCTCCCAGGTTCCTCCCCAGAGGCCGGTGTGGCAGGCACATGTCTCCAGAAAAAGGTTGCTGTTAACACACCACTGGTGGAAAGCTGCCTCTTCTCACTTTCTTGGGAGCAACTTTCTTTGGGGCCATCTTAAGCTCTAAGTTGGCAGTGGCACTAATGTGCACAAGCGGAAGTGTTTGGAGGACCTGCAGTACTGCGGGTGATGTGAGGTTCTTTCTCTTGTGCACCTCAATGAAAACCAAAGAAGAAAAACATCTAGTTAGTGGAACCTGGCATAATTGGAAGTTGAAATAGTATAGACAAATGCAATCTTAGTGTGATTGGTTACTTATGTAATAAATACCAATTTAAACAAAATTTGTAAAGTCAAATCATACGACCACACCAAAAAATGTCATTTCAAATCCATCTGTTTTAAAGGAGGTCCCTGGGGTAGTAAGAGAGAGAGGGATGGATAAATGGAATAATCCTTAAAAAAGCTATGATGGCAAGGTGGCCCAGGTGAAATGGAATAATCATTTAAAAAAACAAGTTATGCTGCTGATTTTTCTGCAGTGCTCTGCAGCCAGGGTGTCCAGGAGGAAATGGAATTATTATACACCTAACGAAACCGAAGGCTGTTTGGTGGATGAATGGATGGGGGATTGGATGTGGATAGATGGATCAAGGCAAAATGCAGAATTAAATAAAATTTTAAATATCTATATTTAAAAAACAAAAAAATTAAATAAACATAAAAACAAGAAATTTAAAAAATAAAATGTACATTAAAACTAAAATAATAAAAATATTATAATTAAAATAAAAATGAAATAAAATATTGAATTAAGAATTATAGTATAACAAATTTAAATAGAAAATGTAAATAGAAAATAGACAATACAAAATAAAAATACAAACTTAAAATAAACAAATGATCAATAATTACTGATGTTTGCATGTAAGCCTATGGCAAAGACACACTGGTTGGATGCACAAAAAGGCTGCCAGCCACATGGTAAAACAACAAGGAGCAAGGAAGCATGGCAAACAAAGAACACATGCAAGCCTATGGCAAAGGGACACTGGTTAGATGGACAAAATGACCACCAGCCATATGGTCAAACAACAACAACAAGGAGCAAGAAAGCATGGGGAACAAAGGAAGAACACGTGCAAGCCTATGGCAAAGGAACACTGGCTTCATGCACAAAATGGCTGCTAGCCACATGGTCAAACTCCAAAAAGGAGCAATGAGGCATGGAGAACAAAGAAAGAACACATGCAAGCCTATGGCAAAGGAACCCTGGCTGGATGGACAAAATGGACGCCAGCCACATGGTCAAATAACAGCAAGTAGCAAGGAGGCATGGAGAACACAGAAAGAGCACTCTCAAGCTATAGTGCAGCCTGCCTGCCTGTTAAATTTTTTATTTCTGTGAATAGGGAAAACCTTTTTTTTAAATAATCACTTTTTGAATGATTTCTGATGCATCACACACTCAAAATTGATGCATGGCTGATTTGCCTTGCTTTACGTGCTGGAAATCAGCTGTGTGTCACTTTTGCAGCACATGCATCATCTTCCTTGCGATCTCCTGGCCGGAGATGCATGCACAAAGTGGCTGTATGCACAAAATGGCTGCCAACCACATAGTCAAAGAACAAGGAGAAAGGAGGCATGGGGAATAAAGGAAAAACACAATCAAGCCTATGGCAAAGGGACACAGGCTGCATGCACAAAATGGCTGCCAGCCACATGGTCAAACAACAACAAGGAACAAAGAGGCATGGGCAACAAAGACAGAACACATGAAAGCATATGGCAAAGGAACATTGGCTGCATTCACAAAATGGCTGCCAGCTACATGGGCAAACAACAAAAATTAGGAGCAAGGAGGAATGGGGAACAAAGAAAGACCAAATGCAAGCACATGGCAAAGGAACACTGGCTGCATGCACAAAATGGCTGCCAGACACATGGTCAAACAACAACAACAAGGAGCTAGGAGGCATGGGGAACAAAGAAAGAGCATATGAAAACCCATGGCAAAGAAACACTGGCTGCATGCATAAAATGACTGCCAGCCACATGGTCAAACAAAAACAACAAGGAGCAAAGAGGCATGGGGAACAAATAAAGAACACATGAAAGCATATGGCAAAGGAACATTGGCTGCGTTCACAAAATAGCCACCAGCCACATCTGCAAACAACAAAAACAAGAAGCAATCAATCAATCACGTGTTTTAAAGTGCACTACTCATCCATAGGGTCTCAAGGTGCTGAGGGGTGTGTCCTCGTGGGATCAGTTGAAGAGCAGGTCTTGAGGCCCCTCCTGAACTAAGGCAGCGATGGGGACTGTCTGAGATGAAGGAGCAAGGTGTTCCAACCTTTTGCTGCTAGGTATGTGAAAGATCTTACTCCAGCTGAGGACTTCTTTATGTGGGGTACATTGGTGAGTGACTGATGAGACGAATGGAGAAGTCTAGAAAGGGAGTACCAGGTGATGCAGTAGTTGAGGTAGCTAGGTTCGATGTCGTGGAGTGCTCTGTAGACGTGCACAGGAAGTTTGAAATTGATCCTCTACTTAACGGTGAGCCAGTGGAGGTTTTTCAAGAGTTCTGTGATGTGCTCTCAATGGGGAATGTTTAGGACGAGTCTGGTGGAGGTGTTCTGAATTTGTTGCAGCTTGCTCAGGTTCTTCTTGGCAGTTCTGGCGTAGAGGGCATTGCTGTAGTCAAGTCTGCTCGTGATTAATGCGTGTGTCACTGTTTTTCGGTAGTCATTGGTATTCATCTGATAATCTTTTGTAGGAGTCGCAGGGTGTGGAAGCAGGTGGAGGTGACGGAGTTGACTTGTCTGATCATGGTGAGCATTGACTTGAGGATGATGCACAGGTTACGTGGGTGGTCTGTGGGAGGCCTGCCAAGTGTTGAGGGCCACCAGGAGTCATCCCAGGCTGAGGAGAAAGATCCCATGATGAGGATCTCGGTTTTGTTGGAGTTCAGCTTAAGGCAGCTCTCCCTCATCCAGGTTGTGACTGCTTCCACCCCGTCCCTGAAATTCTTCTTGGCTGTTGAGGAGTTCTCAGTCAGGGAGATGATTAGCTGGGTGTCATCTGCATAGGAGATGATGTTCATACCGTAGTTCCTGACGATAGGTGGTAGCGGGGTCATGTAGATGTTGAACAATGTGGGGCTCAACGATGATCCTTGGGGTACTCCACAGGTGATGTCTGTAGGTTCTGACAGGTGTGGCGGAGTCTGGCTTTTGTGTTCTGCCTGTCAGGAAAGAGTGTATCCATCTAAGAGATTTGCCACGTATACCTGCTGAGTACAGTCTAGTGCATAGAGTATGATGGGATACTATATAGAAGGCAGCTGAAAGACCTCCAGACACTGTCTGGATGGACAAATTAGTTATCTGCCACATGGTCAAACAACAACAACAAGGAGAGCAAAAAAAACACATGCAAGCCAATGGCAAAGACACACTAGTGGGATGCAGAAATTGGCTTCCAGCCACATGGTCGAACAACAACTGCGAACAAGGAGGCATGGGTGGAGGGCAAAAAACACATGCAAGCCTATGGACATAGACTACACAAAAAGGCCCCTGGTCACATGGGATGGAGAACAAAAACAAATGGTGGATAATGACAAACAAACACACATCCACATCCACATGCACACACACACACACATACACACACACACTCACACACTGGCCTTAAGGAGGCATGGTGGTAACACTGAAGAAAACACTAACAATACTCAACAATACAAAACACGAAAATTAACTGAGCTAAACAAATTCACAACAACAGTACACAAATTCTTCTATGCCATCAAATATTACCATACAACATAGACACATTTTCTTGAAAAAAAAGGAAAATCAAATAATGGCCAACATGTTTAATGTAATCCAGTGCCATCCCTGCCCTAAATTATTTTCTAAAAACATATCCCACTAAAATATCTATTTCATGAACTGATGACTACTAGTATTGGGCCTACTGGCTAGGTGGCCCTATGGAAATCTAGGCCACACAGTAAAATGATATTGCAAAACTTACTTGTAGAGAAGGACAGCTGTGCAACAATTTTCCTATACAAAATATAAAAAGTCAATGAAATGCAAAATAAGTCATAACTAGGCCCATACTTAAACTCCAGGCCACCCCCACTATAAACATTTTAAAATCAAATTAAAATAGAAAGAATAATGGTGCATGCCCAAGCAAACAAACAACACCCCTATTCAATAGTTTTTGAACTTGTGTGATTTCACAAAAACAAAGGGCCTCATTTTGACATTGGTGGTTTGACCAGCCAACCACCAATGCGCAGAGAGGATGCCAAGTCATACTGGTGATGTCACCCCTATCCTATAACAATGTTCCTGCTGGGCTGACCGGTGGGAACATTGTAATAGAGCGTTCCTGAACTGTCAGTCCAGCTGGAACAGTGCTATGAGCCGAGTCCCATACCGTAGCAGGGGGCTGCTGCTGCCTGCTCCATTTTTCATTTCTGTGAATGGGAAAAACTTTTCTTTTAAATACATTACTTTTTCAATGATTTCTGGCATCACACACTCAAAAGTGATGCATGGCTGATTTGTCTTGCTTTATGTGCTGCAAATCAGGCGTGTGTCACTTTTGCAGCACATGCATCAGTCTTCTTTGCGATCCCTTGGCCAGGAATGCATCATTTTATTTGATGCAGCCTGGGACCTTTAGCCATGGTGCACTGTGTTGTAAATACAATGCATCCATGATGTAAGAAAATGTCATATCGAAGCACAAGTTATTTTGATGCGTCACTTCATTGTAGTAGCAATGCGTCACTACTTGTAAATATGCTTCTTGGTTTGTATCATTGAGTTCTGCAGAGTATGCATGGGATGAATTACATGAGCTTTTGAGAGAAGCAAACTCTGTTAATAAAGGCATCAAACTGAAGACACCAGGAGAACTTTGCTCTTTGGCTCCTGCAAGTGTTTGCAGGTATTTTAACAACAAATGTAAAGCTCTGTTTTGCTTCATCTGCAACAACAACAAAATACACTGCTTGACTTCTTTTGGCAAAAAGAGTACCAATCAAGAGGTGCTCCTCATATTCATGTGCTGTTGTGGATAAGAGATGCAACTTAATTTGCAACCCCTACAGATAAGTCTGTACTTTCTTTCATAGAACAGTATATTACAAGCAGCATCCCAAAAGACTCTGAGGAAAAAAAAACAAAGCACCAAGTACTATGTTTCCAAACTCCCAGATGTGGAAAGTACTGTTGATGGAAATGTTATGTTATGTTATGTTATGAATGGTTGTATAGCGCCTAACTGGCCAAGGGCCTCGTAGCGTTCAAACCACAAAATCGCAATACAACACACCAATACCCGGACTCAGGCTCTGAATAGCCATGTTTTTAAGGCCTTTCTGATAGAGAGTTCTTGTGTCACTGATCTAATATTAAAAGGGAGACAATTCCACAGTTTCGCTCCCTGATAAGTTAGTGACCTTCCCCCCCCCCCCCATCTTGCTTTCCTTACTTTCGGGATTGTAGCTAACATAGCTGAGGAGGATCTAAGTAATATATTTGGAGAATGGAAAGAGGCTAGAGATCTGAGCATCTCTGGGCCTTGATTGCACAGTGCTCTGTATATATGGCATAATGCCTTAAATTGTATTCTCTTGGCCACCTGGAGCCAGTGCAATGAAGCAATTCTATTTTGTATGGATTGTTTTTTTGGGACTTTCAGTAGCAGTCCCGCCGATGCATTTTGCACTCTCTGCAGTCTTTTTATGACATAGTTCGGTGACACCATAAACAAGGCGTTACCATAATCAATGCGTGAACCAATCAGTGCCTGAATGATTAATCTTTTTGCATCCAAGGGTAGAGTCATAAATACCTTCCTCAGCATCCTAAGAAGGATGAAGGAGTTTCCTGCTATCCTATTTGCATGTTGGGACATTGATAGTTGGGGGTCCAGCCATACCCCCAAACGTTTTAATAAGATCTTTAGGGGGCGGGAGCATGTCCACCCCATCTATTGTTGCTGGCATTGCCAAGGGCTTTTTCGGATGCCCAAAGAACATCACCTCAGTTTTGCCATCATTGAGCTTTAATTTGCTTTCCGTCATCCAGGCAGCAACTGCTTGTAGGCAGGGTCCAAATGCTGTTCCAAGGTCCAGTGGCTCATTTGTAAATGAAACAATAAGTTGTGTATCGTCTGCATAAGATATTATTTTTAAGCCAAATACACAACAAAATGGAGATTTTGCACAAAATGTCATTTTGGATTTCCAAGACCTCTTATTCCAAAAGGAATAGTGAATAGTATTATGTCTGCAGTGACATACACTTACTTGTCATTCACCCCAAAACACTAACAACCCAAGGAGAACAGAATCTTCAAAATATATTAATGACTACAATCCTGTCATTTTGAATACATGGAATGCCAATATGGATATTCAGTTTTTGACAGACAGCTCTATAGAGGTTACTCGTTATGTAACTTTGCACATAACAAAATCTGAGAAGATGGAGATGAGATAGGTGTGGGAAGAGATTTCTGCTACAAAGTCTCCAATAAAAAAATTGCACATCTTCAGTTTGAAGATGCTTTCTCACAGAGTGGATCCTATGAATGCTGTGATCAATTAACTTCAGATAGTTTATATGATAAGTTGAAAGGAATTGTTTGGGTGAGTCAACTCAAAAAGGAGTTTTAAAATCTTTTCCAGAAATTCAATATCTTGCCAAATTTGAGCCAGAAAGTACTGGCATTGTAAAAATGAACACGTTGAACACTTCCTGTACAAAAAGGAGTGCACATCTTGAAAATGTTTGTCTCTATGAAGTACTCCAGTACTACCAATATGGAAACAATGTGACAGAAAAAGTAGATGAAGGTCAGTTTGCAGTACTTGGTTGCAATCGGTGTTTGGTGCAACATAACAAAGGCAGTCTAATTAACCTTAGAAACTGAGGCCCTGATTTATCGCCCCTTGCGCCACCATGTGTGCACCATATCTAAGATACGGCGCACAATGGCGGTAGTTAGGGGAACTAGCGTCAACATTTTTTACACTAGTTTGGAGGTTTGCAGGGTTAGAGTCAAAAATTGTATGCAAATCCTGCAAAGCCCATTAAGGCCTATTGAAAACAATGGAATGCCTCTGTTTAACACTTGCTCTGAGCAGGCTTTAAAAGTGCTGAAATAAATGGTGCAGAGAAATCTTTGAGATATCTTTGTGCCTTTTGTTTATCCCCCACCCCCACAGGGAATTCCCCCTTTGCATACATTATGCCTGGCTGCCAGTACTTCCTTGTTGAAGTGTTTGCAGCCAATCAGATATCAACATGGGGACAGTTGGATCCACGGGGTATAGCGCCACATAATATTCAAAATAATCAAAATAAATACTGCCATCCAAAAAGACAAAAAGAAATAAAAGTATTCCTCAATTTAACCACAATCAATGGGCAATCTTGAATAATATAATAAATGACTGTCCATTCATATATATCACTTTGTAATATCACAAATGTTCACTCTCACAATCTGTGATATTAACTCAAGTTCAAGCAGCATTTCAAAATAGTCCTCTTATACAATTTATAAGCAGGTCCCCTAAGAACATAAACAATGTATACATAATCTGATGCTTCAGAATAAGTAACAATACTAATGCGGGAACCTCTACATACGTGACTGTAGTCGCTCTTACCTCTAGAAACAATTTGTTCAACCTATGTAATTACCAATTTTGCATTTTCATATTTGGTTATAGGCTGTAATAGCCTTTGTTTATTCTCCCCATGTATCTATTATTTGTTATTTTGTTCATGTTCATTCCTAGTGATCTACGTGTGTTGCTGGTCTCAGTTGGCTCCCTGTGTGGAGGATAAAATATAATCAATCACTGTGCATATTGTTTCAACCCACCCAATCAAACATATAACTCTGCAATATATAGTCAAGAAATTGATGCCACTGACAGACCTCAATAACTGAAACCCAAACAGATCGAGAAAATAGTAATCTTCATATGTACGAACAGTTCCTCATCCACATTCATCCCTGTAGGGGTTGCTTATCCTGCTTCCAAAATAAACTTAGACTCTCCTCCACACTAAAAAAGATGTCTCTGAACTGCTGGCCAGGATGGGCTCATCTTTTACCATTCTAAGTGGTAAATAATTGCATACTCTCTCCTTCTCTCTCTCTCTCTATATATATATATATACTTATATATATATATATACATATATACATATACATATATATGTGTGTGTGTATATATATACATATATATATATATATATACAAATATATATAAATAAATAAATATATACATATATATATTTATATCCACTTAAAAAAAGGTTATGAAACCATAAAAATTCACAGTTAGAGTTACTTCAAGTAACTATAACTCATGCCCCCACCATGCACAGTTTTTTCATCAAAAATGTTACTGTAAATATTACTTTGATATTACCATTGATATTATCAAAGATGTTATGAGTCCCGTTATTTGTAGGGTAACTAGCAGTGCATGGCGAGGGTGAGAGTTACAGTTACCTTACGGCATGTAATCTTTGTTTTTTTAAGCAAATTTCTATGTTTTTTTTAAATTCTATTTCCTAACTATAACGCCCATGTAACCTTTGTTTTTTTCAGTGATTTTCTATGTTTTTTAATGAAGTAATTTTCATTATTTACTTTAATCCAACCAGCTGGGGCCAACCCCCTATTGGCACCCAACCTTGCACCAGGCATGGGCTTCGTCCTGGTGCAGCAGTGGTTGAATGCAAGACCTGGCCTGCAACCAGACCCTACGGCCAACCATTCAACCCAGGCTGTGCACAACCCTTTGGCCGTGCGCAGTGGAAGTTGGCCCTGGACTTTCTGGGTGCCAGAATATTTATGCGAGGATGTAGCTGGGATGAGAGTGGCTACAAGATTGTTTTTCAGGGTGTGGGAGTCGTACATCAGTGCTTTAGTGGGTGTGTCAGTATGTGCATGGGTCTGTGAGTGGGTCCATGAGGCTGTCAGTGAGTCTGTGAAGTGGGTGCATGAGGGTCTGACTGGGGCTGTGAGTGGGTGCACGAGACTCTGAGTGGGTCTGTGAGTGGGTACGTGAGTGTCTGAGTGGGTCTGTGATGGGTGAATAAGTATCTTAGTGGGTGTGTGAGTGGGAGAAATTGATTGAAAGAAAGGCAGAGAGAGAGAGGTAAAGAAAGTGAAAGGGAGAGAGGTAGAGAGTTTTTTAGGCTTTGATGTATGATATACTTAGAATTAGATATTTCTGTATAAATTGAAAAAATGTATCTGTCATTTAAAAAAATTAAAACAATTAGGGCCAGATGTAGGTATATTCCAATTTGCAACTCGCAAATTGGAATGTAGGATGGTGTTCCTGACACCATCTGCGACTCCCAAGGGGGTCGCAAAGGCCCACCTCATTAATATTAATGAGGTGGGTCACAATTTGCGACCCCCTTAAGACTCACAGCACTCACAGGGATGGTGGCCTGCTGGAGACACCAGACCACCATGTCTGTGACTGTTTTTAAATAAAGCAGTTTTTTTTTTTTGTAATGCAGCCCGTTTTCCTTAAAGGAAAATGAGATGCATTACAAAACTAAAAAATTAAACCATAGGACCACTGCCTGCTCTGGAAAATGTTTGCAGTTCCATTCACAAAGGGGAAGGGGTCCCTTAGGGAGCCCTTCCCTTTTGCAAATGGGTTATCACCCATTTCAAATGGGTGCAAACTGCGATTGCTTTGCAACCGCGTTCGCGGTAATTAAATTATATGACATTTGTTGATGGTGCCATACTCATTTTACGAATTGTGGTGTATTCTAAGGTGATTTTACCCTGCTGGGTTTTCATGAATCATGTTTGAGAGAAAACTGTTTTATCATGATTTTCCCATAGAGGTTATCAAAGATAGCTCCAGGAGCAAAAATGAGAGCATATTTTTTATACTTCACAATATCTTTCTCAGCCATATGAGAATGAAGTCAGACATTCTCAGTAAAACATGTACTTCGAACAGGAGTGGCCTGTCAATTGTTTCCCCTTGCTCTACGGCAGCCTCCCCAACTGTTCTAAAGAACAACTAGAGCACTAACAGTCTTACTGTTAGAACACAGAGCTGATTGCAGAGGCCCCCTAACTTTTTGCCCCCATTTTTCACTTTTTGCTGGTGTTTTCCTGACTCTGATGGTGCCCTGGGTACTGATAACCAGTCCCAGGGCCTGTGCTCTGTATAAAATAAGTATGCAATTAGGCTAATTATAATTGGTTATGTCAACCTACCTATAAATCCCTAGTATATGGTAGGCCATGTAGGTTTAGGGACCCCAGCATAGAAAGTGCACTCATAGGTGCACTGCTTAGGTGCGCAGTGACATTTTAAAGGCAGGCCTGCTTGCTGGCTGTTTTTAAATTAAAGTTATATGCAAATTCAACTTTGGAATTAAAAGTATTTCCAAAGTCTTAAACTACCTTATTTTTACATATAGGTCACACCTAAGGTGTGCCCTATGTGCCCCTAGGGCTGGGTGCCATGTAACTATGCGCAGAGACCTTATACAAATAGTTTTATAAGCCCTGGTGAGGTAAAACAGCCAAAATTGTTTTTCCCCCATTGTAGTGAATCGCCTCCATAGGCTAGAATGGGGAGACTTTATTTTAATTTATAAAGTCCCCTTAGGTGTCAGATACCTCAAGTTTGTTATCACATTAATTGTTATAATAAATCCCACAACTTACAACTGTTGGATTTAATATATCTTGTTAAGGCAAAGAGATTTAAACTTTACCTAAAAAGTTGCCAACTTCAGCCCTGTAGTGCTTTGCTCTGATTGGCCAGCCTCTGGCAGCCTGTCCAGGCTGACTTGATGAGGTGTGAAGTAGCCTGGGCTGAAACAAAGAGATATGCCTGATGGAGGAAAACATCTCTCAGCAGATTGAAAAGCAGGAAGGGCTGCCAAATTGGTCTTCAAAGGCAGGGAAGGACATTTGGAGCAACCCAGCAGCTCCCTCACATCCTGCGAACCCAGATAATTAGGAACCCCCTGATTAGATTAGAAGAGAGCAGGAGATTGGTGTGTTTAAGATTTGTAGCCACACCTGTGGGTGGACTCAGCCAGATGTAACCTCCAAATATTTCCAGATTTTTGAGGAATGTTGCTCCCTGGGATTTTCGCCACATTTCCCAAAAAGTGGTCATCACAGGGGGAAGGACCCTGCACCTGATTGGAGAACCAGGAACCCCCTGTTTTTCTCCCAGGAGCAAGGATAAATATGGCAGAGCTGCACCCACACCTCAGTTCCCTTCCAGATTCCAAGAAGGAATAACGTCAGAAGAAGAAGGACTGCCCTGCTGGACCCTTGACCTACACCTCAACACTGCACTCTGAAGCACTGCACCAGCTGCACACTTGGGCTTCACCACTAAAAAGACTTTGCCTGTCTTCTACTGCTTCAAGAAGGGACTCCCTGTTTGCTACACGTACAAAGGTGCTGCCCAGAGCCCTCTGCATCAAGTCCTGAAAGCAGAGCCCAGGTGACCAGCATCCAGGGGCCATTTGATGATTCTGACCAGATGCATTCTGGGAATTGTAGGCCCAACTCCCAAGGAGCAACTCATAGGTTCTGGAACCTTAGATCACTTCAAGGACCCAAAAAGGACCTCTGGAAGAATATCCAGAAGTTTGGAGACCTTTGGAGCAACTCCATAAGTTGAAGAGGTGCATTGTGGGAGTTGTAGTCCCAGACCCCAAGAGGCAAACCAGAACCTCTGAACCCTTGTCTGGTGCTGTGGACCACTTTCCTGACTCAAGAAACACTTATGGGTGGCCTGAACTCTGGACTTTTCCAGTGTGACCTTTTTTTAACCCTTTGAGCACTAGTTGCTTCTATGCACTAGAAAGCATTAATTCTTTAAAAATTCATATCTCCTGTTTCCCTTATCTGATTTTAATCGTTTTGGTGTCATTTTAAAGACAGACAAAAATCTAATCTATTTTGATAAATTGGTGTTGGATTTTTATTGTGTTTTGTGTTTTATTTATTCACTGTTTTGTGATTTTTAAATGCTTTACAAATTTGTCTCCTAAGTTAAGCCTTGTCGCTCGTTGCCAAGCTACCAAGGGTCGAGCTGGGTTTAATTTATTGAGACCTAACTAGACCTAAGTGGAGGTTAGTGGCCTATTTCTAAGTGCAGTCACTTACCTGCCCTTCCCAATAATCCATTTTCCAACACTTACTTATGACAAAAGTGTGGCACACCTGAAGCCATCTTGATGTAATCAAACTTGTAAAACTTAAAACAATTAATTTAGAAAAGAACAAAATGAGGGGTTAATTATGTCATAGAAATTATTTTTGGTGCTGTAGAAAGAAAAATTAGGACACGTTTTAAGTGAGTTCTAAAATATCTTCCTATTGTACTTCCAACAGGAGCAGCCTGAGATATGTTTCACTTAAGTTCTACTGCAGCCTCCCACAGTGTTCTGAAGAATAACCAGACACTAAGGGGCATATTTATAGGTCCCGCGCACAACCTTGCACCACAATAATGTCATTTATTTTGACGTTAATGGGGCCCAACGAGGCCAAAATCCCAGAGCCCTATTTACAGGGTGTCACAATGCATGCATTGCGCCATCTTGTAACCCTTTAAGCTACATTATGCCTGTGCCAGGCATAATGTATGCAAAGGAGGTGTTCCCCCGTTAGGGGATCCTGTAAAATGGTGCAAGGAAATATATGGGATTTCCTTGCGCCATTTATTACGGCACTTTTAATGCCTGCTCAAGAGCTTCAGGAATGTTATAGTTAGGAAATAGAATTATGAAAACCTTAGAAAATCACTAAAAAAACAAAAGGTTACAGCTACGTTATAGCTAAGTTCATAATGTACACACACAAAACCACTGAAATTTAGCTGTTGGAGTTATTTCAAGTAACCATAGCTCATGCCCAAAAGTAAGTATGATCGCGCCTTCGCCATGCACTGCTAATTACCCAAGACATTACATCACTCATGACTTCTTCTTTGACATCATTACTACTATAACTGTGACATTTGCATATATATACATATATATAAAACCTGCTGTAGGTAGGTATAATTAGGTCTGCTTTTCCATAGAAGTGTTTTTTGGTTTGCTAATAACTTTGGTCCCATTTGATGAATCTTCACAAAACTTTCAAATGTTCATCCACCGCAGCTCCTTTATGAGAAGTTTATGGGTGGTCCATCAAGTAGGGGCCCAGAAAAAAGAATTTTATGTAGAGATGGCTACAGCAAAAAACTGCTGAACGGAATGATACCAAATTCAGCAGGAAGCTAGATCTTGGATCACAGTTTGTGCTTTTTTGTGATTTGGTGTAAATCTTCTCAGTAGTTTTTGAGAAATTAAGGGTAAAAAAAGTGTATATTTGGACAGTTTGGTTCACGAGAGTACTGCAAGCCTCTCACAAGAGTGAAAATTTAACAATAGAGGCCTGCAATTGGATGAGAGTCCTGTTTTTCCAGTGAGCCTTCCTGCTCTCGTGGGAGCAATAGGCTTTCATGAGCCCCCCGAAAGTGAGCGCCCTGATTGGCTGACTGTTAGAATGTTAGGAATTAAATGGTGGCCATTACCTATTGATATAAAAAATTGGAGGTGTGGAAATGAAGTAAAAAAGCTATATCAAGGGGATGCAAAAGAGCATGCTGTCCCTTTAGATTTAGAGATAAGGTTTCTAAGTATAACTACTGTGAAGTTTATAAATATATATTGCTTTTAACTAATTATTACAATCTCATAGGACTCTTGAGGGATCGTGAATAGTAAAAATTAGTAGATGAGTTCACAATATATTTTGTTGGTAGGAATGGATGTTATGGTACTTGTTCTTGAGAGAAAGTGTGTTGGAAGGTGGGTCATTAGTTGTATGTCCTGCACAAGTAATGGGTCTGCACTCGACCACCACTGGGTAACAAACACCCCATTTTAGCGCTTGACTCTCATAGGGTAGCTTTGTAGAACAGTCCAAGGGTTACTCAAGGGAGGTGATGTGGGCTAGTAATCACCATTCACAAGCACACAATAAGTGATTGTCCAGTCTGTGCTTTTTCTTATGATAAACTAAAAGTTCATTACACCCACAGTACTCAATACTATGCAACAATTTACAAATATATACAAATTGATGGAATTACTTTTGCATGATATTGCGTAATCATTCTTGTCTCCCTGAGGGGAAATATTGTCCAACAACCTACATGGCAAAACATTTACTTATACCTGAATGCAATATTTGACTGTAACTTGGAGCGGAACATCTAATTCTTGAAATAAAGGACATCAAATTTGATCCGTGGTGGCTGTCAATCTCATTACTCAAATAAGCAGGCACAAGAACGTAAATATTTACATATGGAAATGAATTGTGCACTTATGATTACTCTCAGTTTGCTTTCAGATTACTTAGAAATTAATCCTGATTAACATTGTGTAATACCATCCTGCATCCCTAGAGAGTGCCTTGTCATATCACCTTTCCCAAGCCATACATATTGGCCACAATACTGGGACCACACATTTTAACCTACAAAACTATACTGTTCTGAACTTGTAAGTGGATCACAAGACCTGGACAGGAAGTGCAGCCCCCTCATACTCCATGCAGGGAGTTCTGTTTTCGGCTCCTGTGATTGTCTCTTGAAATCTGCATTTTTAACCATGATCTCGCTGGACTCCTGCTGGATTGTGGCAAAAAAGAAAACAAAATAGCTGATGCCATTTTGATATATATATTGGTAGGGTTCCCTCCCCAGCCCATTTAGGGCCCCCAGAACTCCATCCTCTAGGGCTGGCTATATTTAAGGGGGAGGAGGGTACATGGCCCCCCTTCCCCTAACTGTTTTTGCTCTCTGGGATAACATCCTCCAGGGCCCAAAAGTATTTTTAAGGGGAGGGGGCACAAGACCCCCCTCCTCAAGCCATTTCGATGCCTAGGACCCCATCCTCCAGGGCCTAAAGTATGTTTTAAAGAGAAAGGGGCCATGCAGGGCCTCTCCAGAGCTATAGCTTAACTTTTAAGGGAGGAGGACTGTGTGCACCCCCTACCTTAGCCTTTAGTGGTCCTGGAGACCCCATCCCCTGGATCCAGCTCATTGGCTGTGTCTCAAGAAGTCTACCCCCGGGACACAGTAGTTTACCTGTCTGCAGTGGGGTGGGCAGAGAAACATGTGTTTTATCTCTTCTGGCAGGAGCATTTTCACATCTACCACCAAATGGAAGTAAACACATGGGCCCTCATTACGAGCCTGGCGGTCTGTGACCGCCAGGCTCGCGGTTGGCGGGAGCACCGCCGACAGCCCGGCGGTGCCCCGCAGGGCATTCTGACCGCGGCGCTTTGGCCGCGGTCAGTGCAGGAAAACCGGCGGTCTCCCGCCGGTTTTTCGCTGCCCGTTGGAATCCTCCAAGGCGGCGCAGCTTGCTGCGCCGCCTTAGGGATTCTGACACCCCCTACCGCCATCCTGTTCCTGGCGGTTCGCCCGCCAGGAACAGGATGGCGGTAGGGGGTGTTGCGGGGCCCCTGGGGGCCCCTGCAGTGCCCATGCCAATGGCATGGGCACTGCAGGGGCCCCCGTAAGAGGGCCCCGCTTGTATTTCACTGTCTGCATAGCAGACAGTGAAATACGCGACGGGTGCAGTAGCACCCGTCGCACCTTCCCACTCCGCCGGCTCGATTCCGAGCCGGCGTCCTCGTGGGAAGGTTGTTTCCCGCTGGGCTGGCGGGCGGCCTTAAGGAGGCCGCCCGCCCGCCCAGCAGGAAACTCAGAATGCCGGCCGCGGTCTTCAGACCGCGGTGCGGTATTCCTGCGGCGCAACTTTGGCGGGCGGCCTCCGCCGCCCGTCAAAGTTGTAATGAGGGCCATGGTCTGCTCCCAGTGGGCAGGAGCTCTAAAATGTCTCCTGCCAGGTGGAAGCAGTTTTGAGATTTGTTTCTGGGAAACAGAACAACAATTTGCTTGTACCTGGAGAGAGCAGCACAAATAGCTCCCTCTGGGCAGGAGCAATGCCAGCTTCCACAACATAAGTGTACCAATGTGTGCTTGGTGTGAGGAGGAGGGCTGTGCAGCCCCTTTTAAATAAAAAATCTCCCTGGCGGACGGGGTCCCTAGGGTTCATGAAGGCTCAGGGAGGGGGCTGCATGCCCTCCTTCCCATAGACTTTGGCCCACAGGGATTGGTTATCCGGGGCCAAAGGAGGGTTAGAGAGGGGGCTGTATGCCTTCCTCCCCTGTTTAATTGTGTGTGGTCCCAGGGGATGGGGTTCCTGGGGCCATATTAGGCTCAGGGAGGGGGTCCCATCCCCTTATAATTTGGGCCCAGGCATGGGGTCCCCAGGGCCTAAGAAGGCTAAGGGAGGGGGTGCATACCCTCCTCCCCTGTTTAATTGTATTTTGCCAGAGGATGGGGTCCCTGGGCCCTTTTAAGGCTTGGGGAGGGAGGCCACATGCGGTGCCCTCCCCTTTCTATTGGAACTGGCCCCTGGGGATGGGGACCACTGGGCCAATTAAGGGTCGGGAAGGGGGCTGCATGACCCCTTCTTTAATGGAAATATTTTGGCCCCAGGGGATGAGGTCCCTGGGGCCCAAAGGTCAGCCATATGCTACACATGCTAAAGAATATGTGCGGTGTGGGGTTGGCAGACTGTTAGGGATTTTGGTCACAGGGCCTAGTGGCAGGCCTAATCCTGTGGCTATCCCCCAGTTACTCAAAGCCATAGGCTATGGGCAGCATTGGATTGGTTGCCTGCAGGGAGTTAAAAGCAGGGTCTAGCTGCAAGAGAGGCCCTGCAGCTAACCCCATGTCATGCATGACCAAAGGCTGTGCACTGCATGTGGTTGGGTGCCTCTGGGTGGCTCCCTGAGGGAAGTAGAACACAGGGCCTTGCTGAATGCTTCCCCTGTGGCCAACCCTATGCCACACATGACAAAAAGGGGTTGGCTGTCTGTGGAGAGGTGACTGCCTCCGGGTGGGTTGAACACAGGGCCTAGCCACAAGCCAGGCCCTGTTGCTAACCCCCTGATGTGCAAGGGCAAAGGCCATGTGCAGCATGGGGTTGGCAGCCTGTGAGGGATGTGCCACAGGGAATGGCTGCAGGCGGGGTTGGAATTATGTATGGTAATAAAATATTACATGACATTAAATAAAAATTACCTTACATTTTATATTTTAAAAAAACCACCTGAAATTCACTGTGTTAGAAATGGGGTCTCTGGTTGGCAGTCTGTTTGCCCTCTGTCCAAGCAGGGACCCTCACTCTTGTCAGGGTAAGGGAGTTACACTCCTAAGACAATCCCTGCTTATCTGCTTGGTAGCTTGGCACAAGCAGTCAGTCTTATCTCAAAGGCAATGTATAGAGTATTTGTACCAAGACACACACAGTAATACAGTGAAAACACTACAAAATGGACGCTACACCAGCTTAGAGAAATAGGCAATATTTAACTAAATCAAACAAGGCCAAAACGACAAAAATACAAAATACACAAGTGAAGTTATACATTTTTAAAGTAAAAAGAGTCTTACACCATAGAAAGCAATGGAAACGTTGTTGTTGCACAAAGTACCTGGTTTGCATGAAAAAATAAAGCCGCACAGGGCATGCATGCCTGGGAAAAGCCAGCAATGTGTTGATTCCTTACTCACAAGTGACGCTGTGCATCGTTTCCCCAGCCGTGTAGGCGATGCGTTGTCTTTCTCCCCTGCAAGAGAGCGATGCATTGATTTCTGGACAGGGCACCTCGGGTCCACGCAGGTTCACAATGATTTTAACACCCAGCGATGATGTGTGAGAAATCGGGCTTCCCAGTGATGAAAAACCACGCTGCGTGGGGTTCACGACGATTTTAACAGCCACAAGCGGGGGTTGTGTTGTAATTTTCCTCACACGGCTTCCTATGCGTGGATTTCAGCCCTTGTTCAACTAGCTTCACCTTCCAAGGGCCCAGGGACTGGATAGGGCACCATTTGTCAGGGCAGAAGTCTCAGCAGAGAGTCCTTGATGGCCCTGAGACTTCCAAAACAGGAAGCAAGTTCAATCCAAGCCCTTGGAGATTCTTCACAAGCAGGAATATACCACAAAGTCTGGCTTTTGTCCTCTTTCAGGCAGAAGCAGCAACTGCAGACCAACCCAGCAAAGCACAGTAACAGGCAAAATGGCAGTACCTCTCCTCCAGTTCTTCAGCTCTTCTCTTTGGCAGAGGTACCTCTTGGTTCAAGAAGTAATCTGAAAATCTGGGGTTTTGTGTCCATTACTTATACCCCTTTTTTTCTTTGAAGTAGGCAAATTTCAAAGAAAAGTCTCTGTTGTTCCTGCGTTGCCCAGGCCTGGCTACAGACACACACAAGGGAGTTGGAGCCTGCATTGTGTGAGGGCAGGCACAGCCCATTCAAGTGTAAGTGACTACTCCTCCCTCCACTCTAGCCCAGATGGCCCATCAGGATTTGCATGCTACACCCCAGCCCCCCTTGTGTCACTGACTAGTGGAAATTCACAAACAGCCCAACTGTCAATCTGGCCCAGACAGGGAATACACCAGCAGGCAGAGTCACAGAATGGTTTAAGCAAGAAAAAGCCCACTTTCGAAAAGTGGCATTTTCAAACTGACAATTTCAAAACCAACTTCACCAAAATATGTATTTTTAAATTGTGAGTTCAGAGACCCTAAACTCCAGCTCTCTATCTGCTCCCAAAGGGAAATTACACTTAAAAGTTATTTAAAGGCTGCCCCCAGGTTAACCTATGAGAGAGATAGGCCTTGTAACACTACTAACCAAATTTGGCAGTATTTCACCGTTAGGACATGTAAAACACATCACTACATGTCCTACCTTTAACATACACTGTACCCTGCCAATGAGGCTACCTAGGGCCTACCTTAGAGGGGGGTTACATGTGTAAAAAGGAACGGTTTAGGCCTGGCAAGTGGGTACAGTTTAAAACTGTACACACAGACACTGCAGTGGCAGGTCTTAGCCATGTTTACAGGGTTACTCATCTGTGTGGCACAATCAGAGCTGCAGGCCCATTAGTAGTATTTGATTAATAGGCCCTGGGTGCCTCTAGTGCATTTTTACTAGGGATTTACTGCTGCCAGACCCCAGAACTCAAACCCATGCTGCACACTGCTGAAGGCTGTGTGCAGTGAGGAATAGGGCACCCAGGGACTGGGTTCAGAGCTTGCTCCAAGTCCATGCCTCACACCTATCCCTACACCGCACAAGCCGAAAGGCAGTGCACAGCATGGGTTGGGTGTCAGTGGGATGTAAAAAACCATAGAAATTCACTGAAAAAAACAAAGGCTATAATGAGGTTACTATTGGGAATTGTAATAATATTTTACTTTACATTGAGAAAATCTTGAAAATTCACTGCAAAAACCAAAGGTCAAATGGATGTTATGCTTTGGTGAAAATGCCAGTGAAAACAAACTGTGTTAAATGAACAAAACCACTGAAATTCACCAGGTATGGTTATCTCAAACAACGATAACTTGTGATCTAAAGGAACAATACCTTGCGCTCTTGTCATGCCCTTTTCAAAAAACCTCACTGGATTTCCCATCATCTACCTGTACAGAAAGTGACATCACCACTCTCCCACTCCAGGACCTACCTAATGGCTGCCACAGCTTGGATGCCCAGTGTGTGTGTCCAGCGGGTGCACCAATGGTGCACTAAAAGCAAGCTTGTCTGTGCCTATCTGCACCTGGACAGCACCTAGAGCCAGGAACCCTGGTAATACCTCCTCATGCTACTACCACGCTGGAACCATCAGCACCCTCAACCTTGCTGCCACTTCCCACTCTTTTGCCTCGCAGCACTACACAACACCAAGGTAGCATTCTCCTGTGCTTCTTGCAAATTTTCATGCACTTACCCACAACCAACATGAAACGCACCCTCACAACAGCACTTAATACCCCACTCTCTCACACACACACAGAAACACAGTTGTGAAACCAACCACACAGCACTCTATACTCACATGCATGCTCCTCAACACCCACTCAACAAGCACACCAAAGAGACCTGCGTCCTGGTTCAGAACGATTCCCAGGACCTACATTTTATCATGGAAACCTGACTGAACCCTGCATTGGAACCTGATATTGCCACAGGCATCCCCCAGCTACAAGATTACTAGGCAAGACAGAGTTCACAAGGCCAAAGACAGAATCATCATCATCCATAAGAACGCAATCAGCTGCATCACATCCATGGGCACATCATCCTCCATGTCACAACCAACTTCATCCTCAGCTGCACTCTCATGTACAGACCACCATGACTGTGAACAAATGTCACTGACACTATCAAGGACTTTGTTGTACCAGATACCCTCAATGCTAGCAATTACATCCTATTTGGAGATCTGAACTTCCATCTGGTAGCCCACACTGACACCAACTCAAAAGTGCTCACAGAAGACCTTTGAAGGCTGGGCCTTACCCAAGTGAAGGAACCTACACATGTCACCGGACAGCTCCTGACACCTATTTTCATCACCTTTGAAAATTCTGAGTCAACAAGCCTACACCAGACCCCGGGACGGGCCATGCCCTTTTCAAGTTCAGCATCCTAGTCCCAGGCCAATGCACAAGCACAACCACTTGACCAGCCCATCAGAACTGGAAAAACATCTCTCACAAGGACTGGAATGCCACTCTCAACACCCACAATGGAACCCGAGCATAGCAACATTCTCCCCAAGGCCTTCAAGAATTTCAACAACTGGATCACCTCCTGAGTTGAATCCTTGGCCCCCTCAACCAAATGCAACAATATCCTGAGCTTAGGGAAGTCGATACCCAGAGAAACTGAGACTGATCAAATGCCACTGCAAGTAACTGGAGCACAAATGGAGAACGAGCCAGGAGAGTGTAGAAGGAGCATGTTCAAATCCACAGTAAGACGCTTCCAGCAAATGATGCGGACCACTAAACATATCACCATGGTGGACCACATTGATGCCAGCACAAACAGAAACAAAGAAATGTTGAAGATTTTACCTTACCAGTGGCTGCCTTCAATTCAATCACTCCCTTGGAGGACCTCTGCAGCAATCACTCCCAGTTCTTCAGCAACAAAATCACTGCCATTTACAGCAACATTAATCCGGAACCGGAAAGACTTTACTAAATGCCTCCAGATCTCATCCAAAGAGCCAATGCTAACCATATGAGATCCCAGCCCACACCAGACCTTCTCCAGAGGACTACAACCCATCAACATCATGCTTAAACCCTTTCTGAATGCCTCCACCTTGTCTGCAACCTTCCCAAATGCTTGCAAACACACATCTGTCCTACCATTGCTGAGGAATCATCCTGCAGATACTTCAACACACACCAACTACAGGACAATCGCCCTGCCACATTTCCCTGCCAATGGTCTTGAAGAAATAGACACCTCACTGAATTCCTTAACAACTACCAAATTCTCAAGGGCACAGCATGGAACCCACCTTCATCGCTACCCGATGATATCTGCATGAATCTGGATGGAGGAGACATCTTAGCTCCGATCCTCATGAACCTTTCCTCAACATTTGACATAATCTCCCACCCCATTCTCATCTAAACCCTAAAACGTTGTTGGAATTCAAGGACTCGCACTCCAATGGATTTGCTCCTTCCTGAGTCAGTTAGCCTGGCACGGTACACCTTTGACACTCAAGACCTCATCTATGGAGTCACGCATTGATCCTTCCTGAGCATGACCCACTTCAATGCATGAATGATCCCTCTAACCAGCATCATCTGCTCTCACACCATCAAAGTTCTCCTCTACACTGATGACACACAACTCATTCTCTCCCACACAGACAAGATGCCCAGTACATGGATCAAGTTCAATGACTGCAGAACTGAAATCTCCCACTGGATAATTACATACTGCCTAAACCAAAAGACCAAAATCATGATCTTTGGTAAGAGCACATCACTGCGGAACATCACCTGGTGACCAAAAGAACTATGACTGACACTCACCCCCACCACCCACACCAACGGTCATATTTAAGAGGCCCTAGCGCCACTGGAGCATTACTTTTGGTGACGATCCGGTGGCTCTATGCCCTGCGCCGTATTTACAAGGCTGCCACTTTTTGTGGATTAAGGCCACCTTGTAGATACGGCCCCTTCACACGCAGCCCTTTGAATGGAAGGAGCGTGCAATGGGTGTTGCTGTGGGCATGCCACAACAACGCCCATTACATTTTGACGCTGCCTCAGATTTACAAGATTTCATAAACCTGAGGCAGTGCCAAAATCTAGCATGGCGCAATGAGGAGGAATACTTTTATTCCTCCTCGTTTTTTGCTTTTTCCATATGTGCTGCAGCGAAATGGCAGACATGATTGTTTATGTGCAGTAAGGTGTCATATAAACAATCATTTAAAAAAAAATCAGCAGCACACACAGAAGTGCCAAATCGCCTTTAGTGATTGTTTATATGCAGGAAGGGACACCTTCCCACACATGAATATTCAAACCCCTCAACGCAGCCATCCTTGCATAATGGTGCAAGGATGCCTGTTTTGGTGCTAGGCAGCTCAATCTAGTGCCAGCACAGGGGACAACACAGAGGTGCCCCATATTTAATTTAATACAGCACATTCCTGCGTTGTGAAAATGACTGAGAGTGGTGCTGCCAATTTTGGAGCAGCGTCTCGCTCTGTCATTTTCCTTTAAATATGGGCCCAAGAACCTTAGGATCATCATCAACAGCAAACTGGACATGACCACCCAAAGTCAATGCCATCATCGTCTCATGCATCCATTCCTTGAAGAAGCTGAGGAAGATTTTCAAATAACTCTCAATCAGCACCCAGAAACTGTCAACCATGCCTTGGTCATAAGCAAGCTGGACTATGGTAACGCCATCTATGCCTGAGTCAACAAAAAACTCACCAGAAGGCTGCAGCCCATTCAGAAATTAGCAGCCAGAATCACTGACAACCTCCACTGGACCCTCATTTGCAACCGAGCACAATTCAAACTTCTCATCCACACTTTCAAGGCACTGCATAACACTCGGCAAGCATACCTCAGCAAACACGTTTGTTTTAAAAAATCTTCAAACACCGCCGCTCATCCAGACTTCTTTTTGCACATTCCACACACCTGGACAGCCAGATCCAGCAGCCAAGCCTCATTCTCCATTGCTCCTAAATCATGGAATGGCCTGCAACTTCAAATAAGAGCCCCCTCCTCACTTATTGTATTGCATAAGAAGCTGAAGACCTGGCGTTTCAAGTGGATCCACTCGGCCTTAGGTGTGGTTAAACTCACAGCTGTTCTTACACACATATGGAGAACGTTGAGGCTTAGTGGAGTGCCATGCTAGCCTCACTTCATATCATCAACATATAGTGCATGGTACCCCTAAACCTTTACCCTAGAACTCTATTTTTAAGAGTCTATATTCTTACCCTTCCTACTCAGGAGTTCTCTGACATCCCAAAGATTTGGACGGGTGGGCTCACTAACATGATGTGACATGCTTCATCATCGGCCACCTCATTTCACCCTGGTAAGATAATACTACCAGGGTGTTCTAGTCCTCAAGTGGGGCTATTTTGAGGGAGTTCTTAGATATGATCTAACTGGACAAGGAACTCAGGTCCAGATACTATTTAAAAATATTCTCAGAATAAAACACAAAAAATATCCTTTTTACTAGGGTAGTATCCCCGATATGATACAAATAACACCATCAAGGTATTAAGAAGGGGTTCTAAAAGGTATTATGTACAAATTATACCCCTGTGTTTTGCCTGCCGATATATTTCTGTCCATGTGTTGTTAGCCTAAAGAGGTCCTGGGCATTCTTCAAGGCCTAAATCTAGAACCTTAACTCAAAAGATTACTACAGGAAGGTGATATAAATGAATGCAAGTGGTGGACCTACCTTACATATTTTGCTACTTTATGGTGGAGCACCCCTATCAAATAAATAATAAAATGGAAAATAGGAAGGGTGAAGAGCATAATCACCAACATATTAATGGCCCAGATAACAGGCAAAATTACTTAGATACTCCCTTTTGGGAGGTACATTACTTTATTTGTCAGATAAATCATGGCACACCTGATAAAAAGACACTAAACATGCAAGGCACAGGTGACAAAAGACACACATGAGTAAAACCAACATACAAATCAACTGGCTTATGTTGATTAGTGTCACATTTCCTATTTTTAATGGCCTACTCGCCTCATGGATTTTTTAGAGGGGGCGTCTCCTATAGACACACTCTGAACACAAGGTCAAAGTATAAAATAAAAAATGCTTGCATTCACTACATTAAAGATAAAAACTTGATCTCATGGATAATGCAACTCATGTAATGTTTGCCATGTTACTTTTGTTGCCCAAGATCTTAATGCCTCCACACTACCCTGCGTGAACCCACTCCTTGATTCTCCTACAGTCACACTAAGGGCATGGGGTCAGATTCTAAGTTAGTATAAGGCTTGTATGAGCGTTATGGAGGTTAACTGTCTGATACTGTAGTTAATGCAGCCATTATGTTCTAACTCCATTACTCTTGTTTCCCAATCTTTGTCAGTGCTTCTACATAATTCTGGCTGTCTTCCCTTCCTAAATCCCCATTGTGTCATATTCACTTCATCAAGGAGAAGTACCCGAAAGTTACTTACTCCACCGCCAGGAACAGCCGACCGGGATTGACTTCCAATCACAAGAAGCCGGTTTGAATGTTTCATATGGTAATTTACATGCTCTACATCACCTGGGCCATTGCCCTCTATCCAATGGTACAGGGCAGGATGCCTTGTTCGTATTGGTTCATAGTGAACCCACAGTGAGACCAGCCGCTAACCCATGTGGCTGCCGGCAGTGACTGGTTGTCAGACCTGCCTGCACCACACCCATAGCCCATTACGGGCCTGGTCGTGAGGGCTCGTTTGGCCCTCAGGACATTGTGGTGTCTACTAGTATTAAGTGGATGGGGCAAAGGGGGGCACCAATGTGGATGGTAACTAGTTCTAAAGCATGCCCACATCACACCCCCGTCACGCCCATAGTCAATTACCAGCGTGGTCGCAAAGGAGTCAATTATGAATCCCTGCGTTGTACAGCTTTGCCTAACCATCTGGGCATTGTTGTGCATGCTTGCACTTTTGTAAAGGGGTGAGGGGTTACTTGGGGGCCCTTTCCAATGTTGTACAGCACCCTTCTTTCTCTACCAGAGTGGAGGTTGAATACAGCCCACAGGAACCCAAAAGTACTCTGGGAGTTGAAGTCCCTATTTTGAGCATTAGAGTGACCTTATTACACACGTGAATTGAAATGCTGCGTGGCCTTTTACTATAGCTGAGGATAGATAAATGCTCCTAAGCCCAACAGAGGGCCAATTATACACAGCTTTTTGAAGAGGGAGTATTTGCTTATGTCATTGGTGGTAGAGTCAATGTCCACCTTGGTTTTTAGTCACGATTGGGAGCCAAAGAGGTGAAAACTACTCATAAGAGCTAACCATGTTGCAGGTCCTTGCGCTTGAGTTGTATATCTAAGGGAGGATGGATGTACTGTGCAGTATAATTTACAACAGTAGCAGGAAATAGTACGCACGTGTCACTACACTGTTAAAATACTCAATAGTTCAAGGAACCCCATGGAATGTCATAATTAAGATGCTGTGTGTCTGTTTTTAATCTGAATATCTATCTCTGCTCATATTTATGATGTGACCTACTCATATCAATAAGTTTCTGCTCCAGTTTTTCTATGACAATCCATTCCATGTCGTCTGCTGTGTTATTTATTTCAGCATAGTGTCTGGTGTGCTTGGTATATCCTTCTTGCATCTTATAATGCTACTATGTTCAGTGATTTGTGTTTTCACCTTCCTCGTTGTCATACCCATATTCAGGAGCTTACAGGGGCATTTCAACACACAGGGCCTCATTATGACAATTTCTTTCTGCCAACAGGCCACTATGGTGGCCTGAACCCCGCAGGCCCTATTTTGACTTCCCCGTTGGCCCAGCAGGGAACAGGGCCTTTACAATGCAGCTGGCTCCTACTGCATTGTGGCGATGCAGCGGATGCAGCAGCACCTGTTGTGCATTCCACTATCCGTAATTCGGGCAGTGGAATGCACAAAAGAGCTGCGCATGGGGGCCCCCGGTTCTCCCATTCTGCCAGCCTTTCCATGGCTGTGTAAACTGCCATGGACAGGCTGGCGATTGGGGATCCATAATCCCCTGGGCAGCACTGCTTGCATCGCTGCCCTGGTGGATTACAACCGCCTGGACCGCCAGGCTGCAGGCTGGCAGCAGCCTGGCTGTGTTGGCAGTTGGACCGTGGCGGCTCCCCCACGGTCATAATGTGGCAGTCCGACCACCACTGTGAGGGCCATAATGATCCCCATAGACAACATCACTTGAATTGCAGTTTGTTAGCTGATTTAAAACCGATGTCTGAGCATGCCAAGATCCACTGTTTTGCATTTCCTTGTGAAAACACAAACTCTACAACCTCTGCGCAGTTGGTGTCCTTTTGGAGTCGGGATGTTCCATAATGTCATTTGGGTACTGGTGCTCTTTTTGTTCAGTCGTGTATGTACCAGCTCCTCCCTTTGATTTTGACTGCATCTAAATGAAGAGAGTGGTTGTTCTATCCTTAAATTACCAGAATTCAAGATCCCCCATTGTTTGTTAATCAGCTTAGTTACCTCATTGGAGCTAGGGCAGTAGGTAGTTAAACATATGGGCCTTGGTTTCCAAGGTCACTCATACATTCTTTGTAGGGTTTCTCTATTATTGTTTCTGGCCGGTTTCCTTGCTCTTTCAATGGTTCTCTCTGGGTATCCCTTTTCTCTGAGTTTGGCAGGTAACGTATTCTCATGTTGCGAATGTATGTCGGAACAACGCATGCTGGAACAACGCGTGCCTGAACAACGAGGTCGGAACAACGACCACGTTGTTACCACTAATGCTGTTACCACGAATGCCTTAACAACGATTTTTCATTGTAAAGGCATTCCTGGTAAAGTCATTAGTGATAGGCATGCATGGTTCCAGGATGCGTCCCCCCTGGCCCCCACCCCTAAAAATGACGCAACCCCCCTGCCCCCTCCCCTAAAACCACACCAACCCCCCACCCTTGCCCCTAAAACTACCCCAACCTCCCACCTCGTCCCTAAAATTACTGCAACCCCCACCCTACCCCAAAACCTAAAACAACCCCAACCCCCTCCCCATCCCTGAAACCTAAAGTACCCCAATCCCCACCCCTAAAACCTAAAACCACCCCGCACCTAAAACTATCCCGAGCTCCCCACCCTGCCTCTAAAACATAAACCCTTTAACCCCCCACCCCGCCCCTAAAACTAAAACCCCTGACCCCCACACCGTCCCTAAAGCTAAAAATACCCCGATTCCCCACCCCTGCCCCTAAACCACCCGACGCCCCCTCCTCTAAAACTAAAAATACCCGACCACCCCACCCCTGCCCCTAAAACTAAAACCCCAACACCCCACCCCCGCTCCCCACCCCTAAAACTATAAATATCCCGGCCCCCACCCCTGCCCCAAAACTAAAACCCCAAACTTCCACTTGACCCGATGATGCCTATAATACTCCACCGACAAGGACTACTTTAAAATTAAAGTATAACGTGGTGATGGAGAATGAGGCACTATTTGAAGCAATTAGTTCTTCGTATTTAACGCTTGTTGCAGCCCCACGTTGTCTCAGACACTTTTCTTATCCTACTTCCCCAGGGTTATATCAGTTATGAATTACTATCTTACAAAAATAGTTTTCTGCATTGAGTAGAAGAATGTTGCTTTTGCAGTGTTTATGTAAAAAGCCAAATTTAGACTCCAATATTTTCATACTCATTGCTTTAGTGGCAGTCAGAAATAAAGTAATGACGAAGTATGCAGTTTCATGAGCAAATAATTGTTTTGGATCATTTTTTGACAGATTGGTTCAGGCATCCTTGGTACTCATTATTCCATTATCAATGGTTCCAATACAGAGTTGTTCCCATGTGTGTCACTTTCATTAATTGTTTTACTTACTTTAGACCACCATGCTTTGTATGATGATCCCCATCAGGGAAATACAGTGATGGTCACCCTCTCATAGATGGTGTGAAGCAAACATCACTGTTATCTGGCAATTCTGTGTTAGATGGATTACCTTGTTAATGGCTTCTACTGGCATAGTCAGCCAAGGCTTCACCCATGGAAATCTTATGATGTTTCCACTTCTAAATGGTGCAGGGAACTGCAGGTTAGGCAAAGGGAACATCTTTCATTTTGGGTGGATGTCTACATCGAACATTATCTAAAGAAGCCTTATGAATGAAATGGTCAGGAGTGTAGCTTCAGCGGGGGAGTTGTGGGGTGGCACCCTTCTAATAAATATATTCTGTTCTTGGTAGTTGGGTCCAGGGGTCTCCAGTTGATTGTGGCACTATGTATCAAGTTTCCGTTTAGGTTCGCAGCCCTCAGAGCATATCCCCATAGAACAGGGAAGGAATAGATAAATTAAATTCTCAATTTTGCAAATTTAACACATTTAACTGAAAAAGGCCAAATTCAATGTCAAATAGCATGCACACTGTTGATGCAAAATGTATAGTAGATAATCATAATTATACATTGTAAGCAATCACTTGAATTAACCTATTCTAATGATTTAATTGAGCTTACTTACTGATGTTTATTAAAATGTCAATTTTATATTTCAGGGCTAGGAGGCCTGTTTTCACGTTTTTAACTTTTGTTTTACATGAGATGTTTTTCTCCTTCTTTCCTACTGCAGCTGCTGTAATTTTCCAGATGCTTTGTGTTGGCTAGTGAATAGGCATTTAGTATGTATTAGACAACTGATAGTGAGGATGTCACTGGAAGGAGAGGAGATGGTAGGAAGTGTGACTCATGGTAAGAACTGTTTGAACCATAAGTTTTGTACAAAGAAACAAACTAAGCCCATAGTTGCATAGCCCGTTGTGAAGAAGTGAATAAACTAGATAGCATACTTGCTCCCAGGGTCTGCTGGAGACTGACTGGTTTGCAAGAGAAAGGAATGATACATTTGTTGTTAAATGTTTTGGTCAAAATGTTATCAATGTGTGTTCCTCAAATTAGTAAGTGGGTGTTTCCCTTTTTATCACAGAGACCCTGAGAGAGCAGACTGCAGAATTTAGGAGGAGGATCTTAGAGATTCTTGCTGACTTTGAGCTGAGAATACCTTTACAGACTCTGCTTATGTCCACTGCTTGAGTGCTTAGGTTTCATGCCTATGCATCTATTTCTGTCAACAGAGCCGTTCTTTTGCTTTTTTTTAAACTGACACTTACCTTGCTTATTGAACATAGTTGATCTTTTGTGCCCCAAAACTCCTTCCTTTAATGAACATGCTGCATTTTCTCTGTTCTATTTGTGATTCTGACGAATGTGGTATTTTATCTTATTTTGAAATATTGACTACTGGTATATTTGAATATTTAATAATGATAACTAAAACTTGAAATACTTTCTAAACTAATTACTAAATTGAATCAATTTGTTCATAAACCCTTTAAAGTCACACTATGGGGGTCATTATGAGTTTGGTGGACGGAAAAGGCCGTCCGCCAAACTCCCACGGTGTTTACGCCCGCTGGCCCAGAGGGAAACAGCCTACAACATTGATGCTGGCTCATAATTGAGCAGGCGGCAATGCAGACAGTGAACAGCGCTACAGGGCTGGCCATTGGGATCCCTGCACTGCCCACGCCAAGTGCATGGGCAGTGCAGTAGTCACTCTGGGGTCCCCTGCAGCCCATCTCCACCAGCCTTTACATGGCGGTACTACCACCCTCTAAAAGCTGGTGTGGGGGGTTGTAATCCCCAGGGTGGCGCTGCTTGCATATGTTAGTCATTTACCCCCAACATTGGGTCATCATGGCATCTTAGGGGGTCATTCTGACCCTGGCGGTAATTACCGCCATGGCGGAGGTCGGCGGTAGCACCGCCAACAGGCTGGCGGTGCACCGCTGGGCATTCTGACCGCAGCGGTTCAGCCGCGGCCAGAAACGGAAAGTCGGCGGTGTACCGCCGACTTCCCGCTGCCCTTGAGAATCCTCCATGGCGGCGGAGCGCGCTCCGCCGCCATGGGGATTCTGACACCCCCTACCGCCATCCTGTTCCTGGCGGGTCTCCCGCCAGGAACAGGATGGCGGTAGGGTGTGCCGTGGGGCCCCTGGGGGCCCCTGCAGTGCCCATGCCAATGGCATGGGCACTGCAGGGGCCCCCGTAAGAGGGCCCCACAAAGAATTTCAGTGTCTGCTTTGCAGACACTGAAATTCGCGACGGGTGCAACTGCACCCGTCGCACCTTCCCACTCCGCCGGCTCCATTCTGAGCCGGCGTCCTTGCGGGAAGGGTGTTTCCCGCTGGGCTGGCGGGCGGACTTTCGGCGGTCGCCCGCCAGCCCAGTGGGAAACCCAGAATGACCGCCGCGGTCTTTTGACCGCGGTACGGTCTTCTGGCGGTTCCCGCTTGGAATCACCCCCTTATTCACTAGATGCAAATAATGCTGGTTAGGAAATCTCTGCTTCACACCACCACCCTACCGCTGAATCTAAATGAAAACGATACATCTCTGGAAATCATTGCTCTCCAATGAAGGCCATGTTACTCACCTTTGCTTTAAATCAGGAGAACAAGTTTTACCCTTTCTGAAATATCTTCCACGAGTACTGATAAAATCTAGGAGTAATTTTTAGATTCTGTGCTTTAGCACTTTGTCTACCCTAATCTATCAGGAATGAGTTAGAGAAGTTTGATTTACCTGCGGAGACAGCACATCAATTTTATTTTTATTCTTCATCTTTCAGTTGTGTTCTATGCCTAGAAGCAATTCATTCTCATGGGTGTATTTTCCAAGCATCCAACATAACACAATCTTGCACAACCTAGTGTATTACAATATAATGTGAGATGGAAAAAAACATAGATGAACACAAAACATAAGGTGACATAGCACTATAAAAAGCAGAAGTGTATCTCTTTAATGCACCAGCACTGCCTGTAGTACTATTGAGTGGACCGGTGAAGAGGATGGGGCAGGTAACTGGTGTTGCATGCCCCTTTGCAATTATAAATGGTGGGGTACCAGTGCAGGTTGGAAATGTTTCACCCGGAAACTTCAGCTATTGAAAGAAGATGAGCTAGCCATCTGAAAAACTAGGGGAAATGTGAAATAACTGTGGAAAGCTGGTATGGTTTTCCTGATGCCTCTGGTAATTTCCAAGTTCTCAGGAGGCCCTCAACTTGTAGTGTCAATGTAATCCTTTGCCTTGGAGTTCTCAATGTTCTCAGCCTCAGCGATGGTCAATAACAATGTCAAGATCCGCTCATTGTTAGCAGATAAGGAGGTATTTGCCAAGAGACAGCATGCCTGGCTCACCATCTCGTCTTATACAGAACTAGCTCCTCAACTATACTTGGGCACAGCTATTAAGCCATAATTCAAGGTTGCTTTTATGACATTCAGAATGGGATATCTGCCATCATACTCATTTCTTCCCCCATGGAAGTGTATAAATATGACAGGTCTATGCCGACTCTGTGGTCACACCCCTGAAACTCTGATTCATCAGATATGCATTTGCAATGGAAAACTGGAAGACCGGAAAACCGGAATACAGTTCTTCGATAAATCTGGAATCAGAAAGGCTTACAGAAATGCAAGCCAGAAATCTTAGCCTGCTTTAATGGGACGAACATGCAATTTAGCTGTAGCCTTGTGAAGTATCTGGTAAAGCTGGACAGAAAGATCTTAAGTGCTTCTGGGTCTTAGAAAATCCTACACTATGCATCTACAGTACGGCAACTATGCTATCCAGTTGTAACATCTAATACCCTCCATAAGGAGAGGAGCAAGAGACTGCAGCTGAGCATTAAGAGGTGGCAGAAAAGATGTCTACTTAAGGCACTTAGGGCCTCATTTGGGGTTTGGCAGATGGGAAAGCCTGTTCACCAAACTACCGACAGGGTGACAACTGCCTACGCGTCAACCTCCCCGCTGGAGTCATTATGAGTTTCCTGCTAGGTTGGCGAGCAGAAAACTGAGTTTCCGCCCACCGTCCTTTGGGAAACTGGCTAGAGCATTGCCGCTGGCTCGTAATCGAGCCAGCGGAAATGCTGTAGCCAGCAGGGTACACCAGCACCCTTGCAATCTTCACTGTCTGCAAAGCAGACAGATAACATTGCGATGGAGCTGAGCAAAGGGGTCCCTGCACTGTCCATGCCAAGTTCATGGGCAGCTCAGGGGCCCCCCTGTGGCCCCTGCACTTGTTCTCCATCAGTCTTTTCATGTTGGTGTTACACCCATGAAAAGGCTGCTGGGGAACAAGGTTGTAATCCGCAAGACAGCGCTGCTTGAAGCAATGCCCTGGCGGATTACAGTCTCCACCACCGCTGGGCCACCGGGATCCATGATCCTGGTGGAGCTGGTGGTTTCCTAGCAGTCTATCCACCAAGGTTTTAATGTGGCAATCAGACCACCGCATCCACAGCAGTCCTGACTGCCATCGCCAATGTGGCAGTCTTAAGACCACTGCACTCGCAATGCCCCCCCTCATTGTCTTAAAAGAAAAAATAAGGTGTTGAATTAACTTGAAAACGAGACATCTATTTAGATTTGCATTAGTCCTAGCATTGCAAGACAGTATTTTACTCTATATAATATTGTTTTTAAAATGTGGCATTACTTTAGTTATAATGCATTTAAAACTGAGTAACTTAATGATGGTTTATGGCATGTTCACAGTAGCGTCCAAGTACTGATTCGCTCACCTGAAACCCCTTTACAGAAACAATCTTTGCTGTTAAGCAACATCTTATGTATTAGATTATAGTATTTTATGAATGGATGTGCTGATTTCTACTTTTGAGCTGCTGGGGTGTTAAACGCTTTTTAATTGTAAAGGTTTTAATAACCAATCAATACATTCTTCTTCAGTATTTCCTGAGTGGAGGGGGCGAGTGCAGAGCATTTTTCTGTCTACCCTCTACAAATATAAAAGCAAGTACCTCCTTTCTGAGAACAGAATTTAGTGCTGTTACAGTATCTTCCAAATGTTAAATTGTACCTATTTGGAATTGCTTTTTAAGGGGTAACAACAAGGAACATTGTGTGCTTTTCAGATAATAATTTTCTGTGCTTAGCCTGTGTGCATTGTTACACTGAAAATAACCCACGATACGAAACATGTGCACACTCATTTAGAGATGGCAACAAAATCTAAGTGCATCTCAAAATGGAGTAATTCCACTACCTTGGCATCACTTCCGGAGTTTAACGCAATCTAGGATCATCAAAATGTTAACAATGCATTTACCTTAAGTGCCTGCTTCGAGTTATTGCTAACAAAATGCTGGTGACGTTAGAGCAAGACACATCTGTTTGAACCCACACAGGTGTGTTCATACAAAGGAAGCAGATTCTTCCCAGGAAAGCAAACAGTAGAGGCTGTGGAAGACAGCTAAGTGGAAACTGACACACAATGTAAGGGTGAGGCCTAGCAGCCATAAGGTTGAGAACTGCAAGTGCACTTTTTATATTATTGTAAGGCCTGTTACTGATACAATTTAATAATAATAAAAAAAAAGAAATGCGAGTGCTGGACTAATGCTTCAAGTCCAGATTAAGGTGTGTCAGAAGGGATGAGCAGTACTTAGCATCATTGTGACTGTAAGGCTCCTGTTCAACACTTTAATTTGCAACCAGCTCATGGTGTCTTCTACCATTCTTTGGTTTGCATCACCCTCTTTGGCTCCCTGTGGTGGGTATCCCTTTGTACCTTGCCTATGCTTCTCATTTCCTTTGTTACCTTTATTTTATGCTTGCAGGCTATTGATGCTTTTCCCATTATATCGAGTTATTCCTCGTATTCCTAGTTGCTCCTGAGAACATTATACTTTATTTGAGTGCAGCTGATAAACAAAAAGTGTGCCTTTGAATGTTTGATCAATTACAGCAATGGTTGCATTAAAGAACCCTTAACTCCGTTTTGCCTTGAGGTCTGTATTTTCTTGAGCGTGGGAGAGATTATATTACCATTGAGTTGTATTGAAACAACAACAAGAGCTGTGTGAAAAACTCTTCACCCTGTAGAGTTGTGCATGAGCAGTACTAGGGCCAAGTGAAACCCATGGTTGTTAAACTTATTGGTTTATTTCAGGTGATGTAACCAAAGTTAATAAAGAAGCCAGCCTCAATGCATAGAGCTTGACATTTTGGCTCAGGCTGCCTCTGGTGCATCCTTCCCCATTTATGCTCCTACTCAACTTGATAGCACTATCATAGTTTAGCTCCTGAAATAGTCCTCTGAAGGATCATGCTGGCAGGTGGAACTGTTTACTTCACCTCATATCTGACACTCACATTTACTTGCACTTTGTTGACTTATTGCTTTTGTGCTACTTTATTTATTTCTCTTGCCACGGGTACTCAGCACATGACTCCCAGTATTACCTCATTCATCACATTTATTGGTTCTTTTAGTTTTGAATTAAAGGAATTGGCATCCTCAGTCCTTTTACTGGATGCCTTCAAATTAACATCTCAAAACTACTTCTATAGGTAAACCCACCCCATCCTGCTTCTGCACTGTGGTTTCTTTTTTTGGGTGATTTGTTTTCCATTTTCTGTTTTCTTGTTCCTTATGGTTGCCACTCTGATTGTCTTTTGATACTGTCCTCATGAAAGCCCTTATCAAACAAACCAAGGTGGCCGAAACATGGATATTTTCTAGAAATATGGACACTTGAAATATATATATCTATTATCAAGTGGAGTTATTTTTGAACCGTGATATTCCTAAAACTATGGTGTGATCCTTCCATAGTCTATTATTACGATTACATTGTTCTGCCTCTGAGGGATGCTGTTTATGGGCCACCTTCAGCCTGGAAATCACCATTAAAACTCATCTAAAGTCCTTCTTCACCTTCTGCCTGTTTTCCATTTCAATCGTGTATGCAATTGAACACTTATAATTGCTTCCATGGACTTCAGGTTCCATAATGCTCTGCTTAATCTTGAATCTGCTGTCCATTGCTTTCTATGGGAGTAGTCCTGCTTTTCCTCAGCATTGGATTCTCTCCTCCAGGACTTGTTGGAGCCGGGAAATGCACACACCTGCGACCAGTCTTGTGCAGCACATCCATGTGACTCAGCCCTGGGCTTTCCGCTGCCTTGAACTGCTTATAAGCTGCCATTTGCTGAAGCTCCTTGTTCATGCATTGAAGTTTGTTCCTCTGTGTACTGGACCTCTTGTTGGCTTGTTTACCAGTCTAGTTCTTGCTTTGCTTCAGCCAGAGCCTGTATCCTGTTCCTGTGCAGCCTTCTACAGATTTCTCCAGCCCTGCTTGTTTTTGCTCACTCGTCTGGCTTTTTTCTGCACCTGGTGCAGCCCTTGTGCTGCACCCTTTCACATCGTTCCTAGTTTGTTCCTTCTGTTTCTGCTATTATTTCCCCTTTACTTATTCCTTTTGCTTCTACCTTAGCTCCTGTAATTTTTCCTCAGCATCTTGGATTTTTCCCTTTCTCTATGAGTCTTATGCAGTCTCTAGTTCTCTTGAAGTTCTAGTCTCTTGCTTGTTACAGTTCCTGGAATACTTGTGTTTGACTTTCCTGTGCTCCAGTTTTTCCTTGATCATCCTACTCCTGACTATTAGCTACAGTTCTCAGGCTCCAGTCTAGCACTTGTTGTGGATTTTCCTATTGGGCTATTGTGTCTGGTAAGTGTGTTATTCGGCATCTAAGTGTATTCCTTTGTACAGGTTTTGGCTCCTGGCTTCCACAATTCAATTCCTGCTCCGAACTTTCTCTTGAGTTGTTTGTAATCTTGTGTGCCTACCTGTGACAGAGTGCCATTTCTATTTTTCTTAGGCATTGCCACTGTTTCTCCAGCGGGGCTCATAAGGTCCTGTCTCATGTATGTTCATACAATCCTTGTTTGAGCCCTAAGGGTCCAGAGACAGAATCACTTCTGCTGCCTCCCTTCTATGGGGATTGCAGGGTGACTATCTGTAAGAGTGATCTGCACAGAGGCATTGATAATCCCTGTTGAAGTTCTAAGTCCTACCTGTGTACAGCCTTAGTGATAATCCAGTATGTTTGTCCATTATTGCCCTGTTCCCTGTTTATTGACACTAAGGTTGCCCTGCCTTCTCTATTCTGGCCTGTGCTTTACTCTGTAGCTGTTCCTTACTGGTGTATGCCTTTATCTGCTCCTCTGCTTCAGTACACTCCATTCAAAGGGAGATATTCTGTGACCTTGAGGGGTTCTCCGCCTGGAGTTCCTGATATCTATTACCTATTAAATTAAATTTTTCTGCTGTTTTGTACCTTACCATATCAATTAAGCACTATGGTGTTGCACTTCGTCACATGAATTATGTACCACTAACCCGATTAGGTAGTATTGTATTATTGTATGTGTTTTTTATTTAATTCTCATTCTGGCTTGCATTTATGAATTGCTGCTACTTCAAACAGTATTGGGTTACAGTTTTTTGGACCAAGACCAATGACTTACCTAAACTTTCCGTTTTTGTAAATCAGTTTCTTTTCCTGAATGAAGCACGTTGTTATGAATGGCTCTCATAGAGAACCTTCATTGTTTATTTTAGTTTCTGTATCTCATAACCCACTGCTATGAGGTAGCAACAGTTAAGAACAAAACTCGTTACTCACTGTTGTGATGTGATGAAGGCCTTCCAGACCAGACTGACAGAGCTCTCTGAGAGCCTGTTAGTACAGCACCTTTTGTCTGCTTTGACTGAAAACAGAAAGCACAGGTGCAGGAGGAGGAGGAGGGAGAAAGGCAGGAAATGTGTTGGGGGTTGGTTAATGATGGCACATACGTTTGCTTTTTGAACCTTAGGGCCAGGGGTACACAACAAATGCCACATTTTGCATGGTTCTCCATTATTTTTCTGCCACTTTGCTGCAGTTGAAAGCAGGGGCAGACAATTTTTTGCAGTATACATAACATAATATTATAGATGGGTAAAAGTGAATTACTGTGATGTTTTTCACATTGGGGTCCTGAGGACATCATAGGTAACTTGAGCTTCGCTCCTCTTGTTGTCTATTTGATGTGACTCAGACCCCGGAGTGAAAAACAACCCTCTAATTCATTGTTACCAATCTATAATTCTATGCGTGATGTATGACTCTCCTAGAGAGCCTCTGTCATTTATTTCAGTTTCTGAGCGTCATAACTCCTTGCTATGGCATCACAACATTATGTATAAAAACAGTTTGTCAACTCATGTGATGTCTTAAAGGCCTCCAGGCCAGATGACAGGGTTCTCTGAGAGCCTGTCAGGGCCGCTCTGCTCGTCTACTTTGAAAGCAGAAAACAAAGCTACAGGAGGGGGAAGGAAGGTAGAGAAGGTAGTGGGTTTTAGTTAAGGGTAGCATGTACGATATTTATTTTTTCACATTTGTGTCAGGACGGAGAGGGTATGTTATTAATAGCTCTCCCATTAATCCTGGCCTCTGTGCAGTAGTTGAAGGCAGGGACAGATGATTCTGTGGGCCATACATAACATAAAATTATAGATGGGTAAAAAGGGAATCACTAGGATTTTTTTCATCTCGGGGTTCTGAGTGACATCAAAGAAAACTCCATCTTCACTCTTGTTTTCTATTTGGCACCACTCAGAACTCCTCAGTAAAATCATCCCTGTAATTCACTGGCATCCATCTACAAATGTATATATTGTTCCACTATTAACTGACCACATTATCAAGGTTATTGGGCTTGCCCTGTCATTTTGCTAATCAATCCATAGAGGCATACTGGCTGTTGGACCCACCCACAAGAGTCTGTGTCATCGTTCAGTGCACAACAGGCTGACACAACACACCTCTGCAACAAGTATTTTTCTTATATCCTTCTTCAGGAGATGTCTCATGTTGGAGCACATGTGTTTGTTTGTTCCTCCCTTCTCCCTGTCTTCATTATGGAATATTATCCTAATAACTTGCGGATGTGTGTTCTTGGACTGTGTTTATAGAAACTTGGGATAGTCATCTGAGCCCTTCTACTTTCCTATCAGCCTGAGAACATCTGGCAATACTCTTGTGTTACCATGAGGTAAACAAGCATTTGCAATGCAATAGGTCTAGCATTTACTTGAGTTAGGGCTGCTGGCATTGTAAATGCATAACTGGACTTTTCTTGCCACAAAAATTGGTCAACCCTGCAGCATAATTTGGTCCTCTCTGCCACATAATCCCTGCTGATAGGTGCAAAAGTGGGAAAGGGAAAGGTTATCAGGAAGCTAACTTATCTCAAAAATACAATAGGCGATTTCATCCATAAATGCACCGAATGAAAAAATGAAATAAGTACAGGGTAGGGAATTCAGGAAAACATAAATTGTTTGCCTCCCCCTTCTCAGAAATCATATTTTTATAAGTTTCGTTTTTATTAAAATCAATCCCCCAGAAATGTTAACGTTTATAGTTTATTAAATAAATCACTTTCACATAGTTTGTAAGTTGGCCTGGTTTTAAAAATAAATAAAGAGCAACTTAAATGTAAAAGAAATTCTACTTTTCTGTAAAGCTTTATCAGAAAATGCATGCATTCTACCCTGTGATGTTTGCACCGTTGAACTATTTCATGCAGCTGTGAATATAATCAGAGTTTCTACGCAGGTGGTGTGTGCATTATTTTAGCAATGGAGGGTGTAATTCAAATGAACTATTGGATGATTTGGTGCAGAATGGGGAAGGACATGTTGGGGTGTTCAAGTAAAATAAAATGAGTTAGAGCTATTAGTGTTCTAAATTCCAAACTGATTTTTCACTCTATTTTGAGGGGTGGACGGGCTTGAGGGGCAGGGGGAAAAAAGGTGACAGGGTGAGAGGCTGGAAAGAAAAGGAGAACAAGTTTCATACAGTGGGCAGTCCTGTTGAATAAACCTTAAAAGCTCCATGAGCGCTACTGAAAAACAAAACAAACATTGACAAGTAACTACCAGTTACTTGTCATTCTTTGTTTTGTTTTTCAGTTGAGCTCATGGCGCTTTCAAGTTTTTACAGCGGTAACTCGATCAGCAGTCCCGCTGTATAAAACTTGAAAGTGCCATGAGCACAACTGAAAAACAAAACAAACAATGACAAGTAATTACTTGTCATTGATTGTTCTGTTTTTCAGTCATGCTCATGGCGCTTTCAAGTTTTATACAGTGGTAACTGGATCGGCAGTCCTGCTATATAAAACTTGAAAGCACCATAGAGACAGGAAACAAAGAAATAGTCTGTCCAAACAACATAAAAACAATCCAGGCATAATTAAACTGTTCTTGGACGGTGCTCCTCAACCAAGAACAGGAAGTGACGTACAAGCTGCCAAACCAGTTAGGAGGCAGCAAAACAAGAGCAACACTGCGTTCAACCTATGGTAATCGGCAGGCAGGAGCAATGTCCTTTGCTCATCCAACAGATCTTGCAGACAGCACATGCGCACTGTCTATGCTCAACTTAATAAAAATGAACAGAAAACGAATTTCCTCATATAAATGCCATAAAAGCTATTACTATATTGAATTAAATGAAACCACTAGTCACAGACTACAGCAAAAAGATTGTGATGGATGTAACACTGAAGTAATCTTTAATAAAAGCAGAGTAGAGTGCATTCCGGAAAAGGTTTCCAAAAACAGCGCAAGTATAATATGCCTTACCAAGAAATATTTCCCCCAAATTAGCTTGTTTTAAAGGCTTCAATTCTACAGTCTATGCTTGCATTCTGCAGACTGTAGGAAATGGTATGGACAGAGCACATACCGTACTGGAAAGCTTTTTTACCAGTTGGAAATTATTGCTCAAATGAAACAGATTCACTATTTTTTGATTGGGATTTGGGTCAGCCCCCTTGAGCCACAAGCTTATTTGGGTCAGGGTTTCCAGCCATTGCTTACATGATGGGTGCTCTCATTTGAAAGCGGCCTATGGCATTATGTGAATGTTTACATTTTTCAATGATGATTCACAAACAAAGCAGTTTGTTTCTGGGATCACAGCTCCACAAAGCTGTGAACAGAAAGAGACACTTCTGCAACTTAGGCAGGCATTTTGTAGCTGGTGGCTTGGAGACATACTTGGTGCAGGCCGGCAGAAGCCCACCCATCCCAAGTCCCACTTGTCCTATGAAATAAAACAGGATTGAAACTAATATTTAGCAGTTCCTACAACTTCACCTGCAACTGCTTCAAATTAATGAGACCTTCATTTCAGGGTTGGCTGAAAAATAGCCCGCTGTATCTCTTTGCTGCCTAAGCACCATTGCGCACCATCAATGCCTGTTGCTCTTGCTTCCTGGAGGGACATGCAAGTACTGGTGAAATTTACTTTTTCATGCTGGGCTTGCATACTCCTGCCATCCTGATGCTTATGCCCCACTCTTGACAAAATATGTCATACCACCGCCCTCCTATGCTTTTGCTTCCATCCAAAACATCTCCAACTATGTGCACTAAAGAGCTGAGATGCAATAATGCCTTTCCCAGTTTCTATTTTCCTGGGTATATAGCGGGATCCCCTACAGCTTCTGACACACACAAAGCACCATCTTAGCCCATCCTTGCTCCAGACAATATGGACCTTGGCATCAGTAGAGCCTTCCAGTGGATAGATGTAGCAACTTCATGCGCCTCTACACATGTTTCATTATCAACCTGCCAAACTCTTTCCCTCTCTTGTATAAATACATCATTATGTTAGTCATTGTTGGAGCAGATATGCTAATATGAGAATCTTCTAATGATTTGCGTATACCTACTATGAGAAATATTGATAAAATAAACTAATAATTGAAAATAACGTGTAATGAGTAAAACGTGCCCATGGGGAGTGGCCACCATGTGTGTTAACAATGCTAAAAACCAAACTAGAGGCCTGGTCGGCGCTGGGCCTTGCTTGCTTAAATGTAGGACGCGATGAGCTGCCGAGGACTGGAAATGGAGAAAAAACCTTGAACTGTAAAGAGTTCAGACGGGCTCTGCTAGAAATTTCTGCAAATGTACCAGAGGACAGGAGATGATCAGAACAAATTGATAGAATTATGTGTAGAATAGGCTAAATGTACTTTCCCAGGACTTGAGCAATAGAAGCACTGACTAAAGGACTGTGGGCAACAATTTCGTTACCTGAAGAGCCGGATGATGTTCTCATCGACAGAAGGACCAATCATATTAATGGAACTTGATGCTTGAACCGACGCAAACAAGTGGTAAACAAAAACTATAGGTTAGAATCATAACCCCTGATGAGGTTGACCAATTAGCAATTTGTGGGACGGACTGAGAGACCCTAATAAAAAGTCATGACAAGGGAAGGAAATTCAGAGCGGAGAGGCGAAAGTTGATGACGTCAGGAGACGCTGTCCGAAGTGCTGATAATTGGGCTTACTCTCTATGAGCCTGATACTTGCTGATGACTGATGACCTGGAGACGAAGACTGACTCGTTGCTGATCTATCTTGGATAGGTAGCTATCACAATTTGACTGACTAACATGTGCCTTTTTTCCTAGGCACCAACTGCGCTGTTTTAAAATGTTTTTCTCTCTCAGATAGATTTTTCCAAATTAATGATTTTTGCCTAAATTGTTTTCGCATGCAGACCCACATGCTGATGCTAATTTGAATAAGGTAGGCTGACAAGGGTGACTTAACAGTGACAGTTGACTGGCTAATTTGCATTGCTGAATTATTCAAACTGTTACAGAATTTGCTGACTTATGTTGATGCTCGTTTTGCTTATCAATAATTATAGTGAATAGTTGCTTATGGTGCTAATAAAGTTTGATTAACAAATAAAGTTGAAATAAAGGTTTTCATTAGAATTGTAATTAATAGGGAATAAAATCGATTAACCTTTTTGAGAGTGATGGTATTTTCTTATTAGATAAGGTTTTCCTTGGTGTTTTCTTATTGATTATAATCTTTATTGATGATCCATTGGTTACTGCTTGACTAGGATACTCCATGCAATACAAAAGATTCATCGACCTATATGCGTCCCCTTGTACTAAGGACTAGGGGCCAGATGTAGCAAAAATAAAAATTGCGACTCGCATTTTGCGAGTTGATGCGACTCGCAAAATGCGAGTCGCAAATTGGAATGCCAGAAAAAAAAGCGATCCGATTTTGCGACTCGCAGCCGGACTCGCAACGCTGTGTGCGAGTCCGCAGTTTGCGAGGTCGCTGTTTGCGAGTGTGCAAAAACGAACTCGCAATTAGCGAGTGGGTGTCGCAAATTGCGAATACCCTCAAAATTGCTTGCAGATGCAGCAGAACACTCCAGAAAGCATACCAGAACACCCTGGAAACACTTCCTGGCACATGATGATGACATCACAGCCAGGAAGTTAACAAATACACCTGGGAGGAGGGCTCAACAGTGAGCAGTGTCTCTGCCACTCACAGTAAGGTGCTGAGGAGTGGTAGGCACAGCACCATGGACGCAGCAGGGACCAGCCAGGCTGGCAGGAGGGGCAGGAGATCATAGATAACAGCCAGGACAGATTCATGTGGCACATGGCGTTAATGTGCCACATGACTGGTTGGCATTTTCCTGCCCATGGACAATTTCAACTTGTATATAGTTTCTTCATGACATTAATAAAACAGTTATTTTTGTTCCACTGAACAAATGGTTAATAAGTGAGTATGGTGGGAGTTGACACGTACCGTCCAGAATATTGCGTTGCAATGTGGTCCCGTCTCAGTCTGCCTTGATTAGCTAGACTCCAATCCCCATGATGGCGATGTGGTTGTTCTTGCTCTTCATCATCAGGATCTGGGTCTACAGGGGTGAGAGGTAGCCCACGTCGGGTGGCTATGTTGTGGAGGATGGCGCATGCGACCACAATTTTGAAAGCGGTAATGGGGGTGTATTGGAGGGCGCCTCCGCTGCGGTGGAGGCATCGGAATCTTGCCTTCAGGAGTCCGAAGGTGCGCTCAATGAGGTTCCTGGTCCTCTTATGCGCACTGTTGTATTGCCTCTCTGAATCATTGCTGGGTGTTAAAAATGGAGTCATGATCCATGGCCTTAGAGCATATGCACTGTCACCTGTTGGGCACAAAAGTACACTGTTAGTAAGATAGTCGTGCACAGTGACCTGTGTGTATGTCTGCAAGGTGTATGCAGCTCTACCTAGGAGGTATCCGTCTCCAAACTCCCCACGTTCCATGCGTTGATGTATCCCACTATGACTAAAAATGTATGAGTCATGGGTACTGCCTGGAAACTTAGCTACGATGTCCGTGATGACGTAATGGGCATCACAAACAACCTGTATGTTGAGTGAGTGGGTACACTTTCTGTTGCAGAAAATATGTTCCAGATTAGCGGGGGGCATATTTGAATGTGTGTCCCATCTACACATCCAATGACATGGGGGAAGTGGGCAATGCGGTAAAAGTCCAGCTTCGTGCTGTTAATTTCTGCCTCATTCCTTGGTGAGTATATGAACTGAGACCTGTGCGCTACTAAGGCATCTAGGAATGCCCTGAGGAACCTTGACACTGCACTTTGGGATACCCCACCTGCCACGGCAATGACCCCCTGATAGCTCCCTGAGGCCAAGAGGTGCAGTGCGCATAGTACTTGCACATGCGTAGGGATGGCGCAGCCACGCAGAGTCTTGTGTTCTAGCTGTGGTTTTAGTAAATCTATTAATTCTAGAATGGCAGCGCTGCTAAGGCGGTATTTATCATAGATCTCCTCTTCAGTTTGCTGGAAAAGGGTCTGCCTTGTTCTATATATCTTCTCCTGTCTGTGGCCCCTCCTCCTCCTCTGCTGGGCTGCGTAGACTCTCCTCCTCACTGCTATCAGGTATATGTCCGCCATCTTGAGTGACCCAGATGCCTTCTGGGTCTCCTTTTATACTTTGGTAATGGTTACCACCTGCTCTGAGTTAGTGGTAAATGCGACTTGCAAACTGGTCTTTTTGCGATTAGTCGCAATTTGCGAGTTGCAATTGCATAAGGTTTGCGACTCGCAAATTGTGACTTGCAATTTGAGGGTCGCAAAATGGGGTCGCAACGGATGCGACTCGCAATCGGGTCCCATCGCTTTTTGCGAGTCGGAAATGGGCTTTTTGCATCCCATTTCCGATTTTGCACTGTCGCAAATTGCGAATCGGCCCGTTTGCGAGTCGCAAACGTTTGCTACATCTGGCCCTAGGCGCGCTAACAGCATCATGGAGATCTCAGCTCATAAGGTCTGTGCTAATGCCTTCCTTACTTACTTTGCAACCTCTAGCACCTTCTACATTTTTTGAATACAATAGAACGGGCATCTCTGAGGTCATCCTCAGTAATCAATCCCATTTGGTATGTAGTAGATTCCTACCTCTTTCTTTCTGTTGGTGCCAGGATTCACCAGAGCAGCTTAGGTCAGGATTTTCTGATATATCCGATGTATCTTTAAGGGTCTGGGCATTTGCAGACCTTAGTGAGTGTAAATGATAATTGGGCCTGGCACATTTCTTGGACAGCACCTTTCAACAACCCCCTTTGGTAAACGATCGCTGGACACACACATGTGCCTCAGAGGGATCATCTCTCAGGGCATTGAGAGTGTGCTGAAGGCACTGTGTACACATCCTGGGGTGGCAGCAGTGCTCAAACAACTGGGTGCGTCCAAGCCTGCCTTCAGCACTAACTGCTTATTTCTACGTAGGCTGTTGTGATAGAAATGTGTTTATGCAATGATAGCACGTTTCTATGTAGGGAATGGGTGTGGACGAATGCGTGTGAAGAACCTGAGCTCACTCATGTTGAGGCCAATACCAAAGGTGTATTTGACTTGAGGTGGGATATTCCATTTTTATCCCTAAAGACCACTGCTGTCCATATTTGTGTAGGAAAGTGTCAGTCGGTGTGTCGGCTTTGAGAGGGCAACGGGATTAGTTATTACTTTGCTACTGAAGCAAGGAACATTTGTGGCTCAAGTGATGTTAGCACAGTACTGATGCACTATCTCATTATTCTTTGGCTTTGAGCAGCGTAAAGTATTTTAATTGTTTTTTCTGTCTCAATTGTTCATATTATGTGGTGTGTTCTCTTACGGCTGTATTTCAATGTGTTTGTTTACAGAATGACAATCCTTTCCCTGCCAGCTTTTCATTAGAGAGCAAAATGGGTTTCTTCTTTCTGCGCTCAAGTCCCCTGGTACTTCCTCCCCACATGAATAATCAGAAGACTTTTTTTTAACAATTGAATGAATGGTTCACTTTCAGTATCTCCCATGTACTCGCTTTCGTAAACAGTGGCAGTGCTTCTTAGTTTGTGCCAGGAATTCCATTTGAAGCATATAACATGGAAAATATGCACTGGCTGCTTCGCTGAACATAAGCATCTTTCCACCATCCCCAGGACCACTCTCATCAAGGTGCACGCTGTGGGAAACTTCCCCTTCATAAACCACACCTACTACTAGCAGTTTCTGTCACACAGTTATGAGTGACGGGACATAGGCCCAATACAACCCGCGTTCTCACAGACGTAACGCCCTTTGTGGCAAAGAAAACTATCATGTCATTTGATTTTTAAATATACATTACGTCCAGTTTTCAATCCTTTCGGAGACCATATCCACAAACTATCAGATAGCTTCATCCATTGCTACTATTTTATTTTTTTCGTACATTTTTTATCACAAGTCAAACGTCTAAATGTTTGCCTTTTTCTCTTCTCAGAACTGGGGATTTTATTTTAAATCACTACAGCATGACAATATCTGTGGTTTAGTAGTACTATATCAAGAACTATGAAATTAAATAAAGGAAATAAAATTTACCACGTATGTCCTGAATGCTACACGGATGGTATATTTTAAAGAAAGAAAAACTTCCTTTCACAGTGAAAACAAACCTGGTGTTAAACTGTTTAGGTCAGATGTTTAAAGGTATTCCTTTGGTCAATGGTACTCCTTCCTGGACACTACTCGTGGATGTGTATATCCCACTGTTGCAGCGAAGTATAGTATTTGCTGATAAATTTTTAGTTAGGGCACCACAAAATAGAGCTCTTCTAGTAATGACCATTAATTCACATAGTTCTTCAGTAATGAAATTGAAGCAAAATCCATTACTCAAAGATGGCTCATTTAAAATCAATTTGTATTACTTTCTATATTGCAATTTTAGTCAAACGAACCTTTATATTTTTTATTATCTCACGAAGTCACATTTAATGCAGGCCCCAATGCGTTTGGAGGCAGTTCTTCATCGATAGACAACATTTCTTTACGTTTGTGCTAATGTCTGAGGGTCAAGCATTTATGTTTCCATTTCGTTCAATTGTCCCAAGGAGCATGTCTGCGTCTTCCAAACATCGCAGGCTCCAAATGTTTGATCAAAATATACCAATTAAATTCTAGGCACTCAATAGCTTTATTATATGTAACTTGGACTGGGGTAGTAGTGGTTTCCACTTTTACAAACAACTGTCAGACTTTAAGTTGTCAATGCATTGTATCCATTTAATATGGGTTTGGGTAGTTGATATTTTACAAACAATTTTCAGGCTGGTCCCCTTAAACACAGAATCTTAGAACAGTTATGCTCACAGCAGATATATCTACATCCTGAGCACCGGGAACGAAGGCACACAAATGTATAAGATTTTTTCATCAACCTGTCATCAACACAACGGAAGGAGTGATGCAAAAAATTAAAAAGGCAGTCCTTCTCTGAATGGCTCCACAACATGCACATCAGAGTTTCCCTTGTCTCCCCTGAACCCTGACATCGATAAAATGTCAGTGTAAGGGCGTATTTCATCCAAATGTATGAGTGTAAGAAAAAGATTGCATAGTTGCATAGTCCTCACAATTCATCTTGTGGAAGGCCAGGCTAGATTTATTCAGTTGAATCCCTCTGGATGGCATTACTCTGAGTCACTAACAAACGCCACATGTGTAAGACACAAGCCACCCACACTACACCATTAACGAACACTCAGAATGTTGCCACAAATAACTAAACACATAGATGTTAACTGGACATTACAAAAGTGTGTTGGCCTTACCTCTAGTGACAGTGAGAAAACTGTTACTAAAATCAATGGATCGATCTAACTCTTTAATTAGCCACCATGGTTCTCTATCCAAAACCCACAACCGGGACATTAGTACTATGTCAGACCATTAAAGCATGCTTGGTGGTGTTTTCCTCTGAGCCAGAAGATACAACCTCACTCCTGTCGAGGGCCAGGTGTTGGTGTCTGTACATACACACACTATATGAGCTTGATTGCCGGATCAATATTCACTATTCATACTCAAGAATACGAGATACATTCACCCAGCCCTAAAGAGGACTTACATATTGGAATGTTGAACAAATGTTTAGAATGAATGTTATTTCAAAAACACCTGTTTATGTGTTTATTTCTTGTTTTGCTCCAGACAATTCATCTAATTTACTCAGGAAGAAATCTTCGAGTCATTAGAGCCACCCCTGTCTTCTTTAGATGAGGATACTCTCTTCAACCTGATAGATGGTTTGTACAACTCTCCATCAATCCTGGAAAGGGAAGAATATGAGAGTGTCTTCCATACAATAAGCCCCTTCTTCCAGACAAAGATGAAAAACTAATGAGACTGTGGATGCTGAACTTCCACCATTCAACTTCGAAATGCGCATCCAGAGGACACAGAAGAAATTGTCTCCAAAATGAAGACGAGAATGGCAACACTCTCTGACATCCTTGAAGAAGTCCATCGATATCTGAGTTCTAGCACGAACATTGCTGAGGGTATAAACGACAAACATATGTGGCTGCATGGAACTGGTTATTCTCTGGTTCATATAGCAGGTCATATTGTTGAACATGTTAAACGGCCAGGCATGAGTTCTCAACTTACAAATATTAATGACAGTTTGGAGATTACTTCCGTAATCAACTTTCAACAGGGACAGGAAAAAAAAATTGTCTGATTCATTCACATTAGAAATAATAGACATTGTCAGAATCATACTGCTACAACAAACCTTTGCCAAAGAGGTAACCGGGGCCTTCAGTTGTTAGGTACGGACTTGGAGGGCTTGCAGCCTACACCAGCATCCTCTGGTGTATCCTCAACACTGGCAGCTACACCTGTTTGCGCAACTTTAAAACCTTCCCCAGCATTGTGAGTCATCAAAGGATAAATAACAGCCATGCCACAGTGCCAGACAATTACGGTATCAGTGTGGATACTCTGCTCCACATTCTCCACATTCTCTTTCGTTCTATGTTTGTGATCACGTCACATTTGCATGGTAACCCCCATTTTTGTGGACTGATGCTGCTAGTTTTTGATGACTATAAATTACACATTGGGATATGTGTTCTCACCCCTAAAACATAACCGAATTGGTTAACTTCTAATTCCAAATTGGCATATTTAGCTTTGCAATATGGCCATAGTATATAATGCAGCAAAATATACCAATGGCATAGGAAGCTAAATATATATGGCATGATATGCCATGCATTAGACTAATAAGGAACAAATGGCTTCAGAACTAAGGGCCTCATTACAAGGCTCAGGGTCTTGAGACTGCCAGCCACCAGGTGGCGGTCAGGAACACCGCTGCTGTGGCAGTCTGCCACATTAAGACCCTGGTGGTCAGACCACCAGGGTTTTGCCGTCTCCGTTGGAATCGGTGATCCCGACGGGTTCATGGTGGGTGCAGGTTGGCATCAGCCAGGGCGGCATTCTGTTTATTGGAAAGGCTGGAGGAGAACAGGTGCAGGGGCCACAGGGCTGCACTGCCCATGCATTTGGCATGGGCAGTTCAGGTGTCCCCCTGCCAAGCACCCACACAATGTTTACTGTCTGAACATTGAAAGGGTGCCAGCGCACCCTGCAGGCGATAGTATTGTTGCTGGCTTGATTACGAGCCAAAGACAATGCTTCCGCCACATTCCCACTAGGCTGACTGGCGGAAACCGCAGTTTCTGCCTGTCAGCCTGGCGAGAGAGTTTTAATGGGTTGGGGGGAGGTACCAGTGTGGCGGCAATCTCCCCGTCAGAAGTAGTGTGACTGCTGCAGCCTTTAATCTGCAGGTGAGCCAATCACAATAACCCCTTGTGATCAGAAAGAACCCACATTTTAAATGTCACTCTCAAGCAAGCCTTGATGTCCACAAGGTAGAGTGCCTAGTATTTAAGTTAGGCAATAGACTAACATATGGCACACTCCGGCTCATTTCCTATTGCTGGCACACAACCAGGCTGCCTAGTGCCACAATCACACACCTTTGTACCATAATGAAATGGTGTCTGCATCATGTCTAGCATAGGTTATCGGAAATTTTAAATAGACATTATTTGTTTGAGTAAAACCTTTCTACTATTGTTCGTAGATATGGGTTTAATCAAAAACCATGGGTAGTTGCATGGAAATACCCTTCTACCACCCATGGAATGCCTTAATGACTCAAAATAAAGCAAATCAGCACAAAGCACTGCTTTGTGTAATGGTCACGGATGTTTCCAGCACCAAACAAGTTTTGTAGAGAAAAGTAAAACACAGATGCATATTTTACACCAGTTTGCATGCCCTTTGTGACGCAAACCCAGTGCAAAATGTAACTCTGCTCAGCCTGAAATTAAATCCAGGTCATGGCCAGCTGTCAAGTGGGACTTCCACTTTTTATTGGCACTTACCCTTACACTTTAAAACTGTACATCTCTGGTTCCCCTTATTGTATTTTAGTTTTTCAGATGTCATACTTCTTATTAACTTTTGCTTTGATTTTACAGAATGATTGCAGGATTTTTTTTATTATTTATTTAGATCTTTCAAATATTATGTTACTGCTAAACCCTATATACACTTTTTCCTAAGTTAAGCCGGTGTACTCCGCATTTGGGCCCATGTTTATTAGCTGTCTGTTAGAACTGACTCATTACTTGAGAAGGACTCACATGTCCCCCACCCTCCCAAAGAATAGCCTGTTTTAAAAAAAATACTTTGGCTTTCAGAAGATTTTTCTCATTCAGAACAACCTTCTTAACTATTAGAATTTACTTACTTTTATCTGTTCATTTCTTGTATTTAAAGTTTAGTGAGAGATCAGCTTCCGACTTGGTAAGGTTATATTTCCAGTATCCTCTTCCTCCAGTCTATATTTTTGAAAATTTTATTTGATGTTTTACAAGACTATTCCATAACAAAATCAGATATTTTTTATATAAAAAATAAAAAGTATTATTTAATTTGGCCATATTCTTCCTTCATCATAAAACAGTTTACATCTTAACTACACAAATTGTGTTTTTTAAGTTTCTAGGCAAATCAATTCTACATGAATTGGCTTAATGTATACAGAAACTGCTCACTAGTTGGAGCGTAGGAGCATGAACAAACTTTAGGCAGTTTAGGCCTCCATCAGGAAAACTAATATAAATAAATAAAGAGTTAGCCAGGCCTTTGAAACTGCTGGCATATGTACCGTGTTTCAGGCAAGGAACTAGCTCAAAGTGGATGCAGTATCACTGATACTCATTTCCTTAGAGCATGATCCTCTGTTATTTCCTTATGTTACATAACTGACACATAGACCTCACTGTACATAGCTATGCAGATTCAGACACTACGTTTTTAAGGTTCACAAGCTCATTCTCTCTCTCAGCAGGGAGGTACACGTCCAGGCACTTCAGGACAGATACAAATGTCTTTATGCACTAATGTAAGATTGGGTGGAGACCCATAACCTAAATGAAGCTGACTGTCAGAAATACATTTTTACTTATTACTCATATTATATCATAGAGCACTTGTAATACGGTGGACCGGATATCCATTACATTTATGGTAGAGTGCCTATCCACTAAACTTTTACTCAGACCCTGAAATGAATATGTAATTCTTAGAGATGCTGGCTTCATTTTAAAGGACACTACTTAATCTGTCTCACATGCAAAAGATTTGCTTATAAAATATAATGGTCAAACAAATTGTGAACTACTGATCTATGTAGCAGATTTAAACATACTTTATAACAGATAAAAATACAATTTAAAAATACTCACAGCATTTTAAATACTTCAAAGTAATTTTAAGTACAAGTAAAACATGCATTTAGGATGTCTTATTGTTAGTACAAATAAATGTTGAGATAATAATGTGAAATATTTTAAGATATAGGCCCTCATTACAACCCTGGCGGTTGGTGTTAAAGTGGCGGTAATACCGCCAACAGACCGCCGGTAATTACTGCCAAATTATGACCATGGCGGAAAGATCTCCGATAGAAAGCCAATGTACCACACTGACCGCCAGGGCGGACACAACAGTCACCACGGCGGTAGCCGTCTGCAGCCGGGCGGAAGTCAATGTTCTGCCCACCATATTAAGACACAGCAAACCAACACCTTTTCTGGGGCGGTACCAATGACTGTGAATGTAATGAGAGCAACACATCAAGAAAAATAAGTTAGGCAAGATAATAGATATATACACATGTACATAAACAGGGACACAGCCCAGTCCACAATGTTTGTAGGCCAGATTGCCACAAGCCAAAATCCAAGGCCACACATGTCACCTGCATCAACACAGAGAGAACACTGCAGGGGCATCAGTTGGTAAATAGGCAGTCACCTCAGGGGGGCGGGGGAAGGCTGGCACCTCAGCCAGGAGATGGAACAAGACCAATGGTTCTGGAGGGGGCAACATGCTCTGTGCTTGATCCTGGGGCGTGCAAGGCCACAGTCTCTTGAGTGGGTGACTTGCCCACTTGCTCTGGAGGGGGCAACATGCCCTGTGCTTGATCCTGGGGAGTGCAAGGCCACAGTCTCTTGAGTGGGTGACTTGCCCACTTGCTCTGGAGGGGCAACATGCCTTGTGCTTGATCCTAGGGGGTGCAAGGTCACAGTCTCCTAAGTGGGTGACTTGCCCACTTGTTCTGGAGGGGGCAGCATGCCCACTGCTTTGTCCTGGGGAGTGCAAGACCACAGTCTCTCAGGTGGGTGACTTCCCTGCTGGTTCTGGAGGGGACCTTGTGCCCTGTGGTCTTGATCCTGGGGAGTCTTGGCTATGTGGGTGTCTCACCCACTGGTTCTGGAGGGGTCCTTGTGCCCTGTGCTCTTGATCCTGGGGAGTCTTGGCTATGTGGGTGTCTTACCCACTGATTTTGGAGGAGGCCTCGAGCCCTGTGCTCTTGATCATGTGGAGTCTTGGTTATGTGGATGTCTTGCCCACTGGTTCTGGAGGGGGCGTCATGCCCTGTGCTCTTGATCCTGGGGAGTCTTGGTTATATGGGTGTCTTATCCACTAGTTCTGTAGGGGGCCTCATGCCCTGTGCGCTTGATCCTGGGGAGTACAAGGTCACAGCCCATGGAAGCAGGATTACATACCGTACGCCGGCAGTGACGGCTGCTCAGTGGTGGTGCTGCTTGGGGGGGAGGCTCCTGCCCATCCCCTGCAACCTCGGAGGGCTGCTCAGTAGAGGTGGTAGTGCTGCTGGGTGGGTGCTCCTGCCCATCCCCTGCAACCTCAGACAGCTGCCACTGGAGGTGGTGGTGCTGCTAGAGGGGGTTAAGCACCTGCCCATCCCTTGCAACCTCGGATGGCTGCCCACTGGAGGTGGTGGTGCTGCTTGGGGGGAGATCCTGCCCATCCCCTGCAACCTCAGACCGCTGCCCACTGGAGGTGGTGGTGCTGCTGGGGGGAGGCTCCTGCCCATCCCCTGCAACCTCGGATGGCTGCACAACCATGGTTGGTGGTGCTGCTGGGGGAGTGAGGCTCCTGCCCATCCCCTGCAACCTCAGACGGCTGCACAACCATGATTGGTGGTGGGGGCTCAGTCACAGTTCCTGCCCCAGGCCCCTTGCTCTTCCTCCCTGCTGGTGCAGGCTTCTTGCATTTTTCAGGCAGCTAGGGCAGGCTCCTTTACCTTCTGAGCAGCGGATGGTGCAGGCTCATTGCTCTTTCTGGCAGCTGGGGCAGGCTCCTTTCCCTTCTTGCCTGCTGGGGCAGGCTCCTTTCCCTTGAAGCTGCCTGGGGCAGGCTCTTCACCTTCAGGACATGTGGCCCGGATCCTTTTCCACCACAAGTGGGTGTGGTGACGACTGGGCCTGTGGATTGGGTGGCTGAGGTGCTTGGCTGGGTTCTTCCCACCCTTGCCATAGTGCAGGATGGCGGGGAAGGGTATGAAAGAGGTCAATGGTGGATAGGAACAGTTTTTTGGGGATGTTCAGGCAGGAAGAGGGAGAAGGAATAGGAGTGGAGGAAGAGGGAGTGGTTGTTGGAGGTGTCTGTCTGCTGATTTTGGGTGCAGGTGCAGGTGCATGGGCTGGTTGCTGTTGTGAGGTGGATGGCTGTTGGGTGTCTGAATGCTTGCATTTGTGTACCTTGGGGGGGACAGACACAGTGGGAGAGGACACAGGGGACATGTGCATGGTTGTTGTGGAGGTGTCTGCCAGTGAGGTGTGTGTTCTGATTGGTGTGTTGATGATGCTGGTAGTGGATGATGATGTAGTGCATGCAGGTGTGATTGTAGATAGAACTGGGAGGGAGGTGGATGGGGAGGGGGAGACAGTGGAAATAGTGGATGTTGGTGTGTCTGCATCTGGATGGTGTTTGTGTGAGTGCCTGTGGGATCAAGTGTGGTGCTTGTGTTTGCCTGTACCACTCTTGTGTGTTGTCTTGTGTGCATGCTCGTCTGGCTGTGTGCTTGGGATGAGTTGGGGTTGAGGAGAATGTGACTGGGAAGAGGAAGTTCGAGGGGAGACGGTAGAAACAGGGACAATGGCTGCCATCAGAGAGGAGGCCAGAGCCTGAATCGATCTCTGTTGGTCCGCCAATCCAGTGTGAATGCCCTCTAGGAATGCATCAGTCTGTCGCATTTGGGCTGCCAGCCACTGGATGGCATTCACAATGGTTGACTGCCCTACAGAGATGGATCTCAGAGGGTCAATAGCCTCCTCACTCAGGGCAGCAGGGCTCACTGGGGCAGGGCCTAAGGTGCCTGGGGCGAAGGAGATGCGCACCCTCCTGGGTGAGCAGGCATGGGCAACTTGCTGAGGGGCTGCTGGGAGGGGGGTGTTGGTACGGGGGTGGCGGCTGTACCTGTAGCTGGGGTGGTCACAGAGGTGTCTGCCACCACCACAGAGCTTCCATTAAAGCAGGTATACTGTGTAAGAACTGTCCCCTCCAGTCACTGCTGTGGTGCTCCCTCACCATCCGTCCCACTGGTGCCCTCACCGTCGGTGGACTCTGCCTCCTGGGTTCTGTAGGATGCAGCTCCCTCAGTCACCGGTGCCTCTGCTCCTCCACCAGATGATGCTAATGCACATAAGGACAGGGTGACAAAACAAAAAGGGGGGGAAGAGACAAAGGATACACTTGGTCAATGGCTGCACCAACACCACAGTTGGCGTACACAGCACCCTCACACACAGGGAATAGCCCTACGCAACATGCCATAGCACTACCAGAGGAATAGTTAGCAGCCAAGCCATGGGGAGGGGCACACACTGCCAAATGCAGCACACCTGGTACCCCCCCAGCCCTGACCAGTTGTGGAAGCCTATGAGCTAGGTAGCAAGATTCTCCCTTCTGAACCCTAGCCAACAGGAGACCTATGCTACAATTTAAGGCCTGGCCTAGGGGAATCCTCTGATACATATCCCCCACCCGGATACCACCCTACCATGCGTAAGTTGTGATGATGGGCACTGTACTCAATCCCTTATGGCTGCTGTGATGCCCTCAAGCACGCATCCAGCTCAGGATAGGCCACCGTCAGTATGCAGGCCATCTGGGGGGATCAGGGTTTATGGACACACCTTCCTCATTGGGAGGCCATCCCCAGCTGGGCCTCCATGGTCTTCCGTGCCCAACGTCTCAGGTCCTCCCACCATTTCCGACAGTAGGTGCTCCACCTGCCGTAAACTCCCAGGGTCTGCCCATCCTTGGAAATGGCACACCATATACCCTTCTTTTGATGGGCACTGACCTGCAGAGGAAATACACACAGGAAAATAAAATTAGTCAAACAGTCCTGCCTGTTATACCTATGGCCCACCATTCCCCTTCACATCACCATTTACACACACAGCCCAGCACAAAACTTATACACCGCCCAGAGGACATCCACCCACCCTACACAAGGCCTTCACACACACCACACCGTGCATTCCTGCCACATGCATCGTGCCCACAGTGTACCCGCCTGGAGGCCCATACAGCAGTCTGTATTGGGGTAGGACCCCATCCACTAGTCTCTCCAACTCTGCCGAAGTGAAGGCTAGGGCCCTTTCCCCAGTCATATGGGCCATGGTAGGTTCCAGACACAGGTCACAGCAGCACATGCAGTGTAGGTCCTCTCCTGTTGAAGATCAGGTAGCAAGTGAGTGATGAGATAGAAAATGGTGGTCACGTCCACGGCGGTGCATACTGTCACTGCCGGCATAGATCACCATTGGCCACTGTAACCCATAGGGCCCAATGTTAACCAATGAGGATTTGCACGGCGGTTCCCGACCGCCTCCCACAACGGTGCACAACGTCAGAGGAATTATCTCACTTCCATCTGTCTCTCCACACAGGACAGGCGGACGCCATTTCGGGGGTGGGGGTGCAGGCCCTGGATAATTGCTGCGTCACTGGTGAAATTAGGACATGCTGTACAAATCATATGTACCTATTACAAGTTGACATCATGCAAAGTTCTGTTGTAGCCCCATTGTTCAGTTTATGACCGGCTGCTCACTCTTTTGCCCCATAGATTGCTACTGCTGCGGATGAATAGGAGATGGAGACATACCCCTGTGTACAGACCTATGGTGGACTTGGCAAGAATGGAGGACAGGCACATTATCCTCACCTATAGACTTGACAGGGCCACAATGACAGAGCTGTGTGCCCAATTTGAGCCTGAACTGGTATCTGCTATCCGTCACCCCACTGGGATCGCCCCTCTTGTGCAAGTTATATCAGTGCTCCATTTCCTGGCAACTGGTTCTTTCCAAGTGACAGTGGGCTTGGCAGCAGGAATGTCACAGCCAATGTTCTCAATAGTGCTAACAAGAGTGTTGTCTGCCCTGATTAAACACATGTGCAGCTACATTGTATTTCCCCAGGTTGAAGATATGGCGACAGTGAAGGCGGAGTTCTATGCAATGGGACATATCCCCAACATAATTGGGGTAATTGAAGGAACACATATTGCATTTGTTACCCCCCTGTCAGAATGAACAGGTACTCAGAAATCGGAAGAGTTTCCACTCTATGAATGGACAGATGGTTTGCTTGGCGGACTAGTACATCTCCCACCTCAATGCTAAGTATCCAGGGTCGGTGCATGATGCCTTTGTCCTGAGGAATAGCAGCATCCCAAATGTGATGGCCCAACTACAGAGGCACAGGATGTGGCTAATAGTTGAGCCCTGGTTCCCACCCAGTATATGTTGGTGTATAAGTATGGTGTGGGCCATATGGGATAGTGTGTGGCTAAATGTTGTCCCTCAAAATTTGCAGAGACTCTGGTTACCCCAACCTATCATGGCTGCTGACCCCTGTGAGGAATGCCAGGACAAGGGTAGAACACCGTTATAATGAGGCACATGGGTGAACCAGAAGGATAATAGAATGAACCTTCAGCCTCCTGAAGGCCAGGTTCAGGTGCCTCCATGTAACAGGTTGATCCCTGTGCTACTCACCCAATAAGGTCTTCCAGATAGTAGTGGCAAGCTACATGTTACAGCACCTTGCCCTGAGACACCATGTGCATTTTCTGCAGGAGGAGGAGGCTGGAGATACCCATGTGCTAGCAGTGGACCCTGTGGACAGTGAGGTTGAGGAGGCAGAGGATGAGGATGAGGACAACAGAACATCAGTGATCAGACAATACTGCCAATGGCACACAGGTAAGACAGTGTTACTTCATATTTCAATTACATTTGTTTGAATTTCTGTGGCACTTGCATGCTTTTTTCCCACTTCTATGCCCACTTACTGTACTCGTTGGCAATTCATTTTGCAGATGTTGGTGACCTCACAAATGCTCCTGGTGTGATCACTGCAGCCAGCTACAGGTAATTAATCTATTATAATTTTCTGTACAGTTGAATTGTAATGTTTGCACCCGTTTAAATGAATACATACTTGAAAAATTTGACATACTCCAAACTTCTTTTTTTCCAAGGGTGTTTATTGAAGCGCTAAAATATTGAGGGGCTAGTGTGAGGGGCTGGGGTGATGATGGAGGAGAGTCCAGGGTATTGTTCTAGTCTGTCTGTAGCACAGGTGCATTTTCCAAGGGGACATAGGAAGGGGAGCAATGGTAGTTCAAGGTGGACAGGGTGACAGGGTGGGACACAAGGGTGACAATCAAGAGAGTCTCATATCCTGGCGGCGGTCTTGGCAAGTGTCTCTGGCTTCTGTCTGGATCTCAGGGAACATTTGTGGGGTGGTTCTCCTTCTGCAGGAAGAGGGGTGCTGGTGGGCTGTGAGTCCTGTGGCAGGGCCTTCTGGCGTCTAGCGGCAGTGGAGGTGGAAGGCTATTCAGATGTCTGCCTAGTGGCAGGGGCCCGCTGTTGTGTGACTGCCTCCCTCATAATATTGGCCATGTCTGCCAGCACCCCTGCTATGGAGATCAGGGTGTTGTTGATGGCCTGCAAGTCCTCCCTGATCCCCTGGTACTGTCCCTCCTGCAGCCACCTGTTCTCCTGCACACTGTCCAGGATCTGGCTCATCATGTCCTGGAATTGTTGATATGCTCCCAGGATCTCTGCAAGTGCCTCCTGGAGAGTCGGTTCCTTGGGCCTGTCCTCCCCCTGGCGCACAGCTCTCCTCCGAGTTTCCCTGTTGGCCTGCGCCTGTGTCCCCTGAACCATGTGCCAACTGCCACTGACTCCAGGTACCTGATTGTCATGGGTATGAGGTGTGCCCTGGGGTCTCTGTAGAGGTGGACACACTGCTGACTGAAGTGTCCTGGGGACAGAGGTATGGGTACACTGGGTTGGTGCTGTGGTGGTATTTCCTGATGGGGGAAGCTCTGTGGTGGTGTGTGACTGGGCCTGGGTAACCGGCTGTCCACAGGTCCCTGATGGGCCAGGTTGGTCATCCAGATCCTGAAGACCAGAGTTGCTGTCATCACTGTGGGCCTATTCCTTTGGGGGACTGTATATTGCTGGCACCTTCTCTCTGTTGACAATGGCTGGGGTACCTGTGGGGATGTAAATGATGTGTTATGGTTTCCTTGTCTGAAAAATTGTACATCTGTGGCTTGCCCTTTTTGGTTGGATTTTCCCTGGCAGCTTTCACTTGTGTATGTTGGTGGAATGATTAGTTCTCTATAGTGTGCATGCTCTAGTGATGAGTGTCCATGCAGGGCTGTGAGGGGTGTCCATGCATTGGTAGAGCATGCAGGGCTTGACATTGGGATGAGTGAGATTTGATGGTGGGGTATATGGGTAGTGGTGGAGTGATAGGAGTGAGGGTGGGGGTATGTGATGGCATGCAGGTGGAGTGGGGGGTGATAGTAGTAGAGAGTTGACTTATCAGAGTCCAGACCTCCTCCTACTCCAGCCAGGCCCTCAGGATGCAGGATTGCCAAGACTTGCTCCTCCCATGTTGTTATTTGTGGAGAGGACGTGGGGGTCCACTGCCAGTCCTCTGTACAGCAAGTTGGAGTCTTGCTGCAAATGAACGTACTTTCCCACCTCTTCTTGATGTAATTCCTAGTTTTTGGGTGCTATCCCACGGTGTTGACCATGTCCACGATTCTCTGCCATTGCTCCAACTTCCTAGCTATCGATATCTCCTGCACCAGTGCTCCAAATAGCTGTGGCTCTACCCTGATGATTTCCTCCACCATGACCCTTAGCTCCTCGTCTGTGAAGCAGGGGTGTCTTTGTGGTGCCATGTGTGTTGTGTGAGGTGTGTAGGTGAGGGTGTGTTGGGTAATGTGATGGGGTGTGTGATGTGGGGTGCGTGAGTGGTGTATAGGTGTAAGTAGTGTGTGGCTCTAGTTGTGTGAGTGGTCTTGATGCCTCTCTGTTGGCAATGGTTTTAATGGTAAAGGGTTGTGGGTAATGTAGGTGTGTGTTTTATAGTGGTGTGAGTGGGTGGGTGTGGTGTGTATGGGTGTCAGGTGTGTGTTGTTTGAATTGTCCAATGTGGTGTTGTTTTGTTTGTGTGTGTCCATTTTGAGCGCAGCAGTATGTACCGCCAATGGTTTACCGCCGTTGAATATCCACTGTGGTGATTCGTGGGTCATAATGTGGGTGGGTGTTGTTCTGTTGCCGTAACAGTGTGGATTTGATACCACCAATTTATCACTGACCTTTCGGCTGGCGGATTTGTGTATGGGGCTGAATACTGACGGATTGGTGTATATGTGTCATAATGTGGTGAACAGATATCCGCCGCAGCAGCGGTAAGATGGCGGCAGTCAGCATGGCGGTAAGTGGGATTTACCACAAATGTTATAGTGAGGGCCATAATGTTCAAACAAATTGTGAAATACTGATCTATGTAGCAGATTTAAACATACGTTAAAACAAATAATAATTGAAATTAAAACAAACTCACAAAATATTAAATACTTTAAAGTAATTTTTAAGTACAAGTAAAATGTGCATTTAAGATGTTATTGTTAGTACAAATAAATGTTGAGATAAAGAATGTGAAATATTGTTTTACATTGTTTCATTTCCCATTGTAACGATCACTATTTAAAAAATGATTAATATAAAAATCAATACCCACCAATGTCACCATGAATCTAGACGCCAGGGCAGTGGTAAAGAATGTAAAGATATGGCTTCAGCAATCAGTGATTTGTATATTATATTTAAATTGTAAAGTGTTTCTATGTTAAACTGTACATATATTTTACTTACTAAATTAGAAAGCTCTAAAACAACTTTACATTTACTATGCTTAGGAAAAATTATTTTATGTATTTTTTTTTCAAAAATGTTGGTCTTTGTGTTAACATTTATTAGGATATAATAAGAAAAATAAATGGGCATATATTTTTACACAAGTTAGGTGTTTATACTATTTGTGTAACTACTTTTAAGAACTGTTGGTGTCAAGAAGGAAGATGGCCAAGGAGTTGCTTCCTTTTTTAAAGCAATTCCTCACTAGTGTATTTCCTACTAATTCAGCTGAGAAGATTTAGGAGGAAGAACCAAATCATTTCAAGTTATCAGAATATAGAGAGACCTTCAAGATATGTTCTAATTAATCTGCAGACTTCAAATGAGGTTCTCTGCATAATTACCCAAAGAATTTTAATTATTAAATAGTAATTGTTTTATTCAATGTTAAATATTGTGAGGTAGGTGGTTTCTTTTATAATGGTCGGTACTTAGGGATAATTAGATTAGTGTTTCTTAAGGTATGTGAGGCTAGTCACAAAGGTTAGTTACACTATTGAGTAATTTACTTGTGTATTTACTCTTACATCTTTTTAGTAACTTTACTACCTTTGGCTATTCACACTATCCAAGTGTAAAGTTACTCCAAAGTGTAGACTTACATTTCTGTATTTCCTCAGTCTAAGGGGTGGTCTCAAAATAATTGCATTTTATGATCATATAGTTACTACATGTAATTTACAACTTTATTTTACGTATGGTGCAACCTTGCACTAGGGGCACCGTTGAGATGGAGAATCTGCCCACAGGGTGCAATCTCCACTTATGGGTCAGAAATTGGAGGGAATAGGAGATGTCTACATGGCATTAAATAGGAAAATGATATACACCTGAAAGAATTCAGACACACCTCAATTAATCAGTGGATTTGTATAGCGCACTTGTCACCCGCATGGGTATCCAGGCACAGCAGGCTTCAGAGCTCTAGGTGAAAGCCAGGTCTTGAGGCCTGTGCAGAACTCCTGGAAAGCTTAACTGATCTCAAGTGGATCTCAGGTGGTATGGGAGGCTGCTACAGGTTTTAGTCGCTATGAATGAAAAAGTGCTTCTGCCGAAGGAGTTATGATGGATTGGGGGGTGGCTGCAACAGAGAGTGTTACTGAGCAAAGGTGTCTGGAGGGTTGGTAAAAGTTCAGTCGGTGGTCCAGGCAGGTGGGTCCAAGGTTGTTCAGGGCCATGTATGCATAGGTTAGGATCTTGAATTGATAGCATTTGTGCAGAAGAAGCCAGTGGAGGTTCCTAAGGTGTGGGGAGATGTGGGTTCTTCTTGGGAGGTCGGTTGTGAGTCTGGTGGCTGAGTTTTGAATGAATTGGAGTTGTTTTGTGAGGTGAGATGAGATCCCTGAGTAGAGAGCATTTCTGTAGTCCAGGTGGCTGGTGTTGAGTTATTGTTGAGGATGACCTCAGGTTCCTGGTGGTGTTGGGGGGGTGGGTGATGGTACAAGCTTATCTGGCCACCAGGAAGCATCCCAGGGTGTGGCTGAGTTTCTGAATATGAATACTTCTGTTTTGTTAAGCTTGAGGTAGTTGCCATTATTCCATTTGGCAATGGAGTTCATGTAGAGGTGGAAAATGACATTTGTGGTGGATGTGTCTTTGGATAATGAGAGGATGAGTTGAGTGTCGTCTGCATAGGAGAATATTTCAGGCCATAGTTCCTGACGATGCTGGCCAAGTAGACGTTGAAGAGGGTGGGGCTGAGGGAAGAGCCCTGTAGTACTCCACATGTGATGTCCCTGGGTTGTGAGGTAAAGAAGGGAGGAAGACTCTTTGCGATCAGCCGGGAAAGAAGGAGGTGATCTACTGCACGGTGTTTCCTCTAATGTCTATCCCATGGAGTCTTTTCATCAGCATGTGATGAGAGACAGTGTCTAATGCTGCCAAGAGATCGAGGAGAATGAGTGTGGCTGAGTCTCTGTGGTCAAGCAGGGTTCTAATGTCATCTGTTGCAGCGATAAGGGCAGATTTGGTGCTGTGGTTGTCCCTCAAACCAGATTGGGGTGAAGTTTGTGGTCCTCTATGTAGGCAGTGAGCTGCTGGTTGATGGCTTTCTTGGTGACCTTTGCTGGGGCGTGAAGCAGGAAGATTGGTCAGTAGTTTTTGAGATCGTTTGGGTTCGCAGACATTTTTTTTGAGGAGTGGCTTGACTCCAGTGTTTTTCCATTCTTCAGTGTATGTGGCTGTTGTGATGGAGATGTTGAGGATGTCCATGAGTTTGATGTTTGTTTGTTGAACATGTGGTGAGGACAATTGTCTGTGGGGGGCCTGAGTGGATGGATCTCATGATGTTGCTTGTGGATTGCATGGTAAGTAGACTCCAGCTGTGGAGGGTGGCGACGGTTGGGGGGTTGGTGAGGTTCAGTTGGCTGAGAGTGTTGGTGGCCATTGGCTGGGGTGTGAAGTTCCTGTATATTGTATATATTTTATTTTAGAAGTAGTCAGCGAGGGAGTTGTAGAGTTCTTGTGAAGGTGAGAAAATGTTTTCTTCTGCTAGAGGGTTGGTGAGTTCTTTGACAACCTTAAACAGCTCCTTACTTCTGTTGGAACTGAATCAAATTCTGGGGAGTAAGTCTAACTTCTTGGCTTCTTTTAGGTTGTTCTGGTATTTGCTGAGTGAGTGTTGAAGGCAGCTATGTAGCTGGGAGCTTTGCTGAACCTCCAGCTCTTTTCAAGTTGCTTGCATTTGCACTCTGTGACCAGAGCTCTGGAGTATACCATATGCTTATTTGGTGGGTTTAGCTGAGACTATTTTGCCTGGTGATAGTCTGTTGGTGCAGTCAGTGATCCAGGAGTTGACATTTTTGACTCTAGTGTTGATGTCTGAGGTGGCTTCTTGGGGGCGGGCAGTCAGTGAGGGCTTCTGTCCTTTGATTCTCAGATCTTGTGCCAGCACCCCTAGGTGGTTCGATGGTAGGTGGGGGACGATTGGGCGTGGTCTTGTAGGTCAAGTGAACAATGGAGTGGTTCAATTAGGTGATTTCCAAGGTGTGGCTGAATTTAGTGTTGTTGCTGGAAGTAAAGATGGCCTCAAGGATGTGTCCTGTGATGTGCATGGCACTCATAACTATTTGATTGAGCCCGATGATGTTCACACCGTCTTTGAGGTTCTTGGTGTTTGTGTCATTGAGGTGTAAGTTTAGGTATCCAAGGAATATGTATTGTTCATTGTCGATGGCTATAGAGGCGATGAGTTCTGGGATTGCATCTCAGAAGCTGGATTGAAGTCCAAGTGGCCGGTAGGTGAGGTTGCCTTTGAGGGTGTTGTTGGCGTCTACATTTATCTGAAAATTGAGCTGTTCCATGAGCTGAGTGTCATTTGCCCATTATGGTGGTGCATTGGAGAGTTTCTTTGTAAGTGATGGCGATGCCTCCTCCTGGTTTGCTGAGTTAGTCATGGTGGATGATCTTGTAGCCATACGGAATGGCTGCAGTGATATCAGGTGCAGAGGAGGCAGTGAGCCAAGTTTCATTAAGGAAAGCAATGTCGGGCTTGAGGGAGTGAATGGTGTCCCACACCTCGGTTGAGTGCTTGCAGTGGGTCATACATTGAGCAAGATACATGTAAGATGAGTGTGTTCTTGTGTGGCCATATAGTCAGGAGTAGGCAGGTCGGTGTGGCAGGTGAAGTGATGGTGGTGGAAGGAGAAAGGACCTCTGGTGTTTCTAGGAGAGGTGCAGGGACAGACCTTGAGAGAGGGTGAGTGGAGGGTAATGAGATCTGACCTAGAGTAGTAGGGGTTGGTAGTAGAACCAGGTTTCCCATTGCTAGGCATGGTCCAGGCATGGATGGGCCAAGATGGGCTTGCCTTCAGCACGCCAGTGGTGCACCCACTGCACAGAACCATGGAGCAGCCTTCATAAGTAGTCCTTTGAGGTGGGCGGGGAGTGACAGAGGCAAGAGGGCCAAAGGTTGGAAGCGTCAGGGGTAAGAAAATGGGGGGAAAAGTTGCATGACGGGCAGCAAGCAAGCTCATACCAAACACCAAAACAACAGAACCAAATTAGACTAAATCTAAGTACAACTACGGGATAACCAAGAAAGAAGTTATATAATTAGTCTGACTGGAAGCTCAAAAGTTGAGGATAACAGATAACAGTGGAAGGCCTGGTAGCTGGCTTGATCCTGGAGCTCACACCGTGGAAGTGCAGCGCCTTGTAGGAGGAGCTGGCAGCGGGAGAGCAGCACAGATACCAAGAGGTCAGAGCTACTTAATAAAGCCATAGGGCGCCCTTTATAAGTAGTCCTGGGAGGCGGGTGGGGCAGTGAGGGAAGCCAGAGGGCCGCAGGCGGAGAGCCATGAGGGGTAGGAAAATGGCAGGAAAAGTAGAGCAACAGGGGCTGCGAGAAAGCCCAAACAAAACACCCGAACAACAGAACCACATCAGACTAAAGCTAAGTGCAATTGCAGGATAATCAACAGTTATACAATTAGTCTGATTGGAAGCCCAAAAGTTGAGGATGGCAGGTACTGGGGAGGTGGGTGGTGCAGTGAGGGAATTGAGATGGTTGAAGGTGGGAAGCTGTGGGGGGTAGGAAAACAGTGGGAACACCTGACACACATTGCCTTACAACAAATAAATATCAATCACACCATTCAACTTTTTTCTTTCCTCTTCAGCTTTTGGGTCCTGTAACCATGCTGCACTTTTCTAGTTTCAGGATCCTGCCTGTGTTGAAGGGGAAGAGATATTTCACTTAGGAAGAGACAACCCTTATAGTTAAATGTATGATTAAATACTACAATAAAAAAATGGGCTGCTTACATTCCTTCTCAGTACAACCCAGAATGCTGCTATATGATAGGAGCTCGCATATTCTGTGAATGTATTGGAAGATAAAGTCTGGACCGTAGGAGGAAGTAAAAAATAATTACAAGGTGAGAGGGGGTTAATGAAGAAGTTCTCCAGGATTAAGCAGGCTCAAAATCTTCTTGCAGAGCCCAATGTAGCCTGTTTCCATCTCATCTGCTTCAAAAGTGTTGCCCTCTCCACAATAAACCCCCACCTGTAATATACACTGCTGCTTCATGACAACACAAATGTGGTGTCCTCACCCAACTAGTTTCCATAGGTGCCATGTTTCTCTGGTCCATGTGTGGCTAGGTAAGCATCTCCTAATTCTTGTCTTTGAACTCTGGCACATGTAGTCGTTTAACCTCGTTGGAGCCTAGGATGAGCTGGTTATGTCCTTGGCCATGGCACTCGTGTGCCGAGGACGTAACCAGCTCATCCTGCACGAGGCCCATGCACTCCCCCTGGGGCCCTCCCACCCCCTTCCCTGGGCACTCACCTTCCCCTCCACCCCAGACCTCCCCAAGTGACGTCTGATGACGTCAGCACACGATCGCGTGCTGACCTCATCAGAGGTGGCCCCCATCGCACTGAAAGCTCAGCTTCCAGCACGATCAGAATAGAAACGCTTTTGTTTCTTTTCCGATTGGGAGTGGGAGAGGTCAAAGAGGCATGAAAGAAAAGGCTTTTCATTCATGTCTCTCTGAGCATTTCTGCAGTACGATCGCATAGCCAGGGACATTTTTTTATATAAACGATGAAGGGGAGCAACCCCTTGGGCAAGGGTCGCTCCCCTGGGGGCATTTTGTAAGGCTTTTTCTGCCCCCTTGGGGGGCAGAAACCACTAGACACCAGGGATTTTTTAAAAATATAATTTCATAAGGGGAGCGACCCCTTAGGCAAGGGTCGCACCCCGGGGGGGGGGGGGAATTATATTGGGTCATTTTGCCTACTTTTATTAGGCCAATATGGCCCCAAGGGGGTCAGAAACCACTAGACACCAGGGAAGATTTATTTTCAAGAAAAGAGGGTGGAGGTATGGCCATTGCCCCACCCCCAAATAAATGGGGACAAAGTTGTTCTGCCCACTGGTGGGCAGATGGGGCAATTACCCCAATCTACTCCCCGAGGGGGCAGGAAACCTACTAGATGCCAGGGAATTGAACAAAAAATAGAGGAGTGGGAGGTGCCAACCAGTATGGGCATAGTTATGCCCTCACCCCAACTAAAAGAGGTAACAGTCTTTCAGGCCCCCCTGCAAACTAAAGGCTCTTATCCCAACGACAAGCAAGAGGACATTTGATTATTTTGGGGTTTGATTTTACATTCGGGCCAAGGGAGCATTGCTAACTCTCAATATCGTCCCACTTGAAATGGTGAGCAGCTGCACATTTTGGACTTTGGGACACTGCCACCTAGAAAAATCTTCCAGACCTACACACATCTGAAACCTAAACATCTGGGTGAGCTCCGGGTGGTGTGCTTCACATGTACCCCGTACTATTTTCCTACCCAAAATACCCTGCAAACTTCCAACTTCGCATGAAATCATGCATTTTCCTTACCTTTTTGTAATGGAACCTTCCAGAATCTGCAGGAATCCACAAAATTCCCACCACCCTGCATAGCTGCATCTATACCAATAAAAGTTCTGCCCCACTTGTCAGCCTAAAAACATTTTTTTCAAACTGCCCTTTTGGACCCGCTTTGGTACCCTCTCAATATCAACATGTTTTTGGCCCTTCCCTGTCACAGGCACTTGGCCCACCTATACATGTGAGGTATCATCAGGAGACTGAGGGGAACATTGTGTGGTAGGAAATTTGTGCCGGTGCCATCATCCCACACAGAAATGTGAGGAAAATGTGAATTTTTGGGCTAAATTTGAAGGATTTGCTGAGGATTCTGGGTAAGAAAACACTGCGGGATACACGCAAGTCACACCACCCTGGGCTCCCTCAGGTGTCTAGTTTTCAGAAATGTCTGGGTTTGGTAAGTTTCCCTAGATGGTTGCTGAACCCAGGAACAAAAACGCAGGTGTCCCCCTTGCAAAAACAGGTAGTTTTGTAATAGATAATTCTGATGTGTCCATGTCATGTTTTGGGGCATTTCCGGTTGCGGGCACTAAGCCTACCCACACAAATGAGGTACTATTTTTATAAGGAGACATGGGGGAATGCTTGGTGGAAGGAAATTTGTGGCTCCTCTTAAATTCCAGAACTTTCTATCACCGAAAATGTGAGGAAATTTTTTGGGGGACATATTTGGAGGTTTGCAAAGGATTCTGGGTAACAGAACCTGACGAGAGCCCCACAAGTTACCCCATCCTGGGTTTCCCTAGGTGTCTAGTTTTAAAACATTAACAGTTTGGTAGGTTTTCCTAGGTGCTGGCTGAGCTAGAGGCCAAAATCCAAAGCTGGGCACTTCTCAAAAAACATGTCAGTTCTCAATGTACAAATTTGATGTGTCCATGTTGTGTTTTGGAGCATTTCCTGTTGCGGGCACAAGGCTTTCCAACACAAGTGAGGTACCGTTTTTATCGTGAAACTAGGGGAAATGCTGGGTGGAAGGAAATTTGTGGCTCCTCTCAGACTCCAGAACTTTCTATCACCTACATGTAAGGAAAAGGTGTTTTGTTTGCCAAATTTTTAGGTTGCCAAAGGATTCTGGATGCCAGAACCTGGTGAGAGCCCCACAAGTCACCCCATCTGAAATTCCCCTAGGTGTCTAGCTTTCAAAAAGGCAAAGGTTTGGTAGGTTTCCTAGGTGCCGGCTGAACTAGGGGCCAAAACCCATAGCTAGCTACTTTCTAAAAACCACATCAGATTTCAATGTAAAAATGTGATGTGACCATGTTGCGTTTCCAGTCGTGGGCACTAGGCCTACCCACACAATTGAGTGCCATTTTTATTGAGAGACTTTTGGGAACACAGAATAGAAGAACAAGTGTTATTGCCCCTTGTTTCTCTCTACATTTTTCCATTCCAAATGTAAGACAGTGTGCAAAAAAGTCTGTTTGAAAAATGCCCTGTAATTCACATGCTAGTATGGGGACCTCAGAATTCAGAGATGTGCAAATAACTATTGCTTTTCAACACCTTATTTTGTGTCCATTTTGGAAATACAAAGGTTTCCTTGTTACTTATTTTTCACTCTTTATATTTCACCAAATGAATTATGTATACCCGGTATACAATGAAAACCCATTGCAAGATGCAGCTCATTTATTGGCTCTGGGTACCTAGGGTTCTTGATGAACCCAACAAGAATTAGTGATGGATTGGTATGGGGAAATATGAGTACAGTTTTAGTATTATTATGAGTTAATTTGAGCTGCGGATATGAGAGTTTGTTAGTTAGATTGACTGGAGTAATGGAGGGGTGGAGGAGGAAAGAATCCAGAAGTGTTAATTGGGAGTAAATGGTAATAGGATTTAGGCTTGGGATGAGTAAAGGGAGGATGGAGGAGGGAAGAGTCTGTGGAAGGGGTTAGGGAGATCATAGTAGCAGGGCGAGATAAACGAGGGAGAATATAGTAGGGTTGTTTGAGAGACCATGGTAGCAAAGTGAGGTTTGGTGAGTTAGATGTGGAAGCGGAGGGAAGAGCTTAGGCAGAGTTATTTAGGAGATGAGAGTAGTAGAATGGATTTGAGATGAGTGAGAGTGGGAATGGAGGATAGATTGATAGAGACATGACATATGGTGATGGGTAGATAAGTGTGAGTTAAGATGAGAGCAGGGATTCATAAGTATCTAGTATAACAACTTATCTAGGAGTTATGCAATGACCTACGAACATGTTAAGCATAGAATAACATACACATATATATATATATCTATATACACACACATACATAAACACATGAAGACACACACATATGCACACATATATGTACATACATATACATATTTAAACCATGAGTAAATATACTTAGTTAAACAGGTTTAAAGAGTGTGTGTGTAGTTTATTGTTATGATATAGTAGTGATATTTATTTTCTTAGGCATATGCAGTCCATAGCTGTCTGAATATGGTGGTTATGAAGGAAAGAGCCAACTGTTGAATAGTTTTCTGAAGACAAGAAAGTTATCTGTGGTTCTTATAGTTGGGGGTAATGAATTCCATAGTTTGGCTGCTTGAACGGAGAAGGATGTACCACCTATAGTCTTTTCCTTGTATGGTGGTGTTCTAAAGCGGGGTGCCAATCTTGAGCAGAGGTTTGTTTGTTGAATGTATTTGGTTATTTTGTTTCTGATAAAAAGCGGTCCTGTTCCATGTATAGCTTTGTGGGTGTTACAAAGGAGCCTAAAAGTGCATCTTCTGGCAAAGGGTAAACAGTATAGTGCTCTCAAAGCAGGGGAGATGTGTGCTTGTGGCTTTACATGTAATAGTAGCCTGGCTGAGAAGTTCTAAATATGTTGTAGTTTTTTCATGATAGATAGAGATGATCCATGGTAGAGGCCATTGGCATAATCCAGTTTGGATAGTACAAGCGAGATAGTAGCTTGCACCTTGTGTGAAAATCCGAGGTGTGGAAGATGCGTCGTAGAGTCCTAAGGGTGATGAAGCTTGTTCGTGCTAATTTGTCCACTTGGGCATTTATAGTTAACTTGGAGTCCATGGTGATTCTGAGGTTTTTTACTTACTTGGATAATTGAGGAGGTGGTCCGAGATTGTCATGCTAGGCGCACAGTGGGTCATAACTTTTCCAGTCACCACATATGAGTATTTCTGTTTTGGAGGCATTTAGTTTGAGATGGCTCCAGATCATCCACTGATCAACGGCTCTGAGGCAACTGAAGATTTCTGAGTTTTTAATGTTTTGGGGGCATTCTAATTTAAATAGTATTTGTGTGTCATCTGCATAGTTGTAGCATGTGAGATGAAAATCATTGATCAGTTCTGGTAATAATATCACATAGATGTTGAAAAGCAAAGGTGAGGTGATTGATCCTCGGGGGACCCTGCTTTTGTGAGGTAGGGTTTGGACGAGAAGGGGGAGAATAGATGATATTAGATCTTTTTTGAAGAGAGGATGTAATCCAGTCCAGAGCAGTCCCTTCTATGCCGGCTTTGTGGAGTTTTTGAATTACGGTGTCATGGTCAACCGTATCAAAGGCAGCCGAGAGGTCCAAGAGAAGTAGTGCAGCAACTCCATTGCAGTCGACTGTGTTTTTAAGATCATCCCAGATTGCTATGAGTGCTAATTCAGTGCCTCTTCCTGGGTGGAATCCAGTTTGGAAGTCTGAAAGTATTGAATTGTCTTCAATGAATTGTGACATCTGGGCGAATGCTGCTCTTTCTATCAGTTTGCCCAGGAAAGGTCCATTTGTGATTGGTCTGTAGTTGTTGGGGTCCTGCAGGTCTAGGTTTGTTTTCTTTAATAACAGTCGTATGTGTGCCTTTTTCAGGTCTACAGGAAACGTTTCTGTAGTTAAAGAGTTCTTCTTCTAGCTGTGGCAGCAGAAGTAGATAAAAGAATGTTCTTGAAGATTTGTGGTGGACAAGGGTCAGAAGGGCAACCAGAAGGCCTGCTTGCTTTGACCAAATCCATAAATTCACCTTGGGATATTTGTTTGAAGGACTGTAGAGGCTGGGTTGGTTTATTCTTAAAGGGTATTTTAGGAAAGGGGTTGGTGCTGATGGTTTTCGTCTGTTTTAAATAGGAGTCCAATGTGTCTGCCTTGGTTGTGTAATGAGTTGCCAGTTTGTTTGTGGGATGACTTCCTTCCATGCATGTAGGTTTTCGAAATTCATTGAGAATTTTATAAAAATTCCTTGGTTGTAGATTTAGCATTTTGAATTCTTTTTTGATTGATGATTTGTATATTCTGTTAAGTTTGTGTAGCTGCAGTTTGTCTTGACTGTTTTTTGTTTTGAGATAGATCCGCTGCAACTTTCTGATATGTTGCTTTATCGTTTTAAGTTCTGTGTTTCTCCAAGGTGTTGGTTTTCTTTTGTTGTGTTTAGTTTTTCTGAGTGGTATTAGGATATCAAAATCTTCCAGTAGCCACTCATTAAGTTTTGGAACAGAAGTAATTGTGTCTCGATCTTTATTGGCTGTTAGTTGTGTTTCTAAGTCATCAAAATTGAGATTGCTCCAAGGTCGATAGGTGCATGTGTGTAAGTAGTTGTGGGGTGTGTTGATTTGTGGAGTTTTATGTCGGAAAGTAATCAAATGGTGGTCTGACCCTGTGATTGGTGTGATGCTATGAACGGAAACTAGTTCAGGCTTAGCAAAAATGACATCTAGGATGTGTCCAGCGATTTGTGTGGGATTGTGTACAATCTGATGTAGGTTCAATGCGACTAGGCCAGTGGTGAAAGCTTTTAGATGGGGCATATTGGGTTTGCCAAACCAAATGTTTAGGTCCCCAAGAATGCATAGGTTGGAGTATACTGTAATAAGGTTTGAGACTGTATCTAGAAAAGCATCTGGGAATGTTGAGTTGTTAGGTGGAGGTCTGTAAAGGAGGAGAAAGTTACAGGAGGAAGTTGGAGTAGGGTGGCATCTGGTAAGAAGGGCTTCACAACCTTGTATGGAAATGTTGTCTGTTTTACTGAGATTTATTGCCTGTTTGAATATAATAGCTAGTCTACCTCCTCCCTTGCCTATACGGTTTTGTGTGATGGTCTGATAGCCCGGAGGAAGGGCTTCATGCAACACTGGGGCCATGTCATCTCCCAACCATGATTCTGTTATGAATAGTAAGTCAGGTTGTGTGTCTGTGAGCAGGTCATAGATGTGGTGCTTGTTTTTTGAGAGTGACTAAGTAATTATGAGCTGGCAGTTTAAAAAAAGTGGGTTAGTGGCAGTGTTGTTTTGTTTAGGAGAAGCGTACGCAGTATAATTTGAGCTTGAAGCAGGTGTGTTGTTAGTTGTGATAACTGTGTAAGTCTTGTTTTTGAATATAGTGTTCCTCTTTCAGCAGGTTTAGGAGGCATTTTGTTGGGTCTGTGTGGTGGACTTGGTGGCTGAGAGAGACATGAAGAGTGTACTTTTTTTTGTAGGGTAGCCTTATTATGTAATAGACAAGGGGATGTGAGGTTGTTAAGAGTGGCATGTTGTTTATTTTGCTTGCGTCTGTTTAGTGTGGATGGAGTATGGGTCAGGGGTGGTGGAGGAGCATGTGGATCATGATGTAAGGCTCTAAATTGTGCAATAGAGGAGAAGCGAGTGAATGAAAGTTGCTGGGTTGGAATGCTTGTGGTAGGTGTTTGTAAAGAGTGAGAATGGAGGGGTAAAGATAGGACGGGACTTGTATTCTTTGTGTAGTCATGAGGGTGGGAGTGGGTGTGACAATAAGTATAATGAAAGTTTGTGTTGATTTGATGTGCTGATCATTGTGGTCTGTATTGTTTTTGCAGAATAGTGAGAGGGGATATTGATGGGATTTGCATGTGAGTTACTGCTGGTGAGTGGAATTAGAGTATTACAGGGGGTGTTGATGTGTTTTGGAGATGAAAGTATGAGATGTGTAAGAGGGGATGGATGTGTTAGGGGAGTTTGTGTTAGTTGTGATGACTGGAAGAGGTAATATACGTGGTGAATTGGAGTGTGGGGATTGTATGGTTGTGTGTAATTGGTGAAGGGAGGGGAAGGGTGTTTGTAGATGGTGTGTTGGAAGGCTGGGTTTGGGCATTGTTATGATGAAAGGTGGTCTGTGTGGAGCAAACAGAGGATAGTGTTGTTGGTTTGTATGAAAAGGGAGTGTATATCTGGAAGGCTGAAAGTAATGTATAGTGTGGTTTTGTGTTGTGTGGGTGATGGCAGGTTGTGTTAGTAGGGGTGGACAGAGTAATGTTTGCTGTGAGAAAGCAGGTGTTTGATTGTTGTAGTTGTGGAGGATATGTGTATATGTGTTGTATAATGGGTATTGTGTTGGATGATTGGACATTGCAATCTGTCTGCGGTCAGTTTGTGATGCATGAGTTGGATGTCTTTGCAGATAATGTGTTTGCATGTTGATGGATGTGTAGGGAGTAAAATCATTTCTGGTCAATTGAGAATAGGGCAACATTTCTAGCCCTAGGTCCTACCAGTCCAGAACAGGTCCAAACAGGCAACTGCCCTTGTCCTCTCCGCCCTTTGCCTCAACGCCCGGGCTGAGACGCCCCGAGTCCTAGGCTTAAATAGCCCTACTGGCCAACAGAAACCTAGTCCTAACCCTAACCAATCAGATTTGTTACCCTGATTCTAACAACCAATGGGAGACCCAGCCCTAATCACCATTCATACCCCTAATCCTGATAACCAATCACAACCCCAGCCCTAGAACAAGGAACCAATCAGAAATCTCAGCCCTATTCACCAATCATAACCCCAGCCCTAGTACAAGGTCCAGTCAGAAATCGCAGCCCTATCTACAATCACAACCCCAGCCCTAGAACCATCAACCAATCAGAATCTCAGCCCTATCTACCAATCACAACCCCGGTCCTAGAACCAGCAACCAATTAGAATCTCAGTCCTATCCACCAGTCACAACCCTAGCCCTAGAACCGGCAACCAATCAGAATCTCAGCCTTATCCACAAATCACAACCCCAGCCCTAGAACCGGCAACCGATAAGAATCCCAGCCCTATCCGCCAATCACAACCCCAGCCGTAGAACCAGCAACCAATCAGAATCCCAGCCCCATCCACCAATCACAACCCCAGCCCTAGAACCAGCAACCAATCAGAATCCCATCCCTATCTACCAATCACAACCCCAACCCTAGAACCAGCAACAAATCAGAATCCCAGCCCTATCCACCAATCACAACCTCAGCCCTAGAACCAGCAACCAATCAGAATCCCAGCCCTATCCACCAATCACAACCCCAACCCTAGAACCAGCAACCAGTCAGAATCTCAGCCCTATCCACCAATCACAACCCCAGCCCTAGAACCAGCAACCAATCAGAATCTCAGCCCTATCCACCAATCACAACCCCAGCCCTAGAACCAGCAACCAATCAGAATCCCAGCCCTATCCACCAATCACAACCCCAGCCCTAGTCCCTAAACCAATAGAAAGACCAGCCCCCAGCAACCTATCACAATAACATGTGCAACAACCAATATGAACTTATATAAGGGGCAAGTTAACTGAATTCCAATCCCTGTGGGCAGGGAGGAGGCAGCTGCTGCTCTATTCAGAATCTCCTTGGATACAGACAGGCTGAGTCCACACTTCCAAGCTAGCAGATTCTACTTTCCAGGTAAGGGAGAGATTGTTTAAAACAAACACTGAAATACTGCTTGTCGCACACTCTGAAATGTGGCTTTTTTAAGGCAAAAAACAGGGGAAGCAGACAGTTTCTAAACACAATTTAAATCACAGAAACAGATGAAGCAGTCTCCTAACCGCACTCTGCAAGATGTATGTAGACTTTTTACTTAGAAGAGGGGGGGTTATGCAGTCTTGTGCCACAGACTAGAAAGGAAATTCACACAGTCATGGCTAAAAAAACACCACTTTAAAAGGTCAAGCTGCCTGAAACACAGAGAGTCTACAGTAAAACAGGCACAGGTAGCTGTAAAAAACACTTTTAAACAAATAATTATATTTCCCAGAAAAGTCTGGGGCTCCTTACCTAGGTCTTTTAGGAATCATTGAACACTGGGCTGTATTAGGACACAGGGAAAATGCTGGGCTCACAAAACGGAAATGGCTCTTTTTTCACCTCCATTGCAATATTTTTTTATTTTAGCTTTCTGTAGGAAAACCTTGAAGGATCTACACAAATGACCCCTTGCTTAATCAAGAATTTTGTCTACTTTTCAGAAATGTTTAGCTGTCCGGGAGCCATCATTTATTTCACACCCATTTCTTTTCCTAACTGGAAGGAGGCTGAAAGCACAGAAAATAGTAAAAATGGGGTATTTCCCAGTAAAATGCCAAAATTGTTTATAGAAATGTGGTTTTCTGATTCAAATCTGCCTGTTCCTGAAAGCTGGGAAGATGGTGATTTTAGCACCACAAACCCTTTGTTGATGCCATTTTCAGGGGAAAAACACATGCTTTCTTCTGCAGCACTTTTTCCCAATTTTCTGAGAAAAACGAAATTTTACCTGTATTTTGGCTAATTTCTTGGTCTCCTATAGGGGAACCCACAAACTCTGGGTACCTTTAGAATCCATAGGATGTTGGTAAAAAAGAACGCTAATTTCACATGGATAGCTTCTGTGGACATAAAGTTATAAGGGCCTAAGCGCAAACTACCCCAAATAGCCAAAAAAGGCTTGACACCTGTGAGGGAAAATGCCTGGCAGTGAAGGGGTTTATACTGGGGTAAATAAGACTAGATTTGAAAAAAACTGGCACTGGCCTACCTACTCTCAAATGGACCTTGAAAACCTACAACCACTCATGCAGAACAATGCTTAACACCTACTTGCATTGTTATTGCTACTTAATACCCTGTAACACAAGTCCTAAAAAATTATACATAATGTGCTAACGTTAATTTTACTACTTTTCATACAGCTGAATTGATTTCTTGAGCTGGGGCAGAAGTTAGTGAAACTGCAGCAGGGAAACACAAAGGGCAGTTCTTACAACACAAACTACCTGCGCCGACAAATATGTCTGTATGTTAAAAAGCTGGCTAACACACTGTAGAGGCTTGTTAACATGTTTTTTAATCCAAAAACAAAATGTCCATGTGTTGTGCCATGCCTTTTCACTGTACTCATATCCAACCGTCTCATGTGTACTGGTACCCTAATTAATGCTAATGCTTTTATTTTAAACTTTTAAGGTTCTGTGTAGTTGTCCTATCCACCACCTGCCTGAACATTGACATCTGCTTCTAGCACTGCCACAGCACTGGGACTAGCACCACACAGCAGACATCTGCTCTTTTGCTTAAGGGTCTAAGGGCTATATGTATCAAGAATAGGAATTAGGATTTCCAAAGTGTAATTAGTATGGAAATGGAATTTGTAAATCGCAATTCTTAATGTATGAAAGTATCATTTTAAAATAGCAGTTTAGAGTGGACCAAAATTCAGTCACAAAACATTAATGCATACTGTTGCGATTCAGTATTTGGAAGGGACACCGCTTCCAAATAATGAATCCGTATTTGTTTGCAAGCCAAAGTTGTGATTTGGTAACATGTTACTGAATCACAGTTTGGGTTTGATACATACAAAAATGCATTTTTGCTGTCACAAACTGACCGATTGTGCAAGTAGGCCTATTTAAAAATGCAAAAAGCTTGACATACCTGACCCTTTCATCTTCATTTATTACTGATGGGACAGCTGTATGTCTTTCTTCACTTCTCTCATTTGGCACTGTGCTCAATATGTCCTATTCTTTAAAAACAAATTATTGACATCCCTCTTGGTCCTGAAATTTGGCAATTTTAGGGTAGCACTATGATTGGTTAGGCCCTATTTAACTATTAGACTTTACATTTTTGTGCCTTTCACAATGAGTAGTGAACATGCATATCTTGTGTCTTCTTATTTGATTTACAATGCCTTACTACCATCTGTCTGTCTCCTGTCAGCTTCTGTCATGTAACAGCCCCTGCTGCCAACCTTCAAAACATCCTCAAGTCGACCAACCTTGGAAAGGCTGGTGGAGAACACGGTTGTAATCAACACAGCAGCGCTGACCAGCGCCCCTGTGGCTGAATACAACCACGACCACTGTTATCCCGTCGGGATCACTGATCCCAGCAGAGATAGCAGTCTTTTGGTGGTCCAACCTCCAAACTCTTAATTTGACGGTCAAAGATTTTGCGGTCCGGACAACCACTGCAAGGCTGGTGGTCTGGTGACCGCCATACTCGTAATTAGGCCCTTTGAGTAATTTTTAATAAAAACAACAAGACTAAAATGGCAAACATCCAATCAGTAGATCCAGTGATATTACATTTTAAAGATTTGAGTGACAATAGCTGCAAAAAGCCCACTAAACAAGAGTACCTTAAATCACGGTTGCAGAGCATTGCGAGGTTCCGCATTGAGTATAAGTCACACAGTCAAGGCAATGTTTTGGTTCTGGGAAGCTGCAAGGTGGGGATATGAGGTCATGCATCTTCGTTCAGGAGTCTGTTGATGAGGGAAGCTTGCAATGTGGAGTCCTGCATCGACGATCCGTCATGCACCAGGTGGTTCATAAAAGATAGATGGGCTTGCAATCTGGAGTTCTGTTTCATCAGTGATGCTGCTGTTGATGAGAGGTTTACTTTGAGAGGACTTGCATCAGGGATTCATTGTGCAGTGGTAATTCCAATGCAGTCTGAGAGGTTGATGTGAAGCCCTGGGGCTATAAGAATCCTTGCAGCAGAGGTGATGCCTCACGGCAGAGATGATGCATTGCCTCTGTTGGATCCACAAGTGCGCTTGGGGGAGCATCTTCAGGCCCACTTCAATGGGCCCAGATCTGGGATGGCACCACTTGTCAGGGTAGGACTCACAGTTGCAGACTCCAAGTGCTGGTTTTGAGAAACTAGCCCTTAGAATCACTCAGGGGGTCCTTGGCTCAGGTTACAAGCCCAGTCCTTCTCACCCAGGCAAGAGGTCAGCACCACAAGCAGCAGTCTTTCAGGGAAGAATTCTACTGGAAAGGCAGTCCTTTCGGCGGCACAGCAGTCTTTTTTCCTGGCAGACTCTTCTATAGGTCATGTGTACTGAACAGTTGGTGTCTGAGGTTTAATATTTATACCTGGTGCCTCCTTTGAAGTGGCAGATGCTTCTAGAGATTTGTCTTTGAAGTCCACAGATTTCCTGCCTCCCATGAGCTGGCTCCAGACTAAACACAGGGTTTATACAATCCTTTGTGTGAAAGCAGAACTCTACTTATTCTGGTTTTAGGCACTAGTTTTTACTAAAATCTGGTTTTAGGCACTAGTTTTTTACTAAAATCTTCAGAAATGCATAATTCTGGTTCTAATGGTTGAATTTTTTTTTGTTTTGGTGTCAAATAATTAATTACAACACACTTTGTTTTTCTAAATTAGAGGGTTGTGTTTTCACCTAATTACTGCATAATTTACACATTGCCTTTAGGTTAAGCGTGACCACATTTTGTGCCAAACCACCCAAGTTTAAGCACAAGTTAATTTAGTGACTTGTGGTTCACCCTGCCGGGGAATGTGGTTGTTGCTTGACCAAAGCTCACAAACCTGTCAACCAACAAGACCATTTCTCACAGGGACTAGCCTGGTACTTGTATCAGGCCCGTGTTCAATTGCAGTCAGCCTGAACTTGTGACTTTTACTAGATCTTCCACGATCAGATAACCGTGAGTAGAGATTTGTGTTTTTAAGAGCTATTCTCACCATTAGTCTGTGAAATTGCATATCTCCAGTTTTAGTTATTAGAATTTTGTTATGGTGGTGTCAAATAATGTAGTACATTTTACTCTATTTTTAAAATTGGTGTGGAACTTTTGTTTTGTGTTCACTCTATGATTGTTTGCGTTCTGCATAAATACTTTACACATTGCCTTCAAGTTAAGCCTGACTGCTTTTGGGCCAAGCTACCAGTGGTTTAAACACAGGTTAATTTAGTGACTTTTTATGGTTCACCATTACAAGGATTTTAGTGGCTTTTTGACGTTCACTGTGACAGGGATTGTGAATGTTGCTTGAGAAAGGTTCACACCCACCTCAACCAAGAACCCAATTTCTTACAATTATCTTCTTTGTTCATTATCAAAGTGTATTAAAAAAGCATCTTCGAAATAATCATAAAATTCCTTAGACTGACATAAAATGCATTATAGCAATATTTATAAGGGGATTCCCTGAACATAATGCACGTAGCTCAGACAGGGAAATAACCAAAGAAGGTAAAAACTACTACAAAAGCTACTAAGATAGCCATGAAGATACCATCATCTTCACGTACCAATACTATGGTCTGAGATGATACTAACTATATGTGACTGACCAGTAGAGTATTTTTAATAGGCTACTCAGTTTAGGTACTCAAATAACAGAATCCTATTACATAATTGATACAAGCTTATTTTACAAATATAGATATTTTATTATTCCATAATGATACAATCATAAAAAGTATATACATTAAATCAAAAAAATAGAAAAAAATACATACAAAGCACCTAAGTCAAACATACCACATAGACATTAAATAATTCAAATAAGAAAACGTGTCTTATTTACAAGTGAACCAACATATTAAGGAACCAATGATACCATAGGGACCGAGTTAAAATACTCTACTGGTCAGTCACATATAGTTAGTATCATCTCAGACCATAGTATTGGTACGTGAAGATGATGGTATCTTCATGGCTATCTTAGTAGCTTTTGTAGTAGTTTTTACATAAAATGCATTATACACAGCATAGATTTATGAAGCCTTTGCTTTGTTCTTGTGTAGTGTAAGCCGATGTAATGACATCACAAAGGCTCCAGTAATATTTACAAAACCACATAAAGAGCGATTTGCTCCACCTTGAGTGGCTTTGCAAAAAAAATGTAATGCAACACAGCTGTTTGGGCTGCTTTGCATTTAATTTCAAGCTGGGAGATGCTCCATAGATGCAGAATGAGCATTCCTATGATTCCACTCATGGATTTTCCATTCCCAGGTTTACTAAATGCTGAGCATGGAGAGTTGACCAAGTAGATTTCAGGGACCACCAGAACAGTGGTCTCATGTGGGAGTGCTATGGCTGTGGCTGGGAGCACAAACCCATAACACCCTGGGCACTAATATGAGCCCAGCACCTAAGGTCCTCCTAGGGCTTGCAACAGCAGATTCCCCCACTGGGTGTGGCCACCCACTGCAGTGTATGGCTATGTGCCCCCCAGATATGGACCCGTTCTACACTCCACATCTGTGCATACTTTTACCCATAAAGCGGAGGGTACTTTATGAATTGCATTTTATAAAGTGTAATCTTAATGTGTTTTTAGATATCATTTAGTATACCCTAGAATAACAAGTTAATTTGATTATTGAAACTATTGTACACAAACATTGTAGAATAAATGATAAAATAAACCATAAAATAAAGTACATCTATGCATTTTAAAAAGTAATATCATTAATATTCAGTGCATGTGTATTTTATATATATATATATTTCATATAAAGATTTTTTTAATTCATAATAAATTTCAAATAGTAAGTAATTTACACCTAAGTAAAATTGATTGTACTCTATAGAAGTCATGTTATAATAAACAAAAATATTGTACAATTTCTGCTCTTCTCCTGTGCGTCAGAGTTTAAACTAGTTACACTTTGTACATTATCTACTTCATGCACAATTTCAAGTTCCTCTTGAAGGTGTAGTGACCCTCTGACAGCTATGCTACTTAGTACTGCACAAACAACTATCATTTTACAGACCACTTGTGGAATATATAATCACCTTCAGCTAGACTGATCAAGGCATCTAAGTGTAAATGCACAAATTTCGAAAGTCCTTCAATATTATACCTTACTCTCTTATGCAATTAATTCAATTCTGTTTCTGGCAAAGTCTTTGAATTTCATGGGCTTCACTATCCATAGCCAAAAGCCATAGACCTAATCACCTAAGTAGTCAAAGTTTCAACATCACTGTAAGATAAAGCACAAATATTGACTGTAAAATAACAGGTGTCTAATGGATATATACATAACAATAAAAGTATTTGATTTGATTATTTATATGTTTTACAAAGTAGAACTTCCAAAACACTTTACTGCAATACATATATACACAGTATGCATTTTATTATTTTTAAAAATGCATGTTACAAACTGTTGAGAAATATGTAATATAGAAACATACAAAAAAATTACCAGGTAAAAAAGCATGTCCACAAAGGCTACTCTCAAACAGTTAATTGATGGTTGAGTTCTGGAAAATTTAGGACCCATGTGCACTCTCAGGAAACCCTGCGACACTGTGAAGCACTATGTGGAATCATAAGGAAAGTAGCTGCTGGTGGAATTACATTGACACGTGAACGGTCCTTTGCATCAAGAACATTTGAAAATGGGATTATTTTGTAGAACCCCCTCTTTCACATATACTGGTTCAGGTCTAGGTTGTTGGAACCGGAGGTGTTGAGGTGCAATTTTGAGAATGGCATCCAAAGCACATGGTAGAAAAGAAGAGAGGGCAACCTGTGAAATACGAGCCACTTTGCGCATGTACTCTGGAATTAACCTGAGCCAAGTATATGTTGTACCACCAAGTCCTTCATTTGAGATGGTATGTTATGGTATGTAAATGTGAGAAATTGGGCTGGATAGACCATCAGCATTGGCGTGATCTGACCCAGGTCTATGTTCCACCATGAAGTCCATTCCCTGAAGGGAGATGGACCACCTCAACAATTTTGGATTCTTATTTGCATTGGCCATCTGAGGCGCCAGTGGTCTCCTAATACTTTAAGTGAGTTCCAAACAGGTATGGTCTCAGCTTCTTCAGTTCCTAAACCACAGCAAAGGCTTCTCTCTCAAAAGCACTCCACCTCTGTTTACTGGGACATAGCCTCCTAGAGATGAAGGCTAAAGGTTGGTCTAGGCCTTCCCCATTAAGCTGTGAAAGTACTGCCCGTACCGTGCTCTGAAGCATCTGTCTGGACTACAAATTCTTTTGAAAGGTCAGGGGCCTTGAGCACATGGGCTGTGCACATGGCCTGCTTTAGGGATTCAAAGGCTTTCTAGCCGGCTTCAGTCCAGATCACCTTTCTAGGCTACTTTTTTGAAGTCAGCTCAGTCAAGGGGGCAACAATGGTGACATACCCCTTGACGAACCTTCTGTAATAACCTGTGAGACCCAAGAAGGCCCTCATCTCTTGTTGAGATTTTGGGGGCTCACAGGCCAGAATGGATTCTATTTTGGCCTAGAAGGGCTACACCTTACCCTTGCCGACCAGGTGTCCTAAGTACAGCACCGACCCCCTGCCGTATCTGACACTCAGTGGCCTTGATAGTCAGGCCTGCATCCTGCAGGGCCTGAAGCACTACCTAGAGGTGAAGGAGGTAGTCCTAAACACAGCTATATAATCTAAGTAGGCAGCACTGAAGGCCTCCATACTAGATAGTACTTGGTCTACCAGCCTCTGGAAGGTGGTAGGGGCATTCTTTGATCCAAAAGGCATCACTTTAAATTGATAGTAGCCCTCTGGGTTGGAGAAGGCTGACCTCTCCTAAGCCCCTTCAGTTAGGCCAATCTGCCAGTAGTCTGAGGTTAAATCAAAAGGGCTCCGTAATGTGGCAGCCCCTAACCGAACAATGAGCTCACCAGCTCTAGGTATGGAGTGATCATCAGTTTTGGCGACTGATTTGAGTCCCCTGTAATCCATGCAGAGCCTGAGTTCTTGGGTGGTGCCCGGTGGGGCAGCTGTTGGTACCAGTACCACAGGGCTGGACCATGGACGGCTGGAGGGCTCACTCACCTTCAACTCCAACATCTTGAAGAATTCCTCTTTGATGCTGTCCCTCACAATTTATTTTTGACAAGGAGGCTATCTCCTGTGTCAATATCCTGGGTACAGAGGTGTGTAAGCCCAGGAGTGAGGAAAAACAGAGAACAAATAACTGGTGACAGTCCCTCTGTTGCCCTGGGGTCAGGGTAAGGGAAAGGTTCACACCTTCCACTGACCCATCTTGCGCTTTTGATGACAGGAGGTCAGGTAAAGGTTCACTCTCCTCTTCCTTCTCATCATTTGTCACCAACAGCATGGTGACATCAGACCTATCATAGTGGTGTTTGAGATGGTTGATGTGAGGGACCCTTACAGGGTGCCTGGGGGTCTTGAGGTCCACCAGGTAGGTGGCATCCCCTTTCCCTCAACTATCTCATAAGGCCCAGTCTGACAGTGCTAGAGGGCACTGGGCTCCACTGGCTCCACATCCACAATTTATGCCCATGCTGGAATTCCACAGAGGTAGCCTTCTGGTTAGATCACTGCTTCATGACCTCCTGGCCTTCCTCCAAGTTCTCAGAAGCCTTCTTCCAGCACTTGGCCATCTAGTTCCTGAGAGTTAGCATGCAGCTAACCACAACCCGGGGAGGTTTCTTGTGTCCTTGCTACCAAACCTCCTTAACTAGACTGAAAGGTCCCCTTACAGAGTGACCACGGAGAAGTTCAAAGGGGCTATATCCACCCCCCCTTTTTTGGTACCTCCCTGTAAGCAAAGAGCAGGCAGGGCAAGAGGACATCCCACTTCCACCTCAGGGAGTCAGGCAGGCCCCCAATCATGCCCTCCAGGGTTTTGTTGAGCCCCTTAATAAGCGTTTTGGTTTGTGGATGATAGGGTGTGGAGAACATATATGTAACTCCACACTCCTTCCACATAGTTTGCTTACAAGCTGACATAAAGTTGGGTCCCCTATCAGACACCACTTCTTTGGGGAAACGTTCTCTGGTGAAAATCCCCATTATAGCCCTAGCTACTGCAGGTGCAATTGCACTTCTCAGAGCTATAGCCTCTGGGTGTCTTGTAGCATGGCCCACCAAGACCAGGATAAACCTGTTCTGAGAGGCTGTCTTGGGGTCCAGGGGCCCAATGATGTCAAAGGGGGTGCCAATTACATAACAGTATAGCAGGGGAGCTTTCAGCTTCTTTCCTTACTTCCCACTGGCCTGACAGGTCACACAAGTCCTGCAGAATGTATCTGGATACACCTTCATCCTGGGCCAGTAAAAGTGGGGGAAATGCCTGGCAAAGGTCTTGTCCAGCCCAAGATGTTCTGCCAGGGGAATCTCATGGGCTAACTTTAATAGAAAAGTGCTGTAGCATTCGGGAACAACTAGTTGCCCCATGCAAAGGTGCCTTGGGTCCACTGTACCGGAGGTCATTCTCCCAATAAATGCAGTGCTCTCCAGAGGTTTCACCAGCTGACTGGGCTTCAGCTTGCCACCTCATGCCCTTCAGGGTTAGGCACTTTTTCTGTGCTTGACAGTGAGTCGCCCTTCTGCTTGCCATCCAGCAAGCTCAGGCAGGTTACCAAAGGAGGCAATATCCTTCTCAGTGAGTTGTGGGGTTGCTCCTCTGGTGTCCCATCCCCTTCCTCTGGGAGACAAACAGGAGCTGGTATACCATGACCCTTGCCCTACCCTCCTTTGGTAGTTGTCTGGGCACTTTTTTCAGGCTCCAGACCCTTTTGACTCCTTTTTTTGGGCAGCAGTGGACCTGGTGGTCACACAGACCCACTCAGGAAACCCCAACATTCCCATGTGGGACCTGAGCACCACTTCCTTCCAGGCAGTGTGCTACAGGTCATTTCCTAGTATACCATCTACAGGCATGGGAGGGCTTGCAGGAACTTTCAGAAGACTGGTGGATCTCCCTACCCCCACTCAAAGGGAACTAGAGACACAGGGTAGTGGTTCTCCCAGTTGTCTGCTAATCCAACTTGGTGGAATGCATTGGGAATGACTTGCTCTGAGGTCACCGGATGACACCTTACTGTAGTCATGCTGGCTCCTGTGTCACGCAGAGCCTCCATCCGTTGCCCATTGTTGGTGACCCACTGCCTATACTTTGGAGTATTGGAAGACATGTGGGGTTTGTGCACCATTTCCTCATCATCCAGGGAAACTAGGGTAAGCCCACTGACTTCCTCCCTACTGACTAGGGCCATCTTCTCCCCAAGCACTATATTGCCTACTCAGGGGGTTTCCCTCCAGTTGGAGGCAGTGCCCTCTTGGGACCCTTGGGGTCACCCTTGTAGTGCCCATACTCATAACACTCATAGCACCTGGGGTTAGATTTGTTTTCACCCGATAAGCTTTTCTTGTGGTGGCCAGATTGGGATGGGGACTCTTTCCCCAGGGAGGACTCCTTCTTTTAATCTTCCCCCGTTTCTTCTGGTGGGAACCCTGACCACCCGTTTGTGAATCCCTTCCAGATGCCTTTTTGGACACTCTGGTGCTGGCCCAGAGGTCTGCCTTCTCAGCAAGCTTCCTCAAAAAAGTCAGCTTGCTGTCTATCAGGTGTTGATGCAGCTCTGTGAAACAACTATTGAGCATGTGCTCCCTCAGAATCAGGTTGTACAGCCTGTTGAAATCATCTGCCTTGCTGCCACTCACCCAGCCCTTCGTTGCCTTGCTAGCATAATCCAGAAGGTCCATCCAAGTCAGGTTGGGTAGCTTGTGGCCGTCCCTGGACCTCTGTCTATACTTTTCTGGGATCTACCCAAACTTATAAAGAAGAATGGCCTTAATGGGGGTATACATGCTTGGTCCTCTAACTCTAGATTCAGGAGTGTGTCCCTCCCCACTGGAGGCATATATTTCCACAAGCAAGCCCCCCTACTGTGTTCCTCTGGGACCTTATGGGCCCTCAAGGATACCTCATAGGCTGAAAGCCACTTATTTATATCATCCCCCACCCAATAACTGGCCACCAGGTCATTGGGAATGTGGACTCTCACCTCTCCAGTAGACACTGCTGATTTGCTGCCACCATTGCTGCTGGACTCTGTTTGCTTGGCTTCAATGTCCAGCTCCTCCAGGCTCAGTTCATGAGCCGGCATGATCTTTTTCTCCTCCATCCTTAGTCTGGCCAGTTCCAGATCCAACTTGAGCTTCCTCTACTCTCCTCTGCTCCTTACTGTCCTCTAGCTACACTTGAGACAGGCCTCTGGAAGATACACTGCTCCTTGCCCAATCCTGGGTATCCTGAATCTCCTCGTAGGAGCAGAGATGTTCCTCCTGAAGTCTTTGGTTCTCCTGGGCCCCTTGGTCTTCTTCATCACCCAGTCCCAGGTCCCCTTCTGGGTCATCCTCCTCTGTTGCTGTTTGCAGCCTCTTGACATCCTCACAGGCCCAGAGGGCTATCGTTATGTCTATCTTGGAAGCTTTCTTGCCCACTTTTAGACCCCTCTCCTTGCAGAGCTTTTACAGCTCACCCTTGTTGAGGCTGTCAACATTGATCAGATACATCTCCATGGTAGCAGAGACAGATGGCATCAGTTTAATTTTGAAAAATACAAAAACGGCCACTGGAGACTAAGGAGAATTTAGAAAGTCAGTCCTGATGCCAAATTATATATCTGGGATTTTTGTGTAACACTAATCACTGAATGGTGCTGCAAAAACACCAGTCCTGATCCACACTGCTGAACACCAATGTGAGAATTTGGGTTGTTGGTTGACTGGGGTGTGAAGCCTGGTCCAGCAACAGCCACAATCCCTTGCAGGGTGAACCAGAAAAAGTCACTAAACTAACCCGTGCTTAACCCTGGAACCATCTGTAATTCCTACCCAGGTCTAGTGGGGTCATAAGGGTAGACCTCTGTTTTTGAGCTAACCCTGGGTAGCTAGGCACAAAAAGCAGTCAGCCCAAACTTAGAGGCAATATGTAAAGTATTTATACAGTACACAAACAGCAACACAGTGAAAACACAACACAATAAAAATCCCAAACCAATTTAAAAAATAGAGAACATTTTAATAAACTGTTTGACACCAAAACCATGAAAATCCAACTTGTAGAACCAGAGTTCAGAATTTTTATAGTGTAAGGTTCAAAACAGCAAGTCCTCAATTTTAGAAAATGGCCACCTGGTGACCTTCAGCACCACAACTAAGGGTCCAGGTGTGGAAAGAGACCTCTCAGGGGTACAAGACTCACCCAGGCTGGGTCCAGGTGCAGGTTTAGGACGGTTGGAGCCTGTTATGTCCCTGTGGCTCAAAACAGGAGAACCGCTGAACTAGTCATTGGAGTTACTTATGGAGTCCTAAGAATAGGTAGTGATGCAGGGCTCTGCAGCAGGGCTGGTCTCTGAAGGTCCCAGGCTCCAGGCAGCAAAGCAGTCCCTCCAGGTACAGCGGCAGTCTGGCAGAGTGCACAGCAGGTCACTGCAGCAGGCAGTCCTCTGAGTGTCCTTCATCAGGTCCAGTAGTGAACTGAGGAGCTGGTCTAAGAGCACTCTTTTTATACCCTGGTGATCTGCTCCTAGAAGTTGGGAGAAGTTTCCAGAAAGGTTCTTGTGAAGTTCCAGGAATTTCCTGCCCCCCACACCCTCCGGTCCTGGCTCCAAGATGGCTGCACTGAAAATACAGGGCCATTAAGTCTATTGTGTGATGGCAGAGCCGAGCCTATTCATTTGCAAGTGGGGTGTGCTTAACACTGCCACCCAACAAGTCAGTTAATGGCCCATTCAGGCTCTACTAATCCCCCTATTGTGTTACTGTCTGGGGTGGATTCACAAAGTCCCAACTATCATTCACACCTAGTCATGTGACCTAAGGCAAGTTACAGGCACAGAGGGCTAAAGGAAGGAAAATGGCAACTTTTTCAAAGTGGCATTTTCAAACTTGTGATGATAAATCAGACTTTACCATTAAATAGGGTTTATCTTTACAAGTTCATATGTACCAAACATGATATATCTACCACCTCTGGTTTAGGAGTTATAACTTAATAATTTTTAAAAGGAATCCCCAATGTTACCCTATGGGAGGAGTAGGGCTCTCAGTAGTGAGAAAACTAATTTGGGAGTTTTTCACTGCATGTAAAACTAAAAAGTACATGACCTATCTTTTAATTACACAACATCCTGCCCTATTTGCTACTTGGGACCTACCTTAGGGGTGACATATATGTAATAAAAGGGGAGTTTAAAGCTTGGCAAGGGGTTTTAAATGCCAAGTTGACATGGCAATGGAACACTGCCCTCAGGCTGCAATGACAGGCATGGGACAAGTTTTAAGGTGCCACTTAAGTGGCTCCCACAATAACTTCTGCAGGCCCCCTGGTAGAATGGAATTTACAGGTCCTGGGTATATAGAATATCACTCTACAAGGGACTTACATGTAAATTAAATATGCCAATCAGGTACATACCAATCAAACCATATTTAGCAGAGTGGGCACAGGCACTTTAGCACTTGTTGGCAGTGGTAAGGTGTGCAGAGTCTTACCACCAACAGAGCAAAACTCCAGACAAGATGGGGGCTAGGAAGCAAAAGGTTTGAAAGAGCCCACCCTATGGCTAACAGGTCCAACAGTAAAAAAGTAACATTGGACTCTACCAAAGTGGATCCAGTTTTCTCCAAATGAACCATTATCATGTCTCTTTTAAGTTTATATAATGTAATGTTATCTTCATTTTAGTCAATTAGTCTGACACTCTGCATGAAAATCCTCTTTTGTTTTATTTTTCTAGCAAAGTGATGTAATTGTAGACTGTCTTGTAGAATAGTTATCTGATTTGGATATGGCTGGGTCCAAACTAGGGTGGCATGGTGAGCAAAAGAACGACGGATTAAGCCCAGATCTTTGACTGGGGGTGAGTGTTTGCATTGTTCAGCACTCCGTCCATCATCCTTTTGTGTTGGTAGAATAGTTATCACCATGGTGGTTGTGTTATGACTGCAGCATTGCCTCATGCTGCTCTTATATATATGTCTACTGGTGATGTTACTGCTGGATATGTACTCTGACCTTCTGTTATTTTTCAGAGCAAATTCACAATTGCCCTAGATTTTGTGACTCAGCAAAATCACCTTGCATAGGTTATACATTTGTTTTGCAATGGGTCCGCCCAACTGCCCCCACACACCCACCTTGCATATGTTCAAAATATGTTTGTGGCACACCGCAGCTATTTTGCCACACAAGGGGAAAACAAATCAGACAATTCCTATATTGCAAAACATGCTAAATACTGCTTTGAACTTTGTTCTGAGTTGTGCGACCAAAAATTCATGCAAAAGCTTAGTCAATCCATCCCTTTGTCTGATTGTTGTAGATATACTAACAGGGATATGGGTATTAATGAATATGTCTCCAATGTCCTTGTTTGCTGATATATGGTCAACTGTGACTAATTTTAGGTCTTGCCAACTCTATTAGCGTTCTTTGCAATAAAGAATGGCAACAAATCAAAGTTGCTTTTGGGTCTTTTGTGAAAGAAATATGGTTTTATATTAGAGGGAAATGAGGGCTTTGACATTGAGGTGCATGGTCCACTTATTGGAGAAAAGCATTAGCTGACTCAAAATGTGGGCATTTAGTTAAAAGGCCTTGCTGCTCCCAAGTCTGGCTGCGGGAATATCCTGCTTTTACAAAAGCTTTTTGGGGTGATGAACATGAATGCTACTTAATAGACAGACTTCTACATTAAGCAAAAGAACTATGGCACGTAAGCAACATGTCCCTTTTCTTAATTTTCACCTTATAATGATATAAGTTAATAATCTATGCAATAATTTATTTTAAGTTTAAAAATCTTAAATTACAGTTTGGGGTATTTATGATTTGGGTTGGTTGAACTTCTTTTCTCATGTGACGTGACTGGGTACCATTGTAGATAGGTTACCATCTTTGAGTTCCCAATCAGCTTTATTATGGAATTTTAAGTGGTTTAGGATGAAGAAACGGGTAAATGAGTTTAACCTATCCTTGTGACCCCATTAAGTTATAGTTATTTTATTTGAAGTTCCTCTTCAGTAAGAAGAATGTGTTGAATTACAAACCTACCTTTTGTGCCAAATGCTCGACTGCTTTCAGGAATCTCTATAGGGAGGTTTGATAAAGCTGCAAAAATCACTATCTATGTGGACTATTGTCTACACTGCTGTGTGGCAATGAGTCCATCACAGTGGCAGCTCCACTGAAGACTCAGAGATGCCCACAGGGTAGTGTATAGAGCCTAGCAATGGCACTGGTAATACAAGTTTAAAGCTTTAAAGTTGGATACCATGCACGGTCTACATTGAGTATGAGCGAAACGGATAGTGGTGGCATGTCTAGCAGTCTTAGCTACAGTTAAGTAATATTTTTTTTTTGCTTGATATTGTGAGTGTTAAGTATTCAAACACATCAGCCGAGACTTTCCAACCCGGCATAATAGATTGATTGCTGCTGCTGCTGCTACTGCTGTGAGTCTTTTCCGTTGATGGTCTTCAAGAGCCACCTTCAGCCCTGAGATCACATTTTCTACTGTCCACCATTCTCTGTGGGATTCCCAAGGCTCCATCTGAGGCCCATATCCAACGACACAGGAAGCAACCTGTCACCACTTGATTTAGATGTTTTGTTAACTGAAGAATGCAGTCCAGTGGTTCGGACATTTAACCTTAGAATTGTTTGATCTTAGAGAAATCACTTCATGCCTCTAATGGCTCAAATTCTTTCTTTGGCAAAAGTTGATGCTGTCACAAACATGTGGTTTTAAGACGGTCTGTGTCAGATATTTCATGAAGTTCTGTTGAAACCAAGCTCACCTATGTTAGTGCGTCAGACCCTAATAGATAAACTTACAAGGGAGATGTGAATAGGCCGATGGACCTTTTGACTCGCTTTGGGGTTTTCCCACCATATATCCCGTACATCCACAGATCAATAATCGATAACAATCAATAACATTAGCAATCAATGAGCGTCAGTAATTGTCACACACCATGACCTTGTAGTCATTAATAAGCATACAGAAACAACACTGGATGACCAAAGCAGCAAACGAATCACAATCTAATCAAAGCTTGAGCTATTACACATTCTAAAATTACAGTGAAAATGAATAAAAAGAATAACTGCACAAATGATATTGCATACATTTCGATTCAGCAAAGGAAAGACTTCAGCTGTTAATACATATAGCGAACTTCTTCAGTGAGAACCCTAACTAACATCAGATTAGAATTAGCATGTTTGGACTTCATGCAAAAGAATTTAGTCAACACAAATTTGTAAAACATCTATCTATGGCTCTATCAAAATAGCGGTTGGTACATAGAAACAAAAGCAATAAGACATAGCAAACAGAATCATAGTCAATAAACCTATCCTCAGTTTGGATCAGCAAGCTGTGACAGTCTTCATCCTCAGGATATCAGTCTGGTCAGCAAGGCATCAGGATTCAGCACCTAAGTTCAGAAAAGGCAAATTCTCTCTAAGCAGTTTAAAAGAATATAGGTAAACTCTCAAGAAAGTGAAGAAGAATATCGCAGAACGGCCTCCCTCTTCTCGGTGCAGTCTGGCTAAGTCAGATTTCCTAAAACTACTTCCCAAGTCCCTATCGGTCAAGGGATCGCATATTCACACTTTGTCCAATAAAACTAAAACTTCGTATCTATAATTCTACTAGTACATGGTTCACATGTTGATGATTGGCTCCTCTTGTCCCGCTCTCATCATTTGGTTCATCGGGTATCAGTATTGTTGCAGCTTAAACTCCCGTCAGTATGGTCATTGTTCTCTCCTGGGAAAGTCAGTCTTACACACATTACAGTAAACAATGTTGCATTAGCAAGTACATCATCTCTTACCAAGCAGTTTCTCATGAGAAAGACTTTTAGCAACGAGAACATGGACAGTACAGAGGAAAATCACAATTTAATTCTCCAAGCAGACATTTTATTAAACGCCTAAGAAATACAGCTTGACATAAGGCTGTGCAATTAGGCCAAGACCTCGCTAAGTTAAGGCCTACATTTAATAAGGCTAATACATAGAACATAACCCTTAATTTGACATATTACTACATTAAGCAAACATAAACTCCACATTTCATATTAATAAGCTGTTGGACCTGGCTTTTTGACAGGGACATCCCCAAACTTTTTGCCTCCTTCCTCCTATTTTTTTCTGACCTGTTGTTGTTGGCTTTTGACCTCTGAGCACTTTACCACTGCTAACCAGTGCTAAAGTGCATATGCTCTCTGGGTAAATTGTACTATTGATTGGTTTATCCATGATTGACTATTTAATTTACCTGTAAGTCCCTAGTAGAGTGCACTACATGTGCCTGGGGCATGTAGATTAAATGCTACTAGTGGGCCTGCAGCACTGGTTGTGCCACCCACCTCAGTAGCCCCTTAACCTTGTCTCAGGCCTGCCATTGCAAGGCCTGTGTGTGCAGTTTCACTGCCACTTCGACTTGGCATTTAAAAGTACTTGCCAAGCCTAGAACTCCCCTTTTTTCTACATATAAGTCATCCCTAATGTGTGCCCTAGGTAACCCCTAGAGCAGGGTGCTGTGTAGGTAAAAGGCAGGACATGTACCTGTGTAGTTATATGTCCTGGTAGTGTAAAACTCCTAAATTCGTTTTTACACTACTGTGAGGCCTGCTCCCTTCATAGGCTAACATTGGGGCTGCCCTCATACACTGTTGAAGTGGCAGCTGCTGATCTGAAAGGAGCAGGAAGGTCATATTTAGTATGGCCAGAATGGTAATACAAAATCCTGCTGACTGGTGAAGTCGGATTTAATATTACTATTCTAGAAATGCCACTTTTAGAAAGTGAGCATTTCTTTGCACTAAAATCTTGTTGTGCCCTTCAATCCACGTCTGGCTAGGTTTAGTTGACAGCTCCTTGTGCATTCACTCAGACACACCCCAAACACAGGGTACTCAGCCTCACTTGCATACATCTGCATTTTGAATGGGTCTTCCTGGGCTGGGAGGGTGGAGGGCCTGCCCTCACACAAAGGACTGCCACACCCCCTACTGGGACTCTGGCAGACAGGATTGAGCTGAAAGGGAACTTGGTGCATTTCTTACAGACTCTTTGAAATCACCCCCACTTCAAAGGCACAACTTAGTATAAAACAGGGCCTCTGCCCTACCTCATCAGACACTTGCTGGAGAAGAAACCGGAACCAGAAACTACATCCTGCCAAGAAGAACTGCCTGGCTGCTCAAAGGACTCACCTGTCTGCTTTCTCCAAAGGACTGCTGTCTTGCTGTTGCCCTGCTGCCTTGCTGAACTCTTGTCTGGCTGTGAAAGTGCTCTCCAAGGGCTTGGATAGAGCTTGCCTCCTGTTCCTTGAAGTCTCAGGACCAAAAAGACTTCTGCCTTTCACGTGGACGCTCCGTGCGCCGAAAAATTTCGACGCACAGCTTGTTTCGCGGCGAGAAAAACGCCGCACACCGACGCTGATCAACGCGACGCCCTCGGGACGATCAAGACTTCGACGCACAACCTCGCAAGGACAAAGCCGCCCGACTTCCAAGGAGAAATCGACGCGACGCCTACCGTGAGTGCGAAACTTTGACGCACGGCCTCGCAAGGACAACGCCGCCCGACTTCCAAGGAGAAATCGACGCGACGCCTGCCGTGAGACCAAAATTTCAACGCACGGCCTCGCAAGGACAACGCCGCCCGACTTCCAAGGAGAAATCGACGCGACGCCTACCGTGAGATCGAAACTTCGACGCGCAGCCCCGCAGAACGACGCGCAGCCGGAAAATAAGCAGGAGAATCCACGCACAGACCCGGGACATCTGGTAATCCCCGCGATCCACAAAAAGAGACTGTCTGCGCGCCGGAAAACGACGCCCGACTTCCCCGCGTGGAAAAGAACGACGCAAGTCTGTGTGTGCTGAGGAGAAATCGACGCACACACCCCTTTTTCCACGCATCTCTTCTCCTGTGGCCCTCTGAGGAGATTTCCCACCAGAAACCAGGTACTCTGTGCTTGAAAGACACTTTATTGCTTTTTAAAAGACTTAAAGACACTTAATATCACTTTTCAGTGATATCTTTACAAATTCGTATTGCAACTTTGATCGTTTTGACCTACAAGTACCCAGATAAATATTCTATATTTTTCTAAACACTGTGTGGTGTATTTTTGTGGTGTTATACTATGGTGTTGTATGATTTATTGCACAAATGCTTTACACATTGCCTTCTAGGTTAAGCCTGACTGCTCGTGCCAAGCTACCGGAGGGTGAGCACAGGCTGATTTTGGATTGTGTGTGACTTACCCTGACTAGAGTGAGGGTTCTTGCTTGGACAGAGGGCAACCTAACTGCCAACCAAAAACCCCATTTCTAACATTGGTGATCAGCGGTGAGGATAGGACTTGTGTTTGTGCAGTGACATACAGTAGCTAAGTATTTCACTACCTACCCACAGTTGAAGGTCAACTTGATTTTTTATCTCTTTTTTGACTTTTGGTCTCTGATGTCCTCCTGGATATACTATTGATATTTTGGACTTTGGATTTTGGTTTTTGCTGGTAAGATCCTATCAGAATGGGATCGCTTACCTACTTATTCTTTTTGCCTACTGACCACCTCACTAAGGCTGACCTAAGGAAGCTTTGCAGAGAATGTGGCCTTCCTGTAGCAAAGAGATCTACTAAAGCAGAGATGCTACATGCCTACATAGTCTGGGAGGAAGACAGATGGGCAGAGAGAGAGGCAGCAAGAAGCCAAATGACTAAGTACCCCTCAGAGGAGGAGGAGGACGACTCAGATGAGGAAAGAGACCCAGTGAAAAAAGAATGGCTCATGGCTCAAGCACGGTGGATGGAAGAGCTAGATGAGTTTATTGAAAGGGCTGAGGCAGCAAGTCTCTTAGCCCTGGAAGAAGAAAAGATTGCAGCTCAAGAGCTGAGCTGTAAAGAGCTGAAACTGGAAGCCGGAAGGGCTGAGTCCAGTTCAGATGGTGGCAGCAAAAATCTTGCATCTAGTATTGCTGAAGAAGGGCACAAGCCCAGAGATGTGGTACCCAACTTGAAGAAGAGAGTTGACACACCCCAGGCGGTTCAAGGGTATGAGGTAGTTCCCGTTATGCACAGGGTCCCTGAGAAGGATTGGGGAACTGGCACAGGGAGTCATATTCCTACTGGGGGGAGGGACACTTTACTGACTCTAGCAGAGAGTGACAGAGAAAAGGGTTCCCCCCTGGTGGACGTCCTGGATATAGAGTGTAGAGACATCCCAGAAGAGTTTGGGTTGAGTGTCAGGGACAGACAGATACTGTCTCACCAGTCTCAGGAGGGTGAAGTAGAGTGCTTTTCCAAGGTTGAGTTACTGGGTGGTTGGGTGAAGGGTACTGTGGTTAATACATGTGAAGGGCAGAGTGATATAATTGCTGGAGAGCATATGTCTGGTCCTTATTTTCCAGAGCTACGCCAACACCAGGTGGAGTGTGAGTTCTCTGACCCCAGGGAACTTACAGTGGAGGCAGACTTTTGGGTGAGTACCAGAGAGTCTGAAGAGGCATTTGGGGGTGCTCCTGAAGGGAGTGGTCTAGGTGGTTCCCGACCAAGTGAGGTGGGAGAAGATTGTAGGGTCCCAGGTAGGTCTCAGAGCCTAACCTGTACCGTAGGGCTACCTTTTGAGGGAAGCCCCGCAGTGTCAGAAGAACTTGGGGGGAAGACTGTAGATAGCATCCCAACAGTTCTGGTGTCTGGCAGTACCACTCCTAGTGAGGGGGTGCAGAAGTCCAGACATAGGGTTGAGAGGGGGTGGCCGACCCCAGTGGAGGATCTTGAAAGTCAGGGGTCAGCTCTGAGAGCAGAGCCCCCCAGGAATGACCCAGGTGAAACCGTTTCTGGTTTGGGGGAAACCCAGACTCTGCCGGATGGGCAGAGGTCGGGAGACCTGCGCCAACCAGACTCTTGTGTGGCCCTTGGGGACGGCGTGTCCCTTGTGGGGGGTGAGAGTGCCCCCCAGGAAGTCCTGGCATGCCAGGCAAAGATTCAACCTCAGGGTGGTGACTCTGGGTTGGATAACCGGGTTCAGAGGTCAAACTCTGACCGGGTGGGAGGTAGGTGTGCCTCCCAAGAAGTCCTGCTGTGCCAGGCTATTGTCCAACCTCAGGGTGTTGACTCTGGGTTGGATGGTCAGGTTCAGAGGTTAAACTCTGACCTGGTGGGGGGTAGGTGTGCCCCCGAGAAAGTCTTGGCGTGCCAGGCAGTTGTCCAACCTCAGGGTGTCGACTCTGGGTTGGATGGCCAGGTTCAGAGGTTAAACTCTGACCTGGTGGGAGGTAGGTGTGCCTCCCAGAAAGTCCTGGGGTGCCAGGCAATTGCCCAACCTCAGGGTGGTGACTCTGGGTTGGCTAACCAGGTTCAGAGGTCAAACTCTGACCTGGTGGGGGGTAGGTGTGCCCCCCAGAAAGCCCTGGTGTACCAGGCAGTTGTCCAACCTCAGGATGGTGACCCTAGGTTGGAGAACCAGGTTCAGAGGTTAAACTCTGACCTGGTGGAGGGTCAGTGTGCCCTCCAGGAAGTCCTGGCATGCCAGGCGATTGTTCAACTTCAGGGTGGTGACTCTGAGTTGAATGGCCCAGTTCAGAGGTTAAACTCTGACCTGGTGGAGGGTCAGTGTGCCCTCCAGAAAGTCCTGGCGTGCCAGGCAATTGTTCAACCTCAGAGTGCTGACTCTGGGTTGGATAACCGGGTTCAGAGGTTAAACTCTGACCTGGTGGGGGGTAGGTGTGCCCCCCAGAAAGTCCTGGCGTGCCAGGCAATTGTTCAACCTCAGGGCGGTGACTCTGGGTTGGATACCCAGGTTCAGAGGTTAAACTCTGACCTGGTGGGAGGTAGGTGTGCCTCCCAAGAAGCCCTGCTGTGCCAGGCAATTGTCCAACCTCAGGGTGTTGATTCTGGGTTGGATGACCAGGTTCAGAGGTTAAACTCTGACCTGGTGGGGGGCAGGTGTGCCCCCCAGAAAGTCCTGGCGTGCCAGGCAATTGCCCAACCTCAGGGTGGTGACCCTGGGTTGGGGAACCAGGCTCAGAGGTTAAACTCTGACCTGGTGGGAGGTAGGTGTGCCTCCCAGAAAGTCCTGGTGCGCCAGGCAATTGTTCAACTTCAGGGTGGTGACTCTGAGTTGAATGGTCAGGTGCAGAGGTTAAACTCTGACCTGGTGGAGGGTCAGTGTGCCCTCCAGGAAGTCCTGGTGTGCCAGGCAATTGTTCAACTTCAGGGTGGTGACTCTGAGTTGAATGGTCAGGTGCAGAGGTTAAACTCTGACCTGGTGGAGGGTCAGGGTGCCCTCCAGGAAGTCCTGGCGTGCCAGGCAATTGTTCAACTTCAGGGTGGTGACTCTGAGTTGAATGGGCAGGTGCAGAGGTTAAACTCTGACCTGGTGGGGGGTAGGTGTGCCTCCCAGGAAGTCCTGGTTTGCCAGGCAGTGATCCAGTCTGAGGGTACAGACCCTGGGCTGGAAGACCAGGTTCAGGGTGTCCCCCCGGACCTGGAGGGAGGGGCTACTGATAACAGTGCCCCTACCATGTTGTCTTCTGAGGAGGCCACTCCTAGTTGGAGGGTGCTGGACCCCAGAAGGGAGGGCAGGGGGAGGGAAGCCTCACCCCGGGCCCTAGTCCAACCTGAAGGTACAGGCCCCAGGTTGGAGGGCCAGTGGCAGGTTAACAGCCCTGCACTGGTGGAGGAATGGTACAGGGTGACTTCTGTAAGCACCCTGACCATGTTGGACCCTGGGGGTACTGCTCCAGGAGGGAGGGTACAAAGCCCCAGAGGGGAGGACCAGGTTCAGGCTGTCATCCCTGACCTGGTGGAAGGGAGAGTGGTTAAAGGGTGCCCAGCACCTGGGGCTACCGCCCCCCACTCTCCACAGCCACAGTGGTTGGAGAGCTTTGAGAGGCCTGGCTCTCATCCCTGGCAGCTGTCAGTAATCACTGTGGCTTGCTGTCCGGGTGGACAGAGTTATCCCTGGGGAGGGGACAAGTGTCACACCCCAGGGGTAGAGTGGGCAACACCACTATGTTGGTCATGGTGGTACTATCCTGCTCCTGGGATACATCTGTGAGCAAAGTAAGGTTAGGTGCTACACAGATGGGATCCGCAGGAAAGGAGAAAGGTTCCCCATGGATGGGCTTAGTGGGCCCTGAGAGTATGGACAGAGGGATCCAATGGGAGTCAGGAAGGCGAAGAACTGGAGCATGCCCCTGCTGTTGTGGGCCTGGGTCCTTGTTCTGTCGCCTCAAACAGGGAAGTACATCAGGATAGTGATTGTTCTCCCCTGGCTTTAGGCTGGTGGGGGGTCATGTTGGACCTGGCTTTTTGACAGGGACATCCCCAAACTTTTTGCCTCCTTCCTCCTATTTTTTTCTGACCTGTTGTTGTTGGCTTTTGACCTCTGAGCACTTTACCACTGCTAACCAGTGCTAAAGTGCATATGCTCTCTGGGTAAATTGTACTATTGATTGGTTTATCCATGATTGACTATTTAATTTACCTGTAAGTCCCTAGTAGAGTGCACTACATGTGCCTGGGGCATGTAGATTAAATGCTACTAGTGGGCCTGCAGCACTGGTTGTGCCACCCACCTCAGTAGCCCCTTAACCTTGTCTCAGGCCTGCCATTGCAAGGCCTGTGTGTGCAGTTTCACTGCCACTTCGACTTGGCATTTAAAAGTACTTGCCAAGCCTAGAACTCCCCTTTTTTCTACATATAAGTCATCCCTAATGTGTGCCCTAGGTAACCCCTAGAGCAGGGTGCTGTGTAGGTAAAAGGCAGGACATGTACCTGTGTAGTTATATGTCCTGGTAGTGTAAAACTCCTAAATTCGTTTTTACACTACTGTGAGGCCTGCTCCCTTCATAGGCTAACATTGGGGCTGCCCTCATACACTGTTGAAGTGGCAGCTGCTGATCTGAAAGGAGCAGGAAGGTCATATTTAGTATGGCCAGAATGGTAATACAAAATCCTGCTGACTGGTGAAGTCGGATTTAATATTACTATTCTAGAAATGCCACTTTTAGAAAGTGAGCATTTCTTTGCACTAAAATCTTGTTGTGCCCTTCAATCCACGTCTGGCTAGGTTTAGTTGACAGCTCCTTGTGCATTCACTCAGACACACCCCAAACACAGGGTACTCAGCCTCACTTGCATACATCTGCATTTTGAATGGGTCTTCCTGGGCTGGGAGGGTGGAGGGCCTGCCCTCACACAAAGGACTGCCACACCCCCTACTGGGACTCTGGCAGACAGGATTGAGCTGAAAGGGAACTTGGTGCATTTCTTACAGACTCTTTGAAATCACCCCCACTTCAAAGGCACAACTTAGTATAAAACAGGGCCTCTGCCCTACCTCATCAGACACTTGCTGGAGAAGAAACCGGAACCAGAAACTACATCCTGCCAAGAAGAACTGCCTGGCTGCTCAAAGGACTCACCTGTCTGCTTTCTCCAAAGGACTGCTGTCTTGCTGTTGCCCTGCTGCCTTGCTGAACTCTTGTCTGGCTGTGAAAGTGCTCTCCAAGGGCTTGGATAGAGCTTGCCTCCTGTTCCTTGAAGTCTCAGGACCAAAAAGACTTCTGCCTTTCACGTGGACGCTCCGTGCGCCGAAAAATTTCGACGCACAGCTTGTTTCGCGGCGAGAAAAACGCCGCACACCGACGCTGATCAACGCGACGCCCTCGGGACGATCAAGACTTCGACGCACAACCTCGCAAGGACAAAGCCGCCCGACTTCCAAGGAGAAATCGACGCGACGCCTACCGTGAGTGCGAAACTTTGACGCACGGCCTCGCAAGGACAACGCCGCCCGACTTCCAAGGAGAAATCGACGCGACGCCTGCCGTGAGACCAAAATTTCGACGCACGGCCTCGCAAGGACAACGCCGCCCGACTTCCAAGGAGAAATCGACGCGACGCCTACCGTGAGATCGAAACTTCGACGCGCAGCCCCGCAGAACGACGCGCAGCCGGAAAATAAGCAGGAGAATCCACGCACAGACCCGGGACATCTGGTAATCCCCGCGATCCACAAAAAGAGACTGTCTGCGCGCCGGAAAACGACGCCCGACTTCCCCGCGTGGAAAAGAACGACGCAAGTCTGTGTGTGCTGAGGAGAAATCGACGCACACACCCCTTTTTCCACGCATCTCTTCTCCTGTGGCCCTCTGAGGAGATTTCCCACCAGAAACCAGGTACTCTGTGCTTGAAAGACACTTTATTGCTTTTTAAAAGACTTAAAGACACTTAATATCACTTTTCAGTGATATCTTTACAAATTCGTATTGCAACTTTGATCGTTTTGACCTACAAGTACCCAGATAAATATTCTATATTTTTCTAAACACTGTGTGGTGTATTTTTGTGGTGTTATACTATGGTGTTGTATGATTTATTGCACAAATGCTTTACACATTGCCTTCTAAGTTAAGCCTGACTGCTCGTGCCAAGCTACCGGAGGGTGAGCACAGGCTGATTTTGGATTGTGTGTGACTTACCCTGACTAGAGTGAGGGTTCTTGCTTGGACAGAGGGCAACCTAACTGCCAACCAAAAAACCCATTTCTAACATAAGCCATTATTAAGTACACTTTGTGAACATTGACGGTCATTCACGTGGGCACACTTTCAATTGCGTGCATTAATTTTCCCTAAGTTAATAAAATTTCTACGCAAATTCGACACTCAAAATACATGAATATTCATTCAGAATTTCATTAATAACTCAGCGTTAACAATCCCTCCTCTGATGACTAAATGTGTCATCACACTAAACCTTCACTCACACATTTTCAGCTAAAATTCTGTCATCTCTAATCCTTCAAATCTTTGTCCCTTTTTCAAATTTCTCCTAAACACATTTTCCCTTTTATTTTCTTCCCTCCTCTGATCAATTTTCAATTTTTTCAAATGTAATCCTTTTGCACAGTTTACATTTTACCTATATTCCAATTATACAAATCACAATCATCAACATCCCTTGCATTATTTTCAATAAGATCCCCTTCCCAATGTTGCTGAGCCAATTTCCCACTAAAGCAAATCCTTTGCCAACTTTCTCCCAAACACCTGGCTCTTTCAACCCATTAAAAACAGCACTTTCATTAGTCAGATTAGTAAGTAAGCTTCTAATTTCTTTACCATTATCAGGAATGAACAGCAATGCTTTGAATTAAGCATTTTGCAAACTCCACCATCCTTTGCTATAATTATATCTAACGCAAGATGGTTCTGAAGAGTCATAGCTCTTTCAGCAGCTAATTCTTTATCTATCAGGATCATGGCTCCTGAAAAATTTGTCAGCATGTTATCCACAATAGTAGACAACTTTTGAATCTTTATCAAATTCCGAACAACTCCTACTGAAGGTATCACTGTTCAAAATATATATCCCACTATACCAGAAGGAGGCTCTCTTCTCTGTCTAATATGATGTAATTAAGTCAATTTCACAAATTTCTTTATGTCGTCAAGTTGAAAATTCTTTGGGAAAACTATCCACAATTAACATGTACCATACCATCCTCTTGGAAGACGGTAAAAAGGATTAGGTTCACAGATGTAATATATGCCAGGAATCGCTGGATCCTGTCTATTCAACATAAATGTCCATTTACTCTCAAACAAAAACACATGTCTACATTCACTCGTTCCCACAAATAAAGTGTCAGTTCTAGATTTAGGCCTATATATACACAAAGCTTTCCTACGTGTTGCACATCTAAAGCTAATTTTAGCACAGCTAAGCTTTTTATTGCACTATAAGCATAATCATTTCTAAAAGTCTTTTTCTCTAAACCCTTTTCGAACTTCTCCTTCAATGCCTTTCTCCTGTCATCTGTGTGATCTAAGAAACTCTTTTCTAAAGGTGTAAGCAGGCATGTCAGGTTGTTTCTGTGCGCATAAGCTGTGCCAAAAGTTAATGTAGGCTCAATAAAACCTCTCTCTAATACTATGCCATTATCCTTAACTACTCTACTCAGATACCTAATCATAGGGACGAACGAAAGCACAACGTCGTGGTTGGAGTAAAAGTACTGAAAGTACTCCTGGTTATAGAATCTAGTTAGAACCAGGCTACAACTTATCCCATAAATAAGAGGCAAACTATGATAGGTAACTCCTTCTTCGACTGATGAAGGAATCTGCATACACACATAGCAATTCTTCACATCCCTCATTTCAGCATACTCGCTCAATAAACATTAGAACACATTAGAAGAAAGTTCCCCTTGTGCATTATCTACAGGTAGATATTTCTCATCTAACCTAAACTTCTTTATTGCTGTTAATGCAGTAGTTGTCTCTAAAGCTAAGGTATGGTTGGCTTCCCTCTTGTGAAGGACTGTCATACCCACAATCAATATCACAAACAATATCACATATACATTTTCCAAACCAATATTCATGTATTTACAACACCTGTTCTTCCTACTCTGCTGACTAATGTTACCCATGATCTGTAAAGAATCAGAAAGTAGAAGAGGAAAATTGAGAAACCATGCAGCAAAAATCAAAAACAAAAATCTTCTTTAAGCAGTTATTTACAGCATTCATTCTCACTTTCAGGAACCTTTTCTCAAAGTCGGTAAGCTTGTCAAAAATTGGTTTAGCAGCTTGTCAAAATCAGGTTAACTTGTCAAATCAAGTTTCAAAAGGTCTTTTCCGGTTAATTTCAACAGTCTCTTTTCTCTTTGCACTTTTCACAATTTTATCTCAACAGTTCAGTTCATCAGCTTCCATCAAGTGCTAAAATATTGACCTGGAATGTCTCGATCAAAACAAAAAGACAAAAATTGCCATTCATTTGTTATTGCACACGCCCATTCACAACCTGTGTACCATCCACTTGCTATTCTCTTTCTTTTCAACTTTGATCTCCATTTAATTCTCCTTCACTTAGATCTTCTGTCCTTGTTGTATCTACTTCTTCCTCGATCGTTGTCTCAACAGATGCTTCCTTTCTCGTTGCTTGTGACTCCGGCCACTTATTTCCTTTCAGTGGACCCTTGGTCAATGCTCTTTTCAGAATTGAACTCGAAACTTCTTCTTGCTCTGCAGGATTTTCTCTTGACCTGAAACTGGTTCAGGAGGCGTTAGATCACATTGGCTTTCATCCGCCTCAACTCATTCCCCCTCAGTGTCTGGCAATTGCTCTGTTTGTCTCTCAAAATTGTCTACTTCTGGGAAAGCCCTCCTCTGACTGTGCTCTCCTGCTGCCTCAATTGAGATTTTCTCAGTGTCACCCTCCTGGAGGTTTTCTCCTTTGTTTCTCACAGAAGTGACTGAACAGTCCTCAATGGGCTCAGATTCGGTCTCAGTTCTTCTTTCTTTCCCTTCCAGCTCTGAGGCTTGTCCGGTCGTTGTTGGTACTCTCAACAACACCTCTTCATTGTCCAAAGGACATGTCACTTTCTTTGTGTGGCTGGTGTGGATCCAGTTTGGAACTCCAGCTCACTTCACAGCTGTGGTAGTGGTCAGACCTACCTGGATCAGACCCTTCCAGCGAGGCTCCACACACGTCTTCCTGACGTGTTTCCGGACCACAACCCAATCACCGGCTCTCAGGTTGTGTCCTGGGTCATGGATTGGTGGCAGTGTGGTGGCTTCCACCTGCTGAAAGAAAGAGCAAACCACATCAGCCAGACCTTTGCAGTAGTCCAACACCATACCATCTGTAATGCTCACAAGCGCATTCGTAGGCACCACTGGCAACCTCATTGCTCAGCCCATGAGGATTTCGTGCGGCGACAATCCTTTCTTCCTGTCAGGTGTGTTTCTCATTGTCATCAGTACTAACAGCAGTGCATCAGGCCATTTCAGATTTGTGGACACACACATCTTCACCACTCTTGACTTCAAGGTACCATTCATCTGTTCCACTAATCCTGATGCTTCAGTGCCGTACCTACAATGCAACTTCTACTCAAAGTTCAATGCTGCACATAGCAATTTAATTACTTCATTGTTGTAGTGACTTCCATCCAGTGACTAAAGATGCAGACAATCACCAACACAAATCTCAAACCTCCACTCACAGGCATCTCAATAAAATCCATCTGCATTCTTCTGAATAGACCTCCTGATCTTCCAATGTGGCTCAAATTAACCATTGTCCCTTTTCCCCCGTTCATTTGTTGGCAAATGGCACAACAATGGCAAACTGATTCCGCAACTTATCTAAACCTCGGATTGAACCAATTATGCTTAAACAGATGAGTCACGCCATTCCTCCCAACATGTGCTTGACCATGATAATACCTAGCCATTTGAGAAAACAGACTATTTGGCAGAACCAATGGTCCCTCTTCTGAAACCCACTGTTCATCTTGTCTCTGTACACATTTAATTTTGCTCCATGATTGCTTTTCCTCCCTGTCAACATTATTCTGCAATGTTTTCAATTATTCCAGCGTGTCAATTACTTTCAATCCAAAACTTGGACATTTTTCATCTTCTTCAGGTAACAATTTCCAATTATCTTTGAATGATATACAGTTCAATGCGCAGAACCTTGGGACTTGATCCACATATCCATTTCCCATTTACACCAAATCTTGCAATTTCAGATGTGCACTCCATTTCACCACAGCGATCTTTTAAGTAATTTGGATGGCATGCAACAACTCTTTAATTCTCTCACCATTTCTCACTGGTGAACCAGAAGAAGTCATGAAACCTCTCTGTGACCACAATTGGCCAAAATCATGGAGTATTCCAAATCCATACTGGCTATCCATATAGATGGTAACTTTAGACTGAGCAGAAACATGGCATGCTCTAGTAAGGGCTACCAGTTCCGCTAATTGTGCAGAATATACTCCTCGAAGCCAAGACGCTTACAGTATACCAGTAATTGTGCACACGGCATATCCTGCTCTCAGTGTCCCTGTATGGTCTCTTAGACAAGAACCATCAACAAAGATAAATTGGTCATTTTCTTCCAATAGGGTATCTCTAATATCGGGTCTCGGTTTTGTGCCCAGATCAGTTACTTCAAGACAGTCAAGCTCAATGTTTTCCAAATTTTCGATTTCAACAACCCATCTGAGGAAGGAGCCATTATTGTTAAGGGGTGTCCAATCACAATGCTTTCACACTGTGCAAGGTTCTGTCCAACTGCTGAAACTGCACACAAATAGCCTGGTAAAGCTGCTGCAACTGGGTCCAAAGAAGCTGAAAAATATGCTACTGGGTGGTTTACACCTCCATGGACCTGGTCAAGACAGGCAATGAACATGCATCACGCTCATGACAGAACAACGTGAAAGACTGTGGCCCATATTTATACTTTTTGAAGCAAACCTGCACTGGCGCTGGTTTGCATAAAAAATTCTACCGCCGGCTAACGCCATTCCTAAGCGCCATGCGGACACCATATTTAATGATTGACGTTAGCCGCCAAAGCGGGCTGGTCAGAGTAAAAAAAATGACTCAAACCAGGCAGCGCCGGAGTGGGGGAAAATGGAGGCTGTGCGTCAAAAAATGGTGCAAGTCAGGTTTGAGTAAAAAATCATGGCTCAAACCGGACTTGTGCCAATTTTTGGCACACAACCCCCATTGAAATGACTCCTGTATTAGCAAAGACAGGACTCATGCCCCCTTTCAAAATGGCCATGCCCAGGGGACTTCTGTCCCCTGGGCATGGCCATTGGGTACAGTGGTATGTAGGGGGGTCCAAATTAGGCCCCCCATGCCACTTTAAAAAAAAAAAAAAAAACTTACCTGAACTAACCTGTACTTACCTGGGATGGGTCCCCCCATCCATGGGTGTCCTCCAGGGGTGGGCGAGGGTGGCAGGGTGTGTCACTGGGGGCAGGGAAGGGCACCTCTGGACTACTTCCATGGTCAGAGACCATGGAAGTGAGCCCACAGGTCCCTTAACGCCTGCCCTCACCCAGGCGTTAAAAAACGGCACACATCAGGCTGAGTGCCATTTTTTAAGGCCCGCCTCCTCCTGTGCGTCAAAATGACGTGGGAGTATAAATAAGGCACACAAGCCTTAAAGTAATTTTTGGGGCGGGAACGCCTACCTTGCATGTCATTAATGCGAGGCAGTTTCCCGCATCCAAAAAATGGCGCACACAGAGGAATTTTGACGTCCGCGGGTCGGGCGTCATAGTATAAATATGGTGCACGTTTTGCGCTGAATGTGCATCAAACTTTGTGACGCACATTTGGCGCAAACAGAGTATAAATATGCCCCTTTGTGTAAGCGGGCATACCCAAAGCCAGAGCTTTGCACAGACTCTCTCTCAACTCAGAAAGCACTTTCATGCAAGCCTGGTCTAGTACTATCGGATCGGTAACCTCCTTCTGGGTCAAATTCTGCAAGGGCTTGAAATGACTGAAAAATTAGTAATCCATTGGCGACAATAGCCTACCATCCCAAGGAACATCCTGACATCTCTCTGTGTGGTCGGGAGACTCACCTGCAATATGGCTGTGACTCTTTTTCTGGATATTTTGCTTGACCCCTTCTCAATCTGGTGACTCAAGTATTTCACTTCTTTCTGACAGTACTGCAATTTCAGTTGAGACACTTTATGACCATTCTTTCCCAAATGGCAAGGCAATTGTGTCATACTTGCACCTGTCTCTCCTTTTGGATGCAATCAATAGGTCATCCATGTACTGTACCAAGGTCAATTAGAAAGGCAATTCCAACAACTCCAAATAACTTTTCAGGATCTGATTGAATATGTAAGGTGACACCGAAAACCCTTGAGGAATTCGACACCAACAGTAAACTTGATCAAAAAATTTGAAACAAAGAGAAATTGGCTGTCCTCATGAAGAGGCACAGAAAAAAAGACTTGTGACAAGTCTATGACAGTGAACCATTCAGCATCACATGAAATCTGAAACATTATCACAGCTGGATTTGGCACCACGCGGCAACATTTAATCACAATGTCATTTATTTTTCTCAAATCTTGAACAATTTGAACTTTCCCACAGGGCTTCTTCAGTCCCATTATGAGTGAATTACATGGGCTGCTCCGCATTTCTTTCAACCCCCCTTGATTCACTAATTCTGCAAGTATTTGGGCAACCTTTATAAGGACATCCTGTGGCATGTGATCCTGGGGAATCTGAGGAAAAATTGCATTTGGCTTTACAGGAACTTTAACTGGCTCAACTCTCTTTATCAGACTTATCTTTTTTCCTGTCAGATCCCACCCGTTCTCCTTAACCGCTCCCTGCAAATATGGAGGAAGCTCTTTCACTGTGAACATTGGAAAGAAATTAATCAGAGGGTACTCCTCAATTATTGTCTCACACTTGGTCTCTGGAGCTGGGTCACCCTCATCATTACTATTCATCTGTATTTCGATCCCGTCATTTGAATAAGTAATAGAGCACTTGGTTTTACACAGCAAGTCCCTTCCCAGTAGGGATACCGGACTTGAATCACAGACTACATATTTGTGCAATCCTTTAAAGTTGCCAATTTTAACCTGAACTGGTTCTGTAATTGGTTTGGTCAAATACAGTTTGGCTACACCTACAATCTGGACTGTCTTTCCTGAAAGGGCCATATTTGGAACTTCGGTAGGTCTTACTGTGGAGCATGTAGCTCCTGTGTCAACCAAGAATGTAACTCTGTGACCCATGACTTTTCCCTTCACATATGGGCCTTTCTGATCTACTTCTAGAGAAGCTGCAAGCACACATTCCTCCTCATCTGAACTCTCTCTCACCCAATCATTGTTTATTCCAATATCACTGTGTAAGGGGAATTGGTGAACTGTGTTATTTCTTTGGTCAGACCTCTGACCTGTGACCTGTTGAGGAAGCATCACCTGCTGCTGTTCCATTGGGGCTTGAGGTATTTTAATTTGCTGTCTAGGTACCATCGGAACCTGCTGTTGCATTGGCTGCAACTGTGTCATTTGTACACGTGGCATTTGCACCTGCTGCATGGATTGAAAATTCTGCATCTGATTCACATTATTTTGAAAATTTGGATAATGACCTCTCATTCTCGGACCTCTCATGTTTTGTAACAAATTTATGTCATTAGTTTGCTGAGCGACACCTTCCTGCACCATCATTGGACACTGCCGATTCCAATGTCCGACCGCTCCACAAGCATGACAAGGCAACACTCTCTTCATTCCCTGCACATCTGATTCTGAAGTACCATGTTTCCCTGCTGCTGCTGTTGCTGTGGAAAATTTCCCTGCATCCTTGTTTGTGTGGCTTTAATCTGCATTAGCATCGCCTTTTCCTTCAACTTTCTCTGCTTCAATTCAAACTGCAGTACTTGGCATACTGCAACACCTCATCAATCAGCTTTGCTTGCCAGCAAATCAAATGACTCTTAATCATCTGGCTAATGTCAGGTCTCAATCCTTCCACCAATCTGAACACAAAATGAATCATGTATTTCGGCTCAATTGTCTCTGTACCACTGTAACGCTTAAATGCCTGCAACAATCTCTCATAATACGCATGTATAGACTCTTTGGCTTCCTGGGCAGTCCTGACTATTCTCTGCCAGTCAATATTTTTAGACAAACCTATAACCTAATCTCTCTATGGTTCCCTTGTCAGCGAATCTATACTCCTCTTGCACTCCATCCACAGATCAGCTGGAACTACTATTTCTAATAGAGGGTTCGAGTCTTCCCACAGACAACTCCCAGGTTTCACAAACCTGTCTGTCTGCTGGTCCCATTCTACTGGCTTCTCTCTCAGTGGGGGATAGTCATTTGTAAAGGACAGAATATCACTTCTGCTCTAAGGGATATGGACAAAATTCCCCCCGGGAATCTCTCTCATTGGTAAGATTTTCACTGAATCCTCACCCTGCTGCACATTTGCAATCAGCTCCACAGAATTCCTTTTCCTTTTATCTCTTTTATTTGCCCATCTGCCTTCCCATTTGGCTAATGCTCCTCATGTCTGGACACTTTGGAGCAACTCCCTAAGGTGTGCCTTCATCCCTGCAGATCTCATGTGTTCAAAATCTTTTACGTCAAAATCTAACCTGTAACTCCTTTTCAAATGCTTTGGTTTCTCTATTTCTATGCCATACTTCTCTGCCAGGTCTGCTAGCTTTTGATGCACATTGCTTGCTTCCCTCATCATCTTCAGACACAAATATCTCAACTTTGCCTCTGTGTAGGACTCTAATCTGTTCACACTCATAGTTCCTTCAATGAGCTCACCCGCTTCCATTCCTATTCTTGCATAGTTCAAGTACTCTTCTCCCCTGGAAGCACTCTGCTGGGTCTTCCACTTGTCTAATCATTCAGTCAATTGCTGGGCAGTCAAACAAACCTTGCAATAAAATATTATTGGCCTGGGCCTGTGGCACTTGTTGCACCATGGTATTGGGGGTCTGGGGCATCATCAATTTTAGGCTCTGACTAACATTCGTCTCTATCACAGTATCCGGAGGAACTCTGAATGGGCTAAGGTCTAATAATGATCTCGATCCATCAAATGTCTGTCCCATAGGAGAGACTACTCGGTATTCTCATTGAGTCCTCCCCTAATTGCATTCTGACTTTAGACTCCCTGTCCATCTGCACTGGGTTTCTCTTGTCCAAACAAAGGTACGATCGGACCAATGGTAACAGGTACAGATACAGCATCTGGGCTTGGCCTAACATTTAAGTTATGTGGCGTAGTTCCCATATTTCGACTCATCAGTACAGATATTTCTGTCTGGGTCCCTGTTATCAGAGTGTACTTTGGCATTGTCTGTGGCTGCACTTGTAGTAGTGAAAGTAGAGTTGGTTCTGTCTGAACCAAAATCGGCTTCGAAAAAAAGCCTGTCTTGTAGGCACTATTAGGTTTGTGGCAGCTTCCACAATGGGCACATCAGGGTAAATTCTATGGACATTTGGCTGTGGCACCTGATTTTGTGCATACTGGAGTAATAGGTGCATTAAGACTGCTCTGCACTGGGCTCGGAGCTGAAGCATTTACAATGGTACTCGGGTCGTTCTCCTGTGCTGCATATGGTGGAGGACTATTCCTCAATAGCTGTAGAATAAACTCATCATCTTCTGACTCTTCCTCAAATGTCATTGAGCCTCTAAACTCCTTTGGTCTCCCCTCCCTGCTCTAAGAAGGGCTCCTATTTGTTTTTCTGGTAGTTTTCCTTCCTTCTCTCTCACTGTCCTGTGTAATTGCAGGGAACAACTTAATCCTCTACAAAGTCTCTGTTGTCCAAATTTCCGAGCATGGTCCCATCTAGCCTCCACTAGTGTCTTTTCTGCCTTTCTCATTCTCCTCTCAAATTTCTGTTGCTGTCTAGCTACTAATTCCCAGATTGCTAATGCTTTGAACTGTGCTGGTCTCAGAGGGGGAGTCAGGTCATACAGTACACTCCTCAAATGTTCTAAACTCCTCAAATTAAAGGTTCAGTTGGCAGGAACAACTAGGCTCCCATCCTTTTCTGTCACTTTATACCATTGCTTTAGCCAAAGATATGGTGCAACACCCTTCTCTTTGATTCCAATGTAAGCTGGTGTACCCTCTGGTGGTGCAGTATTCCCTATACTTGAGGTAATGTACGCATCTCCTCTTAATGCACTCTTTAAAGCTTTGAAAAATGTCAGTTTTGCGACCTTTATGTTTTTCAAAAATCAAATCAGGAAGTGACTTTTAATCCCAGAATTATCTTCACCCACCTTCTTAACCAATTGCACCTCACGGACGGCTGCCAATCTGTGCGCGACCTTTCTTACTAACCAACCTATCCCAGTGCGGCTCCAATGACGTCATGATCACACGTACTGCAACTGACAAAGTCTTGCGGCTTCTCCTCCCAAACTCAGATTCACACAGAACTAATGAAAAATTATCACGAGCACTCAACAAAATGAAAAACAAATTTGTCTGTTTACTAGAGGTAGGATAACACAATCGCTTCAGAAACTTTATGGATTTTTCACTGACGGCGTTTTGCTCTCTAACAGCTACTCCTTCTTTCTCAGTTTCCCTGATTGGCAAGCAAAATTCGACTTGCAAATTTCACTCTCAGCTGATCAGTGGGTCTCTCCTGGTACACACAGGACTCGCCAGATCTCAGTCGAAAACTTCTTTCACTCACTTTGACTCACTCTTTGACTTGTCGACCATGCCCGATCGACCTAATAAACCAGACAAATTACAACAAAAAACAAGTGTCTCAAACACTTTTTCAATATACACCTGAGTCTCAGACCTCTCAGGGTCCGTACATAAACAACCAGGTGGGCAATTTTTCAGTACAAAGCGCCACAAACATGTGAAGTTCGATGACTTCCCTACTCTCACACTGCAGAGTGCGCACACTTCTTCTACAACTTCATTTAGAGTACGCAAACTCCGTAAACCCTCACAAACAACACAGTTCACCTGTGATTTGCAGAAGCTGTGGAAGCGCAAAACCTGCTTCATTCACACTGTCACTAGAACACTGAGAACATCCTCAAACAATCATTGGCAAGCTCCAAGATTCTGGGAAAGTAATTGCAGGTACTTAGGGGTGCATTTTCTTTCCACTTTGTATCATTGAATCTGAAAAAATCCAAAATGTCACCAGTTTCACCAAACCCTGCAAATTATTTTGCTCTCTTTGGGAGACTAATCCTTACCCTACCACCATCACTGGGGACACCTGCTATTTCTCGCGTACAATCTCTGGGATCAAATACTCTGTCACCTCTCTTTCTGGACTGTATGATGGGTTCTTAAGGAGACAAACCTGTACCGGGCATTTATGATGGGCTCTTAAGGAGACAAACCAGTACCAGGCATCTATAATGGGCTCTTAAGAAGACAAACCATCAATCTCTGCTACCATCTCTGTAAACTTACAAGGGAGACGCAAATAGGGCGAAGGACCTTTTGACTCGCTTTGAGGTTTTCCAACCATATATCCTGTACATGCACAGATCAATAATCGATAACAATAATATTAGCAATCAATGAATGTCAGTAATTGTCACACACCATGACCCTTCAGTCATGAATAAACACACCCTTATGTAAAAGTTAGAATATTTATTTCCCTAAATAAACAATGCTAATGTCACGTAGGTTAATCTCACACATTCTAAAATTACAGTGCAAATTAATAACAAGAATAACTGCGCAAACAATATTACATACATTTAGATTCATCAAAGGAAAGTCATCAGCTGTTACTACATGCAGCAGACTTCATCAGTGAGAACCCTAACTAACATCAGACTAGAACTAGCTTGTTTGGACTTCATGCTAAACAATTTAGTCAACACAAATTTGGAAAACATGGCTCTATCAAAATAGCGGTTGGTACCTAGAAACAAAAGTAAATAGACATAGCAAACAGAATCATAGTCAATATACCTATCCTCAGTTTGGATCAGCAAGCAGTGACAGTCTTCGTCCTCAGGACATCAGTCTGGTCAGCAAGGCATCAGGATTCAGCATCAATGTCAGAAAAGGCAAAGTCTCTCTAAGCAGTACAAAAGAATATACGTAAACTCTCAAGATAGTTAAGAAGAATATCGCAGAATGGCCTCCCTCTTCTCAGTGCAGTCTGGCTAAGTTACATTTCCTAAAACTACTTCCCAAGTCCCTATTGGTCAAGAGATCGCATTTTCACACTTTGCCCAATAAAACTAAAACTTCAAATCTATAATTCTGTAGTACATGGTTAACATGTTGATGGCTGACTCCTATTGCCCCGCTCTCGTAATTCGGCTCGTCAGGTATCAATATTGTTGCAGCTTATATTCCAGTCAGTATGGTCATTTCTCTCTCCTGGGAAAGTCAGTCTTACACACATTACATTAAACAATGTTGCACTAGCAAGTACATCATCTCCTAGCAATGAGAAAGACTTATAGCTGCAAGCACATGGACAGTACAGTGGAAAATCATAATTTAATTCTCTAAGTAGACATTGTATTAAATGTCTAACAAATACAGCTTGACATGAGGCCGTAAAAAACTAGGCCAAGACCTCGCTAACGTAAGGCCTACAATTAATAAAGCTAATACATAGAACTTAATATGACATATTACTACATTAAACAAACATAAGCTCAACATTTCATATTAATAAGCCATTATTAAGTACACTTTGTGAACATTGACAGCCACTCACGTGGGCACACACTCAATTTCTATGCAAATTCGACACTCAAAATACATGAATATTCATTAATAATTTAATTAATAACTCAGCATTAACACTTGTTACCCTTTTCCTTCCTAAGCAATGAAAATAGAATCTACAAAATGCCGAATGTTATTGGAAGAATAGTAAAAAGCAGCAGGTCATCATGAACGCTAGAACTGCTTCTGAAGATAAAAATGACATAGGTCAGCCACCACCATGTCCCACTACTAAGTACCACCACCTCCAGCATTGAAAGACAGCGTGGACAAATTTATCTAAAAGCACCAAGACACAATCTAAGTATATTTACAATGTGCGCTTTAGTCCATGCTCCAGTATCTGAATGAGTGACATGTAGGATGCCTTGTACATTTGGGATATATCCTGATAAAGGACTTTTGTACTTCTATTGAAAAGACGAAACATAAACTGAAACACTTTTGCTGTATGACCAATGATAAAGAAGAAATGGTACCATAAACTGGACAAATGGTACCCCAATTTTAACAGCAGCTCTGTTTTTACTGTGATAACATTTCCTAGTGTTTGTGTTATTATGTATATCTTGAATGCACTTTTTCACAGTGTATCTCTGGGTTGATTTTAAAAAATAAACTTGTTTAATTACTGTTGTCTTTCTGAATATTTTTCTCCCACCTCCATATAAAACAACCTATGCAGTAAGTGAATGTGAATTTAAGTGAGGATTACCTACCTTAAGGGGTTTTATATAATCAAGTAATAACCTGTTAATTGAGATTGATAACCTGCAAATCAAACTCCAGATGGAGGTATTTTGCTTGATGACCTGCACGTCTCCAGTAGAGACTGCAGAGACTGAGAGAAGGGTGTTCTAGATACACGGGAGCCTCCAGGGAACAGGTGATTGATAATGTTTCAATTACAAGGTGCATGTTGCTTATTCATTCCAAGGTTGTTTGAAATTACTATATTTAATGTCTTTATAATATGCACACACCTTTTATGCATTCAAACGAGTGCTAGAAACAACGAATGAATTGAGTGGAAGGTGTACCCCAGGAAGAGCTGACTTCAGGGATCATGGAGAGACACTACCAAAAGCTTTAACTTCCTCACGTGGAAGTGGCTGTGAGGTCGACTGCTGAGCTGCTTATAGGTCTTGGATCCCAAGCAGAAGCTGGACCGGGAGAAGATAGTCCACCTCAAGACTACCATTTTAGGCCTCTGCCTTGATCAACATGTCAAACTTCTTGTCTGTGAATCCATAATCAGAATTTGAACTAAATGATCCATGGCCCGATCCCCTGCTGTGTCCTAGAGAACCACAGGCGGAGGTCCGGAGACTAAGCAGGTTCTCTCTAAGAAGAAGATGCAGGACGTTGTACGAGAGATGGATCTGAATGATTTGGTGGGTCAAAATGCAGTGGACAGGCTCCTGAAGATTGTAAATAATTAGTGTACTGAGGAACACGACCATAAGAATCCAAGGCTTTGTGTCAGATCATACAAGGACGCCTACATAGCAGAAGATCTCAAACAAAAGTGGATTCATACCACAAAAATACAAAGAAATGAGGTACAAGAACGACTGGAAAACGTTCATGGTACAATTTCAAATATCTGACTTTAGTGCAAAGACTTTGGCGGCATTAAAACTCAAAATATTTTTGGTTAATGCTTTACAGTGGACTTGTTGATTTTCTGTGTACATCTTCCATAAAAGCACGGTATTGTTTCTTGGTTTAAGGAACAAACATAAGAAAATGCTTCATGATAGCATTTTCTTCATTAGAACATACTGAGTGGATTACTCTCTTTAAATGACTGCTTGCTTGGAGGTCGTGGTCGCGGTTTTGTTTGGGGAGCGCATTTGTTTCCTCAGTGTTTATACAAATTTGATTTCCATTTGTTTGCCATTTAAAAAAAAATTATTAAGTAAAATTCACTCCTTTTATTAATTCGTAAACACAATGTAAAATGACGAAGGGGTTGAATAAAATGGATCCACAGCAATCATTTTCAAGATATATTATTTTGAAATATGACCTAAAATAGGACGTCTCACTTAATGGTGAAAAATTTGAGAATTAATAGTGGAAGAGCAAAAGAGAGAATGAATGGGCTAGGGTGGATACCAGAAAAGATTGCATGTTAGTGTGTGAAGAATCATGGTAGTACATCCAAAAACCCATACATGACCGTTGCCTAAGCAAGTGAGATACTCAGAAGGAAATGCCTTACCGGATCGTCAGTGACCACCTTCTTTAGGTGCAACCTGGGCTGTCAAATCTCTGCTGCAGCATGGATTTCCTCCACAATGCGCACATGCATCATCGCTTCTCGACGGATCTGTGACTATTCCTCCCTGATTGGAAGTCAGTTGCAAACTTGTGGTCAAGGCAGGGACAAATTAGGATTTGAATGCAGAAGGACCAGACACTCTTCCTAACAATTTAGCACTTATCATGGAGATAAAGGACTCGGACAGTGGGTATCTGCCAGTGTCCTTGTTTCCATAATAGTGCTGAGAAAGCTGCCCAAACTACAGAGCGCTAGCAATCAAATATTAGAGCTGTAGCACGCAATGACATCCCATCTCCTTGTCTCAGAGTGTGGCCTAGTCCCACCTGGGAGAGCTGTAGGTAGCCGGAGAGCGGTCCCAATGGGTCAGTAGGAAGGTGATGGAAGGCAGGAAGAAATGAAAGCCCATGGTTGTTGCACCAGCCAATTGGAGGCGCCCGATGATGCAGTTCTCTTGCTGGCAAGTGGGCCCCTCTTACGCATACTTAGGCACTAAAAATGTTACACATGTTGCAACTGATGGATGACTCCAATCCACAAAACAATGGCTGCAAGTGAGAGCAGTCTACAGCGAGTCATTGAGCTCTGCTGCTGTGTTTCTGTACTGAGCTCCGTGCACCAGCTCACACTCGATGGGAGAAGTAGGGAGGGCTGGCAGCAGCTTTCTTTAATGCTTCCTTCTGACCAGCATTCTTAATTTGGAATGAGTGGCCAGCAGGAAGGGCACTGTTGCTAAAGGACCCACAAATAGATGTGAGGTGTGAGGTGAGTATAGGCTATGTGGTTCTAGGCACTCCAAAGATACATGAGTGAATTCTGCTGCTGTTATAGTGGCTAGAGAAAGTCGTGCTTCAATGCTCTATAAAGTGTCTTTGCTCAAGAAGGTAGGAGGGGGATCTCAAACCTAAACGTGCAGCAAGAGAGCGGTCAGGCAAGGGACAAGTGCAGCCAGGAGAGAGCCGCAACAAAGGAGCTGCGCAATGTGCATCTCTGCAAACGTTTAGTAGAGTTTGTTCTGCTAAGGGCACACAAAACATGTACATGCTCACTATGGAGCTGGGAGCATCACTTAGCCCAGTGTCTCTGAAGCCAGAATAGCCTTCGAACCCAGGTAAGGATTACTCTGTTTTACTACTACCAAAGGACACAAATCACTCTGACCATGGACTCCACACCCATTGCATGCAACACAACTCCACAACACATCTTCATCTGGCAGAGGGTCCACATCTACAGGGGACTAAACAGATTTTTTAGGAGTGCATAGATAGGCACTTCATCCAGAGTTACTGTTAAAAAGGTCTGTGTCCTGAATATCAGTAACTGACACCACCTGCCGGTCCCCCATAGGTGTTGAGAGGAAATATCCCCCTTCCACTATTATGGGTCAAGCCCACTATTAAAGGTTAAACCATGGGTTAAACTTATGGGTTAGACTTCCCGAGTACAGTGTAGGCACTCCTAAGTATGAAGCCCGCCCCCATTGTGCTTGAGGATGCGAGTGAGTGAAGTGTAAAAACATTGGGAAATCCAAGGGAAAGTGCTAATGTGTTATTTTTAAGGAGAGCAGACTTAGGGGCATCACATTTTCTCCGTTGCACGGTCTGTGCGTACTAGTTCTGAAATCCTAGGTTTTCAAAGTGGGCACTCTGCAGGATTTTGGCTACATGGAATCACTCCCAGTGGCTCCATGTTTCCAATCAACAACCGAGTAAGTACGGGACATTAGTCAGCTCTCAATTTGTGAAGGAAATTTATGACTGCGTGTTTACCTCGTGATTACGCAACAGTTTAGCATGCATGTGGCTAATTATGTGTGCAAGTTGAAGGGTGCCAGGAAAAAAGGCCTGCTTAAGCATATTATTAATATAATGCCTCACAGCATTATGGAGGGATGAACCTAGAAAACCAGCACCCCAAAAAGCCTGGCATTTCTCCTCATGAAAACCACGAGTTTATGATTTTTTATGTTATGCACATTCCCTTACACAAACATGATGTGATGAATCAGTGCTTAATTTGAGCTGGGGGTATCCGGTGATCGGTACTGGCACTTAATTGTCAATAGGGGCACTACAGTCTGCCAAATGGTGGTTTTGTTTATCTAATTTAGAGATGAGCACAACAGTTGTTTACTAATTCAATATATATTGAAAATAAGTAGTACCTGCCACTAAACCCATTCTTCCAACTTTGGCCGACTGGAATATAAGAATTGTCACCCTTGTAGGAGTGTGATTGTAGTTGTGTGGTACTGTCTTTTGGCAGCTCTGGCAGAGGCAATGGGGGGTGCAGGCTGCAGTGGCCACCTGACGAGAGCCCTGACACATTTTTTTTGCAAATTAAGCACTGGTATAAATCATAGGTGCATATGCGTTTGTTTTTCAGTGCACTTTGATGACATTGCCCAAGGGACACACTTTGCACACATGCGCAGGTTTTTCAGCATGTAACACAAGCTCTGCAGTGCACATGGAGGGTTGGCTGCAGTGCTTAATTTGTACTTGTTTCCGTTGCTGAGCACTGACACTTATTTTCGAGGACCAGGGATCATTTTCTGCCTCAAGCATTTGCTGTGAGTAAAAGACACATATGGGAAAGACGAAGGAAGAGAAAAACGAAAAAGCGTCATAAAGGGAGAAAGTAAAGAGCTGCTAGAGTGAGCTGAAGGGGCAGGGAGAGGCTTGATATGGATTGAAGAGGCCCGAGATGGCTTCAGGATTACTCCGCCTCAGTATTCCTTGCTCGAATTTGTAATTACAGCAGACGCATGTTTAAGAGGAGGGCTTTGGGCAACGGCAGTTTTTTTATTTACAAATTAACCACTGGTTGGCTGCATCTACTACTTTAGGAAGATTACAGCGTGAACTCCCGCAGCCCGCCTTGTCACATACACATTTTTAACAAACACCTGCTCGTGTTGACCTTAATATGTTTACCTGCCTCTGAGACGTTCTCTAGGGAACCTTATGCAGTATGTGACTTGCGAATTGCTTCGTTAACAGAACAAAGTTGCAGATTTTGATTTCGCCGGTTGCTGGTCAAACAATTGGAAGTAGATAATTTGCGTATTATAGTTTGTCTACTGAAAAAACATTTTAAAGTTTGATGAGCAGCAGTGAGAGGAGCGACCCAGTTGTCTTGTTTCTAAATCTATAGTAGCTCTCTTCACGAGAACATTGGTGCATTGGGGATACATACGTGATTATTTATTCAATAATAGCTAAAATCACACTCGAACTCAAACTCCTGAAGGTTTGCACAAGGTCTTGCATCGCTCTCTCTCGAGATTTCAACGGGTTTTAATAATAACTTAACGTTTAAATGACCCATAATATTATTCTGCACAAGTGTGCTTGGCCACTCGGGGCACGACACACCGTGCATAGTATTATTGGATTAGCAGGATTTTAGCAGGCAGCCTTCATTTTCCCCAGAGGTGTATTTTACGCATTAAACATCAATGGACGTTGTAAGGCGAGCAGAACGTGTGCCGTTTCCCAAGCTGTTCGTTTTTGTAATCCCCAAAAAGTTAATATCCAAAACTAGTTAGCGTTGAATCAAAGTTTCATAATGTTTGTAATGGCTTCACAGTCCGACTGCTTCTTGTAATGTTTTATTTCATTGATTTCGTCGAAAACTGGGCGCACACTAACTCTAAGCAAACTGATCAGATGGTTTTTATTAGTATTTCATTATGCATCGGTTAAACTGCAGCAAGTGTTTGTTTATCTGATTTGGAAAATTCGAGGATCTGAAACAGTGCCGGCCTTAGGACTGCAGAGTAAACTGTAATGGGCTCCGAATGACAGGTCAAATTGTTTTTCATTGCAAATCATTTTATTGTAGTAGTAAATTATTAACAAGTACAACCAGTTACGTGTAACTATACAAGTGCAACTGTGATAGAATAATATACAACGCTACTTCTTCACAAAAGAATAATATACAACGCTACTTCTTCAGAAATATGGAAGGGTTAGTGAGTTCCACTGAGAAATCTATACTACATTGAAAACAGTTTGGAAAGATGGCAGGACCTGATCCATGGTGCTCTGCAGAGGAGGACGGTTAGATCCTACACCACATGTGACACCTTGAGCTCCTAAGCTAAGGTGGAAAACAGCTGACCACTAGCACCCTGTGCTTTAAAATGACACCGCAGGCTACAAGTTAAAACAACAAGATCTGCGTCATCCGTGACGCACGTTAAAACAAGTAGCTTGAATTTCTCACGTTGCAGATAATGGGGAAATAAAATGTACTTACCAGATATGAATGAATTGAGACATAAATTATTCTGCACCGTGGCAGGGTGCCATGCTCAATGTAACGCGCACGCATCTACTTTTTTTTACTGCTGTGCGTGTTTGAAAACCCACATAGGCCAATTTAGGGGAGGCTGCCTCCCTTCCTGCGGTGCTGCAGATTTTGACAATGACGTTACACGCAGTGCACGTCCTGACAGTAATGCACAGAGGCACAGTGCATTTAAGTTACCTGCTACTGTTCTGCGATCCCGGACTATCAGTGGCATAGCCATTGCTTACAGAAATTATGAATAGCCTCCCACTTTCTGTGGGACTTGTCAGTGGGTATGCACACACTCCTTTCCTCCTCATCAACCCAATGTTCTTTTGTTGCCTCCATAGCTGGGTGTGTCCAGCTCTTCTTCAGCTGAGAGCGCTGGGCATTGAGAGTATCGATGCCGAGGGGCAGGCACTCTGACTTCAATGTTAAATTTCTGTGAAGTCTTCTGAGACATTTTTGGGCCTCCCTAAGTTGCAGGCCCTGTGCAACTGTTTTGCCGGCACTGTTTGAAAAGGATACTTGCAGACACAAACTTTCTTTAAACCCATCCCTCTTTTGTTTTTCCAGACTACATTCCCGTCTGCCAATTTTATCCAGCAGCATTCTTTCACTGCCGTCTCCACCATGGTAAAAAAAACATTAAATGCTTTCATAAGCTACACGTTCCATACCAAACATGCTTTGGCAAAGCCAATAGGTCTCACTTTTGAGACCTATTGTCATCGTCATTGGTTTTTAGCCCTGATGCATAGATGAAGAATTAAAAAAACAAAAGCACTTTATAAACTGACCTTGTTATTTTGTAGACATGCACACCCTGCATGCACCCACCTACAATGGCATGGCCTGTTTTTTGCTTTGAATTTACCAATTCCAGTTGGACCTGAAACAAAAAAAAACCCTTGAAAGTGTTTTTCTTAATGTGAGATGAGTGAAATAACACAGAGTGGGAAGCAATGGGGTGGAAGCAACACGGGGGTGGATGGCAAAGCAACACAGGGAGCACAGGTTTGTGGCAGAAGCAACAGGAAAACCACAGATGGGGGCTGAAGCGCCGTGTGTGGTGGGTTTGGGAAAGCAACATGGAAGGTGTGGCTTGGGGAAGCAACATGGGGAGGTGAGTTGGGGAAGCAACACAAAGGGAGTGAGTGGGGGAAAGAACACAGAGGGTGTAGGTAGTGGAAAGCAGAAAACAGAGAGAGAGAACAAAATGGAGCACCCGGTAAGGAAATGAGTAAAAAAAGAGAGCAATATCGAGCAGGCAGGAGAGTAGCACAGACGCAAGAGAGCAATGGAGAGGGCATGTGTCTGAGTGCAACTGTTGCACCAGCCATCTTTATTGATCCTGTTGCCCTTTTCTTTGTCACCCCATCATCCTAGTCTGTGTCCTTCCTTTCAAGTTCTGTTTCTGCACCTAGGTTTGCCCTGTTCTCACCTCTCCCACTCTGGTCTTCATTGGTTTACAATTGCTCCCTTATTCTAACAGACAGGACAGAGCCACCTGTTTATCCAGTCCGGTATTCACCAGACAGGACAGAGCCACTTGTTTATCCAGACCGGTATTCACCAGACAGGACAGAGCCACCTGTTTATCCAGACCGGTATTCACCAGACAGGACGGAGACACCTGTTTATCCAGAGCCACCTGTTTATCCAGACCGGTATTCACCAGACAGGACGGAGCCACCTGTTTATCCAGACCGGTATTCACCAGACAGGACAGAGCCACCTGTTTATCCAGACCGGTATTCACCAGACAGGACGGAGCCACCTGTTTATCCAGACCGGTATTCACCAGACAGGACAGAGACACCTGTTTATCCAGACCGGTATTCACCAGACAGGACAGAGACACCTGTTTATCCAGACCGGTATTCACCAGACAGGACGGAGACACCTGGTTATCAAGAATTGTTTTCAACAGCTGCCTGATTACCCAGACTTGTTTTCACTAGCTGCCCATATAGAAATACTGTTTCTTACATAGCAGGATGGAGCCACCAATTTATTCAGACTTTTTATGACAGCTGTTTTTTTAAATACATGTCTTTTGCATAACAGAAATAAGCCCGACAGTTCACATTGTTTTGCCGGCTGTTGTTTTTGTAAACACTTTCCTCTTGCATGACAGGAAGGAGCCAGATAGATCTGGCCTTTTCCCAGGATGTTTGGGTGTTTATATCAATGCAAACTTGCGCCAGAAACCTGCTTGGCTTCGTGGATGTCGGAGGTAGGAGCTGCACTCGCTCACTCTCCCAGAAACGGAGGACACTTACTAGATCATTGACTTCCAGCTGGCGTTTCTAAGCTCGGGTGCAAGCTGGAATCCCTGCTGAGCTCAGCACCGCTTCACCAGTCCTGTGAAAGAAGAAAAACAGCAAAAGTCAAGCAAAGGTCAAGTAAGCTAATTTAAACACCACTCTCAAGCAGGTTCTACGGCACAGATACAATTTGACTAGAAGGGAAAACAGGTTTGGTCAATTGCAAGCGCTAACCAAGGCAAGTGATTTATGACTTATGCTTCTGCACTAAAAGGATTGTGGACTTTAGAACTTGTTTGCAGGACCAGTGAAGCAGGAAGGAGTCACATTTGTAATTCAGAATAAACCCAAGAGAGTTGCCCACATTAAGAGATGATTTAAAGTATTTTAGGACTAGAGGCAGAACCGCAAGGAACTATATTTATGAAATCTCTGAAAGAGATGGGTGATGAACATTAAACCAAGTAAAAGTGTGGAAAAGTAAATCATTTAATAGTACTGTGAAGTCCCTAGTAATACTGTTTCTCTCTTTTAGAATACAAAACTTGAAAAGGTGGTGCCCATATCTCCAGTAGCTGAACCGTCAAGGATTATTTTATTATTTTGTCCCATTCCCCTTTCTCTTCTGGGACTCTTTTGTAACCTCAACATCATTAGTAGTGCTAGGAAGGAAAAGAGGACAACACATCACCCCTGCGGAAAATCCTGAAAGTCAGGTGATTGGTGAGTGTCACAGAGAAGCATGTGTGACAAAGAGAAACACGGAGTGCTGGGGTGATAAATACATGAGGGAGACAGCTGGAAAACACATGCGTTCCATTGGATCACGAGACACAAAAGGAAAAAAGGTAGTGCATGAAAAGCAATCAATGAAAGCATATAAACCAGCCAATTAAAAGAGATGGTAATGAGGTTATGCTCCTTGTGAGGGACAAAAACAAGATTAACAAGCTGAGGCATGAATAGGAATCAGGCAAATGAGACTGGCAGGAACGCCAACCAATGGTAAGCAATGGGTGGGTTCCAAGCCTCTGTATGTTCTTGGGAAGTTGGCCTACTTCCAACTGCCTGCTGGGTGGTGCAGTAGCTGTTACCTCTCATTAGTGTTACCATTAATGACTCATGTCACCAACATGTCACTGATAAGTCATCTAGCTAGCCCAAGTACTCACAAGAAAAGGGCACCCAACTGGATAGATAATACTATGACGGTTATGGGGGCCCTGACACCAACTGTAGGAATGGTATACACAACATCTAGGATATACCAACTGGCACGGCTAATTGAGAATCTAGCAGAATCTACAGCAGCGACCCTGGGAAACATAACAGGATATAACTGTTGTGAGGGCCATAGTGATCCAGAATTGCATTGCGCTAGACATCCTCTTAGCAAAGGAAAGTAGGGTATGGCAGGTAATACACCAAACCTGTTGTTCCTACATATCAGACAACAGTAATAATATTAATAAAGCCATAGGAAACATTAGGAAGTTTTAAAAGGAGGCAAAGGGTATACACACAGGTGGCATATGGGGAGTATTGGACACATGGCTTAGCAACTGGGGGCATGGCTGTTAGAGGCACCAATAATACAAGCTGTAGCATTGATTACTTTGTGTATTCTTATACAAGTATGCCCTACATGCATAAAAATACTCCTTACCGTTTGCTGCAGTAGAATTTCCTCACATCCTTACTCAAGGAGTGATGTTCAGAGATCAGATGACACAAGGGAGGTACTTCCATTAAAGGAACTTGTGTAGGGTGTCATTGAGTATCAGATGGCGGAATGTGGAATTGCATTTCCTCATTTGGTTTGGAATCCATCTTGTCTTGTTCACTTCTGTGATACTCAATGATAGTAATGACTGTTGTTGAAGCACATGACCCTGATGACCATTATTTCCCTCAATTTATGCTTGGAACACAACATGATGGAAGGCTTTCTCAACAGTCAGCACTCGTGATTTACCATAGCATGCTAGCTTAAGCAATAATGTCCTATTTACAGATAAGATACCTGCTATTTGGTTAATGTGTTTCTCAATCTTAAAATCCCCCACTGTCACCATAGGACAAGTGGGTCATCATTATGTATTTGCTTATCATGAGCCATTAATCTCTATTTTGATTGGATCTTGTTTATAGAAATCTTGCCTATGATTTTCACAAAATGGTAATATGTTCAAAATGTAATTGGATAACTGATGAAATGCCTAGCTTTTGTGGTTTACTGGAATAAAAGATTGTATTGGAGTTCCATAATTCGGACACTTGTCTTCTCAAGTCAGCTGTACCTGTGTCACGTTAAAAACATATGTATTTTCTTTTCATGGGGTTTGTCTTTGATTTCATCTGGACCTCTACACCCACAATATGTCTCAAATAGACAGTGCATGCACTGTCTAGGAGGCTAGAACTGAAAATACAATACCTAAAAATAAACTATCAAAAGATAGCTACAGAAAAACAAGCATTTGCAATGCAATGGGTCTCACGTTTGCTCAAGTTAGAGCTTTTAACGCTGTAAATTCCTAACTGGACTTTTCTTGCCACTTAAATTGAAAATGACAAGTAAAACAGTTGACATAAGAGAGAGGATTCAAAGTGCCATGGTTGCCATGAGCATGAGCGCGAAGGAGAGAGACAAAAGGAAAAAAGGTAGCTCAAAGTCAAACATATCGGCAATCATCCAATTATCCATGTAACAGGGTCGATGGCCAAGGTGGTAAAACAACTGCCCCAAGGAGGGACAAATGTAAAACATTTGCCAATGATAATAAAAGATTTTTGGAATGCAAGCCAACAAATGAGTGATAGTGATGGGCATGCGGTGGGCGTGGTTAAAAGCCCACCGATAGATTAGAACACGTCAGAGCGTTTACCCACGCTACCTAAAAAAAGAGGCACAGTTGGGATCGATTTCGAAGACTGCCCCTCCCTGCCTGGTTTATTATTTTCTCTCACTCTCCCTTACCAATCTTGTGTCTTTTGGAAGCCAGCTTCTGCATTCCCATCAACGTGATCAAGACTGGAGTCATGAAGCTGATAAAAAAAAGTTACTTTTTTTACGCAGGGCCCCACATTTTTCAAAATCTGGTCAGTTCAATGCCGTTCAACAACCCGAAATAAGAAGTCATCATGTGTAGCCAAATACCACTTAAGGGGCTTGGATCAAGCAGTGCTCTAGCCCGGGAATCTGTATTGCAAAAAGTGGTGTTCATGAATCATTCTCTCTCTGCTACTATAAAATGTGTTCCTGCCACATGCTACACAAGAGCAAATATGCATTTAAAATTTCGTCATGGCTGCTTAAGAATGGACCATAAGGTGACTAAACAATAGTCTGTTTATTTGAATTTGGAACAGCTTTATCATTGTAGGATGTGGACAATTTCCATTAAGAGTTATTTTTCTATTCAAGATGCTGACTGATATTAGAGTGGTGCTAATAAAATGAATACTGTCAGGCATGAAATTGATGTTCATTGCCTGCCCTTCAATTATGGGACCAATTCAAAGGTGAGGGCAAATAGTGATAAAAAAAGGCTATTAGTATCTGTTCAAAACTGACAGCACATGGCCAACTCACCCAACAAAGGCAGGCAAACATACCTTCCACTTACGAATCCCCTATGACAACCTAAAATGCGGGCAAAGCATACTAAGTGCCAACAATCTAGATATGGTAATTGGTTTTCCCCACCCTACCATTCCAAAAGAGGTTCTAATAAACGCTACAACATTTTTCCATTACTTCCACAATGTGATACATGTGATAGGAAATCGAGGTTTAATGTAAATGTAACTATTCCACCAAGTCATTCCCGAGGGTGAATACAGAACTGAATGCAGGGGGAATCATTTGTGTAAAAATGCTTCTCTTTGGCCTGTTTATTCACAGTTCATCAGGAAGTAAAAATTTCACTGAAAACAAAAAATGCCCCACATACCAATTTGGCCCATTTCATCAGACTCTAAATAGTCAGTTTAGTAGTCAGCAAGGCATTCTGTATTACAGAGACCGACAGCATGGATGACCAGACGATGTGAACGTAGCACGATTCAGTTCTACCATCGACAACCAGAGTTCAGCAGGAAATCGAACTATGATGAAACTTTTATGAAGATAGCACAGTAGACAGAAGCAATTGAAACTCACTCAGTTTTTAAGGTCGATATAGCACAAGTAAAAATACCATTGACAAAATAACATAAACATAATGGGGAGGGTGACCAAGGGTGTCGACCTGGATATAGTTTAGGAATAGGTATAAGATTGAGACTTAATTAGAGGTTTTAGATTAAGGATTACATTTGGGGTTAGTCCAAGGGTAAAACTGAGGAGTGTGGCTCACAAATGCGTTGTTCACTCTAAAATACATCCTGTTCAGAATGTTCCTGTTACCGGTTACAATGGATGGCCAATACTGCTGTCCTTGGCAGCCTGCCATGTGGGCAGTTCCCCTTGCCCATATCCGTTTTACCCGTCCGAACCATTCAACAAAAACGCACAGGCACTACTTTGCCCTCTGGTGCAAGGAAACCTGCATCTACACTGATCACCACAGTCACCACTTTGTGCTGCTCACTCTCCCCCATAAGGAAGTTGGCAAGCCACCATTTCGTAACACAAGCTCTAACTTGTAACTCAAATCTTTTACGATATTTTATCAAGTGTCGCTTTTAGGCGGACACAATTTGAAAACATGGCTGCTTTCTAACTGGTCAGTGAGAGTCAACCATGCAGCCTGGCATTTAAAAGTCTGGACTTTTTGAGACTGTTCACAGCCTAAACTCACGAACCTTCAGCAGATTGTTAGAGACCATATACAGCTGCAAAGGCACATTCTATCAAAAAGTCAACAGAAGCTGAAGCATAGAGGTCAAAGGAGACAGAAGAGAGTGCGTCCTTCAGTCTAGATCACCTAACAAGAAACAGAAGTATGTTAATTCAGTAAGAGTGAGTAATGCAAACTTCTAGTACGTCACAAATCCGGACAGGTCCACAAGGGTTAGATATTCCTAAATGAATCCTGGGAATATGTATTTTTTTTACTCTGCATCAAATATCTTACTTTGTGCAGAACTTACCACTTTTTAAGGAGGGCGTCGTCATACAACCATTTCCCAACAACCTGGAAAGATGTCAGGCCTCACAAATGACATATCGATCAAAACCTTGGCATGAACACTGTACAAACCTTGAATGCTTCGTGAAGGAATGAGGTGTTCTGGATATCAGTTATCTCCCTCAACTGGTTCAACACCATTTGGGCATTCTGCAAAAGGACAAAAGGACAAAAGGATTAGAGAATGATAAAAGGTTAAATCCTTTACTAGTGTCCAAAACAGGTCCCTCCCACTTGGCCACTGAGCACATCTATAATAATGGACATGTACTCATTAATTGTTCACGTAATTAAGACGACTTCCAGCAAACAACCGTTATCAGATGCAAGTTCATACTACTAGTGGCAAAAGTTCCCCTAGAAGCCCTGAAAAAGACTGATGCTATTGTCCGAACGTCATCCTCATAGCAAAGAACCAGTTTCATACACATAGAGGAGACCCACTCCCACAAAGAGTTAGGAAAAACTGTTAGGCAGCTGAGAAATACAAATATGCAACAGGCCCCTAAATCTCAAAGGCTTTTCAATTTAACACTTAGATCACATATAAAAAATGTTGTTGGCTCTTCAAAGGGAAAAATACATGTCAACTTGTGAAGCAGTACAATATTCTAGTTTGAAGAAAGAATCATGATTACTTAGTCTGGAAAACAGCAAAAATTTACATTGAAAAAGACGGATTTCCGGAAAAAAGGCAGCACTACGAAGTAGAAGAGGAATAAAATGGGCGCTTCTATGCTCGAGTAGAGCCAGGACACGCAGGACCGATGGAATGTGAAAGGGCCGATGACAAAGGCTATTTTGAGCCGTCTGCAAGTGCCACTTGTGTTTGTCATTCCTCAATCACAATCAGCTGCCAGAAATACAAGTGTGAGCCACTGAGGAACCAATGTCGAAGGTTTCTCATCTTCTAAATAAGGATGCTAGTGACGGTAATGTGCTGCAAGACTTAACCAATACATGGCCAGGGTAGGTGAGACAAATTGTTAATGATATACAAATCTGGATATTTTCGGCATGTGGACAGGTTGGTGTGGGTGCCCTACGGAGGATTGCAAGAAATTCAAGAATGTTTATTCATAATGATCTTAGTGAACCTGTACAGAGAAGGAGGGGACGCCCAAGTAGTAACAAGAGCCATGAGAGTGAGGTACAATAAATAACAAGAAAAAAAAACAGCGCAATCGCGCTGAAATTAAAAATGGAAAAAACAAGCGTGGTTGCGATATGTAAGCCCCAGCGGGATCACGCTGTGTGGAAAATAAAAAGATAAAGTAGTCCGGAAACCATGCTGAAAACATCAAGCCTCGAATGGTTTCAGTAGTTTACCGGTGCTGTGTAGGTGGGCTAAACACCAGAAAAGGCATGACATATGCATGCCTTTCACAAATGAAAGCAAGCGGATTTTAAAAGGCAAGCCCACAAACCAATGAAAGTGACTGACGTGACATGGGTGTGGTTAGAAGCCCAAAGAGAGATTATAGCATGGAACAGAGCACTTTGAGCTCGCCCATAAACAACTCACCATTTTATTTATTTGACAAAATGTTCAAAACTGAACTCTCAACACTTCTGACAACTATAAACAGCTAAAAACACAAAGCCTTGTCACATGTCCTGTTAGGCCCTACTACTCATACCCATTCCCTTCAGATAATCTAGACTTGTACACCCATAAATCGGCGAGCTTGAATGTTTTCCAAGTTCTTTCAGTTATTACTTGCACAGCAACCATCATTATGGTAAGCAATCAACTTTTCAGATGATCCAAGAGAACCATATTGTTTCAGCTCAACTAGTACCATTATTCTAGTTCTGCAGTTGTAATTTGTTAAAAGTTTGTACATATATTTCCTCTAACCACTTATTTAGTTTTAGGACATTAGGCTTCACCTGACTGTTAATCAATTGTTTCCTACCCAGCAAGTAGAACACATACAAAATCAACAGACATTGGCTTCTGCATTAGGCCTTGTCTTATTAATGTAAGTGCCAAGCTAATGGTATTGTCTAAGCTTGTTTGTAAGGCATGATTTAAAAATGCTGAAGAGAAAAATAACAATACTTCAAGAACAAAAAATACATATCCTACAGTATCTCAAAAGTAATGAATGAATTCAGTATTTTCAAACTTCACAAACAAAATGATTTGGTAGTCAAATACAGTTCATGCAAGGGGCTTTAAACAAAACTAAAAAGCCTGTTGCATATGATGAGCCTTAACATTAACAAAGTTGACAAATTGCATGCATGTCAAGCAAATTAACAGTTGTTTAAAATTGTCAAAAACAATGTTACAAGAAAACACTTTCCAAGGCCTAAGAAGCACCTCTTTAAAGAACACTACTTCACAATGCACAAACCAGTTATCTCTCCTATTACTGATTGACTTACTGCTTGTTTTTTAGCCTTTACTGTGCTCCGCTGCCTATTTGATATGTTTGTGCTATATAAATGCAACATACATAGACACTTTCCACACAAATCTAACTGAACCTGGCCATTCATTTTTCTGCAGTAGATTTAGGTGCCACCAATAAAGGAGAGAAGAGACTTTTCATCGGTAAGTTCAGCAACCCTTCTCCTGAGCCACAAATTTATCAGTTGCTTGCACAGGCCTGGGCTTTGAGGCCACATGTAAATGACGGCAGATAATACAAACCCATCCTGATAAAGTCTGTTCTTATGTCAAATCCCTGAAAAAATATAGCTGTTGCTGTCTGTTATACTTTTGATCCTTGGCGTTGTCTCCCTTAACTTTTTGCCTCTGTTTCCCAGGTTGTTGATGTGTGCTGGACTCTGATTTTGCTATTTTTGTTACTCTGGGCACTTTATCACTGCTAACCAGTGCTAAAGTGCAAGTGCTCCTTTACAAAATGTGTATGTAACTGGCTTATCTATGATTGGCATACTTGATTTACTAGTAAGTCCCTAGTAAAGTGCACTAGGGGTACCTGGGCCTGTAAATCAATTGCTACTAGTGGGCCTGCAGCACTGATTGTGCTACCCACATAAGTAGCTCTGTAGTCATGTCTCAGACCTGCCATTGCAGTGTCTGTGTTTGCAGTTTTAACTGTAAATTCGTCTTGGCAAGTGTACCCACTTGCCAGGCCTAAACCTTCCCTTTTCCTACATGTCAGACACCCCTAAGGTAGGCCCTAGGTAGCCCCAAGGACAGGGTGCAGTGTATGGTTAAGGTAGGACATATAGTAATGTGTTTTATATGTCCTGACAGTGAAATATTGCTAAATTAGTTTTTCACTGTTGCAAGGCCTGTCCCTCTCATAGGTTAACATGGGGACTACCTTTAAATCTGATTAAAGTGTAGATTCCCTTTGGGAGCGGATGGACATGTGGGGTTTGGGGTCTTTGAGCTCACAATTTAAAAATACTTTTTTTTAGTAAAATTGATTTTAAGATTGTGTGTTTGAAAATGCCACTTTTAGAAAGTGGGCATTTTCTTGCTTATACCATTTCTGTGACTTTACCTGTTTGTGGATTCCCTGTCTGGGTCAGTTTGACAGTTGGGCTGGTTGCACTTCACACTAGACAGTGACACAAAGGGAGCTGGGGTGTAGCCTGCATATCCTGATGAGCCATTTGTGCTAGGAGGGAGGGGAGGATTGGTCACTCACACCTGAAAGGGTTGTACCTGTCCTCACACAATTCAGTCTCCAACCCCCTGGTGAGTGTCTGGGGCCTAGCCTGGGCAAGGCAGGATTTCACATTCAAAAGAGACTTTACTTTGAAGTAGGCCTACTTCAAAGGAGAAATTTGGTATAAGAAGGGCACCCAAAACCACAGACTTTAGAACACTTCTGGAAACAAGAGGAACCTCTGCCTGGAGAAGAGCTGAAAAGCTGAGGAAGAAGAGCTGCCCTGCCTGTGACTGTGCTTTGTGGAGCTATCCTGAAGTTGCTGGTTCTGCCAGAGTATGAGGGCAAAACTGGACTTTGTGTGCCTTCCATCTTGAGAAGAACTCTCCAAGGGCTTGATTTAGAGCATGCCTCCTGTTGTTTGAAGTCTCAGGGACAGCAAAGACTTCTCTCTGCCAGCACCTGGAGTCTCTGGAGAGACTCCTACTCTGCCCTGTGGTGCTCATCTAGTTCCTGGGACCTTGAAAGGAGAAGCTGGCAGCCTAAGAGGAGGAAATCGACGCACTGAGCGCCGTGCAGGGAAAAGATCGATGCAACTCCGATCTGTGGCTGAAGAAACGGCGCGCCGCCGGCTCCGACGGCTGAAACTAGAAGCTCGCCGGAAACGCAACCCAAGAATCGACGCATGGAGCTGGAGATTGCAACCCGCGCTGCGTGGTTTTTGGATCATCGTGCAGCTGGATTTCCGATGCAAGTAAAGCTGGGCGTGTTAAAACAAAGCAAGGCCTGCCCGGACCCGAGAGTCCTGACCAAATCAACCCATCGCTCTCCTGCAGAGAGAAGAAACAACGTGCCCCAACCTGACGAAAGGAGAAATGACGCAAGGTCTCGCTCGTGAGTGGAATCAACGCATCACAAGCCCTTTTTGACAAACACTCGCCCTTGCAGGGTTAGTTTTAACGCACCCAAGGTACATTTTCACGATAACAGCATTGTGTTTTAAACTACATAAAGACTCTTTTTGCTTTTTAATTGATAAGTTGAGTTGTGTATGGTGGATTTTTGTTGTTTTGGTCTTGTTTTGTTTAGATAAATATTCTCTATGTTTCTAAACCTGTTTTGTGTCATTTTGTAGTGTTTTCAATAATTTACTGTGTGTGTTGGTACAAATATTTTACACCTAGCACTCTGGAGTTAAGCCTACTGCTCTGCCAGGCTACCAAGGGGGTAAGCAGGGTTTAGCTGAGGGTGATTTCCTTTTGCCCTGACTAGAGTGAGGGTCCCTGCTTTATCAGAGGGTAACCTGACTGTCAACCAAAGACCCCATTTCTAACATTGTCATTTTATAGAGGACCTGGAAGAGGTGTGTTTGTGTGGTTGGGGGGGGGGTAAACAGCAAGAGTATGGGTAGCAGGGGTGTGTGGGAGAAGCAGCACTTGCTAGAGACAGCAACACATGGAGTGCCAGAAAAAATAGAAAAAGAAAAATATTGTTCCCTGATGTGTGCCATGGAAAGAAACAAGTCATCCCATTAAAAAGATGATAAAATGGATAGTCAAGGGGAGGGACAAACACAAGAGGAGGAAGGCAAGCCATTAAATAAAAAGCAAGGAAATGAAACTGATGATAAAACAAACCATTGGTGAGTTTGTCTGGTTACGGGTTTTCAAAACCAGAAAGACAGGACCTAAAAACCACAATGTTTTTTACACACTGTAAAATGTGTCACATGTCCAAATACTCTAAAGGTTCAAGACATGATTTTATAATCTCTTTTGTATCCCTCACCCTGCATTCCTTTGTACCACTTTTCCCTTAACAGGCTGGGGGTCATAATTAGAGTGTAAGGAATTCAGTTGTGATTACAACCAAGACTGTTAACTGGCATTTCTTGCTGGATCAGCCTCTTTCTTAATATTAGCATGTTTATTTCCTACTTAGTTAATTTTCAGTTTGAGTTTCATATTTATTACAAATGCAGATGGGAATGGTACCCTTACTCTGAAAGGACTGCAGAACGTCAGGTAACAGAGTTACTGTAGCACCTTTAATATAAAATAAACATGGTTATAGATTATTATTAGTGGAAATACTTAGCTACAATCCATTATTTTATATTTTCTTTATTTTCAATGATGGAAGGTAGTCTAGGCCTAGATAACATAAATAGAGCCATTAGCAAACTTCCCCATTGAAAAAGGGAATATTGTTCATATTTTGGTGCTTACTGCACCAAAACCCAAATGTTCTGGTATTTACCAGGTTTGAGCTTCCGAAATTTCTAGATGCAAAAATCAGAGTATAGGATTTTACTGAAAAACTCATTAACTCCAGCAACCCTACAAAGAGTGAATAGCAAGGGCAAAGGAATTTTAGAAGGCACTCAGAATTGAAACTTGACTGGCCTGTGACGAAAAAATAAGTTACCGAATCCCAAATTGGACTTGATGCATACCAAAATGCATTTTTGATACATCTGGCCCTAAGTCCGAAGGTAAAACTTCTTATCAGGTCAAATCTTGTTTCTGTGTCTGATCTCTGCTCCATCGTGGTCATCCTTAACTTGCACCCAGGTAATGGTCAAGTGCAACCAGATGACTGTGGTTGTTGCTCAATGCCATTTGGTGCACATTGTGTATGTAAACTCTAGGAATTCAGAACTCTGATTTCCTTTATTGGACTTTGGTCATTTTGGTGTCATTTTAATTCTGAAAATGTACTTTAGTGCTCTAAATTGGGTTGGAATTTTTCCTGTCATGTGTTTTGAATTCATTGTTGTTTTGGTACTGCATACCTACTATACATATTCAATCAATCAAAAAATGTATAGAGCGCGCTACTCACCCCGTGAGGGTCTCAAGGCACTGGTGGCGGGGGGGGGGGGGGGGGGGGCTACTGTTCGAACAGCCATGTCTTCAAGTTTTTTCTGAAGAGCAGGAGGTCCTGGGTCTTGCGGAGGTTGGTGGGGAGGGAATTCCAGGCCTTGGGGACCAGGTAGGAGAATGATCTGCCTATGGTGGTGGCGCGTTGGATGCGGGTGACTGTGGCAAGTGTGAGGTCAGTGGAGCAGAGGTGGCGAGTGGGAGTGTGGAAGTTCACTCTTTCGTTGAGGTAGGTTGGTCCGGTGTTGTGGAGGGATTTGTGTGCATGGATGAGGATTTTGAAGGTGATCCTCTTGTCGATAGGGAGCCAGTGAGGGTATCTGAGGTGTGACAAAATGTGTTCTTGTTGCGGGAGGTCCAGGATGAGGCAGGCGGCTGCGTTCTGGATTCTCTGGAGTTTTCGTTTGAGTTTGAGTGCGTGGGTGACGGTCTTTCTGGTCTCTATGGGAATCCATTTGAAGGTTTTTTGCAGCATGCGGAGTGTGTTGAAACAGGAGGAGGTGACGGTGTCAACTAGCTCGGTCATGGAGAGGGAGGGGTCCAGGATGACGCTGAGGTTGCGTGCGTGGTTTGCGGGGATTGGTGGGAGGCCTAGGGCGTGGGCCACCAGGAGTCAACCCATATGGTTTTGTCGGGCCGAAAATGCTGATTTCGGTTTTGTTGGAGTTGAGCTTAAGGTGGTTGGCTGTCATCCATGTGGCGGTGTCAAGGAGTACAGCCTGGAGGTTGGTTTTGGCAGTGGTAGGGTTACGGGTGAGGGAGATGATGAGCTGGGTGTCAGTTGTGTAGGATATGATGGTGATTCTGTGAGGTCGGAGGATGTTGGCGAGCGGGGTCATGTAAATGTTGAAAAGGGTAGGGCTGAGGGAGGACCCTTGGGGGACTCCACAGATGATTTTGGTGGCTGTGGAGTGGAAGGGAGGGAGGCAGACTTTCTGGGTTCTTTCGGTGAGGAAGGAGGTGATCCATTCTAGGGCTTTGTGTCGAATCCCTGCGTTGTGGAGGCGTGTGCAGAGTGTTTGACGGCAGACAGTGTCAAAGGCAGCGGAGAGGTCCAGGAGGATGAGTGCGACAGTCTCGCCCTTGTCGACTCTGGTTCTGATGTCATCAATACATGCAATGAGGGCAGTTTCAGTGCTGTGGTTCTTGCAGAACCCAGACTGGGAGGGGTCGAGTGTGTTGCTTTCCTCAAGGAAGTGAGACAGGCGGGTGTTCACTAGTTTCTCAGCGACCTTGGCAGGGATGGGGAAGAGTGAAATAGGGCGGTATTTGGTGAGGTCGTCAGGGTCAGCTTTGGGCTTTTTCAGGAGTGCGGTGACTTCTGCGTGCTTCCAGGGGTCTTGGAATGTGGTGGCGTGGAACGAGCTGTTGATTATGTCGCGAAGCTTGGGGGCGATGGTTGGGCTGGCTTTGTTGTAAATGCGATGGGGGCAGGAGTCAGATGGGGAGCCTGAGTGGATGGAATTCATCGTTTTTTCAGTTTCTTTGTGGTTGGTAGGGGCCCAGGTGAGTAGTAGGTTGAGGGGGTGTGTGGAGGGTCTTTCTTGGTCGAGTCGGAGGTGTGTGTGGCGGGTGCACGTGGTTTGAAACTGTTGTGTGTGTCTAAGATTTTACGGTGGAAATGGTTGGAGAGGGAGTCGCAGAGGAGTTGTGTATGCGTGGGGTCTATGTTACTGGCTTTGGGTTTGGAGAGCTCTTTGATGATGGTAAAGAGTTCCTTGCTTTTGTGAGAGTTACTGTCTATGCGTTCCTAGTAGTATACTCTTTTGGTGGTGCGTATGAGTTGGTGGTGTTTGTGAGTGGAGGTTTTGAGGGTGGAGAAGTTGGTGGTAGAGGGTTCCTGTCGCCAAGCTTTCTCTGCTTTGCGGCATTCCGCTTGGAGTTCAGTGGTGAACCAGGGGGCGATCTTGATGTTGCGGGTGGTGATGTTTCTTCTGAGAGATGCGAGTGAGTCTGCACAGGTCCATTGTGCGAGGTTATGCGCAGCAATGTTGGGGTCGATGATGTGGGGGGGTTCTGTGCAAGTTGGGTGTTCATGTGTTCTGTGGGGATCTTGTCCCACATGCAGTAGGGTGTGGTGTGTTGGTGGTGGTGTGTGGGAGGTTTGGAGAAGGAGAAGTGTACACAGTGGTGGTCAGTCCAGTGGAGTTCGGTGGTCTGAGTGCAGGTTATGTGGTTGCTCGAGGTGAAGATTGCGTCTAGTGTGTGACCTGCTGAGTGGGTGGGTGTCGTGACCAGTTGTTTGAGTCCAAGGTTCGTGAGGTTATCTAGAAGGGATGAGGAGTTGTGGTTGTGCGGGTTCTCTAGGTGAAAGTTAAAGGCACTGAGTAGGATGTAGTCTGTGGAGGTGAGGGCGTGAGGGCTGATGGTGTCAGCGATGGCGTCACAGAATGGGGGCGAGGTCCTGGTGGTCTGTATATGAGTGTTCCTTTGAGGGTGTTGTTGTTGTTTATGTGAATTAGGAAGTGCATGTGTTCTGCGCTGTCTAGTGTGTTGTGTGTGTTGGTGGTGACCTTAATGGTGTCTTTGTGCATAATGGCGATGCCACCTCTTGGTTTGTTTAAGCGGTCTCTGCGATGGAGTTTGTAACCATCAGGGGTGGCTGTGGCTATGTCTGGCTCAGATGAGTGGTTCGTCCAGGTTTCCGTGAGGAAGACGATGTCTGGTGAGTGTGATGTGATAAGGTCCCAGAGTTCTATGGCATGTTTGTGTAAGGAGCGGGTGTTTAGGAGTATGCAGTTAAGGTGGTTATGGAGGCTGTTGTTTTTGTGGTTCTGTGGGTTGTGATGGTGTTGTCGTGGAGTGTGTTCGGGTTGTGGTGCTTGAAGGGGTAGGGTCTGTTGGGATGGGCGGGGGCAGTGTGGGAGTCTGCTGCATTAAAGTTGTGGTGTTTGTTGTGGAGAGCGTTGGGGTTGGTGTGGGGCGTGTGGGTGTTTCTGGTGTTAGTGGGGGAGCAGGAGAACCGGCAGGCATAGCAGGTGAAAGGTCCCTGCGTGTGTTTGAGGTTAGTTTGGGTGCAGGCGGGGAGTGGGCCTGGGTTGAGGGAGTGGAGTGTGGTTGTAGAGTAGTGTTGTCTGGGGGGGTCTGGGTTAGGGGGACCAGGGGGACTGGTGCTGGGCGTGGTCCAGGCGCGGACGGGCGCAGACGGGCTTGCCTCTGGCGCGGCTTCGGTGCGGCCGCCATTAAGAGGGTGTGGTGGGAGGGTGGAGCAGCTGGGAGGAGGGAAGGAGGGCCAATGGATGTGCGTGGGGGTGGGGCCACAGGGGAGGCAGAGGCAGGGGAACAGTGACCGGCCAGAGCCGGTGCAGACAAAAACAGGCAATGAGGACCAGGAGAAAAACAAGAGTTAAACAAGGGGGGGTAGGGGGGCAGAGACGCGCTGAACAACACGGCAAAACGAATGACAATATAATTTACAAAAACAGGTTATGGCACACACAGAAGGAATTACTCAGGGAAGGGAAACACAGCAAAACTATCAGCAATAAAAAACACAAAAAACTGATTATGGCAAACACAGAAGGAATTACTCAGGGGAGGGAAACACGGCAAAATTAACGTCAATAAAAATCACAAAAACAGATTATGGCAAACACTGAAGGAATTACTCACACGAGGGCAGCAGGAAAAGCCTACCAATAGGCACCAGGGATGAGGTGCAGGCGGGTGCCTGCAGGTGGAGGAGGGCCTCGAACTGCTGTCCAGATGGCGGTCAAACAGTATCAGGGGCACGGGGCAGGCTGGTGGAGCCAAGTGAAACTCCTGGCCAGAGACGGTCAGGGAGTTTACACGGGGCTCCGCGAAGCGGCTGCCATTAAGAGGGTGGGGTGGAAGGGTTTTGCAGCTGGGAGGAGGGAGGGAGGGCCAATGGGTGTGTGCAGGAGGCAGCGGCAGGGGAACAGTGACCAGCCGGAGCCGGTGCAGAGAAAACGGGCGGTGAGGACCAGGAGAAAAATGAGAGTTAAAAGGGGGGACAGGGGAGGAGAGACGCGCTGAACAACACGGCAAAACGAACGACAATATAATTTACAAAAACATGTTATGACACACACAGAAGGAATTACTCAGGGAAAGGAAACACTGCAAAACTATTGGCAATAAAAAAGACAAAAAACTGATTATGTCAAACACAGAAAGAATTACTCTGGGAGGGAAACACGGCAAAACTAACGGCAATAAAAATCACAAAAACAGATTATGGCAAACACAGAAGGAATTACTCACGTGAGGGCAGCAGGAAAAGCCTACCACTAGGCAGCAGAGATGAGGCACAGGCGGGTACCTACGGGTGAAGGAGGGCCTCGAACTGCTGTCCAGATGGCAGTCAAACAGTATCAGGAGCACGGGGCAGGCTGGTAGAGCCAAGTGAAATTACTGGCCAGAGACGGTCAGGGAGTTTACACGGGGCTCCACACAGTGGCTGCCATTAAGAGGGTGGGAGGGTGGAGCAGCTGGGAGGAGGGAGGGAGGGCCAATGGGTGTGCGCGGGGTGTTAGGCCGCAGGAGAGGCAGCGGCAGGGGAACAGTGACCGGCCGGAGCCGGTGCAGAGAAAACAGGTGGTGAGGACCAGGAGAAAAACGAGAGTTAAACGGGGCAGGGGGCCAGAGATGCGCTGAACAACACGGCAAAACTAACGGCAATATAATTGACAAAAACAGGTTATGGCACACACAGAAGGAATTACTTGGGGAAGGGAAACACAGCAAAACTATCGGCAATAAAAAAACACAAAAAACTGATTATGGCAAACACAGAAGGAATTACTCGGGGGAGGCAAACACGGCAAAACTAACGGCAATAAAAATCACAAAAACAGATTATGGCAAACACAGAAGGAATTACTCACCCGAGGGCAGCAGGAAAAGCCTCCCACTAGGCACCAGGGATGAGGCGCAGGCGGGTGCCTGCGGGTGGAGGAGGGCCTTGAACTGCTGTCCAGACGGCAGTCAAACAGTATCAGGGGCACTGGCAGGCTGGTGGAGTCAAGTGAAACTCCTGGCCAGAGACATTGCTGCTAAAATCAGTCCATATGCTGTGTGCCATAGCAACCAGGGGGTTGAACCCAGGTTTAGTTAGTCACTTTATCAGTTCATCCTGACAAAGGATGTGGCTATCACTTGAGGCGGATACTCACCCCCCTCAACTAACACCCCAATGTCTTATAGACTTAGGTAGCGAAGAGGTGGACAATTGCAATGAGTGTAGTTCATCTCATACATGTATTCTGAAAACCAATTGCAAAAACACTTCAAGTGAATGGTCCAATGACCTATAAAGTTGATGTTGACTGATGGGTAATTCATAGGTGAAGTAGGGCAAACTACAGACGTCTGTGCTTGAAAAAGTAAAACACAAAGAATGAGTTCTCTCAAATAAGCAACAGTACAATATTCAATAACCCACTGAGAAACAATGTAAAACGTTTAGGGGCATATTTATACTCCGTTTGCGCCGAATTTGCGTCGTTTTTTTCGACGCAAATTCGTAGCAAAACTAACTCCATATTTATACTTTGGCGTTAGACGCGTCTAGCGCCAAAGTTCCTGAAATTAGCGTCATTTTTTTGCGTGAACACCTTCCTTGCGTTAATGATATGCAAGGTAGGCGTTCCCGTCTTAAAAAATGACTCCGATGCTATTGCGTCGGATTTACACTCCCGGGCAAAAATGACGGCCGGGAGTGGGCGGGTCTAAAAAACCCGCATTTGCGCCGGATTTTAGCGCCTGGGTCAGGGCAGGCGTTAAGGGACCTGTAGGCTCAGAATGAGCCCTCCCCTGCCCCCAGGGACACCCCCTGCCACCCTTGCCCACCCCAGGAGGACACCCAAGGATGGAGGGACCCACCCCAGGGACATTAAGGTAAGTCCAGGTAAGTATTTTTTTTTTATTTTTTTTGTGGCATAGGGGGGCCTGATTTGTGCCCCCCTACATGCCACTATGCCCAATGACCATGCCCAGGGGACAGAAGTCCCCTGGGCATGGCCATTGGGCAAGGGGGCATGACTCCTGTCTTTGCTAAGACAGGAGTCATTTCAATGGGGGATGGGCGTCGTAAAAAAATGGCGCAAATCGGGTTAAGACGATTTTTTTGCCTCAGCCTGACTTGCCCCATTTTTAGACGCCCAAACGCCATTGTTCCCTACGCCGGCGCTGCCTGGTGTACGTGTTTTTTTTTCACGCACACCAGGCAGCGCCGGTCGGCTAACGCCATTCAGTAAATACGGCGCCCGCATGGCGCTTCAGAATGGCGTTAGCCGGCGCTAATTTTTTGGGCGCAAAACTGCGTTAGCGCAGTTTTGCGTCAAAAAGTATAAATATGGGCCTTAGTTCACCTAAGCACCTGAACACAGCCTGAGAGACAGTTTTTATTTCTTCTGATACATGACATGAAACATGTTCTTCTGTCTTGCTCACTAGTACATCTGAACTAAGTCCGTATATAGCAGAAACATCAGCTACTAAAGTCTGTACTGTAAACAAATGTAACATACACCATAGGGTAATTATAAAAATTTCATGAAATAGAATGTGAGCGCTTCACATTACTATAGTGTTTGCAAAGCCTTGAACACACAAAGGCAACAAGGATCACAATCATTCCTGACTCACTCTTTGTCAAGCAGAACAGCACACCTATGTTCCATTTTTCAGTTAGTGAAAGGTTTATAGTCCCTGAGACATGAAGAATCCTGCAATAGTGTATATTCGAAGAAGCTCAAAGCATGTTGGACCACAGTGAAATGTGTGCTTTCATAATACTCATGTGTGTAGTTTTTGTATCTAGGTTTACGCCAACTTTTAGCTTGCTGAGGGATAGAATAGCTTTCTTCCTGAGGTGCAGTTCTTTGTTGCCATCTCTTTGTACTGGTTTTACAGTTTGTATTGCACGGAATCTAAATGTTACTTTATTGTGAAATGTATCCTATCAATGATTGCATGCAGCATTTATAGAGTATACTGTCACTTACAACAGATTATTCTGGCACTATTGTGTATACCGACTTGGAAACTGTGCTAGGTACAACGTGGGAAGGGCCCTGGGCCCCAACTAGATTAAGGAGTGACAAAGAGTGTCAGGAGCAAGAAAGAGACAGGTCTTTGAGCTCTTTTTAATGCTGGCTTCATTGTCTATAAACTGAAGTGGCCATGGAAGTTGATTCCAGACCTTAGAGCCCAAGACCATGAAGGACTTCCCACCCCAGGATTTGAGTCTGAAATCTGTCATTTTTAGGAAATTGGTGTTAGAGGATCCTAGCATTGTTTGAGTCATGTGGTGGGGTTATCCTGTAGTGGATATTCAGGACCAGAGGAATTAAAGGCTCTGAATACCAGGCTGAAAATCCTAAATGGGACCTTTTTATGGATTCGCAGCCAGTGCAGTTTTCTAAGCATTTCAGATCCCGAATTCTGTATGGGAAGTTTAAGCACCAATCTCGCCACCGCATGCTTTAGCATCTGCAGTTTGTAAAGCAGCTACTTTGAGCATCCAGCATAAAGACTATTACAATTGTCAAGTCTGAAAGTAAGTAAGGCAAAGGCAAATGTTTCCTTGCAAGATGATGATACCAATGGGGGTATTATACAAAGTGAACAGGGGAATTTCCAGCAGAGCCTTGAGGGACTCCAATTAGTGTCAGGGAAGGTAGGAAATAACTGATTGCCCAGTTGACTATGAAAAATCACTTACAGTGAAAGGGGAAAACCTGATGAGTTATAAGCGTGTGACACCTACGTATATCAATATGGAAAAGAGAGTTGTCAGCCAAATGAGTCCTCAGGATCAGCTTGTTGCCCAGTGTGGTCCACCTTTCAACTGCCCCAATTATTTAGGCTAATATAGCACAGAATATTGGAGTGAGCAAGTGAGGGAAAGGTTGGGGGTTTGGGAACAGCTGAGAGGAGGACCTAAAGAAAGAGAAAAGGATTAGAGAACTGATCTTTTCTAACCCTACAATCTAAAACTCTACTCTTGCTTCACCCAGTTTACTGGAGAAATAATCTTTTAAGCTCTGGATGTATATTAATGTATTCCCTCAGACAGCATTAAAGATCTCCTAATGTGATGGACCTCTGAAGGATACAACACAAACATGGAATGTACCAAGGTGAATCAATTGACAAGTTTTCACTTTTAGTTTTTGTTATTAATAGCAATATCTACCACATAAGAAAGTTGGCTTTACTTCACAGGGGGTTCTTCTTATGATCTTGGTGATCCAATCCCACCACCTCTGTTAAAAGCAGCAAATCAAACACTTTAATCACAATCAGTGGCTCATTTCCGAATATAGTGTTTCTCAAAATACACTATATCCAATTTACATAAACGTATCCAAATAATCAAGTTCTGGCGTTCCTTGACTCTTTTGAGTTCTTTGATTTCCCTGTGACTGCACCTAAAGTATTGGAAAGGGGTTGTGAAGCCCCATCGGAACTTGAAATTCAAACTTCTGAATAATGCCGTAAATCAATGTGGTGCATGGGCACCTTTACAACGCTGGAAGCTCACCACCTTTCAGCGCTGGAGCTCCGACATTGCATCTTCTGCCAACCTCCGTCGAACAGCAAGCTGAGCAGTACAAGCGGAGCTGTCTTTTATACTTGGGCCTCTCAAGATGGCTGCTGAGCTGACACAGTCACCAGAAGCCCCACGCATCATGGGACATGTAGCCCACACAAGAATCTGTGCTGCTCATCCTGTTGCAGAGCTCCTCCAAATAAGGAGATGCCAGCAAAAGTGTTGGACTGGAGCCTCTAACGTCAAAGGGTCAGACACACATGTAGCCAAGTTAAATGCAGTGACAAGCATAATCAGCTCTCCCATCCTACACACATAAGAGAGCTTCAGAGTGCCATCACTCATGCAACCATGCCCCCAAACTCTCAAGAAGAGTAGAAACATAGGTGGGCACATGAGAGTGCAGAGAAACAATTGCATTGCTGTGCCCTCTTTTGACATAAACATCTTCCATCCTGGTGGCGTTCTTGAAGGGTCTGACAAGAGTTGAGTGATTAGTGGCATAAGTTGTGAAGTATTAGGAAAGATGAGAGATGTTGTGATTAGGATAGGTAATACAATTAGTTGCTTGTCGAGGGGCAGTTTCTATGGAGCAAAGGGAATTTAAGCCAGATAGAAGGTGATTGAATATGTTGTTGAAACAGATTAAAACAAGCCATTCTAGTAGGAAGTTGGGAAATTGAACAGTAGCTCAAAGGGGTGGCTGTCTTTAAAAAATGGGATCATAACAGCAGATATGATTCACAAAAAGTAGATGCCATATTTAAGTGAATGATTAAAAAGAGAGGCTATGCAGTGAGAAACTTTGGAGGCAGAGTTTGTCAACCAAGTGGTATGATATTGTTTGTAAAGCCAATTTATATTTGTGTGACTGTTTAACAGGGTTTTGTTCTTGTTCCCTTTGTAAAGAAGCTTTGGCATCCTAGGTTTCAGTTAAAGATTATGAGTCATGGTCTAGGTTTGGAGATGTTAGGTTACTGGAGAAACATTGGCAAGGACAGTGTGCCAAGCCATTTGCACTGAAATCGTTTGACTGCTCATGCAAGCCCCACCTAGATTATGTATCTATCAGCCATGGGTACTGGTGGGTTGAACCATTGGAAATACAGCCTACAGGGAGAAGTGTGGTGCACAGAGAGTCCTAAACTGGAAAATGGCTCAGTCACGTTCTTTACGGTTGTGGAGCAGCAGTCCCTCATGCTAGAGTGGTGGCTGAAGCTGATCACTAGGCCGGGTCTGGTAAACTCCCTGTCCATTGTCCACTGATCTGACGGCTTCCATGCAATGAGGATAGAGGTGTATCGATTCCTCTACTGGGTCGGCCCATCGCTGTGCACTGCCCTTTTAGAGACCTAGTTGTCTCTCTGGGAAATAGAACAGAAGAACATTTGGTGAGAGATTTGACTGTGGAGTGATGACTGCCCCCCCATCTCCCTGCTCAGGTGAGTTATGGCCCACTGGGTGCCTGGGTGAAGGATAATCACCAAGGGGGGGCCAAAAGGGACCAATAGACACATTTGTACAACTGCCCCCATTCGGTATCAGCTGGGTACTCAACTATGCATAGTGAACTGAGGAATCAGTCATCAAGCAATACAAGCATCCTGTGAGGTGCTGGTATCAAGGAATTGTGAATCTACTTTTGTTGTCTTAATCCTATGGCACAACTGGCAGAATGCTGTGGAAAGACCCATGGAGGCAGGGGTGTAAATAACAGAGGACTCTGTGAAGATACTATAGGTTACAGTGACTCAACAATCAGCCTCCTTCAAGACATTGGAAGATCTTGTTTCTGATACAGATGGAAGAGATTAACGAAACAATTTGCACTTTGTTGGTCTTCCAGAGGGTGCAAAGGCCACCTGCCATAAACACTTTCCCAAACAACAACTTTGATACTAATTCCCAAACAAAACTGTCATCATACTTCATAGTTGGAAGAGCTCACCAGGTGCTTACTCATAAACTACCACAGAGACTGGCTGCAACCCTTTATAGCTAAACTCTTCACTTATTAGGGCTGAGATGAAATGGTTAGGGGGGTGAGGGAGATGGAATTGGTTGTGAATTACAGACACTGCTTAATGGTCTTTCCAGTTTTAGGTACAGAACCTACAGGAATAATTTGAAGAAGTCAAGAAGAAGCTCTGGACATAAACATGTATTATAAGTTACTCCATCCTGCAAACCTAAAGGTCCTATTTCAATCCTGATCATTTTTCTTTAAACACTTGAGACTGCTTGAGAGTGGGTGGAAGAGCGACACTGAGTTGTCACCAGAGAATGCTCACTGTGACAGAGAAAAGCATCCCATGTGCTGAGTCCCACCGGTTGGGGAGGAGGAGGGGATGCTGGAAGAAGTGCCTCTACAGCTCTGACTCCAGCACCCTCTTAGGAAGGTCCATACATAATGCTGGCTCACCAGTGGCCTACTGGGATCCCTTTATCATCAAGAGTAAGAAACAGCCAGCTGCTGAATAAATGGGTGGCTAAGACTGTCTTCCTTTTCCGATGAGCTGATTGCCCAGGCTACAACACAAACAACATACATGTGAGAGAAGGCTGTCCGAACTCACTACCCTAAAGATCATGCATTTTCTTGATCAATGTTTTTCTATGAAACTTATTCTCCATGGGTGTGCAGTCTCTTCATTGGCCCTGTCCAGAGTTATGAACCCTGGCTTACAAATAGCTATGCTGCAGAAATTACTAGCTATAACGTGTGCCCTACCATCAGGTATGTCATTAATAATGGCATTTAACATGTCATGAGTGACATATTATGTGAGGTCATATACACTGTGCGGCAAAGGCACAAGATACAGCAAGCTCAGCAAACCAAAACTGTTGGGTAAATTCCTCTGTTGTTTAGTTTTTAAATGTTAGTTTTTATCTTATTTCAACACATAATCATACTGTCACTTTTAGCTTTTTCTCAGTGAAATATTAAGTTTTTTTTAACATATGCTAAGATCTTATTACCATGCCTGATAGTAATGTCTCTTTAATTGCTTTTCTTTCAGTGAATGTATATGTATTTAACCACGTTTTAAAGGGAACAATTAACCTAATTAAAGACTCACCTCTAATCTGGTCAGATAACAGCCAATGCCTGCATATTTGCATCCGCTTGAAGGGCTAGAAGGGTTCTCACATGAGCGGTAATATTAAGGTCATATCCCACTGTGGCCTAACAAAGGGTTTGAAGGAAAATACCTGAGTCAAACCTTTTATAAAATGCATGAAAACCATGAGACGTAAACTACAACAGTTGATCAGGCAAACAAAGGCTACAAAGGGCTGACAAATAACTTTTCACTGTACCCACCACAAGTCCTCACTGAGCTAACATAAGAACAAACAAAGAAACATCCAAAAGGTTGGCTTGCAAGGGATCTGTGTTTTGGATCCTGCACCAGGCAACACATTTGTGTTAGTGCCCAGGATAGACAGACTTTGTGGAAGGGGGACTGAGTGCAATGACGACATTCACCTTCTTGGTTGGCAAATCAAATACATTCAATTGCTGCGGCTCAAGCTCCATGCATGGAGCTGTTAGTTGTGGGAACTCGGATGCAGGATCCTGTCATGTTGCTGAGTCAGGAGGTCCTTCTGAAGTGGCAGACTGATCAGAGAGTAAATGCTCTAGCTTAGGACCGCTGAGTACAACATCTTCCTGTCTCAGTCTGGAGCGATTGAGATGACATGTGTCCGGTCGGTTCCTATATTCCTCAGAACTTAAGGCAGACAATTAATAATGCTCAGAACTTGAGGCAGATAGTTATTCCGTTCCTTTTCAACAAGAAAGCATCTCCAAGAAAATGCCTTGGCGGAAACTCCAACATGCAAAAATGGTGACAGTGCACTGTCTTGATTGTGGTGAAGAGATCTAGCTAGGGGGAACCCCAAGAGGCCCTGTGCCTGCTCTGGATGGAGATGGCCCTCATAGTTCACTGGTTGACCTGTGTTTAACTAGTAGTCCTAGATGCAATGTGTAGAGCCTGCTGGCAAAGGATCTCTGGCTCCACTCTACCCTGCTTGTTTCAGTACTGCATAGCAATCATATTTACTGTAAGGACCTGCCCTAATGGATGTCAGGGAGGCTTTAAGGTCAGGTAAATCGCATGAAGCTTCAGAAGACTGATATGGCGCAACCTCTCTGTCGGAGAATAGAGTCCTCTGGCAGAGTGTCACCTGATGTGCCAGATGGTATACTATCTTCTGCACTTACTTGTTCTTGATGCTGCCTTAAAAGACCGAGCAACTTTAGTGAATGAAAAAATGTTCTACCTATATTTCATCAAATTGAGAGAGATATAGCGTATCAGGTCTTGCCTGTATTTTTAGAGTTCTAACAACGTGATTTTTAGAAGCATATTCCATTAGTCACCTCTGGAAGAAATGGCAATTTATTTCTCGAAAGTTGCAAAGATTATAAATAAAGTAAGATGGTCATTTTCAGTAGCTGACAATAATCGATCTTTGCCTAGTCTGGGGATTTGACATTGTCCTTGAATAACCTGGGCATAAAAAGGCAGAAAGGGACTGAAGCAGGACAGACGATAACCGAAACAAAGGAGGAAAAGTTTGCGAGGGAATGCAGGAAGGAGGAATTCGCAGGTGGAACAGAATCCATAAGCTTTGTGCGTGCTGAGAGAAGTTGTGCTACATGCGGTGAGATGTGTAACTCTTTTTCTATCAGCAGACTGGGCTAATAGTGTTTACGAACATGAGTTGTCATAGTTCTCATATGCAGTGGAATATGAAACTCGGAATTTACATTGAGGCAGGTCAACAAATATTTCCCCTTTGCTGTATTGTATTATCTAATTTGAATGGCTTCATAATCTAATAATTGATCTTTGTACTTTCTATATTTAGATCATTGCATTTCTCCTCGCAGGATTTCTGGTTTCAGAATCTCCATAACTTGTTTTTAAATGTATTTTCTACACTTAGCGCTAAATAAGTCCAGCTCCTAGCTCAGTTCAAGTATAAGTTGATTTTACTTAATCGAACAAAATTTTATCTTGTAAATGCTGTAAATAAGGGAAAACCATGAATCTAGAAGCTGCTCAGGCACTGTGGAAGTAACACTAAGGGGGTCATTCTGACCCTGGCGGTAAAATCCACCAGGGCCAAAGACCGCGGGAGCACCGCCAACAGGCTGGCGGTGCTCCCATGGGCATTCTGACCGCGGCGGTACAGCCGCGGTCAGAAACGGAAAACCGGCGGTGTACTGCCGGTTTCCCGCTGCCCTGGGGAATCCTCCATGGCGGCGCAGCTTGCTGCGCCGCCATGGGGATTCCGACCCCCATACCGCCATCCTGTTCCTGGCGGTTTTGGCCGCCAGGAACAGAATGGCGGTATGGGGTGTCGTGGGGCCCCTGGGGGCCCCTGCAGTGCCCATGCCAAAGGCATGGGCACTGCAGGGGCCCTCGTAACAGGGCCCCACAAAGATTTTCAGTGTCTGCCATGCAGACACTGAAAATCGCGACGGGTGCAACTGCACCCGTCGCACCCCTTCCACTTCGCCCATCCTCATGGAAGGGTGTTTCCCACTGGGCTGGCGGGCTGCCTTCTGGCGGTCGCCCGCCAGCCCAGCGGGAAACCCAGAATACCCGCGGCGGTCTTTTGACCGCGCAGCGGTATTCTGGCGGTTCCAGCCAGGCCTGCGGCTTCCGCCGCCGGCCGGGGTCAGAATGACCCCCTAAGAGTAGAAGTTGCTGTTGCCTCTTCTTTCCTTCCAACCATCTCATGTTAACATTATTTGCATCATCATGACATTTTGCTCAATTGTTGTCATATAAAACAAATCCCACTACATTTACACTGAAATGAGAGTGGAACCTAATGCCATCTGCAACCATTAATACTGGTATTACAATTAATTGCTAATGGGGTGGATTTTTAGCTTTATTTACCAATTATTAAGCCAAGTCTCCATATTCTCAGTGACCAGGCAGGCCCACAGATCTCCGACCACACTCTACACAGTACACAGTGCCAGGCTCGACTTGATGTGTAATCAAGGGAAAATAATCATGCATACTGAAGACACCAGTTAGTCTTATTTCCAATGGGATCTTGGTTGTGCTCATCAAAAGTCTGTTCCCAACATTTTGCAAAGTCAAAAGAATCATTAAACTGTAAACACATTAGTTAATAAATCATGCCCGTTAGCGTAACCCTTAGTATGACAATTATTACTTGTACTTTAGTGCTTAAGTTGACTTGACGGTAATTGGAGTGCCAATTATCCTGCATAGGGCTATCTTAACAAGGGCCTAGATAGACTGCTCAAACCTTCACCTACTATTTGAAACTTCAAGCATTCTGCATTAAAAGATTCTAAATGTATCATCTAATCCGGGCTGGCAAAACTGAACCACCTGATTGCTACAGGTACATCCAGACAAATGACTGGAACATTCAACAAATACAACAAATCAGCAGAAAGTGCTGTGAGGCAGCAGCAATAAGGCTAGAAGTGTTTACACAACTTTTACTTAACTAAATAAACATTGCTCCAAATACCAGGGCATTGGCAGTGTTTCCCGAAAAAAAGAGGATACTATCTGATGAAATCAAAATGCAGACCTGATGTATTTATCTTGATAAATTCCATAAGAATTTAGAAAAACATCTAGTGGTCTGGTAAATAGGAGTTTAGTCCTGTTCATCTAAGACATGATAATAAACATCAAAGAAGTTATTTGACCTAGAATCTGCAAGTTAGCACCACTCATTTAAGAGGAATAATTGCTTCTTTAATTATTTTTAGAATGAATACTTACCACCAATATTCTCAATAGAGTCCAGTTTTGTTTATGAAGTGTATTCAATTTACAGTTGACATGCACATAACGTAAATATAAACACAATTCTACAAATAAGAGGAAGAAAAGAGGGGTAAATAGAAGTTATATTTGCATAAAACATGAGATGGGTATAACAGTATTATAGTGAGTAACATTGCACTGAACCTAAAAATGAAAATCAGTTAGAAAGAAGAGGGTAAAAGGAAGGGGCCCTAAGAACAGAAGGGCCACCCTCATGTCTCATAATTACATTCAGCTTAAGAGACCCTATATGGGTAGCTAGCTGGGTGGCAAACATTTCCTCTCATGCTGTTTGTCTCCTTCATTGTAACTCTTCATTGCAGTAGCTGATGATGCTGTTTTGTAGTAAATGTGGGATGGACCAAGAGGAGTGACTAGAAAATGAGGAATATTTGCTACTAAATGAGAAGGTTTTAGGTAGGGGTAAGCTGGAGTTAAGCAAGGGAGAAGGAAGGGTCTAGGACAGAACAACAGCGACTGACAAAAGAGTAAGACCAAGGCTATTAACATGCTAACACACAACTAATCTAAAGTTATTGCAGCCAAAAGGACACAAAGCAGTAATAAATGTACTTCAGCTCAACTTTGGAGTCAGTTCAGCACCACACAAGGCTATCCACTAATACAGCAACACAGTATTATAGAACAGATTGGAACCAACAAGGAACCATAGAAAATGATTGTGAAATGAAGGAGCTCATTTGTTTTTTGGCTTTTTTGAAGATCCTAGTTTGCACAACTTTATAGCAATCCTGTGCAATATAATTTTTAAACTGTTTTTATCATCCAATCTTTTACATATTGTTAAAGCAAATGCTGTAGAATGTTAGACCAAGAGTAGTTTATAATTTTATTTAATTCTTGCTTTCCTTAAAATCAACTGCTGTTGAACTTTATCACAAGGCTAACAACATTTGCAATACACCTACTAATGGAAAGAGTGAATGTTCAGAACTCTCTCAACCATCTACAGCTCCAACACATTTTCAAAACTAACCAATCACAGATGAGGTGGCCACATAAAAAATTAACTCACACATCAAATATAGTTTTAAACTTTTTATGCCTTTATTATGTTGCTGGACGTATTTGTTAATTTACCCCTCATATTAATGAATGCATATTTGAGGAATGGGAGAAAATGGGTTTACAGGCAAAGAAACAAAATCATTTGGGATGCCCAGGGAAGCAGCTATTACAAAATACTGCTTCCCATCTGATGTGTTCCTTGACATGGTTGTAGCCTAGGGGTAGGTACTTAATTCAGCCCACTCCCATACCATCTCTGCCTACATCAAAATACTGGCTGCACTCCATTTCGTGGCCACTGGATCTATCCAGGGGGTCGGCTCTAACAACATTGATTTCTCACAAGCAAATCAGTTTCTATGCTTGCATCCGGTCCTGAGATGCATCAGCAGAAGAGTGCACCAGTTTATCGCCATTTCAGAAATACTGGTGGAAAGGAAAATGTTGACAATGGAATTTTATGCCTTTGTCCATGGATTTTTTAATGCTTTTAAAAATGATTTCAAGATATCCAGCACACATCCCAACGCATGATTGGTGGCTATCTTGGAATTATTAGTCTTAAAGCAGAAGGAACATAATTTTACAATGGCTGACATTCATATGTGCATAAGCACAGTGACCACCTGGGAATGTTTTTTTCCTTTAAGAAAATATCAACCAGGCACAACATGAAATGTATGAATTCTGGCAGCATTATTGTAAGGAAATGCCTCCTTGGCATGGTTGCCCCCTGACTTTTTGCCTTTGCTGATGCTATGTTTACAATTGAAAGTGTGCTGAGGCCTGCTAACCAGGCCCCAGCACCAGTGTTCTTTCCCTAACCTGTACTTTTGTATCCACAATTGGCAGACCCTGGCATCCAGATAAGTTCCTTGTAACTGGTACTTCTAGTACCAAGGGCCCTGATGCCAAGGAAGGTCTCTAAGGGCTGCAGCATGTCTTATGCCACCCTGGAGACCTCTCACTCAGCACAGACACACTGCTTGCCAGCTTGTGTGTGCTAGTGAGGACAAAACGAGTAAGTCGACATGGCACTCCCCTCAGGGTGCCATGCCAGCCTCTCACTGCCTATGCAGTATAGGTAAGACACCCCTCTAGCAGGCCTTACAGCCCTAAGGCAGGGTGCACTATACCATAGGTGAGGGTACCAGTGCATGAGCATGGTACCCCTACAGTGTCTAAACAAAACCTTAGACATTGTAAGTGCAGGGTAGCCATAAGAGTATATGGTCTGGGAGTCTGTCAAACACGAACTCCACAGCACCATAATGGCTACACTGAAAACTGGGAAGTTTGGTATCAAACTTCTCAGCACAATAAATGCACACTGATGCCAGTGTACATTTTATTGCAAAATACACCCCAGAGGGCACCTTAGAGGTGCCCCCTGAAACTTAACCGACTGTCTGTGTAGGCTGACTAGTTCCAGCAGCCTGCCACACCAGAGACATGTTGCTGGCCCCATGGGGAGAGTGCCTTTGTCACTCTGAGGCCAGTAACAAAGCCTGCACTGGGTGGAGATGCTAACACCTCCCCCAGGCAGGAGCTGTGACACCTGGCGGTGAGCCTCAAAGGCTCACCCCTTTGTCACAGCCCAGCAGGGCACTCCAGCTTAGTGGAGTTGCCCGCCCCCTCCGGCCACGGCCCCCACTTTTGGCGGCAAGGCTGGAGGGAACAAAGAAAGCAACAAGGAGGAGTCACTGACCAGTCAGGACAGCCCCTAAGGTGTCCTGAGCTGAGGTGACTCTGACTTTTAGAAATCCTCCATCTTGCAGATGGAGGATTCCCCCAATAGGGTTAGGATTGTGACCCCCTCCCCTTGGGAGGAGGCACAAAGAGGGTGTACCCACCCTCAGGGCTAGTAGCCATTGGCTACTAACCCCCCAGACCTAAACACGCCCTTAAATTTAGTATTTAAGGGCTACCCTGAACCCTAGAAAATGAGATTCCTGCAACTACAAGAAGAAGGACTGCCTAGCTGAAAACCCCTGCAGAGGAAGACCAGAAGAGGACAACTGCCTTGGCTCCAGAAACTCACCGGCCTGTCTCCTGCCTTCCAAAGATCCTGCTCCAGCGACGCCTTCCAAAGGGACCAGCGACCTCAACATCCTCTGAGGACTGCCCCTGCTTCGAAAAGACAAGAAACTCCCGAGGACAGCGGACCTGCTCCAAGAAAGGCTGCAACTTTGTTTCCAGCAGCCTTGAAAGAACCCTGCAAGCTCCCCGCAAGAAGCGTGAGACTTGCAACACTGCACCCGGCGACCCCGACTCGGCTGGTGGAGATCCAACACCTCAGGAGGGACCCCAGGACTACTCTGATACTGTGAGTACCAAAACCTGTCCCCCCTGAGCCCCCACAGCGCCGCCTGCAGAGGGAATCCCGAGGCTTCCCCTGACCGCGACTCTTTGAATCCAAAGTCCCGACGCCTGGGAGAGACCCTGCACCCGCAGCCCCCAGGACCTGAAGGACCGGACTTTCACTGGAGAAGTGACCCCCAGGAGTCCCTCTCCCTTGCCCAAGTGGAGGTTTCCCCGTGGAATCCCCCCCTTGCCTGCCTGCAGCGCTGAAGAGATCCCGAGATCTCTCATAGACTAACATTGCGAACCCGACGCCTGTTTCTACACTGCACCCGGCCGCCCCCGCGCTGCTGAGGGTGAAATTTCTGTGTGGGCTTGTGTCCCCCCCGGTGCCCTACAAAACCCCCCTGGTCTGCCCTCCGAAGACATGGGTACTTACCTGCAAGCAGACCGGAACCGGGGCACCCCCTTCTCTCCATTCTAGCCTATGTGTTTTGGGCACCACTTTGAACTCTGCACCTGACCGGCCCTGAGCTGCTGGTGTGGTGACTTTGGGGTTGCTCTGAACCCCCAACGGTGGGCTACCTTGGACCAAGAACTGAACCCTGTAAGTGTCTTACTTACCTGGTAAAACTAACAAAAACTTACCTCCCCTAGGAACTGTGAAAATTGCACTGTGTCCACTTTTAAAACAGCTATTTGTCAATAACTTGAAAAGTATACATGCAATTTTTATGATTTAAAGTTCCTAAAGTACTTACCTGCAATACCTTTCGAATGAGATATTACATGTAGAATTTGAACCTGTGGTTCTTAAAATAAACTAAGAAAAGATATTTTTCTATACAAAAACCTATTGGCTGGATTTGTCTCTGAGTGTGTGTACCTCATTTATTGTCTATGTGTATGTACAACAAATGCTTAACACTACTCCTTGGATAAGCCTACTGCTCGACCACACTACCACAAAATAGAGCATTAGTATTATCTCTTTTTACCACTATTTTACCTCTAAGGGGATCCCTTGGACTCTGTGCATGCTATTCCTTACTTTGAAATAGCACATACAGAGCCAACTTCCTACAATTATCAATTCGGACTACATTACAAAGCAAAACAGAAAAAATGCCATATAGGGTTAAGATTTTGATTTTAGAGTTTAGCTTTAGGCTTAGGTTTATGGTGAGTGGTGGGATAGGCATAGAGTCAGTGGAAGTTTTAGACAGAGGGCATGGTAAAATTTAGGAATAGGCTTACTTATGGGGTTATATTTAAGCTGAGGCGTATGGACAGTGTAAGGGAAATGTTAGGGCTTTGGTTCTGTTTAGGGTTAGACTCCGAATCAAGATTACTCTAAGGGCCTCACTATGAGTGGCCTGTGTTTGGGCCGATATATTATCCGACGTGATAAACTATGACTCCTCAGGATTTATTGGGTCAGATAAATACCTCCCAAAAAGGAGATTTTCCACAAAAAAACGGAATAGCATGGAGATTTTGCTGGTTAACGCACCAAATACAAGTGAGTATTTTTCACCTGCTAAATTTCGGCAGGTTGGACATGCCGACATGTAGCAGGTGAAAATGAAAGAGTGCAGAGTTAGCAATTAACAGGGGATATTGAAACAAGGGTTTAAGTGATACTGATTGGGTTAGCATTAATGTAGATGTATGGATGATGTAGTGGTGTCAATGTAACGGCTAATTACATTACATATACCTGACTGATATAGTGGTTAGTCAATATAGGGGCGCACAAATACAGCAGTACTGATACAGCTGCTTATTACAGTGTACCATATATAAAAAATAAAATACTGACTCTGTCCTGCCATTGGCAAACCTATAAGAGGCTCTGGCCTGTCACATTACCAGATTTCCCAAAGTGTTCTTAAACTTTGCCACCCTTGAACTGTGCACCTCTCTGCCAGCCCAAAATGTAAGCACCTAAGGGGTGTGCATCCTAGCATGTGATCGCAGTGATTTGCTGTATTATGGCGGACCCTGGCACAGCATGGCAACACATCTGCCTCATCAGATCAACACTGTGGTTAACATAAGGCAGGACTCACATAGCTTCACATCTACTTTAGTAAATGTTTGAAATGTTCATGGCAATTTTAAAGTTGTTGATGGATTTTTATTCTCTCGTGTAATGTAACTTAGAGAAAAGTAATTGCCAATTTCAGCTATGTGAACTCCTTAAATGTAAATTTATCAGTAGTTCAAAGAAAGTGCAGTATCAATTTTGCCACCCCTATAACTTAAGTTCTACAAAAGAGAAGAGAAATAGAAACATAACGTGTGTATGGCCTACATGTTTGGAGGTGTCTTTCAGTTTGCAGGTCGTTAAATGCATTCCGGAATCTACAGAAGGGCAAAAACAGAGATTTATGATTTGTACAAAATACTATATAATGATTCAACTCCGCCCCCCTGCAAAAACATCTTACCTTCGATGAAGCCCATGTGCACATAGATCAGTTTTACTTGGAGACATATAGATGCTTGTTAGAAAAGAGGAATTAATTGAGATAAATGCATCCTATTAACTTTACTTCGTCACTAGTACCATATATTACAATAGGGCAACTAAGCAATTCACGATGCAACAGTTTTATAATTCTTTCTTGTTCTCAGGCACCAGGAACTTGACTGTAATTTTGCCAGTCTTAAGTAAGCCCCTCTCATGAGTTTCTTTTTGTTTAAATAAGGAAAGCTAGTACTCAGGACAGCTAAGTGAGTTGGGGGAGATAGCAAGTCAGCAGAAATTATGCAGAATCACCATCAGACTCTGAGTAACATGGACTTATTTTACAAGTTTCCACTGTCAGCAAGCAACATTCATGGAGGCTGCAGTGTTTAGAAAAAAACTCAGAGGCAGCCTTGTTGCTACTATTCCCCTCCTTTGCTGTGTCTGGTGAGAATCAGTGCTCAGGGGTTGTTGGTGGTTGATCATTTCATGAGCTGCCTCTAAGTCTCTGCCCATGATCTGGGGATCATTGCAAACCAGCGAACGTGCCAAAATGTACTTTTGACATTCAAGCAACTCAAAGAAAAACCCTAAACCCTAATCTAGAAGCATATTTCAGGGATTTAATTTCTTAAAAGAATGCCCTTCTATACAGCTTCATTAGCAACAAGGACTACAGTCACAGAGACAACTCATGGGTATTTAGGTAGAAGAAAGTGACGGGCAGCATTTTAAGGCACAGATAAAATGACAAAGCCCGCTAGAGAGGTGAGAGCAGAATAAGTAAAAAGTGATTTAATATGTTCCCTCGCTCAGAAGATCTGTAGAGAGGCAAGTCGGACATTTGTCATGACCAATGACAGACCCACATTGTCTGAATATCTCACTCTAGGGCATGCAGGTTCCCACAGACCCTATATTATCCTATATTGTCATTAGCTTGCTGGTTGGGCTGCAGAGGGCTTTCTGCTACTTTTGCTTAGGTTCATCCACTTGTACCCAGCATGTGTTTAAACTTCTACAGCCTGTTTCCATGGCCCCCCAGCTGCATATTGGTTTTCTAGAAGCTCTTTGTCATTGTGAGCAAAATGTTATGTTTTTGAATTTCCTTTTGCAGACCATTGTACTGTGGTACTCTAGTTCAACTGATTCTATTGAACTTGGACTACCAGCCATAGAGTACACTGGCTGGTGGATGAGGTCACAGGACTGGGTCTAGATATCCCTAATGGCATGATCGTATTGGGTAATCAGGCTACTGGGCTGTTGTGTAGATTTCCCTTCCCTCATCCTGGCATGGTGGCCTAACATCCTCTTGCTGGCAAAGACCAGGCAATGCAAGTATACCTAATAGTTCAAGACATGGGCAGGTACGGTGCAAGCTTGTATGACCTTAGGCATCTTTGAGTTCCTGAGTTGGGGAGCCACAGAGGGGACAGAAAATGTGGCTAAGCTGCAGGGACTGTGGCCAGAATGCTAGAGCATAGACAGAAGCATAGTGCAGATAGTGAGAAATGGTTAAAGCCAGTAGTATGGTGAAACAGGGTTGTGGTTGAGCTTTGGAGTGTTCACGGCAATGGTGGGACCACATCAGGAATGCTGTGAACGATATCTTGCAGTTGAAGTTTTGTATACAATGAGAGCATCAGCACAGGGGATGACAGCAGCAGTGGACTAATTATAATCAATATGTCTCTGAGCTGTGTCTTCCCCCCTTGCTCAATGCAGTGCAGCAACTTTGGTTGTTGAACTGTGTTGCATGGAAAATTAGTAACTCTGTCCCTTTGTCTGGAAAAAATGTGCCAGTCTGGAGGACAGCAAGGCCTCATTTGGATTATTATACACAGTTCTGGGTGCCAACCAGGACTTGTTCTGTGCAGTTCTGAAGGAAGGACATATCTGAAGTGCACAAGATAATTAAAGATAAACTCTAATTGGACGTTTATATGAGGGCCTCCCCTTACCATCAAGAAAGACTTAGGGCCTCATTAGGAGGCTGGCAGTCCTTGGACCACCAGCTTCACAGTGACGGCCGGACCGCCGCAACTGTGGTGGTCTGACTGCCATATTACAACCATAGCGGGCGGGCCTACCAGGGGATCGCCGTTTCCTCCAGGAACATTGTTCTCAATGGGGTGGCGGCGGTCTGAGTTGCACTTAGCCAGGACGGCGCTGAACTCAGCATTGCCTGGCTGATTACAACTTACCTTACCACCAGCCTTTTCACGGTGGTCAACCCACCATGGAAAGGCTGATGGTAACGGTGTGCTGGGGGCCACAGGGGGCACCTGCACTGCCCATGCCCATGCAGGGGCACTCCTGCCCAAAACCATCAGAATGCACACTGTCTGCTTTGCAGACAGTGTGCATTCTGAGGGTGCTGGAGTGCTATGATATTGGCCTCAGCTCTCTCAAGGGAGCTGAGGCCAATATCGTAGCATTATTCCCTCCTGGAAGCCCGGCGGGAATACATATTACAATGTTCCCGCTGATCCGCCCGGTACTGCCCCTCCATCTCTGTAATTCCCTGCACCAGACGGGCACCTTTGGTCCTCCTTCGTGTGATTTCATGCTTTGACAGCAACAGCGCCAAAAACTGATATTTACTAGTAGCCTTTGTTTTCGGAGTATGCGGAAAACAATGCAATAGGCAATGGCATGGGGGACTGGGAACTTCCCTATCTATGACACAGGATATCACCAGGTTATCGCCTCTTAGAATGGGCGCAGCCAGGGGCAGGACCACAGTATATGTAGTAATTCCGCATGTATGGCCCTACATCTGGGACAAGCTGCTTCTGTCATATGGACACTTTAAAAGAACAACATAGGTTTCTGCATAATCTGTCTTGGCTCTAATGGACAAAATCAATAAAGGGATACATTTTTTAAAAAGCCAATATTTCTTCCTTGGTGCCTAAGCCTTTATCGTGCCCTGGGACTCTGATACTGGCCTCCTCTACCCACATATGCCTTCCACTACCTCCACTGAGGTCCTTTACCAGCCATCACCTCTACTTCTGGTATGAAAGATCAGATGTCCACCAGATGTCGATACCTAATCAGTCACACATCATGAATATATTTGCTGATCTAAATGAAGCTGATTAACCAAAGGCCATGGGCTCTGCAGAGGTCCAATCTAATTCCACTAGAATTGTATCATCAAACACCACTACCAGATCCTAGTTTCACCTGTCCTCAAAGCTTTAACTTATTATTCTGTCAAAGCCTAGTCATAGCTTTTTAATATATGGATTTATGTTTTTTTTTCAAATGTTCATCCTTTGTACTGTCTGCATTGTTCTCAAGGGGTAGTTCAACATCCAACAGAACACATTGCAAAGCAATTTTAAGCTGTAACACAGCACAGATGAGCCTTGCAGTGGGCTATACACCGGTCGCCTTCTGCCAAGCAGAAGGATTGTCTCCCTCCATGTATGATGTATAAACATTTGGCAACTCTCTAGGGCTCAACCCCAGACCACAAAATCAACCACCACAGCACAATGAATAATACATAGCTATCCACTTAAGAATCAGAATAGAAACAGTTACCATAACACTTCATCAGAAAATACACCAGACTCTGTCTGTGATGGGAACCTTAGAATCATATCAAAAAGTCACCTGAACAACCGAAAGCACAGTAAGGTCATAATAAGCGTGGACTATGCACTGTAGAAATGATACTGAAATGGCATTAGAAAAAATGAGTTGTTCTCTAGGGACCTTTCTGCAAAAACTCATGTACATTCCCAGGAGGTCATAAAGATTACAGTCAGGATGATGGGATGGAGTGGTAATTTTTTTTTAAAGTGTACAAGGACTCATCCGTGGTCTGTTCTTTGGGGATCCGGGGAAACCCCCTTCACCTTTTGCCCATCAAGAAGAGTGTTTGTCAGGCTGAGCAAAGGTCAATCTGACAGATACTCTTCATTTTCAGGTCATGCAGCCAGGAGGTATCCATGCCCTATTTGCACAGAATCCTGGCTGCCTGAGCTGAACTTTGCTGTGCTGAGAAGGTCACAGCTTCTGTGGTCATGACCTACTTATCTCAGCAAAGGTCACGGAGGCCCTCCCCCTCAGTGATGAGGGGTAATGTTCCTCATTGCCTCAAACCCAGGTGCTTCAGCTATGGGCCCTGCAGCTCCCAGGGCTGAGTGTCAATCAGTGACACATCGTCACAGAGTGGGGTGGGGCCAGCAGTCTCACTAACCCCATCCTACTCTGTGGCAAGGTTGCTGCCTTCCCTCATTTGCTGACCTAAGGTTGGGACTGTTGCCTTCCCTCATTGTTCTGAGTTGTAGGTAAGTGTCTATGTGTGTGTGTTTTTTTTCAGTGACTGTTTGGTGAGCGCATGCATGTATGTTTGAATATTTGGTAATGAGTGCTGTGAATGGCAAGTTTGTGTGTGTCTGTGTGAATGAATGAGTGTAAGTGAGTGTATGTGTGTGTGTGTTCCGTTCACTCCTCCCTCCCAAAATCACTGGCCACCCCTGCAACGAGCTGATAAAGGTAAAACAATCAACCTGCTATGCAAATGTTATCTTTAGCTCTTCAACCCCATCCAGGGATTTATTCCCAGCGCAATCAGACCCTCATGCTAAGTGATGCTATGAAGATGCTTATATAAAATGCTTATCTTTTTCATAATGTGAAATATGTAATCCCAGCTGTAAACAAATTACAGTTCTAAATATACTATTAAGCTTAAGACCAGAATGTTTTTTTGGAAAATAATTTGTCAGAGCTGCCCATCACATGACTCATATATTTTCACTCATGCATATCAGTGACTAATTTAAGCTTCCCTTCACTCCTAGGAAAAAATGCAATCCCTCATTTTCTCTCTGATCCTAAGAAAAAATACAATCACTCCTAAAAGCAACCAAGATAACCTTCTCCTTTTGAAGATGGTGTCTTTAGATCCCTCTGTGCAGGCAAAGTGTCATTCAAGCTCGCAGGTGGCAAATCTATAGAACTTATGAGAAAAGAGGTGTGGGATCAGATGGAGAGGTTTGAAGTATCCAAAAACAGATTCAAACTCTTTAGGTTGGATTGTATCCACGCTTGAACACTAAGGGGGTTATTACAACTTTGGAGGAGGTGTTAATCCGTCCCAAAAGTGACGGTAAAGTGACGGATATACCACCAGCCGTATTACGAGTTCCATAGGATATAATGGACTCGTAATACGGCTGGTGGTATATCCGTCACTTTACCGTCACTTTTGGGACAGATTAACACCTCCTCCAAAGTTGTAATAACCCCCTAAATCCATGGCTGCGCCTGATTTAGTCAGACAAAGGCTTTATTCTGATAATGTGTCACAGCTCTGATTTCTTAGAAAAAGCTGTGGTATTCTATATTATTGATCAACATATCAAACTAAGCTGCCTTACCCAAAGAAGAAGTATGGAAGCTGGACGTGAACTACAGGAGTGATGATACTCAGCATTTACAAAGCTAGGAAATAAATAAAGGCTTTGGGGCATATTTAAGAATAATGATACACAACTGCGCCAGCGCAGTTGTGCATCTATAAATTTAACGTGAGCTAATGCCATTCCCTACCGCCCTCTGTGCGCCATATTTATAAAATGACACACAGTGACACTAAGGAATGGTTAACGTAAAAAAAATGACACAAACCCTTGCAACATGCTATTAGTAAAAATTACGGTATGCTGCAAAAGTGGCGCTAGAATGTTTTGTGGCATGTTTTTTAAAGCAAAACGGGTTAGCACCACATTTTACAGCAGTATCGTCGAAACAAACACACATGAGCAAGAAAAAAAAATCAGGGAAGACAAGATGGCAATGCAGGCTAGTAGAGACCTTATAGAGATCCCAATCAGCCAAGTACCAGCCTTGAGGGTCCACAAAAGTCCCAGGAGAAGGAGAAGGGGAGCGGAAGTGTTGCTTTAGTGAGGAGGAGCATGACATCTTGGTCAGAGAAGTGACGGAACACCAACACCAACTCTTCGTCACCTCCAAATTGCCAATTGGTAGGAGAGAGGCTGTGTGGCAGGCTATAGTAAAGTCAACAGCGTGGCAGAGGTGAAGAGAACTGTCACTGATTGCAAGTAGCACAGACATGATTGCAAGCGGAGAACAAAGGAGAAACTGGCCAGGAACCGAAAGGCAGCACTGCAGACTGGAGGTGCAAGTCTTGCACCCCAGGAAGAACTGGATGACCTGGAGTAGGTGGTGGCAGCGGTTATCCTGGAGGAGCTGGTCAATGGAATCGCAGGACAGGACAGCACAGACTAAGAACTACCACAATTGCATGGTAAGTTGCAGGGTGGACTATCTGGAATCTCTCAAATGGCAGAAGGCACAGGCACATAGGACACAGTGAATGCATGCAAAAGGGTCACATTGGGACACATCGGGCCAGAATCAAAACGCCCCATCGCCATTCAAGCTTTAATTGTAGTGGCGCTCTGGTGGCGCTATGCATATTTATTTTACGCTAAGACGGTTCTGATGTGACACTTTCCCTGTGCCATATTTACAAAGTGGTGCAATGCATGTATTACACCACTTTGTAAACCCTTGCACCACGTTATGTCTGTGCCAGGCATAATGTATGCAAGGGGCCATTCTCCTGGTAGGCAGGGGCTGAAAGATTTACTTAAGCCTCTATTTGCTGCACTTTCAACGCCCGCTCAGAATGTGAAAGGGGGTATACCATTATCTATAATGGGCCTCTATGTACTCTATGTAGTCTGCAGGAGTAGTGCCAGCTATTTGGCTCTACTCCTGCAGAGTACATCAGCAGCATCAAAAAAATTACGTTATTGCCCCCTACCCTGCACCATGGTAAGCCGTATTTTAAATGCGCTGCACACATGGTAGCAGAAGGGTGGTGCTAAGCTGCGCAAGGAAAGTGGCGCTGCAGTAAGTGCAGCACCACTTTTCCTAAATCTTCTCCCATGAGTGGTTACCCCATGTGTGATGCACAAAGCAACACATAAATAGAAACTACAACATGGGAACTGTAACATGTCACTGATCTTCTAGTAGCAAGTAAATGATGAACCATGTCAACAGCCACTACAGTCAAAGAATGACATTTCACTATCTCATTGCAGATGATGATGGCTTACCTCCTGCTGACCTGCCTGTCCTGGATTTTACTGAGGACATGGATGACCAGCTCCCAAACATCAATGAAGAAACTCTCCAGGATGTCCTATGTTCCCTCCAGATACCACCTCCAGTTGCAGTGAGGACATACAGCATTGCAGGGTCTCCACATGAACCACCCAACTACCAACACACAGCACCAACCAGTCCTGCCACAGCCCTAGACTCTGAGGACCCATCTATCTCCTTTCAGAGGACAATTGTAGGAGTACAGTGGGAGCTGGCACAGCAGGTGTGGGTGGGAATGAAGACCAGGGCAGACAGCCTAAAGGGAGTGCAGAGGTGCTCAGTCCAAATAAGGACAACTGAGCTGCTATCAGAGGCACCCACTCCCCGCTACATGGACTCCAGCAGCTCCTGGCCAGCATAGCTCCTGCCATGGGGCAGAGGCTTCAACAACTGCCCACCCTAAGTGGCAGCAGCTGGGGCAAAAGAAAATGCCCTGGAGTCCAAACAGCGGGACATGACCTCCCTCAGGGAAAACATGTCTGCCTACCACTGTGATGTAGCTGCAGTGTTGTAAAATCTGCATTTCCTCCTTGCTGCAGTGACGCCTTATGTGTTCCCACAAAAGGCAGCTGCCGGCACTTTTGATTCCACATCTCTAACCCCTGAATTGTATGTGGCCCCTTCAACTTGAAAAACAGCACCACCCATGGCACAGGAGAACCACACACATCAGAGGATGAAGATGTGGAAGGAACAACAGTCACACAGAAAGCCACCCGATAGCTCCAGCCTGTAACACATGGACAGTAACTCTTTTGTTCTGGGCTTTACATCATGCCAGTGTTGTGACAGCTAGCTATGTGCCCTCTTCACCCAACCACTGTTGACGTATCTGCTATAGACATTCATAGTCTACATTTCTACCAATTGTCAATTTGGACACTTTCTTACTAACGCACACTTCTTCTTCCCATGTCTCATGGCATGTACCTCACCCTTGGACTCTGAGATCTCTCATGGGGTCTGTGAACTGGACTTTTCATTGCATTGGTAAATACTCTTGCACCTGTAAATAAATCTCCGTGTTCGCATGTATCATGTCAACTTTTACTGTGATCCATCAACTCAGATCTGTGTATAAATTGTGTGAAGCTATGTCAATGAGAACATAACCTAATTACATGTGTGCCTTCCTGTCAGACACAAAGCCACACACTAGATTCTAACATGATAAAAAGTGACAGATGGTGTTGTGGGCTACAACCAACTTAAAAGTTAGAGTCTTAAATACATGATTTGAACAGATATCCATGTAAGTTGACATATGGCATGTATGGGATCAGAACCAAGTGTCTAGAATGTTCCCAGATGAGAGCACCAGTACAACTAAGATGTGTTGCTCGGAAGAGGCAACTTTCATCAGTGATGGGCAGCTGTCAGTGTGCCAGGATACATACCCTAAAATGACTGTGTTATATGTGCCACACTTTCCACCAATAATTCTAATAGACCTCAGCAATGACAGCTGAAGTTCCATATTTACTTGTCAAAGATTCTGTATACATACACAATGTGAATGGCTGGAACTGTGGCTGATGTCATTTTGAAGGCAACCTGACAGCTCTTTGGTCATACAGAATGCACATGGTCATTCATGGAAATAAAAACGAAAGCATACCCTATGGCATTCCTCCTATTTGGCCAGTGCACACTTGAGAACACCCAGACACTCAATCAATCTGGAGAGATAATTGTCTAATACTAACAGGATTTATTAAAAGATAATAAGAACATATTAAAACCTAACATAGGCACTACCCTATGCTAAACTAACTTAAGCAAACTTATCTTAATTTACCACTACCACTACAACTATCTATCCTAAACCAAACATATCTTAATCATGTAACACCACACTCTAAACATTGTCCCCCATCCCCCTTAAAAGACAAGATACGAGTAGGATGACATGAACTATCTCTACACACGTACTAACTTAACCTATATCCTAAAAATCCATATATATATATATATATATATATATATTGTATTTTTTTTTTTCATAAACATAGAAACCCCTACATAACCTGGATAAACACCCACCCCCAAGATAAAAAATGTACTCAAAGCTACCCCACAACTACACTTACACTAACCTACAACTAACCTAAACTATTTAACTAACCTAAAACTACCCACCTAAAACCCACTAAAAAAAATAACAATAGTAAAAGGGAGAAGGGCAGGAACTGGGCGGAAGTGCCAGTACTTCAGCAATTTGTAGTTGATGGCATTGTCTTTTTCTAATTTGTTCAATCTTGCCAGCATGGCTGTCATGTCTCATCTCATGTGGGTGGACCTCAATGGTTGCGGTTATGGCTGGAGCAGGTGGCTGTTGTTGTACCTGACTGTGGACAGGAGTAGGACCAGCAGAGGCCTCCCTAACTCCAGATTTTTTCCCTGATGTGGCCTGCACAGTTGTGGGCTGTAGCGGAGGTCCCCCATGAGAAAAGGCAAGCCAAGCCCCAGTGCATTTCTCTCACCAATACTTCTTTGCCATCCTTTGAGTCTGTACCTCCATGATGTGTCTGTATCGGTAAGCCCTCTTCTCAAATGCATGTTTCTGTTCTGGGGTCATATTGACAGCTAAAGCATCAGGAGAAAATTGCATCAAATACAGCATTGGGTGGTGGTAGAGCTGACATGCAATGTACACAGCATCCTCAGATGACACATGTTGTCCAGCACACATTCCACGACACTGTCAAACTCCAAATCAGTACCAAATTCCTACCAGCCATCTACGGTGTAATGTACATGTCACTGGGGTAATGGTTATCCATTGTTGACCATCAGGGTCCAGATTTAATTGGACTACTGCGTCCTTGTGCAACATTTGTGTCTTCATACCAGTGAGGATCAAGTGGCTCAACAAGTCCCAAATCCCTGTGCCATAATTAATAAGTGACACATTGCAGTCCACCACTTTGACACCCCTAGTGCTACATCAAGCCTTGGCCAAGCATCAGGGATGCAAGGTGGGGGTCATCTGATAGGGGGTACAGGAAATTTGCCACTGGCAATTCTAAGGTTTGCTAAAGTATACTTTCTGTGTCCCTCTGCTCAGAGCACATGTTACAAGGGGGCATACCATCGCTCACAATGGGCTCCCAAGTACAGGTCAGGTTTAGTGCCAATATAGTTTACCCAAAGCCTGAACAGTACATGTAGGAAAGTACCATCTTGCCTGGCATGTTATCCCCATATTTCACTGTATATATGTTGTTTTAGTTGTATGTGTCACTGGGACCCTGCCAGCCAGGGCCCCAGGGCTCATAAGTGTGCCCTGTATGTGTTACCTGTGTTATGACTAACTGTCTCACTGAGGCTCTGCTATCCAGAACCTCAGTGGTTATGCTCTCTCATTTCCTTTCCAAATTGTCACTAACAGGCTAGTGACCAATTTCACCAATTTACATTGGCATACTGGAACACCCTTCTAATTCCCTAGTATATGGTACTGAGGTACCCAGGGTATTGGGGTTCCAGGAGATCCCTATGGGCTGCAGCATTTCTTGTGCCACCCATAGGGAGATCTGACAATTCTTACACAGGCCTGCCAGTGCAGCCTGAGTGAAATAACGTCCACGTTATTTCACAGCCATTTACCACTGCACTTACGTAACTTATAAGTCACCTATATGTCTAACCTTTACCTGGTAAAGGTTGGGTGCTAAGTTACTTAGTGTGTGGGCACCCTGGCACTAGCCAAGGTGCTCCCACATTGTTCAGGGCAAATTCCCGGACTTTGTGAGTGCGGGGACACCATTACACGCGTGCACTATACATATGTCACGACATATGTATAGCGTCACAATGGTAACTCCGAACATGGCCATGTAACATGTGTAAGATCATGGAATTGTCACCACAATGCCATTCTGGCATTGGGGAGACAATTCCATGATCCCCGAGTCTCTAGCTCAGACCCGGGTACTGCCAAACTACCTTTCCTGGGGTTTTTCACTGCAGCTGCTGCTGCTGCCAACCCCTCAGACAGGTTTCTGCCCTCCTGGGGTCCAGCCAGGTTTGGCCCAGGAAGGCAGAACAAAGGACGTCCTCAGAGAGAAGGTGTTACACCCTCTCCCTTTGGAAAAAGGTGTTAGGGCTTGGGAGGAGTAGCCTCCCCCAGCCTCTGGAAATGCTTTCATGGGCACAGATGGTGCCCATTTCTGCATAAGCCAGTCTACACCGGTTCAGGGATCCCCCAGCCTTGCTCTGGCACGAAACTGGACAAAGGAAAGGGGAGTGACCACTCCCCTGCACCTCCCCTGGGAGGTGCCCAGAGCTCCTCCAGTGTGCTCCAGACCTCTGCCATCTTGGAAACAGAGGTGCTGCTGGCACACTGGACTACTCTGAGTGGCCAGTGCCAGCAGGTGACGTCAGAGACTCCTTCTGATAGGCTCCTTCAGGTGTTGCTAGCCTATCCTCTCTCCTAGGTAGCCAAACCTCCTTTTCTGGCTATTTAGAGTCTCTGCTTTGGGGAATTCCTTAGATAACGAATGCAAGAGCTCATCAGAGTTCCTCTGCATCTCTCTCTTCACCTTCTGCCAAGGAATCGACTGCTGACCGCGCTGGAAGCCTGCAAAGCTGCAACAAAGTAGCAAAGACGACTAGTGCGACCTTGTAACGCTGATCCTGCCGCCTTCTTGACTGTTTTCCTGGTGATGCATGCTGTGGGGGTAGTCTGCCTCCTCTCTGCACTAGAAGCTCCGAAGAAATCTCCAGTGGGTCGACGGAATCTTCCCCCTGCAACCGCAGGCACCAAAGAACTGCATCACCAGTCCTCTGGGTCTCCTCTCAGCATGACGAGCGAGGTCCCTTGAACTCAGCAACTCTGTCCAAGTGACTCCCACAGTCCAGTGACTCTTCAGTCCAAGTTTGGTGGAGGTAAGTCCTTGCTTCCCTACGCTAGACTGCATTGCTGGGAACCGCGTGTTTTGCAGCTACTCCGGCTCCTGTGCACTCTTCCAAGATTTCCTTTGTGCACAGCCAAGCCTGGGTCCCCGGCACTCTAACCTGCATTGCACGACCTCCTGAGTTGTCCTCCGGCTTCGTGGGACCCTCTTGTGCAAGTTCGGGTGAGCTCCAGTTCACTTCACTTTGTAGTGCCTGTTCCAGCACTTCTGCGGGTGCTGCTTGCTTCTGAGTGGGCTTTTTGTCTTGCTGGACGCCCCCTCTGTCTCCTCACGCAATTGGCGACATCCTGGTCCCTCCTGGGCCACAGCAGCATCCAAAAACCCTAACCGCGACCCTTGCAGCTAGCAAGGCTTGTTTGCGGTCTTTCTGCGCAACTCCTCACGACGTGGGACATCTATCCTCCAAAGGGGACGTTTCTAGCCCTTGTTGTTCTTGCAGAATCCACAGCTTCTACCATCCAGTGGCAGCTTCTTTGCACCCACAGCTGGCATTTCCTGGGCATCTGCCCACTCCCGACTTGATCGTGACTTTTGGACTTGGTCCCCTTGTTCCACAGGTACTCTCGTCAGGAAATCCATTGTTGTTGCATTGCTGGTGTTGGTCTTCCTTGCAGAATTCCCCTATCAGGACTTCTGTGCTCTTTGGGGAACTTAGGTGCACTTTGCACCCACTTTTCAGGGTCTTGGGATGGGCTATTTTTCTAACCCTCACTGTTTTCTTACAGTCCCAGCGACCCTCTACAAGGTCACATAGGTTTGGGGTCCATTCATGGTTCGCATTCCACTCCTAGAGTATATGGTTTGTGTTGCCCCTATCCCTATGTGCCCCCATTGAATTCTTTTGTGACTATACATTGTTTGCACTGTTTTCTATTGCTATTACTGCATATTTTGGTATTGTGTACATATATCTTGTGTATATTTGCTATCCTCATACTGAGGGTACTCACTGAGATACTTTGGCATATTGTCATAAAAATAAAGTACCTTTATTTTTAGTATATCTGTGTATTGTGTTTTCTTATGATATTGTGCAATTGACACTAGTGGTACTGTAGGAGCTTCACTCGTCTCCTAGTTCAGCCTAAGCTGCTCTGCTAAGCTACCTTTTCTATCAGCCTAAGCTGCTAGACACCCCTCTAAACTAATAAGGGATACCTGGGCCTGGTGCAAGGTGTAAGTACCTCTTGGTACCCACTACAAGCCAGTCCAGCCTCCTACAGTACATCTCTGTTGTCTATAGATTTTGTTCCTATTGTCCCCTATTCTATGGTGTGCGAATTGTGTAATGCAGCACACACATGATGGCTGTATGAGTGCCCTAAGGGGCAGAGGAAGATCGGCACTGTACTGGTGCAGCTACAGTATTCCTGTTTATTGAACTACATGTGCACATGCATCTCAGACATCTCTTACGTACCAGGGATACACTCAGCATTAACATGTGATGTGCCCAAGATCACTCACAAATATCATCATGGATTGACCATTATGGTGAATCTGCAAACATCTAGCTTGCTGCAATCCGTAGACATGTGCCATATCCATCTGGAGCAGGGTTGTATTCTCATTGTGTACTCAACTGAGTTTAGGCCAGCATAATAAGGTTTCTTGCATGATGGTGCCTCACTTAAAATATGAAGAGTAGTGATTCACCGATGTTGCAAGTGTCTCCCACATAAGCCCCCGAGAACTCTCAACACATGCACATCATCGGTACCATTTCCTGAGTAACTGGAATTTACATGCGGCACACAGTGCTGTAAAAAGTGCTGTGACGAATATGTTGGCAGCAGGCATGCTATTCTGATAAACCGCACTTCTGACACATATCTTGACTGACATCACTGTGTATGAGGGCATGCTTTCCTTTTCCTAACACACACAATTCCATAGCAGCACATGTTGGCACTTTTGGAACAATCAACTCGTTCTCCATTCTCAACATAGCATCAGGCATGATGTCCATATCCAAACTCAGATGATGTCATCTCATTGGTCACATAATATATTTCATCATTGTATTGCACACATCGTACCTTCTCACACAAAACCCTGGAATGACACATGTGATGCACAGAGTGACAATTACTGGCTGCATGAGGGTCTTCAAATTGGGACACTCCTCCACTGGTGTAGGGCGGTGGCCCACCTGCAATACATGACAGAAAAAATACCCTAGTAATTTTTGGACATTTCTGTGCATGTAGAACAGTAACACATTCAACTTATTAAGTTGATTAAGCAAGTCAACTTAGTAGTAGGTCAGAACACCTGCCAAAAATTTGAAGAAAAAGCTGTCTGTGAGACAAATGGCCAGAAAACGGAGGTCCTGGCACCACCAAAGCATCATTTTCCCTGGCACTCCTGTACTGCATGTCACTGCACCATATGTACATGGATTTGTATTGCAGCAGTTTTGTTGCGTTACATCTCCATGTAACTATGGGTAGCATTACACAGTATTCTGCATCAGAGGGGCATGCAATGGTTGTTGCTGTGACAGTTCCATTGTAACACCTATTGCTTTTGACCCTGCCCCAGATGATGAAGACATCTTACTCATTTTCAGTGCCAAAAGACTAACAACTGCCCAGGGGTAGTGTGAGCATAGTGAAATGTTGAGAAATGCATTGATACATCCTTATTTCCTTATGTCCACGTAGTTGTCCCTTCCTGGACATTAACTCGATAACATTACAGATGTCTTGCCACTACTATGTGGGCAGCCATTGTCACTATAGTAGACCATTTATGTCCAGGAAGGGATACAAACCTGCTCATATACACTTCCCTCAACACAGACACAGTTGCATTGTTGTCCAAGTATGCCTGCGTTGGTGCAGGCTGCTGAGTAATGTGCTAGTGCTGGGGCAGATGCACATGTGTGTCTGATATTTGAAACTTTATGGGGTGTATGTGATACACAAAATACACAAAGAGGACTGTACAAGTAGTCTGGACCTGTCCATAGCTAAGCTCCATAAAAAGCTGTTGGCCATAGACACAAAGGGTCAGATTAAAGGAAAGTAGCACTGCACCTAGTACATCACAACTTTCCTTGCACCCCTTAGCGCCCTGTTTCCCCCACCATGTGTGCAGCATATTTAATATACAGTGCACCATGGCGCAGGGTAGAAAGCAATTGCGTCATTTTATTTTGAAGCAAATGATTTACTCTGCAGGAGTAGCACCAACATATTAGCTACTCCTACAGAGTATATAGGGGACCATCATATAGAATGGTGTGCCCCCTTTTAATGTCTGCTATGAGCATGAGATAACAGTGGGGGCAAAATGGTGCAAGGAAATCTTAAAGATTTCCCTGTGCCATTTATTTGGTCCCCAAACCAGGGGTAGGCACCCCCTTGCATATATTATGCCTGGCGCAGGCATAATGTTGTACGAGGCTTAACAAAGTGGTGCTATGCATGCATTGCACTGCTTTGTTAATATGGTGTGGGGAAAATGCCACTTTAGCGCTGCTTTAGCGTCAACAATACATTTTGCAATGGTAGTGCTAAGGTGGCGGTAGGGGCTCTTAAATCAGGCCTAAAACAACCTATATCCACCTGTCATGCACATGCAAATAAGGATGTTGCTATGCAAATGAGGTACTTTCCAACTCGTTCATCAATTTGAATCCCCAAGTGATCCAGTAGATCTTGCTCCATGCTATGAAGTCTGCCCAACAGTGTATTAAGTGGTGGTCGGTGAGTCCAGTTCCAAAAATTCTGCATAGGTGGTGGTGCACCTTGCCCCACCACAGCTTCTGTGCCTCTGTGTGGTAGCCATGTATTACCCAGCCACCCAAAACTATCATAGGGAGATACTGCTGCACCAGCCAAATGAACCCTTCCAGTTCATATCCACTCATCTTCACTGCTCTCTCTTTCCCAGACATTTTGCAGTATGAGGTAACTGAAAATGAAAAATAAGAGTTAACTACCACACCTAACACTAAATACCCCAACAAACTATGCTACCCTGGTGGAAATGGGGTCTCTAGTTGGCAGATATATACACCCTTGTTCAAGAAGGGACCACAATCCTAGTCAGAGTAAGTCATACACAATCCAAATTATCCTGTGTGCACCCTCTGGTAGCTTGGCACTGAGCAGTCAGGCTTAACTTAGAAGGCAATGTGCAAAGTATTTGTGCAATACATCATACAGTAACACAGTGAAAACACCACAAAAATAAACCCTCAGGTTTAGAAAAATAGATATTTATCTGAATAAAATAAGGTCAAAACGTCAAAGAGTCAATAAGCACAAGTTCAAATATCACTTTTAAAATGTTAAAAATAGTCTTAGGCCCTCACTATAACATTGGAGATAAACACAGCCTCCCGCCATGGCAACGGCTGTCAAAAGACCATCGTCGCAGCTACCAGCCGTCCGCCATATTATGACCACAGCCGGAAATCCGGCTGTGGCCATGCCAGCAGATGGCGGTAAGGTGGCGCTGCTGCCAGCAGCAGCACCATGCCAGTAGACCGCTGCAGGCCATATTATGACAATAATACGGCCTGGCGGTGTTCTGCTGGTGGACGCTGCTGCTGGCAGCAGCCCCCCGTCCCGTCTCCTGCCAAAAGACCCCCCTGACGACAGGTAAGTCGGTTGCTCCGACAGGGGAGGGGGTTGGGGTGTGTTGTGTGTGTGTTTGGGGGGTGTGTGTGTATGTCTGTGCGTGTGTGTATGCGGGTGTGTGTTGCATGTGTTTGCATGTATGGATCTGTGAGTGCATATATGTTGAGTTGTGTGAATGCATGTGTGCGTGTAGGTATGTAAGTGTGTACGGGTGTGTGTGTGAATGGATGTATGCATGCATGGATGTATGTTGGAATGGGTGTTTGTATGCGTGTGTGTGTGTGGGAAGGGAGGGGTGTGTGGGGGGTTTGGAGTGGAAGGGGGTGGGGGAACACCAGGGGAAGGGGAGGGATTCCATGTCCCCGATAGTGCCTACCGCCATGGTTTTGGTAGAGGTAAGGAAGCCGCAAAAACCATGGCGGTAGGTGGGGTAATAATCCCGCAGGCGGGCAAGTGATGGCCCCTGGGGTGGATAGGGAAGTCTCCAGCCTGGCGGTCGTTACCGCCGTAGTGGTCGGTACAGTACATTGGCAGTTTGGCTTTAGCCAAACTCCCAGTGTCATAATATGGAAAAAAGTACCGCCAGCCTGTTGGCAGTACTTTCCTCCATATTAACGCTGACTGCCGGGGTCCTCATGACCCCCTTAATTCTTGAAAATAAACAGTTGTCTCTTTGTTACACACAGTACCTGGTATGAGTCAAAAATAACGATGCGCAGAGACCAAAGAGGAGGAGATGCGTGGAAAAATAAGGTCTGTGTCGGATTTTCCTGTGATACCCAGATGATGTGTCATCTCTTTCCACACTGCAAGGGGCTTGAAATGTTTTTCAGCATGTAGACTTGGTTCCTCACTGCGATGCTGGGATATTTTGACACCAATGCATGATGTGGCAAAAATCCTTGACATGCTGGAAGAAGGCACGGGCACTGCGTCAATCCGGCAGGTGATGCATACAATTTTCCTGCGTAAGGCAGGCGGTGGATCGAATTTCCACTCGGCTGTGTTGTTCCAGTCGGCTGTGCAGCAATTTTATGGCCACAATGCAGGCTTTGTGTCGATTTTGGCAGGTAGTGTGTCAATTTTTGATGCACAACGGGTTTCCTGAAGCGATGAAGTCCTTTTGCCCCTGAGACTTCAGAAAACAGGAGACAAGCTCAATACTAGCCCTTGGAGAGAACGTTTGGAGAAGGCAGAGTCCTTCTAGGCAAAGTCAGAGGCAAGCAGGGCAGCAGGGCAACAGCAAGGCAGCAGTCCTCCAAAGCAACGCAGTCCAGATGAGTCCTTTAGGCAGCCAGGCAGTTCCTCTTGACAGGATGCAGGTGTAGATCCTGAAGTGTCTGAGTTGGTGGGGTCAAAGACCCAGTTTATATACCAAAAAATGCTTTTGAAGTGGGAAAGACTTCAAACAGATATTTTGAAGTGCACAAGTTCCCCTTTCAGTGCAGTCCTGTCTGCCAAGGTCCTGGTAGGGGGTTTGGCAGTCCATTGTGTGAGGGCAGGCCACCAGCCTTTGAAATGTAAGTATCAGGCCCTCCACCATTCCAGCCCAGGAAGACCCATTCAATATGCAGATGAGTGCAGGTGTGATTGAGGGTCCTGTGTTTGTGGTTTGTCTGGGTGAAATGCACAAGGGAGCTGTCAAACAGCCCTGCACAGACATTGATTGGAGACAGGCTGCAAGGCACATATGGTTTGTAAGTGCAGAGAAATGTTCAAGTGGCATTTCTAAAATAGTAATATAAAATCCTACCTCACCAATAAGCAGGATTCTTGATTACCATTCTGGCCATACTAAATATGACCTGGTTACCCTTTTCTGATCAGAATCTACCACTCAAAAAGTATGTGAGTGCAGTCCGAATGCTAGCCTATGAAATGAACAGGCCTCACAGTTGTGAAAAACACATTTAGGAGTTTTTCACTACCAGGACATATAAAACACATATGTACACGTCCTGCCTTTTACCTACCTAGCACCCTACCCTATTGGTTACTTAGGGCCTACCTTAGGGGTGACATATGTAGAAAAAGTGGAGTTTAACACTTGGCAAGTACTTTTAAAAGCAGGTCGAAGTGGCAGTTAAACTGCACACACAGTCCTTCCAATGACAGTCCTGAAACATAGTTAAGGGGCTACTTATATGGGTGGCACAATAAGTGCTGCAGGCCCACTAGTAGCTTTTAATTTACAGGCCCTGGGTACATGTAGTGCAATTTACTAGGGACTTATAAGTAAATCAAATATGCCAATTGGGAGTGAACCAATGTTACCATGTTTAAGGGAGAGAGCAGTGGTAAAGTGCTCAGAGTCCTGAAAACAGCAAAAAACAGTATCAGAAAAGTGGAGGAAGGCATGCAAGAAGCTGGGGGATGACCACCCTAAGGCTGTCAGGTCTAACATACCCCAAGACAAACACTCCATAATACAATGACAAATGCAGGACAAAAACACTACAAAAGACTGAGAAAAAGACTAAAAGCACACAGCAGCAAAAATACTGTGAAATAAAAGGGAAAGTGAAATCACTGTCCCATGTATGCAGCCAGGAAATCCTGTTTCATTACTTCCAATGTGTGTGCGTCATGTTTTCTGATATGCAGGGATTTATTTTTTTTACACATGATGGTCATGCGTTGATTTTTTCCCATTGAGGCTGAAAGGCCACAAGACTTGCGATTGACCCACTGGGGTCAGGCATCATTCCTAAAATTACACATTGTACGTTGGCGTTTGCATCTAAGAATTTGATGCATGACGGTCATGCGTGGTATTCCTTCCCATGAAGGCTAACAATGCCTGTGGACTTGCGATTGACGCACAGGGGCCAGGCGTCTTTTTTTGACATAGCGGAGTATGGAATATTGCAGTCTGTGTCAAAAATGTTGATGCATAACTGGAATGTGTGGATTTTGTTGGAAAGGTTGACAGTGTACCCTGAGTCTCATACCATGTCACAGGGGTTATGCATGTATGTAGTCAGTTTGGTATGGCTACCTGTGTGTGCATGCATTCATATTGTAACTGTAACACTGGTATGTGTTACTAGTATGTCTGTGTGTGTGATGCATGTGATGACTGATACCATTTGCATATGAGCATGTGTTGGTGGACTTTGTCCACATACATGTTACCACATGTGTACTAAGAGTGTACATATGTGATCTAACACATATTTGTGGGTCTGCCACATTATCATGTCTGATTTCCAAATGTATGTATAACAAAACCACAATAGATATAATGGGCTATGTCCAATGCATGGTCATGCATGTGAAACCCTTGACAAAGTGTACTCAGAGGAGGCAGTGTACTATGGCTGGGTTGATTCCACGTAACCAATGGAAATGTGAGTGCATGTGTGTCCACACTGTGGTGTGCTGTTAGGTTCAGGGTTCATGATGCTCTGCTGCATGTGTAACATATGGTTCCCCATGTAGCTATCATGTAGGAGATGGTGTACTCACATGTGTCAATGAAGGTTGGCATGTGCTGTGTGTGTGGAAAGACATGCATACTGTCATGTGTGTAAAAATGCCACAACAGTTTGTTCATTGGATAGGAAACCTCACATATCTAATTTTCTGCATGGATAGATGCTGGACATTGTTAAATGGCTGTGTAGTAATATCAGTGCCACCTATGTTTCCGTATGTAGGAACGTAACCAATGATTATTTAAGTCTATCAATGATTATGTGATAGAAATGCATTTTTATTAGTGGAAAGCTGACTTTTGTGCAGATTCTAATAAATAATACCAGGCCTTTGACATTTAAGTGCTACATGTGTGCAGAGAAATCAGACATATGTGTGCATACCACAAACTAAGTACTCACTATCAACCACAACATGTTTGCTCTGACTGTTACGTACAGTGACATACAGCTGTGTAGCAGTGTTGCAGTCAGGCAATGATGGCACCCTAGATATCATTGCTACTGTGGGACTTTTTGTGCCCACACAGACCCAAGGTTGCATGTTTTGATGCAGGTTGACGTGCTCCACTCAGCTCAGTCCACTGTGCACATGCATCAGGACCCTGACTGTATCAAGTGTCAATGTAGTCTCAGCATGGGAGTTAGGGGGTGTTGTACAGATATTTAGCCTCATGATAGCTCTGCGGCAGAGCAATGTGCAGTCCCCTGCAGACAGACACCTGCACAAATGTGATCACATGGCCTGGGATTTTCATATTCTTTTGGGGTACTTGATGTCAGGCTTGCCCTATCATGTACAGAGGGCTGGCTGTTTGTACATGTAGGACATGTCTCATCATTTGGCATGGTCTGACAGACATGGTAACACATTCTTCATAATTTCCAGTTGCAGCTTGATTAGGGCTTGTACCTCTAGTGCTACTTGTTATTTTTGTACGACCCAGGGGATGGGTGATGTCAAATGTCACTGCCTTCTGCCAGAATAGTCTGTGATGGGCAACTACAACATTGTTGTTGTTGTAGCAAACACAAGTGAGTGACCTAGACATCCTCTATGAACATATTTAGAGTGATCACATGGTGACATTGTTGTGTTGGACAGTCAGTATTGGTCTATGTGCGTACCTTCTCCAGCATTTACGGCATATCTTGTTTGAAATAGATTTGGTCCTGTATTGCTGGTGTTCTTTAGGCTGCTTATACTTTGTACACATCTTCTACTGCAACATTCTCAAGTCATACATGGACAGGATGCAACATCTAACGTATGTAATTTGAAGATGTACACATCTCCTGCTACTGGATACGTGATAGTTTCCCTCCCATTTCCAGGCTTTGTGAGATTACATGACTTCCACACACACATGACAGTACACCAGCCACAGCACTGTATGGTCTCCAACTGACCTCCCCATGTTGTATCTCCAAGTTTCTGTGGGAGTCTCCCAGCTGTCCTTCCACATCCTTTGGTGTACATGGTTATGCACTCACATTTGCATTCAACAACTTATGGCACTGCCACCATGAGTGCATCTTGTTAGTGTGTGAAATCATCTCAGATTTGATTTGCCAGAAGCAACATAACTGTCTCCTTTTTCACCCATATAATTTAGGATGGGTCTGTGACAGATTTGGACATTTGTAGACATACATGCACATCCCACACCTGTTTGGCATATTGGAGACCTAGACATTTTTGGGGATTTTGTCACAGTAGGGAGCTTTCTGTTGGTCAGGCATGTGAGTGTCAATGAGAGGTGTGTTTTCTTATGTGGTGGGTGATGGTATCATACAAACTATACTAGGTTACTTCACTGACACATGTCAACCATTGTAGTAATTTCAAACCCTTTCTTACCTAGGCCATACACCCGTACATTAGACTTCACATGTATATCCAAAAGTGTGTTAGAATGTACATAGGGAGTGTGACAGACTCTGCTACATTAAACCCACACATTAATTTGGTGGTGCATTCTCACATTTTATTGTAAATTTGTGGCTATGGGTCAAATGTCTGGAGAGTGGATCAGCACACATTGCTGCTTCACTTGTCTAGCAACCCTTAGCACACTTCACAGCCAACATGTGTGTGCCATATTTGAGGTACAGCACACCATGTGGCAGGGTTGGGGTAAATGGTGGTGCCGGTACGTAACACCATTGGTATACGGTGCAGGGTTAGGCTCAAACTTTAGTTCCTAATTCTGAACAGTCAATGAAGGTTCATTGATGCCAAAGGTGTCCCCCCTTGTCACACGTGCTCAGTGCTGGTGTTTAAGCTACCCGCCTGAGAGGTGACACAGTTTACTTCCTATTTTCCTAATGTACCATTTGGAAACATCCGCTATGGTATGTATGGCCCCCCTTGTGTACATCTTGCCTGGCATGGGCATGATGTGGGAAAAGGGGGTAGGATTTTGCACGATGCCTACTTAACGCCACATATACTTCTGGTGCATGGATCTAGGCCTTCGAGAGCCACATGGCTGTGAGTTATGTGACACTGATGTGTGGCATGGAGGTGCTAGGCCCCCTTACATACCAACCTAGGTTCCTACCATCTTTGTAACTGTATATTTAGTGCAGAATGAGTGGACCATGGACATTCTGGTGCAAAGTGATTTCTTAGTGATATTTACAAAGTGATATTAGTTGTACAATGTCTACGTGTAGAAGTTCTGTACGAGTTGTTGTCTCTTATTAACTCTAGCAGCAGTGATCTGTAGTTCCCCCTCCACCTGCGCAGCACCATTGTCATCCTCTTCCTCACAGGTGACATCTACCAGTTCATCCCAGGGGACATTAGTCTGTATGCATATGTTATGCACTATAGCACACACAAGTATCATCTTGCATACCAGGCTTCCTCCTGTCAGGGCCAGGCACCTGAACCTTGACTTCAGGAGCCCAAATGTCCTCTCCATCACATTTTGTGTCCTTCTGTGCCCTTCATTGTATGCCCGCTCTTCCGCCATTGTCGGGTTGCGAAAAGGAGTCATCACCCATGGCTGGATGCCATAACCTTGGTCAGCTGCAAAGGAATGAGAAAACATGTTTCGCTCATGCATATTTTTGGGTTTTGTATATTCAATGGCAGTTGTTCATTTTAGGTGGAGTGGTGACTTGCTTCTGGTATTGTGTGTGTTCCTGTTTTGTGGATTGGTTGCATTGGTTTGTGTTGATGGACATTATTATCATGGGTTGTAGCTCAGGGACCTGGGGATTGTCAATATACATCTGAACTCACAGTTCAACCATGCCAAATAAGTGTTGTGTTGTCCTTATTTGAGGCTGTGTCCTATTGTTAGTGGAACCTACAACCTCCTTGCACCACAATGGTGCCATTTGTATTGATACCATGGTAGCTCAAGAAAACAAAAACAGGCCTCCATCTTACCATGTAGCACTACCCATGGAGTGCGGCACTTAGAGAACCCTCGAAAAAACCTGGTGCAGAGAACGAACCACAGAAAACATGACAGCCCTCAAGACCGCCACCCGTGAACACCACCAGCTGATCCGCTCCACCAAAAAGACTTATTTCAAAGAGCGACTAGACAACAACACCCACAACAGCAATGAACTCTTCAACATCGTCAAAGAGCTCTCCAACCCCAGCGCCAGCTCCAACGACATTACACCCTCACAAGAACTCTGCAACTCCCTTGCTACGTTCTTCCACCAAAAGATCACAGATCTACATGACAGCTTCGGACCCCAGACCCCGCCCCCTACCTCCGAACATGCAGCCCCCATCACTACACTCAGCTACTGGACCCCCGTCAGCTCAGAAGAGACCAGAAGCATCATGAACACCATCCACTCCGGCTCCCCCTCGGACCCTTGCCCCCATCACATCTTCAACAAAGCCGACTTCGTCATCGCCCCCATCTCCGGAACATCATCAACAGCTCGTTCGCATCAGCCACCTTCCCCGAGAGCTGGATACACGCGGAAGTCAACGCCCTCCTAAAAAAAAACACGGCTGACCCCAACGACCTGAAGAACTTCCGCCCCATCTCTCTCCTCCCCTTCTGGCCAAGGTCATCGAGAAGACCGTCAATAAGCAGCTGACCGCTTTTCTCGAGGCTAACAACTCGCTCGACCCCTCCCAATCTGGATTCCGAGCCAACCACAGCACAGAAACCGCCCTCATCGCAGTCACTGACGACATCAGGACTCTGATGGACAACGGAGAGACAACCGCCCTCATCCTCCTGGACCTCTCGGCTGCCTTCGACACCATGTGCCATCGCACCCTAATAACCCGCCTCCGCACCACTGGAATCCTAGGACAGGCCCTAGAATGGATCATCTTGTTCCTCTCCGACAGAACCCAGAGAGTCCACCTTCCTCCCTTCCGCTCATAACCGACCGAGATCATCTGGGGCGTACCCCAAGGATCCTCGCTCAGCCCCACCCTCTTCAATGTCTACATGAGCCCCCTCGCCACCATTGCACGCAAACACAACATAACATCATCTCCTATGCCGACGACACCCAGCTGATACTCTCCCTCACCAAAGACCATACCACCGCCAAAACCAATCTACAGGAAGGAATGAAAGACGTCGCGGATTGGATGAAGCTCAGCCGCCTAAAACTGAACTCAGACAAGACGGAGGTCCTCATCCTCGGACAATCCCCATCCGCCTGGGACGACTCCTGGTGGCCCACGGCACCGCACCAACCCCCTCGGATCACGCATGCAACCTCGGATTCATCCTGGACCCCCTCCTCACAATGACCAAGCAAGTCAACGCCGTCTCGTCAGCATGCTTCAACACCCTACGCATGCTCTGAAAAATCTTCCGATGGATCCCCGCCGAAACCAAAAAGTCAGTCACCCATGCCCTCGTCACAAGCAGTCTGGACTACGGAAACACCCTTACGCAGGGACCACCGCAAAGCTTCAGAAACGTCTACAACGCATACAGAATGCCTCCGCACGCCTCATCCTCGACATCCCTCGCCACAGCCACATATCCGCCCACCTGGAACACCTACTCTGGCTCCCCATCAACAAGAGGATCACCTTCAGGCTCCTCACCCACGCAGACAAAGCACTCCACAACATGGGCCCCGAATACCTCAAAAGCTGCCTCTCGTTCTACACGCCCACCCGTCAGCTTCGCTCAGCCAGCCTTGCCCTCGCCACCGTCCCACGGATCCACAAAACCACCGCCGGAGGCAGATCATTCTCCTACCTGGCAGCTAAAGCATGGAACTCCCTCCCCGCACACCTGAGAACCACCCAGGACCATCTCGCCTTCAGGAAACTCCTCAAGACTTGGCTTTTCGAGCATCAGTAACTTCCCCCCCCTCCTCCAGTGCCTTGAGACCCTCTCGGGAGATTAGCGCGCTCTATAAATGTTCTGATTGATTGATTAATTGATTTGTCGCAGATTATGCCTGTGCCAGTGGTCATGTGTACAAGGGTGTGATTCACACAATTGGGGGAGTAGCAAAATAGGTGCAGAGGAATCTCCAAGGTTCTTAAACATGATTTGTCACAGACACTTTCAACACATGCACAGAGCATCCGTTGGGAGGGGTCGCAACATATTTTTGCACAGAGCCTTATGTACAGTGCATAAAAGGTCAGGTATGTACTCAATACTCCTACAGGGTCCTGCTATGGCATCCATTATCTTGAAAGTATTGCTCCTACTCTGCACCATGGTTGCTCATTTCTTGTACACGGCGCACACATGGTGAATTAGTGGAGCATCTGAAGTGGCACTCAACTAGGTTCTGTACCACTTTTCATTATTCTGCCCTATGGTCTTTGATGGGTGGTGATGTTGTATTCCTCTCTGTGTGGCACAATGCAGCAGACAGGTGAATATGCACACAACGGGTATGTCTGGTATTTGTAGGTGATATGTAGTTTGTAATGGCAACACTTGGGTGGCATTGTTATTGGTGCCACCAGAGGCTTGAACACCATGGCAAATGTAGGACTGTGCCGATGTGTGACTTTCTTTACATTGACATGGCCTATGACATTCACATAGCTGAGCTATTCGTTGTTTGGTGTTATGTGTGTGGGATCTGTATTTAGTTGTCAACCCATGGCCACTTGTAGTGGTTTGGGACCAGCTTCTGCATGCACAGGGGTGATATCTCCACCTGTCCTTTACGTGGTGTGCCAGTCAGGTTGTGGCTGTATAATGTACACATGAGTGTATGAGTGATGTGCAATGAATGCGGTGTAGCGTGGCATGTGGCATATGTATTGTTGTCTGTACATCTATGTTCTCCTGCCCAAGTGTGTTTAGAGTGGTGTATGTCTTGTTTGTCCTACAAGGTACTTAAACCCATAAATCTCCAGAAATACTTGAAATCAGTACAATATATTTGTAATGCAAATATCCTAAAACCTCTAGGGCAGATTAATCCTATGCAAGCATCAGCAGAGCCAATAGTTCTTACTTTAACGTGCTAATGCATGTAAACATCATTTGTGCATGCATGTGTTTTTGTGCTTTTATGCTTGCTTGTATTTTCATATCAGCATTTGAAAGCAATATTTATTGCCTTTTCCAATGTGTGTTGCCCAAGCAAGCCATTAGTAGATGTCCTTCTTGACCCAGTGGGCATATTTACTGAAAGTTCACTCAATGCAGGGCAGCAAGCAAAGTTGCTTTGCTGTGCTGCATGAACGGGAGAGAGCAAGACAGTGTCATAAATACTAAGATATGATGCTCTTCAGCTCTCTACCTGCACTGGCGCACATGAGGCTGCCTAGTGCCAACATCGACACCTTTGCACCTTTATTCAAGGATCCCTGTTTTTACGGACAGGATTGCAGGATACCTTTCTGTAAAAAAAACTATTGTAGAAGGCATACAGAGAAAGAGAAAGTAACAAGGACATATAAACATAATTCTCTGTTACTCCATGGTTGGGGTGGTGTACCATTTTAGTGCAATTACAGGTTTACAGATTTCAGTAAATATGGGACTATGTCAAATTCCATGGGTAGATGCACCGGAATGCCCATGGTTCACAATGGAAGGACAATGAAAAGGCTTAATAAATGTGGGCTTAGTTCTTTAAGTTTCTATATAAAGAAATGCAGTACCTCAAGCTGCCACAAGGTGCATCGCCCTTGAGTCAGACACAAGCTATTGAGTAGTCTTTCACAAAATTACAGTACAGAAAGCCACCACAATATACCCCTTTTAAGTTAGGCACAAATTCTTGAAGACACTGACATAAAGGTGATATATAGTAATCCATTACTAGGCGTCCTTCTTGAATTAAACACTGTCCTTCCTGCATCAGACTGCAGTACCTGAGTCTGCCCCAGAGATCTTGGAGAGAGGAGAGTTTCAACATTTATATTTTCATATTCCATTTTGCTACTCTAATTATTTGTGCTTGTTTTCTAGGAGCTAAATAAATATGTCAATGCTCAGTTATGGTGATGTTGGTCATTTTCATGGCTCTGAGTATATCTACTCTATTTTCTTGAAGAATCAGGTGACAACACCCTAATTTTCATTGATATTAGCAGTCACTGGTAGTTAGAAAGCACACTTATTCTGGATAGCTCTTTAGCTATTTGTCTAGTCTGTATTCATTAAAGGAGGTACTGCAAAGTCTCCTGGCAAAATGATCAAAGTGATACAGCCAAAGTCTTGAAGTAGTTGTTATAAACTTTTATTGTTTAGCTAATAAAAAACATTGCAATTAATAAAATCTGCTATAATTAACACTATATTCGGATA